>NC_139605.1:37268958-38495721 GCF_964270895.1 Podarcis filfolensis | reverse complement strand
TGTAATTAGAGCAGCTTATGCTATAGAGCATAACCTGAGCCAGATGTCAGAAATATTCCTCTCTTCTCATTATAACCAGATATACTGTATATATCATATATTATACATAGATAGATGATAGATAGATAGATAGATAGACAGATAGATATAGATACAGAGCATTGTACATGCTGAAAAAGTATTGTAAAAACAATAAGAAGCCAGTGCTGCTATTTAAATTTTGTTTGATGAATCAACAAGTGTTACGGAGGAAAGCTGGATATATTTTTCATCATTTGCTTGAAGCTATTCTCTTCTTTTTTGATCCTTCAGTGAATTTCAAACTAGTTTGCTTGCACAATGAATGATAAGGGCCTGGGGGGTTGCATTTCTGCTACAAACATCCAGAGAATTCTTTTTTTTTTTTTTTTTTACTAATCTTTTTATTGATATTTTGGAAACGACATCAAACAATACAAAAAAGAAAAAAGACTGAAAAGAAAAAAAAAGCAAACAAACAAACAAACAACAACAACAAACAACGCCTATAAACATAAAACAGACAAACCAACATAACATCACTCAATTGACTTCCTTCCATCTCGGTTTAGGCAAAATAAACTCATCGCTTATCTGCAGATTGTATTATATCAGCTCTTTACATCGCAGGTTTTAGATTCCGCCCACTGTGATTTTGGTAATACCTAGATTGATTTCAATGTAACTTAGAAATTTATTCCAGTCGTTCGTAAACTTAACGATTTTTTGATGCCTAATTTTTTGTGACATTCTAGCTAATTCTATATACTCATATAATTTCATTTGCCATTCTCTAATGGTGGGGATATTAGAAGTTTTCCAGTTTTGCGCTAACAAAATCCTGGCGGCCACCATTGCATATTGAAAGAATGTTTGGTCTTCATTTTTGATCTCCTCTCCGATCATACCTAAAAGGAACGCTTCAGGTTTTTTGGGGAAGGTGTATTTCAGTATTCTTTTTAATTCATCGTAAATTTGTCCCCAAAATCTTTTCACTTCGTCACAGGTCCACCACATGTGAAAGAAATTACCCTCTTTAGTTTTACATTTCCAGCATGTGCTGTCTCCGGTCTTATACATCTTCCCCAGTTTTGCCGGGGTGATGTACCAACGATACATCATTTTCTCCATGTTTTCTCGGAGAGCAGCACATGCTGTGAACTTCATACCTTTCTTCCAAAGTTTTACCCATCTGTCAAACTCCAGATTATATCCAAGGTCTCTGGCCCATTTGACCATGACTCCTTTCACCTCTTCATCTTTAGTATCCCAGTCTAACAGTTGGTTATACATCTTGGATAAAAGTTTAGTATTACTTTCTAAGATTTCCACCTGGTACCTGGACTTTTTTTCACTCATTCCTATTTTTTTATGATCGTACCATAACGCATTAATTTGGTGAAATTGTATCCATCCAGTTAATTCTTCTCCATCCAGAGAATTCTTTTAATCATGCATGCAGTGGTGCTTTCTGTGGTCATTTCTCAGCTGCTGTAGCCCTTGCTTTCATCCTGTGAGCTTTTGAAACTGCTTCTAAAGTTCAGGGTAGGATGAGGATGTGAATAATGATTCTGTTTGAATCCCACCATTTACTATATAGAACCACATCCTCAGTCCTTGTGGTTCAGCTCAGGTGAACAGGGTGCTCCAAGACCCATCTAAATAGAGTTCAGTAAAGTAGAAAAATCTATCACATAATGTATCCAAAATATCCACATAATGTATCCAAAAGCCGTTTAAACTTTACTAAATATTCCAAGGTACAAAAAATAAATGTGACAGATGTTTTTTGTTTTTTTTAATTTGAAGCCTGTCCAGTGACAAAGCTGTGGTTAAAAGTTTATAGGGGAAAAATGGATTTGGGACTCTCAAGTGCAGGCATGCATGTGACAATATGTATCTTAGAACACAGGTTCAAAATGCAAAGTGTATTTCGCAGCTTCTCCTGATCTACATTTTCTAGATAAAATATTATAAAGAAAAGAAAGTCTTTGGGGTGTGTGGGGGTGGGATCAGAATCAATTCTTTCCATGAGGGAGAGGGAGTAACACACACACACACACACACACACACACACACACACACACACATTTGCAGAGTTAAAGCTATCATTCCTTTTTCGTCTACTTAAAAATGTATAATGGAGTGCTGTGAACCCTAATACATAGATTTCTAGAAGTCTACTGTATTTTTCGCCCTATAGGACGCACTCTTTCCCCTCCAAAAATGAAGGGGAAATGTGTGTGCGTCCTATGGGGCGAATGCAGGCTTCAGGAAGCTATCCGCAAGCCTGCAGAGCCCGCCAGGAGTTCCCGCCGGGCGCCGCAGGCTTGTGGATAGCTGCCCTAAGCCCGGGGTGCGCAGCGGGCTACAGCGCCGCGCTCCCCGGGCTTCGGAAAGCAGCAAGCTCCGGGAGCGATGGCGAGGTTGAGCGCAACCTCACCATCACTTCCGGACCTGTTCTGGGGGCTGGGGTCGGGGGAAGCTCGGGCTTCCCCAGCCCCGCAAGCTCCGGGAGCGATGGCGAGGTTCAGCGCAACCTCGCCTTCGCTCCCGGACCCCCAGCCCCGAGGCTAAAAATGAAGCCAAGACAGCGAGCGGGATCCATCCCGCTAGCTGTCATGGCTTATTTGCTCTTTGGGGCTCGGGGGAGGGAAAATAATTTTTCTTTTCTTTATTTCCCCCCCCCCAAAAAAAAATAAGTGCGCCCTATGAGCCGGTGCGCCCTATAGGGTGAAAAATACGGTAATTCATTGCCAGCTGTGAATATCAGTATGATGTGGGAATTTATGCCTCTTCTATTTTTATTTTCCTATGCAACAGAGTGATCATTGCATGGGCACCAACCATTATTTATGACAGACATTTACAATCTTTGCTTTTACAATTTTTTAATTGAGATTCATAGATTCAGTTAGGATTTCATGCCTGTAAGTAGTAAACTGTGTGACTCAGAAAGAACTCATGAAGACTGACTATAAAGAATGAATTTAGCTTGTAGCTATGAAAAGCAAAATGACTTTGTGTATAGACAAGTATCTATATTATAACACTTACCTTAGGTCACGGTTCAGGGCTTAAATAAAACAGATTGCATAATCTGCAAAAGTTTAAATGTTCCTCCCTTAAATGGAAAAACCTGCCATGGCTCTATGCCAAGGAGAATGGGCACTGGAATTTGTTGCTTCTAGGATTATAGCCATGGCCACAGGGTGAGAAGGTAGAGCTGTCGAGACATTGCTGCCTCTGGGGTTTCTCCATATCTCTTCCCCAAATTTTCAGCTTCCTTATTTAATTATTTCATGAAATGTATACACCACTTGATTCTAAAAAAAGAAAGAAAATTAAAGCTGTTTACAACAAGATTTTTTAAAAAAAAAATCAAGAAAAAATTACAACCATAGTTTAAAACATACAAAGGCAAAATACTAAAACAGATTAAAATTACCTCAACGTTCCATGCATCTGGGTAGGCTTGTCGAAACAAGAATGTTTTAGCAGACGCACAAAATTTTTGCAGTGAAGGTGCCTGCTGGATATCAGTAGGCAGGAACTTCCAAAGTGTAGGTACTGCCACACTTAACGTTCAAGTTCTTACAAATGTGATACAGGTATTATGTAGCGCTGGTGAGTAGTGTAGATTCTGCTGATTGAAGTAATCAAGTGGGCACCTGTAGGGTAAGGTGAGCTGGTAGATAAACTGGTCCCAAACCGGTCATTAAAGAAATCTCCAGCCATTTTATTTGTAAAAAGGAAGCTTTACAATCAGTTCTTTAGCCAGTGTAACTGACAAGCACCAAGGCACTTATTTTTAAATTTTGTAAAAATTAAATGTTTTATTATTACTTCTGAATACAATTACACAAATCCAAACCTATTCAGTACTCTGCATTTTGGTTATTGATGTTCTGCATGGATCCTGTCCCCTGCTTTCTATCCTGTTTTTCAAGACTGCAAGACTTATTTCAGGAGAAGCTTAGCAGTTAGCATCATGTTAGCGGTTATCGCAGTAGGCTCAGTCATAGGCCCTTGCCACATCTGGTAGAGTATCAGCAGAAATAGTCAGGTGGGGGTAACGACAGAACTTTCAAGTTCATGTTAAACATGTTAGGACCTTGGATAGCTCCCAGAGACTGGACCATGTTTGTCAACCTAGAGCCAACTTTGAGGCAGACAACACCTCTTCTGCTGTAGGCCCCACCTTCTAGAGCAGGCTTCCTCAACCTCGGCCCTCCAGATGTTTTGAGACTACACTTCCCATCATCCCTGACTACTGGTCCTGCTAGCTAGGGATTATGGGAGTTGTAGGCCAAAAACATATGGAGGGCCGAGGTTGAAGAAGCCTGCTCTAGAGGGAAAATGCTGCCTGTACTCATTGTCTGATTTTGCATTCTTCGGCTTCTGCAAAGCTGAGAAGAGGGTGACGCGGCTCGGAGCTTTTCCTCAGAGCCTGAAGATGGTGGTTGCATCATCCGGTCAGTAGGGCACAAATTTACAACCGAGAAAATGATGCTTTAGAAAATAAAAAGTTTAAAATAGGACCAAGAAGATGTGTAGTATACTTGGTATCGATGATGGCTATTGACAGCATTTTCATTTCTCTCCCGTTGCTGGATGTGGTCTGAGGTCTTGAGATATACGCTGATGGAGGTTGTGGAAGTGATCCCACAGATAGGGAAAGCACTTCAGGAGTCTGTTATATACATAACGACTGTATGTTTGATTGTGTACGGCTGTGTTAGGTAATTCAGCAACGGTTACCATGAAAAGGGGGAGGATGTCAGCATTTTCATTCTCTCCCGTTGCTGGATGTGTGATTATTACATCACATGCCTGTGTTTACATTCCATGCTTGGAAAGTGTGAGAACGGAAGCCAGTCCTATCTCTTCCGTTGTATTGTAATTTTGTATTTTCTCTCTCTCTCTCTTGGAGAAGATGTGAGAGGATGCCATGATTGCTTTGTCCTGTATATATTGCTTAAAAAATATAACTTAGATGTCACACCTCATTGCCTCAGCTTCTAGTTTTACTCTGCTGTATGAGTGTGTACATATTTTCAGATATGTGTCGCTGCTGCACACCGGGACGGAAGAGTTATGAACTTCCCGGGCTGCAATCCACAAGGAAGATGCCCAGAGAGGTTTGTCTCAGTTCGGGGGCTGTGCAGTGCCCACCCCCGGAGCTTCCGACAGCTATAAGGGTTTAGGCAGTCTGTAAACTACTCTAGACCCAAGTTTTCCAAGGACCTTGAACCTGGCTTGGCTGTAAATGGGCAGCCAGCCAGTGCAGATGTGACAGCTTTGCTAAGACATCTTGCCAGCCCTGTCACACACCCCCGCCACTTTAGCAGCTGCATTCTGCACCGGTTGAATCTTCTGAACCAGGCCCAAGGGCAGCCCCACATAAAGCAAATTGCAGTAATCCAGCCTCAAGGTTACAAACAGACTACAATGGTCAGGCTACCTCTGTCCAGGCATGGCCATAGCTGGCGAACCAGATGGAACTAAGAAAAGGTACTCCTACATATTATATTCAATCAATTTTGCTTAATAAACAATTGCTTCATAAATCAATTTCTGCATGATGTTAGTTAGTTTGTTCTTACATAAAGCATCAATGCATTAAAACGTGACTTAAATTTGATTTATAAATCTTTTTATTTCATAGGCCCCATCCAAGAAAGAAGACTGTCCCGCAGGAAAATGAAAGTTATGAGACCTCTTATGAAAGAGATATTATAAGGTACAGAGTTTTAAAAATTAATTCGTATTTAAATGTTAATAATCTGCCTGTCTGTCGCTAGGGATGCTCTGTGTGACTCATGCTAAACCATAAAATACTATGGGATGTATTCAGCTGGCTTTTACTCGGAGTAAATCAATTGAAATTAAAGGGTCTACTCTGAGGAAAAGTAAATTGAATACAACACAGTATTAATAAAATACTAATTAGGGACTAACCCTAAGCCTTCAAGGAGCTATTGGGTGCTGCCATCCTCCCTATCTGACAGCAGAGTGAACACAAAAAGGGGACATCCCAGAAATGTGTCAGGGGTGTCTTTGATCCAGTGGACTCAACTTCCCTTCTTCCCAGTGGCCCTCATGAAAGATCAAAACTCTGTGTAAGCCCTGGAGCTGGCTTAGTTATTAAACTTCTCATTAGTGCCAGTCAAAGTGAGGGAAATGGAGTAGCTTAGAAAGTTCTGGTTCCTCTGTTGTGGAATCTCGTATACCAACACCACCTTAAGATCGCTCTGTTAAAACAACAACAAAATCAAATTCAATGGAAACGAATGCAGCAGCATATAAAATACCCACAGCCAAATGCCTGATGAAATGGTTCAAAACTTTAATTACTTAGTTAGCACTGATTATATATAGCATAGCTCCTTGGGAAGGAATTCAAATGCTACCGTCTTAGTTTTGTCCACCGTGCTCTCCTTAATCGTTTCCATCAACACACCATCTGCCCAACAAAAGTAATTTCAGCCATCCAGGAACAGCTTGACGGGCATGCAGGGTTCTTGCTGCCTTGCATGCAGAAATCAAGGTGACAAGTCTAGCTGAGGGCGATGGATTTTGACATGCCTCCAAGTCTCAGGTTTTTATGTATGTTTTGCATCATTTGCATTCAATTTCCCCTTAGCCTTAGGGAGACTTTTATGTGCATTTTACATATTTTATTTAGAATTCCCCTTAAAAATGCGGGAAGTTTAAATAAAATCCCCCCTGAGTGGAAATTGAAATATATATAAATGTACATAGAATATGTAGAATTCCCACTGAAAGTGACGGCACATCATCAAGACTTATGATTCCCAGTGGGACTTGCAGCATTGATTTCAGTATGTATGGCAGCAGGAGCTCAGTGCAATAGCGAACCGCTTTTAGGCATTTGAAATTACTTCTTTGACAAGCAGTCCTCAAATCACCTGGTATGGAAAACTGGAGAGAACTCCTGCCCTGATCTCACACTGGTCCAGGCAGATAAGATCATGTGTGTCCACTTGGGAGACACAACTCATTGGATTCCTCCCCCAGCCCTAATTCAAACTAAACTCACAGCAGCATATAACTTTGCACTTTCTTTAGGGTGGTGGCCTGGAGGAGGAAGCAAAATGAACGAATTCGCCAAGCAGAGGAGCGGCGTCTGATGCAAGAACATGCGAGAAGGTCATGTTCCCGGAACCACTGTTTCACACCTAGCAACTCCCTGCAGTGTAAGGAGGTTGATTTAATTAACACATTGTTATTAAATGTAGAACGTGGGGGGCAGGGGGTTGGCATTAGAAATGACCTGTGTCTAAGGCTTTGCTCAGTTGGTAGATCACGCGGCTCTTAATCTCAGGGTTTGGGGTTTGAGCCCCATGTTGGGCAAAAATGAGTCCTGCACTTCAGGGGGTTGGACTAGATGATCCTCGGGATCCTTTTCTAACGCCATGAATCTATTATTCACAGCATTGTAAGGGGTCCCATCCAACTTTACAATTCTATGGTTCTTCCGTCAGGTGTCAGACTAAAGCAGAAACCATGACTAAACAGAACTGTTTTCTTAAATGTGCTCTTTACATTGGACAGGCATTTGAGGCCACTGATTGAGGTCTTAACCATCTTTAACACTGAGATCCCCTGCAATTGCACAGTCATGTAGTGAGATCTGCAATTTACTATGTTTGAGATAGGATTTGGACCAGAAAAACTGAAGAGACAGAAAAGTTTAAGCATCCCTCTTTCCCTACGCTCCTTCACTTTGAGTTCTGTCTTTCCAAAGAGTCTTTTGTTTTGTTTTTGTTTTTTTGGGGGGGATAAAACAACATTGGGGCTTGTTACACATATATTTGCATAGAATGTGGAATTAGCCTCTCATTGCTCTAAGGAATTTCAACATGCATGCTAAAATTAGTTCCTCAGATTGGCTCTGAGGGAAAACTGTAGTCCTGCTTTAAGTCGTGTAGTGGTGATAGGGGATTCCCTACTGAGGGGAACAGAAGCAGTGATCTGTGGGCCTGACAAAATGTCTCGGGAAGTGTGCTGTCTCCCCGGGGCTAAGATCCAAGATGTAACTGAATGACTGCAAGGAATCATAAAACCCACTGACAAATACCCCTTCCTCTTGGTTCATGTGGGAACCAATGACACTGCAAGCAATAGCCTCCAGAAGATCAAAAGTGACTACGAGGCTCTGGGCAGGAAATTGAAGCAATTAAATGCACAAATTGTCATCTCATCTGTCCTCCCAGTTGAACGACGTGGCCCAGGGAGAGAGGGAAAAATAGTGGAAGTGAACAACTGGCTTCGCAAATGGTGTAAACAGGAACGGTTTGGATTCTTAGATCACGGACTGCAGTTTCTTAAAGATGGACTTCTGGCAAGCGATGGGCTGCACCTCACAACAGTTGGGAGGAATGCTTTTGCCAAAAATCTCAGAAACCTCATCAGGCGGGCTTTAAACTGACTAATGTGGGGGAGGGAGACAGTGCTCCTGAAGGTAGGAGTCTATCAATTGATGAAGATGATGATCCAAATGCCATAGACCAAATGGAGCAAACAGCACGCAGACCTAGTGGTGGGAGGAAAAAATCCTTAAATAAGAGACACGGGGGAATGATTAAGGGACTTCAATGTCTGTACACTAATGCGCAAAGCATGGGAAATAAACAGGATGAGCTTGAGCTCTTGGTACAGCAAACTAAATATGACATAATAGGCATCACTGAAACCTGGTGGGATAAGTCCCACGATTGGAATGTAATAATGGAGGGATACAATCTATTTCAGAGAAACAGACCAGACAAGAAAGGAGGAGGAGTGGCGTTATATGTCAGGGATGTGTATACCTGTGAAGAGATCCAAGATTTAGAACCTCAAAGCCAAAGTGAGAGCATTTGGGTCAAAATTAAGGGAGAGAAGAATAACAGTGACCTCATTGTGGGAGTTTACTATAGATCCCCAAGCCAAACGTAGGACATAGATGATGCCTTCCTAGAACAGATGGCCAAGCATGCAAAAGGAAGGGAGGTAGTAGTAATGGGGGACTTCAATTACTCGGATATTTGTTGGATGTCAAACTCAGCCAAGAGCATAAGGTCAAACAGATTCCTCACTGGCCTTGCAGACAACTTCATTGTCCAGAAAGTGGGAGAAGCAACAAGAGGAACAGCCATTTTAGATCTGGTCCTAACCAATGTTGATGACCTGGTTAGTGGGGTAGAAGTGGAAGGATCATTAGGCGCGAGTGATCACGCTCTTCTGAAGTTTACTATACAGTGGAAAGGAGCAGCCAAGCATACTAGGACTCAATTTCTTGACTTTAAGAAAGCCGACTTCATAAAACTTAGGGAAGTGCTGGGTGAGATCCCATGGACAGTAATACTAAAAGGAAAGGGAGTTCATGATGGCTGGGAGTTTGTTAAGAGGGAGATAGTAAAAGCACAACTTCAGGCAATACCAATGAGACGGAAACATGGAAGGTACCTAAAGAAGCCAGGGTGGCTATCTAAAGAACTTTTAACTGAGTTAAGATTAAAAAAGGATGTGTACAAAAAATGGAAAAGGGGGGAAACCACCAAAGAGGAATTCAAACAAATAGCCAGCACGTGTAGACACAAAGTCAGAAAAGCTAAAGCACAGAATGAACTCAGGCTTGCTAGAGAGGTTAAAAGCAACAAAAACGGCTTTTATGGGTATGTTCGTAGCAAAAGGAAGAACAAAGAAACAGTGGGGTCACTCAGAGGAGAAGATGGTGAAATGCAAACAGGGGACACAGAAAGGGCTGAACTCCTCAATGCCTTCTTTGCCTCAGTCTTCTCCGATAAAGAAAACAATGCCCGACCTGAAGAATTTGGAGCAAATGATTCAGCAGAGGAAACACAGCCCAGAATACCTAAGGAGATAGTACAAGAATACTTGGCTAGTTTAGATGTATTCAAGTCTCCAGGGCCAGATGAACTGCATCCAAGAGTATTAAAAGAACTGGCAGATGTGATCTCAGAACCACTGGCAGTCATCTTTGAGAATTCCTGGAGAACAGGCGAAGTCCCGGCAGACTGGAGGAGGGCAAATGTTGTCCCTATTTTCAAAAAGGGGAAAAGAGAGGACCCAAAGAATTACCGCCCAGTCAGTCTGACATCAATACCAGGGAAGATTCTGGAGCAGATCATTAAGCAAACAGTCTGTGAGAACCTAGAAAGGAATGCTGTGATCACCAATAGTCAGCATGGATTTCTGAAAAATAAGTCATGTCAGACTAACCTGATCTCGTTTTTTGACAGAATTACAACCCTGGTAGATGAAGGGAATGCAGTGGATGTAGCCTACCTTGATTTCAGCAAGGCATTTGACAAGGTGCCCCATGATATTCTTGTAAAGAAGCTGGTAAAATGGGGTCTTGACTATGCTACCACTCAGTGGATTTGTAACTGGCTGACTGACCGAACCCAAAGGGTGCTCATCAATGGTTCCTCTTCATCCTGGAGAAGAGTGACTAGTGGGGTGCCACAGGGTTCTGTCTTGGGCCCGGTCTTATTCAACATCTTTATCAACGACTTGGATGATGGACTCAAGGGCATCCTGATCAAATTTGCAGATGACACCAAACTGGGAGGGGTGGCTAACACCCCAGGGGACAGGATCACACTTCAAAACGACCTTGACAGATTAGAGAACTGGGCCAAAACAAACAAGATGAATTTTAACAGGGAGAAATGTAAAGTATTGCACTTGGGCAAAAAAAAATGAGAGGCACAAATACAAGATGGGTGACACCTGGCTTGAGAGCAGTACATGTGAAAAGGATCTAGGAGTCTTGGTTGACCACAAACTTGACATGAGCCAGCAGTGTGACGCGGCAGCTAAAAAAGCCAATGCAATTCTGGGCTGCATCAATAGGAGTATAGCATCTAGATCAAGGGAAGTAATAGTGCCACTGTATTCTGCTCTGGTCAGACCTCACCTGGAGTACTGTGTCCAGTTCTGGGCACCACAGTTCAAGAAGGACACTGACAAACTGGAACGTGTCCAGAGAAGGGCAACCAAAATGGTCAAAGGCCTGGAAACGATGCCTTATGAGGAACGGCTAAGGGGGCTGGGCATGTTTAGCCTGGAGAAGAGGAAGTTAAGGGGTGATATGATAGCCATGTTCAAATATATAAAAGGATGTCACATAGAGGAGGGAGAAAGGTTGTTTTCTGCTGCTCCAGAGAAGTGGAGACGGAGCAATGGATCCAAACTACAAGAAAGAAGATTCCACCTAAACATTAGGAAGAACTTCCTGACAGTAAGAGCTGTTTGACAGTGGAATTTGCTGCCAAGGAGTGTGGTGGAGTCTCCTTCTTTGGAGGTCTTTAAGCAGAGGCTTGACAACCATATGTCAGGAGTGCTCTGATGGTGTTTCCTGCTTGGCAGGGGGTTGGACTCGATGGCCCTTGTGGTCTCTTCCAACTCTATGATTCTATGATTCTATGAAGTTGCCATTGGCTCAGCATACGTACACTATGACACACATTTTATTTCATGATCTCTCTGAACTTCCTTTAAAGCTCCAATAATGTGGGGTTTACAATAGGCATCACTGTTGCCAGAGGCATACCCAGGGGTTGAATAGGTTGCCCCCCGCCAAGGGCGCAGGCCAGAGGAGGGGCACATAAATTCTGCCGCTGCTTGGCACCCCTTGGGCAGCAATGAGTTTTCCTGGGGCAGTGGAGGGCACCAAGCTATCACTACCTTTGCCTCCACAGCAATATATTTCTCCGCTGCCCCTGGTTTGCCCCCTCTTTCCTCCCAAGGATCCATCAGTGCCACCTCTTAACAGAATGTCTTTCCTTATGCTTAACACTTGTCCTTCCATAGCGACCCCCCCACTCAGAAGGAGCACACTGCTTCCTGTAGAAATGCTAAATTTTAAAAGTCACTGAGCGCCTGGAACTAAGAATCACAGTAATGGTTTTCAAAGCAACCCATCAGAGCAGGCTTGTATGTGTGTGTGTGGTTCATTTTTGGTGCGATCTCGTTTGTTTCTTGACATGCATGTACAGTCACACCTCATGTTACGTCCATTCATGCTACGTTCTTTCAGGTTATGTCCCGCGGCGACCCGGAAGTACCGGAAAGGGTTACTTCCGGGTTTCGCCGCTCGCGCATGTGCAGACATGCAAAATGACCGCATGCACATGCGCAAAAGCAGCGAATTGCAACCCGCGCATGCGCAGACGCACCGCTGCGGGTTGTGCTCTTTTCATGTTGCGAACGGGCCTCTGGAAAGGATCCCGTTCGCAACCAGAGGTACCACTGTATGTACAACAACCCCACATTCGTTTAAACAAAATGAAATGTTTCTGATCTTGTTGGACATTCCAAAAGAGTTTTCAAAAATCTGCTGAGAAGAGTCACTAAAAAACTGCTTGTTGTTTATTTTGTCCATATTTCCAGTACAGAAGAGGATAAACTTACTTTTGAGGGCCATCCTACTAGTACCAAGCATGTACTGTGGAACATGTGTAGCCCCTCACAAGAGTCGGCAGAACTCTCAGCCCCCACCCCTGGTGAAAGCCCCCTACACACCTCCCTGACCCTATGCTGCCATCTGCCTTGCACTGCAGTCAGGCCATTCCTCCCTCCCTACGTGCCCATTCTCCTCCAGGACTCCTCATCCAGCTCTACTCCTGCTTTTTCTTGGAATAGCCTGCATCCTGGGGACTCCTCCCTTGGACAGAAAGACCCGACCACAATGCTGAGGCACCCAGCAGCACCATGGGGAACTGGTGGGAGAATGGCAGGTCTGCTGGCGCCATGTGAAGCAGCTTCACATCCGTCACATTTTTACAACAACAAAGAAATTGAGCAGAGCTGCCCTATGAGTGGAGAACAAAGAAAAGGACAAGAAAAAGTTTATTTCTACCCTCTACTTCTCTTTGGTGCTTAAATCTAAACGACATAAAAAGCAAATCGGTTTTAGAAGTTATGATTCATTCATTGCCAGCATGTTTCCAGCTTTGGTTTACTTGATGATGGCTTCTGTTCTAAGTGACAAGGAAGGCTGAGCATGTGGTTTACGTCTGAGGCATCCATTTGAGAGGGAACAAATCCCGCCATGTCCGAGGGCCTTCCTTCAATTCTATATAATTATGGCACCGGCAATTTTAAGTCAAGTGCACACCCTTTCCATGCCACCGCAGACAGATGACATCAACTGAACAGATCTGATAATTAAAACAAAAGCTTCCCTTCAGTATTTTTCTAGTTATACAATATTCTACCACAAAACAGATGTGTGAGCTATTTTGCTGGTGAAATATAGCAGTTTTACCGGTACTTGCATCCTTGCACATGTGAGCAGCTCAGTAATGTGAACAAGGCATCACACATTAGCTGAGTGAAAACTTGATGTATTTTAAACACAGATTGGTGTATTTTAAAATAGGCAAAGTGGTAGATTACTCACCTTTAATACATGCCTTCATAACATATCTCAAAATTCCAGAACAATTCATAATTTTTATAAAAACACACATTTCATTCCCTTAGGCCATAATATTTATCACAGGTATGATTTTTTACTTGAAAACAAGCTCATTCCTTTTTGCTTGAGGACATATTCATTCTTATCCAGAATCTCATATTCTGCAACAACAAAGCCATTTTAAATGTATGCAGTAAGGATTTAACCATGCAAGCATTGCATGCATGTACACTGTTAACATACCAACCTGTTTGGCTACAGATTCATAGCATGCTAACATTTCACACTGGCAATAAGATCCGACTTAAATGAGATTCTAGGTACATGTAATGTTTCACAGGTAAGTTTTTCTTGTGTACCCATCATCCTGTTTAAATTAGGCCCACAAACAAGTGAAATACAGTGTTGTATTCCATACAGTGTGCCCCATGACTGGCAGCTGCTTTTGTGAAAAAATACCAGTACAGCAATGCCTCACAAACAAAAAGGGCTTCAGTGTGAAAAGAAATGCAGATAATACATGAAAGGGTATGTTTATAAGGCTTGGTATCAGCAGTTTGGTATTTTTCTCCATGGTTATACATAAATGTACATAAAATAGCAGTCTTGAACTCAGTGAGTACAACCCAGAGAAAGTTTACTGAGCTTAGGTCCAATTGAAAATCACTGGAGCAAATTTAACAAATGATGTGGAGCATGTTCATCCTTTTAGAGTTTCTTCTCCTCGTCTTAATTACCTAGATCAAAATCTACAATCTCCTGAAAACTTCCCTGAAAATTTATTTACCTGGATGAAGCCTTACAGACAACACCCCGGCCGTCCATACACAGTGATGGAAGAAACAACAATCAATCTCCCTAGAGAATTCCCTTACAGGTAGAGGAAACATTAAAACATTTCTGTGTTTTTTTGTTAGCTTAATTCCTCATAAAATGCCTTGCAAACGTCTTGCAGTGTTTCATACAAATCAAAGCTCTATTGCCCTGAAGTTAAAGTGATTGCGCACTAGCTACTCTACTGAAATGTTAGTAAAGAGCATCAAAGTAAAGAGCTAGACATCCCCCTTCAATTTGCTTTTTTCCAGATTTCTCTTCAGGGCTCTGTATTTAAGCTAGGTTTAAATAAACATATGGGGACAACAGGATGGCTATCTTGTCCAGGTCATCCATTATATGCAGAGAGGATATTGTGCTGGTATCCTGGCACTGAGACCTAAGGGAGTATTAGACAAAGGATTAGATGCAGTTGGTGCACATTTCACTCTTAGTATGTGAAAAAGCTCAGAGGCTGATCCTGTTGATTGTCCATTGGGGCTTGTTCCCAGGTTAAGTAAGCATAGGATTGCAGTCTCAGATCAAAACACCTAGAGTTGTGGGGTTTTTTTAATTAACATTTATATTCACAAACTATGCTGCTGTGTCTTTTAAGAATTCTGGCTTGCATTATTTTAGAGATCAGTGTAACCTATTATATTCATAGGTTGGCCTGGGGAACTCCAACCACTCAAGATGTCGACATAAAATTGTATCGTCCCAAGGTGAAGTTCGATAAGGAACGCAAAATAAGCAGCCTGCATGTAGAGAAGAATTTGCAGCCAACTCAATCAATCCCAGCCAGAGGGTATGTTTGGAAGATAATACTTGTTCCTGTGCCAACTAGGTCCTGCCATACTGTTCACCCCTCAGTTCCTTGTGCCCTTCTTCTCAGTCTTACTGATGACAGAAGGCAGCATCCCATCTTCATTTCATGGAAGAAAGAACTTTGATTTTCACCATGGTTTTTGTTTCTAATCAACAAAGGTTTGATTGCTTTTTAAGAATAATAATATTAATAATAATTTATTATTTGTACCCCGCCCATCTGGCTGGGTTTCCCCAGCCACTCTGGGTGGCTTCCAACAAAGATGAAAGATACACTAAAATGTCACATATTAAAAACTTCCCTGAACAGGGCTGCATTCAGATGTCTTCTGAATGTCAGGTAGATGTTTATCGCTTTGACATGTGATGGGAGGGCGTTCCACAGGGCGGGTGCCACTACCGAGAAGGCCCTCTGCCTGGTTCCCTGTAACTTGGCCTCTCGCAGTGAGGGAACCGCCAGGAGGCCCTCGGAGCTGGACCTCAGTGTCCGGGCAGAACGATGGGGGAGGAGACGCTCCTTCAGATATACTGGACCGAGGCCCTTTAGGGCTTTAAAGGTCAGCACCAACACTTTGAATTGTGCTCGGAAACGTACTGGGAGCCAATGTAGGTCTTTCAAGACCGGTGTTATATGGTCTCGGCGGCCGCTCCCAGTCACCAGTCTAGCTGCCACATTCTGGATTAGTTGTAGTTTCCGGGTCACCTTCAAAGGTAGCCCCACGTAGAGCGCATTGCAGTAGTCCAAGCGGGAGATAACCAGAGCATGTACCACTCTGGCGAGACAGTCTGCAGGCAGATAGGGTCTCAGCCTACGTACCAGATGGAGCTGGTAAACAGCTGCCCTGGATACAGATTTGACCTGTGCCTCCATGGACAGCTGTGAGTCCAAAATGACTCCCAGGCTGCGCACCTGGTCCTTCAGGGGCACAGTTACCCCATTCAGGACCAGGGAATCCTCCACACCTGCCCACCTCCTGTCCCCCCAAAACAGTACTTCTGTCTTGTCAGGATTCAACCTCAATCTGTTAGCCGCCATCCATCCTCCAACCGCTTCCAGACACTCACACAGGACCTTCACCGCCTTCACTGGTTCTGATTTAAAAGAGAGGTAGAGCTTTAAGCAAAAAAGAAAAAATGGATTGTGTGATTATGGAAGAAGATTCACAATTCTGCTTCCTTTAGCGAAATGCTGTCACAGAAAATGCATTGGTTTATAGATGCTAGTTTACTAGATTATATTACATACAGGGATTACACTATTTTTCATTGTCACTAAAATGTGCAGATCTGGAATCTGAACTGGACAGACAGGCAGAATTCACCAGAACATTTTATGGACACTTATTAAAAAAATCTGGTGACAGAGTTCTGAGAGATCTCTTGGACAAAATTAGTGCAAGGCCAGCATGTTCCAGTGATGTCACTAGGGCTGTGTACACATTGTACTTTTGAGGAGGCACATTCTTTAAAGAATTCTGATCACAGTAGCTTACCCCTTGCAGAGATACCAACAACCCATTAAAAAAACTATAATGCCTAGGATTCTTTGCAAGGAAAATTTGCTTCAAATGTGTTTTAAAGCTATACGGTATACTCAGCCTAGAGCATTCCTGAATCCAGATGGGAGTCTTTGTGAAGATGCCTAATTGCAGAGATAGTGCTGGTACAATAATAACCTTATCTCTCCAGTAGAGTTATTTAAGGGAGACAGTGGGGATCTCATCCTCACATTTGTTATACATTCATGCACTTATCCCATATTTTTCCGTCTATAAGACACTCCAATGTATAAGACGCCCCTATTTTGGGGGACTCAAATTTAAGAAAATGGGGGGGGGGGGAGAGAGATACTATCCATGTATAAGACGAGCCCAGACTTTGAACATTATTTTAGAGTAGAAAAAAACATAGTCTTATACACGGAAAAGTACGGTATATACATACAATACATAGTGTATATACTGTACATCAGGGTGAGCCAAGTGGACTGCAATTGTACTTCAACACAGACCCCATGGGCCACACACTGCCTTGTCATGGGGCGGGGGGGGGGAGCAAGGCCCAAATTTGACACCTCCCAACTATCCCCAAGCTCCCTTCTCAAAGCCGGCTAAGCAAGGCACTGGGCTATGGGAAGGAGGCACAAGGCTCTGGCAGGGTCCTAGAGCCCTCCCACCTCATTCCCAAAGCCCAGTGCCTCGCTTACCCAGCTTTGGGAAGGCAGTATGAGGGCTGTGGAGTGGGGCATCAAATGTTGCCGAGGGCCACCCAAAAAGGCCTCAAGGGCTACGTGTTGGACTGCCCTGCTATATAATTTAAACATTGCTACATAATTAACAGTTACAATCACCATCCTTCCTGGTGCAAAAAGCCTCTGGAAACAGCTGATAATCCGGCATTCCACAGTAAATATTTAGGAGCCCTGAAAAACCACATTTCCCATAATTCCTGGTGCCTAGGTTGCTGCCATGTCAATGTTCCTGATTCCAGGGAGCAAGAGGCCTTGCAAAGAGGCCTCTCTGTTACCATGGGCATCGCAAGGTAAGGGGTGGACGGAGGAAGCAGCTTCAGTTCTGGGATACATTGGCACCAGGCAAACGCATTACGAGCCAGACTTGAACTTTAGTGGAGTTTTGTCTCAGCTTGTAATGAACTGGAAGTGTTGACTCTTCCGTTTACCATTACGAGCCCCATAATTCTGCACTTACATGTCATCGCTATTGCTAACAACGGTTCTCAGCGTTATGAGACACAACCTTTGGATATAGTACAGTATGAAAACCATGTATTTTTCCCGTCCCTGCTTTTGATTGCTAGTTGTTTTTAAGTCCCATTGTCAGCATTCCTTAGTGTTAACTGTTTATCACTTGGTGATCTGTCTTCTTTCTTTCCTTCTCTCTCTCCAGGAGATTCATCTTAGTGAATGACCCAGTTGGAGTACCTTCTACTCCTCCTTTGAGCCCACTGGAGAGCAGGTTACTCAGTGCTCGTTTCCCTAAACAGAAAGAAAAGATTCTGAATTCTCTCTTCACAAATGTGCAGGAACCATTCTAGGCTTTGCTTTTATTTTCAGCAGCTTTGTCTTAGTGAATGAGATGCCTTCATCATCTGCTCCTTCTGTGGGTCCATTGCACACAGCTTTCTCCATTCTTTTCTCCCAAACGTGTGGGCACAGTGCTGTCTCGTTTCATATTATTTGAACTGGTCTCCAATATTGGTTAGCCAAGTAATAACACCATATTCCAACCCTCAATTAATTTTGCAGTATGAGTTATTTTTATGATGGGCTGTTTGCTGCTCTTAATTGATTCTTACTTGGATAGTTCATAAATTATTTTCCTCCGCACCAAGCACTATTTAGCAAATAAGTACTAATGGCCAAATAGAAAACATATGAATTACTACTTATATGAATTACTAATGGAGTTAAAAGCCAGAGATCTGATTTGTGCAAATGTCCATAGCCTACGGTTGTGAGAAATTTTGTTTTCCTGATAGAATTAAGTATTACGCTTTCGTTGATGTCAACTTCATTTGGGCTTTGGGTGAAACTTCCAGTCCTTACAAACTACACACAATCTTGTTCTCTTTCTTCCACTCATCTTCATGCAAGAAATAGAATTAGCAAGGGGCAAATAGAATCCTTGCAAGGGGCATTACAGGAAGCACTGTAAGTCTCACCCAAAGCTCAAATGAGTTGTTGTTTTTAATTTGCAAGTAGACTTTGAGCAACTATTGGCATGTCTACGACTGTCGCCAGCACATCTTTTTGGGCTGTCCATTTGGCAACCTGGTGATCCATTCAAGTGGATGCTGTTTCTCCTTCTTGAAGACAAATTGGTAACTACATGAAGGATCCTTGTTGCTCCTGATAAATTCTGGTGTGTAACATCATTCAGAATTTATTCATCCATGTCGATACTAATGGAGATAGTTACCTTATGAAGATTCTTCTGACTCAAAAATAGTTTGGAACGTCAGCTGTCACACTACTCAAGTCTACCTAATTGGGTTTCCTTCCCTCTGGAACCCTGATTTTGAGGGAGTATTAAGGACCACTGGGTTTTGACTCTTAAGACACCTTAATATATGCTAATTGAAGTGGTACAAAGATGGTGTAGCTTGCAAGTTTCAGAAAGTCTACAGAACTCATATAGTTAAACCAAAGATTAGCTATTGAAGCTACTATATCTAAAAACTGAGGCAGGAGTAAAAGTATAGGTAGCAGTAACAGGACTTAGAAACTAAGGTTTGTCCTAAGCAAGCGTCTTTGCTATTTTCACCAGAGAAAGTCAGTATAATTTTGCTAAATAAAAAAATGAGATGCATGTTTAAAAAGCTTTGATCAGTATTTGTCTTTTCTGTGTGCAAGATCATGTTGTACGCTAAGCATTTGGCCAGTCTTTGAGCTCTCTTCCAGATACAGTTCAATATGTCTGGTTGCTATATATCCTAGATACTTAACACACACACACACACACACACACACACACACAGAGAGAGAGAGAGAGAGAGAGAGAGAGAAACATTAGGGCTGGCTTTACCCTAAAGCAGCATAAAGTGATAACTTCAGGCCACAGGGTCCAGAAGGGGCACCACTTTTCTGCCCCTACGTATCCTCAATAAAATGAACTTTGTGTTGTTTTTATCTCTCACTTCAAGTGTGCACTGAAAAGCATTTTCCTTGGTTTCTCTTCAGCAACAAACACTCTTCTTATTTCTTCCTAAGCTGGAACATCTTCCAGAAGCCTGGAATCTCTAAGCAGGATTCAGCAGTATGTTTTCAATTATTCTGTGCATATATATATATATATATATATATATATATAGTTTTAATATATTTTCCCCTCCTAACATTTAGTTTTTATGGGATCATCACTTACTCTAAAGGCCAAACTAGACATGGCTGAAAATGTATCATTGTACTTAACATGTGGCAACATAAGATGCCCTCCCACTGCAAAAAGTAACCTCAAATGAGCACTTTTCATGAGGTCCATTGCAGTCCCTCCCTATCTGATGTGATCCCCTCCCATCTGCTGTTTGCATTTTTTGAAAGTGAATGTTAAGTGCAACTTCGCAGCTGGCCTTAGGTTTAGGGGAGCTGCATATCTTAAATTTAAATAACTTTTAAAAATTGCTACCAATTTATATTTATTGTGAATTTCCCTATCCGCTTGAACGTAATAACTTGGTTAAGGGGCTAATCTTTTCCCCAGCTGCTGAACCCTATTTTCCCTTTACTATTGCCATTCTCCCTATGCGCTGAGAGCTCTCCATGATCTATGGGGCACATGAAGGAGGTGCTGGATTCAGGGCCGGATTTAGGTTTGATGAGGCCCTAAGCTACTGAAGGTAATGGGGCCCTTTATATGTCCAGCTGTCCTTTGTCAACAACAAAGTGTTGGTGTTTTTTGTGTTGAATATATGCTATATGGTAATTTATGGACCTAATAGGTATCTAAAGCCATTTGCACATAACAAAATATGTATTTTATCAAAGTAATTGTTGAACTGAAATACAATTAAGAAGAAGTATATTAATAGTGAAATACTTTTAAACTTTTTTTGGGGGGGGCCAAGAGAGTGGGGCCCTAAGCTATAGTTTGTTTAGCTTATACGTAAATCCAGCACTGGCTGAATTAGACCTAACTTTATATTCCCCTATTTTGCAGAGCTGCGTTTTCTTCTCGGGTCATTTTTCAAAACCTTGCATCAGTTCTCAAAACAGCAGCACATTCAGACTATTTCAAGCACAACTTGAGGCACAGAGGTTATAATTTGCTTTACACACACACACAACCCTCTACACTATCATGACACTGGTTGCATTTAGTTAAAGCTCTGAAGAAAGCACATATGCATTCCTTGTTTTTAAAAAAGCAGCTGGGCAGTGTCCAATATTGCTAGGGAGAACTTTGGCAGTGCTGAATCCACCTGGACAGTATTGAATCCTCTTTTTTATTTCTCTCGAAATGGCAAGACCTTTGCACAGCCAAAATGTCTTCATAGGTGAAGGCAAGTGCAAAGCAACCTGGAGCAAGAGACTACGACAGCCACCCCCAGCCTGGTACCCTCTAGATGTTCCTGAACTACAACTCCCATCATTTCTGACCATTGGCTGTGCTGGCTTTGGCTGCTGGGAGTTGTAAGGCATTCCAGGCAGGGGCATATTTGCAGAAGAGATGCTAGAAGGAAGCAGAGTGGTTCCTCAAGTCATGTGCTGAGCCATTCCTTGCCTTAAAGCAGGGACAGGGAACCTGTGGCCTGCCAGCTGTTTGACTACAACTTCCACCATCCCTGACCATTGGCCCAGCTGACTGGGGCTGATGGAAACTGGAGTCCAACAAGATCTGGAGGGCTGGAAGTTCCCCCTCCCTGCATTAAAGGAAATTGGAAAACAAGATGCAGAGGGCAGGTTTACATCATGGAAAGCCTTGATTATTTGGGACAGAAAGTTATGCAGATGGTGTTGGAAATGAGCAATAAAAAGCCTCGCCTGCCCCTTTAAATGTTCTTAAATGTGTACATGCTGGGTGCTTTCCCTGCGTGACTAAAGCAAGAGAATGATATACCACTCCCAAAGCATGGAATACCAGCAAGATTATTCTCTCCACTTCCCTCCAGTTTTGGAAGCCCTCCTAGGGGTTCTTTTCTTCCATCTATAATCTATTTACTTTTCTTCTCCAGCCTGCGAGTGTTCTTAGAAATATTGGTGAACATGATTTCCTCGCCTTCTCAGCAGGTCTCTCCCTCTCACTGCCGCCACACACATGCACTCGGTAGCAGCACTTGTGGTGGAGCTGAGCTCCCCCCTTAAAAAACTGCCATCCTTTGCTGCATCCCTAGATGGGCCAGACTGCAACTAGGTCAATTTCACTGGTGTAGCTGTGGGCCCTGGCCTTGCAGCAGCAGCTCCATCATCCCATTCAGGAAAACAGCAGTAAAGTTGGTAATGGGGAAGATGGCTCTGCCCCATGACACAGGCCTCTACTGCATGCACTTCTGCTGCATCGCTGTCACATGCTACTGTCCAACAAAGCCTAAAATACATCTGGCATGCTGGTCTTGTCAGTAAGTGCCAAAGTCATTGCTACAGATTTTTTCCCTTTGTTTGCATGCTTGGTCAGTAGTTTAGGAGACAGAAATAGAGAAAAGGGCACTTAGAATTGCTATGTCTGCTCATATCACTAATTCTGTGTGCCCCAAATTATGTTGACCTAGCCTTGAAACTGCTGGTAATCACAGAGGACTGGGATGTAGTAGTTATGAATAAGAAGACTACTCTTCTGTGGGTTGGTGTCTCGTTTTGAGTCAAAACAGAAGTCATTTAAAATATTTTTAAAGAGCTACAGTTGGGCAGATTTCCCACAGAGGTTTATTTTTCTTCTTCTGTTAACAGTCTCCTAATCAAAACCACTGGCTGGAGCCTAAAGGGGAGGGTTATTTGATCTAATACACTAACCTTCCAAAAATTATGCTACCTGTATCAAGTCTGGCAAAGCACTTGGATGGATGGGTGGGGATGAAATGGTCAGATATATTGAAAGAGAGTACCATTTCATTTTTCTGATATATACCGTATATATCACTCCTTTCATCAGTAAAGTTCTTTTATTTATGAGATTTCTCTCCTACCCTTCATCACAAAAGTTTGAAGGGCTAGTCACAACAATGTAACATGCAGCCTAACAATAACTTTCAATTAAAGACATCACCGTATACCTAACAGCTGTATAACCCCCAATACACTCTAAAGGAAGGCCTATGTAAAGGAGTGTGAGTCTGACACACTCTGTCCCGAGAACCAGCTGGACCAAAGAGCCGCATATTGGTATTTATGCTGCTCTTGGTCATTGGTAACCAAGAACAGCACACAAATGCTGATTGGATTGAAATTTGGAGAAAAGGGACGCAGAAAGAGTCTGGAGTCTAAAGGGAAGGGACGAATTGGGAAATGTGCCTCTTCAAATGCATGTCCTCCAAATGGCTTCTAAGTAAAGTGTGTGTGAGGCTCCCTTCAGCAGATAAAGGTTCTAGCATGGGGACCCCCAGATCGACATTCTCAAAGCAGTGTTAGAAAAAGAGATATGAAAGCTAGGAGCTAAATGACACCTTAAACCTAGGTTGTGGGCGCAACAATGGAATGTCTAGACGTGCTATTTTGATAACAAGAATACAAGGCTGAAAAAGAATGAACTGCAGCTAAAATATTATGTTCAGTTTTCACATGGTCTAGTTCTACCCCTGCCCACCCCTCTAATATTCTTAAGAGGGTCTCTTCTCCAGTCTTCAGAGAGTACCTGGAAGTAAGGTAAAGGTAAAGGAACCTCTGACCGTTAGGTCCAGTCATGGCCGACTCTGGGGTTGCGGCACTCATCTCGCTTTATTGGCCAAGGGAGCCGGCATACAGCTTCCGGGTCACAGCGCCACCTGTGTCCCTGTAGCTGGAAGTAGGGAGGCAGAAAAAAGTCCTCCTCTCCTTCCACTCTGCAGTTTTAATCTGAAATCTTAGGTGAAGTACTGCACCCGGAGCTCAGAAACTGCTCACGCTAATGAAATTCCCTTTCACAAAATGCGGCTAAAACAATGGGAATTTTGAACACTGTCTCAAAGGACAGCACTGCACTTGCCCCTGGTCCACTGGATTATGAGCAGATAGCTTCATTATAAACCAAACTTCTCCTATGTATTATAAACTAAACTATCTCATGTATATATTTTTCCCCTAAGAATGATGCACACTCACACACTGGGTCCTTTGAATTGTGATGGGGCCTGTCCCTTCTCTATTCAAAGAGCTGAGAAGACAGAAATTTGCATTGCAGGGAACATTTCTTCTGAGATTCCTATCTCTCACACAATAGAAGCACCAATGATCCCCCCCCCATCGCCGGGTTTCACTTGCTAAATCTAGAATCCAAGGACTGATTTTTACCTCCCATGGACTACAACTTCCTGGTGGCAGGGCAGTATTGCAGTTTGATTATTTTATCACTCCAGAAAGTTGCTGAGTACATACTGCTGCAAACTCAAGCTTTACCCATAAAAAAATGAAGTCGCAGATGTGCAACTTCCAATACAAGTCACTGGTTTTCTTGTTCAAAGACAGCTTAAAGTTGGGGGGTTTCAGCAAAACTGGCAGTGTTTAAATTGGAGGAAAGTACATCTGTTTTACTCAATTGCAAATCTGGGGGAAGCACAGCCAGCACTCATACCCTAACACTGTTTATTGGTATAATAAAAGACAGCTCGGTCTCAATTTCCATTACTCTAAAAACATATTCTTGCTATTAAGTCAAGATACTAATAAGTTATAAGCACCATTGTAGAAATTTAAACATTTTGTCATGCTTTCGTTTCATTTAGCTGAAGTTTGGGGTGATTTCCTACAAACTTTGAAGTCTCTCAGGCTTCGTAGAAATTGTAGGCATTTTTATATTGCTGTGAGGTTTTCTGTGGGGGTCGGGCAGCCTGTATGCTGCTTGCCTGTGTTCCATGTAATTCCTGGCTCCAACAAGGATTTAATTGCTGGAATAGCCAGGCCATTTCCTGGTGAGGTAATGGCTGAAGTATGGGTCATTAAGGTAACAAAGGAAGTGGCTCTGTGCCAGAAGTAAAATGGATGGGGGCGGGGCTTCCCTCAACTGTCCGTTAATGAGACAGACAAAGACCAGAGGTGTGTGAGCTAGCAGCTAGAAGCATGCTGGGCAGCTAAGAGACAGAGCCATTGCTAATTTCTGCTGGGATCCAAGGCTATGGGAGAAGCAAGACCTTCTTGGGGTGTTAATGCTGTGAGCCCCTTTATTGCTGTGAGACCACCTTCTCTGCTGACCCTAATTCTGATGAAGCCGAACCCTGAATAAGCACCTGGAAGCCCGGTAATCTCACACCGCTCAGAGAATTGGGATGGCATGCAACAATATAATTGTCTGATGCTGTCCAGAAACTAATAAAAAATTCTTGAGCAGGAGTGGCTTTTTAACATGATTAAATTCTCCATGATGTGGACATCTTGATTTTTAAAATCTGCAGTGTTACATTTTAAAATGTAAATGGCACTTGCCAGCAGCTCTGTTAAGATGGTTTCTGTGCTATAAAATAGAATATGTTTCAAGCAGATGTGAGCACCTCATGCAGGGAGGAATTCAACAGCCTGTAATTTGGCTTCATCCCACCCTAGCCTTGCTTTGAAAAATAAAGCATCTGGTTTTTATTTTTAATTGCACTACCAAAAAAGCTAAAAGAGGTAGAAATGATTGATTTCCCAAAATCTATTTTGGAAATGACCAACCTGTCATTGAATAACCCTAAGCATCCAGCCTGTGTCAAACACTTTCCAGGGATATTTTCCGAAGCATGATTCAGAAGGCTTTTTGCTAAACAGCGTGTAGCTTTAAATTTCTATTCCTAAACACATGTGTCAGCAGTTCTACAATATCGCTGGCCTTGAATCAGCATGCTGAATCTAAACTTACTGTTCCTTCCCCCTTCAAAAGAAAAAAAAAAGTTTAAAGTTGGCAAGTGGTCGGTTGCCGGTTTCATCCTCCTCCTGGTCATTTACCAAAAGAGAAACATATACAACCAAAACTTTATAGGTATACGTTATTTCTGTTATACCCCTAGAATAAGGTATGTTTTGTTAAGATAGTTTCCTGACCATTCACAGGGCTTATCCACATTTACCTTTTGCCCAGATCTTTCCCAGCAGAGGTCTGTGCTTTAACGCTCTGTGTCCAAGTGGTGGTTTGTGTGTGGGGTTTTTTGCCCTGAGATTTCCTCACAAAAACCTGCTCTTTACAGCTGAATCAGAGCAAATGTCAATTCAGGTTTTTTGCAGATTGCCATTTGCTTCGACTGAGCTTTAAAGAACGGGTTTTCGGAGGAAGGGGGGAAAACCACTCATGGACATGGAGCTTTCAAGCGTCAATTGTGCCTGGAAAGTGCAGAGGAAAGCTATGTGTAGATAAGCCCTCAGTGGCAATCTTTGCTTACATTACAGATATCAAGTGCACCATACATGTACTCAGAAGCATTGTGACACAGAGTCTTTTCACACAGAGCAGAACGTGCTTCATCTTGCAAGTGAAAGGCATTCTGCAGATGTTCAAAGATTGCTTGCCTTTAGGTTTCTCCCCTCCCTGCCCACTTTTAAAAATGTACAATCTCCATTATCCAAGCAGGAAAGGATACTTAAAAGGCACTAACATTGCCTCAAAAAAGTCATTCAGCCAAGAGCAATGATTTCAGTAGGTCTAACTTCAATGTGCTTAGGATCTTTTTCTTAAAAAAGAAAATCCATAACAGCAAATAGAACTATTTATCTGTATGAAACAAATCATATAGTTCTGTAAAGATCTGAAACTGGCAGAACAAGAGGAAAGTTGGCAACACTGAACATACTGCAGAAACCAATATTGCTTGCATTTATGGCAAATCCCACTGTATTCCTAAAGCTGCTGGGATTTATGCTCATGGCTACCTGGGATTGTTTGGATTCTGAATCTTTTTATGGTAGATACTGTTGTCTCCATCTCATGACCCTTTATGGACTCAATAATGCACATGTGGAGTCCTGTTTTATAGGTTTCTAAGCTTTGAACACCCAAGAGGATTGTAAGGTGATACTCCTGTAAACACAAGACACATAGACTTGCTCTCCCCATTGAACTGGATGTGAAAGCACATGCATTTTCCACTTGAAAGTACTGCATAACAGACCCCTTCAAATGGGCAGGGGGGGAAATTATGCCCAGGCCTATTGTGATAGGGCTCAATCAGTCCAGTTCAAATTACTGATTGAAATGCCAAGCATTGCTTTGAAAGATGAGGTGTCATTCCTTCATTCCCATAAGCACTTACCGGGCATTGCACAGATAATAAAACTTTTATCTGTATCAATACGATTCTCCCGGGGGTAACCGCAGACAACATTCCTGTAAACTGCATTGTTGCTTGGATTTCAGCAGATGGCACTCTTATAAAAATGCAAATTTTTTGAAAGGCAATTTGTTTAGTCAGGCGAAAAGGTCTGACATCTAGGTGTGAAATCAAAATACTGTCAGAAAAAAAGTTCTTTCTGGCAGCACTAAAAAGGGGGGAAATAAATGCATGCAGCCTGCTCACCTCTGAAACAGCTCTGGTATTCTACTGCATTCACACATCACTAAGCCAGCCTCTGGGTTGCTAAGACATGAATGTGTGGGCTCTAAGAGAGGAGCTTACTGCTCTCTCTCTGTCTCTCTCCCCCCCCCTCCCCAATGCTAAGCTAAGCTAGGGAGAAGCAAAGTAGCTTCAAGGTCCTCAGAGCAGTCCACACTGTGGTCTGCATTCATGTGGTCTGCATAAGCCATAGTTTGGCTGACTGTGATGTGTGAACCAGGCCACTGTGATCATGAGCAGGAAAAGCAAAATATTTTGTTAGAATGAGTACTAGAGGAAGTTAAAAGGGACGCAGGTGGCGCTGTGGTCTAAACCACTGAGCCTCTTGGGCTTGCCGATCAGAAGGTCGGTGGTTCGAATCCTGTGACGGGGTGAGCTCCTGTTGCTTGGTCCCAGCTCCTGCCAACCTAGCAGTTCGAAAGTACGTCCAAAAGTGCAAGTAGATAAATAGGTACCGCTGTGGCGGGAAGGTAAACAGTGTTTCCATGCACTGCTCTGGTTTCGGTGCTCCGTTGTGCCAGAAGTGGCTTAGTCATGCTGACCACATGATCCGGAAATACTGTCTGTGGACAAACGTCGGCTCCCTTGGCCTGTAAAGTGAGATGAGCGCTGCAACCCCAGAGTCGTCTCTGACTGGACTTAACTGTCAGGAGTCCTTTACCTTTACCTTTTTAGAGGAAGCTACTGATGGACCTTCTTAATTACTGTAGCAGCGTGCCAGATGTCATGTAAGAACATGTTGAATTTCAAGCAAGTGCTGTCGCTGCTGTTGGGGTACAGCATAGCACAAAATGGCAGCGGGGGGGGGGGCAGGGAGAGGGCCACAACATGGTCTGGGCATGCCCTCCCCACTCCATGCAAATAAAGCAAGTAAATCAGCCATGGCCACATCTGATCACAGATAGAAGCTCTTTCCAGCTCTCTGTTCACAGTGGATGGAATGATGGGATCCGTCCCCGGCATCTAATGAAGTGCGGTTATGTTTAAGAAGTGTGTGTTCAGTGTTGGAGAGGCTCAGCCACAGTAAACAGGATCTGAGCAGGGAGAGCAATCAGTCTCATATGCAATGTGGATTTTTAAGGAATGCTTACAGCACTTACACCTGCTCTTGATGGACTGAAAAGAGCTAGCTTCAGTTTCTAATGCAGATATAAGGCTCATTTGAGAGTCTTCAGAAGTCATCATTTAGCCTACTTCACTGGATGGCAATGAGGATGAAAGGAAATTATATACTGGACAAATATATAACATTATGCTTTCTGTCACAGGAGTACTCCATGCTTTAAGATCTTCAGAAAAGCAGCTCTGGGGAGTGAGGCAGTAGTGCTACGCAGGGCCTTTTTAACAGTGGGCACAAAACTTTGGAACTTCCTCCTGAGGAAAATGCAATTCTACCCACTCTGCTCATTTTTTAATGCTACAGGAAGGAATGAGGTTCTTTGAATAAGAAGGTAGCACCTTCCCTGTCTGTTGCACTGGTTTCTGTCTTTCTGCTGTTTTGTTGTCATGGGCGTAGCCTCCCTAAATCAAGTAAATCAATAAAAATACTTAACTGAGGTTCTGCCTCCCCATGAAGCCTCCCCATCCCCCACCATAAATCCTGGCTACGCTCATATTTGTTGGTTGTTCTTTTTACTGCAAGTAAAAAAAGTTTTTATCATCTGCTTGTTTGTTTTGATAGGTTGCTTTTTAAAATTTATCCATATTTTTTTTTTAAGTGAATTTGATTTTAATGACATCAGGCCATGTGTACATCCTTTTGGCTGGGAAAGGTGGGGAATCAGGGTATGAATATTCAAATCCACAAATGAACACAAGTGATTAAACAACTACTATACAATCTACTGAGGTCATTGAAAGAAAAGTGGGGTGTAAATATAATATATACGATACCAATGAAGCCCTTACACACAGACCCCACGAAAGCCACCTTTTACCCAAAAATAGAGAGATCTGTGTTTGCAGCATTATGGAGAAGATATTTCATGGCTTTCATGTTCATTTCTTTTAGAAATGTTCGGGGGGGGGGCGGCTTTCCTGAGGCTACCAAGGTCATAGTACAAAGATTGAAGGCAAACAGTCTGGTTCTTCTGTCAGGTTTACATAACCTGCTTAGATTTTTCTCATCACAAACAGCCAGCTGAATCATTGTTTTTGCTCTTGCAGTATTCCTCTGTCCCCATACAATGCCATAGATGCTTTAGACCTGGCCAAGGATATCAGAAAGGATATTGCTTCACCCACTCTCTTCCACAAGTGGTGGGAAAATTGGGGCAGACTTTATTTCAGAGGAGAAAACACACTGGAGGCTTATGGCTCTGTTGAAATCTCTTTTCTCACTGTTATACAGTGGCGTAGCGTGGGTTGTCAGCACCCGGGGCAAGGCAAGTAATTTGCACCCCCTAACCCGTGGATTTGCGCCCCCTAACCCGTGGATTTGCGCCCCCTAACCCTAACCCCCAGATGTTGCGCCCGGTGCAGCCGGCCCCCCTGCACCCCCCACGCTACGCCACTGCTGTTATAAAGATACTGTGGGTTGAACACAGAAGCGAGAGCACATAGGCAGGCAGTGCCAGATTCACAGGAGTAATGAAGTCATATTCAAACAAGCACTTTGAAATCAGTGGGTTTAAGTTTGTCGTCATGATGAACAAGCCCATTCTTTCAGTGAGTCTGCTTGGGAGTATGACTTAGATAGAGCCACAAAGGAAGAGCAGCAACTCTAAGGCTTCAGTGCACACTTACATGTAAGAAAGTCCCATTAGACTCAGTGGGAGTTACATCTGGGTAAACAGCAAAGGATTGGAAAGCGCAAAGCAAAACATTTTCCTCCAAAAAACTCTTAAGCTCTTCGTGCACCTAAGCAGCATGAATTTCCCCTTCTACCCTACAGGTGGAGGTAAGTTGGTTACCATGGTGATCTGCCTGCCAATAAATAGCGTGGTGAAAAGTGGAATAGATGAATGATCAATGTGTAAACACCACACAAGCAAAACAGGATGAGACCAGGATGAATTTAATTGTCATATAACAAGCAAATCAGAGAAAATGCTCAGTAACAAGGCTATTCTTCTTATTTATTAAATTTCTATACTGCCCTTCATCTGAAGATCACAGGGCGGTTTACAATATAAAAACACAAAATTACACACCATACCCTCACAGTTTAAAATGCCATAGATCAGTGTTTCCCAAACTTAGATATCCAGCTGTTTGGGGCCTAAGATCCCCATCATCCCTGACCACTGGTCCTGCTAGCTAGGGATGGTGGGAGTTGTGGTCCAAAAAAGTTTGGGAAACTGCATAGATGGTTTAGTCAAAGGCCTGCCATATTGTCTGGAGGAGCTGCAATGCCAAGTCTGAAAATAGGCCTATAGAATTAAGCAGGAATCACCTCTCAGATGAAGCAACGGCAAAGGTTTAAGAGACTAAGGGACAAAAGGTTTGACCAAGTATTTGACTAAGGGACAAAGGGTTTAAGGGCAAAAGCTTTGAGACTAGTCGGATTCCACTTCCCAGCAAGTTGTTGCTCTGCAGACCACGTGTGGGGAACCTGTGGCCCTCCAAGGGCTCTTGAACTCCAACTCCCATCAGCCCCAGGCAACACAGACCAGGGTCATGGAGGGTGGGAGCTGTAGTCCAACAATGTCTGGAGGGTCACAGGTTCCCCATCTCACTGAACAGCAGTAGTGGAACCTCAGTTTTTTACTTCCAAGGTGTGTTTGAAAATGGAAGCATTCACTTCCGGGTTTTCGGCGTTCGGCTTCCAAAACATTTGGCAGCCAAGACGTTCAAAAACCAAGGTTTGACTGCACAATCAAAAGCCATAGATTTGGAGGTAGAATTGTGGAGTTGGAGGGGAGCCTGAGGTTCATCTAGTCCAGTGGTGTCCAAACTTTTTTCAAAGAGGGCCAGATTTGATGAAGTGAAGGGCCATGAGGGATGACCAAAGGGCTGACCAAAGTTGTTAAAGTTGTTGAGCTTTTTTAGGGTTCAAGTTGTTGAGGGTTTTTTTTTTTTTTAGGATTTTACCCCAGGAAATAAACTGCCACAGGGGCCGGATTAAACTGACCGGTGGGTCAGATTAGGCCCCCGAAACAGACTTTGGACATGCCTGATTTAGTCCAACTCCCTGCAATGCAGGAATCTCAGCTAAAGCATCCATGACAGGTGGCCATCCAAGCTCTGCTTAAAACCTCCAAGAAAGTCCACCACCTCCTGAGGAACTGTTCTAGATCAATTCCCTGTGGGAAGTCCAAATAGAGCATCTTCACCAGACGTCCTCAAGCAGAATCTGAAGAGCCATCCACCAAGAAGCTACTTTATACCATGCTGGACCAAAGACCCATCTACCTCATCATTGTCTGTGGGTCTCCAGGGTTTCAGCCACGAATGCAGGTGCTGCTTAACTAAAAACTCCCATCCTCCACGGCCACGGTCTGCGCTGCCTGGGGCTGATGGGAGTCGTAGTTCAGCAACATCCGGAGGTCCGAAAGTTCCCCACACCCTCCCCTAATCCACCCCCACGTCCTACTCTTCTTGCCCTTGCCCTGAAGGCTAAACCTCGACGCGTAGGAACGATCGGCTGTGCCTGCTAAATCGCGCCAAGAAGAACTCTTCCCATGCTCAGAGGCGGCCCCGCCTTTCTTGACGAGTATAAAAGAACCGCCCCCAACTCAAGCGGGACCTGACACAGGTACGCGGCTTGGGAAAGGGAAGCCGCAGCTCGCCGCGCGCCTGGCGGCTCCCCTTTCAGCCGGACGCATCCACGGGGCAGGAAAGGGGCGGGGGAGCCGCCTTCCGCACGTCCCGAACGAGCCGCGCAACGAGCTTCCGCTCGCTTTACTCCGCCTGATCCCCTCGGCGAGAAGCGTCAGTAGCCGGGCGGGGAGGGAAAGGAAAGGTGTGGGAGGGCGGCGCGCCTCCCTTCGACGCCCTCTCCCGCTGTCTCTCTCCCCCCCCCCCCCCCGCGCCGCCTTAGTCCGGCCCTGCCCCGCGCCGAGGTTTCCCTTTGCCCTGAGGGACTGCGCTGCGCTGCTCTCGCTTCGCGCCGGAGAGGCAGAGCCGGCGGCCGGAGGAGCTGGGCGTCGGGAGGCGCCCGCAGCGACGCCGCCAGCGACAGCAGCAGCAGCTGCGCGAAGCCCGGGCCATGAGGAGCCGCCGTGACTCTCTGGCGACTCCGCGCGACTCCCTCGCCGCCGCGGCCCCGGGGGATGCCCTCTAGGCGCGAGGATGAGGCAGAGCAGGGGGCAGCGGATGGTCCTGGCCACTTGCCTGGGCTCTCTGCTCCTCGTCGTCTTCTACTTCCAGAGCAGCTCCAACCCAGGTGAGTTAAACATTCACCCCGCAGGCAAAGGTCCTCGACCCGGCCCCGCTCGCTCGCCCGCCCGCCCTCCGCCGACGCGCCTCGTCGCTTCCCTTCTCAAGGCGTCTTTTCTTCTCCCCCCTCTCTCTCTATCAAGTTGGGGCTTTGCTGGGTGTTTGGTCTTCCCAGCAAACTTCGGTAGCTGCTCCTCTTTTAAGGTGACTTTCTAAAAGTCATCTCGGCAGCAGCAAATCCAAGAGTGCAAACCTGGCAGCGCCGCTGTAACGGGGTCTACTCGGAAGTAAGTCTCAGTGAAGGCAATGGGGCTTACTCCCGAGCATATGTGGAAGTAGGATAGTAGCCGTGCTTATTTTGTTTAACTTTTGAGACCACTTTCTCGACCGCTTCTCCAAGCGGTTGACAGAAGGAAACCCAACTCCGGAATGAAATCATTAACATTTAAAATCCATTTCCATCCAAGGTGCTCACACCAGCATGCCATGAAATAAAAGAAAAATAACCCAGCTAGCTTGAAAACAAGATCCAAGTTGTAATTTAATATTAATTGGCTTCCAAAGGCCATGATAAACAATTAACATTTTAAGGGCTTTATTTAGGTTAAATGTGTAGGGTTGTCTCCTAACACAGCTTCCTTTCTGGAAATTGTTGTCCTATAGTTGTCTGAGAGAAGCAAGCTGCCCATTAAAAAGAGGGATGACTGAATGTAATGTCAGGTGTTTTTTTATTAATGAGTCTGTCAATCAGCTGCTGGTTTGTTTTTAAAACAATACTCTTAAAGGTAGGTTTAAAACAGCCTCAGGTCAATAAAAATGGTGCAATTCAGACTTTATTCCTATGCATGCCTAGTTGGGAGTTAAGTCCCATTGAACTCAATGAGAAAACATAGGATTGGCTTTACACAGTAGCTTTGAAAAATAGAGTAGCTGAACAATGCCCCAAACATTTCCAGTAACTTTAGTACATTTAAGCCCATTGATTTTAGTGGAAAATACTTTCACTTTCATCCTGAGTCAATGGTCAACAGGAAGTCAGTACCCGGAGAAGGCCTTTTTATGGTGTGAAGATAGAAAAGAAACTTCCTTACACTGAGTCAGTCAATTGGTCTATCTAGTTCAGTATTGTCTACACTGACTGGCAGCAGCTCTCAAGGGTTTCAGACAGGAATTTCTCTGAGCCCTACCTGGAGATGCTGAGGATTGAATCTGTGACCTTCTGTTTACAAGGTAAATGCTCTACCCCTGAGCCACAGCCTTTCCTCAAGTGGTTTCTAGGTAGGCCTTCCTGGGCAGTGAGTTTGAGAGCGTAGAGGTTGCTGTGGGGAAAGTCTTCATTCCAGGTCCTACTTAACTTCCCTGGATAAACAGAGGGTCACAGAGGAATGCAAATGTGCTGACTCCTCTTAATTTAAGTAGGCCTTCAACATATTTCTTTAAGCAAGTCACAATGTTTTTTGTTGGAACATACTTCCAAGTACAGTGGTACCTCAGGTTACATACGCTTCAGGTTACATACACTTCAGGTTACAGACTCTACTAACCCAGAAATAGTGCTTCAGGTTAAGAACTTTGCTTCAGGATGAGAACAGAAATCGTGCTCCGGCGGCGGCGGCGCAGCAGCAGCAGGCCCCATTAGCTAAAGTGGTGCTTCAGGTTAAGAACAGACCTCCGGAACGAATTAAGTACTTAACCCGAGATTCCACTGTAAATTTATGAGGATCATAGCCTTGGAGGATCAGAGTCCTAAGTCCAGATTTCACTGAAAAAAGATGACTACGAAGCAACTCTGGATCTCTGAGATTAGCCGTGCCTTCTGTTTGTGGAAACATTCAGTCAGATATGTGCTGAATTTTCTGAACCGCAGAATGGGTGCATCTTAATGCCAGGTACGTAAAAAAAACTTTAGTAAGCAAATACCAACTTGCTGGAAAATCCTTCTTAAGTGGAATCAAAGAAACAGCCCAGGGCAACTCACTCTGAGATATTACATATTTTCTAACTAAGATCATGTTCTTCATCAATGCACATTTTTGCAGTGGGTTGTGACACACAAACTATGCTTACTGCAAACAAAACTGTGTTTTGAAGCTGGTCATGGCATAGGTACCAGTGTGATGCAGTGCATCTGTAGCAGAGATGGAACTCACTGTGTTTCCTCAGGTATCCCGCAGAATTCAGTGGTGCTTACTCATAGGTAGCAGGTAAAGGATATCAGAGTGGCTTTGTGCCTGCTGCTTTTGAGCTTCTATCCTAGCAGTATGTTGCTCCTCATCACAAAGAGTAGTATGTACTGTATAGCTATTTTAGCCAACTTGCTTCCCTTTATTACTGAACTACTTCTGGTGGTGGGGAGCAGCACACAGTAACAAAATGGTGCAAGTGAGAAAGCACACTATGTATTCAAGTTGAATGGTTCTAAAATAGAGGTAGTTTCTGAACTCTGTGCATATATACATCAGTGGGCTAAAACATGTTTTTATAGAACAGTTACCAGACGTCCCCATTTCCCGGGGACAGTCCCTGGATTTGCAAATCAGTCCCCTGACAAAATCCATCCATTTAGTAGGGAGTTGAAAAGTGCCCCTGGATTCACTGGAAAAAATCTGGTAACCTTATTTTATAGTGACCTGATAATGCTATATCTAGCAGATTATTAGCCATAGCATCAGCCATAGCATAGCATCTGGGCAGTGTGGATAGATTGAATCCTGAAGCTTCCAGCAGGGCTAAAGGGAGAGAAAATGCATGGGAAGTCCTTTCAATGTGGAGAGCGGTAGCCATTCCTTTCCCCACTGAGAATGAATCTTCTCCATCCCACAACAGCTCATTGGCCATTGACTGCAATCCATCCTATTGGATGAGGTTTTACCCCTTCAGGAACATGCACACAACACACTTCTGAAGCTGGGAGTCTGCACACAGAAATGTATTTCACACATGTTTGAACTTAGCTGCATCTGACTTCAGCAGAACAATTTGGAACCAGTGTAAATTCACACCCTGTATTTATGTTCTGAGGCCTGGGACAGAAGTCGTCCTTGAGATGGGTGCAGTCCAGGTAACTTTAAGCACACGTTCAGAAGCACTAACCTACTCTACTCTGTCTGTTACATTGCTTTCAATGAGGCTTAAGCACAGCACATCTTCTGTGTGTGCAGTCAGGGGTAAGTCCCATTGAGTTCAATGGAGCTTGTACCCAGATAAGCGTGTATATGATTGCAGCCCTATTTTTTATTTTTTTAAGGAGGGCTAAAGGCTACATGACTAGAAGCAGGCGTTTCAGTGAATTAGGGTTTAGCTTCTTTGACTCCTGCTATATTTAATGAGCTATTTCAAGATGTTCTCTGGCTGTTTTATGAAGGCAGCAATTTCTCTTGTGTAATGAAAGCATAGATCTTTTCTTTTCTGGAAAGTCATGGCCCAAGAATTCAGATGATGGATGATGAGGCTGTCAGCAGCGAATAAACTCTCACAGAGGGCCCACTTGAATTAAAAACTGAGTCAAATTCTGTGGCCAGTGAATTGATAGATTAATCTCCAAATTAATGTTTTCAGTTGAACAGCCAAACAATGCAAAGCCAAGAAGAGTTATAACTTTCTTGCATGTTTCCTGCGCCTTTACTAGAAAGTATGTTGCTTATTATTTTCAGAGAAACATGCGTGCATAATGCTTATGATTCAACAATATGCCAGGGTCCTGCATGGCACTCTCAGCCAACGTTAAGTTGACCTAAATGTTCACACATTTGTTTTTTACCATGATGTATTGAAAGGTGCCATTTCCATTTTATTGTGTTAGTTGAAAGTATAGAAATTAGCTGGATGAGTATCCTAGAATTCGAATAGGTCACTCTGTGCTTTAAACTTACTTTGAAAGCATCATATAAGGCCTACTGGATAAGGGCTACAGTTTTGAGAAAACTGTACTGGGATATCTGTTGAGATAGGACAGCTGCCCACTCTCTGTACTTTACAAAAACAAAAGTCATGTGTATTTCAACAAACTTCCTCAGCTGGCTGAATGCATGTCAGCCAAGGGCATAGCTACCTGGTATTGTTTTTTAAATTTATTTGTTTGCATTTAACTTTAACAGTTACTTAAGAAGTTTTTGGAAGGTGATAAATAATGTTGTTGAAGGAAAGCAAGCTCCAATTCATGACATGACTTTGTTTTTTAATGAAAAGATAAAGAATTCTGCAAGCCACTTCCCAGTAGGTTTAAAAATAAACAGAAGTACCCATTTGAGGGAAGGGAAAGCTACTGCGATGAAATAAAATGGTGCAGTTGATGTGCAGAGTGTGTGGAGGAAGGTGAATGAATGGTAGGGGTGAGCGATATATCAATATATCATCCAAAACTGGTTTGAAGTCCATATTGTGATATCGGTTTTATAATTTTTGACTCAGCAATATATCGTGAATCATTATGTGTGTGCGTGTATGCTATGCAGAAATCGCAATGTGGGGGAAAACTATGAAGCCAGCCAATGCTTCTCTTGTTTGCTGCAGCCTCTATTAACTCTGCCAGCTCAGCTGTCCCCTGTCTCATGCAGAGGGCAGCGAATCGCAAGAGCAGGTGCCGGCAAAATTCACGATGCAGGAAAAACCGTGAAGCCTCTACATAGCTCCATCCTTATTTGAGACATCATGATATATTGGTATATCACAATGTTGAAAACCAGATATCACCCAGCCGTAATGGATAGTGGTGAATGACTAAGTTGGTTCATGTTTGCTTCTGAGTCTTTTGGAGGACAGAAGACGTGTCCCGATCCCAGACACAGGTGTAGATCAGCTGTATTATATTAGTGCCATCAAGGCCCTTGCTCGCTCCAAAACCAGGCTGCAGGGATGTGACAACACTGGGAGAACTACACTTTGGATCCTGACAGTCTAGGTGTGGCAGCGTAGGCTAACTGATCTGTATAAGAGCTTTCTGGGAGAGGCATCTTGCCAGCTAGGCTAACCTTCACCTGCTCCTGATTTTCATGTTCATGTCTTGCAGAACTTTCGTGTGCATTTCCAACCTGAAACTGAGCCTTGCAGCATTTCTGGAGAGGCAGACTCTGGAGTCCCTCTAAGCTTTCCTCCTATGTATGTTCTCTTGCCTTTGACCTTGCTTTCTCTGATCCATGCTGCTGTTGTACCTAACTAGTTATCTGAAATGTCCACACATTTTGAAAGTCGGTGGTTTGCCACTTGACATATTTTCAGTTAAAATATCAGGAAGTCTTCACCTGGGGGAAAAAAAGTTTGGTGCTTTTATTTCAGCTAGTTTTTAAAACGACACACTCTTTGTCATTTCAGATAGCAGAAGTGGCTTACTTTCGAGCTGAGGAAATTCTTGTCTGCTTTTGGTTTCTTTAATACCACAAAGGGGGGTGGGAATTAAAGAACAAAGTGAACCTGTCACACATTTCCTGTCAAGATTCTTGCTTTCACTTCCTTTTAAAGTTGTCTCATTTGTTTTAAAAAATATTGCTAAGTTTATTTAGGTAAACCTGATTTGGATAGAAAGGCTGAATGTAGAATTTCCCATTGAGTGTGAACATAATTCATGGGGCATTGCTATGGGGGGGGGCGGCGGCAGGCCAGCAAGGTTTTAGTAGGCCAGTAACTATTATTTACATGCTTTAAAAAACCTCACTCAGCCGTGTGCAGCAGAGAATTGTCCACTGAGAAAGCCAAGTGTGTGTGTGTGTGTGTGTGTGTGTGTGTGTGTGACATTTACTATATATTACTGTATATTAAGAACCTAAGAAGAGCTTGCTGGATCAGACCAGTAGCCCATCCAGGCCAGCATCCTGTTATTATAGTGGCACACCAGATGCACTCTCCCTTCCTGCTGTTTCTATTAGCTGATATTCAAAAGCGCAGCTTGTGGCAGTGAAGGTAGAACATAGCCATCATGGCTAGCAGCCATTGGTAGCCTCAACCTTCACGGATTTGTCTAAGCCCCTTTTAAGGCCATGCATGTTGGTGGCTGCCATTATCTCCTATGGAAGCAAATTTCATAATTTAACAGTGTGAAGTACTTTATTTTGTCTGTCCTGAATCTACCAATGCTCAGCTTCATTAGATGTCCCCCACCAGTCCTAGTGTCATGAGAGAGCGAGAAAAACTATTCTGTATCCATTTTCCCAACGCCACGCATACACTTTTTGTGCTTCTATCATGTCACATCTTACTCACCTCTCCTCTAAATTAAAATGCCCCAAATGCTGTAACTTTTCCTCATGGGGGAGTTGCCCCATTCCCTTGATCAGTTAATAAAAGGTGAAAAAAGGTAAAGGACCCCTGACAGTTAAGTCCAGTCGCAGACAACTCTGGGATTGTGGCGCTTATCTCGCTTTACAGGCCAAGGGTGTTTGTCCACAGACAGTTTTTCTGGGTTATGTGGCCAGCATGACTAAGCCGCTTCTGGTGCAACGGAACACTGAAACCAGAGCAGTGCACGGAAACACCATTTACCTTCCCGCTGGAGCTGTACCTATTTATCTACTTGTACTTTTTTTGGCGTGCAGGAGCTGGGACCGAGCAGCTGGAGCGCACCCTGTCACAGGGATTTTAACTGCAGACCTTCTGATCGGCAAGACCAAGAGGCTCAGTGGTTTAGACCACAGCGCCACCCGCATCCCTTTGATCAGTTAATAAACAATACACCAATTCCAAGTTCTAGACAAACCATTAGCCACCAGCCAGGGCTATTAATGTGTAGAGAAGAAGCTAAGTAGCAATTTCTGTGCACTGGACAGATCCAGCTTTTCTGGGAACGTTGCAGGAAACTGCTCCACCCACTGATCTGTTTAGGGCTCTGCCCTGCCTTGATGCAGATGGCTTTAAGCCCAGAATCTCCTGACTAGCAACCTGACTCTTTGATCTGAAGAGTGCAATCCTATGGAGTGAGTCTGGTAATGAAATTCTGCAGTCCTGGCTTTTGTTATTTTGCAGTGGGGCAACAACTGAGGCATGTGAGGGTCACAACCAAGAGGTAGGGAAGCCCTTCTGGTGTGAGATGCTCTGAGGAAACAGTGCACTTGAGTCTCCTCTCTCTCTGAGCTCAATCCCAGCTGTGCCTGTTTTAAAATGCAAAACATGAAAACTGAACTGAGAGGCAGGGCTCTCTCCCTCTCTTTATCAGTTAATTATGTCTACAGCAGTTTTTCCACACTGTTTACACAGAGTTTCACCCTTCTGATAATTTGTAGGAAGGATGTGGCTATCTCCTGCGGTATCACTACGGAGGCTGACAGCATCAGTGAGGTGCCATTGAGTGATTGGGGGCAGTTTACACTGTTGCCTTTCAATTCTGATACAAAATGGATAAGATTAAAAAGTGGTTAAAATGTTTGCAAAGCTAGATAAATTCAATAGGCTGCAGAATGATATCCCACCAGCCCCAGAGGTTGGGCGCCATTTCTAAATGTGCCGTTTGTGCATCTGTTTCATGGTGTGCATGGCTGATAATGCTAGCAGATGTTGAGAGTTCAGATTCCTGTCAGCCACAGCAAGTGTCACCACAGTAGTCCAGCAACCTCCAGAGGTCAGCCCCTGAACTTCTTCAAAATCAGGATATTTGTATATAGGATTCTGTTGCACATGGGCTACTTAGGTCGTGAGTGCATGGATTTCAAGCTTGCAAGATCTACTTTGTTTTTGTTTGCTAGTTTTGTTAGAGAGGCATACCCACTGGAGCAGGTTCACAGTGGGAGAATAGTAGTTTGGGAAAGAAACCAGATACAAAATGGTGGCTCATGGGGTGGAGCCAGTTACCTATAACAGCACATGGACCAGACATGGGGATAAACTGAATATAAAATTCTAATCTCACATCTTGAGCCCTTTTTCTGTTGCTGTTCATAAACGATTGGAAGTCAGCAACACTTTCTGATCTACTGCAATTCATCCAGCATTCTGCCTGCAGCTGCCAATGTACCTTGTGCCCAAACCTGGCTTAAGGGTTTTGCCACTCAAACCCATTCACCCTAGTCACTTGTTCTCTGCACCTAGAACAACTGTGTGGAGAAGGAGGGAGCAAGATCATGCCACATTGGCTCTGGCCCTGATTCTGCAGGTGTTTCTGTACCTCTGGACAACTGTATATCTGCTTAGCTGACCTCTGTTTTCCTCAAGAATATGATTGGAAGTACAGCCCCATGGTGAAAGAATGACCTCTGTCTAAATTCATTGTTGATTGCACTCAGCTGTGCATTTTTATTATTGTGCCCGTCTTTTAAATATGTAATTTCCTATTAAGATAAGGAGTAAGAGGCTAAACAAAGAGAGGTTATTGTGGGATAATTACTTATCCACCAGTAGCAACTAACCCTTTGTTATAGTGTGAGGTTTTTTACACACACACACACACACATATGTTTTGCCAAGAGTGTTTTGCAAGAGTGTAGAAAATATTCTATGTAAATTAGCCATATTAGTTCTCTGCTTATGATATCCTCAACTTCTGAGAGTCTAATGAGCAGTCTAACTTCTTATGACATGTGCATGTGCAAACACACACACACACACACACAGAGAGAGAGAGAGAGAGAGATGGGGGGGGGAGCTTCCCAGGAAGCCATTGCACTGACAGTCGCACACCTGATTCTGAGATGCAATGGTGGGCAAAGGATTTCTTAACCCTTCTCCAGCGGCTGCATACATTCCAGTGTTTCTTGCTGGAAGGTAAGCCCACCATTAACCTTTCCTCCTGCAGATGTTCTATACAAATACTCAAACTAACAAGATCTCCTTGCAGAAATGCAGCCCACATATTAATTTTGGTTATTATTCTGATTTTAGTTTCCACACAGCAGGGAATTCTCAGTGGGTCGTTCCCCACAAGTTATAAAACTGCCTCCCATATGAGTTTTGGTTGTTCTCATTTAGGTACCAGGTGAAAAGTTTTTTTCTGTTTACTTAGGTCTTTGGAATGTAACCCACCTTTTTGCCAATGCTGCTGTTTGGTATACGGGCACTTCTGGATGACCAGTTTGTTGAGCATTTATCCTGACTCGTTTGCAGGGAGATTAGATGAAGTTGACTGTTTAATGAGCGTTAATTCTGATTTGCTTTCCATGGAGGTTAGATGACGGTGAGTCAAAGCAAGTGTCATCCCACATGTTTCCCCGTCTTTTCCTTTGACTTCCCCTGTTGCAAGAAGTCTGATCTTTGGGGGAAGTGGGTTTCTTGGGCAAGACCTCTTAATCAACTAGAATTGGGCGAGCCAAGTTTGCCATTAAGAGATTAAAGATTGTGATAGTCTTTAATGTTGTTGTCAATGCTTTGTTTTTTAAAAATATTGCTGTGTTATATATAGTGGCAAAGCTGTATGCTCCGGCACCGGGGGTGGAGAGCAGGTGGGGGTGTGGCTGGCGTGCTTCCTGGGTGTGTTGCACGTCACCCACAGGGGCAGGGTGTGCATCCCGGGGGTGTGACATGCTGCCTATGGGGGGGTGGCATTTGTCCTGGGGGTGTGGCGTGTGTCCTGGGGCGTGGCACGTCACCCACGGGGGGGGGGGTGCGCCCAGTGTGGTGGGGGTGTGTGCGCAGTGCGTGTCTGGGAGGGCAGCCGCAGTAGTACCCCCCTCCCCAATGGTGCCGGGGTCAGTGTGCTTCCCCACCCTCCGTTCCTCCACCAGCGGTTATATAGCTTGCTGCTCTGTGCTCTCATTGGGAGGAAGGATGGGGCAGAAACACAAGGAGAGAATGAAGGAATGAATGATTGCAGGCAGCTGGGAGGACTTGGGTCTTTGGGCAACTGGCGGATATATAAGCATATCTGGTTCAACAACAGTGATGGAACAGATTTCACTTTGCCTGTGACTAGTAGGCAGAAGTGCAAAACTCTAAGAGGCCCTCTTTTTCTTTACTTATTCAAACTCAATTGTTTCAGCTGCAGACCTTTTGTCAGCTTAGCTTCCCATATGCGTGTAATGTGAGAGGCTGTTGCTAGAGAGAGGGGGAAGAGAGAAGGGCTGTGCTGAATGAAGGTCCTCGTGTCAGCAGAAACTGCAACGCTGGATAACACATGTTGGAATTTCATTTCTGCAGAGACCACAGCTTCCTTCAGCGTTGAACAATAGGGGTGCAGTAGAGGCTTAGCGATCGATCCCATTCCTGTATGCATGTGGCCTGGACCATGACTACTTTGCTTGCAGCATGAGGAAAGGGCCATAGCTTAGTGCATGGGTAGGCAAACTAAGGCCCAGGGGCCGGATCTGGCCCAATCGCCTTCTAAATCTGGCCCGCAGATGGTCAGGGAATCAGTGTGTTTTTACATGAGTAGAATGTGTCCTTTTATTTAAAATGCATCTCTGGGTTATTTGTGGGGCATAGGAATTTGTTTATTTTTTTCAAAATATAGTCCAGCCCCTCACAAGGTCTGATGGACAGTGGACTGGCCCCCTGCTGAAAAAGTTTGCTGACCCCCGGCTTAGTGGCTGAGCACATCCGTTGCATGTGCAAGATCTCAGATTCAGTCATTCACAAGGGCATTCTCCTGCCCACCCCCCAAATTACCTTCCATGTCTGAAGAAGGGGTTATGAATAAGAAATGCAGGTAGGGATCCAAATTTTTTTTTTAAAAAAATAAAATCCCATGCGTATCTTTCTTTTTTTAATCATTAGTTTTTGCTTGATTCCGAATTTTCAGCTCCGGCAGATTAGAACAGCTTGATGCTGGTGCTTCCTGTCCAGTCTACAGCACCTCCCTTTCCCACCTCCAAGTTCCAAACGTGCCCATACATAGCCTGCAATCCAAAGAACTTCTCTCTTCCATTTTTTGCTTCCAGTGTTTCCTTAGGTACAACTTGAGCAACGGGTTTCTTTAGATGTCCTTCTCTCCCAGCAGTGACAGAACTTTTCTCCCTTTATTCATCTCAGCTGGCTGCTTCCCATTGGTTCTTGTCTTGGCTTCTGTAAGAGAGAGAGTAGCTGAGGGGAAAAGTTCTGCTAAAGCCTCTGCTCACGTTGGGGAGGAGAGGGTTACAGATTTCTTAGTGTCTTGGCTTATCTGGGGTGAAGCTGGTCAGTGGACAGAGCTAAAAGTGCTGGCCTTCCAACTTTTGCTCAGTCCCAAATATGGCCCCTTGTATTTTATTACATTTTTTTAAAAAAATGTTGCTGATCAGCAGCCTTTATTGGAAATGACTTTGTATTTGGAGCTGCTATAGCTGGAGGATTGCTTGGCATGGACGTCCTAGCTGTCTGTCGCCCTTTCTATTTTAGCATTGCAAATATTGAAGCAAGCAAGCGGGTTTGTTTTTCCGTGTGCATTTCTCTCTCCAGATGTTCCGTTTGCAGTGGCAGCTAGAACTGTGCTGTCTTGTTGCAGTGTTTGGGGTGGGATTGAAGCTTCTCTAAACCTCACATCCTTCCCTCTTGCAAGACTTCTTTGCACCTCGCAAAGCCTGGAAAGCTGCTCAGCCAGCCGGACTTCGGAAAACACTTGGAGAGGTCCATGAATTTGCTTTGCACATTCACTAGACCCTTGTTTTGACTCTCTGGCCCATGCTATTTGACTCTGCAAAAAGGAGCAGTTGTAAGGAATCTACATTTCACCATGATTGCACTTATACTCAGGGACTCCCTGACAGGAGCCAGTTTTAGGCACCTGCTAAAAACTCTCTCTCTCTCTCTCTCTCTCTCTCTCTGTGTGTGTGTGTGTGTTTAGGCAAGCCTTCAAAGACATGTAAAGCTGTTATTTTCCCTTATTTAATTTTTAATTATTGGTATTATTCACAGAAACCTACAAAGAGCATAAATAAAATTCCGTTCTAGAGTCTAGCAAGCACAGCAAACAGCAATGCAATTTGTTAGCAATCCCTCTCATACTCCTTCTCCAAACAATTCAAATTCCCGGGATTCCCTGTGCAGAAGAAGGAACCATGATACTACTTAGTCATTTTAACAAGCCGTCTCATCTCCGCTTCAAATGCAGCGAAGTCTTTGTGATTCACTCAAGCCAAAGGGAATGAAGATACGCTGGGAAGATGTGGAAAAGATAGGCCTCTATCTTCATTCTCCCATAATCTGGTTGCTGTACCGTGGGCTGGAATTTATCAGTTCCAGATGTGGAACTGGCAGCCTCTCTAGAAACAAGCCAACCAGGCTTTCTCAGCCCTCTGAGGAACACCAGGCTGTGAGCAATACATCATCAGGGGAAATGTGTTTCTCCCACTTGTGCGTGTGACCTTGGGAGTTCCTTGAATTAATTTGGTGATGTATGAAAGCAATAACATGAATGAATTGTGCAGTTGTTAGAGGAGAGACAGGTGGGTCACATTTTACTCTGGAGGAATCGAAGGATTGAATGCCTGAACACAACCTGCATTTGAGGCTGGGATAAGAGAGTGAACAAACATGGAACAGAATTTGAATTATTGTGGAAAGCTCTCAGATCCAAGATAGTCCAAGACTAGATCCTCTGGACAGAGGCCAGCTTTTTGTGCTGAGTCTGTGGAAAAACAGCTTGCTGCACAATTGCATGCGGGTCTTTGGCATTGCCTTTGTGGAAAACCTTCTACTCTGTTGTATCCAGACCAAAGTTTGTTGCTTTCTCTCCATACCTCCACCTTCACTGGCAGCCTTGGTATTTTTGGCACCAACACATCCAAAAACCATGTCACAAAGGAAGCATACTTATTTAAGCATTTGTGGGTTGAACATGCTGTGCCGCTCTCTTCCATATGCTGCTGATTCCATCCATGGCCAAGCAGCTATTCGGGGATATAATGCAGAAGGCCAGTTTTTGGAGATCACCCTGTAGCTTGGTAAGCAGGGGGGACTCTTTCAATATCACAGATGTTGATACAACCATTAAAAAAAACCCCAGAGATGCAAAATAGCTTCTTATTGTGGGCTGGTTCAATGCACCAAGTCCTCTATCAAGTGCTGGATGAGGAAAGCAAAACATAAACAATAATGAAGTCCTTCTGCATCCACACCTGGTGATAGGGCACCTTGCTGCTCTGGGGACAAAGGTGGACTTTGTCTTGATTTGGTTGAGTGGATTCCAGGTGGTCTGCTCTTGCATCTTCTGTTCTGGAATTCTGGCAGGCTTTTGTGACAGGTCTCTGGATTTTTCAGTTCAAGATTTATAGCAGGTTTAAACCTTCAACTCTGATATATCTCCCCTTACTTTCAGGCCATTTGGCTAGAACGATATGTTTGTATCCCATAATGAAGTGGTTTGCAGGCGCACTGGCAAAAGTCCTGACTTGGCTCTGTACACGTCTTTGGGACTTCCTTTTGGAGGCCAGGTGTGCAGGCATCCAGGTAACTAGTACTGATGGCTTGGAAACTGGAGTCTCCTTTAACCAACAGCAACACGTGCTTCATTCTCAGTGAGGTGGTAAACCTGTTTTCAGGTTTGCAGGTAGGGACTTGTACGCATTTGAGTGCTCTCCATAAAGTAATAATAATAATATCCTGCATGTGCTATTATTCAGTGATATATGATTAGACTTAAGGCTATCTCACATTGGTTCAAGCTCTATAGAGCCAGGAAATGGGAAGCTAAAACTGATGCCTTAACAGACATGATTAATGATGTTGTGCAGTGTCATAGGTTGTGCTTGCTTACAACTTGGCTCTCCATAAGCCAACACTTTCCCTTTGTCTTAGTCCAAATCCAGATGTGGAGGGAGAAAACACCTCGCAATGTCTTGTATTGCCTTATGAAATGTTTTGAGTGTTGCTTGAGAGATCCTCCCGCGAGTTTGACCCATGTTGCTTCATTGCTTATGTTAGTAGCCACCAGAATGGGTTAAAGAGTGGGAGATGGAAGACTCCTTGAATGCAGCAGGGGCAAGACTCTGGCTCAAACGGAAGTTGAATCAGCTAGTTAGACAAAATGGATGGGAAAACACTATAATTTGAGGGGCAACCCTGCATATTCCCGATCTTGGCGCTTTTGCCATCACTACTTCTGACTGATCTCAATGCCCATGAAGTCTAGAACCTTTTCTTTTTAATGTGGGGATGCATTCTGTAGTTTACTATCTAACTCAGCCTTAGCTGCACTTAAGCTCATTAAGGAAGCCTGATTCTGTTGGGTCGTCACCAGTATATATGTAGCCAGCCACCGCAAGCCTTTATTCAAAGCCGGCAGAATTGGTGAAAAGGCATTGCACAGCTGCAGTTCTCCTCCTTCGTCTCCCTTTCCCCCTCTATATTAAAATAGGGAAAGCTCCCCTACTGAGATGTCTACCTCCACTGAATTTCCAAGCCATTAGAAAATACATTCTGGCAGCTGGGTTTCCTCAGGTCACAGACACTTTTTGTAGTGATACCAGCTGATTTTAATGTCATTGTTCCTTAACCCAATTGAATCGGGTTAAGGTAAGGAAACTGTCTGGCTTAATTAGGATTTACCAGAGGTCAAGTTCAGAGCAAGTGATCAAAGCCCAACTAATCCTGATATATACACATTTTTTTCACTCTTCACAGTGACAATTATCGCCAGTTATTTTATGCTTCCAACCCTTGATTCCATCTTTCGGGTATCCTTTTCCAGCAAAACCACACTAGAGGAGTGCAAATGGAAGCCATATTTTCCTTAGTATTGATAATAGGATGTTCCAGAATCCATATTTGGACAATGTCAGTATTAGGCCAACCAAGGGTCTTTGCTGACCTAGCATGTTGTTGGTGTCATTTAAGGGTCAAATCATAGAGCGAGATGGAAGGGGGTCTTGTAGACTATCTAGTCCAACACTCAACTTCAAACAGAATATCCCCAGAGCTGGAGCAGTCCCAGCAGGTGGCTGCCTAACCTCTACTGAACTACTACCCCAATCAGCACTGACCATTAGCCAAGACTGTGTGGGGCTGATGGGAGTTGGAGTCTGATGGCATCTGGACAGCCACAGGTTCCCCAGCTGTGCTCTACTAGCAGGTCTCTGGTAAGAATTAGCCCATCAACCAGCAGCCAGCAATAGCTCAATTAAGCTTTTGGTTTTGCATTCTGCCTAGAACTGCAAAATAAAATAGGTCCAGTCCAGAGCAGGTCACAATATATGGCATATGTTGGCCTGCCATGGTTGGAACGGGATGCAAAACAGTGACAACAGTATTCAGCGGAAAAGGCAGGCATCCCACCCCCAAACAAATTCTCTTAACTGAAAAGAGACTGTCTGATGTGAGGCATGCAAAGCAATCACAGTGAACTCTTATTTTTGCCCTTTTCCTGTATGTTTGTTTTGCTGAACTCTGAAATAGTTCGGAAATTAGATATTGCAAATGTTCAAAACTTCAAAGAATCTCTCGGGTGTGCTGTGTTCAAGTTGGTGTATAAATGAATAGCTGTGAACACTGCATAATTTCTGGCCAGAAAGCTCACCCATTTTGTGTGCTTGCACACCAAAACTTTTAAAATACAGAATGGGTTTATCATTTAATTATTGCAAAGCTTTTTGTGATATGGTTTACGTTTTCAAGTCCAGACTCAAATTTTCTATATCCATGGTTACTCCAGCTTCTTTCTATAAAAGATAAGATGATGTGTTCTGTCAAAGCAGCCTTCCTGAGACTAGCGATGGCAGTTCACCTGCTCAGGGTCCCACTCAGTCTCGGAGGGGTCTTTTATTCTCCCAGCCAACATTAAGCACCACATATTCATGATCAGTTTTGATACAGCTGGGAGAACATTTAAGTGACTCCCACTTAGGAGTCTGGCATGATTGTGTGGATCCCACGAACAGGACTCCTAAAAGGGGCAAGGAGGCGATTTCATGGGAAAGAGATGCACACATCAGGTTTTGCTCACCTAGCTGGGCATTGAACTCTTTTCTCAGTTGCACAGAAACCACTCATGGATAATCAGCTACCTGAAGTTGAGGGAATATCAGAAGATCATGGGAGAAGGGCTGGAGCAAATAGAAGTGACACCACCATCATCATCGTTGTCAGCAAATAAATACATGCTGTAACAAATCTAAATGCCATCAGTGAATGCAGATGTACAACAGGTTACTTTTATTCATTGGGTTTTCTAAGGTAAGGAGAAATCCAAATGATTTTTTTTTTAAAAGTATGGGCTTTTGGGTTGACAAGAACATTGTGGATGCTGCAAAAAAAGTGTGTGTATAAGCAGCTCAAATTGCACAATAAATGTCTGTCTGTGAATACCCTGAATCTCTAACACAAATCCCCAAACAAATGCATTTATGATTCTCAAAATGTGGAGGATTTCCTTACTGGCATCTGGACACTGAAAAAAAAGAAGAAAAAGCTGGATGTTTTCTTGCTGTTTCAGCTGCAGTCAAGCTTAGGTGCAAAGTTGCTAATGGCCACAGGGTCACACACTCCCCCCCCCCCAAAAAAAATTTCAATTTGAACCTTTGCACAGGTGCAGATACCGCAAAAAGTGGGCAGTGCTGAGTCTTTTGCCAGGCACAAGCTAAACTGGCACTCCAGGTACTTTGAATTTTCTTCTGCAAAATTTTCATTTACCTTTTGCTTAGCAGGAAATGGACTCTCTATTTGAGGAAAAGGTGAAATGGCATATGCATTGATTACTATCAAAAGTATAAAAAAAGCACTAAATTCATTGCACATAATGGGAGTTTTATCTGATGACATGGGCTATAGCATCTTGCCCAAAGCGAACAAATTTGGAAATGGCAGACTTATTTTGTTTCCTTCTAAATGTTACTTTTAACACATCTGGAACTGGTTTAATTGCTTTTCTTCAATCACAAATATTTGCATATAGCTGTATGTTATTTCAAAATAGAATAAAGTGTGAGTTTTAGAAAGTGGCCAAGACTGAAATTCAGAGGCAAGGAAATTAAAAGCTAAGGATAGTTATTTGATGCTCTAATGAGCTTCATCCAGTCTGTTTCCTGTCCCTGAGAGCAGTGGAAAAGAAGAGTTTTCAACTTAGCAGTCACATTAAAAAAAATATTTGGAACCCAGCTCTTTGAGATGACTTAGCTGTGGTTGCTGGCATTTATTTTTCTTCTGTCTTGATGCCTGTTAAATTTGTTAACAGTGAATGTGTCTCCTGGTAGGAGCACATCATATAGCTGACTACAGTCTCCAAAAATTATGCTGCCAGGAATAACTAACAGTACGTCAGAATTGGCCCTGGGACAGAAAACGTTTTTTGCTTTATGAAAGGAGTTCTCTGGAGGGATCCATATGAAAGAAAGAAAAAAGAATTAGGAGTGCAGAATTCATTTTCAGGAATCCAGTCTCCTGCTTCTGGATCTTTCATACAAAAACCATATGGATTTTGAATTCTGACAGTGTTCTCTACCCCCGCTTTAAATGGCTTTTTCTTAAGTACATATATTATTCTTTGGAGTAGGGAGGGTGCCTATATTGACCTTAGGCATTGCTCCACAGAGTAAAAGAAAAGAGAGAGATGTCTAATTATTGTGCCCTACATCTCCATACGTGGGTGGCACTGTGGGTTAAACCACAGAGCCTAGGACTTGCTGATCAGAAGGTCAGCGGTTCGAATCCCCGTGACGGGGTGAGCTCACGTTGCTTGGTCCCTGCTCCTGCCAACCTAGCAGTTCAAAAGCACATCAGAGTGCAAGTAGATAAATAGGTACCACTCTGGCGGGAAGGTAAACAGTGTTTCTGTGTGCTGCTCTGGTTCGCCAGAAGTGGCTTGGTCTTGCTGGCCACATGACCCGGAAGCTGTACGCCGGCTCCCTCGGCCAGTAAAGCGAGATGAGCGCCGCAACCCCAGAGTCGGTCACGACTGGACCTAATGGTCAGGGGTCCCTTTACCTTTACCTTTACTACATCTCCATAGTTTACAAGAAGTTAGTTTCACAAAACTATGGAATTTACTCCCACCAAAGGTAGTAGTGATGGCCACCAATTTGGGTGGTTTAAAAGTGAATTTAGAAAGGGAAAAAAGGAAGATAAGGCTATTTATCAATGGCTACTAGTCACAATGGCTTTGTTCCACCTCCATCAGAGGCTGCACCACATTGGCACCCACTGTGGTTATAATAATTTCCTTTAGGTGCTACTTCCCCACCCCTCTTTCTGCTCTCTTGGAGAGCAACTGGACTTGCTGCTTTCCTTTTGCCCCCCTCTCCCCACAAAAGAAATAATTTTAAATGAATTGAGGGAAGAGAGTTCTAACTTTTTACTGCTGTTTGCTGGATGGCTGCATATGAACCAGTGACTCATCAAACCTTTCGAAGTATGTGTGTGTGTTGGCCAGAAACTTGCTTTCCTTATCAGCAGGGGATGAGGTGGGTGAGCAAGCAGCTCTCATTACTTTCTAGCAGTCCACATGCTCTCTCATGGAGGAGCTGCAGCCTGTTTTATTTTGGGGTGTGGGGTGAAGAGAGGGAAAGGAAGGATCCATGCAAACTCTGCCTTTAATGGAGTGTGTATGGAACTGTTTCCCTCTTGGAAATGTCTGTACAGGGAAAGGGGAATTTGCTATTCCATGCAAACTATATAGCCCATCGCCCCACGTGCCATGGTCACCTCCAGACTGTGCCACCATTTTCCAAGAGAGATTCAGTGGTGTTCTGGCAGTAAGTTAGAGTATGTTAAAGTGCTCTGTCAATACAAATCTGCTTTGAGAAAAACGAAAACTTCTGAACTTCTTTTGTGGTAAGGAAAGTGACAAGGGGATGTGCTAAAAAATGTGGGACGGCAGTCAATTGACATGAAATCTTATAACCTCTGTGCAATCAAACTGGGACAAATGCTTGATAAAGAGCAAGCACAGTATAGCCTCCACGCAAGCTTTGGGCTAGCAAATCAGGATTGAATGCTCAGCGGACGGGATGTCTGGAGGAACTCCCAGTTGCCCCCAAATGCAGTTTTGCTGTTTCCTCAGTTGAGGGAGTGTATGTGTGAAAGAGGGAGGAGAGAGAGAGAAAAAAACTGTTTACATGGATTTTGAGAAAGACCTTATGTACACTAAATTTTATTGCAGCTCAAAATTCCATGTTGTTTGTTCAGAAGACTTCCACAGCCCCTTTATCAGTCTGTCTACGCTTTCAGTAGTGAATCTTGAATTGGAAGTGAATTTTGTATTTACACAACAGAGGGTTTATCACATGCCAAGAAAAACAACGGAACAAAAAATCCTCTGTCTACAGGCACAAAGGAAGATTTCATTATATTTTGTTATCTTTTGTCTTCATACAGTTCATTGTGTGTGTGTGTGTGTGTGTGTGTGTGTGTAGAGGGAGGGATCGTGCTCTGTTTTGTCTTCCAAAAAATAGGCAGTTCTATCTTCCTGCTGTACAGTGGTACCTCGGGTTAAGTACTTAATTCATTCCAGAGGTCCGTTCTTAACCAGAAACTGTTCTTAACCTGAAGCACCAGTTTAGCTAATGGGGCCTTCTGCTGCCGCCGCACCGCCAGAGCACGATTTCTGTTCTCATCCTGAAGCAAAGTTCTTAACCTGAAGCACTATTTCTGGGTTAGCAGAGTCTGTAACCTAAAGCATATGTAACCTGCAGCGTATGTAACCCAAGGTACCACTGTACTGAGTCTGTAGAGTTGGCACAAACCAATATGGACGGCTTGTGCCATGGACAGCCAAACTATAGAACTGTTTGGAGCCTAGTATCCAGTGGGCTCGAGATTAATCTTTACAGTGGACAAAGGCATGATTGGGGGAGGCTGTTCGAATTAGGGGTAGGTGGTACTGCTATGCAGTGGTCTGGTCTGATATGGATGGTTATTGACAGAGGGACCTCCTTCATGTGCCTCGTCTATGAGAAGTCCGGAGGGTGTCCTTTTCTGATGTGGCTCCCTGCTTGTGGAATGCTCTCTCCAGGGATGCTTGCCTGGCGCCTTCATTCCATATTTTTAGGTCCCAGGTGAAAACATTCCTCTTCTCCTAGGCCTTCGGCTAATAAAACAATCAATGGCCTCTTAAACTGTGGGGGCTATTGTTTTTGTTTGTTATTTTGGCATGTGTTTTTATGTTGTAAATCACCCTGTGATTCTTTGATGAAGGGTGGTATAGAAATTAGATTTTTTTAAAAATAATGGTAGATAGGACCATTGGTCTGTTTAGCTCAACACAATCTCTACGCAGACTGGCAGCAGCTTCAGAATCTCTTTCCTGGAACTCTATTACAAACCCTTTGCACCATTTCTTCCCTCATTTCACATCTGGCAGTGCCCTCGCTGAGAGCTGGAACCACCTAGAGTGTGCTAAAAGCTGAAAAATGTAAATGCCAGGCTGAAAGGGAAGGGTGTGGAATGGCATTACCCACAAAGGGCATGATGCAGGATTCCATTCGCCTACCTTTTTTTATAGAGGGCTCAGCTGGAGCTGAGGAATTTTGCCCCTCTTCAAGCTAGCACCACGCATAAAAGGATCCCCAGAGATTTTTTTGTGCAGCTGATGCAAGACAGGCATTAGTTACAGGTACCCCAAATAAGCAACAGAAAGTGATGCCCCCCGAACAGCAACCAATTTGCACGGGGGACAATTCGTCACGATTCTGGGTTTTTGGTTTTACAAAAAGCCATTTGTCTCAAAAACGGGAGAAGAGTGTTGGTGTGATTTCCAAGCCAGGCCTGGCAGGAGTTTTGTCTGAAGCTGTGCTGGAGCTCACCTTGTCGTTTTTGCATGCTGCTTCTGGAAAGGCAGTTGTGCAAAGGTGGGAAGATCTTGGAAGGTCAAGAAGCTCTTCAGGTGGAAGAAGACTCGAGAACAGTTTGCATGCTGGGAGTTTGCTGGCACAGCCTAGTTTACAGTTGGCAGATGAAACCAGGATCTGATATAGTGGCATCTTTCACTTCAGAAACCCTGGATGGCATTTGAGTCTCTTCCCTCAGCTGCTTTGCGCTTCTTAATATGGGGTGATAGTCAAAGTTTTACACAGAGTAGACCCGTTGAAGTTAAGAGTTAGGTTTTCCAATTTCAATGAGTCTGTTCTGAGTAAAATTTAGCTGAATCCCCCCTGTGATTTCTCATCGCTTGCACGTTCAGGGGTATTGCCTGATTACTGAGGGCTGGATGACTGACAGCTGAATGTGTAAATGGGCTCTGTGGTGAATTAATTCTGCCAGTTTGTTTTATTAGTAGTAATCTGCATCTTCAGGGGAGAAACACTCCCATTAAAGCCCGCTCAGATAAATTAAAACAACAAAGGAATAAATTAATCGTATGACAACACTGGTAAAAAGAGCAGCGGAACGAGACACCACATCGTTACAATGTGCTAATTAAAACCGCTTAGCTGGGTTTAAAAATCTGCTGGAAAGATGAAAGGGTAGGTGCCCTGTGGGGGTCCGTTGGAAGAGCACTCCATTTATGGGCCACCCTCTCCACAGTTGCTACTCGCCTGCCACCAGAAGCTGAAGACACTCAAGGAAAGGTCTCTTGTCTGGCGGCAGGTTACCAGCACATGGATAACTATGGCCAAGCTACACCCTTGGGCTGGCGCACCAACCTCAAATGGTGGAGGCTGCTCTGTAACCTGGAGGCCTGACGCCTCCTGTGACAACACTGGGTCCGTCAGCATCCTCACCAAACAAAATGTGATGCTGGTTCTTGAGGTGGACTGCAACCCCTCCTCCACTCTCACCAGCGGCACCTCCATCTTGTCAGGATACAGCCTCAGTTTATCAACCTTCCTCAAGTCCACCATGGATGCCAGACACTACCTCAACACTTTTCCTCCCATGAAGTACAGTGGTACCTCGGGTTAAGTACTTAATTCATTCCGGAGGTCCGTTCTTAACCTGAAACTGTTCTTAACCTGAAGCACCACTTTAGCTAATGGGGCGTCCCGCTGCCGCCGCGCTGCCGGAGCACGATTTCTGTTCTCATCCTGAAGCAAAGTTCTTAACCCAAGGTAATATTTCTGGGTTAGCAGAGTCTGTAACCTGAAGCATATGTAACCCGAGGTACCACTGTATAACCAGAGGTTCTGAGGTGCCATTGGTGGTCATTCGTGAGAGAGGGCTTTCTGTGTGGTGGCACCTTGTTTGTCCCTGGAACTCCCTACTCCAAGAGGTTAGGCTGCAAGGGTATCTTCCTCTTCAATGGTTGAAGGCATTTCTTTTTTAAAAAGCTTTTGATTTGCTTGTTACTTAATTTGACTTCTTGGTCAATTGGTGTGCGTGTGTTTCTGTTTTGGCTTTTTGTTTTCTTGTTCTGTGTTGCTGCTTTTTAGTCTGATGCTTGTTTTTTCTCTCCCTTCCCTTCCAAATGATGGATTCCTGGTGTTTTTATATTTTATTAGTTGCTTTGAGCAACCCCTTTTTGGAGGAGAAGACCTCAATATAAATGTTTAATATAAATAATAAGAAGAAACATTGTTGATTGCAGCCCAGCTCTCTAGGTGACTTCATCCAGCAGTTTCCATGCAGATATGAAATAGAATGGGGAGTAGATAGGATCCTGTGAAGAGAGGTTGAACACCAGTTCCCCATAGCCATCTTCTGGAATTTGCCCTTAGAGCAGGAAAAGAGTCATGGCAACTCAGTGTGCCATCAGTCCCAGCTGCCTGTCCAGAAGGATTTCATGCCCAGTGATGATGAATAGCATTGATGGTCCTTCACTTAGCTTTTCAGGCACTTACAGTGTCAAAATCAGGCCTTAGCTCAGACTGAAATTAACCCAGGTATGAGATGATATGGTATAATATTGTGCTAGATCTCTGGTGGCCCATTCAGACGACCAGATTTTCACCTGACATTCTAGATAGTGGACAGTTTTATTTGTGAACTATTCACCCACCACTTACTGAATTGTTTCTGAGACAGGAAAACCGGCTGGCTGCTGCATAATTTCATTCAACCTGTGCTGGGCTTATTTGTGAAGGACCTGTTTGAAACAGCCACTCTGAGACGAGGATTGGGCAGTATTGTGTGGGTGAGCCTGGGGAGACAGGAATGGAAGGGTGCTTATAATTGATATTACATCATGGAAGTATCTATCTTTTGTTTTTTAAAAAGTAATAAAAAAGGGAAGTTTGCAGCTCTTGGGAGCCCTAACAACTGAGGGGTATTAGGGAAAGCATGCAGGGAGATGCAGAAAGAGAACCACAGTTGTTTCACTTCGTTATTTCCTGGAGATATCTGGTTTCTCTAGTAAGTGAAATTTAACAGCAGCACATCCCCCTGCAACACTTTTCTTCTGAGTCAGGAAAGCAGTCCTTTAACATGCCTGTCCCTGTTCCAAATTGCAACACAGTCAGTCAGTGTTCTCCCCATTTTTACTCCTGAGCCAATATGCAGACTGCCACAATCTCCATAGTTCACTCAGCTGAAACCTGGCTGCTCTGCCCATTTTGGGCTCTTATCTAGGGATGCTGGAGAGCTGTGAGGGGAGCATAAATTGCCAGTGTTCGCTTACTCATTGTGTTTCTGTAACAGAAATCAACCCAGCAAATAAAATTGGTATTTGCTGCCACTGTTGCTTTCAGTCCACAAAACATGTACTGGATTACATTGTGTGCTCACCCCCCCCCCAAAAAAAATTTGCACGATGTTTCCCTTGCTTTGAAATGAACAGGTTGGAATAATGTAAGGACAACATAATGACATCAGTTACGAAATTTTGCCACATTGGACAGTGAGACACATAATGTAGTTTTGGGTGGAAGATGAACTGCAGTGGAATGGAAACAGTGCTGCATGAGAAAAATACAATAAAATACACTTCTTTCACAACGAGGGATTTTGCTGTATCCCTGGCACTGAGAGAAACTGCCAGGGGGAAATTTGGAACCTATGGCCCTTCACAGAATCATAGAATTGTAGAGTTGGAAGGGAGACCAAGGCCCAACTCTCTGTATTGAAGCAATTTCAGCTAAAGCATCCATGACAGATGGCCATCCAACTTCAGCTTAAAAACCTCCATGGAAGGAGAGTTCAGCAACTTCTGAGGGAGTCCATTCCACTGTCAAATGGCTCTTCCCATCAGAAAGTACTTTGTGAGATTTAGTTGGAATCTCCTTTTTTGTAACTTGAAGCCATGGCTATCCTATCTCCTCTCAGTCTCCTCTTTTCCTGGCTAAACATACCTAACTCCCTCAACCATTCCTCATAAGGCTTGGTTTCCAGACCCTTGATCATCCACAGGTTCTCCCTCCTTGTCATAAGGCAAATAAGAAGAGCTCAGCTTTTCATATAGTTTATACATGTCCCCTTTTCGGTGCTAATATAATGGTTTCTCAACAATTTGAGCTAGGAATACTGGAAAATAGAGTCTTTGCCATCCCAGCTACTTTGAAGAACCAGCTGAAGAGCTTGCCACATTTCCGCTAATCACATTTTCCACTTGCATTACTAAAATAAGAATGCCGTTTGTGGCTTTTGAGCTTGTCCACGATAAGTCTCCGGTGGAATCTTCAGTTTCTCCCAGCTCCTGTTAAAAGTCTGTCCTCATTTCACTTTCCTGTACAGCTCTAAAGATCATATTCCGTTGCTTGATTGGGCTGTTTCCCATTTAAGATGGCACACTAGTTCGTTAAAATTAACCTTATATTTACTCACTTAGAACCATTGGCTCATTCCTACCTTTATGAACTTCCAATAGAACTCTGGTTTTGGCAGTCACTTCACAGGTGGAGGGAGGGTGGGGGGCAGATGGAGGGTGGGGAGGAACCTTCTAGAACTTTTGGTAAAAACCCTCCTTTGTAGTGGGTAGATAAGGGTTTGAGGGAAGGTAAGGGGAATTGATTTGAAAGCGCTGAGTGCATGGAAAACATACTTAAGGAAACATATTTGAGGGGGAAGAAAGAATAGAGGAGTGGAAGAGAGAAGTGAGTGATTCTTCCTAGGGTTTCTTTTTCTTCTGATGCTGAGGACAAACAGTGGAATGACTAATGGAGCTGCTCTACTTTGAATGCCAAGCTCAGCTTCACAAACATTGGCATTCCTCAAGGCCAAACATTAAATCTTGACAGAACGGCGAGACAGCATCAGGTTGACGTGGAGGGGCAGCCGTTTAGACATTTTTATTTTTATTTTATATTTATGCACGTATTTATTTGAGAATTTATTTCTCGCCCCTCAGTGTAAATTCATGTTTTGGGGCAGCTCACAGCATATAAACTTTCAATTTCATAACAATGGGATTCTGTGTGTGATATATATATATATATATATAGAGAGAGAGAGAGAGAGAGAGAGATACGCAGTACCGGATTTAGGGCAATGTGGACAATTCCCCTGCACAGGGTACTGAGCCGAGGGGGCACAATGAAGAAGCAGCAGCAGCTGTACCAAAAGGAATTATTATGGAAATAAGAAATGTTTAGGAGCGGGTGCCAAATTTAGTCATCGCTCAGGGCATCATATTAGCAAAGTCCAACCCTGATATATATATATGCAAATTTAGAAATGATTTCTGTAAGTCAAGTAGAAATACAACACATCTCAGTATGGTGGGGCAGTCACCAGGGAACCTGTGTGCTTGCTTAGTCTGCTGACCAGGTGCTGCTAACAGTTGACAGGCAGCTTTGGAGCTCCTGCTCTCGCTTTTTATGGTTCTTTAGCTTTAACCAGACTTGGACTGGACAGCCAATCAAACATAGGACAGTCACATGTAGTGTAGGTCACATGACTGCCCTGATCACAAACATGTCACGCCCTAGAGAAGAAGAAGAAGAGTTTGGATTTGATATCCCACCTTTCACTCCCCTTCAGGAGTCTCAAAGCTGCTAACAATCTCCTTTCCCTTCCTCCCCCACAACAAACACTCTGTAAGGTGAGTGGGGCTGAGAGACTTCAAAGAAGTGTGACTGGCCCAAGGTCACCCAGAAGCTGCATGTGGAGGAGCAGAGACGCGAACCCGGTTCCCCAGATTACACTACACCACACTGGCTCTGAGATTTCCCTGCCACAGTTCCTCATCCAGCTAGGGGACATTACTAGATCTTGGGTCTTTCCTTTCTTCTACCCCCTCATCGCCACTCCTACTTGCCCACTTTCATTTCTTCCCAAACTTCCCTGGCAGCAAGAAGGTCTGATTAGGCCCTATAACGCTTCAGGAGCAGTATCCCAGGTTCCTGGTTCCGTGGGAAATGGTTTCCTGGGGGCTTGAGCCACACAGTGCTGCTTCCAGGCCCAGTGAACATCAGCTTAGGGTGTGTATGTGAGCTGGCTCCATGTCCATTCAGCCAGAAACTTGGAATCCCCAAATCTCTTGGGGATGTTTCAGGTGGTTTGTTTTCTTTACCCTAGTTTTAAGACTCTGCTTTCCCCCTCAGTGACACTAGAAAATGTCATTCTGGCCTATTACTCCACTGCCACCCTTTGCCAGCTCCCCTCAAGAAACCTCCTGAGGCAGCTGCGCCAGACACAGGACTTTGCCAGTCAACAGCCTCCTGTTACATTGCACAGGCAATATGTTGTGTCTGTAGGCGTGCTTGGTGGGTTGTCCAAGCTGCTCAGAACAGACTCCTGCCTGTTGTGTGCTGCTTTGTCAGACCACAAGCATGCAGGTCTCACTTGGCAAAAGAAACCACCTTAGTCAGACGGAGATGCATCTAGAGGAAGGGAACCCTAGTCTTAGGAATAAAGGTGCTATTCAAGGGCAATGTAGGTCAGGGCCTGGCTGGCACAGGAGTGGCTGGATTTCCTCCATTCAGAAAAAAGATTGCTTGGAACAGCTTGGTTTGGGGAAGGGGGTCGATGGGTGGAGAACAGAACTGATCCAGTCATCAGTTTTACAGGGGTGCATCAATTGTAGATTTGAGAGTAAAAAGCTTGTCACATTGCATTCCACATCTGGGCAGTGTAGCGCACAACCAAAGGCATGAAGAGTGTGTTGGCCAAAGTTGGTGGACAGACTTCGCCTGTACGGACCCAGTTGATCTTTATGATCATTGGAGGAGGCCCTCCATGGCTAGTGGATTGCCACTTAGGGACAACACTGAAGTGGGCCTTTTCTGCATATATGTGACATCAGGCATGGGGGCCATGGCTTGTGTAAAAATAGACTTGTGGGCTAAATTATAACCCTTGCTAGGTCTATTTAGGCCCTTGGTTGAAGTTCCCCACTACTGCTTTTAGGAAAGGGATAGGAAACTTGAGTGTGACAGTTTTACAGAATTGTTTCATGAATTTCGCATGCACCCACCTTCATTTTCTGTTTAACAGCACAATCTAACCATGTCTACTCAGAAGTAAGTCCTGTCAAATTCAGTAGTAAACAAAATTAGGATTGTAGCCTAAATTGCTTCCCTGCCACCAAACAATATTTATTTTTGGAGAAGTTTATCTTTAGATGAGAAAACCATGAAGTCAGTTTATAGCATAATATATGGACTAAGGAATGGTTACAGTGAGAAAGTGTCGTGAAGGCTGGCTCCTCCTTCCTTGCATCTCCTGAGAGAGCCTTTGAGACAAAGAGAGATGTTCAAGCTAATATTCTCTCTCTTTTTTAAGCTTTGTCTTTCTACTTCATTTCCCATACTCTCTGTGGCGTGCACCACATAAGGCATGTTGGTCTAGTATAGCTCCTACAGAGGCAACAGTTGGGTGAGGTGGGGGCAAGGAGATGGGTCTCTTGACCAAAATATTGGTTTTCTGAGCTTCCTTTTATTGTGGTAAGAAAGACGATGTTTGGGAGCACCATAGTTTGGGGAAGCAACTCTTCAACCAATGTGACAAGAAAATGCCCCATGTGGAAAAGAGGTCTAGACTTTAGGTCCTTCTCTGCTCTTTGTTAACAGTATTACATATGGCCCTATTACTGAAAGCGGGATAAAAGTTGTATGCATGTTAGCATTACAGATGAAAATACTCTTAATTTTGGACTGCCCTGGAGAGCAGTGGGCGATATATGATTATTATGGCCTGGAAAAAGGACAACAACAACCAGTTTCAGTTTTGACAGATGTCTCTTAGATCTGCAGGAATCTAGCAGAGAAAGGCATGCTGCTCTTGTGCGTTTCCCATTTTTCCCATTTGTGGTCATTGCCAAACATTTAAAATGTTAGCTTTAAACAAGGAGGAAAGGTAAACAGGATCTAAATGCAGTTACCCCCTTCAAATCAATACTCTTCCAAAAAGCAACAAAGACTGACCTTTTTTTAAAAAAAGATCTTCTGGATCACTTTTTAGAATTTCTACTTCTAGGAAGGCCAGTGGCTGTAATTGTTGTCCAAAGCTATAATTTCTGGCTTTAAGACAGCTCTTTCATTTCCCCCTATTTTTATATCTTGGGCAGATGCAACAGGAAGTGAAGGGGGTGGCTGAATTTAGTAACTGATGGGGCAGTAGCATACTCTACAGACTACAGATGCAAGTGCACTCCCCTTCTGTGTCTTTTCCAAGGACATGATCCAGTCGTGGCTAAGGACCTTTAAATCTCACAATTGATTTCAATGGGAGAGCAAACGTTCCTGCCGTCTTGCATTGTGCCCTGGATTCCCAGTGTGTCATACAGCCCAGCCAGTGGTTTGCGTCCAAAGTTGTGAGCTTTGCATTTTGGGATCTGTTCTTAATCATTGCTGTACAGGGAAACCCTGTTGGCTGCAGCCTACATGATGTCACCGTCGGCTGCCTTGAAATCTGGAGCGCTGTCCCGTCGGTTCCCAGCCAGTTGGATTCGTCATTTGGTGCGTGTCTGATCAGTACGCAGATCCAACACCAAGAGGGAACTACAGCAAACATGCAACGTGTTTCTGAATCCTGTCCTGGAGGATATCATTCTAAATATCTCCCAGTCAATTAATGGTACCCTTCAGGAGCGCAGCCTCATTCTGATTAATAGTAAGGTTGTAAGTAGTGAATATTTCTCTCATTACAGAGACTGTGTTCAAATAGATCCACAGCAATGGACGGTTCTTGGGATTACTCAGCACTCATGATTAGATGCTTAAATGAGCATTTCCCTCTTTGAGTGTTTGTGGCTGTGTTCCAGACAGTAGTTCTTTATGGCATGTTCATGTCCTTTTGCCAAACCACAGGTTCAGGCATGTTAGAGCCACATTGTTCAGTGCCCTTGGCCCTTTTCCCTTTGTCTCCTCCTACATGCCTACTTTAGAATCATAGAATCATAGAATCATAGAGTTGGAAGAGACCACAAGGGCCATCGAGTCCAACCCCCTGCCAAGCAGGAAACACCATCAGAGCACTCCTGACATATGGTTGTCAAGCCTCTGCTTAAAGACCTCCAAAGAAGGAGACTCCACCACACTCCTTGGCAGCAAATTCCACTGTCAAACAGCTCTTACTGTCAGGAAGTTCTTCCTAATGTTTAGGTGGAATCTTCTTTCTTGTAGTTTGGATCCATTGCTCCGTGTCCGCTTCTCTGGAGCAGCAGAAAACAACCTTTCTCCCTCCTCTATGTGACATCCTTTTATATATTTGAACATGGCTATTATATCACCCCTTACCCTCCTCTTCTCCAGGCTAAACATGCCCAGCTCCCTTAGCCGTTCCTCATAAGGCATCGTTTCCAGGCCTTTGACCATTTTGGTTGCCCTCCTCTGGACATGTTCCAGTTTGTCAGTGTCCTTCTTGAACTGTGGTGCCCAGAACTGGACACAGTACTCCAGGTGAGGTCTGACCAGAGCAGAATACAGTGGCACTATTACTTCCCTTGATCTAGATGCTATACTCCTATTGATGCAGCCCAGAATTGCATTGGCTTTTTTAGCTGCCGTGTCACACTGTTGGCTCATGTCAAGTTTGTGGTCAACCAAGACTCCTAGATCCCTTTCACATGTACTGCTTTCAAGCCAGGTGTCACCCATCTTGTATTTGTGCCTCTCATATTTTTTTTGCCCAAGTGCAATACTTTACATTTCTCCCTGTTAAAATTCATCTTGTTTGTTTTGGCCCAGTTCTCTAATCTGTCAAGGTCGTTTTGAAGTGTGATCCTGTCCTCTGGGGTGTTAGCCACCCCTCCCAGTTTGGTGTCATCTGCAAATTTGATCAGGATGCCCTTGAGTCCATCATCCAAGTTGTTGATAAAGATGTTGAATAAGACCGGGCCCAAGACAGAACCCTGTGGCACCCCACTAGTCACTCTTCTCCAGGATGAAGAGGAACCATTGATGAGCACCCTTGGGTTCGGTCAGTCAGCCAGTTACAAATCCACTGAGTGGTAGCATAGTCAAGACCCCATTTTACCAGCTTCTTTATAAGAATATCATGGGGCACCTTGTCAAATGCCTTGCTGAAATCAAGGTAGGCTACATCCACTGCGTTCCCTTCATCTACCAGGGTTGTAATTCTGTCAAAAAACGAGATCAGGTTAGTCTGACATGACTTATTTTTCAGAAATCCATGCTGACTATTGGTGATCACAGCATTCCTTTCTAGGCTCTCACAGACTGTTTGCTTAATGATCTGCTCCAGAATCTTCCCTGGTATTGATGTCAGACTGACTGGGCGGTAATTATTTGGGTCTTCTCTTTTCCCCGTTTTGAAAATAGGGACAACATTTGCCCTCCTCCAATCTGCCGGGACTTCGCCTGTTCTCCAGGAATTCTCAAAGATGACTGCCAGTGGTTCTGAGATCACATCTGCCAGTTCTTTTAATACTCTTGGATGCAGTTCATCTGGCCCTGGAGACTTGAATACATCTAAACTAGCCAAGTATTCTTGTACTATCTCCTTAGTTATTCTGGGCTGTGTTTCCTCTGCTGAATCATTTGCTCCAAATTCTTCAGGTCGGGCATTGTTTTCTTTATCGGAGAAGACTGAGGCAAAGAAGGCATTGAGGAGTTCAGCCCTTTCTATGTCCCCTGTTTGCATTTCACCATCTTCTCCTCTGAGTGACCCCACTGTTTCTTTGTTCTTCCTTTTGCTACGAACATACCCATAAAAGCCTTTTTTGTTGCTTTTAACCTCTCTAGCAAGCCTGAGTTCATTCTGTGCTTTAGCTTTTCTGACTTTGTGTCTACACGTGCTGGCTATTTGTTTGAATTCCTCTTTGGTGGTTTCCCCCCTTTTCCATTTTTTGTACACATCCTTTTTTAATCTTAACTCAGTTAAAAGTTCTTTAGATAGCCACCCTGGCTTCTTTAGGTACCTTCCATGTTTCCGTCTCATTGGTATTGCCTGAAGTTGTGCTTTTACTATCTCCCTCTTAACAAACTCCCAGCCATCATGAACTCCCTTTCCTTTTAGTATTACTGTCCATGGGATCTCACCCAGCACTTCCCTAAGTTTTATGAAGTCAGCTTTCTTAAAGTCAAGAAATTGAGTCCTAGTATGCTTGGCTGCTCCTTTCCGCTATATAGTAAACTTCAGAAGAGCGTGATCATTCGCGCCTAATGATCCTTCCACTTCTACCCCACTAACCAGGTCATCAACATTGGTTAGGACCAGATCTAAAATGGCTGTTCCTCTTGTTGCTTCTCCCACTTTCTGGACAATGAAGTTGTCTGCAAGGCCAGTGAGGAATCTGTTTGACCTTATGCTCTTGGCTGAGTTTGACATCCAACAAATATCCGAGTAATTGAAGTCCCCCATTACTACTACCTCCCTTCCTTTTGCATGCTTGGCCATCTGTTCCAGGAAGGCATCATCTATGTCCTCCGTTTGGCTTGGGGATCTATAGTAAACTCCCACAATGAGGTCACTGTTATTCTTCTCTCCCTTAATTTTGACCCAAATGCTCTCACTTTGGCTTTGAGGTTCTAAATCTTGGATCTCTTCACAGGTATACACATCCCTGACATATAACGCCACTCCTCCTCCTTTCTTGTCTGGTCTGTTTCTCTGAAATAGATTGTATCCCTCCATTATTACATTCCAATCGTGGGACTTATCCCACCAGGTTTCAGTGATGCCTATTATGTCATATTTAGTTTGCTGTACCAAGAGCTCAAGCTCATCTTGTTTATTTCCCATGCTTTGCACATTAGTGTACAGACATTGAAGTCCCTTAATCATTCCCCCGTGTCTCTTATTTAAGGATTTTTTCCTCCCACCACTAGGTCTGCGTGCTGTTTGCTCCATTTGGTCTATGGCATTTGGATCATCATCTTCATCAATTGATAGACTCCTACCTTCAGGAGCACTGTCTCCCTCCCCCACATTAGTCAGTTTAAAGCCCTCCTGATGAGGTTTCTGAGATTTTTGGGAAAAACATTCCTCCCAACCGTTGTGAGGTGCAGCCCATCGCTTGCCAGAAGTCCATCTTTAAGAAACTGCAGTCCGTGATCTAAGAATCCAAACCGTTCCTGTTCACACCATTTGCGAAGCCAGTTGTTCACTTCCACTATTTTTCCCTCTCTCCCTGGGCCACGTCGTTCAACTGGGAGGACAGATGAGATGACAATTTGTGCATTTAATTGCTTCAATTTCCTGCCCAGAGCCTCGTAGTCTCTTTTGATCTTCTGGAGGCTATTGCTTGCAGTGTCATTGGTTCCCACATGAACCAAGAGGAAGGGGTATTTGTCAGTGGGTTTTATGATTCCTTGCAGTCGTTCAGTTACATCTTGGATCTTAGCCCCGGGGAGACAGCACACTTCCCGAGACATCTTGTCAGGCCCACAGATCACTGCTTCTGTTCCCCTCAGTAGGGAATCCCCTATCACCACTACACGCCTCCTCTTAGGTCTGGTCGGGGTTCTTCCGTGAGCTGTCCGTTCCAAGGTCGCCTGCACATTCCCTGAGGACTGAGTTTGCTGCTCGTCTTCATATACCTGATCGACTGTAATGAGGGAGAGATCCTCAAATGGAGTCTGCTCTTCGTCTTCCAGGCTAGGGGAGAGGACCTCAAAGCGATTGTGTGTTTCTAAACAATCAGAGCGAACCCTGGGCCTCCTACTTCTTTGAGTCACGTTTCTCCATATATCTGGCTCCTGTGTTGGTGAACTAGCCTCCTTCTCAGGGGAGTCCCCTGTCTCCTCCTTGGTAGAGACGGTGTGCTCTGTTGCTTCCAAGAAGAGCTCCAGCTCTCTAATTCTTTGGAGCGTAGCTACACATTCCTCCAGTTGCTGGACTTTGTCTTGTAAGAGGGCAATCAACATGCAATTGCTGCAGGTAAAGCTGCCTGCAACCTTTGGCAAGATGGCAAACATTGCGCAGGAACCACAGGCGACTGCAGCTGTTCCCTCACCCTCCATCTTGAGAACGTGTCGTTGGGGCTGACTACAGCGGTCCTCCATCATAAAAAGCGTGAAGACAGGACAAATAACTCCCCCCCCAAAAAAACCTAGGTCTCCCCCAACAAACGTTTGAGACTAGCTCCCCTAAATCTAAAAGATGGATCAAACTGCGCGCGCCGCTGCCCTGCAAGCTCTGATAAGTTCCTCCCACAGCTAATCACCTACCTCAACAGAAACCCTGCCCCCTCTGACCTTTGCACAGGGAGAGCAGCTAATCAGCCTCAAGAAACACACACAAGAGAACCCTTTTTGCTCCTTCTTCAGCTGCTGCCCTGCAAGCTCTGAAGGAAGCTTTAGAAGGAAGGTGAACGGCAGCAGTTTCCACCTCACAAATTGGGGGTTAGTGGGCAGAAATGGGAGTCCAGCCAATGCCCTACTCTGAAGCTGTGAGGAAACCTGACACATTTTGGCATCAGGTTCCAGATGTGCAAGGCTGTGTGTGTGCTTTTCCAGTTCTTGACATGCTAAATTGGTTTTGGGGCAAAATGCAGCGTTCCGGGAAATGTGGTGTTTGTTGTTGTTGTTGTTGTAGCATCCAAACCTAAGAAAATTAGGTTTTTGCTCTTGAAGCTGTGAATACAGATTTGGGTGATGCCTGGCAAAATCTCGGGAGTGTAGAAAGAGGTCAGGGATTTGAATAGGAAATCCAGATGTTGGGAGCCTCAGTGTCGTACATAACTTGTCATCCTTTCTGACCACAAGTAGGAAAAGGTTAAGTAAAGCAATTTGCAATTAAATCAATGAATAGAGGCCTTGGTATACAGTCTCTTCCCCCCACCCCTTGAATCTTGGGTTGCCTTAGTAAAAATTTTTGAATTGCTTGTTTTATCAAAGATCACAAGTAGCCCAATGGACAGGGTTACTTTTTTGTATAAAGAGCTGAGGCTCATCCAGCTGATAACTTCTATCTGTTAGGTGCTTGTGTAGTAAACTGGAAGTAGGACAAAATGGAAGCCTTTGTATGGAAAAAGTACTTTATACACAACAGGTTAAAAATACACCTCATGTCTCATACTGTTCCTGTAATTGCTTCTTCCTTCACTGGGAAGACACTGTTAGAAACTGACTCTTGCCTTTGTACAGTGGAAACTAGGTATGTTCCAGACAGACAGGCACTCATCTCCCTTCAATTCAGTTTAAAATCCAGTAAATATTAAGTGGACTAGAGACACCTTTGTGGGACTCTCTCACACACATGTGGCCTGCCCAGCAGAGTCAGTTCAAAGCTTCCAGAGAGGAACAGGAGCACTTCATTTCCTAGAAGGTTGTGAACCAGGGCCATGTGTAATTTCTATGTGCTAATTTTGTTGATGTCTTAGGGATTGTTAATGGTTTTTATTATGATTGTATTGGGGGGGTGTACACACATGAGTGTCATATATATATATAAATGCATTGCCTCACTGTGGGTTGTTCATAAAACACACACACACACACACACACACACACACACACACTGTACAGTCAATCCATGGTGAAGGAATATATTTATTAGGACCAACTAAAATGTCACAAAATGGGGGGGGGTAGTCTTTTCAGTTCTCCATAGCTTGTTGTTAAAGTAGGTTGTGGGGTAGAAAACAACTGGCTGGCATTGAAGCTATGGTGCCTGCATATAGTCACAGTTTTATGATGGAATATGGGAGGGAGCAGTAGGCTTGCATAGATTGGGTTGTACTAGATTCTAGGAAGGTTTCAAGTTGCATCTAGGACTGCCTCAAGGGTTGCTGGCTCCAAGAAGCTTACAATGGTTCACACAGACCCCGATTTTTGAAATTTTAAAAATCCCCATCTGTCTCCATCTATGGGTGAAAAACACAGGTTCCTTAGTAAGTAGCATCCAAAATCAAGCTGGAACTGGGAAGTTTTAACAAAGTTGGAGACTAATTTTAAGAGATATACATGGAGGGAAAGTCAGTACAAACTAAATTGGGTACTAAATACTAAAATACTAAATAGTGTGGCCCTCAAAAAAGGTCCATTCTTTGATTTGTAGACACTTTTCTGCTTCATGGGGCTATTAGATTTAGAAAAAGACAAGGTAAACAATGAACAAATACATGAGTGTCAAAATATTGCCCCTTTGGCACCAAATTTCAGAAATGATTTTAGGTTCTAGGGGGTACAGATTGATCCAGGAAAAGCAAAGAGTTTGAAAGCCAACTTTTGAAACTGCAGGGATGCACTTGCCATAATTTCCAATGGAAATGCCAAAGGGCACCATTGGGATCGTTTCCAGGTCAGCATTGGATAAATATCTGATTTCTGATCGTCAAAAGCAGCAGGGCTGTTCTCTAAGCTGTATGTTCTCAAAAGGTTCAGAGGAACATTCACTCTTTATCCTCTGCCCACTCAATTAGTATAATAAACCAAACAGGCTTAGCTTCAGATTGATTTCCTTTCTGTTTCTGAAAAAGAGTGATGGGAACCAGCTGGCAAGTCATTACAGGGCCCTGGCTTTAAAGCTATTATTGCCATCAAACTGCTGGAGAATAATAGCATCACTGTTTAGTAGAATATTACTTCCAATTTGGAGTGGTATTTTCCTTTTCCTCAGCCCTACAGGCAAGATTGATGGCAGTGGTGGTGAACTCCATGAAGTCATTCTTCATACATGGAAAGGCCTTAATGCAGTTGGATCAATCAGCGTTATTAAGTATCAGTTAATTATGTTGCTGCACTTCCTGATGCATGTTGGGTATTGGGAACAGAGGAGATTCTGTCCAGGGCCACTTTGCAGATTGCAGAGATGATGGCGGGGGCATTTCACACATTAGATTCATTTTGTAATGCTCATGTTAGCATACTCCTAGAAATTTAAAGAATTAATCAGGGATGTTGTAGAGGTGGATTTCCTGCTCTGACAGAACTATAGATGACCTTTGTGGTTCCTTATAACCTGGGAATTAGGACCTGAACAACACCTGGAGGTCCACCTCTGCCCTAAGAGTTTGAATTTTGAACTGGTTTGGAGACTCTTCCAAAAATACACATCAGTATATTCTGTTACATAGAGCTCTTTATTAGATCAGAGTTTGACATCTGGAAGAAGATGACTTAAACAGAACAGGATTGAGGGGCTTTCAGGGGCTGGCTATGTTTGGCTGTATCACACTCACTCCTGGAGCTACTCAGCTATGTCTCTGCTAAACCTTTCAAGGGCCTTTGCATACGAAGGATGTCACATACAGCACCTGATGCATCGTAAAGTCAGGTGGTTTTGTTCCAAGACATTGCAATATCGGAAAGGCTTTTGTGATGGGGAATCCTGCTCTGCTGATGGCTGTAATCCCGACTTCTAGTGGTGACTAAGAATCAGATCTTGTCCTTCAGGAGCAACTATAGGTCAGTGGTAGATCACATGCTCTGCATGCAGAAGTTCCCACTTCAACCTTCTCACTTTAAGAGTGAAATGAAATTGTGCTGAATTTCCCAGCCTTGAAATTCAGTGTGCCATTTCTCCTATTTGTGTGTGTGTGGTGGTGTGCATCAGAATCGGCCACCATTCGAAGGTGGTGGCTTCTCTTTAGAAGCAGGGCTGTAGCGGATCTTCTCTTCCCCTCCTCCTTTTGCTGCTACTTGCAGTGGCATTGGCAAAGGGAGAATTCTTCCTTCACAGTTGGACTGCTGCCCTGATGTAGCTGAGCCATTTGTGGCTCCCTTGTGGCCATTTTTATAAGTGATGCTTAAATCATGTTTTTAGGTTTTCCCACATTCTGCAAATTGAAAACGCTACACTGAGCAGAGTGGACATTCAGTTTTTACAACAGCTGCCTCTTGATTTCTCTACCGCACTAACATTCAGAAAATAATATTTCTGACTGTAAGGTTTCCTTCAGTTCCAGCTAAAACTGTTCCTTGTTATGAATAGAAAATATGATTCAGTTCACATTTAAAGGTGAACCTACCTATTTGGCAGTTTCTGAAACAATGCACGAACTGAAGCAGCCATTCTTCAAATTTTGCGCTCCCTTGAATTTTGCATTTCAGTTCTCCAGCCAAGTAACATGCACCAGAATGCAGGCACCGGGGTAAAGTGTGCATAAGATGCATATATTAGTGAAAATAACATAAAAATGCATTTTACTAGGGAAAAAACACTTTGCAGAAAGGTGTCTATTAAAAGAAATTAGCACTCAAATGCTGATGAATTTTCATGAGGGCTTTTAAAAATAATGCTAATCCCAAACTGATGTGGAAATGCAGGAAACTGAGCTTAAGGTTGGAAAACTGAGAAACCAAAATTAACAGGTCCCCCCATCCCTAGTTCTGAGATAAGCTGCAGTAGTTTAATATTGGAAATCAGTAAGGCACTTACTGATGTACAAGTGTTTGTGAAATCTGCCATCACTTCTGACCCAAGCCATGAAATTTGAAAAGCATACAGACAAAAGAGATGGCGTAATCTTTCATTTTAACACCACAACCGCCAGGTCCTGTGAAATGAAGACGCTTGGCTGCTGCCCATTTCCAGGCAAGAGCTTCAACATTCTTTCACCAATAAGTTAGCTACTTTTTTTCTAAAAGAATAAAGATTACATAGCCTTCTCTTCCCCTTTTGCCAAGCAGACCAAATGTTCTGCTGAGTACTGCAGATGTGCATGAATGGGTCCTGCATATATATGGTTGCTGTCTCCTGAAAGGCAATGTTTTGGTCCTTGGTTGAAGCCTAGCTTAGTGGTGCCAAGAGGGGTCTGGAACATCATGCACTCCTTTTTATTCTCCTCCCACACAAGCAAAAGCCATGATAAGATTTGAGGGACACATTGCAGCCAGCCAAAAGCACTCTAGGTTGGGTGCAAAGTAGGGGTGGTAAGGAGCATGGTTGGGTTATGTGGCCAGGGTACGGTCTCAAGAGCCAGACAGAGAGGCTTGGAGAGCTGCATTTGACCCTGGAACTGAGGTGCCCCACCCCTGGAGCACAGCTATTCCATTACTCAACAAATCCCCTCCCTTTTTTGACTTTCCAGGTAAACTGACCTGATCCACACCTCCCAGACTGATGTGAAGATTAGGATGCAGTTATTCATTAGATTTCACACTTCTCAGAATTCTGCAGTAGAGCTCTTGGCATTAAAACCCACACCAAACAACCTTTAAAATACATCTAGAGAACAGCGTGCAGAGGGAGGAGAGGGGCATCATAGCTATCGGCTATTCCGCTGGAGGTGGTGGTGAGGAACAGCAAATGTGCCTCATGTACTGCCCCCCAGTGCTGCTTCCATTTCTCTTATCTGCCATATGTATGGGTGCATTCTGCACTTACTTGAAGATAGATAGATGATAGAGTGGCTTAATAACTGGGTCACAGAGCCAAGCAATTCCCTTATTCAGGTCACTGTATGGTCCATAACTACAGTGCTTGAGTGGGGCCTGCCATGGCTACTAGCACAATCAGTAAATCTCCTGCTCTGATGGTTCCCTTGATAGCTCATACGCACACTCCCTGAAACAAGATATCTCAAATCCCAACTTTTCCTGTACTTGGCGGGCTACGGACATTTATCCCATCCCCACCCTTCATGTTTAGTTTCCCCAAAACTGGCTGTTGAGATTCTCTTTATAGTGGAAGCCCTGCACCACATACCACCCTGCTGCACTCTGCATGAAGAATTATGTAACTGCCCTCAGGCTACTTGCCCCTTTCTTTAAGTGTACTCTTTAAGTGTGTTTTCATAAGGCAAGCTTTCATCTCTGCTTTATGATCAGTGCAGAGCAGGCACAGCTAACCTGTGGCCCTATGGATGCTGCTGAGTGACAGTTTCCATGCCCTCAGCATTGCCTGTGCTGGTTTTGGCTGATGGGAGCTGGTCTCCCAACAACCTCTGCAGGGCCAAAGGTTAGCCACCTGGCGGAGAGATTTAGAGACTTCTGACAACTCGATAAATAACTGCGCCAAAGGGTCATTTATACATCCATGTGCAATGTGTATCTGACAACCGAGGATCGTACAACCTTGCATCTGACAAAATGACCCCAAGTCCACAAAAGCTTATGCCGTAATGAAAAACTGTTAGTGTTTAAGGCATCGCAATACTCTCTGTTGTTTTAGGAAGGAAAGAAGTCTTAACTGCGCCCAGTTGCTTTTTTGTTTTCAGGTGTTGCAAAGATGCCAAAATGAGGTTCCAAAAACCATATTAGAACCATGTCTTCAATTAGGCCAGCTGAAATAGTGTGCAAACTCTTGAGTTCTTAAGAACTCTTCATCAGGCCACGTGGGGAACAAATTAAGCAGTGAGCCTCCTGGGCTGGTTTTATAATACAGTTCCATGGATCTGTTGTATATGCTCCAGTGCTCCCCTCCTCTCTTCCCAACACAAATGCTCTTGTACACGTTGTAAATATCATCTTGGCTTGAGGAGATCAGCACTGCTAGCCTCCTGTTGCCTTCTATTGAGAAATCCCTTGATCAAGCCCACACAGCAGGAAGGGGGCATATTCCCTTGACCGCACAGAGCAGATTGCTACCAGTACTTAGTGAAGGAAAGCCTAAAACACAAAGTTGTCTTAACACCACAGGAGGTGTATAGGCAGTTTTAAAACTAGTTTTTGAGTTACGCATATCTACAGTTCTCATTTGCCACGAGGTATCTGTATGAAAGGGACAAGGGTGGCACTGTGGGTTAAACCACAGAGCCTAGGACTTGCCGATCAGAAGGTCGGCGGTTCGAATCCCCGTGACGGGGTGAACTCCTGTTGCTCGGTCCCAGCTCCTGCCAACCTAGCAGTTCGAAAGCACGTCAAAGTGCAAGTAGATAAATAGGTACCGCACCGGCAGGGAGGTAAATGGCGTTTCCGTGTGCTGCTCTGGTTTGCCAGAAGCGGCTTAGTCATGCTGGCCACATGACTCGGAAGCTGTACGCCGGCTCCCTCGGCCAATAAAGCGAGATGAGTACCACAACCCCAGAGTCGGTCACGACTGGACCTAATGGTCAGGGGTCCCTTTACCTTTATCTGTATGAAAGCTGGTTAGTTAGCAAGTTTCTAACATGTTAGGTGTTGTCAAGCCAGGGCTGAGTCCAGTTCAATGCCAGTTCTTCCTTTTTTTCTTTTTTTGTATGTGGTTTGGTGCATGTTTTGTGGCTGTGTGTCTTCCATGCATTGTCTTGTAGGAAAGGCTGCACTCGCTGAGACCGACATTGGAAATTCCCTTTGTGCTTTGAGTTCTGTCTCTTCCGAGGCAAGAGAACTTGGTCTAACGGTACCAAAATCCTGTCAGTTTGGATTAGGTGTGAACATTTACAATCTAGGACAGGGCAGAGAGAAGACTGAAATGCAGATTAACACTTGGTTCCCCATATCTAGCAAAGCTCATGTGACAAGCTCTTCCTATCACCCCCGTAACGGTACCTTTGTGGGCATGGGTTGTGGTTACTTGCAACATCGCACTTCTTCAGTAACCTGCCGCTTTCTCCCGACTTTTTGCATCAGCTCACAGAGCACTTGCCCTTTAGCAACCGCCAACCTTGCATATAGGCACTGCATTTGCCCAAACTGAGTAACTTCCCCTTCTGTCACATGACAAGCATGTGGTAGGGCTGGTGATATTTTTCTGGATGATTAAATTCTCCCCCTCCCCTGCTGATTTCCACAACCACTGCAAGCTATCAGGTTATTCACTGTGTAAGAATGTGACCAGCCTTACTTTCTCTCCCCCACCTCCAACTTCCCTTAGCATGCTGAGTTGATTTCCGAAGTACAAAACAGTATAGGAACATGCATGTACTTGCTTTCTCAAGCCAGGGACAATGACATTTAGATTAGTGGTCTGTTACTTATGACTTACAGCCTGGAGTTCAAAAGCTTGTTCCCCTTCCCCTAGCATGTTCATCCTGATTCTTCATATTCATGCTTCTACCACAAAAGATCTAGATTTGCTCTTTCGAACATGGCGTCTTGAAACCCACCTACCTAAGACCATCAATAGGGCTGGCATCATACTACTGGAGCTTTCCATAAAATGCGGGCTGCACAGCTTGCATGGCACTCCCAAAGACTGGTCCGGGGGATTCTATACTTTTCTAGGTTCGAGAGGGGCAAGCGTTATAGACTACATCTGGTCCTCTTCGGCATTTAATGATAAGGCATATTGTTTCAATGTGTTCAACAGAACCGAAAGTGACCACCTTCCAATCGCCATCTCCTTCCCCCACACACAGCTGGGGCTTCCCAGCTCATTCCACCTCCAGGACCCACTGATCTTAGCCCCCGGATGTAAGAAGTGGGATACTGTGGCGCCTACAGCAGGAGCAGCAGTGCTACAAAGAGATGTTTGGGCCAGTCAGTTCTGTTCTGTGCTGACTTGTTGTTATCCCAGCAGTAATGAGAACACAGAGCATAGGCCTAGGGTTGGGCATTGTCCTATAAGCTGTGGATGGCTTTGGGGCAAATTCATGAAGGATAAGGCTATCATTGGCTGCTACAAATAATGAAGGGCATGCTTTGATTCCACAGACAGAGGCAGTAATGCTTCTGAGTAGCAGCTGCTGAAAATCACAAGTGGGGAGACTGCTATTGCACTCAGGTGCTGCTTGCAAACTTCCGGCAGGTTGGCCACTGTGAGAACAGGACGCTGGATTAGATAGGCCACTGGGCTGATCTGGCAAGTTCTTCCTGTGTTCTTACATTGAGCCTACTACAATAACAAATATCTTCAAGTTCTTATTATGGGGAGCAAAACTAATGAGCATGCCCTTCTTACTTTTTTCCAGAATCCTGGCCCCCTGCCTCAATAGGGTTTTTAGTCATTGCCATGAATGAATGTTTAAAATCTGCCTTGACAGGTTTCTCCTTTTTAATTGGTAAGCCACTGGCAGTGGCGCAGGCTCAGAACCTCACACATGAGCAGCTCAGCAGAGTGTGGCAGCTTGGCATGCGTTTGATCAGGCCTCATCCCAGCGCCACAATGGCTTCCCCCTGCTTCAGGCCGAGGGTTCACTGGGTTGAGCAAGCCAGCGACTGTTACTGACAGCCACCACTTCTTGGGTAATTGCCTGGAGAGTCTGGCCCAGCGGGAAGTGGTCTATCCTTGTGCCCACAGGGGTCTAATTATTTTGCAAGTGACGAGTGAAGGGTTTAGGTACTGTAAATGGGAAGTACTAAATAAGGCAAACCACAGAATTTTGGTTTCCCTGTCTTACGCCCTGTCTGGACAATGAAAAGCAAAAAGCAAAAAGAAATGCAGTAGAATTAAACAACAAACCAGGATAAAAAGCGCAGCACAGAAAGATAGGGTCGTATGTGGTATGTGGTGTGCTCTGGTCATAGCTGTCAACTTACAGATTTGAAAATAAGGGACCAGCAGCCTTGAAAATAAGGGACCAGCAGCCAAAATAAGGGACCTGCAGCCTCACCTGTTCCAGGCACTCCAGTCTTCCTGTCCTCCTGCAGTCTGGTCAAACTCATGCTGGGTAGCTTTGAGAACACTGTCCAACCAACTTTGTAACCAGAGGTTCAACTGAATAGAATCTGAATCACATGCACCACAAGGCCTATGCAGCCTCAACTTAAGATGGCTCCCCGGCCTGGCTTTGCACTGCAAAGTTTGCAGCAGCACGTGCAACAAAATGGCGTCCAGCATTCAAAAACCACCTCAGCTTGCATTAACTAGCCACACACAAGGCATGCAAGCTCCACCCCCCAGTCGTTCTTAGACTTCTTATTGGATGAGCAACACAGCCAAGCAACACAGTTGGAACCTCCCTCCTCCCTGGCCGGCAGGGAGGGAGGGAGGGAGAGGAGTTGCTTCCTTTGAAATTTAAGGGACATCATTTAAGGGACATTTAAGGGACATCCATCAATAAGGGACAGCAGCGGGACATGGCGCTGGAATAAGGGACTGTCCCTTCAAATAAGGGACACTTGACAGCTATGGCTCTGGGCCATGGGGTCACGAAGAGTCGGATATGACTAAACAACAACAACAAATGTGGAATAGCGCTGTGTGAACATTCAGTCATCAGTGCAAGGATTTCTGCTTGTAAAATGGAACATTCTCTTTCCCCCTCCCCTGGACTGTTCTAGGGGTTCTCCCAACCCTCTGGAGCAGGTTTTTGGAGGGGGCAAGGGAGGTGGGGAGGGGACAGAGGGGGCAAAGTCCTGTTGCACAAGTGGATATCTTTCTGCTGATGGGATATCACCCAGAACGTAAAATGCAAATCATAAAAGCGGAATTAAGACATAAAAGCCAACAAGAATTAAAAACAGCAAAGATAAAAATAGGCTAATTTGGGAAGGACTGGAAGAAAAGAAAAGTTTGTAATAAAGGCTGAGAACATCACAATGTTGGGGCTTCCTTCGCTTCTAAGGGAAGAGAATTTCAGAGAACTGGTGCCACAGCACAAACAGCATGTGCCCATTTGTCATGTTTTATTTTGCTTTCTACTGCTAGTATTTTTGCTACTACTGCTTTCTTGTTTTATTTACCATTTAATGTTTCATTGTGTTGATAGCTTCAATCCTTGTTAACAACAACAACAACAACAACAACAACAACAACAACAACAACAACAATTTTATTGTTTATATCCTGCCCATCTGACTGGGTTTCCCCAGCCACTCTGGGCGGCTCCCAGCAAAATATAAAAAATAATAAAATGTTGGGCATTAAAAACTTCCCTGAACAGGGCTGCCTTCAGATGTTTTCTAAAAGTTGTGTAATTCTTTATCTCCCTGACATCTGATGGGAGGGCGTTCCACGGGGATACTTTGAAGGTGCTCTAACAGAAGAGTGGGATTAAACTAGTAAGTGAGAGCCTAATCTTATTTTCTCTAATAATTTTTAGAGACAACCTGTTTATCAGACCTGTTGTGCTTTCCAACTCCATTGGGGAGGTTTTTTTGTCAGGCTTAGGTGTTCATCTTGATCCAGACATAACAGAGCACATGTGAAAACCATTTCCCAGGCAGAATCTTCTCTTAGATGCCTACCACCCAAGCATCTCAGTCATATACTACAACCAATCGGGTGCCTTCCAGCTGTTTGGTCTACAGCCCCTGCCAGCACATGCTGGAGGTCACCAGGTTGGCAAAGGCTGACACTGTGTGTGTGTGTGTGTGTTTATATTCATTCATTCATGAAACAGAGCTGCTAGTGGCACTTTTTAAAACTTCCCCCTTTCCTTTCCAGCTGCAGAGGACAGGATTCTGAAGTCCAGTTGGCATGGAAAGTCCGGTCGAAGTCCACTTCAGGCTCTTTACCACGGTGATCAGGTGAGTGAACGCGAAAAGGGGAGGTGGAAGGGCGTGGAGGGAACCGGCAAGAGTTGGGGAGTGCTCATTGTGTGTCAAAGTCCAGGCAACACACAACGCCTGCTATGATGCAACTTCGGTGTTACTATCTGCAGAGGAAGATGTGCATTTTTTCTTCTTCTTTTGTTAGGACAACTTTGCACCCAGGCCACAATTTTTTTGACCCATTTTATTCTGCCTCGTTGATAATTACAGAAAGGTGGTGGGCAGAGGAGGTAAATTGCCAGTTTGGTGGTTTTGTGTATCTGGAAAGGGGATTGAGTTGCTCTCATGCCCTGGCCACCCTGCTTTCAAAGCATCCAGCAAGCGAATCAGGAGCAAGTCCTCCCAAAGGATAGCTCCACTGTGAGCATGTTGGCTTTTTCCCCTCTCCAAATAGTTTGCAGAAGTTAGAATCAGTGGCATCAGATGCTTCTGCTGCATAGCTCAGGCTCTTGGGCTGCAAGTATTCTGGGAGGCTTCTGGCAAATATATCTAGATCTAGAAAATTGGGTGGAGTTATTTCTCCCTTAGAGGTTAGACTCAATTGTCACTCCTGGGGAATCTAACCTGCCATCTTTTGCATGTTAAAAGCATGTGCTCTACTGCTGCACAATGACTTTCCCCAAAGGTCCGCAGCTGTCCCTGCTGTTGCTCAGAGATTTGGTCTGGCAAGAGATTTATCCCCATAGGTTTATACCCTACAAACAGTGGATGACTTAAGCAATCCTATGTCTGGATTGTACCACTTTAGGTTGCAGGGGGAGGCATGCATGATTTAACAATCCCCTACACTTTTTTTTTTTTAAGACCTAATTGCTGGTAACCTTTCCCACTGATGAGGCAGTTACCTATTTGTGGTGATTTTTTTGGTATGTTTGGAGGATCATTAATGGACATCGATCCCCACCAGCAGTTTGACATGGTGCAGTCCAGGTAAAGGTTTTGCCACCTTATCCGATGCCCCTGACTGCTTGGCCACAGACTCCATTTAGCAGTGTGATTTATGCTAGGGGACTGATGCCTGCCAAGGGCAACCTAGGAATAAGGAAGGTAGGAAACTCTCCACAGTTCAGATACCACAGGATACTCCCTGTGTGTGGCTGTTGGAGCTTGCCAGAATACATTTTATTTTCTCCTCGTAACCACCTACTCTTGCCTTCCTTTTGACAATTAATTTAATGGAAACAGGAGAAAATGAAAGCCAGATAACTGCTCCCACGGCAGCGATGATGACTCCCCAGTGAACCCATATAGGAAACGGAACGGCTGCTTTTCAGTGTTATAACGTTTCTGCCTTAATGTCTCAACTGTGTTTTTAAAGAGGAGCCATTGCAAGCGCACAACATTCTATAACTTTTAACCCTTGTGTTACACAAAAGCCGCCTGGCCCTTGTGAAACGGGGTGAGTAAATGGCTCCTGACGTAGTCAATAACCATAGCTTCCTATCTAAGATGTGCCCCAGCTCTGGGAGATGTGAGTTCAAATCCTGGGTCAGCTTATGAACATAAGAGCCCTGCTGAACCAGGCCAAAGGCCTCTCTCTAGTTCAGCATCCTGATTCCTGCAGAGGCTGGCCAGCGAGGTCTCTTGGGAAGCCCTCTAGCAGGACCAGGAGCAGCACTAGAAATAGTCCTCTCCCAGAAACTGGTATTGGGAATAATGCTGCCTCTGTTCCTGGAGTAGCCACTGGTAGTCTTATTCCCTGTGAGTCTGCTGTCTTTCTTTTCAAGTCACTGTGTCTGAGCATTGGTCTTACTCCCCACCTTGGAAGTGACCACAATCAGATCTAATTTTGCTGGATGACCAAAACAATAAGGTGTGATGTGCCTGCTCCACCCATCTCTCTGTCTGGCATTAAGAGAGTGGGTTGGGTTGTTTTTTTTAATGTTATCCCTCTTCCTTTTGAAGAGCGTGAACAAGTCTTATTTGGCCTGGCAGATGCCAACGGGTGAGTGAGAAATTGAGGCAGGCATGGTAGGTTGAGTAAGCAGGCTCCTGGGCTGTGATCTAACGGTGCCTGACAGCTGTCAGGAACCCTCAGAAGACAAATGTGAAGGAAGCAAAAGGTCTACCTACGCGTTGCACAGCCCCTCCTAGGAAGAAAATGCTGTTGCTACGTAGCGGGAGCCTTACTTGAAAAGGTTTTGTGTTGTGTAGGCCAGATTGTGGTTTCAGAGCCGTATGCTTTTTAGTAGAAGCTCCTTGCTTAAAGCTAGGAATGCTTTTCTGGGCGCAAGACAAAGGATCTGCTTAATTGTGTAACAAAATGCAGAATGCGCCCTGCGCAAATGTCCAAGATTTATCTCATGAACAGAGCTTTAAGCCCTCTGTGGGATGGCGTAGCTGATTCCCCCCTCCCCCAGAGAATATTTTGCGAACGGGGATCTTCAAAAGCAGGCCTTTGGCACGACATCAGAACTTGTGTGACGGTGGAAGGAGCAACCGAAGGAATAAATGCAACTGAACCCACAGCTGCAGTTCACGTGCTGAAACGAGAGCTTTCTGTCTTTAATGAAATAGGAGGGAGAGAATCAGGGCAGACTCCTTCAATAAATTGATGTTGCCTTGTGTTTCTTTAAAAAAAAGAGGGGGGAGACAACGGTGGGCATAAGTGTAGAAGAAAGCAAGAGGAACACACATGCATACCTTCCAAGTCATGAATCCAGTTCTTGAACTTGTTCAGAGTAGCAAGCCCTGGGGCATCACCATGACCTTGGAGTGGCCTGACCTGACCCCTTCCTAACAGATGGCTTGCACAGGAAAGAACCGCAATAAGGAGCAGGGAGGCTGGGATGTTTGAATAGCCCAAGGCAGTCTCTGCTCACGTCATCCTGTCCCAGAGTTAACTTTGCCCTGCCAAGAGCACTTGGCCAGGCCTTTCATGAAGGAAGCTTTGATGCTCCCTTTTCCTTTGCCTTCAGACAGTGATGACTTGACACACTTTAACAGCACCTTCCTCCTCCTCCTGCAACTCTCTTGTACACACAGCCAGGTTAGATCCCCCCCTTTCCAAACGCGCCAGCTGGCATTTTAAATCTTGTGGCATTTAGTTATCACCCAAACAAATTAGCAGATGTACAGGGAGAGAATACAAACAAATGACGCCCCCCTCCTTGTGATTCAGGTTGCTAAAAGCTCTGAAGGGGTCGTAAGGAGCCTTGTATCATGTGGGCACATCTACATTAAAAAGCCATATCAGGGTTGTTGTTTTTTTAAAAAATGGATGTATCCCCCACCTGTTAAAAAGCATGTGTGTGTGTTTCTATAAACGTAATTAGACACACACACAGTAAAAATATCTACAACAATAAAAACATTACAGTGCATATAGATAAAACAGTACAACTGTGAGGATTTATAAAAATGAGTTAGAATATGCAGACTTTTAAAAATATAGGCCATACCAGTTGACCTCCCAAATAATTCTGGGAATTGCAGTTAGGTGAGGGTGCTGCACATTCTTGGTGGCTACAGACTTCTCTAGGGTATAAATATTCTTTATGTGAATGCCTTTTTTCATTGCAGCAACATAGTTGAGGTAAAGGTAAAGGACCCCCGGACGGTTAAGTCCAGTCAAAGGTGACTATGGGGTTGCGGTGCTCATCTCGCTTTCAGGCCGAAGGAGCTGGCATTTGTCCACAGACAGCTTTCCAGGTCATGTGGCCAGCATGACTAAACTGCTTCTGGTGCAGCGGAACACTGTGACAGAAGCCAGAGCACATGGAAATGCTGTTTACCTTCCCACCGCAGCTTCACCTATTTATCTACTTGCACTGGTGTGCTTTCAAACTGCTAGGTGGGTAGAAGCTGGGACAGAGCAACGGGAGCTCACCCTGTCACAAGGATTTGAACCACTGACCTTCCAATCAGCAAGCCCAAGAGGCTCAGTGGTATAGACCACAGTGCCACCATAGTTGAACCCCACCCCTAGAATTGTAGAGTTGGCAGAAACCCTGAGGATCATCTAGTCCAATGCCCTGCAGTGCAGGAATAAACTGTCCCTCCTTCCTCCTCTTACTCTTTTGCCAACTCTGTTGCCAGCCAGAGAAGAGGTAGGTGCAGGGTTTTTTTGAAGGGAAGTTGTCCCAGTAGCAGGTGATCTCCTGACAACTGCCTTAGAAAGACCTTCTTGACACGTAGGTGTTTGTGGCCCTGAGCAGAGAAAAGGTTGGGATCTGGCCAAATGCACTTTACTAGCCAAGTGTACAGTGACTCTTTCCACCTTCCCCCTTCTGTCTCCTCAGTTTGAGCAGTCCTCCCTGCAGGCGACGCACCAGCGCAGGCGGGACCTGCTGAACAAGGTGTGCAACCGTTACACACGCAAGCGACGCCTCCTCACTCCTGACGACTTGCGCCACCTGGTGGTTGACGATGTTCACGGGCTGCTGTACTGCTACGTCCCCAAGGTGGCTTGCACTAACTGGAAACGGGTCATGATGGTCTTGACCGGGCAGGGCAAGTACCAGGACCCGCTGGAAATCCCAGCCAACGAGGCACATGTGGCTTCCAACCTGCACACTCTCTCCGAGTACAGCATCCCTGAAATCAACTACCGCCTGCGCAACTACCTCAAGTTCATCTTTGTGCGGGAGCCTCTGGAGCGGCTGGTCTCTGCCTACCGCAACAAGTTCACCCGCAGCTACAACACAGCTTTCCACAAGCGCTACGGGACCAAGATAATCCGGCGGCATCGCCAGGACCCCAGCGACGAGGCCCTGGAGCACGGCCATGACGTGCGCTTCGAGGAGTTTGTGTACTACTTACTGGATCCGCAGACTCAGCGCGAAGAGCCTTTCAATGAGCACTGGGAGCGAGTGCACTCCCTCTGCCACCCCTGTATCATCCACTACGACGTGGTAGGCAAGTACGAGACATTGGCCAAGGACTCCAATTACATCCTGCGACTGGTTGGGGCTGACGCAGGCATCAAGTTCCCCTCCTCCTCCAAGACCACCAGGACCAACGACGACATGACGGCTAAGTTCTTCCAGAACATCAGCCCCTTTTACCAAAGGAGGTTATTTAATTTATACAAAATGGATTACTTGCTCTTCAACTACTCCATCCCGACTTACTTGCGCACCCGATGAGGTGGTGACCAAGCAGCCGGGCCTCCCTTTGCCTTTCCTGGTTTCTGCTGTCAGCCAGTGAACATAAGATAGGAGATAACCTTTCCCCTCTTGTTGTGATGGTCAATCCATTGGGATTCCAGTTTGTCAAAACTGCAGCCACTGTTCCTGTCTCTTCCTTTCCCTTATTTCAGTTAAAGAAATCTACTGTTGTTTGATTATCCTTCCTCAGCCAAAGAGAATTTTTCCAGGAGAATACAGGAATTGTGGCCTTTTTTTTTTTGGTAAGGAGATTGGAGAATCAGCCTGGAGCAATCAGAGAAGCAATAAAACATGATATGAATTTTATGTGTTGTTTAATATTCCCCCAAAGCCTCTCTCTCTCTCCTCGTAGATTGAAGAAGCAGGGGTGTGTGAGCCAAAAGTGTCTTATTGTGAACAATGTCTTAGTGTGAACTAGAATTTTTCTGTGAGACAAAGCCTTATTTCATGTCCCCTCCTCGCTCTTTCTCTCTCAACCAGTGTTGGATATGACTGAGCACTTACTGCACACAAAGCCCACCAAGTTATACTCCCAAGCAAATTCCATTTATATGAATAGACATTGCACTGGGGCAGTGCTGCTTAATAGATTGTCCATTGGAGTAGGGCGGGTGTGCACACATATTTACATATATGAATGGCCTGAACCAAAGCAGAAATGAATGCCTTTCTTCAATCCTTAAAAAAAACCAAAAAACAATGTCAACATGCAGTCATTGCATGAAGGAATTGCTGTGGCTTTCTCTCTTTATGTGCATAACTCAGGAGTAGCCAACGTGATACCTTCTATATATTGTGGACGACAACTCCCATCAGCCCCAACCAGCATGGCCAACAGCCAAGGATGATGGGAGTTCAAGTCCAAAACATCTGACAGGCACCAGATAGGCTACCCTTGGCCTAGCTCACCATGGGCCTAACCAATTTAAGCTCCAGAAACAGGTTCTTTAATCTGTGAAAAATGGGTGGAGATGGAGGCAGAGTTGGGAACACCCTTGGGATTAGAAGGCTAGCAATGTTTCGTTTTACCAGTCTGAGGGAAAATGTACCTTGAATTAGAATTGAGCTTTTTGATCTGGTTCGCACAACCCAGTAAGCCAAACTATGGCTTATGGGGGACCACATGGGCATCTGGGTTCCCAGAGAGGAGCTTGCCACTGCTTTGTTCTCCCACCCTCGGTCATTTTTGCTCCTGCATTGTGCTAAGCCAAGGTGCCATCTGGACCAGAGCTTGTAGCTAAGTGATGTCTCATTCACTATGAGTTGTAACCAAGAGCAAGCCTTTGGTTTCTCATGTTGTGTGAACCAGGCCTTTGTGCCACACACCATTTACTGTCCCACCAGGTCTGGCTCCATAGAAGGGATCCTATCCACCCCACAGACCTCTCTTGGCAAACGGAGCATGTAGAACATGCCTTGTAGGACTAGTCAGTTTCCTGCCCTTGCAGGTATCCATCTTTCTCTCATGCGATTTCCAGAGGAGGGAGATAATGTCCCTGGGAAGATGGATGCCATCTTCTCTCTAGGAAAGCCTGCATCCTCTTTACCAATCATCATTCTTAGGAGGGAAAGAAGTGTATATTTTTAGCAGTGGCCTTCACCTCAGAGCTAGCCACTCTCTAGGCCTGAAACAAAGGATAGGATGTAGGGCTGTAACTCTGAGGTGGGGCAGGCAGCATTCTGTATTTAGCTGCTGAGCTGTGGGCTGCTAATTGCAGCTCCAGAATAAATGCAATCCCTGTGCCCTGTAAATTAGAGGTGTCTGGAATGTTCAGAGCAAAAGCTGGACTTTTGGAAGTGGGAAATAAAAATCCCCCTTCCCTTCCAAACCCCCAACCATGCTTTTAAAAATGTTGCTTATAGTTCTTCACAACCCTTTTGTTCCACCCTCTCTTTTGCTCCTTCAGTGCCATTGTTTTCCTGCTTTCCCAGCCCCAATATGGGGATCACATATTGACCCCTATGAGGTCACAATGCCATATAGCCAATTGGATTTTACTAAACAGTGACATCGTGACACATACTTGGAGTGGGAGCTGTGCTTCTTTTGCTGACCCTGAGAGAGGGCAACTGCTTTCTCCTTTGTTTCCAGTCCTCCCAGGAAATTCAAACAGAAGAGGAGTACTTTCCCTAAGGGAAACACTTTTACTAAAGGCACTTCCCCTTCACGCCAACCTCACTACATATATTTATTGCCTTATTAAGGTAATGTCTCGACTGTTTCCCCCCATAGAATAGGCATGGGCAACCTGTGTCCCTCCAGATGATGTTGGGACTCCCATCAGCCCAAACCAGCATAGCCAATAGTCAGGAATAATGGGAACTGTAGTCCAATCATATCTGGAGGATCACAGGTTTTCATGCATGGCCTAGGACAAGAGTGTAACAAAGTATGCGTGTGTGTGTGTGTGTCCCCATGTTTGTGTCCTTTAATTGGAAGAGGGGATTTCTCCTCCCAAGTGGTCCTTCTCTGCTTGGCACTTTCCTCAGCTCCTTCCTTTATTCTCCTACCTCTAATTCATACTCCACACATTCAAAAGCATTTTTAAACCTCCCAACTCTTGTACAGAGAAAATGAAAGGGCTGAATGCTGAAACTTGGAGCCTCCCCTGCCTTGGGGGATATGAGGCTCCCTCATTTGTGTTTTTGCAAGTTGTGCCTCAGCTGGGCCAAGGTGCCATTCTGAGTGAAGGGATGGTGGATTTGGAAAGAGTTGGTGCCCTTAAAATTCTCCTTATCAACTGGATTTGGTTCAGGTTCAGGAAGAGTTTGGACAGAGAGCAGTGTTCATTGATTAGGGGTGCCCTGCTCTCTACAAATCCTACGCCCAGGAAGATTTGCCTTACATTAAGATTGGATTATATTAAGACTGAATGCACCGTTTGCCATAGACTGGTTTGCATATTGATCATTGCTTCCCATTCCCCCCCCCCAAAGCTGCCTTCATTTCATGGGCCAAGTCAATCCTCCAGCATATCCATTTTTATTTTGCTGCAAAGCACTTTGAAATCCCAAAGAACTTGAATGCACTCTAGAAGTGGGAAGGTAGGAAACCTTATTCAGTGATGACATGGGTTTTGGAGGGGAAGAACATGTCTGGAATGGTAGACATATTGCCAGATTTGGAGAGAGAGAGAGAGAGAGAGAGAGAGAGAGAGAGAGAGAGAAATTTCACTTGTAAGCCATGGTCAGTCTGCCTAGCTTTGGAGCATTTGTACTTGAAGAGACAAATCAGTTCAGTCCAAATGGACAGTTTTGCTTCAATAAAGCAGCATTTTTGTCTCTACCGTGTTACCCTTGTCTTTGTCTTTGTACATAATGCATCGCCTCTGTTAACGAACTGTGCTGATAAAGAGGATGACTGTGCTGCAGGCCTGGATCTGGTGACTTGGGCAAAGAGATGGTCCATCTGGGGCTCTCGAGCAGTGGCGTAGCGTGGGGGGTGCAGGGGGGGCCGGCCGCACCGGGTGCAACATCTGGGGGGGCGCGCTCGCACTCGCAGCTCTCTGCCCCCTGCTAAAATCCACTGGTTAGGGGGCGCAAATTACTTGCCGTGCCCCGGGTGCTGACAACCCACGCTACGCCACTGCTCTCGAGATGACGTGGACAGCTTCAGCCTGCCACAGCAAGCATGGCCAAAAGGTCAGGAGAGCTGGGAGCTGCCATTTGCCAACATCTGGGCTATCCTTACTGGTCTGAGTGGGCTTGGAGTAAAGAGACTTGAGTAGCCATTTGGAATTGCTCCCCACAAACTGAATTGGGTTATGCAATAGCCTAAAAGCGTGTTTCATATTATTAAAACCTGGTCATATATGCCCCTGTGACTTCTCTGTTTGTATGCAAACTTTCCATACAAGAGTGCAAGCCTCTTGAGACTGGTTGCACCTAGAATCAACATAGAGCTGTGGGGACACCTGGAGGCCGATTGGGTGAACTACAACCATTTAAACTGAATGCGATACTCTTCTTGCACCTTGACATGCATGCCGTTGTTTCTGTGGAGCAATTGCAGGTCTGTTATCTTCTGCATTCTCCTGCTTTTTTAAATGGGTAATTCTGATGCTATTTCAAGTTAAGAAGCCCCAAAGCAGCAGGAGGGGAGAGTGCTGTTGTGCATGATTCCTCCTTGCATGATTCTGTAGGAACTTGGTTGGCCACTGCGAGTATAGGATGCTAGACTAGATTGGCCTCTGCCTCATCCAGCAGGCCCTTCTTGCGTTCTTTCTGCTTAGGAAATTGACTCATTGGTGGTTATTGAGAGATTGCGTAGTAACCAACTTCGGGAAGGGAACTTTATAGGGTGCTTGCTATATTTTCTTTTAAAAAAGAAGAATTTAGAAAGATACTGGCTCAGCACCGTTGGGCCTTATGGCATAGACAATGGGTAGGGGATCTGCTATTAGACTTCAACTCTCACGAGCTTCCAGCAGGCTGGCTGATGGCCAGGTGATGGGATGGTTGTACTCAAAACAACATTTTGGGGGAGGAGGTACCAGTTTCCCCTCCATGACATAGTTTTACTTTCAAAACAGCAGGTCTAGGCACTATTACATAACAGGGCAAGCCAATTAGAGTTCACGCCCTAAAACCTTCATTGTTCTGCTACCCCCTGAATTCTGGAATAGCAGGCAGAAATTGCATTTCCTTTTAGGAGCTTTTGTGTTCACAGAGCAAAACAAATTTTCAATCAAAGCAATTTACTGTAGGATGTCCCTCCCCACTTAAATATTCCACAGTATGTTTTTTGGTAACAGAATGGGCAGGAGAAAACTGGCTAGCAAATATTTCAGTATGAACTTTGGACCAATGTTTCAGTATGAACAATGAGTTGACTCTGCCTGCCACTGGCTCTTCCTACCGTTGATCTCCCATCCCATCCCTGATCCAATGGGCGCTAGCCACCACTGCTGGAAGGATCCGTGTGCCTTTAACAGGCGAGCGGCAGGCAGCAATCCAACAGATGCAGCTTTCCTTCCCAGCATGAAGATGTGGTGACAGGAGCTGATGGATGAGCCTTGCAGCTGTGGTTCTAAAGAGAAGCATGTGTGGATCTGCTGGATGAAAAAATAAATGATTTGTTTCAGGTGGGGGGCGGGGGAGTCAGCTGGCTGTCCTACGAAAGCCTGCAATCTACCAAGAACTTGGTTTTGTCAGACGTTCCACAGCTGCTGTGACCTGAAGCCTCATGTGGGTCTTTGAAGTTAATTAAGGGATCTGCTTCTACATGTTGGCTCTTCCTGGGTATGGCTGCCCTCCTGGTGCATCAGAGCAGATTGCAGAATTCATCCCCCCCCCCTCTCCGCCCACCCGCCTTGCTGTGCGTCATGGGCTGAATGATGGCACTCGTCCTCTTTGTCTCTTGCATTTGGTGCAGAACCAGCGAGGCCATTTATCACCCCTCTTCTGCTGAAAAGTCTGAATAATCTTATGTGGATTCAATCTTTGTCAGTTAGATTAGAGAACATTGCATAAAACGGATTTAAATCTGCTCTCTTCCCCGGCTGCATTAATCAATAAGCTGCCACCAAACGGCCACACTTTTCTCTCGCTTGTTCTGCGGCAGGATGTGTGCCTGCCCTCCAAAGAGCTTGTGGAAAGGGGCTTTAATCATTTCTTCTTTTTTTAAAAAATAATATTTATTACTTTTAAAGATTACAGAAAAGGAAAAGAAAAAGAAAAAAGAGAGAAGAAAAAAACAAAAAAAGAGAAAAAAACAATACAATACAATATATAAACAATACAAAACACAACCTAAACATATTAAACTAAACTAAACAAAACCCTAACCCACCTTAACCCTAAACAAAACAAAACAATAACCATTTAAAAACATACATCACACCTTTTCCATACTCTATCTTTCATTCCCTTGTTTCATCGACTTCCGCTCACCTCCCTTTTTGTATTCCACTTCTATTAATTGTTTCAGCAAATCCTTTCCATCTTTCTCTATTTTCTGTCATATTATAAATATCTTAACATATTTTTTATCATTAAAACTAAAATACTTATATATGCTTAACTCCTTATAACATTTCTGCCAAGGCCATAAAATTTCTTTCCACCATTTTTCTATCATTCATTAATTTTACAGTGTTACTATATATAAACTTTAAATTCTCTAATCTTCTTCCACCATCTCCTCTCCCTGGTTTCGGATTCTGCCAGTCCTTTCCGTCAATTCCGTATAGTCCATCAACCTGGAGATCTTATGTCCGAGGCTCTTAACTCTTTTCCAGGTCCCTTCTGCAGGTCTTCTTCATATTCTTTAATGCCAAAGAGCAGATCTCGGGAAGACTCCAACCTAACAATGCTTTTATTCCTTCCAGGCAGGTCAGCCAAATTTCCATAGTTGAAGCTGAGATCTATAAGATGTTTCATGACATGTTTCAAAATTCCTCCGAATCCAAAGGCCCCCAGAACTCCAATCTCCTCCAGACCCAAGTCCATGTCCCAAAAGTCAGTTGATCCCTGCATAGAGGGATCCTTCCAACTTTCCTTCTTCCGTACAAGCCGGGATCCAATCCTCAAAATCTGGCTTTTTCTAGATTCAATCATAGAAGGCCTCAACTTGTAATCCTCAATTTGCTTCTGTAAGACTGAGGATCCCGCTTGTATTACTTTAGACTCAACAACCACAGCTTTCTCTTTCTCCTCCACAATTTGTCCTGCCAAAGTAGATTCTTGTACCAAGTCCTGAATTATTTCTGTGTTGGTACTCACTTTTTGACTCCAATTAGTCAGTTTTTGATCCAAGTTGTCAATTTTAAAAGACATGTCATCCGTCTTCTTATGAAGCTGTTCCAGCGAGTAGCTTATCTTACATAATACCGTCACAATGGCTTCTCTTGTCAACATTTTGAGTGGTCGAAGGTCAATCTCTGGTTCTCACAATTACTTATCTTGCAGCTGATGATTCCCCAGTTGCACTCCTGTGACAGTTTCAAAGACTCCCTTCTAGAGGGAAACAGTCTCCACTTGTATCAATCCTTTCAGACACAATTCAAGCCGTAAAAATAGTTTCAATTTCCAGTTACTTTTCCTCCTTTTTAAACGCAGAAGGGGACAATGGAAACAGTATCTTTCTCTTATTTAACCAGCTGTCAAAAATATTTTGTTCGCAGTCAATGAACTCTCCCAAAACTTCACTCTTTCTGGCAGCCCTTACCAGGTTCGGAACAATGGTAATTTTTTTTTCACTCTCTCCTGCAGGCTCGCTAAGTCCAAAATCTCCCCCCTCTTCTCCTGCTCCCAAGGGGGGTTTTGTAGTTTTAACCGATGAAAATTTAATCCTTTGCCAAAAGCTTTCAAAGACTTTAGCTTATAACGTCTTTGCTTCAATCTATTTACAAAAGGGGAAGGCGGACTTCCTGTTTAAGACCTCCCCCGTTTCGGTGCCAAATTAAGGTATTTAAAGATCCAATTTTCCGTTCTACTCACGGGTAGTTGTTTAAAATCCAATTGTCCACAGGAAAAAGTCAGCACTCTCTGGCAACAGCAATGCGGCTTTCCTCCGTGAAAGAAGCAGTTAATTTGAAGCACCGCGCCACTCACCCCACATCGCTCCAGATCCCCGAAACCGGGTAGGGGAGGCGCAAAAGGTGCCAGCCGAATCCCAGGTTCACAAGCTTCTCCCGCTTGTGATTTCAATGGGTCTCCGCCTTCGCCGTGGCGGTCAGACCCTGCTTTTCACAGAGCAAGTTCCTCCCGATCGGAGGAGCTCCGCCATTGCTGGAGGCGCCAACCCGGAAATCTCTGGGGGCTTTAATCATTTCTTTGCAACATAACGCCAAAGGTTTTGACTTAGTAATAAATCTTCATTATCTCCCACAAAGAATTTTATTTAAAAAAACAACAACAACCCAACCCTGACCCAATTGCTGCAAGATGGAGAAAAGTCTGCAGGTCCAAGCTAACCCACTTTTCGGAATAGTCTATGTAGAAAACATCTGGCTGTCATTTCCAAGGAGAGCAGGCCAGCTCCGGTTAGCACTACTTCCCATGCAAACCACATCTCTTCCCTGCAAAGGCCCATAGCTCAGTGATAGAGCATCTGCTTCACATGCAGAAGGTCCCAGGTTCAATCCCCAGTTGGGGCTAGGAGGGTTCCTTGCCTCAGCCCCTAGAAAACTGCTGCTAGTCAGTGTAGACAGTACTGAGGTAGATGGACCAATGATCTGACTCAGTATTGGGCAGTTCCCTATGTTCACACTTCGGCAAGAATTGCAGAAGGCACCATTGGCCAGTGTCTGCACTTAAAAACATGGGCCCAACCCACACCCCCTGACCAGCCAACTGATCAATGTTTGTGTGGGGAGGAATGTCCAATCACAAAGAGCAAAACAAAGAGCAAAGTGTGAGGCCACTGATGGTCAACTTAATGGAACGTTTACTAGGCGGAACCTTAAACCCTACTTAAACATGTCTGCTACAGTGCTCGTGCCGTTGTGGAATTGCTGCTTCCTCATCAGAGTCCACACTGCAGTGAATAATAATAATAAATTAATAATTTACAGTGGTAACCTCAGATTACAAACACCTTGGGTTACAGACACTTCGAGTTACAAACTCCTGTACCCCGGAAGTAGTACCTTGGGTAAAGCACTTTGCCCCAGGATGAGAACAGAAATCGCACGCTGGAGGTGCGGCGGCAGCGGGAGGTAAAGTGCTAAAGTGGTACCTCAGGTTAAGAATGGTTTCAGGTTAAGAACGGACCTCCAGAATGAATTAAGTTCATAACCTGAGGTACCACTGTATTATACCCTGCCCATCTGGCCAGACCTCCCCAGCCACTCTGGGCGGCTCCCAACAGAATATTAAAAACACGATCAAACATCAAACTTTAAAAACTTCCCTAAACAGGGCTGCCTTCAGATGTCTTCTAAAAGTCTGATTGTTCTTTATTTCCTTGACATCTGATGGGAGGACGTTCCACCGGGCGGGCGCCACCACTGAGAAGGCCCTCTGCCTGGTTCCCTGTAACTTGGCTTCTCGTAGTGAGGGAACCGCCAGAAGGCCCTCAGGGCTGGACCTCAGTGTCCGGGCTGAACGATGCAAGGCCACATTCTTTGGGTCACCTACAAGGCTGTCGCCTGTGACAACATTCACTGGATGCTGCGCTTTAAATCTTAAACCTTCCCCATTCCCTCCCTGGTTCTGTTGTCTTCTTCCTTCTCTCACATGCTGTGGGATGCAGCTGGAGTTCCACTTGCTGCCGCCGCAGGTGAGTGAGGGCTTGGTGATAGGAATGCAGCAGGAACAGATTGAAGGAGCCTCTGCTGCCCTTTCTCCGCCTGCATTTGGAAAGGAAAGGCTGGTGTTCAGGATACAAGAGGGCAGCCCTAGTGGCAAAAGGTAGTGCAATTATTTCCCATCCTAGCAGCAGAGACCCTGATTGAGTCAAGGTACCACATGGCTGGGGTTTCCCATCACACTTTCAAGCGGTAGAAGCCACTCAGGGATTTGTGGGTAGGCATAAAGTGTTGACAGAACCATTAACTGGATTTAGCTTGGTGCTTCTGAGCTGTGTGGAAAGAAGACCTATAGCAGGGTATCCAGTGAATAGCCACTGTTATGAGTTTGTTGGGCATAATTTGCTAAAAAGGTGCATTTACTGTACATGTGTGTGTTTGCTGACCCTGGACAGGTTTCAATGTGCCACTGAAATAGGCTGAAATAGGTTACCTAATGCTGGATTCGTGCATATGAGGTAAAATTAAAAAAAATAAATAAATGCACCCTCATCAACAAGAATGCAACTCTGTTGACTCTATCTGATTGGCTCCTAGTGTTACATAGGGGGGAAATGGAGCTTCCTTCCATGCAAAATAAGCAACAGCTGAATTCTTTCTCTTGACTGTTGAATACATTTCTTAAATCACTTAGAATTTTCATAAACAGCACCTCTGCCTGCTTGCTTAAAAAACATTGTGTTTTGTGCCAGACCAGGAGTATGTTTGTTTGAGTGAGTGTGTGTGTGTGAAATGCCCAAATACCGAAGTCTCCTTTCAGAGTTTGGTGTTAAATAACACAGCTTTGACTGTTTACCAGGTACAGGGATGAGGCAAATACTGTGCTGGGGCACCCGGGGGATTTTTAAAGGAGGTTATTCAAATCTGACAGTGTTGACCTGTTGGCATTTTGCTTGCTCCGCGTTAGAGAACGTTTGCATCTCTGTCAAACTGTTGCTGCTGGAAAACTACTGTGGCTCTCTGTGGTGGGGAATAAGAAGTGCATCTTTTGTCATTTGGGTAGTGTAATGGTTATAGGGGTTGCTCGTGCGTAAGTTGCCGCCACTCCTAGCTAGGTTACCTGGTTAAACCCTTTCTGTCTGGACAGCCCTTCACTTTGTGGCTGTTTCAGTCGCTGGCAGAATCCGTCAGTGGGCGTTTCTTGAACTTCTTCCAGCAAAGAAGTTCTTTGACGCCACGTCTCCGCCTACTCTCCCTGCGCGAAAGTCTTCTGCGCAGGGTGGGTGTGGGCAGCGGAGGACTCGTGATCTCCCCGCTGGTCTCCGGCGAGGAGTCCTGGAGCCCCCTCGCCAATTCCCCCATCTGCCCCCCTTCACCCCTGGTGTTACGCTGATTTCCTTCCCCAGCAGATGGGCTGCCTCTCTCCCTGCCGGGCCCCTCTCCAGCATCGCTCTGGAGCCTTGCCTCCTCCTCTGGCTCCGATGGCAGTTCCCTGACAGGTAGCCCAGATTTTTGCACCACTCCAAGCTTTATCAGGAGAAACATTTCTGGCTACTTCCAGTTGTGGCTCCTATTAATGGCTCCATCCAGTGCTTTTTTCTGGGGGGAAGCAGGGGTACACATACCCCTGAACATTTTGTGAATCTAACAGAAGAAACTAATATTTTTTTAAAAAAAATAGTTTCTTCTCTAGCACGGTGAATCATCAATTCTGCTGATACCCCTGATGGCAGCCTCATTTCCTATCATGGTGTTTCCTGAGTCTCAGACAGAAGCGAGCGTTTAATGTGTGAAGTAGGAGTTGGAATCTAGCACGGTGAATGGTCAATTTTGTTGTTACCACCTCCGATGGCAGCTTCATTTCCTTTCCCGGTGTAATGCATGTTCTTTGTACTTTTGTCCATTTACTGTATTTATTTTTCCTAATTTGAACTATAAAATGGTGATTTTCTTGAGTCAAAATGAAAGTATTCCTAAACATTTTAAATTTTTTAAGGAAAAAAAATACAGTGTCATGGAAGACCCAGTACTACCTACCACCTTGTACTGACTCCACTCCAAATTCCAGGAAGCGAGGCAGAACAGAGTCTTAGTTAGCAGCTTGGGGTGGCAACTTTCAATTCTACCCTTCCCCCCCCCACTTTAAAAAAGTGATAGTCTTTACTCACTTCACTTCATTTCCATGTTTGAAGGGTAGTTAATGGGAGGCAGAGCCTACTTGTTCTGGGATGGACAGAAAGATTGTTCATGGGTGATATAAGGCAGAGTTAACACATTCTTTAAGTGCTGCATGTTGTTATTTATACTGTATGATTTTGGTGTTCCAGCTATTGATTTCCCTGTTATTTTTCTTTACATCCTACTGTCATTGAGGAAAGAATTGCTTTCTTAAATAAACTGGGTGTTTGATACTTACAGGCAAAGAGCCTATTGTGTTGCTTGGTTGAGACGGAAATTGTTCCTTTCTTGCCAGAGGTAGTGAGAGGTTTTGTGCTGTTCTTTGTATATAAGACATTGCAAATGAAGAATAATGGGACTCCTGCTGTCCTTTGTTTCTCAAGATGGATGTGAGACAACAGTGATAATATCATGGACTGAAGACAGATAGGGCACAGAGGGGAATCCTTTCTTAAAAATCACTATCATGCTTTGATCACAGTCCTGCTAGCCGTATGCTGCCATGCAGCTTATCAGTGAAGCATGAACATGTGAGATCATCTGAGATCCGCAGGAACATGAAAGCTAGTAAAATCCTGAAAATATGTTACAAGTGGGCCAGGTGGATTTTATCTGCAGAAACCTGCCGTGTACAGAAAAGGCACTGAGATTTGGCCCTGAAATTCTCTGTGGGACTTTTGTGTATTTGCCTCGTGATGAGATGGTTCCCATCTCTCTACTAGAGAACGCAAAGATTTGGATGTGTGGGCCTCCTGGCAATGTTTTTTTTAAAAAAAGGTTTGCTAGACAAACAACCTTAAATATGTGCCTTTGAAATCCCCTTTTATTGAAACTTATTTCCTCCTGTTGCATCATATCTCTTGAGGATGGGATGAGGGGGTGGGCATTAGTGTATGCCCTAGATGTTTGTCCTTGTTGCACAGAAGTGAAGATGGCGTACAGCTTAGCACTATAGCAGGTGTTTCAGACTTGTGTTTCACAGAGAATGCCACCTAAGGCTAGCGCCATTTCTTTCCTTTCAGAAATGGGTATTCAGAGGCATATTTTGGTGTGGCTCCCTCCCTGCAAAACATCCACATAATTCAAAAGGAAAAATGTTAGCTGAAACAGATGGGTCTTGTTTACTTTTCACAAATAGGTGCGCAGCAGGTATTGATGAGGCCTTGCCCACAGCTAATACCATCCACCAAAGCGAGTTGGGTAAAACCATTAACCTTTGCCCTAAAATATCGCATTTTGCAAACTGAGGGCTTGTCCACCCATGCCTAGAAAGCATAGGTCTGAGGTTTTCTGCTTGCCCCATGCTTTCTAGCCATGGGTCTGAGAGGTTTTGCGTTTGCCCTGCAGCTTTCCCTGAGAAAACACACTCTTTGCTGCTGAATTGGACCAAACAGCAATCCACGGAAAACAATCATTTGGTCCGATTCAGTGGTGAACAGCGTTTCCCCCAGGGAAAATAGCTGGGCAAATAGAGGTGCAGGCAAGCCCTAAATAATTAGAGCAGTATGTGTTTGTTTGTTTGTTTGTTTGTTTGTCAGTGAGTGATTTTGTATCATTTTACAAAATATTGTGCCATGCTTGACTTACCGGCATGAGGCACTATTTTTTAATTTTTAAAATTTGCCTGCTTTTCAGAAGAAATTCAAGGCAGCTAATGCTACAGTGTTGGGGGAGGCACTGATCTGCATTTCTCCTGAGTTGCAGCCTAGGTGGCTAGTTATCATGTGCTCTGCAGTGTTTCTGTTCCTCTAGGATGCCATAAAGTACTCAAGAAAAGGAAGGAAAAAATAGCTACTATGACAGAGTATAGTGAGTGCTTTAAAATATTAAAGGGTAGATTTTTTCCCCCAGATCTCTTTGTTCATCTTGTAGCAATAAGCACCCTATCATGCTCTATTCATCATCAGAATAAAAAAAAACTCTTACTTCTTGCAGCAGGCAGATAAACAGGTTTCTTTATGGCTAGTTAGGTAGAAAACACAACTGAAACTGAAAAGCAGGGCAAAGGAAAGTCCAAGGGGTGAAGTTTCACTCCAGCCCATAATGCAAAGTTCTAATATTGAACTCTTCAAGGATCATGCTACTATACAGCCTGGTCCCATCCCCCCCCCCCCCGATCATTTAAGTAATTATAGGGTGACTCTGATAATGAAAAATCCACCCACAGCCAGGGAAAGTCCTGGATAAGCAGTCTGCGGATGTGGAGCATGGACAGATGAAGCTCTTGTTGTGCATTCACCCTGCTTTATTCACTGAATTTTTCAGAGGGCCCTATTCTTTAAAAAGCTGTCATTATTTTAATGGAGACTGTTATCGTCTACCATATCAAAAATCACAAACCATTCCCTGCCCAAAAAATATCTGGGTGGAGGAAGCATGGTAATAGGAGTTGGTGGGTTATAGCATCAGGTGCAATGCCCAACAGTACTGGAGAAAAGGGGTTTAAGGTCCCTTTTCTCAGTAGGAAATAGGATCCACTACTTAAAAGCATATGCTCTAGATCAGGCATAGGCAAACTCGGCCCTCCAGATGTTTTGGGACTACAACTCCCATCATCCCTAGCTAACAGGACCAGTGGTCAGGGATGATGGGAATTGTAGTCTCAAAACACCTGGAGGGCCAAGTTTGCCTATGCCTGCTCTAGATGGGCCTACATTAGGGATGGAAAACCTGTGACCCTCCAGAGGTTGTGCGACCACAACTCACACCATTCCTTACCACTGACTGGGCTGATGGGATTTGGAGTCTTAACAGCATCTGGAGGGCCACAGATTCCCCATCCTTGGCCTAGATCATCCACTGGGTTGAGTCTTTTTATTTGTTTTTCACCTCTCCTGTCCAAGAGCCCCATTCAAGTGAATATGAATTGTACAAGAGCCCAGCTGAGCTGAGACTTGGATGGATATTTTCCCTGAGCCGGGTCCAAGGCGGAAACAAGCCCTGCAGTAGGTCTGGATGAGAAAACTCTCTTTTTTCTCCCCCCACTAAAAAGGGGACAATTTCTTGTTACGACTCCAGGGGAATGAACAGTTCGAGCCCTAGTTTGAGTGACAAAGTGGGGTCGGTGAAATTAAGAGCAGATCCTGTAGTAGGAGCAGCAGCAGCAGCAGCGATACACAGCACTGTCAAAAACACAGAAGTCCTAAAGTAGCGAAACTGTTGGGTCACACTGGCTAACCAAGCAGGCAGAGGTCTTGAACTGCCACCACACACCCCCTACTTTAGGAATGCCTTTTTTTCTTTGCACCATGCCTCAATTCTTTCAAAAAGGAATAAGCCAGTTTTAAGATTATATAAAGCATTGTGCAACTTATTATGCCTTCTCACCACCTTCTTTCAATTACTGGGAGCTTTACTCCAGCTTTAGAGCAAGGAACCCATTCTTCCTCGGTGGACCACAAGAGTTGCGGCACAGCTGGGTTTGTGGCTGAATACAGCTGGAACCAAGTAATTCTGCCTTCGTGCACAAAGGGATGCAGATGTTTTGCTCACATGCTGAAAGAGCTCATTCATTATATTTTGTTATGAAGATGACTTGCAGGAGGGGAGATCCAAGTAGTTCAGGGTCAGGATACCTGAAGGATATCCCATATATACTTTCCCAGTCCTGCCAAGTCAGGTGAGGCATGTGAATACTAGGGAGAGGGCTTTTTTGCTGGTGGCACCTGTTGTGGAATGCTTTCCCATAGACTCTTGTCATAAAGATATTTTTGGTGCCAGGATATATTTTTTTTAACCTCTTCCAGGCTAATAATTGAAATTTACTGTTTCCTTTGAACACTTTGGTCCCCACCCCAACCCCTCTACTGAGTTTTAGCTTTTCATTATTGTTTTCATTGATTTTATGTTTTGTGCTACCATTATTGTTGAGATAGTAGCTTTTTCTGTTTATTGCTTTTGCTTGCTTGTTTCATTTTCATTTTCAATTTGTGAACTGACCGGAAGACACAATGGATTGGATGTATTGGTCTTCAAACATATACTTTGAGGTTTTACTTGCGTCATTTTCCATGGCTAAAATGTGGAAACCAAACTTGTATCCTTCATTTGGAAGGGAAGACTTCCTCATCTATACCTGAAGCAGGTATATCCCATATATACTGTCCAGTCCTGGACCAGGACCCACAAGGAAACTCTCAAAACATGAACCATTTTTACACTTTTATTTTACATGTGGGTGGGTGTTTCTACAAACCATAAAAACTCATGAGATTTGAAACTGCAAAACAAAAAACGAGGGAGAGAGAATGACAATTCTATCCTGCTTGGCACTGATGCTGATGACATGGTGAAAATCCACCCTTGGGTCTTCCCGACAGGTGTGGGCAACCTGTGGTCCTCCAGATGCTTCTGGGCTACAAAAGACGATCATCCCTGACATGCTGGCTGGGGCTGATGGGAGTTGGGAGCCCAACAACACCTGGAAGGCCAAACATGCTCCGCCTCTACTGCAAGCCTTAAGAAATCATTCACTGGGTTTTTAAGAGCACTGTGCCAGGGATAAACACGGCTGATTTTCCAGCCTTGGGAAGGACAAGTGATTTGACGAAATCCATGGGCACAGAACTCTTAAAAGGTGCTGAGTACTATCAGCACATTGCTCCCCAGGACAGTGACTTCCATGCAGAATACAGAAAGCTCAACCCTACCCCCAGATGAGCCTTCAGAACACACTGTAGGGAACTATCTCAGTTACTGAAGAAGTATTTATGAAGTCCATCAGAAGAGCTGGCCATTTAATCTTTGAGTATCCTTGCACAAACCCTGAAAGCAGTTTTGGACGGGACAACTGGCAGGGAGAATGGGACGAGAAGCTGCTCAGCCTCTCAAGATTTTATGGGTGGGTACAGTTGTTTGAAACCATTCAAACAGCCCATATGAAGCTTTAATATTCAGTTTTGGCTATTTTACGCCTTCCAGCTACATTTCCCCCATCCTCGGCCACCTTCTCCCGCTTCTTAATTTATACTCCACTCCTGCTACTGCAGTGTCTGAAACTTCTGCAAAACACTCAAATTAAGCATCAGCATGCAAACTGAGAAACGTAAAGTACCTAAATTGCTATATACAATGCTGCAATGAGGTATTGTGAGGCAGAATCTGAGCTATTGCGGTGCAAAGTTTTTTTGGTTTCCTTTGTGTAGGATAGACAGTATTTTTACTTTTTATTTTTGGTGCAGAGTGTGACTAGCCCTGGACATAATTCTCTCTCCCCCACCCCGCTCTGTGTGGGAACATATAGAAGAAATACAGACAGGAAAATGTCATCTTTGATGGCCAGCTGATGCCTGGCAAAGACAGTGAAACATCCTCATCTAGGACATAATCTAAACCCCACTGAGATCAGTGGATAGCCTCCCATTAGCGTGAATGGGCTTTTCGGACTCGGCCATTTCAATAACACTTCTTAACCAAGAGGAAGGTAGACAGGAGCAGCGTTTCACAACCCATTCATTACTGACACTTCGGAAGCTGTGTCCACGTTGATGCCGTTTCATTGGTAGGTATCTTTCAAACTTCACATCTACGTGGTATTGAGATGGAAGGGGAGGGATATCCAAGCCATTCCTGTTTAAGGAGCTGGACATCCTCTTCTTCATACCCTGTTTGGACCGTGTCAAGAGCACCATAGCGATATATATACTTTTTTTACTTGCTGAAACAGTAGGCAGGTCAGTGCTGCAGCCGAAGTCCTCTTTAATGCTTTGGTATGGGCTTCAACCCATTGCAGATCCAAACCAAGTGAAAGCAAAGGGCCAGGAAGCCAGTGCCCAGGACGTCTCCCAGAGCGGTGAGGTAGGGGATGGAATAGTTGTCAGGATCCATGCCCTTTCTCCAGAACAGCCGCACGAGAATGTCAGCCAGGTAAAGCAGGATTGCCACCTGTAAGCAGAGGGGGTGGGAAACCACATGGCCATCAGCATGCAGATCAGCCACAGTTCCATTTTGCTGGGAACGGAGTCTGTTACTCAGGCACCGGACTTGGCAACAACAGTGGGGCACAGAGGAACTTCGATTCCATGGACCACGGGAGCCTAGAGGGCAGGAATATTTAGGGCTGGGTCAAATTCCCCCCTCCACCCAGTTTTGCCACCACATTCACACGTGCTAAAGTGGAAGGGTGAGGTCACAAAGGGGGGGGAGTGAATGAAAGTGGGCCAAAGGAAGTGTGCTCTGTCCACCCCTCTCCCTCTGCAAGCAGACTAGCAGGTAGACAGAGGGCAGGAAGCAACGTTGCCTTCACCCAGTCTGGTTTCAGGATAAACATGAAGTCATTGCATCCTGCCATGCCCTTCCAACCTGCTACTGGTTTGTGGGTGGAGTGGGTGGGTGGGGGTAGGGATGGCAGCTGCAACAGGGAAGACACAGGAGCCATAATGATGTCCCACTCACAAGGGATAGCATTTCTGTGTGGCACACAGAGCAGGCCACAGGTTGCATGGGGTTGTCTGAAGAGCAGTCCCGATATACTTGTGTGTAGAGCAGGTATCTACAGCCTTTTCAGACCCAAGACCCACTTTTAGCCCACGCATGCCTTGGGGGACCCATTTCTCAAACTTTTCCCATCTGTCTGCATGGGGGCAGCGCTTCTGATGTGACCCGCTTTGAATCAGGCCGTGACCCACCAGCTGAAGAACAGTGGCAAAGGAGGTCCTGCACAACCAAGACACCGGTGCAACTGGGTGTCCACTCTCACACAACTCCTACACACAAGGAGGCGCTCGCAGAGCGATTTCTCTGTAGATGATTGTGGGCAATATGCTGCAGGAAACTGTTGCCAGGTTGCGGATGGGGCTAAAATCACAGCGCTGTTCAGTCAGCGCATAAATGCTCTAAATGCAAGTACTGCTGGATGAAGCCTATGGCAGCCCCTGGGTATGAAACCAGCACCTTCCTAAAGCTAACTAGGCAGCTGTCAGTCTGAGCAGTGCCTGGACAGGTGATCAGGTGTGAAACATATCTATGCCACCCTGATCAGTTCCAGGATGGAAGAAAGGCAGGGCATAAATGCCCAAACTCCCCTTCAAGCTATTACAGAGATTTTGACTCAACAATTCAAATATCATGGGAAAAGGAAGGTGCATGACTGATAATTTTTCTTAGTGACATGGGGAAGGTGTGAAAAGAGGGTAATGTGTTCTAGCTAGAAATGGGGGGATTTAATCTGCCACCCTGCAGCATTTTACACTGATCTCTCAATCAGTTTCCCCTAGAAATCTCTACTAAAAAGATACTGCGGCTTCCAAGTGGGTGCTGTAAATTTAGAAATCTAAAAGGGTCTGGGATGAGGATGGTGGCCTGCGGTTTGTAGAAATCAGGGTCTGTCCCTGGTGCATTCATATAGCTACAGTGGCTAATTGACTCTGGAACACATGGCAGAACCCAAACTTATACAGTGGTGCCCCGCAAGACGAATGCCTCGCAAGACGAAAAACTCGCTAGACGAAAGGGTTTTCCGTTTTTCGAGCTGCTTCGCAAGACGAATTTTCCTATGGGCTTGCTTCGCAAGACGAAAACGTCTTGCAAGTTTGTTTCCTTTTTCTTAAAACCGTTAATACTGTACAGTTGCGACTTGACTTCGAGGAGCAACTCATAGCAAGCGGTGTGGTAGCCTTTTTTTAGGTTTTTGAAGACTTTGGTGATTTTTGAAGCTTTTCCAAAACTTCTTTTGCAGCCATTTGTTAAGTTAAACTTTTAAAACTTTTTTTGGGGGGTTTGGATTTTGGGTTGGGGTGTTTGGAATTCAAGGACTTGGTGTTGGGGAGGGTTTTGCAAGAATCTGGAAGCTTGTGTGGTTTTTTTCTGCATTTTTATGATTTTCTGTGACCATTGGGCCACTCTGCTGTTTTTTTTAAAAAAAATTCTGGGTTTGAATTTCTGTGTGCTGGGTGACTGGGGGAACAGTTGGGGAGGGGTTTACAAGAATCTGGAAGCTTGTGTGTTTTTTTCTGCATTTTTATGAATTTCTGTGACCATTGGGCCACTCTGCTGTTTTTTTAAAAAATTTCTGGGTTTGAATTTCTGTGTGCTGGGTGACTGGAGGAACAGTTGGGGAGGGGTTTGCAAGAATCTGGAAGCTTGTGTGTTTTTTTCTGCATTTTTATGATTTTCTGTGACCATTGAGCCACTCTGCTGTTTTTTTTTTTAAAATGTTGTACCAAATTTGGCTTTGTTTGGACTTTTTTTGACCATAGGAACGCATTAATTGAATTTCAATGCATTCCTATGGGATTTCGTGCTTCGCAAGACGAAAAATTCGCTAGACGAAAAAACTCGCGGAACAAATTAATTTTGTCTTGCAAGGCACCACTGTACTAAAAACAGCAGAAGTCAAGTTTCTGGTTACCTGTAGAACAGCAGCCATCAGGTAGAAGGAGACAAAAGTGAAGGTGGGAGCCGTATGGCCTGCCTGCAAGAAATGAATGGTGTAGATGAACAGCAGGTGCCCTGGGATCACTAGCAGGATCAAGACACGAGCAGACTTTGAATTTATTCCTGCAGGGGAGAAAAGGCAAATGACATCATAACTCTGGTTACACTGAGCGAATACGAAATGGTCTGCTAGTAAGGAGCTGGTCCCAAATGGGAGATCCCCTATATATGCGGTTTGCATTCGGACTTCTTTTATAGTACGCAACAAATAAATACAACTAATATTATTATCAACAACAATAATTTGGGCTAGTGTAGAGTTTTCCCTGGGGGTTTAGATGCGAAAGTAGCTAGGCACCAGTATCTAGAAAGCAGATTACCTGAACTGAAGAAGGTGGTACATGGATTTGGCCAGTGCTGCCTCATCTTGTGTGGCAGGACTCCAGGCATGCTCCAGAAGTGCAGAAATGTGGAGATCCGGCTGGCCTGGATAGCTACCAGATTGCCGCCGACACCTGCAAAGCAAAAAAAAATCTGAACACACCCTTTAAGCCCCAATAGCTGGGAGACACTGGGAGGATGACGATCAGTCAATACCCACTCATGCACTCCCACAGGTCTGAAAGCTAAGCAGATGTTTGTCCTATAAGCTACCAAACGGCCTTACTGCCACTGGCTTACATTGCCTTCTCTAGCTCAGTATCCTTTAGAGCACTGCTTACAAGGGGATGGTGAGGCAGGAAACGCTGCTGTCACCTGATCAACAGCAAAGCATTAGAATACCGACAGAACAACAACCGGATCGGTGCTATGGATATTTCGTACAAGAAGAACTGCTTCTGTTGCTACTGGCATTGCCCCAGAATTCTACCACCTGCCCGGCAGCTGCACAAGCACACCTGTACAGATAACAATGCCCTGCGTGAGCTTTTAGCATGGCCAGCAATGCCAACACTCAGCTGCTAGAGGTGGGGAAGTGAGAGAGGAGCCAGGGTGGGAAAATCATAGTTCCCAAGATCTTCTATCTCTGTCAGTTGGCATTTCTTAGATCTGGTGTAGCGATCTTTCCTATTCTACTTAATTCAAGAGGGTTTTGGAAGCTTCTCTGTGTGAAAGAAGCAAGCAGAAGGTTACTGATGTTTGGGTTATTCCTTCTGAGAAGCTGAGTACAGCTGGTTTAAACTGGTTCTCTTTCTCTTTCAGTCAAGGTCATGCTGACTATAATAGTGAGGCCAGAAGGAGCCTAGGTCTCACTCTCTCTTTTTCTTTCTGGTGTGGTGTACAGTATATAGTATATATTTTAAGATTAAAAAAGGATGTGTACAAAAAATGGAAAAGGGGGGAAACCACCAAAGAGGAATTCAAACAAATAGCCAGCACGTGTAGACACAAAGTCAGAAAAGCTAAAGCACAGAATGAACTCAGGCTTGCTAGAGAAGTTAAAAGCAACAAAAAAGGCTTTTATGGGTATGTTCGTAGCAAAAGGAAGAACAAAGAAACAGTGGGGTCACTCAGAGGAGAAGATGGTGAAATGCAAACAGGGGACACAGAAAGGGCTGAACTCCTCAATGCCTTCTTTGCCTCAGTCTTCTCCGATAAAGAAAACAATGCCCGACCTGAAGAATTTGGAGCAAATGATTCAGCAGAGGAAACACAGCCCAGAATAACTAAGGAGATAGTACAAGAATACTTGGCTAGTTTAGATGTATTCAAGTCTCCAGGGCCAGATGAACTGCATCCAAGAGTATTAAAAGAACTGGCAGATGTGATCTCAGAACCACTGGCAGTCATCTTTGAGAATTCCTGGAGAACAGGCGAAGTCCCGGCAGATTGGAGGAGGGCAAATGTTGTCCCTATTTTCAAAAAGGGGAAAAGAGAGGACCCAAATAATTACCGCCCAGTCAGTCTGACATCAATACCAGGGAAGATTCTGGAGCAGATCATTAAGCAAACAGTCTGTGAGCACCTAGAAAGGAATGCTGTGATCACCAATAGTCAGCATGGATTTCTGAAAAATAAGTCATGTCAGACTAACCTGATCTCGTTTTTTGACAGAATTACAAGCCTGGTAGATGAAGGGAATGCAGTGGATGTAGCCTACCTTGATTTCAGCAAGGCATTTGACAAGGTGCCCCATGATATTCTTGTAAAGAAGCTGGTAAAATGGGGTCTTGACTATGCTACCACTCAGTGGATTTGTAACTGGCTGACTGACCGAACCCAAAGGGTGCTCATCAATGGTTCCTCTTCATCCTGGAGAAGAGTGACTAGTGGGGTGCCACAGGGTTCTGTCTTGGGCCCGGTCTTATTCAACATCTTTATCAACGACTTGGATGATGGACTCAAGGGCATCCTGATCAAATTTGCAGATGACACCAAACTGGGAGGGGTGGCTAACACCCCAGAGGACAGGATCACACTTCAAAACGACCTTGACAGATTAGAGAACTGGGCCAAAACAAACAAGATGAATTTTAACAGGGAGAAATGTAAAGTATTGCACTTGGGCAAATAAAAATTAGAGGCACAAATACAAGATGGGTGACACCTGGCTTGAGAGCAGTACATGTGAAAAGGATCTAGGAGTCTTGGTTGACCACAAACTTGACATGAGCCAACAGTGTGACGCGGCAGCTAAAAAAGCCAATGCAATTCTGGGCTGCATCAATAGGAGTATAGCATCTAGATCAAGGGAAGTAATAGCGCCACTGTATTCTGCTCTGGTCAGACCTCACCTGCAGTACTGTGTCCAGTTCTGGGCACCACAGTTCAGGAAGGACACTGACAAACTGGAACGTGTCCAGAGGAGGGCAACCAAAATGGTCAAAGGCCTGGAAACAATGCCTTATGAGGAACGGCTAAGGGAGCTGGGCATGTTTAGCCTGGAGAAGAGGAGGTTAAGGGGTGACATGATAGCCATGTTCAAATATATAAAAGGATGCCACATAGAGGAGGGAGAAAGGTTGTTTTCTGCTGCTCCAGAGAAGCGGACACAGAGCAATGGATCCAAACTACAAGAAAGAAGATTCCACCTAAACATTAGGAAGAACTTCCTGACAGTAAGAGCTGTTCGACAGTGGAATTTGCTGCCAAGGAGTGTGGTGGAGTCTCCTTCTTTGGAGGTCTTTAAGCAGAGGCTTGACAACCATATGTCAGGAGTGCTCTGATGGTGTTTCCTGCTTGGCAGGGGGTTGGACTCGATGGCCCTTGTGGTCTCTTCCAACTCTATGATTCTATGATATAGTGTTAAGGTTATAGTCTTACTATAAGTTTGTAAGTTTAGGTTACGTCTGCTGCAACTGGATTTCTTATGGACAGTGCCAATCCTGAATGTATTGGATATGTGACCATTACGCTCATTCGCCTTCAGTAGCAGTAAAGCTCTGCTGGATGAAATAGAATTGCCTCTGGTCTATTTTTTGTAAATCTTGCAACGTGTTTAAGTTTTTACTCTGCTAATTATGCTTTTACACAGAGAAATGGAAAGAAGCTACAGGGGCTGCAGCAACTGCTCTTACTGCATTGAGGCCTCGGCAGGCACTGCAAATCTTTCAGGGGACAGAGGCCTCCTCAAATTTCTAACTACCAGAAAATGAATTGCAAAACTGCTGCAAGGTCACACTGCACGAACTGCAACAGGGCCTCTCCTTTTGTTTCTCTTGCTCCAGATACATAACCAAATACTTCCAGTTCTGAGAGAGAAAGATTTCCCTCCTTCCTTATCACATACTGGATATTCGTGAGTTAAGATAGCCAGCACAGGTGCTCTGCAATACAACTTGTTTGACTGTTGTGCATAGACAAGTTCTTTTATAACAAACAGCTAACAGGTGCTGCAGTGCCTGGCTGTGAAACCACCTGCAGTATATCTGCAACTGTGGTAATTATGGTACCAGCAATTTCTAGTCTGACGAAAGGAACCATGGAATGAGAGGACAAATTAAAAGTTCAGCACCATCAGTCTAATTAGTCTCCTCTGGATATGGGCCACCTTGCATTCTGACAGGCTCTCGGCACGCTAGCTTATTTATTACTTGTGACAAAATTTCTATCCTGCAACTTCCTGCAACACCTGGAAGAGGTGTTCAAAGCAGAAAAGAAAAACAGAGCGAAAAACGTACTACAATCAATTAAAATGCAATAGGACAGTAAACAACGCAGAGTGTTTGAACAGCATAACAAAGCTAAAACTGAGAGAGGCTGAGTTAAAAACAGCCTCTAGGGGAAAAGACAGTGAAGCTGGAAGCCTTCAATTGTAGTTGGACTAAGACTTCCCCCAGGCCCATTGCCAGGGACTCGAGTCGTAGCTCAACAACATCTTGAGGGACACAGATTCCTGCTCTGGGGCCTGACTCCATTTCCTTCTCTGCTGCGCCATCTCTTGAGGCACACTGTATAATACTACTAATTTCTGGTTGTCCCTCAGGTGGAATCTACACACATGTGAAAAACCGTTCTGAAAATTCTTTTTTTAAAAAGCGTTTATAAAAATACATTGAATTTTCCATAAGGCTCACCATCGCCATTTAGTGTCACATTGTATATTGCACTTAAAACACACTTACAGCATTTTATTTGCAGCTGTACAGCTGAGTCCGTAAGAAAGGACCCATAAAGTAACTGAAAGGAGAAAGCCCCCAGTGAACGTCTCCCTTTGGGGGGCTATTTTACAGCAACATTATGTCTTCAACCACCTCAGGTTATATGAAGCAATTGTCCTATAAACCTTTGGCAATAATGAGTCTCAAGGATGTATCTGGCACAGCAACTGCAGCGCCGGAAATCCAACAGCTGCTTTCAATCCCCTTTCTCAGAAACAAACAGAACCAGAAGACTCTTAAGTTTTAAAAGCAAAGCATGGCAGAGCATTGTCACAATGTTCTTCTGGAGGCACTAGATTCAGCCGAGAGTGAATCAGCTGTATGTAAGGCCTGGTAAAACTGCAAGACAAATGTTAACTTTCTGAAGTGGAAGGAGAAGTCACCTTTCGTATTCAGCAGATAGAGGTTAGTTCTATGGAAACCTGACAATGTCTTATATGTCTGGGATCTTCCACTCCTTGTAATGCTCCCTGATGCTGCCTGTTTTGGCGCATTGATGGAAACAACAGTTCTTGGCAAGATCCTGTTCACATGAATGCTGTTCCTGAGTTCAGAGTGGAGCAATCCTCTACTTCATTCTTGTGTTTTATTTCTTTAAAACGTTTTTTATATTTGCCTTATTTATATCCATATATTTAAATAAAGCTTAAAACCACATTTGTTCCAAACCCAATTTGTTTAATTTCCATATCTCATTATGCAGTGCAGCACAGTTATTCCTATGCGGAAAAGGAAGTTCCAGGACTATTCAATTCATTTCAATGGGTCTATCCTGAGTATGACTGACATTGGATCTCACCCTAGAAATCCAATACTCCAGTCACTTGTGCCTATTTCCAGGGCCAGCATAAAACTGTAAAGTACTATAAACAGCTTTTGAAGCATTTAATCTTCTACTGGAAATTTAACATTTAAGTACACAGGAAGATGCTTTACTGAGTCAGACCAATGGATTGTTTATCTCAGTGTTGTCTTCACTAAATGGCATTGTCATGGGTGTCTTTTCCAGCCCTATCTGGACATACCAGGGCTGAATCAGGACCTTTTGCACAGCCAATACATGTGCTCCACAACTGACCTTAAGTCTCTGGTCTACCCAACCCAGACTTAAAGCTAATAAATTAAATGCTGCAGGTAGACAATGCCTTTCTGCGGCAAGCAGGATTTGTCTCGCTTACGGATCTGAAAACAGGGATCCTACAACGATGAGGGGGAAAGCAGGGACATATATTTCACTTGCAGCCTGACATGCTTAAAAAGAAAAAGAAAAAAAAGAACCAACCTACCGTTGATCACAGGAGTGAAAATAGCTATGCCTTCAAAGTTTGGATTGGTTATGGTTTTGTCCAAGATAAGTCCCCCAATGCTGTTTTTGAAAAATGAGAGAACATGAGTATATCCTTCATCTATTAGTACCCCACTACTCAGTGACTATATAAATAATCAGTATCTTCTTTGATTACATTTGCTTCTAATCCTGATCTTTTTCAGCAGTATTCTGTGGAAATCCTTACTTTTGCTACTGCCATTCAGGTGGACAGCTTTACTAAGATAACAAAGATTTCAACCCAGTTCCCAGACTAGAAAGACTTGAAGGAAAATAGTTCGTATCTGAAATCCCACAACAGGAAAGATTTTTGCATGAAGGGAGGTATACAAATTTTAATAATAATAATAATAATAATAATAATAATAATAATAACAACAATTTAACATTCTATCCCCCCCCATACACTCAGGAAATGTCTTCAACACTGAAGCAATAAGGAGATTGAAATACAAAACTTGTAGCACTTTACAGCATATCATTTTAAATAATATGACAAGGCCATAAATTTCATTTATTATGGGGACCATCATCATTTATGGCTTCAGAGTATTTTCTTGAGAATATAGCCATACCATGACTGTTAGAAATCTGATCTGAACTAAGGTGGCATAAAGAGCAAAAGAAAAGTTGAAAAGAATAAACATATGTGATTGGAACAAATTTCAAGATAAGAACTATAACTCTGGAAGGTATCTCCACATAGCAATATGCATACCATCAGCAATATTCTTACTATTCTTATAATTCATTACTTGCCCTTCACCCTAAGGTCCCATGGCAGGTTACAACGAGTAAAAAACATTGTTTTGTAAACTGCCTTGAGTATTGTAAGATAGAAAGACTGTATACAAATTAAAAAAATGATCATGATGATTACTAATATTAAAAAATAAATAATACAAAAATAAGGTGGGATGTAAAAATATTGTTTTGAGTTTGTGATTACCAGACTCCCCTAAATTCCTGGGTCCAGTAAGGGTTAGAATTTAATCAAGGCAAATGTTAAAATATAAGCCAGATCAGTTTCCTGACCAAGAAATCACCTGGGGTGATGGGCTATTAGGAGGACGGTAAGGAAGGTAAGGAGCCATTAGAAAAGCAAAATTAGAGGGGGCTCTGTGCCAGATGGCAAATGGAAGCGACTTTTCGCTCCATTCAGGGTTAGTTTTCGGAAACAAAGCAGAGTTTGAAGAAGAGCGTTTAGAGTTGGCTATGACAGGACCTAAGATAAAAGGTTGCAGTCTGTTAAAGTCAGCAAGCTGGAAAGAGGGTCAGAGCATGATGGTTGATTTCTGCGTTTGAACTGAAAGGTGCAGCTATGGGAGAAGCAAGACCCTCTGGGGGGGGCAGTGTTGTGAACCTCTCCCTTGCATGCTCAGGTTGTATATATGTGTAAATAAACCATATATCATAAAGACACCATAGTCTCCACTGTGCCTCATTTCTTAAAGGAAACCCGGACCTCGGGTCAGTGCCTGGAACCCCTGGAGTCTTGCACTGCTTGGATATTGGAGTGACACGCAACAATATGCATCTCAAGCCAGGGTGAAGAGGTACATCTTCAGCACTGGAAGGGAGCTGTATAGTGAAGGTGCCAGACGCACCTCTGTGGGAAGGGAATTCCACAACTTAGGGACTGCCCTCTCTTGGACTACCACCACCCTGACGGCAGAGGAACTACCAAGAAGACACCCTGCCAAGGTCAATACTCAAAGTATGTTCTTCATGTGCATCATCGGATGCTGGGTCCTGCCTTCTTTTTGTTTTTAAACATGGCTGCATTTCCACATGCCCTGACATTCCAAGATAATCATAAATATGCGTGTGTGTCTAGCCTGTGTCTTATTAGATAGGAGTTGTTTGGTCACTGAATTCTAAAATAAGTAGAGATATGCTGTTTACAGTTCAAATCAGCTCATTATGCACTTATCCAAGCTGATTCCTTTTAAGAGGTGGGGGCCAATGGAAGCAGAGTTATATTGCAAAAGGACATGGCTGGAAGCCTGCACACTGCAACATTTTGTGGCAGGCCTCATTTGCCTCTTTTAACACATACACATAAGCAGTTTGGGGGCTGGTTCACGCTTATACCAAGAGTCCATCAGCATCTTGTGGTTACTGAACATTGTCCTCATTGCACACTGTTGGGACCCGCCCCCGCCCTGCGAAACACCCTCCCACCAGTTGTCAAAGAGAAGAACAACTATCAGACTTTTAGAAGACATCTGAAGGCAGCCCTGTTTAGGGAAGCTTTTAACGTTTAACAGACCACTGTATTTTAATATTTTGTTGGAAGCTGCTCAGAGTGGCCTGGGAAACCCAGCCAGATGGGCGGGGAATAAATAAATAATAATAATAATAATAATAATAATAATAATAATAATAATAATAATTATTATTATTATTCCTTATTGTACCTCTGTAAACACTGGACATTCTCCCAGCTTGCCGACACGTCCTGTGCATGTATGGCACTGTTTGGGCTACCTAAGGCTCCACACTCCAAGAACATGTTAGCTACAAACCAAATACACAGGAAGAAATTGTCCCTGGAAGCGTCATATTTGCACCAGGGACAAGACCTCTTAAATTCCAGTCCATCTCTAGCCCACGATGCTTACCTGCTGATGGCCATGGCAACAATGACTGGCTGCCACCCAGTCTTGAGGACTTCAGCAACGGGAGGACTCTGCCTGGCAATAGCGATCCAAAGAGGAATCATAACAATGAACACGGCACAGATCAGGGGCGACAGGTATCTCACCTCTGTCAAAGAAAAGGAAAGGTTTATTATTATTTTATTTTTATTTATTAAATTTGTATATTGCCCTGTAGGCATAGATCTCGGGGTGGTTCACAACATAAAATCGCAATCTAAGAAACAAACAAAAAATACATAATAAAAACAATGACGTTGACAACTCAATAATCCCCCTTTCCACAACACATCTTAAAAGGTATATGTGTGAATCTCCAAATCTGAAAGGATACAACTTTGTGGGGAAGACCATTCCGCTTTCTTAAGCGAAAGAACAGATGCGGTGATGAGTGTCCAAGCCTGTTTGCACTAGGATTTTTATGTAGCAGTCCTCCATCACTGCCTGCTTCCATCGCCATCTATAAGCAGCCAGCAGAATTAGCTGATGTGGGGGGAATGCATTGGTTGCCGCAATAGAAAACATAAAGCAAAACTAGTAAGCATCCTCTAGCAGGCAGGAGAGCAGGGTGTATTCCAGAGAACATTAGAGGTGTAAAGTCTCAAAACCAATGGACCAAGTTACACTTATTTTTAAAAGTAATTGATTTATATGGCTGGAATTCAATGTCAGGGCTGTCGTTAGCAGATACAGCGCTGGGGTGCAAATATCCTCCCAGCGCCGCCTAATTACCACGGATAGTTGGGGGGGGGTGCGAAGTTGTGCACTGCCAGCCATGGGGGGGGGCAACTCTCCCCCATGCCGCTGTGGGAGAGCAATCCCCGCAGAGGCTTGGGAGGGAAGCTGCATGCCGGCCAGCCATATGGTTGATGGGGCGCAGCTGGTGAGCGTGCAGGGAAAGGGGAGGCCGCTAGCAAAGCCACGCAGCTCCCCCACTCACTGGGCCCCCCTGAGAGGCCGGCGCCCTGGCACAACAAACCACTAAGCCCTATGGGAAAGACAGCTCTGTTCAATGTAGTGCCAAGTGGGGTACATGCAGTGAAGGGGGCCCGCTTGTGAAATTGGGCTTTTCTCCCCTCTTTTCCCTGTGCACCCCCTAAATCTGTTCTGGGTCTCCCTCCAACCCCCTGGAATAGATTTAGGGAGCATGCGAGGAGGAAGGGACACGTTTTGTTGCATGAGCAGACCTTCTTTGTAATTAATCTGTTATCTCAACTTTCCATCCAAAAGGATGTGCCAAATGGGTTTTACATCAATATAAAACCAAAGCATATATAGTAGCCTAAATGAAGTAACACAATTACAGGACCAGCAGCAAGAAAGCAACAGAGCTGGATAAGGACATAAGGAGCCGCCATTAGCTATCGTCTCTTCCAAGTGCCCAGGTTCACATGGGAGAAGGTGATCCTTAGGATCCGATGCTTTAAGTGGAATTTAATTAAGCACAACTAACTTCAGGGTCAGTGTGTTTTCCATGTAAGCATCACACCACTGTATACAAATTGGATTTGCTACTAATCTTCAAACAGAAGCCCCTTCATCACGTTGGCAAGATGGAGTTGGTAGAAGCAGAATTACCCAAAGGTAGAAAATTAAGAAACCCTAACTGACTGCTCTTGTGGGGTAATAGAACAAGCTCATTACCACATCTCCAAGAAGTGATTTTGTCATACTGCAAGACTCGGCATTTAAAAGAAGCTTGTTAATCCATACAGAGGAAACAGGATACCTCCTAAAAGAAGCCAAGGAGCTTTCATAAAAGGAAAAAGCACGCAGCTGTTGTTGGTTGTTTTTTTAAGGCTTTTAAGCAAGGTGCAGGAGAACAGTAAACTAAGCAATAAGTGAAGAAAGGTAAAGGTAAAAGAAATGGTAAAGGTAAAAATAAATGAAGAACACTATGTGTTAACAGTAAACAGGCTGACCAGAACGGAACTAGAGCCCCTTTTCCATTGCATAACAGTCACTGCTCACTGCTCACTAAGCAACACTGTTGAAAAAAATAAAACAGACCCCGGAGCTTCTAACTGAACCAGTGAAAAAACCTGAGCATTTCTGAGTTCAGTCAAGGGAAGGATGCAGCTCAGACTTAATCAAGGGAGAAGACCTGACAACCAAGCATTTCTGACACTTATAAGGACAGTTCGACACAAGTCAACTTTCGTTACCAAATTTTGATCAGCTGCGATTTGAGAAAAAGAGCTCCGGAATAGGAATTTCAGTTCAAGTGCTGAATGAAGTAATGAAAACTGGCTTCCACCCCTTTGACAATTACCGAGACCTCGCAATAGATTTAGACGCGGCTTCAAAGAGTTAGACCATGTGTAAAAAGTTCCAGACTTGGCCTGAAGAACTCTAGAATTTATAGCGGACACAGACCTAATACCGTATGCTGCTATCGTTCATGTTGTTTCAAAAGGAGCAGCTGTCTTGGTCTGTTGACTCGTAGAATTGTAGCGTTGGAAAGGGACCACGAGGCTCATCGTGAGCAAAGGCAACAAAAAACCCCATGGAACCTTGAAGTCTAACAAATGTACGGCACAGAGCTGCTGAATTATTTTGATGGCTATCCTCTTTATGTGGGTTTTTCCTTTCACCTAAAATACTGATTGTGGTATAATCCAGCTGTGTATCTCTAGCTGTGAGGTGACTTTGTTTTGTGCCAGGCAGGCTGGATCTAGCTTTTATATGCTTCTCTACAAAGCACCCAGGACTGTTTGTGAGGCTACCAGACTGTCTTGTCAAAAAAGGGGATAATAAAAAAGGGGACTAGAATGCCAGCTACTCGGAACAAGAGCAGTTACTTCCCTATTCATCCCCACCCACCTCTGTCCCTTCAGCTCAGGGGTCAGCAAACATTTTCAGCAGGGGGCCAGTCCACTGCCCCTCAGACCATTTGGGGGGCCAGACTATATTTTTTTTGGGGGGGGGAAATGAACAAATTCCTATGCCCCACAAATAACCCAGAGATGCATTTTAAATAAAAGGACACATTCTACTCATGTAAAAACACCAGGCAGGCCCCACAAATAACCCAGAGATGCATTTTAAATAAAAGGACACATTCTACTCATGTAAAAACACTCTGATTCCCGAACCTTCCGTGGGCTAGATTTAGGAGGAGATTGGGCCAGATCCGGCCCCCGGGCCTTAGTTTGCCTACCCATGCTTTAGCTCCTGTTGTTTTATTTCTGTCTTCTGAATAAGTCAACCTTGGGGTGACCTTTAGAAGTGCAGGGAACGTCAGGAAAGAGGGAGAGAGAATGCTGCTGCTCTGACAAAACAAGAATGACTCAGAAGCAGAAGGAAGGAAGCTTCAGAAACACCTTCAAGCCATGAGGATTGTGCCAGGCCTTTTGATATGCTAATGATCGTTCTTAGAGGGCTCTCTCCATCTGCTCTTCGTAACTGGTGCAAAGCTGGGCCAGTCGCAACACATTTTGCAGGTAATGGAGCAGTTGAAGCATTCTGGAAATGTGCTTTATATTTTTTCTCCCTCTCTCAAAACAAGATTCTGTTAAAGCCTGAGGCTACAAGTATGCAGTTATCAAAGCCTTTAATCACAAAAGTTGTCTTAAATCACAAAGGATGTCACCCAAAAAGGGAACACACCTTTCTCTGGGGGGTGGAGCATGGGATTTTCACAGCCCTTAGCATCACCCCAGGTGATACAGGACTGGAAGCACGTGCAGCAGCAGCAGCAGCAACAGCAAAGGGGTGGGGGCTTCTCTGATTGATTTTATACCTGGAGGTAGGGAGTGTCTGAGCCTAAGCAACTCTGCTTTCAGAGACAATTATATAGCTATCAAGTGGGAGACCTTTAGCAGGGAATGGGGTCCAATTGGGATTACAGATGCTTCTTTTTACATCATAGGACTGCTACAGAAAAGCTAGCTCTGTCAATATTCCTTCATCTGCACAATTATCAGAAACACAAGAAGCCCCGTAGCCCTTTGCATTTGTTCTCTCTTACAATGTAGGCGCTCAGGAGCTTCACAACAGCCCTTTGAGGTAAGCAAGGTCAAGAGCAGTGACTGGCCCAGTGTTACACAGCAGCCAGAGATGGGTGAATCTGCCCACTTTGGTTTCTCTGTTTCTCATTTTCCAATTCTAAATTCAGGTCTCCACATTCCCACATCAGTTCCCCCCAGTGTTGATTTCTCTTAATATACACATTTTGTATGACATTTTGCCAAACTATTTTTGCAAAGCATAGTCCCTCTAGTATATATGCATTTTAATGCAAACCTCAGTATATGCATTTTTGTACACCTTTCTTGGCTGAAGAACTGTACTGCAAATTTCGAAGGATGGTTGCATTTTGAATTGAATTGAATCCATCCCCAATCCCTACCAGTGGGCTTCCGTGGTCCCAATCTAATGCACTATTATGCTACATTGGTTCCCTGTTTTTCCTGAAGGGGAGGAGGGCTGAAATGGGAAGAAATTATTAGGCCACCTTTCTCTGCTGGTGTGTAGCATACTTGCGTCATGTAAAATGACATAAAAGGGCTGCAGGTGGCGCTGTAGGTTAAACCACAGAGCCTAGGACTTGCCGATCAGAAGGTCGGCGGTTCAAATCCCCGTTGACGGGGTGAGCTCCCGTTGCTCGGTCCCTGCTCCTGCCAACCCGGCAGTTTGAAAGCACATCAAAGTGCAAGTAGATAAATAGGTAACGCTCCGGTGGGAAGGTAAACGGCGTTTCCGTGTGCTGCTCTGGTTTGCCAGAAGCGGCTTAGTCATGCTGGCCACATGACCCGGAAGCTGTACGCCGGCTCCCTCGGCCATAAAGCGAGATGAGCGCCGCAACCCCAGAGTCGGTCATGACTGGACTTAATGGTCTGGGGTCCCTTTACCTTTACTAAAATGACATAAAGGAAACCACTAAGTAACCCACATTATCTGCTCTCAATTTCCAGTTAGCTTGGACTGCTGTCGCTACAAACTTCCAAGAAAAAAAAAATCCTTAATCAACTGAAAATAAAACATAAGCCAAAATCTCATCCTTCCACGAACTCCTCTCAGACAGTCACGCAATAACTGCCTTGGCAATTTTAAAATTTTAGTGAAAGTGTACAGCAGATTGGAACTGCCTCCTTGTATTAGGAAACTTTGGTATCAGCTCTTAATATGCAGGCTGCATCGTGATGGGGTATCTTTTCCTATCTGGGGGGTTCTTCATGAAGAGGGAGCACAGACAAGGGGTAACTGAGATTGAGGGTATCCTATTGTAGAGAGAGGACCATCAAGGCCAAAGAGAACAGGGGTGCCATACTTTTAGGAACACCTTTGTAGAAGAGGGGATCTTCGCAGGTTGTTTTCTCTCCCCAAAACCTACAAAATTTCATTTTTCACACAACTAATAAGGCACAGGATCCTCTATTTCTATCTGGTCAGTTTACTAAGAGCAAGCAAACGCACTGGGTAATTTACAGGGTGCTTCAAGTGCAGGAGTTTTGATGGATCTGTTACACAAATTCTGATTTTCCCTTGTTGGTTACCAAAATGGATCCCACTGTGCCAGTTTAAATGAACTAGGAGACCCAGAGAGTCTGAAGGTGCTCTCTCAACAGGCAGAACAAAGCTGTCCAGCCCTGCAGACCCTAGTCAGCCTGGGAATCTGCTTTCCTTCCAACATGGGCGGCTGTCTAGGGAGAGGCTGTTCTGCGGTTTCAGAGCTCCCAGGCTTCTTTTGCTAACGTACCTATGTATTTGTAGAGGGTGCTGCTGATGGCAGCTAGCAGGGAAAGCGTTATCAGGTCTCCGAGGCTCGCTGCCAAGGGCGTCGCAATGTTGTCTGGGTTTATCCCCACCTTTCTTGCACCTAGGATCACGCCAATCATCACCAGACCTGAAAAAGAAAACAAGTGGTTTGGAGAAAGTTCAGTTCAAGGTGAGGGAGACTCCCTGTCTGCCAAGGTCTCCTAAAGCCAGTAGAGGGAGCAGTTGCCCTGAAATTCGCCCAGGGCTTGTGCCCAGGATGGCATGGAAAGGCCTGGATCTGGAAGAGAAGCAAGAGCCGCTGAAGGGAGAAGATGAAAAGAGAGTAGCAAAGGAGGCTATTTTGGCAACTGAAAAAGAAGCCGGCAGGGCCTGTGGCTCTCTTTTTTGGGGAGGGTGGGGAGTTAGTCCCTCCCAACCTCTACAGTGGTACCTCAGGTTAAGTACTTAATTCGTTCCAGAGGTCCGTTCTTAACCTGAAACTGTTCTTAACCTGAAGCATCACTTTAGCTAATGGGGCCTCCTATTGCTGCTCCACCGCTGGAGCACGATTTCTGTTCTCATCCTGAAGCAAAGTTCTTAACCCGAGGTACTATTTCTGGGTTAGCGGAGTCTGTAACCTGAAGCGCCTGTAACCTGAAGCGTATGTAACCTGAGGTACCACTGTATTAATGTACATTTTCCAAACCATAATCAACAAGCCAAAGGAGTTACATTAACTACAGGAGTAAGTTGGGGTGAGGAGATAAGCTAGGGAGAAAAGGGCTTCTGCACAAGGGGGAGAGGGGAATACATCAGCTGAGGCCAGGTAAAACATAGATATCCATACAATATGCAGTCCAAATGGACTCCCTTTCACTGTGCCTGAAAGCTTTCCAAACAAGAGGGTTCTAAAGTTAAGATCCCCGAGAACTGCAAGAATGACTGGACCTTCGTAAAGGCTTGAAAGCCCTGGCAAACCACAATGGGCTGGGCATTTCCTATTGGCAACACTTTCAGACCTAATGAAGTCGGGGAAGGGTTATGGCTCAGTAGCAGAGAGTCTGCTTTGCCGGCAGAAGGTCCCAAGTCCAAATCTCCAGGTACAGCTGGAGAAACGTCCTGCTTGAAACCGTGGAGAGCTGCAGCCATTCAATGTAGACAATAAGGAGTTAAGATTGACCAATGATATCACTCGATACAAGGCAGCTTCCTGAGTTCCCAAGGCAGGGGGCCATACACTGTTCCTTATCCCTAGCGAATGATGTTCGGAGGAATAAGGCGCCTGAATGCATGGCAGATACACTTCGCTATCAGAGCCAAAATAAATTCCTCCATGGAATGTGTCAATAGTATCATATTTCTTTTTCATACCCACTCAGATCACTGAGGAAAACAAAGGAGTAGCAATCTGGCATCCAAAACTATCTTGCTTTGTTCAAACAGGAAGGAGCAGTCCATCATCCTAAGATGTTGCCCTCATTTCTTTGTGTTTTAGGGTGCCAGCATTTCTGATGCCGCCATCTGCACTCTTGTGGAAAACTTGCAAGCTTCTCCTCTTAGCAGCAGCCATGCTCCATTTGGCAAAAAGCACCGTGAAACAGTCTTTCTGGAGTGACATAAAATCCCCACAGCACAGAGAATGCCATCATATTACGACGGCTGAGGTTAGAAGATCAGAAATGAGAGAGGAACGCACTTAGTACCTAAGACTGCTCATCTAGATTTCGAGAGTTTTCTCTAAGTCAAGGGTCCCCAACCTGTGGCCCACGGAGGCCATTTAACTGGCCCATGAGCTGCCCCCGAACCGAACTACCCACTCGGCGAGTCCCCGAGCGCTGCACTAAACCGGTGCAGTGCAGCACAGGGACTCTCTTCTGTGGCTCCAGAAATTGCTTCTGCGCATGCACAGATGCTGGAAATCGCACCTGCACATGTCCACGGCATCAGAAATCACTTATGTTGCATGCCCAGACGCCAAAATTTGCTTCTGCACAGGCGCAGTTTTTGGCATCTGGGCATGCGCAGAAGCGATTTCCAGCGCCACGGACATGCGCAGATGTGATTTTTGGTGTGCTATGCTGGTCCGGCCCACGGAGGATCTCCACGGGACTGATGCGGCCCATGCCTGATAAGCCTTGCCAACCCCTGCTCTAAGCGGACAACTGGATCCCATGAAAGGCAGAAGGTGGGACATTAGGTTTGGGTGAAAGGCCAGAAAGCTGAGGGTGCATCAATCAATTTTCTAACAGCTCTGGCTCAAGGTGAATAGGCAGTCATGACGAACCTACTGGGAAGCATACCTGAACACTGTAGTCATTCTAAGAGAGAAAGTGGACCTCAGACTGTTTATGGCAAGGTACAGAGAGAGGCTTCCAGAGACACTGGCTCCTACTCTAAAGTTGAGTAGTTTACAAAGACTCACCAAGTGAGAGGGCGGCTATGAACGCTGTTGTTAAACTGCTGGCACACAGGATGGCTGCTTCGTTCAGATTCAAGTAGCCTTTGGTCAAGGCACCAAGAAGGACTGCTGCCACTGCAGCCAGGAGCCCCACCACCGTGGCCTGCAACTGTGGAGCAACAAGAATGGAGGACAGAGAGTCTCAGGGGTTATTCGTCTGGTATCAACGTGCAAGCATTCCTGCAGACGTCTGGTCTAAGGTAGCACAGGAACAAATGGCAGGTTACATGCAAAAGCACCAGAAAGACTCAAAATTTCTTTTTTTCAAAAAAGGAAAAGCAGTTTCGAGGTAGCGAGGCATTGAGCAATGAAGCAGCAGTGTGTGTGCACGTGCTCACAAAACCTTTTCCCTGCCAGCTATCTTTCCGTTTGCATGTGCTCACAAATGTTTTCCCTTTTGCAGGGTTTCAGACACACCTGTGAGGGAAGATGCGGGTCTGAAATCTCCAAGACGGGAATGTGTGATGTGGCGCTCAGAGTGTCATACTGTATTAAAATTCAGGCATCTTTAGGTTGTTCACAAAAGCTTACTGCTGCCCCCTCCTGGATGAAAACAAACATTCTACCTAATATTTCTACATGCACTCAACAGACAGGGCATCTCTGGACTACAAACATATCAATTTCATATCGTATTAATTGCCATGGATCCCACTCCCACAGAATTCTGGGAATTGCAGTTTTGTGAGGTGCTGTGAATTCCCTGTTAGATATTCCTATTCTCACTTCACAGTACTACAACCTTAGGGTTTCCTGAGAAGAGAGTTTAAATCTGTAATGAGGATATGGCCAATTCATTAGGACCGTTAGCAGATGTTCCTGTTGATAAAGAAGTATGAAAACATTTGAGTGACACAGTTACATTTCAACCCTGGTAAGCAGTGTTGTGTATATTGTGTATATTATTAATATATTGATAACTCCTTTACCAACAGACATTGGCCCAATAAAATGTAATGCATTATCTTGTATCTTTAAAAGGCAGTTGAGAAAATTAACTTCTTTAAGCTGACCAATGTAGTGACCGAATAATAGCTCAGTTCAATTGCTATTATTAGGGTATCTAAATGAAGATGTACTGAACAAGGTATCCTTAAACCAGCCTTAATCAACCTGGCACAGCTGATGGGACACCAGGCTGAAAAAACGAATTTAAACAATCACCTTCAGGGCATTTCCTTAAGCAATGAAAATAGTAGGAATTTAAGTCAAAGCATGTTGTGTAAAGTAAACTTCCAGAATTCAACAGGACATATTTTCATATAATATGTTCAGGACTGGAATCTTAATATGGGTTAATAACCAGGCCCAGGAAGATAGGAAGAGGTAATGAGATAAGTACAATTAATAATCTAATCAATATTTAGAAAACTATTAATATCTCTAGTCTGAATAGCTGGCTTTCATAGTTATTATATTTCAGAACATATATTCAACTGAACAGGCATTAACTTTTCAAAAAAAGAAAATCTGAGGTTCTACGTCAACTCGCAGATAAATGTTGAGTGACCACAGCATTCGGCATAGGAATTCCAATTAATTCCTAGAGGAGCACAGATATGCAGGATCACATTCCTGTAAAGATGGTGACATTGGAAAAATCCCAGACTATATGTAGACATCCAGCAAGTTCCAAGCTATGCACATGTACACAAAATGATTCCACATGAGCTATTCAGTACACTAAACCTGGGACTTCATAAACCTGACCTTTATGAAACATAGGTCGCACCGTGAGCACACAAATGAAGAAAAACTGCTGCGGATGTGAGGCTCAAGCCTTAGGTATTTTGGTCTCTGGTTGCAATTGCTAGGCTTTAAAAGCGTGCAGCCAACAAGACTTTGTACAGAAAAACGAGGCCTCCTCCACCAATTGTAAAGCACAGTTTTGAAAGCACACAATGAGCGGATACCCTAAGCCTTGCCTTGCTGCTCACACCACTCCACACACCCGTGAGAACGTCCGCAGGGTGTGTAGTTTGACTAATACTATAAAGAGGTCTCAAGCAAAAGTTTAGATCTACTTACCTGAATCAGAGCCAAATTGCAAGTAGCCATTTTCCACTGTGCCTGAGTATCATCCATTCTTCCAGTATTAGCCTGGAAGGCAGAAGAGGGAAAACTTAAATGTTACTTGCTGGCAGACAAGGTGGGAGAGAATACCAGCCTGGGCTCACACAAAGTCTGGGTGTAGGAGGCTACACCCAGACTTTGGGAGCACTCTGGTTGCAGTCATTTCTGTTTCTGCCCTTTCCATATGTATCAGGGCATTCCACATCGGCCCCTGCAGGGCATGGGTTTTCTTTTCTTCCCGTTAGCCGTGCAAACAGGATCTGAGCATACAATGTGGCACCAGATTGTCAAGGACAGTGGCTCAGACTGGGTGCACCCAGTGTGCAGGGACAGCTGCAGGTTGTGCAGATTCCACACTGGTGACCAAGGCATGAAAGAAGGAAAAAGCTTTTTTAAAAAAAAATCTGTTCTGTCCAGGGATTAAAAACTTTTAAAACCTTGTGTATTTTGAATGAGAGAAAGAGAAAAAGAGAGGCAGAGAGAGAGAATTTACAAAAGTTGGAAAGTTGGGAAAGAACTCTCCTAGGCAAGACTGAATACTTATGTAGTCCATATCCTCCGATGAACTTATCTTTACGGGCAACCTATGTAACTCCATCTTGCAGCAACAAAAACTCCCACAATAATAAAATACTGTCAACATGAATATATGTGTATGCCAGTCCTGACTAAATAAGTAAATAAAACTTAACATGTAACTAAGTACTTGTTCATGTACTGACAAATGTATATATACATTATATTTTTCATTCACTCAATAATAAAAAATATGCCTAGGATCAGGCATGACCAGGTCTACAATGATATCAAACCTGGCTTCCTATGGTACCTAATATTTTAATGGGGGCATTTTTCTATCCCAGCCTGGGCTCACACAAAAAATGATCGCTGGTTCCTAGGAGTTAATTCCTCAGCCCACTCTGCAAACCAAAACCCTGGGCGTGAAATACAGCTGCAGCATTATGCTGAGTTAAAACCGAAACTATCTAGAAGGCAGATTGGAATGTATTACAGTGGAACCTCAGTTTTCAAATGTCTCGGCTGCCGAACATTTCAGAAGCCAATTGCCGAAAACCCAGAAGTGAATGTTTCCGTTTTGAATGCGCCTCAGAAGTCAAATGGCTTCCCGGGGCATTTTTCCATTTTCACCATTTGCTTTGCTGACAACCCTTTGATTTTTGGTTTTTGAAAGTTTCGGAAGTCAAACAGACTTCCGGAACGGATTATGTTCGAAAACTGAGGTTCCACTGTATTAGATTGTGGGATGGTTTGCCATTAGCACTTAATGGTTTGTTACTCAGCAAAAAGCAAATTTTAATTCACTGTATATTTAATACAGTGGTACCTCGGGTTAAGTACTTAATTCGTTCCAGAGGTCCGTTCTTAACCTCAAACTGTTCTTAACCTGAAGCGCCACTTTAGCTGATGGGGCCTCCTGCTGCTGCTGCGCCGCCAGAGCACGATTTCTGTTCTCATCCTGAAGCAAAGTTCTTAACCTGAAGCATATGTAACCCGAGGTACCACTGTAGTTGGTTTGTGTGTGTGTGTGTGGAACAACAGGTTGCCGCTGACTAGGCAATAGTATTCATTTTTATCACAGCCAATCTCCCTGTCCAACACAATTTTTTGGGATTATGTGTTTCACATGTGAAACAGGGCCCATTAAGCCCTAGAAAGCCTGGCTGCCTTTTCCTCATTGCTCAGCTGATTGGTTTACATTGAGAATTAAGTCTGCTCCTGCCTGGTTTCTTGGTCGCACCAGTGACCTGGAAGCAGCGGTTCCATCCTGAACAGAGAGAAAAGTGGCTGCAGCACCTTGAAAGGAGAAGGGGAGGTTGCTTGGTCGGAAGTCTCCACCTCCATCATCTCTTGCCTTTCCCAGCAGGCAAGGGAATCTATCTTCACTATGGGCTGCTGCCTCAACACTGCTGAAGTACCTCAAAGCAGCACTTTCGCAAAGGTGCAGCCCATGCTTTGACACTGCTGAGCAAGGAGGTGGGGCAGGGAGACTACAGCATATTTTTCTCCTGACAATATCCATGCCCCTGCTTTGTTGTGTGGTGATATGTGTGTCTGTGTGCATGTGCGGAGGAGGCCAATTTTCTCTTAGTCATGTCCACCGTTGACCATCTGTCTCCAGAAGACTGGCCACAAAAATGTGGACCTCAGGCTGAAAAAACGGTTCCCTACCCCTCGTGTAGACAATACTGAGCTAAACGGACAAATGCAATGAATAAGTATAGGGTGGCTTCTTTTAATTATTTCTGGTATAAGAGGCACACAGCATGTTGGTGTTAGCTGCAGCAAATCAACGCTTCCTTTTAATCAGATTTAATCAGCCAGTTAGAAGTACCCTGTAAGCAAAGTTTAAAAACTAAAAAAGGAGAGGAACAGGCAGGAGATCTAAAGATCTGGAATGTTAAAGATCTGGAGCTCAGGTCCCTGGGATACCCTGTAGCAACACCACTGGCAATCGATTTTCATGGATGGGCAGCTAAGGAGACTTCTTTGATTACACCTCCAAACTGTCCTTGTGAAATAAAAGTCATGAACACATCTCTGCATATTAAAAAGTAAAACAACACCAAAGTTGACACTTACAGCAGTAGAAAGTCTAGATGCCAAGGTCATTTCAAGGTTGCCCTTCAATCCAACAAGGGCTGGAATCAGGATAAATATTTCTGTGATAGTCTTGAACACAGTCCAGTGCTGTGAGAAAGGGAGAGGAGAGGATGTTAATCCACCGCTATACCAACCACAGTCTTCTTTAGTCACAAACACGGATGCACAATTTCCACACATTGTACTTGGCAGCATGGTGATGCAACACTAGCTAAGAGAGATCTCCAGGCAATGAAATCTTTGAAATTGCTCGCCAAAGGACTAAATGCTTCTGTTCTCCCCACCCAAAAAAGTAGTGAAACAAACTAGTATTATCAGCCATCATAAACAATATATATAACAAAAATTGAGGCAACCTCTTTTATGTGACCACCTGCTTGTTGGCATAGGTATATGCAAGATTAGTAGTCATATAGAGCTCTTCATCATAGAATAATGTTATGTTTCTGTCATGGGAACCCATTGGATAATGCCAATGAATTACTTACTCCTCCTTCCCATGCCATTTTGTGATGAGATCGTTTAGACAGTCATTAAGGTTGGCAGTTTCCTTCACTTGCTCTAAGGAGCAACCGTGACCTCAACTTTTTGTTCCTGGATCCTTTGCCGGTCAGCCAGAGCAGAAAGCCCTGGGTTCAATGAACCAAAGGTCTGGTTGTATCTATTACTCTCCCTGACTATCCCTGACTGTTGTAGTCTAACGTCTAGAGGGGCAGAGGTTCTCCATTAATGACATGTGTGTCCATATGCCTTCATTCCAGGGTGTGGGAACAGGAGAGACAACATGGTGGGCCACGGCAGGAGACAGTTCAAGTGAGAATAGAGCCACACGTCGGTATTTAATACCAGCTGATAAACCTAATGACAAAGACCAGTGAAGGTCTGCAAAATCAACTGGAAATTACCACAGAGGCTCAGTGGGCCTTGGAAAAGGAATGAGGTGAAGAAGAAGAAAAAGAACCAGTTCATTGCTAACAGCAGTTGTATATGAGAAGCTAGAAAATGGCCCTTGGAGGAATGTGACCCAAAGAAGGTACTGTTAGATGAAAAGATAAGTTTGAACAAAGGAGAGCTTGAATTATAGATTAACAAGTAGGAACCTGTCTGCAAGGAATTGCAGGAGGCTGGAGCAGCAGCAAAAGAAGAAGGGTATTTTCTACCCTTCCAGTCTTTTGCTTATCTCTTCCTCTTTGCAGCTACTCCATTCCTTCCTTTCCTCAGTTGCCACCTTCTCCATGCAAATTTATCTATCTCCTCCCAAATTGCCTACATTCCTCCCCTCAATCTACCACCTGCCTACTTACCTCCCCACCAATTTTCCCTTCCTGTAACCCACCTTTCTGCCTCGATTCTCCCCAGCCCCTGCTCAAAGACCTTCCTCCTCTTTCACTCCTCTCCAACAGAACAAGCCCTCACTCTACTCCTCAGCCTATTGAAGGATGCCCGCCAAAAGTGCAGCAAAAGCCTCCCTGAGTCATCTAGGCCAGTAGCTTCATAAGAGTTCCAGATCGGGGGGGTGTGTGTGGCAAGGCCAGTGTATTTGTATGATGTTCTTCTGCTGAAGATACTCCTCTGAGCTAGTAATAAACAACCTAATCTTCAGGACTTTGAGACAGCAGATGGTGGAATGACTCTCCCCACTATTCTTCTGCAAGGACAGGCAGTCCAAAACTTGCCAAGCATCATTAGATATGGATTGATTACTATGGGTTCCAACTACTAAGCTATGCATTTACATGAGTACAGTGGTACCTCGGGTTACAGACGCTTCAGGTTACAGACGCTTCAGAAATAGTACCTTGGGTTAAGAACTTTGCTTCAGGATGAGAACAGAAATTGTGCGGTGGCAGCAGGAGGCCCCATTAGCTAAAGTGGTACCTCAGGTTAAGAACGCACCTCCAGAACTAATTAAGTTTCAGGTTAAGTTTTAATTACAGTTTAATTACAGTTTCAGGTTAAGAACGCACCTCCAGAACCAATTACCGTAAGTTCTTAACCCGAGGTACCACTGTACCAGAAATGCTGAAAGGAACAGAATGGGGCAGGGGGAAGAGACTGAGGAACAAAGTGTCATTACAAAGCTGTGCAATGTGAAAGAAAGATGCATAGGAGGAAAAAACACAGTGTAAGTTGCATTAGTAGTGATTAGTAGCTTTAACATCTTGGATCATGGTAGATGGTATCAAAAAAATGGATTAGATGAGAAAAGTAACTCTGGAAATTAGCTTGCTAATCTTCCAGACTTGATTGGAAAGGGGTGTGTAGACCCAACAGCAAGCACTTTGGTGACAACAAAAGCAGCCTAAACATGGAGGCATGATATCCTAACCATCTTCTGTGAATGTTAAAAAGACAACACCTGCAGTTCAATTACAGGCAGTAACAGAGAAATCAGATAACCCCCAATTTCTAATTCCTTCCCCTTCCCCTTTAGAATACGGTTATTCTTCCGTGAATCATTATGTGTGACTCACAGCCTTAAGGGTTTTTTGTTTTTGTTTTTATTACATCAAGTCCAACCTTCAGCGCAAATTTTAAAAACCCTCAAAAATGAATACAAGTATTCTGAAATTACAATAGCACCATCAAGGGTATAGGCTGGCTCGGTGACCTCTGCATTCATCTCAAACTGGAGCCAAGAGTTACTCATTCCTCCCTTGTCTGCACCTCTTAATTTTGCTTTCCTCATGACACTGCTGAGCTCATAAAGCGGTGGTGCACAGAGGCTGCTCTTTTGCAAAGTAGACAGTGTACACAGAGTGAGTAGTGTCAGTTAATGTTTTTATTACTTTCTGCTCAGTTATGACGAGGTTGGGCTCTGTCCTTATTGCCTGTATCCAGTACAGTCAGCTGAGCTCTTACATTATGTGGTCCACATGGCTGGATTTCCTACATGACACGGCTATCAATTAACAGTGCAATATTGTCTTTGTGGCATCTGATTCTAAGTGTTCAAAATGACACCTAATAGCATACAGCTATATCCTGGAGTTTCATTAATTAAATTAACAGCATCATGACCCCTTCTCTCCCCAATCACAATCAGAACAATAACTGAAGGGATAGGTGGGGGGGGGTTCAACTGGCACTGGTGGGAATGCCCTCCCTTCCCAGGCTTCTGGCCAAATGGGGAGGGCAGAACGTCTGTACCACTTATGGCTGGAGAATGAAGAAATAAGTCTCTCCATACCATAAACTGCATTTATGATAGGAATTTCCCTCACTCCACCTGTAATCAATCATGCTACTCATTAAGCATCGTGTGCAATTTGTCCCTGAGGGTGACAAAGAAAAACATGGCAGGAAAAGTGGCAAGGTCAGTGCTGCTAGAGATCTAATGGTGCATGTTTGATTTCCATTCCTTATATGTCGTGAATGAACTGGCTGTTTCCTTCTCCTCCCCCCCCTCCGCCCCCGTATATCAGCTGATGCTCAGGGGAGGCAGCAAGAGCACTGGCAACATTTCTACCAGGATCAAAAATGACACGGAGAGGAAAGGAGGGGGGAGAGAGAGAGGATGAATGAATGATTTTGGCCTAATATAATATAATAGTGACACATGTTACAAAGATCAACAGCATGATTCTATCAACAGCATGTGGGGCTTATCCCCAAAGACTTGTGCACAGGGTTAAGCTGAAAATGACTCTCTCTTGGTGTAAGCAAAGTCACACGCATGAGGGACGGCCATGGGACTCGATGGAACAGTGAAATGAACCACCCACAGACAAGGCAAGAGTTGTTGCATACTCAGCGGACTTCCCAGATATTGAAGAAAAACATTAATTTGGAAATTACAAGCAGAAAAAAGGACACCACGTCATCCCACAAAAACAGACCAAGGAGGACAGGTATCATGGAATGTTGAGTTCAAACAAGTGTCAGTTGAAGGAGAGAAGAAAAGGGAGGGGAAGAGAGATGGAATTGGCCTGTCTGAGCCACTCACAGTAGGAATGAAATAAGGGTCAAGGGTTGCACCCCCAGTCAAATTCCACTATGTGGAAAGGACAAGTGAAAATGATCCCCTCCCCTATGCTGTACCACTCAGGTTCAGAGCAAAATGAGCAGCATCCTGTTCACCTAGCACTGAACTTCAGAGCTCAGTAGTCTGAAGCTTGCCTAGAGAGGGATTTCCCAAACATTTATATGCTCCCCAGGATTCCCTGTTGGCCCCTCTCTCGTTAGTATTATACAGTAGCTGTGCTCCCGGACAGTTAGATAAAGTCACGTGCCTTGAAAATGAATGAGAGCTTTCCTCTGAAATACCTCTTTGTGACCCTAGCATGCCCATGGAAGGCACTTTCCCCACAGACAAGGAAGCACACAACGCTGCTCATAGCTCCTAGGTACCCACAATTTAAAAAGTGATGCTCAAAGTCACCCAGGCAACATTTACCAATGGTGTTACTAACGTACTTGAAAGTCCATACATACTTGAACAGTATCGATCAACAATCCAGCAAATAACAGGCCGAAACCTGAAAGGATGAATGGCACAAAAATCTGTGATGCTATGGTGAACGATGTTTCTGGAAGGAATCCACTGACTGATCTGATGTACCTGCAGGTGAAACCTCTGAGTTTTTTCCCATGGAAGCACAGCTCCAATTTCAGCTGCGTGACCACCATGACTGAGCGCCATTAACGCATACTCAAGAAGCAGGTGGGCTGGAGGAAATCCAGGATATGGAGGTGGTCCTCACTTTCAGTTGTACATTCCAGAGCCTAAGGAACTTTTTAAGTCAGGGTTCTGCCACCACGTGTCTTCTGTTTGCAGTCTTCTCTCTTCCACCAAAGAGCCACAAGGCTACTTTCTAAATTCCATTTGTCTTAGATGCAGCTTTCATTAACGCTTCAAGGCAGCTCCTTCTTTACATTACACTCCAGAAAGGAAACAGAATCCAGAGGAAGGAATTTGATTGTTAAGATGTTTACGGATAAATATATACAAAACCACTTCTTCGGTGACTTCAGCAACCTGGATGGAAACCAGAAAGACTGGCTTAAGCTATGGCACCGAGTTCCACCAGCATGAAGCGTAACAGACTGTGCACAGATCCCTCTTGAATATTTCAGTCACTGGTGTCCTTTCTCCTCAAGTTACAAATACGATGGTTGAAAATGTAATCCTGTGCTGTTGAAACGGTCACAACTGCTTCCAGCTCATCATGTGTTGACACTGAACTATACTTGCTTGCCGTCCCGAGTCAAGGAGGCGGAGGGTAATGAACTCTTCAGTTTTCTCTTGTTTTCCCTCTTGTTTCCTCAAGGTGAAGAAAGGTCATCAGGGATAGGAAGCTGGTCCCACTGAAGAGGTCAAGAGGAATAGCTTAGGAGATGTACCGAGTGGAAAGGCACTCTTGTCCCTCTGCTCCCTTTTCTTCTCTCTGTTTCCCCAAGCTTTGCTAAGGGTGTAAAAGTTCAGGAAATATGTGGTTGCTTGTCTCTAAAAGACTGACTTTCAGAAGAAGGAAAAAAATTCCACAGCAAAAACCAATGAGCTTCAAAGGCTAACACCCTTATCTGCTGTCATCACTTCAGCCTTCAGCTACTATGCAAAGGCCTGTGATAAGAGTCTGTGCACAAGTTTTATTTAAGGTAGTTCTTTAGTCTTGTTAGTCAGTGGAAAAGTTTCCAGGGGGGTTGGCTCTATGTGGTTTGTTTGTTTGTTTTTACTTCCTGTCCTAAAAGTCTGCAAGGCACTGTTATGCATAGCTTTAAAAAGACGAAAAAAGAAGGAAAAAAGTGACACAGTCCGTGGTGGCTTGAGAGAAAGGGCATTTGGCACACACTAGTGTAAAAATGATCAGTGGGGCTCTATCAGCCCAACCCCTTCGTGGAATCCGGGTGGGAAAGTTCTGGCCCAGGTGGTTCAAATTTTGTCAACTGTGTGGGAATTTAGATGTGGGAAGTTTCTGTCTGAGATATGTTGTCATCCCCTTTGATCAATTCTTTAAGAAGAAAATCTCAGTACACATTCTTGATTACAAGTGAGACCAGGAGGGGGCTGTCATTAATTGGATGGCAAATAGTTTGTGGTGTAGTTTTTGTCCATTCAGCGCCACCTTGAGTCTAGTTTTGGATCAAAAGGGATATAATAAAAAATGGATAGAAATCTGAATGTTTAAATAATTTTCTAAAAAGTGATAGCACCCCCAAATTAAAGATGTGGAGGGTCATGTTTTCTTTTAATGGACGTTTTGCAGGCATTTGGAGGACTAGACGTTTCAGGTAACAAACTTACCTGATTTTTGTTCTGTTCTGTTATTTATTTTTTGTTCTGTTCTATGCCACTTTTCGGTACCACAGATCCTCGCAAAGCAGCCTTTCCTTCAAATGGTGCTACACAACACTAACACCCACTTTATCTCTGCAAGCATCCCTGCAGATTTCACTCTGATTACTAAAAGTGGGTTGATCATGAGGACCGAATAAGTAAGCCTTTCTGACAAAAGCTGGATGGGTTTTTGTTTTGTTTTTAAGTTTTCAGTGATAATATCTGCCTTGACACTAATCTTTTTACATGCTTTCCTCGCCACGGGGAATAGGCATCTACTCAGTTAGACACGTGCCTGGCTTAAACCTAGCGCATCTGCATCTAGTATCAGCTGAATGGTCCTTAGACATTACCTTGCTGCACAGGAAGAGGAAATAAAACCTCTTCAGGCTTCCTGTTCCTATGGAACAGCATCACTTTCAGAAAAACAATATTCACGTCCCTTGTTCCCTTCCAGAAATGGCAGCATGGAGGGGTACTGCAGATTCCCCTTCACACCTACTACCCACACCCAGATCCCCTTAATCACGGTGTTTCCCTTCAGAGTCTGAAAACAACTGGCAGTTTGAGCCGAGTATTCTCTCTGGAAGGGAGGGGGTGGAAAGCAAGCTCCCCAGAGCTGCTTCTCCTCCAGCTGACTGCTGGGGGGGGGAGGAGGTTCACGCTGGTCTCCCCCTTGACATAATGTTTTCTTTCTGGGAGGCAGGGGGTGCACACTGTCCTTAGGTCTCTCTGGCCAACGGACAGGGTCAGAACAAGATTCCCTGATTAAGTATGGCTGCCCACCAGCAAACACAGCAAATACAATACGCAATGCAGGCATACCTTGGTTTACAAACAGCTTAGTTCTCGAAAGTTTTGGCTTCTGAACGCCGCAAACCTAGAAGTGACTATTTTTTGTTTGTGAACTATTTTTGGAAGTCGACCGTCTGACGGGGCTTCTGCGGCTTCCGATTGGAAGCCATGCTTTGGTTTCCAAATGTTTTGGAAGTCAAATGGACTTCCAGAATGGATTCCGTTCAACTTCTGAGGTACAACTGTACTTAGAAAAGAATGAAAAAAATCTGTCTAGTGGAAACAGAATAAAACAATTAGATTAAAACACACACACACACACACACACACACACAGAGAGAGAGAGAGAGAGAGAGAGAGAGACAGAGAGAGAGAGAGAGAGAGAGATTCTTTCTCTCAAATCCCAACTCTACAATTCTATGAAATGGTGTGAGAGGCTTATTTAAAACAACTTTTTTTTAAAAAAAAAAAAAGGTGGGGGAAAATAGCTGTTTGGCACCATAAAAAGGACACCAGGCAAGCCTTTTGTGAGGGGAAAGGGCAAGTCTACAGCCAGGGTGCCAACAAAGCCAGCCCTTCTCCTTAGTAGCCACTTGCCTTGCTGTATGTACAAAATACACATACATGAAAACATATTAAAGGCAGGCCATGTTATAGAAACATCTCCAAAATGGCAGGGTGGTGACTCCAGCTCCCAAACCTCGCTGCCACTCATTTATTTTATCAACCAATTTCCCCCATCCTTCATGCTTAATCTTACAACCCGTGCTCCCGTGCTGAGAGTTAAAAGAGCAGGGCCTCCTTGTAGCCCATTTCCCACAGAAGTGATGGGGCTCCAAAATGGCGTTCAGTTCGATCTCTGCCATTTTCCACCACCTGCTCTCTCTGCTGCTTTCCCTCTCACACACAGCAGTTCCAGTTCCTACTGGGATGCGGTAGCAAGCATGGCCTTCAGTAAGGTTCAACAGTCTTGGGTGAATGAGTTTATTGCTCTCCCTCTCCGTCCATTATTAAGCAAGCACCATAAAAAAGCCTACAGGCAACAAATCAATATTCAGAAAGCGCCAGTTAACTCAGGAGACCTGAGAGTGTACAATTTCTTTCTTCCTTTATTACACAGTTAAGGTGTCTCCAGCCAAGAAGAATGCAGAAATAAATAAGCTTATGTATCTGTGCACACTTGCGAACAGGAGTTTTCTTTTCATTACAGTGGTACCTCGGGTTAAGAACTTAATTCGTTCTGGAGGTCTGTTCTTAACCTGAAGCTGTTCTTAACCTGAAGCACCACTTTAGCTAATGGGGCCTCCTGCTGCCACCGGGCCACCGGAGCATGATTTCTGTTCTCATCCTGAAGCAAAGTTCTTAACCCGAGGTACTATTTCTGGGATAGTGGAGTCTGTAACCTGAAGCATATGTAACCTGAAATGTATGTAACCCGAGGTACCACTGTATAAGACTCCCGTATGGTGCCCAGCACCTTGAATCACTAGAGAGATAAACAAGACACCTACACACAACACAAATAAATAAGAAATGCCATCAAAACCAAAATAACAATCCAAGTCAGCCAGTCAAGGATGAAGTGCTTTCAAACAAAGATAGCTAGCTAACTAGACAAACAGATCTAGTTCTTGGTCTCGGATACTCATTTTTTATATTAATAATTATCTATTGACCTCGTTAGTTGCTTGTTATGCAGAAAGGCACCCAAGTGACTTCAACAACATATTTAAGAGCATAAACGTCAGTAAAAATCCAACATGTGGCATTTCTACTGCACTTCTGCTGCACATTGTGAAACAGTCTCCCTCGGGAGGTTGTGGACTCTCTTTCCTTGGAAATTTTTAAGCAGAGGTTGGATGGCCATCTGCCATGGATGCTTCAGTTGAGATTCCTGCATTGCAGGGGGCTGGGCTACAGGATCCAACTCTACGATTCTATGATTCTAGACTTCCAAAGCACTTCACAGTTATTGTCAATTAGGAAATAAAAAGAGAGAGAGATAGGCAGAGTTGACTGAACTTAAATAAAACTTCCCCACAGCTAAATCAAGAGGACCTTGATAGACGCAATGGCTATACAACAGAACAGCCGTAGAGAACCTTTTTCAGGCATTACCTCAGTGGAAAGCTGTGTGTCCTGGGTTTAGAGCCATGCCACAATGGGGATGAAAACTAGACCCTTTCTTCTCTTCAGGGACATGGCCTGGGGGCCAGATTGTGAGGCCTGGCGAGCTGGATTAGGGCCAGAGGATCCCCATTCCCAGTGTCACGATTCTCTTTATTGGATGAGGATAACATGTCCTTCCTTTGAACAGTGAATCTTGATTTTTTTATTTGTTTGCACTGTTGCTATTAAAATCCAATAAAAATGAATAAAAATAATTAATACAGTCAAACCTCAGCTACTGAACGCCTCTGTTTTGGAATGTTTTGGCTCCCGGACACTGAAAACCTGGAAGTAAATGCTCAGGTTTCTGAACATTTTTCAAAAGCTGAACAGTGCAGGAAGCTCCAATCAGAATCCGCACCACAGTTGTCGAACATTTCGGAAGCCAAAAGGGCTTCCGGAACGGATTACGTTCGACAACCAAGGTTTGACTGTAGTGATTTAACCGTCTTAAAAGGGTACATATTAAAAACAATAATATTGTGTCTGCTTATACAGGGATTCTTAATAGCGTGTACAGTATGTCCTTTATTACCTAGTACAATAAAATGAGTTATGGAACACAGTGTCAATTTGAAATAGGTGGGACCTCTAACCTTATGGGACCTAACTGATTTGCTAAATATCCAGGAGAAATATTAACTTCAGCTCTGTTAAAATGGTCAGGAAAGGTTCTCTGCCCCGCCCCCTGTTGTTTCAGTGTAATCCTCCTATCTGATAGATAAGGGGCAGCATGACCTGGTGCCTTGCTAGTTAAATAAATCAGGTAGTGAGAGAAAAGGATTGCAGTCCTTTAAAAAGCACCCATTAGGAAGTACTTATTCAAATTCTAGTTTTAACTTATAGAATATACAGAAAACGTTAATATAAAAATAAAGCAGAGGGTTGAGTCACCTGCTTCTAGTAAAAAAAATAATAATTCAACACTTGATTTAGTACTTTTAAAACCTTGTTTGTTTAAGACTGTAATCCAGTGTAGACACATCTAATTGATAGCAGTAGAAACAACCTCTGAGTTTAGGACTGTAATTTTTTCTTCATTTTCTTGATTTTGCAAAACGCTTTATTGTTGTTTACAATCAAGCAGTGTATAATTTTTTAAAATAATGAAATAAATAAGTAAGAGTTTGTGTTTAAGACTATTTATTTCAGACATTATCTACAGCTATTGCACTTAAGACAGTACACAAAGCAAGATTAAAGCAATAAATACGTAACATTAGCAGCTAGCAGAGATAGGAATAGAGAACAGCAGAATCTGTAGATGTTATATACAGAAGCCATCTCTAAACAGCCCTAGGCCAGGAAGGGACACAGTGACACAGTGTTCTAATTCTTGAATCAACTAAGGAACTTAGGCACCCAAGAAAAATACCAGTACACCCTTACTCCATGCATATTTACTAAGTTCAACAGACTTGCAGGACTTACATAACATTCCATATAAAGTGTTTGCAGAAATTCAGCCTTAGTACTGAAGGAAATACAGGCAAAGGGATTCTGCAACTATGGACAACAAGGTGGGTGTGAATTAGCTACCCAAAACAATATGAGATCTTGGGTTTTAACTGCCCTGGGCCATTGACAGCTAGCAGAGAAACATCACAGAGCCTGTCCTCTAGTCACAGAACACAAAGAAGCAAATGCACAGAACGTTCTGTTCTTCCTACCTGAACGTAATCCAAGACCATCCCTGCAAGGACCATGCCCATGCCCGCCATCATGTACGGCAGGAGCACCTGCAGGCCAATCACGATGGCAGACTCCTCCTGAAGCTTTGCCATTGCCACTTTTGCTTCAGCAGGCTGCTTCTGAGGCAGCAGCAAAGAGCCATCCTCTGTCCCCTGGCTGCCAAGTTTGCTCTCTTTGTGTTTACCCTTGCCCTTTGCTTTGTGCCTGGACCGCTCTCCATTGCGAGTTCTGCCTTCCTTTCTCCGCTGCCGAGTTTCTTCACCTTTCATGTTGGCTCTTCCAGTTCAGGAGTCCTTTCGGGCAAGGGTGAGATGAAGACCAGACCAGAGAGAAAAAGGAACGAGAGAGAAAGAGACAAAGGCAATAAGAGGGAGCCATTCCACGATGCCTTTGAGAAGAAAAGTCAGTTGGCACTCTTTCATTTCTCTGTGTATCCAAAGGGTGGCAACACATTTCACCAGATTCACCCAACTTTGTGCACAGGTGGCCTTTAGAGAATGGACTCAGGGTATATAATGTTGTTATACTGTAGCTCTCTCAGCCTGCTCAATGGCTGGATGGGACACTGCCTGAATGGGAAGCTGCACAGAACTCCCCCCGCCCCCCCCCAAAGGAAGCATATAAGTGTACTAATTAAATAAAATGCATAGCCCGCAGATATCCAGGAACCCTGGTTTGTAAGCTGATCTCTAAACCAGTTCCATAACTGGCTAACACCAGAGAAACGAGCACATCTGTGAGAATCAATCCACGTGCTGCCCCTTGGGTGCGAAACACCTACTTATTAACCAGATGCAATTCACTTACAGAACTATCCTAATCTGCAATCCATGGTGCTAGTGTGGATTAGGATTTGGCAGAGATGTCCCTCCAATGGACTCTGCTGCTCTGGAGGCACCTGCTGAAAGCACAGCGCCTGCTACTAGAAGTACTGTACAGTGGCACCTCGGGTTAAGTACTTAATTCGTTCGGGAGGTCTGTTCTTAACCTTAAACTGTTCTTAACCTGAAGCACCACTTTAGCTAATGGGGCCTTCTGCTGCCGCCGCACCGCCGGAGCCCGATTTCTGTTCTTATCCTGAAGCAAAGTTCTTAACCTGAAGCACTATTTCTGGGTTAGCGGAGTGTGTAACCTGAAGCGTATGTAACCTGAAGCGTATGTAACCTGAGGTACTATTGTAGTGGTCTCACCAGCTGCAGGTAGTGTACAGCCCCCAAATGATGCATTTCAGGAGTGGAGGGCAGGGATGGGCCCACTGGATCCAAAGCTGGCCCAGTTCCTAGAAAAGGGCCCAATCCATGGAGCTGGCACAGCAAAGTAGATGCAAAAACATGTTGCTCCATGTCCCTTCTCCCCATTAGGATAGCTCCCCTATTTATCTAAGGGCATTCATTTATGGTTTAAGGAGACAGCTTTGATAACATTTTCCCCAGTAGCTGGCTACTCTGGTCCAGTCACAGTTCCTGCTGTTTTTCCTCTCTTCCATATAGCCACCTTATCTTCACTTCCTCCTGCCCAGAGCATTAGAGAGAACCCAGTTGTTGGCTATGGCAGCTCCTGGTCTCCACACTCTCCTGGTATTAACGCCAGAAGTGAGAAATCAAAGGAGGGGCATCACAGGAGGGGGGCAACCCTTACCCAGTGGCATGTCATACTCAGTCCAATTAAAGGGCCACCAACAGTTTTTTGTTGGCTTGCTTGCTGCCATGCCCATGAAAACTTGAGGGGATGGTACACACACGGCATTTTTGCAATATTATTTCTACACTTAAGTTCTCAATGGGACTCTTGAGAAATGGGGGGATCCATTAAGCACAATTGTTTGAAAAGGTTGATGGTTTCTCCTTCAGTTGGTTTATGCCCAATGTTTTAATTTCCCTGGGCTGTTTTGGAATCTGTATTATTGTTTAAGTTTCTGGTGTTAACATTTTGATCTTAACGGGAACTGCTGTTGTGACCCGTTAGCCAAAGTGAGTTTCTTTTCGAAAGCTAGGTGTGGAATAAATTTTCAAAGCAAACAAATCCCTGTGGAACGTAAGCGTTCTGAAGTACAGGATGTACCTTACCTTACAGAATCTCTGACAACCCTAATAAATAAAGCGCTCTGGTGCTATTTCTGCTGCTGGACACACCAACGGGGGTGCTTTCATGACCAAAACCAAGTAACATTAATGCCATTCCTGCACCTTCAACTGACAGTGGTGGACCCCAGGTGAGCCAGAGGCCAATGCTGAACTCTGTCCTGGGCTCAAGACCGTCACAGATCCACATCTATCATGTTAATGCAGCAGGGCTTTCCTCTTCTGGAGCAAGTCGCTAGCGGCCAGCCTCAGTTTCCCCAGCGACAAAAAGCTTGGATCACAGAAACACTAGATTACAATACATTGGGGCGGGGGGGGGGGACACCATTCCAAATCCTACGATTTGGTAAACAATTGTTTCCCCGAGACAAACGGATGCCAACTCACTCACTACGATTTTATTTTTTATTTAAGGGTGTGTGTGTGTTGAAAAGATGCGAGAATGCAAAGGTCTATAAAGCAACGCTCCCTCCGCCGCCCCTCCATATAAGGCGCGGAGAGTCACGCCCCTCGCCAGCAACTTACCGGCGGCCGCCTTTGTCCTTCCCCGCCGGAGTCTATCGCCCCCTGGGACCCGACAGGGGCATCGCGCGCATCGGGAGCGCATGCGAAGCAGGGCGCGCCGCTCCACCCTCACCTGGAGTGGGCCCAGGGCTTCCTAGCGCGCGGCCCCGGGCATCGCTCGCTCCGCTGGGAGGCAGCAGGCGGCAGCGGAGCTTTGGCCAGGCGGCTCCGCGGCGGAAAAGGAAGCGGCCCGCGGAAGGGGGAAGGGGGAAGGGGGAAGCGGAAAGCCCGCGCAGCGAAGGCGAGGGGCGGGCCTGCTCGGAGAGGCGCGCGGCCACGGGCGGAGAGTGCCGCCCCTTCAGCACATACCAGCTCTGGACTCTCGCCCTGGGCTGAAGCCGCCAGCCGTGGTTGCCAACGCACCTCTGCTTGCAGCGCAGCGGGTTTTATATGCTGGTGTGTTTTAAAAGAGAGAGGGGGTGTCGGTTTCCAGTGTTGTCTGGGAAGGCTTATTTCGGGCCCCCCCACCGGTTAATTGCTTGGAGCACTCTGCACATGCTCAAGGGGACGTTACTGCTGTGCAGAGGGGCTCTGAGAACGCTGGTGTCCAGCTGGAGAATGACAAGTAAAAATGGTGGGTGCTGCCAGTCAATGGACATGTAAAAAACGGTAAAGGACCCCATGACGGTTAAGTCCAATCAAAGGCGACTATGGGGTGCGGCGCTCATCTCTACTTTGCCAGCGTTTGTCCACAGACAGCTTTCTGGAGTTATGTGGCCAGCATGACTAAACTGCTTCTGGCGCAACAGAACACCATGACGGAAGCCAGAGCGCAGGCAAATGCCATTTACCTTCCCACCGCAGGAGTACCTATTTATTTACTTGCACTGGTGTGCTTTCGAACTGCTAGGTTGGCAGGAGCTGGGACAGAGCAACGGGAGCTCGCCCCGTCACAGGGATTAGAACCGCCGACCTGATTGGCAGGCCCAAGAGGCTCAGTGGTTTCGACCACAGCGCCACATATTGTGACATGTAGTGGGGGGGATTATGTGTTTCAGCACTGATGCTGAGCAAATAGGTTATTTGTGCCTGCAATGGCGTTCTTAATGTGAGCAAAGACGCTTGCACCCACCTCAGAGCTATTGAAAGGAGCGTCTTTTGCTAGCTTCATCTGGTGCCACCGCTACAGCTGTATCTGCACAGCCTGACCACTCTAGTCCATGCATTGCTAGCCTTAAGACTGGATCACTGGAATGCACTCTGTGCGGGGCTGTGCTTGGGGCCTGTCTATTTGCACTAGCTAGTGCAGAATGCAGCCACTAAACTGCCAATAGGGGCAGATTAGCAACAGCGAGTGACATCTTTGCTATCCTACCAGACCATGCTGTGGAACGCTTGTCCAGCAGAGATTCAGGCATCCTTGCTGCTTACTTCCAGGTCTCTCTTGGATATATTTTAATGCCAACAGGCCTTTTCAAGAAGAGATAGTCATTTTTAATAAGTATTTTGCATCGTTTTATGGTTTATTGTGCTTTATTGCACCTGCTTTCCCCCTGTACACCACCTTAATCATTTATCTGAGGTGGTGTTCTACAAATGCATCTTTATAAAGAAAAATAAATTAGATTTGCGTAGAAATTTCCCCAAATGATTTGCCTTTGTTCGCGGAACACCACCTCAGATGTTTACAGGTACTTCTGGGCAAATCCATGGTATTTGTGTGTTTCAGCTAAATTGAATAGCACACAGTTGGGAGCTACATTTACAATACATTGAGATTTTGAAATACTGGTTGGTAGCCCACACAGAACGATCTGCCAGATACAAGATTTATTGCTCACATAGTAAATGTATGTTCTGCAAAGGAAAATTAAATAAATATTATTTTTTAAAAATCCTGACAGCAGCATTGGCTTGTGGTTTGTCTTTGCTGAAATGATATACAGATTTTTGAAACAATAACCTTTCCTGTTTTTCTTTTATTTTCTTTTGTCCATTTATTTCCTAATGCCTTTGGCTTAAAAGTTGTAGGGGGGTGGGATTTGCAAATAAATTCTGTACTGTGAATCTCATGGGCTTAATAAACAGGAGAGTAATGGATGTAAAAGTCTGAAACAGTGAAAAATGGTCTCTTCTGCATCATAAACATTGTGTTCCATATGTGCTAGCACAAGGTTTAAACTCAAGGCTTCTTTTTTAAAAAGAAAGAAAGAAAAGGAAATGTACCAAGAAGAAAGTCTGAAAGGATAGGTGGATTTTTTTAAAAAAAGAAAAAGTATTTGACCACACACACTTAATTCCCACTTCATTAATAACGTGTGCTGTCCTGTAACTTTTGTTTTTAATGAACCATTATAAATACTGGGTATTGCCTGGTGGCCCATTTATTTTCCACAGCAGTTTGTGTGTGTGCTGCTTCCTCTGTGGCTCTTTTAATGAATTTTAGGTCTTCCCTTCCAAGGCAGAGAGTCAGCAAACATTGTCACCCTAGCATCACAGAATCAATTTGTTTGCTGCTGTTTTATTTCGTAGGATTTAAAACACACACACAAACGCTTATTAAAGATGACATAGCAAAAAAGCAGGCCAATTCCTAAGTTCAAAGGGGCATTTGGGAAATAGCCCTAAGTGCCCCACTCTGCATTGCAGCCCAGCAGTCATGAGTGGCTACAAGCCACCATTTTTATTTCCCACAGTGCCCTGGGAAATTCAAAATGGCGGCTCATAGCCTAGCTGTCTGCCACCCGGCATAAAATGCTCAAGAGCAGCATCAATGTTGTGCAGCCCTTGCGGGATTCTGAGTCTCTGGCAGCTGCCCAAAGATACTGAATGCTGACTATGAGCCTGTGACCCATCTGACTAAATGCAGTCCACCAGTCATGTATAGCAGATTATAAAAGGAACTTTAACAAACTTTTGCTGCCTGCCCGGGATAGCAAGAATCAGAGATTGCTGTAGGTGGCCAAGGAACTGACAGGAAAATATAACTCTATGGTGTATTGGAAGGAGATGCAATTCTGTGCCTAACTCCTCAGTAAGGCAGACCAACTACACCAGGAATTATTATAATTGTACTTTGTCAGCTCTGTGCATTTTCCCCCTTCTGGTGAGAGTATCGTATTTAATAGTAATGTTGGTTGTTACTGTAATCCTAGTATGGCATATATTGGAAGCATGTTAAAAAGATGAGACAATATTTCATAAATTACAATTGTGCTACCTAGAAAGTATTCTCAAAGAAACATTTTGATCTATTTGGCCCTAGAATATGGTCTAAATAGGAACTATGTAATAGCTATTTCAAAACCCCGAATTCTAAACCCTGTTGCATTTGTACACAAGGAAAACCTTTTGCAGTAGTCTGAGTGAATGGGAAATTATATTTCGAACCAGTAAACGCATGCATCGTTTGCACAAGAAAGGGAAATGATTGATCTATCCGATACTAACTCATTTGTATCTCCTTTGATTAGAAGGAAGTGCATATACTTATCCCCTTTTATTATTGCCTGTTTGGCATTAAAATTAGTAATCACAACAGCTAAGAAAGAGGAACATTCTGTCAGCCATTCTCATGTTAAATTGATTGGAACCATGCTCTTTATGTTCTTTAAAGTTTTCAGGATTTAGAACCCTTACCTCCAGGTCACAGCTGGAACAACTGCCTGTTCCACAGAAGCTCAGTTCAGGAAATAAGGTGGTTAGACAAGAAGCTTCTTAATTCCAGAAACGGTCCTTCACATGGTCCTGTAAGGCTAAGGCTTCAACTCCACAGCTAGAAAAGAGTTGCAAGATTTTGCAAGTGGCAGTAACTGAACCCTGCAGCTGCTGTGTCCCAGAGCTGTGCATCGTTTCAGGGTGTCGTTTTGAAACCAGCCGGGCTTAAATTTCAGCTCGCTTTGCAAAATTGTGTGTCTTCGCATCTTCACAAGTGGTGCTCCCTGCTGCGTGATCTGCGGCAAGGAAAGCTTTAGTTTTCCATCAGAGGAATCGCTGGACCACAGTGGTGGTGTGTTGCTCCACCTTGCTTACGTGAGTTATTATGAGAGCAAGCTTAGATGGAAGAGAGGAACGTGTTGGCTTTGTTAAAAATAGTGGCCTCGCCAAGATGCTTTTAGACTTGTTATGACTTACGCTATCAGTTTTCAACTGAGCTTCAAAAAGCAAACGAGAAGTGCCTTGAGAAATGTGCAGGGGGGGGGCAAACTTGAAACCTATAGCTGACTGTGCAAGTACATCACTAATTTGATGCATCCTCAGTTTAACAATGATGCGTTATTAGTCATAAAATCATAAGGGTTGGAGATGGCCTTGCACGTGAGTAGCACCCCGGCCTGCTCTTAGCCAGTCCCCACGTGGCTGCCTTCTGATGCATGCAGGGGGTGGCACTGCTTGTCAACCTCCTCCTTGGCCTCAGTTTTACCCCTGTAGAATTTGGCAGGGAGGCGGATGGGAACAAAACTAGAATTTGTTGGCTCTTTCTGGCTCTGGCTCTGGCTTCACCTACTGTTGGCCTCCCAGCCTTCTGCTCAATAGGGACCAGCCACTTCTGACACGGGTGGCGCTGTGAGTTAAACCACAGAGCCTAGGACTTGCTGATCAGAAGGTCGGTGGTTCGAATCCCCGCGACGGGGTGAGCTCCCGTTGCTCGGTCCCTGCTCCTGCCAACCTAGCAGTTTGAAAACACCTCAAAGTGCAAGTAGATAAACAGGTACCGCTCCGGCGGGAAGGTAAACAGTGTTTCCGTGCGCTGCTCTGGTTCTCCAGAAGCGGCTTAGTCATGCTGGCCACATGACCTGGAAGCTGTACACCGGCTCCCTCGGCCAATAAAGCGAGATGAGCGCCGCAACCCCAGAGTCGGTCATGACTGGACCTAATGGTCAGGGATCCCTTTACCTTTACCTTTACTCCTGTCATCCAGTTCAACCTGCTGTGGCAGAGGAACTCCAGAGCTAGAACATTCCCCAAAGATGGCTGCCCAGCCTCTTCTTGAAGACTTCCATTGAGGGAGAGTCTCTCTTTACAACTCTCAGCACCTGTAACAAACTACACAGCCAATAATTCTTTGGTGGAAGCCATGGGTGTTTAAAGTGGTATGATGCTGCTTTAAATGTATGGAGCAGATGAGGCCTAGCTCAGGCTAAGTGATGCATTCAAGGTCAAACTTTGGGGCAGAAGTCCAAGGCCCCATATGATCATTTAAAGAGTGGGTCCCTCCACGAGACCATTTAAAGTAAGACAAATTAACACCCAGCGTCTAAAATTATTTAACTGTTCCATCCCAGTCTCATACAAAATATTTACTTCATTTCCAAGGCGCCAACAACAGTTTTCGTAAACATGCTACCACAGATGAATAAGGTTGCTCTTTCACAATCTGGCTTCATAGAAACAATTTATGTACTGTTTTGATATTTATGTTACTGTCACAATGACAAATTAGCTGGTGTGTACAGTGTGCCAAATGTGCAGTACATATGCATGTAGGCCCAGGAATGAAGAGACAAAATTGAACATAAGAAGAAAATAGCAGCCTGCTGGATCAGAACAGTGACTCATCTAGTCAAGCATCCTATTCTCATATTGGCTGGCCGGATGCTTTTGGTTGTTTATAATACTTTTGTCTGAAATACTTTGGCCTCAGATTGGATTAATCGGAGGCCTCAGCTCTGATTAAATTAAGGCTGTGGGTGATCTCAGCTAATCAAGGAACATGTAGTCAACAGAATAACATTGCAACATTACATAACCAGTCAAGGTTAGGAAGGTGAGTCAACAATTGAGAGTGACAAGAGAGACCAAGGCAGAAGAACAGGTTAAAAAACAGTGGGCATCCTGAAAAATCACAAAAAAGAGGGATGCTTTTCAATGTTGACAAGTGTTGGAAAAATATTCGGCTCACACCAAATGGATGGATGGTTTGGAGGAGGTGTGTTTTGATGCTTCAGTGCAGATGTGGTTTAATGCCAGTGATGGTTAGGCCACATCTGGAGTAACATGCCCAGCTCTTGGCACCACATATAAAGAACAGTGTGGACAATCAAATGTGTCCAGAGGAGGGTGGCCAGGTTGGTGAGAGGCTTTGGAAATCAAGTTCTAAGAGGAACGGTTGAAAGAACTACGAATGTTTACCCTGGAAACGAGGTCAAGCTGCCTTCACATATCTGACGGGATGTCACCTGGCAGATGGAGCAGACTTGCTCTCTGTTGCTCCAGCAGGCAGGATTAGAACCGTAGGGTGAAAATTGCAACAAAATAATAAATTTTGACTTAACTTTAGGAGAAACTTCCTAATAGAGCTGTTTTGACAGTGGAACATCACAAGAAGTGATGAGCTCTCATTCTTTTAATGTATTTAAGCAAGCAGGGGCTGAACAGCCAGCTGTCTATGATACCATACATACTTTTCTTGAAACAAAATAAAAAAATTCCTTCCAGTAGCACCTTAGAGACCAACTAAGTTTGTTATTGTGTGCATGCACAAGAAAGCTCATACTAATAACAAACTTAGTTGGTCTCTAAGGTGCTACTGGAAGGAATTTTTTTATTTTGTTTTGACTACGGCAGACCAACATGGCTACCTACCTGTAACTACACTTTTCTTGAGCAGGGGCTTCCAAATTCACCTTTCACAATAAAATCTGATGATCCTGTGGCTAGTTGGTGGTGTATGGACTGCATCCAACTTCCATATTAAGGCCAAAGATGTTGGCCATCATGAATCTAGACCCTTGTGTTCTTTCTCCCTGAGTGACGCTTTTGCTTGCATATGCTCCTCTGCAGCCCTCCCACAGAGCTATCTCCCATGCTAGAGACACATCTGTTCCCTTGCAGTTGCCCCTTGGTCACATCACTGCCACAATGAGGGGCACATGTTTCTTTGATCTCTGAGCTGTCAAGGATCTGCCTACCAAGAGCAAGCACAGCTGCTCATAAATAGGATGGGTGCTGTGTCTGTGAAGATGTGTGTACTGTGGCTCATTGTAAGCACTGTGAAACAACTGTAGAGGTGCCCCATTAGTGCACAGAGACTTCAGTCCCATAGACCTGCCAGCCAATACGGACACTCTAAGGACCAGCGGGGAGGGACAGATTTGATTTGGTTCGCATTAAAAAGTGACCTTACCTAATTTGCAGCTCCCCAAAGAGTACATAAACTAAAGCACTGCCATTCTTTGAAATTTGTACTACTCTGGATTTTGCGATGCGGTTCTCCAGTCCACTGATGCGCACACGAATGCACATACCACATTATAGTGTGGATATAAATCTGTGTCTTAGGGAAACAGGTATACAAAAACACATTAAATCAGGGAACACTGTTTTGCAAGGATGCATCTGTTAGGCAGAATGGCAAACAAATATGTGCATATTTAGGAGAAATTTGTACAACAATGCTGATTAATTTTCACGAGGACTTAAAAAAAATCACAATCTGATTTTGAAATGTGGAGAACTGGATTTAAGTTTAGAAAGATGAGAAACCGAGAGAAACCAAAACAGACAGATTCCTTCAGCTCTAGGACACACTATTTTTTATTTTTTATTTTATTTTTTAAAGGCCTGCAAAAAAACCAAGCAAGAGCTGGGACAGAGCAGGTTCACATTAATCAGAACTACGTGCTACTTCATGCTGTTTGTTTGTTTGTTTGTTTGTTTGTTTACAGGTATCAGGAGCTGATCCAGTGTGCTGTAATTGTGCTCTTCTCTAATATGCTATTACTTGGCCATCGGGTGCTTTTCCTTGCCAATCTTTTCCATGGTGATGAAGAGTACGCTGGACCCATCAGTCTCACTTTATCCTGTTTTCCTCTCCCCACGTAATGCAGCGTAAGGGATCCCCCTTCATGAACAGGAAAGAATCCAAGAGGCAGCAGATTCCATTTTGTGCGGACAGGGCTTAACGTGCAATCGGGTATCTTACTGAAGAAAACGTATCTCTTTCAGAGGCATTTTCCCATCAGCTTTTTTTGAGACCAGGGAGGCCTTGCCCTGATTGAGCTCACCGTCATATGCCTTCTTGCATGAGCAGAAAATTTGTAAAACTATGTGAATCGCTGAGGAGTCAAGTGGCCTATAGAAGGAACCAGTGAGTGTCCTGAGAGGAGGGTTATACTTTTTAACTTCACCAAGCAAGTCAGACTCCATTTGGTTTGGGATTTTCTTAACAACAACAATAACATGTAGACATTATAATACATGAAAGCTTCCACACATGGGATCAGTTTGTGATCCTAGGAGCTTGATTCTGGAAGCAAGTAATGGATAAGATATTTTCCACATGATGGGTAACACAAAACATTTTGGGGAGTATGCACCTCCTGTTGTCACTTCTTTTTTATTTTTTTTATTAATTTTCACAAAATTATAAGCAAACAAGACAAACAAACAAACAAACACAAATAATAATCTTTTTAAAAATTTTACTTATTAACATTGTTAAGTGACTTCCTCGCTTCCCCTTGGTTGAATTTCCATGCAAATCCATTTAACGGTTTTCCAAATCACAGTTCTTATAAAATTTACCTTTAGCTTTAACATCTTTCAGTTTTTTCAGTTTGAAATTATACAAATTGATTCATCACTTAACTTATATAAAATTCTAAGCCAATTAGTTATCTGCAAGTTATTTCCAACTAATTTAACTTAACATATTTAATTAAATAATCATTAATTTTTTTCCATTCTTCCTGGTACTCCTCCTCCTTCTGGTCACGGACTCTTCCAGTTAAGTCGGCTAGCTCCAAAAAATCCATCATCTTCATCTGCCATTCTTCTATCGTTGGTAATTCTTGGGTTTTCCACTTTTTAGCTAATAAAATACGAGCAGCTCCTGTTGTCACTTCTTAATGGGGACTGTTCATCTGCAGGGACTGGATGAGCTCCCCAGAACTGGGATACTCCACTGTGGGACACAAAGATGAGTTCAGCCACTTGCAGGTACCATCCAGCCTATAGAATGAACTTGTCCATCCTCCGAGAGGTCCTTGAACAGGGATGGGGAACCTTTTCCAACACAAGGACTGCATTCCCTCGTGGAGAACTGTCCAGATGCCACATGTCAGTGGTGGGCAGGGCCAGAGGAGACGTGGGCAGGGCCAGAGGCAAAAGTGGGCAGAACAATGGGTGTGACTCATTGTCTGCAGAAGCCAGAGGTTCACTACCCCCCGCCAACAAACATCCTCCATTGTCTGCCCAGGCAAGGAGAAAGCAAAATCACAGTTTGAGGACACATTCTAGGCAGGCAAAACACCTGAGGAGGGTATGGAGAGGGCTGGAGAGAGCCACAGCCTGGGAGGAGCCAGATAGAGAGGCCTGGAAGGCTGCACCTGTCCCTACTGAGGGGGTACCTAAGGTTCCCTCCCTGTCATTCCCTCCCCCCTCAGGGTACAAGCTGGAAGGGGTGGGAATGGCAAGACATGTCAGAGGAAGAGGACCCTGAAGTCTGGGTTCAGGAAATTCAGGTGGTAATGGGTTGCTGGGTGCCTTTGTCAAGGACAGGGAGTTACGTGGGCCAGCCGCATATTGTTATTTTTTGGAAGGAGGGGTGCTGGAATTTTCTCCTGACTCCATGGGGACAGACAGTGGAGAGGGCTCTAGCAGAAGCTCCCAACTCCCTAGTAGCTCCTCTCACACCTCGATTTGGACATTTCTCTGTGACACCAGCTTCTCCAGAAACTCTTTTTAAATCCCAAAAGGGCAGCACCTGGTGTTTTGAGAAACAGTGACATCAATGAGCAATTTATTTTAATGAGCAGCATGAATTTCATCCAATGCCACAATGCATACCAAATGTATCCCCAAAGCACCAGATTTTCTCCACATGTTCTTGCTTTAGAATGCCAATATTTAATTCACTGATGTTCAACCAGCAGTAGCGGTTTCAAGAGATGTAGAGAGCCCCATTCTAGCTGTAGGTGGCAGCAGAAGCTCATGAAAGCTGGTCGTGAAGGGAAGGGAAGCCCAGCAAATTGCCTGGAATATCTGGATTTAGAAGGGATGGGGAACCTATGGGCCTTCACGTATTGTTGGACTCCAACTCCCATCAGCCCCAGCCAGCATAGTCCATGGCCAGGGGTGATGAGAGCTGTAATCCAGCAACACCTGGAGGGCCACAGCCTCCCCATCTCTGCCTTATAAATGTGGGCTGCCTGCTCCATGGAACTTCCCCTCTCTCCTCCCCTCTGTACACCCCAAACCTGTTCTGAGGTTTTCCCCAACCCTTCAGAGCAGATTTAGGGGTTGCAATGGAAGATGAGGGAAGAGAGAGAAAGTCCTGTTGCACCAGCAGCCCGCATTCTGCACATGAAACAGTGTAGTTGAGTCCCACATAAGAAGTTAAAAACCCACCAGGAAGTATTTCCTGTGCAGTTCCCTTTCAATTTACTGGGGCATGCTGGGTGAATTGCTTACCTAAGCCTCTGCCACATTCTTGGTGTGTATTGGCTTCATTCCTTCACATATCTGAGTTCAATACTTTCATATACTAACTTTACCCTTGCTGGGTTGGGATGACCAAGGACACAAGAAGAGCCCGTTGGATCAGGCCAATTGCTCATCTGGTTCAGAATCCTGTTCTTACGGTGGACAACCGAATGCCTGTGGGAAGCCTTGAACTTGTCTAATCCTCAAAACGATCCACATTTCAGGCCATCACTGCTTGCTGTGTTTAGCTATGTGCCTGAATCCCCTGACAGCTAGCTTTGTTGGATAACCACGCATTCTAGTGTTATGAGAGAGGGGGTGAACCTTTTCTCTATTCACTTCCTCTATGCCAGGGGTGCCCAAACTTTTTTCAAAGAGGGCTAGATTTGATGAAGTGAACATGCATTTCTCCAGGGGGCCAGATTAAATCAACCAGAGGGCTGGATTAGGCCCCCAAAACAGACTTTGGACATGCCTGCTCTGTGCCATGCATACATTTATACATGTCAATCATGCCTTGTTCTCTTCTTCTCTAAACTAAAAAGCCCCAAATGCGGCAAGCTTTCCTCATAGGGGAGTTGCACTCAGCCATGGTTCAGCTGTATCATTTACTTACAGAGGGGCATTGCATGATCCCACCCACCCACTCACCCACCCCACCAACCTGCATGTATTAATTTTCAGTTCTTTCCCCATTGGCTCCAGCTCCCATCCATCCCTGTCTGCATGGCCAATAGTTGGAGGTTATGAGAGTCGATGTGCACCCAACTGGATAAGGCTAAAGTTGTTGAAGCCAAGGAGACTTGTACCCACTGCCTTCAAGGGAGCAGGAATGGTGGAAGTGGCCTACCTGCTTCAGCAGGTGCCTGTCACATCCCTGTGTCCATGCCTCTTCCCTCATCCCCCCCTTTCTCTACCTTTCCCCCTCTCAGCACCTTCTTCCACCCCTTCCCCAGTGTGCCCTGGAATGATAAAACAGCCAGGACAGTTGACATTGAGAAAGAGAGAGAGAGAGATGGTGGCTTCTAAGAAAGTCTGCAGAAGTCTTTGCTGCTGCTGCTGCTGCTGCTGCTTTCACAGGTTAACTCCCCACCAAACAGTACAAAGGAAGAAAAACAAATGAACAAAACAACAATGATGAAGGTGAACAATGTAATCTTGATCAGTAAAGCGTGAAGGCGGTCAATGTGATTTGTATGAATTGAACACAACCTTATATAATGCTTATAAATTATATAAGTATGTTGTTTTTTTTACACTCACAAGCAGGGATGAGGGACCTGCAGTCCTCCAGATATGGCCAGACCACAGCTCATAGCTGTCAACTATCAGATTTGAAAATAAGGGATCAGCAGCCTCACCTGTCCCGGGGACAGTCTACGGGATATCTAACAATCCGGGGAAGCAGCGGGAAACGGCGCTGGAATAAGGGAATTTCCCGCAAAAAAAGGGGGAAGGTTGACAGCTATGCCACAGCTCCCCATCATCCTTGAGCCCTGGTTATGCTGGCTGGGGCTGATAGAAGTTAAATTCCAAGAGCATCTGAAAGCACCACAGGTTTTCTACCCCTGCTTTACGGTATGTGCACAAGAGGGTCTCAAATCTATTGTTCTAGGCATTGACCAGAAGGACAGAGCTGAGCAGCCACTTCCTCCAGCTGCTCCAGTTGCAGATTGCCCACTCAGTAGGAAAAACAGAGTGCTCATGGGAAAGAACGGTCCTCACCAGGGGTAGCCCATCCCATTTCACTGACTGAGGCAAAATGGCAAAATGAGAAGCGGCGGCGGCGGCGAGATCTTGGGCGTAGCCCCTCAAGAGCTCGCAAGAGCTCTGGGAGATTTTGCAGAGTTCTTGCAGAATCTTGCTGGAACCCACTGCCATTTCGCCTCGCTTCTCCAGTGGTGGGGGAGGGCAGATGGGGCATCTATGGGGGCACCGCCCCATTGGAATTCCACCACCTGAGGCAGCTGCTTCAGTCTGCCTCATGAGTGGGCCAGCCCCGGTCCTCACCCACTGGTTGTCTTCCTCCAGCTGCAGTGGAACTGCTTTCAGAGCCCTGCCACCCATAATCCTCCCCTCTTTGCAGGTGTCTCTCCATCTCATTCACGGGGGGCTCCAGCCCACAGATGGGCCTGGTGGTTCTAGAACAAGCCCCTGGTGCTAATTCTTGATGCTTACTCACTCGCAGAGTTTTCAGAGAGGCAAAACAGGAAAACCCCAAACTTTCTGATCTCATGGGAAGTCCTGCAAATAGACGGTGCTGTGTGAAAATAAGAAAACAAAGTGAAAATTGCATTGGGATCGTGTGGTATGTGTCTGGGTCTATTTTCTTCCCCCTGTGTTTTTTGTTTAACTGTTCTGAGAACTTCTTCTGTTTTTTAAAGGGCTCTTGCTAATGAGGTGATTTACATTCCCAGTTTATTGTTACTACGAAGGCCATAAGAAATGCAGATGTCTCGCTGAACACCAAAGGCGGCCTGCCAATAATAACAGCAGTAATACAAATAAACAGAAAGGGGAAGGGAAGGGGAAAAGAAAAAAAAAAAAGAAGCCCAGCGAACCCATGAGATAAGCAATGTGCCCAGAAAGCATATGACTCTGGTACAGTTCAAGATTGTGTTTGTCACACAGCTCCCTCTGTTCAAAGAAGTGAAAAGCATGCAGCTCAACGAGCTACGCAAATCCCTCCAGGCGCTTGGGCAGCCCTCCAGCCCATTGGTTTGCCTTGCTGCTAATGAATCAGCCTCTTTTGCAAAGTTACCTCCCCAGCTTGTTTACTTGGAAACCAAGTGCTTAAGGAACAGGGTGCTCTCCGCACATAACAATGACCCCTGTTTGAGATGCTCTGCCTTTGCCCGCTCGTATTTGCCGAGGGAGGGGCACAGGCGCAAGGGTGCCTGTATCTTGACAGGAACTTCCAGGAAACTGTCCCAAAGAACATGAGAACATTTTCATTTCAAGAACTGACATTTAATGGTGCCAGCATTTACACACACACACACACACACACACACACACACACACACACCACTGTATCAGCCAGGCCTAGATTTTTTTCTCTATGTATATAAGAAATGAAGACCATAAGAAGAACCTTGCCTGAGCAGACCAGCTCCTGCATTCTCCATCTAAACAATGGTTTACTACGTATTTCAGGCAAGCTTGCAAAACAAGCTTGGAAAGTGACATGATCCTCCTACTTCTGAACGGGGATACACAGTTTTACTAAGTGCAGGTAATAGACCTATTTTCCACAAACAATCTCTGCTTATATTCAGAAACCTGGACCTTCTCTTTCTTGCTGTCTGTCTGAATTAACTGTCCAGAGCTTGTAATTCGCTCTGTTCACTTAGAGAAACGCAAGTTCATTTGATGACGATGATCAAATAATTTATTGCATTAACCAAAGACCATAAAAATTTCTTTAAAATTTGCCCAGCTGCAAACCATTGCATACAGTACACAGCAATCACATTGATGTTGATGGATGTTGTACATATATGGGTGTTTGCTTGCTAATAAAGTATTTCTTGTAAATTACTATGTTGAATATGGAACTTCACGTTGAAGATGGCCCATGGTACCAGGAGTGAAATAAGCTGAGTGAAGTTACTGTGGAATGTTTGAGGGCTCCATCTCTTTTACACGAGGCAGCTGAGGAATGGAATAAGTTTGAGTACAGTGAGAAAGGAGTGATGCTGAAAGGGGGGAAAGGAGTTGTTTTAAACAACGGCAGAAATTTGAGCAAAGCAGGGATGGAGGGGTGCATTTTTGTATATCATTTCCCCCAATAAATGGATTTTCATGCACGTTTCCGCTAATATAGACATTTTCATACGCATTCTTTGCTTGAAAAAGTGCGAATTTCAAAGAATAGCTGTGTTTCCATTCCCCTATTGTTTCAGGAAGTGCAGATTAGGTAGGCTCGCATCTCTCCACACCCCTAATGAAGAAAGCTGCACCCACCCTTTGGAAGTCTATGCCTATTGGCATCAGGCAAGCACCCGCTTTAAAACAAATTTTGTTTAAGCAGGCCTACCCAAACATGTCAATTTGCAATGCTTATTTTGATTATAATTTGAATGTTTTAAATAATCGTTTTTAACTGATTTTTTATTATTATTTTTGTAAACTGCTCTGATCAGTTACAAAGTATATGAAATAAAAATAAAGAAATGAATTTGCGGAGTGGGACCTCTCCCAATAATTTGAGAGTTAAGAGGATAAGGCGAAGCAAACGTATCAAGTCCACAAGGCGTGGTATCAGGTGTGAGAGTAGGAAGAAGAGGGAGATGCCTATTTGATTGACCCACCATGAATGAACCAGGCAATGGCTCAGCAACTTCCTATTGCAGGAAGTTCCTTTGCCACTATTTTTCAGATTCACTGGGGCCAAAGTGGACATGTGAACAGGATGACATGTGACCAGTCTCCTGGTGGTTAGTTCTGATCGTTCCCCAAAAGCAGCTTCAGAGGCTGGATCAGGAGCAGATGGCAGGAAGGGGCTGCTTCAGTTGATGCCTTTGACTGCTGAAAATTAACCCCCTGTCCCAACTGTAAGAGAAAAGCAACTTGGGGAGGGTGAATTTATGCGGGAAAATTGGTGGGAAAGAAAGGGGTTAAACAGCCCCACCCTGGTTAAACTGGCAGGGTCCAATCCCCATTTCCCCCCCAGTTATAAAACAAGATTGGGAGACTATTCATATGTTTCTAGTTTGGTCTTTAATAGTATATTTTACTTTGACATGTTGAGTACCTAAACACATTTAGGAATGCATCTGTTTCCTTCAAACGAGAGGAATAAAGTTGGCATCCAACATTTCCTGACACATTAAAAGGCTCCTACTTAAAAGGAATCAAATCTAGACCGTTTATTCCCTTGAGCGCAATAGTATTAAAGTGTTTTCATTAAATGACTCACAAAGTGAGAATTCCAAAAGAATCTTTTTCTTCCCCTCCCCCCAGGCAACTATTTTCTTCTCCATTTGGCTGGTATATATAATTGTGTGCCATTGCACTTATAATTCATTTGCAGTTATGTTTGTTTGTTTGCTGCGAATGCTTGATGGTTGCCTTCCTGCCCCCTCCAGCAAAAGGCACTTCATAAAAAATGTGGGTTTGTATCTCTCAGGCTTCATTGTGGTGGGTGAAAGAAGACTTACCGTACTACTATGTTTGTTTTAAACAGACCAGCTTGCCTATAGAGCTTGTTAATGAAAAAGTGACGGCGGGATGAGTCCAGTATAGAACAACTGGGTAATTTAGAATTTCAGAAATAAAGAAAATCTCTAATGTATTGTCTGAGGAAAATATTTGTGTCAATTTTTAAAAGAGTTATGTTTGGTCATAAAAGCCCATATCTGGGATTTAAAGGTTTTCTTAACCTGCCGTTGAGGGCTAGAAATTTGAAACTCATGGAGGATTTCTTGTTAGTTCTTAATCTGCTGACCACGATAAATTCTACAATTATAGTTGTGCAGATTGCTATGCTGTCTTTCCTTGGGAACAGAAGCAGTCTGGAACACAGAAGTTCCATGACATTGTACGCGGCTGCGATTGTGAATATGGAAATGACATTTATGGTCACCCATCTAGTCTATTCACTAGGCCTCTACTTTAAACCTTACTTGGACCCAGTATGTCTGTTAGAGGGGTGTCATGGGAGTATGACTGAACCTGATTTGGATATGAAACCCAAACCAGGACTCTCAGAAGTTCACCTCAAAGGAGATGCAAGCACTCCCCCTCCACAAATCCTCTCTAGTTTAGGTCAGTATCAACACAAAAAAACAGATTCCACCAATCTCCCAAACACCCCATTTTTCTTATGCTGATTGGGATATAAGGAGGCATCGTTTTTCCATCCCACCCTGTATTTGTCACATATCACAAGCACCTCTGTTTCTGTTCCACTGCAGTTCATCTTCTGCCAAAATCTATGCTATTTGTCTCAAGCTGCCTGCTATGGTGAAATTACATATTCCGCCCCATTAATTTCAATGCAAAGAAAACACAATGCAAATCAATGATGTATCATCAATTGATGATTTTTTTAAAGACATCATAAATATATGCCAGCATTTTAGTGCACATTTTTTTCCTAAAAGACACATTTTGCATTCAATTTTTTCCTAATCTGCATATTCTTCTTGCAAGCCACTTCCTCTAATGTAGTGCATTTTTGCATTTTATTGTCACTAAAAAATAAAATATGCATCTATACATTTCTCCTAATTTTTGTACACATTTTGCTTCAGTTGGAGAGCTGCACTGTGCATTCCAGAGGTACAAATAGTAAAAGAAAGCTGTGTTTTAGTTTTCTTATTGTTTCAGCAATAGCAAATTAGACGGGTTCACATTAAAATGCAGATTGAACCAAATGTCATCCTCAGCCAGCTACTACTCTTTTCAGATATGATTATATTTTGTTATATCATAAGATATAGTAATCTTCTCTGTGCCTCTTTTCTCTAACTCATCTTTGATACTTCTGACACAAACAGTGTACATTGTGACATCACCACACGGTTCGCCTTCCTGCCAATATGCTAGCCAATGAAAAGAAAGCTCTGTGACTCTAATTCGGCTCTAAGAGTGACTTTTGGGTCTTGCTCAATCTATTCCTTATTCCCACTATGCAATTGCAAAAAGAGACCCGGTGGTTGTTTCCATTCTCATTCTTCAGTTTCCCTCTAAAAGGGAGCAAACATACAAACAAGGCAGCTTTCCTGAAGTAATCTTTATTAGAGATAAAGCACCTAGAATCCCTGACATGGGCAACATTTCAGGAACGTAGAAAAATATCACTGATGTATTAGTTAGCATAGATCACATTTATTTGTTTTGTAAATCATGTAACTAAAGAGCTCTCTAAGGGGCGTGCAGAATAAAATTGTAGGCAAAGCACAACTATTAGAAATCCAATATGCACAAAATAGTTACTGATTATAACAAGTGGGAGGAAATCAGCAAAAACTTTTAAAATGAAAATATATGTCTGGGTAGGCTTGCTGAAACAATACTTTTCAGTGGGTGTCTAAAACACCATTGCAGAGGTTGTGCGAATTTCTCCTTTGGTGTTAGCTTTCGGCTGGAAAAAATGTAATGGAAGATAGCTTTTGCAAATGAAAAATCTGTGCACGCATTCCTGCGCTGAGTCAAGATGACAGCAGAGTCGCACTTCCACATTTGGACATTGGATGGATGAGCTGAAGCAGGGAGAATAATGCAATGCTCAAAGGGAACGCCACCACGCTCAACCCCAAATGAATGAAATGTCTGTGAATGGAAGCGACTTTTCCTGCTGGGAGCTGGCCTGGCATCCGGCATTTGGGAGTAACAAGAACCATAATAGGCATGCAGCTCTTCTGCTTCCCATATTTGTGGCATGTTGCTCGCCCTGGCTGTTTGGAGCCTCAGGCATCTGGATTAGCAGTAGCATGTTACATCTTGTGATCAGCTCGCTAATAATACTCTCGCGGTGATAGTGACATGAAAAACACCCCAGATCCTTTCTTGGAGGCCATCCTGCAGAAAGGGGAATCGTGGAGGAAATCCGTCAAGAGCCTTGTTCAGAAACGCTGGGTGTGACTCTCTGTTTACAGGACTTCGTGCCCATCTTTTATTTCTGAGAGGGAGTAAATATTTCTTCACTTTAATCAGCGTGAGTTATTTAAAAGCTCCTACATATGGGCTTGAAGGAACCCCAGGCAACTGCAATTATGCTAACCCAGCACCAAACACCCTCCTACTCTGATAATGTTTATGTTGCCCTGTGTGGAACTCAGTGGCAGGAAGGATGAATGGACAGCATTTTGTATTTTGGATGTTTGTTGTAAGCCACTTCGGGCACAGCCCACTCTGGAACAGGTCTCTCTCTCGCGCTCTCTCTCTCTCTCTCTCTCTCTCTCTCTCTCTGTATATCCTAAATTAAATCAATTTAGTAACCAGGTGCCTTCCAGATGTTTCAAACTGCCTCTCATCAGCCCCAGCCACCATGCTCCTTTAATAGGGATCAGTGCTATTTCTCTAGAAAAAGAGGTGCCAGAACTCTCTATGAACCTTGTTCTCTTACAATGGCAATGGTGCCTACCTGAGAGGTGCTGGAACTGAGTTCTGGTGAGCTCCAGCTGAAAAAAAGCCCTGCAGCTTAAAATATTTTGGGGTTGCCAAGTTGCGGATGCGGGTGGCACTGTGGTCTAAACCACAGAGCCTAGGGCTTGCCGATCAGAAGGTTGGTGGTTCAAAACCCTGCGACAGGGTGAGCTCCTGTTGCTCAGTCCCAGCTCCTGCCCACCTAGCAGTTCAAAAGCACGTCAAAGTGCAAGTAGATAAATAGGTACTACTCCGACGGGAAGGTAAACGGCGTTTCCATGTGCTGCTCTGATTCACCAGAAGTGGCTTAGTCATGCTGGTCACATGACCCGGAAGCTGTCTGTGGACAAACGCTGGCTCCCTCGGCCTATAGAGCAAGGTGAGCGCACAATCCCAGAGTTGTCCGTGACTGGACCTAACAGTCAGGAGTCCCTTTACTTTACCTTTAAGTTGGGGAAGCTGTTGCATGGTACTGTGTGTTAAGTGATGAGCTCCATACCTTGCCCAGAATAGCAAATTTACTCCCCATATACATACTAGAGATGTTCACACATTACATTCAACAAGTGTAAAGTCTGTGTACCTGTGCACAACAATAGTTGAGCAGTACACTCATACAGTTATTCACTTGTGGCAATCAACAAGTGAACAGTCTGTGTACCTGAGCGTACAACAGTCGAGCTATTACAAAGCAACAAGTGTGCACTCTTTCACACAAACACTTCTTCATGCATAGAGACAGCTTTTGCCTGTGCTCAGTGTAATGTGTGGACATGCCAATGTAAAAAAAAAGATGGAATGATTTAGGGTGAAGAAGCTGGTGGGAGAAAGGGTGTTGACTTGTGCCAGTATAACTGGGGTGTATGTGTGTGTTCAGCAGCTACTCAAGGGAGAAGTGCTAGAATTCAGAGTCCATAGCTGTGGTCACCATAAACCTCACTGCACAGCAACGGGATGTACAGCTCTGCAGCTGGAGTGTGAAAGTGCCTCTGGGCTGCTGCTGCTGCTGCAGCTGCTTTTCAGCCGATTCATAAAGCTCTCAGATCATTACGCTGATAACTGAACGGTTAACAGAGCTACTGTTTGGGTTTGCACTGTGATACTCAAAGGAACATGCTGTGCTTGGCAACACCAGCAGGAATCGGAATGCGCATTAAGTTGGTGAATTCAGCATGGCAGGGGTGCTAGAATGTCATTTGACCGAGATCATAAGCAAAGCCTTGGGGAGAGTAAAAAAAGGATGATTAATCATTGTTACTTGGATAATTACAGACTATTTGCGGTGAAAACTGGAGTGCCAGGAGAGCTCAAGCTACAACACAGTGCAGTCTTTCTAGGATTGAAGAGTGGTGCAACAAAATATCCCAGGCTGTCTGAAAAAAAAACTAGAAGGACAATCCACAGGCTTTATTCTTCCACCATGAAGTGTCTTGTGAGGGTGTATGGAATTTAGTAAACAGCTTCACTAAATGATAGTCCACTCTGTGTGATAGGTAGAGCCATTTAAAACCACCTTCCCCAATGGGATGGCCCTGCATATGTTGCTGGACTCCAACACTCATCAGCCCAAGCCAGCATAGCAGATGATCAGAGAAGATGGAACTTGTAGTCTGACAACATCTGGAAGGCACCAGATTGTGGATGGCTGATTTGCAAGAACAGGTTCTGTGAAGAGTTCTGCCAAAAGATAACTATAAGAAAGGAAGAACCTAAGAAATGTCCTTTCTAATCCAACATTCTGTTTCCCACAGTGGCCAACAAGATGTTTTTGGGAAGCCCACAAGCTGGACATGAAGGCAACAGTTCTCTCTTGTGATTGATCCCTAGCAACTGGTATCTAAAGGCATGTGGCTGATAACCATTGACACCACAAAGCCAGAGTCCCAGGTTCAAATCTCCACACAGCTAGGTGGCCTCTCAGCTTAATATACCTGAGAAAGTTGTTTTGAGGATGAAATGAGGAGGTGAGAGAACCACATGCACAGGCCTAAGGCCTTTGAGTGGGGTTAACAAATGTGACAAAAAGCAAGCATGTAGCCTTTTGGCCACTGCAACATCTTGTGGTAGTGAATTCCCATGAATTGATTGTGTATTGCATGAGGAAGTGTTTCCTTTAGTTTGTCCTGAAGTAACTCACAGTGAGATTGAATGATTGGCGGAATAAGCCAAGGTCATGTGGATCTAGCCTTCAAGTGTTTGGCTCAGTGGTCGCCAAAGTTGGCCCTCCAGCTGTTTTTTGGGACTACAACTCCCATCAGCCCTAGCTAACAGGACCAGTGGTCAGGGATGATGGGAATTGTAGTCCCAAAACAGCCCTTAGCTGATCATAAATAGGCTGTTTATTATAGTCATGTGGAAACTGGTACTCAAATGTTATTCTGTACACCTGAGAACTTTCCATTTCTAGAAGTTGCAGCCTTGTAAGGAATAGCAAAATCTGCTTTTGTCTTGTGCTGAAAAAGGAATTCTGCTACCCTCCCCAGTAGCATCATAGGAGCTGCCTTCTCACATTCAGGTACAGCCCTAACCAAAGAGCATGTAGAACAGAAACCTATTGATTTCAACTCTGATCAGCCCCTGCCAGAATGGCCAATGGATGATGGGAGTTGTCCGATCCAGCAGGGCTCCTCTTATGTCCCAATCCACTATGCTTTATGCATTTCCACTCACTTAGGCTCATATCATCCAGAAGGGGCGAATTCCTACATCTAATGGCTTATTGAGCATCTCAAAGTTATATGATGTAATAATTCTCTACTTTCCTCCTCAGTCACTAGGACTTCAGAACAAACTCGGTCCAACCAAATACTGAGATTCTTGAGTAGATAAAATCCCTTATTTTGGCATCTTGGAAAATCTCTAACAGGGTCATGGGAGCCCTGAATCTGAAAAGGGCCTTAGTGAAAAACAGAGACGTCACACTTTGCTGAAAAGCTTTCAGCTAATAATCACTAAATCTTGTGGATCCGCGTGTGCTTTGACTTTCCATCAAGCTAAAAAATGTAAACTATGCCAGCCGGTACTTTCCTCCCGGGAACAATGTTTAGACTCAATCTGTGAAATGGTTTAATACTGCAAGTTACATAACACAGTTATTCCTTCTGCTAATGGAATCAGTGCTTGCCGTGCTGCATCCTCTGACAAAGGCCTTTGCAAAACCATGTGGCAAGGAAACAGCGCCACACTTCACTTGAGAATCAGGACAAGTAGTAAGGGGCAGCTAGTTCCAGATTTACGTATAAGCTAAACAAGCTGTAGTTTAGGGGGGGGGGAATCTGGATATACATTTCCAAAATACAGTGGTACCTCGGGTTAAGTACTTAATTCGTTCTGGAGGTCCGTACTTAACCTGAAACTGTTCTTAACCTGAAGCACCACTTTAGCTAATGGGGCCTCCTGCTGCTGCTGCGCCGCCGGAGCACGATTTCTGTAATCATCCTGAAGTAAAGTTCTTAACCTGAAGCACTATTTCTGGGTTAGCGGCGTCTGTAACCTGAAGCGTATGTAACCTGAAGCGTATGTAACCCAAGGTACCACTGTATAAGATAAAAAAGAAATAAAATAAAACCTACATACAGCAACAGTGTTTTGTGTTGTGTAGGCTCCTATTAGGTCCATAAATTACCATATATGTTATGTACTGAAGTTCTCACCCTGGGCCAGCAGGGGGATACTGTAGATAGTTAGGCAAATGAAGGATCGAAAGTGGCGTTCAGTGATTGGATAGTTTGTATGCAAATGAAGGATCGAAAGTGACGTTCAGTGATTGGATAGTTTTAGAAAGTTGCTACAGTTACATTGTTCTGGAGCTCTATATAAGCAGGCTGACTGAGCTCTTCAGTTCAGTTCAGTTCAGGCCTCTGAATAAACAAGAGCTGTTTGAAGAATCGCTGTGTCGTCTGATATGTTCGCCCACAACTTAACAATATAGCATATATTCAACACAAAAAAACAGTGACAATTTGTTGTTGACAAAGAACAGCTAGGCATATAAAGGGCCCCATTACCTTCAGTAGCTTAGGGTCTCATCAAACCTAAATCCGGCCCTGGGGGCAGCTGATTACAGAGCATCTTCGTTTTAGGTGGAAAGCACTGGTTCTCAAAGGTGACTCATCATTTTTCCAATAGCCTGAGATTAATTCACTGAGACAAACAGTGAGGGGAATTATTAGCACTGTAGATAACAACCAGCCTGCAAGTGCTAATCTGTTCTCTGCTTTACATGCATAAATCTCAATACCAGCTGCTGGGAATCACAAGTGGGCGAAGTGATCTTGCAAAGTTGGCCACTTTGAGAACAGCATGATGGATCATTGTCTTGGTCCAGAAGAGCTCTTCTTTTGCCAGTTAACCACTGGAAATGACATTGAAATGCTGGAAAAAGGAATATGTCTGTGGCATGCATGGTTCTTGTTGAAGTAAGATTTTGGCAAATGCAGTTACTCAAATTGCTGAACCACTATTCAAAGTTCTGATCTGACAGATCCCTTCAAGAGAGACAGAACTCAGGCTGCATTCTCCACTTCTGTCTCCTGTGTATGGGCTGCTCCTGCTGGGGGGGGGGAATGGCTTTGCTAGCCTATGGGATGGATATTCCCAGATGTCTTTCTCCACACTAGGCTCCGGATGTGTTTTTGTTAGCCCCCATCTGTAATTACAGTGGGAGAAATATCAAGAAGACGCCAGTTCGCTCCAAGTGAAGCATCACATGGAGATGCCTTGCCTGTTCTGCATAGTGACACAAAGGTAAGGAAACTCTATCTCCATGCTGTCACTAATGCAGCGATGTTTTCCTGGCCGGGAACCAAAATGTCATCTTGGTGTAAACAGCATCAGAGGATCTATTACAGCATTTGTACCACCGTGTGTGTGTGTGTGTGTGTGTGTGTGTGTGTGTGTGTGCCTTTTCACATGTTATTTAGTTTTAGATTATCTGGGAAGAATTGGATTTAAAACCATATGCCCTGTGATTTTGTCATCTTAAAAATTCTGCGCTTGCTGTTTTCACATACATATACGACCGTTCTGTTTGCAGAACAGGACCAGAAAGCGTTGCACGAGGCCAGCGACATTTCCAAAGCTGGCAATGGAAATTCAGGAACAAGCTGCCCCGGGAAGGTGGGCCAATCTGTAAATAATCTGTCATGTGGCCTAGTCCCCAAAGTCCTGGAGATCTGTTCCTAAGCGTTTGACGCCAGAGGGGGGGCTGCGATTACCACTCATCAGGAAAGCAAGGGAAGTGATTTACCTTACTGTTTTCTGCATCTTCTCAATCTATATTTGGTCTTGCTTGAAATTACAGTAGCACTCCCTGTCACCTGAATTATCCTGTGCAGAAACCCCCCCCCCCAGTGATTTCTATAGAAGGAAATTGAAGGGCAAAGGAGTGAAATACTGAGCCTAAAGGGCAAGGATTGTGCTTTTTGACACTAAATGTTTTGGAAGGAAGTGATTTGGCACCTACCTGCCGTTCCTTTCCCTGTGAAGTTCAGTACCTATTGTAAAGCTCTCTATGGAGCCTTGCAAGGGGAAAGCAGCCAGGTGAGGTCCAGGGGGTGTTAAATTTAATTTTCAACAGAAAAGTAGCAAGCAGGGGAAGGGGTAAGTTAACCTTTCCCAACATGGTTTTGCACTGCGGTTCCCATCTGGTGTAGCCAATGGTGAGGAATTATGAGAGTTGTAGTCCAAAACAGGTGAAAGGCACCAGGTTGGGAAGGCTGAGTTAAACACTCCCCTCACACCAGCTGCTACTGTGCTTAAAAAAAAATAACCCCCCCAGATGCTTTTCCCTACAAGAAACAGCTGTCAAGGCCATTTGGAATTTGCTGCGTCTGATAAAAATGCAGCCTGGTAATCAATCCTGGGCAATAAATGTCATAAATTTGGTTCCACTTGAGGCAACATGTTGGGTTTCATCTGGAAAATGGAACAGAACCGAGCAGTGCTTCATGCAAATTTATTTATTTTATTTATTTGTATTTATTAAATTTGTATACCGCCCTTCATCTGTAGATCTCAGGGCGGGTAACAACATAAAAACACAGTATGAAAATCCACAACATACATATTAAAAATATGAAACAAACGCAAACCAATAATCCCCAATCCCGTCCTGTAGCGGGTTACAAAATATTCAGCTGAAAGCCGAGTTGATGGAACAGGAAACAAGCACCAATCATCCCAGTTTTGTACCTGACCAAATACTCAGAAAACTTGCATCTTAGCAGAACTCTCATATGAGTGTGTCTTTGATAAGCTTCTGGCTCCATCTGGTGTTGCATAACACCAATCCTCACCCTGTTCAGGCATTTAAAGGCAAGTAAGAGATTTTGTGAGTGGAGGGAGCGGCGGATGAACCCATTAGTCCCAGCCTCTCTGCTGCATCTCCTATACAGGTCTGAGGCCCTCCTGGCTTTGTGCAAAATGAACTTCTGCAGCAGAGAACCCGCCAAGCTTGCGTAGGTTCATTGTGCAATTTAGAACCCTGATTAGGCAGAGTTCTAAGCTTTGCCAAGAGCTTCCGCTGAGGTGGCGAACAGGAGGTCTTCCCAATGTTGCCAAACCGTAACTCTCATCAGGGGCGGAGCAAGGTGGGTGCGGACCGCCCCAGGTGTCATCTCGGGGTGTGTGTGTGACATTTGGTGCCAACCCTTCCCTACAGAAAGCTCAACAACTCCTAGCAATGACAATGGCTAGATCACAGGCAGTCTTTTCATACTGTGAGTAGATCGCAGTCTCTTGGGAGTCCAACTAGATTTCAATGTGGGGGGTGTGTGTGTGAGAGAGACAAGAAATTTTCCATACCGGGTACCACCTGACCTTGCTACACCACTGACTCTCATAATCCATGATCATTTGGCAGGGCTGGCTGGGGCTGCTGGGAGTTTTAGTTCAACAAGATCTGGAGAGCCACACAGTTTGGCCACCCTGGCCTGCACAGCTTCTACTGTGTTCTATCTGCTGCAGATGCTAGCAGAAGGGCTGCAGAACTGGGTTAAGTGACACAGTGAAGGGGCAAAACCAATGGAGTCAGCCTTGCTTCACCCCTCATGCAATTTCCATCACAGTGTTGTGAGACATGCAACCCTGCATATGTTCCTGGACTACAATTCCCATCAAAGCTGGCCATTTGCCATCCTGGCTATGGCTGATGGGAGTTGAAGTCCAGCAATATCTGGAGAGCAACAGGTTCTCCATTCTTGCTGCATCACATGTATCAATGCCTGAGCAGGGCCAGGGTTGCGGATACAGCAGCTACTAATATAAGGGCCCAAGTAAATTGCAATTATGTACACAGCTCTCTTCCCTCATGTGATCTCTCCATCACATGTCTTTAAATGCCTGAACAGGACTCCTGTCTTCTCTCAAAGGAATTCAAGGCCAACTTCTCAGGCTTGTTTCTTATGTAACCAAATGTTTTAAATATTAATTACCTCCTCCCTTTTGCATATAGAACACTTTGCCTCTCACAAATGCTGGCAATTTGCCACGAGATCAATCCTCATGTGGCAACCACTAGATCTCACTGCTGAAATGGGGTGGATCTGCACACGGGGGTGGGGTGGGGAATGCTATAAATAAGTCAGAAATTAAATCGTTATAACGAAAGAAAGAAAAAACCCTATGTAAAACCCACATAGAAAATTTATTTGCTCTTTGGCTCCATCTGGTGTTGCATAACACCAATGTGTTGTTTATAACACATTCAAAGCGTCATCTTTTTTTACTACTGTAGCTGAGCCCATGGTTGTGGTAAAAACAAGGGGGTTTCCCACACTTCCGCTTGTCCCGTGCCTAGAAAGGACGGAGCCTTGCTTTTTTCTTTTTGCCCTGCCACTTTCCCATGAAAAACCTGCTCTTTTGCGCTAACTCGGAACAAATGGCTATCCATGGAAAACCTGATTATTGTTTGTTCACTGCTGCACTGCAGATTTTCCCAGGGGAAAGTGGCAGAGTGAATGGAAGTGTGTGGATGGGCCCAAACTCTCCAAAATGTAGCTTTTGAGAGTCTGGCATAAGTTGCTCCTGTCAACATGAGGAAGGTATGCTGCAGATACACCTCTAACATGGCAGGGCTATTTGACAACTTGGTTTTATTTCTTCATCATCATTTATTTAACAGTATTTATTTACTCAAACCTCAACACAGTATAGAAAAGAGAACCCAACTTGGTTGTTTGACTTTCCCTTTCCTGATTGCTTCTCCTTGCTTTAAAGCTGGTAAGCAAAATATGCAGGGGAAAACGAAACCACTGATTCACCCCTCTCCTTCTCTAAACTTTTGTAAGTCTTGGGGCCTTGTGTCCTTCCGTTTATGCCTCTTCTGCTTACTATTCCTGTGAGGTGTCTGGCATCCCAGCAGCAACACATGGGTATTGCAAAAATGTGCAAAGAGTTAATTTAAGATTCTTAGCTATATGCTAGGAATAGAGTTGGCAAAGCATGTGCCACACCTGTACTGAAATATCTGCATGGGTTACCAGTTTGTTTTTCCAAGCTGAATTCAAGGTGCAGGTTTGGATCTTTAAAGTCTTAGGTGGTCTGGGCCTTATTTCAAAGAGCCCTTCCACCCCAATGAGCCCACTTAAGAGTTTTAAAACCTGCCAACTTCCTGCTGAACACAAATGCTGTTTATTTTTTCTTTTTGTTCCACTTTTGTTGCCCCTCTAGATGGAAAGAATGCAATAACATCAGCAGAACAATATGTGGACAGTCCAGTATAAATCCATCACTAATGCACTATTATTCAATGGCACTCTGCAAAACACAAGCAGCAACAAAGAAAAACAGAACGGTCAGTAGGATGAGGAGAAGGAGGAGGAGGCCTTTTTCTGATATTGCTCAGCAAGCTCTATCTCTCTATCTTCCCAGGAGCAGAATCCAGGCCAAGCGATACCACTGAATATAGAACCCTTTATCTTCTTTGCCGATCACTTGTAGCCGAGTAAGATTGTCTTCCATAAACACAGTTTTAACAGTGAGTCCGTAAGTGACTGTGGAGGCCAATTCTGGATCCACACGTCCTTCCACAGTGGGGACATTGGTTTCTTGGCGGGAGTTGATCACGGTGTGGATTTGCCAAGCGTGCCTTTCTCTTAGCATGTTTCTCCCTTGCATCCTGCATTTGAGTGTCTTCAAAGCCCATGACACCTTTGGTATTAGCTGTTCTCCAACTGGAGCGTGTGCAGACCAGTGTTTCCCAGTTGTTGGTGTTTATAAAAAAAAAAGTTTTACCTTGAGAGAGTCTTTATACCTCTTTTGTTGACCACCAGCATTACACTTTCCATTTTAAAGTTTGGAATAGAGTCGTTGCTTTGGAAGACGATCATCAGGCATCCGCACATCAAGACCTGTCCAACGAAGCTGATGTTGAAGAATCATTGCTTCAACACTGGTGATCTTTCCTTCTTCCAGTACATGGGCATTAGTTTGCCTGTCTTCCCAAGTGATGTGTAAAAGGAATATGGAACCCTTTATCATAACACTGACTGCATGGGTTCAAGACTGTTGCTCCCTGCTCACCTTTATTTTCCTCATCTGCTTCCTCTGGACCTTTCTTGGCAATCCTGGGCTGTCTCAGCCTCCAGGGGATTAAGCTGCACATGTCTGTCCTGGCAGTGAAGAACGGGAACATCATGTTATTTCCATTCACTTCCCTCTAGTGTTCTCTCAGAGCCCTTCCATCCACCGCTCGTGGCTTCCACGCTGAGCAGCCTTCTCCCAGGTTGCCATGGTGCAGCTGCTGGCTTGTCATTAATATGGTGGGTAACTTCAGATCCTTGACCCCCTTTGCTTTTCACGGCTTTTCATGGCGTATTTCGCCCCTGATTGTATAGCTCCACATTCCCCAGCAAAAAGATAAAACGCAAATGAAAAGCTGCTGCTGCTGCTGCTTGAACGGGGAGATGTGTTTCACAAAGGCACGCTGCAGCAACGGCAAAACTCCAGGGAAGAAATGGGAGATTAAAAGAGCCACAGACTCTGTCGGAGCAGGGAGGATGGCAGATGTTGGATTTTTTCCAGTCTGCCTACGCTGGGACTGTGTGGATCCCTGAAAGCTTAGGCTGCAATCCTAAATGCATTTTCCTGGGTGTAAGTGTCCTTCGAACTCAGCAAGGTTTACTTTTGAGTACACATTGTGTAGAGCAGGTTTTCCCAAATTTGGGTCTCCAGCTGTTTTTGGACTACAACTCCCATCATCCCTAGCAAGCAGGACCAGTGGTCAGTGCCTCTGTAAGTTCAAGGAAGTACAGTGGTACCTTGGTTGTTGAACTTAACCCGTTCCAGTTGTCCATTTGACTCCCAAAACCATTCGAAAACCAAGGCGCAGCTTCCGACTGGCTGCAGGAGCTTCCTTCAGGCAAGCGGAAGGCGTGTCGGACGTTTGGCTTCCAAAAAATGTTCGCAAATCAGAACAGTTGCTTCCAGGTTTGTGGCATTCAGAAGCTGATTTGTTGAGGAGCCAAGCCATTTGAGAACCAAGGTACCACTGTATAAAATATGTGTGGGACAGGAAAGAGTGTGAGGCTTTGAAATGTTGAAGATGAAGTTTTTAAGAACTGCTTGACATTTTCAGGGGGAGCCCTGGGCCCCAGTGATCCAGCTTCTGCTGGTTGGATAACTGCCTGAGGTGATGAGACGATATTCAGTGACCACTCAATCAAACGTTAGAATGATGTAGGGTAAACAGACTGAAGAGTCACTTGTGATTTTATTGTCATCTCAGACAAGAGGCCTGCAAATCTCCAGAAGTCGTTGGAGAGTTTCGGGGGGGGGGGGAACGATGACAAAACAAACTCCACTCTTTTGGATAGTGCAGCAGAAAATGATTCCCATTTGGCAAGAACTGTTCAAGTATAGCAATCGACTCTAGGTACAGCCTGTTCTCTTGCATTTAGTCATATAACTTTGGCTTATATGGAGTAGAATGAGACAAAGGCTCAGCTGTTGGGGGACTGTATAGAAGCTGTTTTGAATTTTGAGTGCTGAATGCATCATCTTGACACACTGAAAATCACAATCTCTCCCACCCCCAAAGCTTATTGCTGTTAGAAAGAGCTTCATCTTTGGGAAGAATGTGGATTTCTGAAAGGAAATCAGGCTTTGTTTCCAAAACCACAAATATTATAAGGAACTTATCTATAGTTCCTGTGTTTGGTTTCAGGGCATGCCAATCGCATTCTCAATCTCATTCTCTTTATCAGGCTACCCTGGCTCATCCCCAGCTGCCCCTCTCTCCCCAGATCACGGCCCTCAGTGGTCCTGCTTCACACCATCTGTGGCTGCAATGTTTTCCTCAGGTATCTTTCTCTATCTTCTATCCAGGAAAGTAAAAGGCATTATCAGAGTTCAAGTGTTTGCAGAGACTAGCCTCAGGCACATGGCATTGCCTCTCATCTTCCCTGTCCCTGGTGGAGAAGCCAATTGGCAATGCTTGGACAAGCGTTCTGGTTCCCGCTGAGTTCAGCAAGGCTCTGGGGCGCATAGCAGCAGGAGTGGGGTTGGTGCAGGAGGCGGCAATTCCCACTTCACCTCACGTGGTGAAACAGGACAGGCCGCCCCTGCAGCAAGCCTTTCAGAATAACTGTGTTTCAACAACAACTGTCTCAGAAATAATTTGGGCACAATTAGTCCTTCTTTGAGGCCAAGGATGGACTGGGTGTTGTTTCAATGTACCTCCAAGCCCCTAACATTTTTCATGATTTTATAACCGGCTCACATGAATAAGACTTTACAGGCACAATCGTGGCTCAAATTGTGTCATTTGTGCACAGTTAACCGCCCCCATCTTTCCCTAAACATATGACTCAAAGCAGGCTTCTAAATACATTCCTGGTGCAGGCAGCGCTCTGAAGTCGACAGAATAGCGCAAAGAATGAGGCACAACTCATCTCTCAGACTCATTACATGGGGCGCTGCAAAAAGCAAGACACTCATGGAACACTAATCTTAAATGCACAGCCAGCCTTTTAGAAAGCTGACCTATATCTGGAGAAAGTAATGTGTGTTTGTGCAGAAACAGTCGCATCCACTGTTTTTAAATATGAAAAAAAGAAGCAGGAAATTATATTAAATCTTGGCTGAATCATACACAAGGTACACACTTTAGAGTGGAAAAAAGTTACCAGCTTCTTTCATGATCGTGCATGAGATCACTACAAGGAGGGAGAGATCATGGATTTTCAATATCAACATTTTAAAACTTGGAAATGTTTATATTTATAATCCAGTGGCTCCCTCCTCACCCCCACCCCCACATGGAGGATTTGATACTGGAATGGAAATTGCCGAAACCATTTTGTAAACTGACATTGCTCAAGATAAATAACAGACCCAGAGCAAACTCCAGAAGGCTTGTTGCAGACTGTACATATTTGGACAAAAATGACATAATGATTTTATGACAGAGGGCTTGCTAATTTGGGAACCACCTTAAGAAGCTGTGTGCGTCACCGATTTATACAGGAATGCTGACCTCTTTATATGACATCACCTTGCAAGAATGAGAACGTAATTATTCTACCTCATGTTTAAAATCAGGGCTAACTTGAAACCACTCATTCGTATCTGGTTTCTTTTTTGTGATTGTGCAAATCAGCATTCTTAGCACTGCTCAGTAGATTTCTGAAAACTTTTATTTACGGTATATATTCATATGTACGTAACTTTGATGGGGCAACTGCATTACAGTCTTCATGTAATGATGAAATGGCAAACTGGTGTAAGCACTCTGGTAGTTGCCTTTTTGACCAGTGCAATTTCTGGATTGATGTGCACAGGTATAGTGACATCACACAACCATTCCCTCCTTCTGGTGTCTCCTGTACTGCTTAAATCAGAGAAGTGGCTCTTCAGATGTGGTTGGACTCCCATAAGCCCCAGTCAGTTTGGCCAGTGTTCAGGGAGGGTCAGAGCTGTAGTCCGGCACTATCTTGAAGGTCATAGCTACTTCACCCCTAGTCTACATCTAGACCCAGGGCAGAGACCTGTCTGCTTTTGTTTGTTTGTTTTTTGGACAGCTAAAATTTGTTCTGCAAAAGTAGCTTATTAATAGTTACCTCGGAGATTCACTAATGGAATTGGCTTCCTTGCATTTAAATCAAGGAAGTCAAGTAATGAACTCATTATGATGACTGTTATTGTATTTCAGTTCGGCTGATGTTTTTGAAGATACCCAGGGAGGTTTATTGCTCTTTAGAATTAGGTAGAGGAAACTGGCAGCTTGCAGAGAGCATCCAGCACCTTAACTTGCTCCCATATTGACATTGCTGTTCTTAACCCAGAGGTGTCGCTGTCCCAAATGTACATCCTGAACTTTTATATACTGAATGCACATTTTTATTGTGCATTTTTAAAGAGGCACTTCTTAATTTCTCTTGTCTTTTTTATTATCATTCCAGAACCACAGCTTGTTTGGGCTTTATTTTATTATTTTATTGCCTTTTTACCCCACCAAATCTCTAAGGTGCTTCAAGTGGCATGCACGATTTTCCCCTGCCTCATTTAATTCCCACAACAATCCTCTGTGAATGTGGTTAGTCTGAGAAGCAGTGACTGGCCCAAGGTAAAATATTGGACATGGACACAAAGAGGGCATCTCTGCTTAAAATTGCAAAAGAAAAATCAATATTCACCCCTGATTTCATTTTATTAATCCTCCTTCAACATTCCAGAAAAAGATTTCTTGCCATTCTTACATTACCTTATCTTGCATTTCACTAATTAACAAAACAAGTCCATCGCTGGCCAAATTATTCTCCTGTAATCTTCCTTTCCTCCTTTGGGCCAATATGGCTAGTTTATCCACTCTGCTAATTCAAGGCATTTCAATAAATGTTCCTAGTCAATTGGGATTTGTTGGCATTTCTTTGCCAATAATTTTTTTTTTTTTGCTGCTATCAATGAAATTGAAACCATAGAACTGTTAACCTCAGTCAGATTGAACAAGATTAATTTAGGAGTAAAACCCAAAGTAGCCCCAAGCATCACAGAAATTCTGTATTTCAACAGAATCACTCTTCTGCTATGCTAATATAGAGACTGCCATGTTTCTCTTTATTGCTGCTTTTTGCCTAACTGGGAACATGTGTTTTCATTAAGGTATGCCACAGATCTGTATAAGATTTGGGCTTTATAGTTTCATTCATGGGGAGCAGCCATTGTTTCTTAGCCTCAAACCCTATGTTTGTAGCCTGATACCTGTACCACCTAGATTTAATCAGCCAGCAGTCTAAAAGCTGACTATGACTACAACAACTAGCCCATCTCTCCCTCCCTCTCTCTCTCTCTCTCTCTCTGGGGGTCTGTGTGTGTGTGTGTGTGTTTCTCCTTGTGCCATCCTCCTCGTAGGCTTTGCTGGGAAACACAGGAGGGGAGAGAACTCTTCTGTTTGGATCCTGCTTGTGGGTTTCCTACAGGCATCTGGTTGGCCACTGTGAGAACAGGGATGATGGACTGGATGGGTCATCAGCCTGATTCAAGGAAGCTATTCTTATGTTAATTATGGCTGCCTACCATCAGTATTTTGTAAGCAGGATTCAAGTGCAAAAAAATCCACTTGCAAAAAACCCTGTTTGCAGTTAGGAAAGTGATGATGAAATGCATTGAAAACCACGGAATGAACAAATCATTAACAGGAAGACCTATAATCTGTAAGTAAATCAAGATGAATGCTTATTGTCATATAAGCTCCCCACAAACAATTCAGAACAAATGCTGGTTAAAGACTGGGTATAATTTCACCTCCATGTAAGCATTATGCAAGAAAATCATGCTCAATAAATAGATCATCTGGAGGAGCCTGAAAAGTTCCAGGGAACTCAAAAGCCTGCTACTATCTTGTAATATATTGGTTGGTCGTAATAAAGTATTGTCCAATTGTGCATTTTAGAGTATATTTAATATGTGATCTCTGACTTAATAGCACCCAATTCTTCATGCTGATGAATGCTTAACTTTTTCTGAAAAAGTGGTCTCTGAAATGGTCCTCAGACTATAGGAATGTTTTATACACCCTTTGGGAAGACTATTCTACAGAGGGATACACAGAAGATACACTGATGAAGAAAGCAGATTATCTGATTTTCATATGCCAAAGCTAAACAAGTTCTCCTCCAGGCCAAGAGGAACTGTGAACACTGAACATCTGCCTCTAAAAACCAGGCCACATACAAATAGAGTTTTATTTTTTAAAAAATATATATATCCATCATCCATTTATCGCCTTTGCTATCCACGTAGCAGCCCAGATGTTGATTTGGCAACCTTTCTTTTTTCTGTGGACACCATTTCATCATTAATTTGAATGCATGCTATATAAGAGGGAAATCTGTAACAGGATACCTCACAAAGGTTCCAAGATCCACAAGCTGGTTTTGGTTTGATTTTAAAGTCTGAATGAGAAATTTGAAGCAGGCAAGAAGCTCTCTGATGTAAGCCCGAAATGTTAAGGCCAGAGAAGATTCAGTAACCCAGGGTGATTTGTTCCTAAGCTACATGTGTGTCCATGTGGAAATATTTGAATGCAAACATGTAATATTTTAATGTGAACTTTTTATTATGCTGGGATTTGAGATAACACATTTCTGGCCTAATGTAGGGCTGCCATATGTCCAGAATTTCCTGGACATAGCCGGAATATGGCTGTCGGAAACAGTGTCCGGGCAGAAACCGCTGAAATGTCTGGGAAAATCTGGACGTATGGCAACCTATGTCAGAAGTCTAGATTTTGGCTAATTTCCTTAAAAATATCTCAGAAACTTAAATGTTTTTGAGATTTTTTTGGGGGGAGGGGATCAACTTGGCCCAAGAAAGCTCAACATATTTTACTTTACAGCAACCCTTGCCTAAGGCAAATAAATTGTATTGTTTAGGTGTAGAAATTTCACAAGTTGATGTAGCAGCCATTTTGTTTTCTGATTTGGAGTCATTTCATATAGAGATGCATTCAGGGTTGGAGATTCACTCATAAAATGTAGCTGTGGTGGTTAAGAACAGAAGAGGAGGGTTGCTGGTGGTCGTGGGGAGGGGCCCATTTGGGTACAAGGCTGGGGGGCCAATGATAGGTGGACCCAGATTCAATGGCAGGTGGAGCCACATCCTGGCTAGTTGTAAGAAAGGCAGGCTGGTGGGGTTGTCTGGGGGTAGACTGAGATTGATGGGGAAGTGACCCACTCACCCTCATGGACCAGCCTTCACTGCTTCTTCATCAATGGTCTAACTAGCCAGCTGTTGCTGAGCTACACCTCCCATTAGCTCCAGTAAGCATGAACCTCCAGATGTTGCTGAACCATGACTGACCATTGGCCATGCCAGCTGGGGCTGATGGATATTGGAGTCCATCTACATCTGGAGGTCCCCAGGTCCCCCATTCCCTCTGTGAACTGAAGGTTTTCTGTTTCCACTTTTCCAATTGATACACAACATTCTGCAAACTCTGGAGGCCACCGAGCATACACGGTCTGCATCGGCATGTTTTTTGTGTGTGTTTCACCTTTCTCATTTTTTTTCCTAACACTTGGCAGTTTTGCATACGTTCACCCCAGCATGCCAGTATTTCCTCTTTGTTTCTTCAAGCTGCATACCATCACTTTCAAGCACATTTAAAGTGCATGGCTTGGCCCCAAATATTGCTGGGAACCATAGCTTGTTAAGGGTGCTGGGAATTGTACCCCAGTGAGTAGTAATAAACTACAGTTCCCATGATTCTTTGGGGGAAGCTTTTAGTGCATGGTGCATACATAGCCTCGGTAGCCCTGTTTTGATACTGTTCCTGCCAACACTCAAGCACCTGAGTTTGGTGTGTGTGTGTCTTAGGTTGTTTTCTGCCCAAAGTTAAGCACTGGGGGAAATGTTAGGACACATGCAGAGCATGTGCTTTCTGTGTGTATGGGTCTGGGTAAGGGATGAGGACCCGAGCAAGTTTCCCGTTGCAGAGCACAGTCCCCCACAAAGGTGTTTTTTGGTTTTTTTTAAACGAATTCTCCAATTAAGCATGAATCTGAGCCATTTGGATGTCCTATGAGTGGTTTTGATTTGTCCAATTCTACTGCGATGAATTGTGCTCTTTCTGGTGCCTAATGAGAACTGGTATTCCCATGATGAGAGATTAATTTAATTAGAGTATACGTCAGGGAGCTAAATCTGCTCGTTTGCAAGGGAGCCAGCCACACTGCTCATTTCGGGGAAAACTGTTTAAATTTTCAGAAGAAATGTCTTTATAGTGTCCTTTTCCCTCTTCATTCAAGGCAAGTGTCAGAAGGTGCTGCTGATGCAGTTCTGAGATTCAGCCTGGGCAAGTTCCAGTTGGATAGCCCGAATTCTTCGCCCCTGTGTTTTTAATTACCTAACACCAAGAGAAGCCAAGGTTTAGCCAACCGCCAGGATTTCCAGGAGACTGATTGCATTCACAATTTTTGTAATCTTTTTATGTTCATTTAGAGAATACTAAACCTCCCCGCATCCCCCCAAAACACAAAATCCAGTAATCAGAACTTGGCCAGTAAATTAAGCTCTTATTCAAAAGATTAGTTCACATCATCTGCACTCCATTAGATGTTCTCTCTAGCCAGGGAATATGATGCCAGCTATATCTTCTAGGGGGAATAACTTCGGCTGTTGCCAAGTGTTTGCAATTTACTGACTCTCGCAGTAGAGATATCGGGAGTTGTAGGGCTCTGGGCGCTGCAATTCCAAGCCCTGGCAGTTTATGGGATTAGCCATATGGAGTGCATCTGTTTCATTTGGGTGTTAAGTGATTATCAATGACATGTTTGTAAGGCAGTTGGGTGGCGGGCAGTATGGCAATTCACGCAGCAAACTCATTCTAACAGTGTTTATTCAATAGCAGCTGCCATGCACCACCCATTGGCCATTTTTGTCCATGGCTGCTGTGTGCCTAATGGTCCTCCCCACCCCCATAGATGCTCTGCACCTAGTGGTTCCCCCACCCATGGTAGACACTGTACAGCAAATGGTCAGTTTTTCCTTGTGAATCCTATACATTCAGTGACTGCCTGCTTTCTTTCTTTCTTTCTTTCTTTCTTTCTTTCTTTCTTTCTTTCTTTCTTTCCCTTTCTCAAAAAAGAAAAAGATTCTAAAGTGGTGAACAAATATTAAATGGGGCAGGGAGTTCAATAATCCATGGTTCATAGGTGTAAAGCCATGAGTAGTAAGTCTATGTCAGTAGGAGCCTGCCAATAACCAAAGCAGAAATGAAAAGCAGCAACTACCTGAATAGCTGGTAGAATAGAAAGGGGTAACTTGTGTGTGTGTGTGTGTGTGTGTGTGTGTGTGTGTGTGTTTCTGCTTATGCTCTCAAACAGCAGGAAAACCCAGCAAGACCTAGGTATCTGAAGGAGCGCCCACTCCCAGATCAATTAAAATAAATGTGTCCATTTTGGTCTTTCTCATCTTGTCAATCTTATATTCAGTTCTCCATATTTCCACAGCAGCAGGGACGCGGGCGGCGCTGTGGTCTAAACCACTAAGCCTCTTGGGACTGCCGATCAGAAGGTCGGCAGTTCAAATCTGTGTGACGGGATGAGCTCCTGTTGCTTTGTCCCAGCTTCTGTCAACCTAGCAGTTCGAAAGCACACCAGTGAAAGTAGATAAATAGAGACCTCTGGGTATATGGCAGTATATAAAATCAATAATAAATAAGTAAGTAAGTAAGTAAGTAAGTAAGTAAGTAAGTAACACAGTGGTGGGAAGGCAGACTGCCTTTCTGTGTGCTCCGGCACTTGTCACAGTGTTCCATTGCACCAGAAGTGGTTTAGTCATTCTGGCCACATGACCCGGAAAGCTATCTGTGGACAAACGCTGGCTCCCTTGGCCTGATAGCGAGATGAGCGCCGCAACCCCATAGTCGCCTTTGACTGGACTTAACCGTCCAGGCGTCCTTTACCTTTACCTATTTCCACGGCAATTGGGATATTTTTTTTACAAACAAACAAACAAACATATTTTTAAATTATTATTTATTTGCGGGGGGGGGGGTGCTCATGAAAACCCATCAGCATTTGAGTGCAGATTTTTCCAAATACACACATTTTCACAAAAGCAACCCCCCCCCCACAGGATCTGGTTTTGTGTGTTATTTTCACAAATGTGCACATTTTCATATGCACTTCCCTTTCATGTGTACATTATTGTAGACCCTGCAAACTTTGAGTAGGTACAAATTTCAGAGGATAACTGTGTTTTGATCGCATTGGTGTGAGGAGTGCAAATCACAGTTTCCGATGAAGATGAAAAGAAAACCGAATTTCTGCCCCTCCCTATTCTCAGCCTGCCAATGTCATTTTCCTCTAGGTGCCCTGAAGGAAACTGGGTGGCATTGAAAAAGGGGGAGTTCTTGGTCGTGCCACTCTGGTGGAATTCCCTCTCCAGGGAGCCTCACCTGGTGCCTGTCAACCAAATGCTGTCTTTTCCAGTGCCAGTGATCAGCAACAGCTCCATTGGCCCATGCCAGCCCAGATGCTGACACTGGGACTCTTTGCAGTTACCATAATCTGCTGCTTTCTGCGTGGTCATTTAGGGGACCCTGGACTTTGGATCTGAGGTTCAAACCTAGCTTTAACACTGGATGCTGTAGCAGACAGCATGGTGGGCTGGCGGTGGTTACCTGACCTCCTGTTGGCAGGAAGGCTGGCATGGTGCAAATGCACCAGCATGGTGCAAATGCACCACGCATGCCAATATGTTTGCACCTTGCTTATCTCTCTGCTGCCGTGCCCCTCCAGCAACTCAGCTGTCAGGAGGTCAGGTAGGCAGATCAGTCAACTTTATTGTACATAGCCAAAGGACTTTACAGTGTTTAAGTACTGCCTTTCCACCATGCCATCTGCTACTGCCTGGGTGTACAACCCAACCCTTCTCAGGGCAGAATGAAAAGAACATTTAAAAGCACCAATTTGATCAGAGTCCTTCACAAAGTCACAGAATGTAATGTGGACAGTCCTCTAGATTGTGTATCCCATGTTTCTCTCTAGCTGTGACTCTGCCCTCCCAACTCAGTATAATATAGAGTCCTCCTTGACTAAGTTTCCCTGGTTCTAGACAGACTATTGCTCTGTGTTAGCAGGTTTGGGGAGTCTGACTACACTCCCTAATTACATCATTGATCTTACAGTTCAGGAACGTTTACTGGCCACAATGAATATCATTCTGTGTCTCTTTCCTGCTAGTAAGTAGTAAAAATCACTACTCTTAGCATTAGTGGAGCATAAGAGCATCATTGAGCCAGCAGCACTGTATGTACAGGTGTACGTAAGTTGAACAGTGATCCAACTGTGGTTTTTGGTTCAGTTATACCATCTTCCATCTCAAATGGGGTTCATGGGAAACCAGCTATGTATGGTTGCATTTGATATTGACTCTACACAGCAATGATTGGTTAGAATCGCTGACATTGCAAACCCTCCTCCCTCCTTCCTTTCCTTTCTTTGTCAGATTGATTCCACTGCATTGCTTTTGTTTTTAAGGGTGTTTGAAAGGATCAGTGAATGAATGCAGCCATCTGAAGCCAAGTGGTGGTGTTGGGAGATGAAGGCTGAGGACGGAATCAACCTTGAGCTCAGTGGTATGTATGCATGCCCTTTTCAGACCTGAGCTCACACCAGAAGGAATTCAACGAAGTGCTATGGCAATTGTTCCATCAGTGCAAGCATTTCAGTTTTCCAGATGGAATGACCCCCTCCACCCCCTCTTTGTGCTGTTCTGGGGCTTCTCCCAACCCCTAAGCCAATTTGGCAGGCCCATGGGGAGAGGAGAGAGGGGAAACCCCAAGTGTGCTAGCAGAAGTCTTTGTGCAGGCTTATCCTAGTAGGACTTGCTAGTTGAATCCAGCCCATGAAGTCCCAGTTTTGCAGCATTTATTTATTTTTACATTTCTATCCCAATGAGCTCAAGGTGGCATACATGGGTCTCCTTCTCCTCATTTAACCCCCAGAATAACCCTGTAAGGTAGGTTAGGTTGAGAAGCAATGACTGGCCCAAGGTCACCCAGGGAGCTTCATTACTGCGTGGATATTTGGTCTCCCAGGTCCTAGTCCAGCCCTCTAACCACTACACCACACACCTGGTGTGCTTAGATTCAGAAGACGCTAGTTTGATCTCAGTTGTAGTAGCTTTACTACACATATCACAATTACATTAAAACTACGCTCCAAATCCTAGAGCTTGGCCTCATTAAGCAATACAGTAGGAGCTCTTCTTTTCCCCTTGTATTGCACAATAAAACTTTTATGTATGGAAACACGAATTGTTCCCAAAAATAGAGCAACAGTATTTCACTTGATATTAGCAGACTTAATCCTCCGCGATACTCCACCCTAGGCACTCTGGCTTCAGACACTGAAAAACATATTTCTCACAATTGAATCTTGGAAATACGGTGAGATTTTAATTACTAAATTGAATGAGTTTTTAATTTTATTATCATCCTGCCCAATAAATATCAAGGGGCTCTTCCCTTCAGGAAATGTCAGCCAAGCATAACCCAGTGAAAAATGAACATTATGTTAGTTTTGGCTTTCTCGACAGGACCAGAGTGTCCAAAGAGAGGGTAGAACAAAACAGAGACCCAGGCAAACAACCTGGCCTGGAAAATGGGCACAGTTTGAGGCCAATGTGCTGGTATTCCAAGCCAAACCTGCTTGCCACTAAAGCCTTGCCAATTCAGATAGCTTTCCCTTTCAATTTCTCCAAGCCCAGGAAAGCACCATCAATAAAGATCCTGGAAGTCAGGGGGAAATAGAACCACGGAAGATTGATAGCTTCCAGAGCCTCAGGCCAATATCCACTTTCATCTTCTTCGTAGTATTTGTATTTTTTAGAAGACAAAGAAATAACACATTTGAACAGCTCCATCACTGTTTGGCGATCTTCGAGCCAGAATGGAAGAATCCTGTTGACGTATCTGTTACACATCGAAACTTTGTTGCAAAACATTTAGGACAAATGGGGGTTAGCTGGACTGTTCCTTTCCCCCCTTCTCCACCAGCTGTGCTCCCAACAGACTCTGAGAGTCTGTGTACGAATATTGCCCCTGTCAAACAAAAGATGGGCATGATCTTCAAGCCTAGTGAGATCTTGCTCCAGAACTGGAACTGATCTCCACTCACCATCACACTTTCTGCTGCTTGGCCATGACCATGGTTCATGGAGAGCAAGAGGTGGACGAAGGATCTGTTCCAAATTTCATTACTAAGACAAAAAATAGAACAGCCTGAACAGAGTCACTAAACAGTTGTGATTGTTGACACACTTTGCAAATAGATGGTCATTATTCTTCGGAATGGTTTCAAAATTCTAGCCTGGAGACAGATGATCATTTTCATCCAGGGAGCAGAAGGTGTTTTTGAAAATGGACTTCTGCTGATGGTATGGGTGTTCACCCTGTGTTTGCTTTTGGTAAACAAAAGGGCTCAATAATTTTTGGTCAGTCAATGAAAATTGGTTGGAGCTTAGTGATAAAGCAGATACTTTCCACGCAGAGGGTCCCACTTTCAACCCTTGGCATCTCCAGGTAGGGGCGGCAGCAAAATCCATAGCAAGGACAGGGAATGTCCCTTGTCTGAAATCCCAGACAGCTGCTGCCAGTCAGTGTGGGTAGTACTGAGATAGATGAGACAATGGGATGACTCAGTATAAGGCAGCTTCCTATATTCCTATGCCAAGGCGTTCAGAGCGCCTTTGATGTTCCTCTCAAGAAAGGCTGAGTGGAGCTTAACCAATGGCCACACCATAACCATACATCTAAAGCACTAGGACAGAGGCAGATTTGGGGCAACATGACTGGTTCATGACCACATTGGGTGCTGAGCCCAGCGGGTGCCACAACTATGACATAGTGAATTGAGCAAAATGGAAGATGAGAGGCTGGGAGTACTGGACTTTGGGCTTGCACAGGGTGCGGCTGAAATTTGAAAGACCAGGGTCTGCCTCTGCACGATGGACACCACTTTGACTGTCATGGTTCCTCCAACTTAGAGTCATTTAACAATCAGTCTTGTTTCATAGAGAACTCCAGGAATTATAGCTCTGGGAGGGGAACGGGGGTCTCCTAACAACATGAAGCATCCTTAACAAACCCCAGCTCCCATAACATACCCTCCAACATTTCTCTGATGAAAATAGGGCTGTCCCATTCCATAATGACAATTTTGATATTTATACCTTACACATCTTATTGGGTTGCCCCAACACTCTGGACAGCTTCCAACATATATCAAAACATAATAAAACATAAAACATTTTTTTAAAAACTTCCCTATACAGAATTACCTTCAGACGGCTCTGGGGTTGGATAACTCCATACCCTCCGATATTTCTTCAATGAAAATAGGGACATCCTAAGGAAAAGCGGGACATTCCGGGATCAAATTAGAATCCAGGACGGCTTCTCTAAATCCCTGGAAAATAGGGATACTTGGAGGGTCTGCCATAATTCTTTGAGGGAATCCATCACTGTTTGAAGTAGCATCACAGCATATTAGATGTATTGTGTGAATGTGGTTCCTGTGTTGTTAGGCACCATGACTGGAAGATTTGTGGGGTTGAAGACACTGCAGGGGTTTAAGATGGCAGCTGCCTCACTCTCTCATGGCAGCCACACAGGTGAGTGACAAGGGGATAAGTTTAATAATACTCCTCTAGCCCAGTATACAAGTAGGCACTGCCAGCAGTGGGCCTTGCTGAGTCCAGAAGAGGGAGCCTGGCATTTGCCCAAGTGTTCTGTGCACTAATGCCAGACCTGTGATATCATCACAGGTTAAAAACCCAGTATGTCAGGACACCAGAAGCCTAAAGCTACTCAGGATCCCAAGGTAAACCTGGATGTTTGAAATCTTCATGAAAGGCTGTGCCTGATCCATGGGTGGACTCCAAGAAGGGAAACCTTGGGAAACAGGATAACTTATAAAAATTGCATTTGAAGCAGCTGTTTGGCACCATGCTGCTTTTTGGGGGGATGCTTGGAGTTGTCTTGGGAAGAGAGATGAATGTGAAAGAAACAGGTGAGGTGTCAAAGCAGCTTGATGGGTGGTGGGTTTTTTTGAATACCATTGTACTGTAAAAATAATAAACGAACTGAAGGATGTTTTACTAGATGTTCAATAGCATGTGGCCCTTTGTGGGCTGGATTGATGAGGAATTCCTGACATTACGATTGGTGGGTGCTGAGGGGCCCCATCTCAAAGGTTTGTACTCAGGGCCTGTCTTTTATTTCCATAACTAATTCACTTTTTGTCAATTAATAAAAGATAATCTGCTATTAGACAGACCATCTTAAACATTTCTACTTAGAAGTAATTCCTGCTAAATTCAATGGGATTTACTCAGGTAAGTGAGGACAGGATTGCAGCCTGAGCTGCTTTAAGGAACGCATGCCGAAATTTGCATTAACCCCCCCAGCCATTTATCAAAATGTGCTTCAGAAGAGGCCAGAGTTAGGCAGATGGTGGATATGTCAATTGTTTGGGGGGCGGTTTTGACAGTGGGCAGGGGTATAATTAACCGGAATTTCCATGTTTTAAAGGAATATATCTGTGATTACCAGAAACTGGAGGTGACCATTACCTCCATACCCTGTTTATGAGCTTTCAGATACATCTGGTTGGTTACTGTTGGAAAGAGAGTGCTGGATTAAAGAGACCTTGGTCTGATCCAGCATATGTTCTTGAATAATTTTTTTTCTGGAAAAGGCACTAAGGTGTAATAAAATTGTCATTGCAATAGAAGCCAGCATAAGGATTAACTGTTCTTGTAACAAAGATGCCCAGCAGTGAAGATGAGAAGTTGCTATTGTGTTATATTTATGTCATTTATTATTAAATTTATATCCAGACCTTTCTCCCAAATGAGCCCAGGGAAATAACAGCAACAATTCCCCCACCCAGTCCTATTAGTCGGACATCAGATCTGAACTCTCTCCTTAACTTGATCTGACCACTGATGCTAATCAAGTTGCAGTTTGCTCAGAGACGAATCTTTGTTCATATAATTTTTCTAGAGAAACCATTCCAGATGTGAGGCACTGAAAGGTTTGCTTGACTCATGTCAAACAATGAGTAATATCCACCTAAGATATATTCAGTGTGGATGCATTGAAATTAATGGACTTACCTACATTATTATTATTATCATTATTATTATCATTATTATTATTATTATTATTATTATTATTATTATTATTATTTATTGTTTTTAACCTTGATTTATTAATTGCCTTCTAAACCACTGTCTCATTACAATTTACATAAGAAATAATAACAGTTAAAAACACAAAACCAAATACATTTAAAACAAGATTTGAATTAAATTAAAAAGGGGGCGCTCGTGGTAAAGACCTATTTAGCCAGCTGGGAAAGTGTGTTGGAAACAAAAGATTGACTTCAATTGTTTCTGGAAAGTATAGAAAATATATCTTGACAGGAATGCTATTCCACTGAACAGGGTCATCCACATTTAAAGCCCTGCTCTGAGTTTCTGCAGACCAGGCTCCTGAGACCGCAATGATCTATTGGGTGTATAAGGGATACATTGGTCTCTCAAGTACAGTGGTACCTCGGGTTAAGAATTTAATTCGTTCTGGAGGTCCGTTCTTAACCTGAAACTTTTCTTAACCTGAGGTACCACTTTAGCTAATGGGGCCTCCTGCTGCCACCGCACAATTTCTGTTCTCATCCTGAGGTAAAGTTCTTAACCCGAGGTACTATTTCTGGGTTAGCAGAGTCTGTAACCTGAAACGTCTGTAACCCAGTCCTGAGCTGTATAGGGCCTTGATTTCATCACTGGGTTTTATCCTATGTTCTTAAATGCTCTTACAAGGTGGCTAGTCATCTTGTTGCTGTGAGACAGTTAATATCTGTTCTGTGTGTATATAAGATGTAAAATGCCATTATGCATGTGAGGAATCCATACTCGTAAGGTGAGCTGTCATGAAATCCAGAACACACGCAGGCATTGACTCCATTGCTGGCTCAATCCCTCCTGCAAAGTTAGATGATGCGATAAACACTGTAAATAGAAACTGTTTGTTCTAAGCAATTGCTCTTAAAGAAATAAACAGCCAAAACTTGGGAGAAAAACCACTAATTTTCCCCCTCATTTATCAAACAAGACTATCTTCTTTATGCTTTTTAATTTTTTTTAAAAAGAGAGAGTTCTGTTTGTAAAGATCGAAGACTGCAGGGGGAAAAACACAAGACGTTCTTTCAGATCCCGTCTCTGGATCAAATCTCGCCTGGTCTTCATGTCAATGGTGCATAGAAAGCTGAGTGATGCCAGCATAAGGATTTGGCAGTGCGGCTGTTACATAATACAATCCTGTCTTTCACAGAAGAGCAATCTCTGTGCTACTCAAATGTGCAAAATGTTAACCCAATGCTTGGCTTTCTTCAGCCAAAGCGGCAGTCCACTATTTTAACAAAGTACAGAAGGAGAAGGAGGTTCGTTTTGGAAGGGTGTGGGGAGGCACAAAACTCCCCTGGAGAAAGAAAGCCTAGCGAGGTTAAAAAATATTTGCTTAAGGAAGTCCACACTTCTCTGATCCTTTCCCACAGAATCGGTGATGAGGAGGAAAGTGTTGGTTTTTGAAAACCAAATGTTGTATTTATAATACAAGCATGCCATGAATAAACTAACAAAATGTACCACAAGGGGCAAGGTTTGACCTAATCATGGGTAAGGTGTCCCTTTTTTCAGAAATGTTTGGAAGAATAGAAATGTCAGATGCTTCACCGTGGTGTTTACATGATGCTGGGCTGTTTGGCTGCTGTGAGGGGGAATGAAAAACAGGGATAGTTCTTTCCAGCCCATCTCTATATTTAACTTGCGTACTGCTTGACCAAAAAGCATGTTGTCTGCTCAGAGGTAGGCTAGAGTTGAGTAGGATTAATGCTTTGGAAAGTTGAGGGGCTCTGCAAACTGTGGCTTTATGGAGCTAAATATGGGAGAACTAGTGGGGTCCCTAAATAGTTCTAGTCTAGCTGCATAGGCAGGAGCAGACAGTGAGGAGGCAGAGCTCACATGACCTCTGGTCATGTTGCTGCTGCCTACTGCGGGGTAGAGGGCAAGGGGTGGTGAGGTTATCGTGGTGCCAGTACCCGCCTGTCCATGACGCAGACTGAGGTAGCCATCTTGAGTGGTGGGATGTGGCCTTCCTCTAGCATCCTACCACAGGAGAAGTGAGGAAAAGTGGTGGCGGCAGGTTCTGGTGAGATCTTGTGAGATCTTGAGACTTCCGGTTAGCGCCAGCGCTTAATGGCGGATCTCACCCGGAGCTCCGGGAGAGATCTGCTTCGTGGGTTCGGGTCCTGTCAGCTACGGCGAAGCGGGGACCCTCAAAAATCACAGGCGCGTTGCCTGTGAACCGGAGACTCGGCGGGCACCTTTGCGCCCCCCCGACGCTGCGAAATAGCCTTTTTAAAGGCTGCGGAGCAGCGGAGGGGTTTTGGAGCGGTGCTGAGAGTCGTCTTCACCCAGCCTGCGAAGCGAAGCCGCGTCGCCATTAGCGGAGAGCGCTGATTTCTTCCGGCGAAATTGGATTAAAAGAACAACTATCCGTGAGTAGGATTGACCGCTAAAATATAATTGGACTCTAAAAATAAAGAAATTGGGCACCGAGACGGACAAGCACTAAAAAGGAAGTCTGCTTTCCGTTCTGTAGCAAGATCAAAGCGAAAGGCACTCTAGCTGTAACTGCTTGAGAGGAAATTTGTGGGAATTAAGAAATCCACCACCAAAGCAAAGAACTCCCTCCCCGAAGGCAGGAGGGGGGGGGGGAGAAGACTTTAAAGTGTTTCCCTGCCAATTTAAAAGAATTGAATTAAGTACCGCTGCTCTTTTACCTGGGATCGGACTGCCGGAGAAAAGGAACCGGCTAAGGACTGTTGCTATAAGAAGGCTAAAAAGTATCTTTAATTGACTTTGGCTACTTCCAACTTGAAACATTGATTTTGTTGCATTGCAAAGTTACTTACAGGACACTATTGATTGGGATCCCCTTGAAAGAGAAAAGAAAAATTGGAAGGGACTAGGAAAACTTTTGTTATTTTTTTTTTGAAGAGTGTGGGATTATTTTGAGAAGTAAAGAATTGACCCTACGCCCTCTAGAGGACTTACAAATTGTTTCAGCAACAAGTGGAGTTTAAAATCTGAGAACTTTTGTTTGATAGCTCCAAAGTGTGGGAATGACCTTGACTAAAAGACTTTGTTATGGCAGATGGTAAAGAGAAAGGGGACTTACAAGAAACAACCTTGAGATCTGGCAGACAATATAAAATTGACCCTTCCATGCAAAGAAGGGCTTCTGTAATAGGAGCCTCTGGAACTACAGTTGCTGCAAAGCCAAAAGTGAAAGCAATGTCTACAGAAGAATCATTTGCTAAGGTACTGGAGAAGATAAATGACTCTTTGGAGGAATTAAAAAAGCAAGGTGCAGAGACTAAATTACAAGTTGCCGAAACTAAAGTACAAGTTGCTGAAACAAACAAAAAAATTGAAGAAATCTCTGGGAAAATTGACTTAAATACAAAAAGTATAACTGACCTTGGGAACAAAGTGAACTCAAATGCAGAAGCAATTGGGAAATTATTGGAAGATTCATCTACAACACGAAAGATAGCCGAGGAAGCTAAGGAAATTGCAACTGCTGCGGAGGAAAAATTTCCACCAGTTTATAAGAAACTGGATGAGTATGAGTTGGCACTCTCTATGCAGGATATGCAACGTAAGGAGAGGAATTTAAGGATCAGACTTGTGCCGGAAAAGGAAGGAGATAACTTGGTGGACTATTTGACAAAAGAATTTTCTGATTTCTGGAAGCAGGAGTTGGAGAAAGAAGACTTTAAGATAGAAAGTGCATTTAGATTGGGAACAAGACAGAAAAAGAATCGACCCAGAGATTGTCTTATTACTCTAAGATCAAAGGAGGAGCGAGATAAAATACTGAACCTGCATTACCAAACAACCCTTCGAATTGAAGACTTTTACATCGAGATCTTTAAAGACATCCCTAAGAGTATCTTGGACGCAAGAGGACATTATAAGGACCTGGTGATATTGCTGAAGAGGAACTACATACCATTCAGGTGGGAATTTCCCCAAGGCTTGTCTTTTAAATACAAGGGAAAGAAGAGAAGAATAAAGTCTGTAAGTGATAAAGACAAGTTCCTGGGAGAACACGAAGAAGACCTACAGAAAGAGACATTTCCAGGACAAGGGCATCCGTCACTGGACACGAACACGGTACCACCGACAGACGAGGAACAAAAACAGGGAGCTGTAGGAGGAAGGAGTAAATAATCCCATCATGGCTCTGCAACTTCTAACCTGGAATTGTAACGGTTTGAACATTCCCAGGAAGAGAAAAAATATATTTCATGCTTTAAAGAAAGACCAACTGGACTTGATTTGTTTACAAGAGACTCATGTGACAAGAGCACATAGAAAACTACTAATAAATAAAAGATTGGGACAGGAATTTATATCCTCAGACAGAGTAAAAAAGAGAGGAGTGGTGATCTATGCAAAAGAAAAATTGCAACCGAAACAAATTTTTAAAGATGATCAAGGAAGATATTTGGCAATTGAAATTCAATCCCAAGGAGAGAAGTATTTGATAGTGGGAATCTACGCACCAAACGAAGGGAAAGCTGAATTCTTTAAGAAGTTGCATGAAATTTTGATGGACCATATGGATTACAACTTAATTTTGATGGGAGATATGAATGGAGTAGTTTCAACAAATATGGACAAAGCACAAAGACAGGTAATAACAAAAGATGGAAGATTACCAAAGACTTTTTTTGAAATGACTGACAATATGGACTTGATTGATATTTGGAGAACAAAACACCCATTAGAAAGAGAGGGAACCTTCTTTTCTGAAGCCAAAATGACATGGACAAGGATTGACCAAATTTGGGTGACTAGCAGTATGGCGCCGAACATAAAAAAAGTAGAAATCTGCCCAAAAACTTTCTCCGACCATAATGCTGTAAAGATGGTGATGAGGCAAACAACAACTGGTTCCTTCAGATGGAGAATGAATGACACCTTATTCAGAGATGAGGAGATTTGCAAGAAGGCCCAAAAAACTTTGAAAGACTACTTTGAAATCAACTTAAGGTCTAAAGTAGAAAAAAGAATAGTATGGGACGCAAGCAAAGCCGTGATGAGAGGGTTCTTGATTCAGCAAAATACCCTAAAGAAAAGAAAGCAAAATGAGAAGAAGGAGAGAATTTTGGAAAAGATAAAAGAAGGGGAAAAACAATTAAGATCGAAGCCAAAATCCCAAGAGATTTTAAGAGAAATTAAATTCCATCAAACACAATATATGGAACTGATGAATCAGGAATTAGAGTGGAAAATTAAACAAATGAGACAAAAGACCTTTGAATCTGCTGACAAATGTGGTAAGTTATTGGCTTGGCAAATAAAGAAGAGACAAAAACTCAACACGGTGACAAATATAGAGGTGGAAGGAAAGAATATAAGCAACCCAGTGGAAATTAGGAACTGTTTCCAGAACTACTTTAGACAACTCTACACACAAGGGCCGCAGAATGAAATGGATATACAACAAATCCTCGAGAAAAACGGGCTGAAAAAGGTTTCGCAGGAAAGTAAAGCAATTTTGAATCAGGAGATATCAGCACAAGAAATAGAAGATGCCATTCAAGGCATGACGCTGGGCAAATCCCCCGGGCCGGATGGACTGACTTCCAAATATTATAAAGTTTTGAAGGAAGGACTGATACAGCCCTTGAAGGAAGTCTGTAATGAGATTATGGAGGGGAAAAGGGCACCTGATACGTGGAGTGAGGCCTATATCACACTTATACCAAAGACAGAGACTGAAAAGACTCAACTTAAAAACTACCGACCCATCTCGTTATTGAATGTGGATTACAAAATCTTTGCTGATATTTTAGCAAAGAGACTGAAAAGAGTTTTGATGGAGGAGATTCATGGGGACCAAGCGGGCTTTCTCCCAAAAAGGCATTTGTCGAACAATGTAAGGAATATAATTGACATTTTGGAAAAGCTAGAAGTGAATATAAACACTAAGGCTGTTTTGATATTTGTGGATGCCGAGAAAGCCTTTGACAACATTTCTTGGAGTTTTATGTTGAAGAACCTCCGGGGGATGGGGGTAGGCCAAGGGTTTGAGAATGGTATAGGTGCAATATACTCTGAACAGAAAGCGAAACTTATTGTAAATAATGTGGTTACAGAAGAGTTCAAGATTGAAAAAGGGACACGTCAGGGATGCCCTATTTCCCCACTACTTTTTATATCGGTCCTGGAGGTTTTGCTTAATATGATTAGGAGGGACCAGTTGGTTAAAGGGATTCAGGTCGGAGCTAAACAATATAAACTGAGAGCATTTGCAGATGATTTAGTACTTACATTGCAAGAGCCAGAAGCTAGCACGAAAAGAGTTTTGGAAATAATTCAAGAGTTTGGTCAAATGGCAGGATTTAAATTGAATAAGTCTAAGACAAAGGTTTTGGAGAAAAATTTGACACAGATAGAAAAAGAAAGGTTTCAGAACGAGACAGGGTTGACTGTGGTTAAAAAAGTGAAATATTTGGGTATAAATATGACAGCTAAAAATGTGAATTTGTTTAAAGATAATTATGAAAAAACTTGGAGAGAAGTGAAAAAAGATTTGGAGATTTGGTCCAACTTAAAGCTTTCCTTGTTAGGCTGTATTGCAGTTATAAAAATGAATGTATTGCCAAGAATGTTGTTTTTGTTCCAAGCATTGCAAATAATTGATAAAATGGATTGTTTCAAGAAGTGGCAAAAAGACATATCTAAATTTGTCTGGCAGGGCAAAAAGCCCAGAATTAAATTTAAGATATTAACGGATTCAAAGGAAAGAGGGGGGTTTGCCCTGCCAGACTTTAAATTGTACTATGAAGCGGCAGCCTTCTGCTGGCTGAAAGAATGGCTGCTTCTTGAAAACACAGACATTTTGGATTTGGAAGGTTTTAACAATATTTTTGGGTGGCATGCATATTTGTGGTATGACAAGGTTAAAGCACACAAAAGTTTTAAAAATCATATTGTCAGAAAAGCACTATTAAATGTTTGGGTTAGATATAAAGATTTGCTGGAAAATAAAACTCCAAGGTGGCTGTCGCCAATGGAAGCTAAGGCAGTTAAAAAGTTAAACATGGAGTCCAAGTGGCCAAGATACTGGGAAATTTTGGAAAAGGAAGGGGACAAACTGAGATTGCAGAGCTTTGAGAAATTAAAAGGGAAGGTGAGAGATTGGTTGCACTATCATCAAATAAATGAAGCGTTTAAACTAGACAGTAAAATTGGCTTCCAGGTGGAAAAATCAAAATTGGAGACAGAACTGTTAGAACCCAGTACTAAGAACTTGTCAAAAATGTACAATTTGCTGCTGAAATGGAATACACAAGATGAAACGGTTAAATCAGCCATGATTAAATGGGCTCAGGACATTGGTCATAATATTTTGTTTGCTGATTGGGAAAAGTTGTGGACCACCGGGATGAAATTTACGGCATGTAATGCCTTAAGAGAAAATATTATGAAAATGATATATAGGTGGTACATAACCCCAGTCAAGCTTGCAAAGATTTACCATTTGCCTGATAATAAATGTTGGAAATGTAAAGAAACTGAAGGTACATTTTTTCATCTTTGGTGGACTTGCCCGAAGATTAAGGCATTCTGGGAAATGATCTATAATGAACTTAAAAAGGTATTTAAATATACTTTCCCCAAGAAACCAGAGGCCTTTCTCTTGGGTATTGTCGGCCAAGGGGTGTTAAAGACGGATATAACTTTCTTTATGTATGCTACAACAGCAGCTAGAATACTCATTGCGAAGTACTGGAAGACGCAAGAGCTACCCACACTGGAAGAATGGCAGATGAAGGTGATAGACTACATGGGCTTGGCAGAAATGACGAGCAGAATCCGAAACCAGGGAAGAGAAGCAGCGCAAGAAGAATGGAAAAAATTCAAGGACTATTTAAAGAAATATCACAAAGTTAATGAAAGTTAGAATGATGTTGGACTGGAAAGTAAATGGTTACTATTAGCAATGGTTAAGACAAGGAGAATAAGGAAGATTAGTTTAAATCTAAATTAAAATAAGGGAAGATTTGCTGAGTAATCGATAAGAATTTGGAATACAGAAAAGGGAGGCATGAGGAAGTCGGGGAAGAAAGGTATAAGAAATTAGGATATGAAATGGTACATGTTTTTTGTTTTGTTTATGTCTTTGTATGTTTATGTATGTTATGTTTATATGGAAAAAATTCTTGAATAAAAAATATTATAAAAAAAAAGAGAGATCTTGTGAGATCTTGCAGAACACTTGTGAGATCTCCACAAGATCTTGCACGAGTTCCATGAGATGTCACTGGAAGCCATTGCTGCACAACCCTGGAAAGCAAGGCTTTAGAGGAGGGGCTGGGGGCTGCCCCTGCATGCTGCAAACATATCAGTGAGTTGTTGTTTTTTAGAAAACCACATCCCACCGCCAAACTGACTTGTTTTCTCTTTAGAACCAAGCTATATGAAGAGTGGGACATTCTACCTCTCCTGGACACAAATCATATATTCCCAGAATAGCTCCATGTGTGTAAATAGGGTTCCATGCCAAAGTGTGAAAGCTTTTCTTAAACTGTTACTTTTATAATTACTGCATCTTTTGATATCGATCAGTGGTGATGCACATTTCGCTGTCGCTCTTTGCCTCCAGGAAAAGCCCATCTGCAACACTCCATGTTCTTCATGGTTCCAGGTTATTAAGTCTTCCATTATCAAAGCGATTGAGCAAGACATGTTGAATAAACAATCCCAATGAAGAGGCATTTAAAATGTAAGCGATGTTTACTTGAGTTGATGTTGTACCCTGACCATTCGTCATCCAAAGTATCTTCAGATGCGAGCCATAATAGCATCCAAAGACTTGCACATAAGTCTTCCATATGTGCTGAGTGATGAGCATATAGCAGATATGTAAACACAGCTGTCTAGTCATTGGCGAAGCAAGAAGGCAAGAAGGCAGGGTTCAGCACGCATCCTTGCCAAATATCAGGTTCTAGCTGAAGAGCAGAACAAGAAACGTCCTTCAGTTTTTCAGCCATATTGCTAGCGAATTTGTTTTCACCAAGCGTGCTTTCTCACGCTCAAAAGCAACCAATGTTAAAGCAACACAAGCTATAGTCATAAACAAATTACAGTGGGGGAATCATCCATGGGTCACAGAGTTGGACAAGACTAATACACCATCTAGCTTAGCTTGAGACTTACCAAGCCAAATGCAGACCGCTAGTCATGCCTTGTGGCTTGCAAGGGGCTTGGCGAGCTCACTTTTGCTGTCTCTGGCATGCAGGAGGAGAAATTGGCTGGTGAGCTGTATACATTTTGGTGGGTTATGAAGTGCACAGGACTGATCTAGTTAACCCCCATGACCACCTATTTACTTATATTCCATAGAGCAACCAACACTGTGCGTTCTGTACTGTAGTATGGCACAAAGCAGAAAGAGAGAAAGAGCAATGTGAAAAGATGCACAAGGCTCAAACAGCTCCAGATGACTCATGCATCTAGTTCCAGCTGTATCTTACATCTGTATCTTGCAGCAAAACTCCCCACGGATCATTCTGGCCAATGTAAACTTGGGAATATTCCTTCTGGACTCTAAATATAGAATGAGTCAGACTGTGAGTGCGATCAAGACTCATCCACAAAGTCATTGGGAAACAAAATTTGAGGCACGGTTGGGGACTCGATTCCAACTTACCTGACATCCCATCTTGAACCCATCACTATTCCTTGAAATCTGCTCCAGAATTTCTAAATTTGCTGGAAGCTGTGGACTGGGGCTTTCGATGGTGCTGTTATTTTGCACATCACATTTTGCAGGGGAGCAGAATTGTGAGCTGAAGCATCATTCATGGGCAGTCCACATGTTGATGGGGGAAAGTTGATGCTTTTGCTGCCCACGGCTAGCCCAAATGGACTAACAGAATTGGCACTGGTGGCGATGTTACCATTGTGACAAGAACACTAAATCAACAGGAAGTACTTTAGTTAATTGCTTCCTGTCTTGTGCTATCTCTATCACCACTGCTGGTGGGGGTGTTGTTGTTTGGAAGTGCCATAAATCTTGCTATGCCTTGCAATATTCATGTAAATTCTCTACATCTGCCTGTAGATCTGTAAGGGACTCCTTGTTGCTTTCACATTCTCATGTATGTGAGCCCAGTGTGGGTGGCAGAGAAAATCTGGCTCACCAGGTCATTGTTTCCAAGACTATAAATAATATCAGGCTGCTGTCTAAGAAAGCTGATAGATTGTGAAATTATTTTCAGCAGACCCAAGGCTTCTCTTGGCTCAGGATCATACTGCTATAGGCTAGCTAAATCACCGAAGTTGGCAAGAGAGAAACAACTGAACAATAAGACACATTGCCAGATTCAGCAACGTGGTTAAATGTGGTTTGAGCGTTTCTCAAAATCAAAGCTTGAACCACATTCTTGTGCTGACTTTAAAACCACAAACAACCAGTTTTCTTTGAAAGAAAAGAACATACTTTTTTAAAAAACAGCTCTCTGCTTTCAGGAGGTTAAACTTTAAAGGATCTGAAACTTGTCAAGAAGTTGTTTCTGAGGTTTGATTGGCAATAAATACCACAGTCCCTTTGGAATGTTACTTTAAATCCATCTTCCAACATACCCCATTCTCCTCCATGGAGACACCAGACTCTTAGTAGAAGGGTAAGTACATTGAGAAATTGTCCTTAAATAAGTGTTACATGTACAGTACATGTCCAGTAGCTAATTATCACATAGAAGAAATTCAGTATATCTGCATTTTGTTTCTTGAAGCACACCCAAAGAAGCCTGGTTCATGTTAGCAACTCGGTAGCCTTGCCAAATCTGATCCTACAAAATAGTGAAGTCAACTTAGGTGTTTGTGAGGCACGGAATGTTCCAACCTAGTAAGCTTTTTAAAAATTGAAATGTTTAGCACTTGTCTAATTTTACAAGGCAGCTCTGTGCCCAAAAGTTGAAGCTGGCCTCAGTATTGTCTCACGCCCCCCCCCCCCCCCAATCCTTTTAGCAGCAGGAAACTCAGGAGATATTTTGACTGTTATTTTCTTTTTTGGAGAGAAGACCTGGAAACGTATTGTGTGTTGTAAACATGGATTTAGCAGCAAGCTTTGGAAAGGTTAACTTCAAAGCAATATCAGTACACCTCTCCCTCAGAAATCCAATCCCCTCAAAAATCCAATCCGATGACCTCTTGGATGAGATTGTTCATCTATCTAGATCCATTTCAATCAGATTTCAGGTCAGGGTTCAGTGCAGAGGTTCCTCTTTCAACCCTGATGGTTGGCCTATACTTGAAGGACAAGGAATGTGTAGCCCTGCAAATTCTCCTGGGTACCTCAGTGTCTTTTGATACAATCAATCTTGATACCTTCTGGATAGTCTCTCTGGATTGGAGACTGAGGGATTCTGTTTTAGTGGTTGTGTTACTACCTGGAGGGCCATTTGGAGTAAGGTGTCATCAGTTCACAGATGGCAGTCAGTGTGATCGCTCCTTCTCATCTACCATCAGTCAAGATGTGGAAGTGCCAAACTGGTGTCTGGGACCAGTAGTGGACTGAAGAAGGACTAAGAAGCAGCAGTTCTGCAGGTGGGTGGGTGGTCTATATGAGGAGATGGCTAACGCAGCCTATGTTGTCAGAGAAGCCTCAAATGACATTTCTATTTTACAAATGGTGAAGTCATCAGTTGTTGACATGTTCAATGCTCTCAAGTGTGTCACAATAGCTGATTTCAATTGATGATTCCAAATATATATTTTTTAATGATCCATGATCTTCACACGGTTTATATTCAACATTTACGAAGTCTGGCTTGTAACTCTGAATCACTGAAGCCTTCTTGACTTCACACAAAATGACAAGGTAGATTGGTGATCAATTCCACTGAAATAAATCAGACAATAGTCTCTTGTCAATGTTCTATTTGTCTCAATGACTAAACTGGAGAATGCTTAGAAAATGCCTCATTGAGAGGGAAAGTATCCATGGCTGACTCCAGTGAAGTCAGAAACTCCTGAATGAGAGATATTTGTCAATCATCCTGCTTACTTCCTGAGATCATTTTGACTTATGCCTATCTAGCTGGAGTTTCCAGCTAGACTTTGATCCCTCTCCTGATCTCATGCCAGTGATTTGGAAGAGTAGGGATGTGTCTGTCGTTATGTGTGTGTAATGAATTAGAAGCAGAACGACTTTGGTAAATGCCAAAGCCTGAAACCAGCATTTCAAGCAAATAAATATAATGGGGACATTGACTGCCAAGGCTGGAAACAGCAGCTGAGTGAAGGGGAAATGTAAAACGTTCTTGGCACTGCCCCAGAGTTTCAGCCAGCTGGGCTGTTAAGAGTGGGGGGTGGGGATGCAATTTCCAGACCTCACCATTCTGACCTCCGTTTCCCTTGGGGAGCTGCAACGTTTGTGATAACCTTTTTAAAATAAAAGTTTTACTCACGTATATGAATTATCATTCTTGTCTTGGGGGAAAATGTAGGGGTTTGAGTATTGATGTGGTTATTTCTTAACAAACTTGGTGCTTCAGATCAAATTGCAAGGCAATGCACCCACACAATATTATGCCTTAATTATATCAGAAAAATCATAAGAACAGGAGAAGAAGCTGCTGGATCAGGCCAATGGCCCATCTAGTCCAGCATTCTGCTCTCACTTGAAATAACACACAAGAGAAGACACACATTGGATTTGAAATTTTTGTCTGGCTCAAAGACATCATTGACTTATGAGGACATAAATCCTGGTCCTCTTAGGTCCCTGCCAGGATGTTTTGGTATCTCATTTTGCAAACAATTTAATTGACTAGCTGATCACAGGGTTGAGATGGTTTTCCAGAATGCCTTTTTTTGGGGGGGGAAGCAAACCTTTGTTCAGTTTCAGACTGAATTTTTAGCAAACATAATGCTAGATGTGGTATGATTTTATTTGTAAAGCATATTGTTTTATTAGATCTTTGCTCTCCTTCAGGCCCAGCGCATGAGATTGTGCCACCTTCTCTTCCCTCTGCTCCCGCCGCCATGGCTACATCCACTTGCTGCTCCACCACTTGTCCCCTGCTGCTGCCCCCATTCTGCCTACACACACGCCCCCAGCACTTCTGCCCTTCATCCCCAGCTCACTCCGAGGAACAGCAAAGGGGGTCCTTCTTCAGTGTGAGGCATTCTGGGTGAGGCGGCTGAGAGAGTGCCTGTGCTGCTGCTATTGCCACAGCAACTTTTTCCTAAATTTGAACCGTATTTCTAGCCACTTTGTCAAAACACAGTGGTGGTGCAGGTTTTTGTCTGGCCACTTCACCCAGAATGTCTCACTTTGAGAAACAACCCCCTTGACCCTTCCTCTGGGGCTAGAGAGGGGCAAGGAGGAGGTGGAGGGGGTGGTGGACAGCCTTTCTGGGAGAGGGGGTGTCTGGTGGCAAAAATGGAAGCTGAGCAATAATGAGGCAAGTGAGTGGGGATCCTACGGGGTTCCAGTTTGCTGCTCCCGACCCCATGGCTGCTGCCTGAGAGAATTGTCACTACTAGCCTCACTATAGCACTAGACCTGCTGTCTCTTATAAGCATCATCCCAAGCAACTTTTGATACTTAACATTTTGGGAGAAAGAAACGTTCTTTTCCAGAAGCACTAGCCAGTAATTATAAAAAAATGAATTCTCCAAGGTTTGGAAAATTCACCTTCTCATTAGTGTCTAATTGTCTGCAAATGGGTTTAGGGCCAGTATCCATTGCATTGGCTGCCATAACTGGCAAGTTTCATATTTTGTTTCTTTTTATTGGTCTTGGGAATTGAAAACAGGGAAAGAAGTTGGAATAGTTCAGAACCCAACTGGAAAAAATACCCACAGTCCGAGGACGAAACTAGACGTGATATTTTTCATGCAGTTTGCTCTTGCGTAGCTGATTTTCATTTAACATTTAACAGGATGGAGAGAGAGAGACCATGGCCTATGGGAAATGGGGCTTTAACCTTTCCCCCCTGCCATAATCCTATTCGGAACAGTTCCTTGCTGCGTCTGCTATTTGCAATGGGAGAAAAGTTGACCTCTGACTCAAGTCATTTCTTTGTCAAGATGAAACTTCACTGAAATGAATGGGGATTCCGCAAGAACATAGAAGTCCTGTCGATTTCAGCAAGCCATTTCTAGTGGATTGTGCAAATTCCACTTGAGGCCCTTTTTTGTCTGCCCCCCCAAAGAGGTCTGGAGGGTGGCAACACAAGAACGGGCCTTTTCTGCAGCGGCTCCCCATTTGTGGAATGCTCTACTACCCAAGGAGGCTCACCTGGTGTTTTCATTATACGCCTTTAGGTGCCAGGTGAAAATGTTACTCTTTAACCAAGCCTTTCGCAAATTAACATCCTATACCCCTTTAAATGTGTTTGTGGGAGGGCTAGGGTGTTATTGTTTTGCTTTGCTATTGTTTTTGTTCTTAGTATGTACTTTGTGTTTTTATGTTGTATTTTAATGCTGTGAACTGCCCTGAGATCTTCGGATGAAGGGCAGGGAACAAATTTAATAAAAAATAAATAAATAAAAACAGACCACTTTATAATGTTGCTGTCTGCCTATAACTCTGCTTTCAGACATCATTGCAGCAACAGCCATAGAAACAAGCCCATTTAGCTTGGCGAGTGGGAAGCTGCTTAAAGGACACTGAATGGGATGCATTTCCAACAGTGAACATTTCAGAGGGAAGCCTTGGCAGGCACCTGCAAGATGAGCAATAAACTGTACAGGAAAGCAAACGCACGAGACGTAAACAGATAAAATTATTATTATTTTACTATTATTATTTAATGTAAAATGTTTTAACCACATTACTTTATAATGTACGTGTATAATCTTTTATATTATTATCATCATTACCTTCATTTAAATTTTGGATTGTGTTGTGAACTGTAAGGGTCTGTAAACCGCCCAGAGGTGAGTGGCATAAAAATCAAAATCGTCTTTCTCCTGGGCATGGTCGGCCAATTGGTGCTAAAGAAGGATAGAACTTTCTTTATGTATGCTACAACAGCAGCAAGAATACTCATCGCAAAGTATTGGAAGACACAAGATCTACCCACCCTGGAAGAATGGCAGATGAAGGTGATGGACTACATGGAACTGGCGGAAATGACTGGCAGAATCCGAGACCAGGGAGAAGAGTCGGTGGAGGAAGATTGGAAGAAATTTAAAGACTATTTACAGAAACATTGTAAAATTAATGAATGTTAGAAGGATGTTGAAATGAATCTATGTGACTGTAGCAGATATGCTATAAAGACTTAGGAAAAATAGACTGTTAATTCGTGAAAGGAGGGAAAGTAAAATTATATTAGTTTCAAGATAAATTTACAGGACAATAATTTGAAAAGAGGGAAAGGATTTGCTGAAATGGATAATTGACCTAGAATACGAAAAAGGGAGGTGTGAGGAGGTCAGGGAAATAAGCCAATGAAAGATAAGTAATGGGAGGATTGATTTGTTTTTAATTGTTTTTATTTTTCAGTATTTTGTACTTTTTGTTTTATTATTTTTTCCCCTATTTTTGTAATTATTTGAAACTTCAATAAATATTATTTAAAAAAAATCAAAATCAAAATCGTCATTTCTTTTGTTCCACTGCTTTCCCTGGGGAAACCCCTGTTTACTGCTGAATCAGAATAAACATCAATTGGCAAAAAAAAAAAAAACCCACGGCTGACATTAGCTCTGATTCAGCAGTAAACTGTGGGTAGGAGCTGGGCTGTGTCTAGGAGTCATGGACCAAACAGAAGAGTGGATGAAGAAGAAGAAGAAGAAGAGTTTGGATTTGATATCCCACCTTTCACTCCCTTTAAGGAGTCTCAAAGCGGCTAACATTCTCCTTTCCCTTCCTCCCCCACAACAAACATTCTGTGGGGTGAGTGGGGCTGAGAGACTTCAAAGAAGTGTGACTGGCCCAAGGTCACCCAGCAGCTGCATGTGGAGGAGCGGAGACGCGAACCCGGTTCCCCAGATTACGAGACTACTGCTCTTAACCACTACACCACACTGGCTCTCCCTAAGTCAGCTGTGAGCCCTAGAGTGATGGGAATTGTAGCTCTGTGAGAGGGAACTACCCTTCCCAGGATGCTTTTGGGAGGAAGGCATGTGCTCCAGAAGCACACTGAATGCACTTTAAATGCATGGTGTGGATCTGCCCCAGTATCAAAGGAACAGGGTAAAGAGATATATCTTCAGCATTTGCCAAAAGCTATATAGTGAGAAGCAAGATGTACCTCTGTAGGGAGGACATCTTAGGGCAACTTAGGGGCTGCCACAGAAAATGGGAAGGGCAACAATCCCACCTGGAAGTTACCAGAGCATGGAGTACCATGGCCAAATCATCTCTTCTCCCAAACGGTATGTTGCTGGCAAACCCATCAGAGATGGAAATAGGCATTCCTAGCCACCAGGGCCACTTGGGCCTCAAGTGACAATGTTGGATCCAGGAGGACCCACAAGATACTAGGAGACAGCACAACAAGTCCCACTAGCTCAACAAGACTCTCCCTCTGTCCTTCCCCATGTGCCCCCCCACCCCCATATTGCCTTGCGGGGGTTGAGAGAACCCCCAGAACTGCCTTGAGGAGGAGGAGGAGGAAGAGAGGAAATCATTCTGTTTGGCAAGTAGAGATGCTGATGTAATGATAAACTTAGGGCCACACTGAATTCTACCCATGTAATTCTACCCGCTTCCCCTGAGTCTGTCAGTCACAATGTATGAATCTGCCATCACATTTCTCTAGAAGCCAGAGAACCCACTAGAGAAAGGCCAAACTCTGCTCTACCACTTCTCACACACATTTTTTGTCTCATTCTTACATACATACAAGCAGAATAGAATGATCTCAGTGCAAATGGGTCTCAGAATGAATGTAAGCATGCTGGCTGCTCAACAAATTATTTGATTTGCTATGCATCAAGCAAGGCAGGAGCAACTTTCCCTTCCCGCTATTGTAGAATTAGCCCTGATCCGGCAGTGACAGCTTGCTAAGTGTGCAACGTAATGGAGTTGTGGTTTCCTCTACACTGCTGGGAGAAAGCCGTACTACAAATTCCCAATTACAGCTGCTTCTATTTATCCCATTCAAGTAAATTGAAGTGGTGAAATTAATTTAACTAGAGTACAAGGTCTTCTGTTCTAGTCAATTTCACAAGGAAGGGAAGATCTTGAGTGCACAGAGGGGAAGTGCACATTGTTTAATTTCTTAGAAACACAGAACTGAAAAATGAGAGCAAGCAGTCCTGCACTAGTTTTGTTTTCAGTTTAAAGGCCCATGTCAGTGATAGAAAAGCTGTGGTCCTGCAGATGTTGGATTCCAACTCCCATCATCTCTGACCATTAGGTATGCTATAATAATTCAATAATAATAATAATAATAATAATAACAACAACAACAACAATAATATATTTATATCCTGCCCATCTGGCTGGGTTTCCCCAGCCACTCTGCTAGCTTTGGCTGATGAGAGTTTGCGTTCAGCAACATGGATAGGGCCACAGGTTCCGCATTCTCTGCAGCACAGAACAAGTTACTTTGCCAGTTTTCTAGAATTAAAATAAAATCACTTGAGCTTCAATAGGTTTCTTACCTTCATGCCGCCAGTTTTCAAACTGATGGCCCACAAAAAATCCTAGGGGTAGGAATATGATTTCTATTTAACCCACCCCCAAATGCTAAGGCCTGCGTTTGCAGGAAAAGCACTACACCTATCATTTTGAAAGCTGTCTGTAAATTGCATACAATTCTAGCAGGTGGGGTGGGGAATTAAGAGAATTTTACCTTAGAAATAAACTTTAAAGATTCCCTGCGTGAAAATCCCTGTATGGCTCCACCTATAGCGTCAGGCTTAATAAACTCTGGATGCCTGCACATTTCATCCACTTATGTAAAAAAAACCCTGTTTTTAGATTCCCCATTATGAGGGAATCTGAATCCTCATAATGAGAATGAAACTGAACTTTGGATTTAACACATCAGGTCTGGACCCCAATTAAGAACTGAATAACAACAACAACAACAACACAGAGCAGATCTGAAACAGACCAGGCTGCTTCCAAACATTACTAAAAAGGTGCAGCTTGTAGTCGCTGCTCACTCCTAGGGAATAATGACAGCACTATGCAATTGACTTCACTTCCCTGGGAATTTTCTAGTCTGTATACTGCAAAGCCTGTGGCTAGGCTGTTTATTGAGAAGCATCCACTGCAACCGACTGTCCACTGGTGATTAGAAAGAGAGGTATGCTTTTCTCCCCATTATGAGGACATTCGTTTTTTGTTTCTGGCTTCATTTTGTCAGCAACACTAGCCACTTTGAATGGTGATAGTAAAAATCCCATGTCCCCAAGGATGGAGGAAGTTGCCTACTTATTACTTTATAATTACCTGCAAATTTTGGATGAAGTTGCCTGGAGTCCACTGTCCGCATTTTGTCCTGGCTGACAAACCTGGCAGAGGGATTTTTGTACCGGCAACAGAGAACGGGGAAATGTTGGAAAGCATGCTAAATCTGGAAAAGAAGCCTTTGAAACTACAGAGGAGCCTCTGATTAACTGGAGTCAGCCTTTGCCACTCCTGGTCTCTGTGAGCAATTCAGGTTTAGAGAAGTGAAACAAAAAGGCATTTCATTTGGGGACTTCTTGTGCCAAAGTGAATTAACATGAGGGAATTGTTCCTATTCTAACGGCGCCTGGGCGAACCAGGTTTTCCAAAGACAAAAGAGAAAATAAGTGCTAAATATACCAAAAAGCCTTAAGACACTGTGGGAAAATGAGAAAACAATTTTTTAAATAAAAAAAAAAAATTCCATCACTCTTGTGTATCTCTCTTTCCATCTTTTCCACATTGAGGCCTGGGTACCAATAATTCACGATTCTTATTGTCTGGAGAATATTCCCGTAACTCCAATGGATATCTTCCCAGGGTGTTGCCTTCTTTATATTTCTTTTTGGTCCCAGTTTTGCTTTCCATGCTAAAATTATGTTTTGATGAACTGAAATGAACCATTCCAGGTTAATAGTCAAGGACTTCTGATGCTCAAAAAGTGGATACATCTTTAAAAGATAACATAAATATATTCCACTCCTTTTCATTGTTTACAGGGTTATTATGCCCTCCTTCTTCTGCACTATGCCTCACTTCAAGCTTTTCAGAAAATAAAAAAGTGACCAATCAGTTTATCTACTATATATTTTCGAACGTGGTTTGTCTGCTTGTTTTCAATATGTTTGGGCACCTCTTGAGATATCATTGCCAAACATGGCATGAGGGTTTCCAAGACAGGTGTGGCACTCGTCATTGATGTTTGGATGCTAGCCATCATTTGGATTCAAGTTGGTGGACCCAAACGTGACTTTGCCCCTTTTTGGACATATTTTTCACCACCTCTCAGGATATGGTTACCAAACGTGGCATGAGGGTTCTTGAGGTGGGGGTGGCAGTCTTTGGGTGCCAGGCGCCATTTTGTATCAAGTCGGTGGTCCCAAACATGACTTTGGATTGACTTTACCTGATTTTTGGCCTGAGAGGTCCAAGCTCACAAGTTGCACTATCCATTTTAAAATCACAATATTTTTTGGTTTCTAAAAATCCCCGGGCAGTGCTAGGCTCTCCCTGATAGTATATAAACAAAAGCAAAGGCAATAAAATTCAAATGCTCTTCTTCTTGTAACAGAATTTTTTTATTGCATTGTATGGACTTATACAAAGCTGGAGCTGTGGACTGGATTGGGTGGTGGTGTCCCGCTACCCAGCTTTCCTGGCTAAGATGGCTGCTGAATGTGCGAGTGGGTGGGAGTCTTGTTGGCAGGATAAGAACAAATGAAGAACCTCCTGGATCATGTCAATGGCCCATCTAGTCCAGTATCCTGTTCTCACAGTAGCCTCCCAGATTCCTGTCCATGTCCCCATTTCTGATGGGTGTTTTGTGAAGGCCATATCTAATACCAGCCAGTGTCAAGTAATAATAATAAAAAATTGCAGCAATCCTCAACAATCCCAAACCTCCGTTGTGTTCCGAGGGGCCTTATTGGGGGTTGTGCAAGTTGTAAAAAGAAATTTATGAAACCCCAATTGAGCTAGGATTGCCCGCACACTGAGAAATATCAACACGTCTTTTCTCCGTGCAATTTATCATGGTCTTGATCCTCAGAATCCGAAATTAAACATTTTAAATGCCCTTTGCATGGAAATCTAAAAGCTGGAATCAAGCTATCCTTAACTGGCAATAATAGTGGAGTTTTATATTTTCCTAAACCAACCGGTGATGGCAATAATCAAAATAATGCAATGAGTCTGTTCCTTTTAGTGTTACCAGAATACCCCCCACAGGACGTTTCAACTTCTTACTGGCTGGTTTCCATTCCTCCATGTCCTAAGTGAAAACAGGCTTCCCATATGATATTAATTTATCTTCAAATTGAACACTTAACATTGCTGCTACGGAATATAGCTCCCACTGGAATCTTGGTGGAAAATAACCCAATACTTTATTAGAAGGATCCATTGTATTATGGCTAAGGACTCCCAGAATGTTATGAAATTTGATGATCTCTAAACAGAAGGTCTGGGAAGCATTTTCCCGCTGGGAAATATTTTTTCCCTCAGTTGTGCAAGGAAATAATTGCACACATTGTCCACTGATTTATTTCTTTTTCTTTCTTTCTTTCTTTCTTTCTTTCTTCCTTCCTTCCTTCCTTCCTTCCTTCCTTCCTTCCTTCCTTCCTTCCTAAAAAGCAGCGTATCTTTTGAATTTGCTCCTATTGGTTTTAGAGAAGGATCTGAGGAAGGGTTTTGCTGGTGAGAACAAGAATGCCAATGGACAGTGCAGAAAGAACACTGTGTTAAGAAATGGGAGAGGCTATAATGAGCCTAACGAGTGTGATAAAAGAATCCAGTGCCCAGTTGTTCAAGAATGCATGTCTATCCAGCTGTAGTAAAAACAGATGAACTTGCTTCATGTTCTGTACTGGAATTCCACTCTTCGCCCCATTTCTGCACAAAATTGTTCATTAATCGGTTTCTCTGGATATTTCATTTCATGAGGGTAGGTATACATCTCAGGTCTGTACTCTCTCTCCCCCCCCTCCTTGCCAGATCATGTTTTGCTATTTACATAATTTCCTTTCTTAGATAGTACAATGAGCCCCCTGTGTAGTGACGAAGTTTTCTTTCTCTGAAGATAGCTATGTCTTGAACAACTGAGGGAGAAGCAGCGGGGGTAGGAAGTGGACCAACAGCCAAATTACAGATGACTCTGCTAGTACCTCAACACTTTACTACTTTACTAACAAAAAGAAACTACCACTTGCTCAGCAAGACTGATTCTTTCTAGAAAAAAGCTATGGGGGGAGGTGAATCTGTGCTGAATCCCTGGATATTTGAATAGGATTGTCACAATTTACTGAATGAATTATAAATCAAGTTTTAGAGTGAACAGCTGAGCAGATCTCTGATGACAGCGGGAAAATGTATTTATGTACTTTTTAAAAAAGAGGCTTTGACATGAAATTCAGGATTCAGTCTCTTCTTTTTGGCTTGTGTCTTGAGAGGAGAACACAAAGATGTCAGCCCTTCACCCCCTCTGTTTGGTATCACACTATTCCAATTGTTCACAGAGAAGGAATCCTTAACAGATAGATTATGAGCATAATCTGAGGAGCTGATGAACCATCCCACAGCGAGAATGAAGCAAAAAGGCCATATGACAGAGACCAGAGGTCAGCAAACTTTTTCAGCAGGGGGCTGGTCCACTGGCAGACATATATATATATATATATATATATATATATATATATATATATATATTTGGGGGGGAATGAATGAATTCCTATGCCCCACAAATAACCCAGAGATGCATTTTAAATAAAAGGACACATTCTACTCATGTAAAAACACGCTGATTCCTGGACAGTCCACGAGTTGGATTTAGAAGGCAATTGGGCCAGATCCAGTCCCTGGGCCTTAGTTTGCCTACTCATGACAGAGACCTATGACATATCCTGGTGAAGATAATGGCATTAATACTTGCTTTACACCAGTAAAACTCCATTTCAATTTTAATAGATTCCCTTTGGGTTTACCGGAAGAGCAAGCCCTGAACGCCATTGCTATTTGTTGAATTCCTGATTGCAATAGGATGCCAACATTGGCTAGTATCCCCCCCTTTTTATGCTAGTGCATTCTTCTAATAAATTACAGCCCTTCAACCTTCACAATTCCACCGACTCCATGAATGATGAATTGGAGTGTTGTTTACCTCTCTTTCCTCCATTTAATTCATCTGTGGTTTCCTACATAGGCACGGAAGGAAGAGAATGTAGCCTGTCTAAGGTGTAAGCTTACACACACACACAAAATATACACTCGCTGATCAAAGGGAGGTCTTTTCCCTCAAGAAGCTATCTATCCTGGCATCAGCAGAAAGGAGGAGGGGGGCTGCTCAGGGAGACTTTGACAGAGAATTCCAAGGGGATGTCGACCACACAGAAGGTCTCCGGTCTGCAAAGGTTATGTACACTATAAATATGCAAACTGGACACGCTAATTTAGCATACCTCATTTGCGGTATGCTAAACCAACACTCCTATCCCCAACCCCTACCCCACACACAAATATATAAAGAACGTGTTCTTGTGCACAAGCATCACTCAGATGTCTAACTTGATAAACCGGGTAGAAATAGGTAGATTGAATCTCTTGGAGCTTGCTCCCTGTGGAAGGCAGCTAGTCCCTTCAATAATACTTCATTCTTCATTCTCCTGAGGCAAGCAAGAAGGTCTTCAGCACTGGGGTTCTTGTTGCCACCCACCAGGTGTTTCCAGGCTGCAGTCCCTTCTGACCTCCCTCACGAGCTCAAATCAAGCGCGTAATCTCACAGTTTCATCATTGCATCATTTCAACGCTGCACCTTTTCACATTTTTCTTTAAAAACCAGGGTAGCCCCTCCCCCCACGGTGTGTTCTTACTTTTTAGTTTTACAATTATTATTATTTAATTTATTCAATTTGTATGCCACCCTTCATCTGAAGATCTCGGAGTTGTTCACAGCATAAAAAACCAAACAAGCCAATAACTTTAAAATGCCTCACCAGATTCCAATCCAGAGAGCCTGCCGGAAATGCAGAACTCCAAAATCCAGGGCCGAATCTACTTCTGTAATCATCCCTGATTGAAACTCATGTCAGTCTCAATTTGCTCTTGTTACTTATTTATGTAGCTATCAGCCAGGATAAAAAATACATAGCGACTGGCAGATAAAATCAGCCCAAAAAACTATTGATTCTAACCCTGCTGTGGTTTCTTTAAATTGTACCACTCACAATTATTTTAAAAGCAAGTTTCTGACTGGACATATGCTCGATAGCACCCAAACAATATGTTTATAGTGCTTATTTAATTTGTACATCTCTTTTTCATAGAAAAAAAAATTAATGCTTTTCAAATCCTGACTGTGCATGTGTTACTGTAATGGCTGCATACGCGTCATTCATTTAAAGGCCATGCCTCCCCCGCCCCCCATAAAACCCTGAGAGCTATAATTTGTTAATGGTGCTGAAAATTGTAGCTCTGTGAACTAACCAGGATTCCTCTTTTTTTGGATGGAAGGGGGGATGTGTTTAAAAATGTATTTTGTGGGATATACACTGTAGTCCTTAATACGCATTCTGAGTTGTCATATCCAATATAACTGATATTGGCGTACAGTTAAGGGAGAAGGAGGAAGAGTAAAGCAGCAGGGAAAGGGGATCTGAAAAGATGTGCACTCTAATAAGAGAATGGAAACCCTCGTGGAACACAATACAAGGTATCCAGCACTGGCCTTCTGCAAGCGTACATTGAAAGGCTTTAGCAACAAAAAGTCTTTGTTAGTCTACTTAGCGCTACATTCTGCATTTGAAGCAGACAGTGTTTGGAAGAGCTCCATGCTGCTTCTTTATGTTCCCAAGACCAGAATACTCTCTAACGCTCTAATTTCCAGCTCAGCTACCCCAGGGCCAACTGGAGACAATAGGGACAGATTAATAGCCTCAGGAAGTTGGAAGAGAAAAACGTGGAAGATCTTCCGACGAAGGAAAACCTGGAAAAACATCCCTAAATGTATAACTTTCAACACTGGGTATGTACTAATGAATTGTACATGGAAAACAAGTGCGCGCGCGCTGTTTTATCTCGGCTCCAAGTTCCCCAGACTTAAACTATTCCATAAGTTGCTTGGTTTAAAACAAAAAACCAACCCAAAACCATCAGTAGTTTTCGTGGGGCAAAAAATGTCCGCTCTGATGATTTTCAACTGCACCAGTCTGAAGTAACATTGCTGGAATCATTTCAAATTTGTACTTGCTGTAACCGAGCAAGATTTGATCCCTTGTTTAGTTTCATAAGCGGCAAGAATCAGGTATGCCTGTGAAGATGCCTTGTACAGTATAACCATTGGTCCATCTCAACCAGGATTGTTATCCCTTTGTGATAGCTGTTTTCTGAGATCTCAAGGAGAGACTCTTCCTAGCCTGGAAAGCAAAGATCATCTCACTCAACAGCCTGGGGGAGCCTGTGACCTTACACACACAACTTACGTGCGCCATCACTAAGCTTTAGGTCATTCCATTCCCTTTTCACTGTTGGCAGCACATTTAGAATGTCTTCATATGTGAAAAAATAATAATCTTCTTATACCTATTTGGTGGTATATGGGATTTAGCCTTGATAAACAAATTAACTGAAAAATTCAGACATCGGAAAGACAGACACAGAGTTGTTTATTGATAGATGGTTTGCGCTTCTTTCATATATAAACAATAATTCTTCAGTACAACATTTCTCAAGCAAGCATAGATCTTTATGGAAGGACTTGACTGCTGCATGGATTTTGTGTGGTCGTTGATTCTATGAAGATTTGTCTTAATTAAGGACAATGTTCACGTTGAGTGATTGCATTTTTGTGGTCTTCTTTGAATTTATGCTTTCATTTTTGTTTGGTTTATCTGTACCATTTCTTTGAAAAAATGCAATGAAAATCATTTTTAAGATGAGGTTTTTTTAGCCATTTGTAAGAAAGCTTCTACAAAGAGGGATCAACATAGAATTCATCCCTCTCTGTGATTAAATTGGCCTTTTTTGGGTTGAGAGGAGCCAAAATGATTTGCTGTGTTGGCCAAATATTTCCTTGCTGTTTCTGTATTGCATTTATTGAAATACACAGCAGGGAGCTGCTAAGTCCCTTGTTTACACACACCTCCCACACTCATGAAATAATTGGGCATGTAACATGATGACCAAAGATAAGCAAAGAGCTGTAAGTTGCACAATATGCGCGCTTCCACTGTTGCAGTTGACAAAATGATTAACATTATATGAATAAGTGGCATGGCAAGGCACGCAACAGATCTAATCCAATGGAATACTTTGTGTACATTTGATTATTAAGCATTGTTTATTATTATTATTTGTCAGGGAACTGACATCGGAGCCCAGAGTGGAGGTAGGGCTCTCCGATGATGCAGGAGAAGGGACCAGCAGGGAGAGGGAGAACACTTCCATTGGGGAAGGAAATCGGCGTGACACCAGGAAAGAAGGGGAGGAGGGAAGGTCTTCGGAGAGAGGGCTCCAAGACCCTTCCACAGGGTCCAGCGGGGAGAGCCCAGGACCTCCGCTGGCCACGCCCACTCTGCGCAGGAGACTTCCGCGCAGGGAGGCTAGGAGGAGACTTGGCGTCAAACAGCTTTTATGTTGGAAGAAGTTTAGGGAACGCCCACTGACGGATTCTGCCAGTGACTGAGACAGTCGCCTTGTAAGGGCTGTCAAATCAGGGAAAGGTCTAGCTACCCCAACAACTGGGAGCAGTTTGGAATTTACGCACAAGCAACCCCAATTCCCATTACATTATTATTTATTAGTCAGGAGCTAGAGGATGAGGGGAGGAGGGAAAAGAAGAAATCATTTATTATTGTTGTTGTTTTTATTTATTAAATTTATATGCCACCCTTCAAACAAAGATCTCAGGGCGGTTCACCAGATAAATATACAAGATAAAAGCACAAGTAAATAGTTAGAACAAAAGAATAATATTTATTATTATTATTTCTTAACTTTAAAAAATTGACTGTGTGGGTTGTGTAATGTTGAATACACAACCCTCTATGTTGTGCCACCAGTGACAAGGGAAGCTACTTCCTTCTCTGGGGGATTCTGGGTGTTAAATTGTGGGTGAACATATCAGACCGACACAGCGATTCTTCAAACAGCTCTTGTTTATTCACAGGCCAGAACAGAACTGAACTGAAGGGTTTAGCCAGCCTGCTTATATAGAGCTCCACTACAATGCAACAGTAACAACTTTCTGTAGCTATCCAATCACTGAACGTCACTTTCAATTCCTTATTTGCGTATGTGGACCTGAGTGAAAACTAACTACAGTATCCCCCTGCTGGCCCAGGGTGAGAACTTCAGTACATAACACTGGGGAAAACAAAATGGTGGCCACCAGGAGTCAGGTTCTCCCAGCACTGTCATCAACAGGGGCAGCAAAACATACTTCCTGAAGACAAATGTGAGCACTGAACTGAAAAGTGAATGTCAAAACAAATGAACTTTTGCCAGATAAAACTTTAACTAAAAAGGATTTTGGAGTTTTTAAAAATAAAAATCTTGAAAGTGAAACCAACTCTTGCACACCACTCATGTGACAGGGGAAGGCAATGAGATCTTTTGAAAGAGTGCAAGTCAAGAGCTTGGGGGAGGCTCAGCATTCAAGAATGGTAAACAGCCTCCATTTTTGTGGCATTCCTCAGCACAGGTCTCGTGAAGTTCTAAGAAATGGCAATAAAATGCTATGGCTGATTTATTACATCCAAGATGCTCAACATATTTTAGTCAGATGTGTTTATTGTCAGAGGGAAAAGCTGTTCAGTGTGAGAAACAAAGGGTTAGCTTATAGCAGGTGTAAGCAATATTTTGACCTGGAATTGAGAGGCCTTGTCACCCAGTACAAACCTTTCCTTTCTTCAAAATAAATAGGCCTTATAAATAGTGGAATACCACAAAATGTGGCCAAACTGTTCTTCTGGAGGAATGATATGAGGTCCTTCCTTCCTTCCTTCCTTCCTTCCTATCCTCTGTTTTAAAGATGATCTTATTCAAGAGCATCCCCACTCCATACAACATAGTGTATGCACCTTGCATGCAGCAGAGAACTGGTAAAATTAATATTAGCTGTCTGCCACAGGAAACATCTTGCATGATTAAACATTCTATACCTATGAGTGTGTGCGTGTGCACACACTTCATGTGTTGGAAGACATTATGTTTTGTGTTAAGTATGAAAGAGCAGAATTGGAGACAGAAGAGAAGGAAATAGCAGAAATGTTAGGCATTTATTGTGCATCTGTCTGCAGAATGAAAAAAAAAAGACGATTATGAAGCAAAATTAGACATCAGCTGTGAAGCAGAGTTGAAGCATGCCGGGTGTGGGGGTAATGGAGAGAGAACATACTGCCAGCATCTGAAACTAATGTTCCAGTGTGTTCTAGGGAATTTTCCATTTACTTTACTTTTCTTTCTTTCTTTCTTTCTTTCTTTCTTTCTTTCTTTCTTTCACAGAACCCATTAAAAGTGTGGGCATGTCACACAAATTTGACACATTAGATATTTAAGAACACAAATGAAAAAGCCACCAATAGACCAGGACAGCCAGTACTTTGACAGAGAATCAAAACATTGGCCCTAATAGTTCTTTGTATTATCAGCCATCAATGTATTAACAGGGACGAAGACAACCGAAATGAACAAGGGTTTGGGAGCACCTTCTGTACCAGGAAGGGCAAAAACATTTGGGATAATTAAACTTAGAGGGGAACAGATAACTAAGGAATAGGAGAGGGATGGGGCAGAGTTTATAAAATTATGAATAGTATGGAGAATGCACAGAGAGAAAGAGAGCGAGAGAGGGGCAGGCAGGCAGTCAGGCAGATAAATTTTTCTAACCTCTTTCCTAACTTGGGGTCACCAAATGAAATTAATTGCCAGTAGATTCAGTACAGACAAAAGGAAGCATTGTTCCATACAATGTAGAAAACTAACTTATGGAATTCAGAGTGGCAAATAATCCATATGTCAATGAAAAATTCTGTCACCTGCTATATGTTTATCACATTCACTACCACAAGATGCCCACTGCCTTAGATAGTTGTTTAGAAATGATTAGAGAAACTCATGAAAGATATATGTATCAATGGCTATTGGCCTTTGGAACTGCCATTTCCATACCCCTGAATCGCAAATCCTGGGGAGAAATGACAGTGGAAGTCTGTTGCCATCATTCCCTGCTTCTATGATTCTCATAGCCTTCTGGCTGGTCATTACTGGAAGGAGAATGCTAGTCTAGAAGCACATTCACAGCACATATGGAAAGCAGTATGATAACACATTAAACAGTCTTGTCTTCCCCCAAAGAATTCTGGGTGGTTCTGTAGTTTGCTGTGGATGCTGAGAGTTGTTAGGTGACCCCTATTCCCCTCACAGCTTTGCAATTCCCAAGTCAATCCCTCTTCACAGGTAACTGTGAAAATACATGGGGTAGTTTAAAGGGTGCTGGGGAGCTAATACTTACCCGTATTACTTGTTAACATAAATGCATGCCTCAGAGAAATAATAGTTACTTGGATTTAGATGTGAATCAGAGGAGCAGGCAAGCAGAGGTGATTCAGTTCCTTGCGAGAGCAAACATTCCTACATTGTGTAAATGGCTCATCTTGAAAAGCCTGTGCCAAGTTGAACTTACTTAAACCAGACTTTTACATCTAACAGTGTCCATTAAGTTTTTATTTGCTGTACCCAATTTAGCATGTCCTCCTCTCCCAGCTCTCCCCACCACACAGATAAACAGTGAATCAATGGAAAACTATGAATGGCATGGCTGCCGGGCCATGAGCCCACACTATGTGGGATACTAAGTATAAAAACCATATAATGTGTTGACAAATACCATCCCTTGATGCTGGGAATGCTCTATACAGTTCATAATGTTCCCAAGTTTACCTTTGGCCCAGCTCAGTAGAGTCTTTATGCGAGGAGTATCAAACGTGTTGGTCTTGCTTGAGACACAGAAAATGTATCACTTTCGAAAGGAGAATACTTGTTTTGCTACAGTACATTGTGGTTTCCTCCATACAGATGTCTCCCAAGGGGGCTTCTATTGAGGGCATTTAGTGGTTTGGGAGAAAAATTATCCCTATGCTGTAAAAAAATATTTTTTATTATTTGTTCAACGCAAACGCTAAACCTTCACCACCCACCCTGGCCTATGTGTTCACGTGATGGACAGATTTTGGAGTTTGTTTGCTTTTCTTCTTTACTTTCAGTGAGTTTCACTGTCAAATGGAATTTCTACTTCAGCATTCATCAGTGTATATTGTCGTGCATTTTCTTGTACTTTGCTTGAACATAAGATCGCCATTGCAATTTCCTTAAACGAGGGGACGTGGTGAGAAATTTCATTGCCTGATACATTTTCCCTGTCGCCTGACCATACTTCTTTTTGTCATCTTTGTTTCCCTCAAAAAATTTCAGATGTCTCACACATGTGGGAACCAACAAATGCACCTCGATTTTTAAATTTTACTTTGGGCCAAACATTGCGGAAATATTTGTCTTAATAACCCATGAACATTAATTTACTCCTAAGCTTATAAAGCAGCACTTACACAATGAAATATGATGCCATGCATTTAATCCTGTGAAGAGCCACCTTGTTTTGCTTTAGAAGAACAGGTGAAACTGACAAAACAGGTTCAGTTCCTATTGATCCAGGTTATAAGCACAATAGTATCTGGGCTAGGTGAGCCCAGTTGGAACTTGAAGGCAAACATGTCAACTCTTTGTGCCAGCTTTTAAAACATTTACCTCAGAACTGCCTTCTTTTGCTGTGTCTCATGGGCTTGCTAAAGGGCCATACAGTGACATTCTCTGCCACTCTATTTGGTGTGTTTATGGGCAAATTTAATGCTTGCAGGATCTCTCCCCACCCCCACTAGATCCCCCCACTAGATCTGCCAGCTGGAGCCTGGTGCAAAAGGCATACTCAGAATTAAAGAAGTTTGAGCACAGGGGTTTGTTTTGAGAAGCAAAACTGACCTGAACAACTGTCTTTCCACACAAAAAATCCAGCCCTGGTCCCCCTCCCAGCTTCCTTCATGTCAGCTCCATAATAGAGCCGGAGTCATTTTGTCATTGCCTTGTTAAGAAATCATTACTGGTCTACAGCAAATCATCCAGTGATCTGCCAAATAGATCTACCTTCTGCCCACCCTGGTCCATAGGACTAAGTGTGACAGTGTAGAAATTTGCTATTATGTACGTATCTTAGAAGGCTGATTGGAAACTACAGCCAGTGCAGGACATTTTAGCCTAATTCTTTAATTGGTTAATTACCAGAAACTCATCAATGCATTTTCATGTCACAAGAATGGCTATCATTACTTCAGTCTTGTATGCAATAGTCACCTATATATGCATAACCTCAAAGCGTCCCTATTTTCCAGGGACAGTCCTGGAATTATGAAAGCCATCGCAGTTTCTGATTTGATTCTGGAATGTTCTGAGAGATTTTTGCATGGGCTGGATTTTAACTGTAGAAGTTACCTTTGTACGTTTAGGTGTAGGAATTTGCATGTTTGATAGCAGTTTCATGTTTGATAATGCTTTAGTACAAATACCTTTAAAAACAATTATTTAGATGCTATTTAGATATACATAATCAACAAATATCAGAATATCCCTTTCCCAAAGAGAAAACCATACCCATCACTGTTGTTTTGCTTTTAGAAAAATAACTATGGGCAATAGTTAACACAGTGATCAGAAGCAGACAAGGGAACAGTACATGTAGGAAGCTATAGCAAATAATTAAACATATTACCAAAGCACATGAGATTATTGGGTTAGCATGTGAAGTGACCACTGGAGGAAGGCATTGACCTCTGGAATGGCTTCATTTTCAACCTCAAGTTTAACTCAAGTTTGAAAAACAACATATTCAGCCATGACTATCCAGCATCTGTAAGAGGTTCATTGATCTGGGAGGGGGTGATCAGGTCAAACCATACACAAAGGTCCAAGCAAAAATGCATAGAGGTTTGATACCTCTGTTCCAAACTGGCCCCCCAAGGCCCTCAAAATAATTATTTTTTCTTTTAAACAGGCAGTAACTTACCCTGCTCCTTCAGGATAGTTAAAAATAAATCTGAAGCAGATATATTCTTTAGTTTTCCCCATCCTATTATTACATTTGATTACTGAGTACTCTCTCAAGAACAAAGTCATGGGACATGTTAAACGCTAATAGAAAGAGATGGTGGCTTAAGCTTCTGTGGGCCAAAGCTTTAAATTCAAGGAGAAACTTTTTGCGTTCACAAAAGACCCTAATCCTGCTCAATTATCATGCAATGGAAAAGGTGCTTTGAAAACTGACCAGCTATTTTTTGAGATGAAGTGTGAACAGGGACTCCGCGATAAATCAAAACTCCTTGCTGGTTTTCAGGCAAGACACATTTCCTATCCTTTTGCCTGATGTTGTCTTGGTTCCTCCTCACTCCCCAGGCACTTGAGAAGAACAAAAGGAAGCCAAATCCTTGTTTTATTGCTTGGAAATGACTGAGATATGCATCCCCAGCCCTGTTCCAACTGTCTTAATTGACCCAAGAGCAACGTGTTTCTTTCGCTGTCGGGTTAAGTTTTTACAATGTGGCTCGGCGCAAAAGCCCTGGCATCTCCAGATGACAGCTTCTCTTTCCATGGGGCTGCCATTCAATTTGGACATATACCCAGGATAAATTTTCCCCACTCCAAACATCCCACCCCCTATTTTCACATTTGTGCAGGTTATCTTGCACCGTACTTTGTGTAAGTTACTCCCGGCTGGTTCTCCAGACAATCCCTTGGCAAGAGAGCTTCACAGAGCAGCTACTCAAGCTACAATTTCATTACTGGTCAACTAACTGAGTCGCATTTATAGTGGCATGCCAGAAGAACACAATGGTTTGTCTAGTCCAGCATCCTACTATCACAATGGCTGATCAGAAGTCAGAGCAAAACCTGCAAACTGAACACAGCAACACTCTGCCCACCGGCTATTCCCAGCAACTGGTATGGCTCTGGCAATGGAGGGAGAACATAGTCATTGTAGACTAGCAGCTGTTAATAGCTTTGTTCTCCGGGAATTTGTCTAATCCCCTTTTAAGCCATTCCAAACCGGTGGCCATTACAGCCTCTTATCTAATGGGAAAGGTCCATAGCTCAGTGGTAGAGCACATATTTTGGATGCAAAAAGTCCCAGGGTTTGGTTTAGAAGTCACTGATGCCTCCCTCCCTTTTTATTTACAGAAGACAAATCACCCCCATCTCCAGATCCATCTGCAAGTTATGCAAGGGACTTCTCCAGAATGTAACATCGTTCCAATTGGAAACTCATACCAAGTACTTTATCAAACTGAGACAAGGTTTGGTGGGAGAATGAGAATTAAGTTGCCTCTAGACACAAGTCTATTTTATTTTAGGGATGTTATAGATTATATTTTAAGATGCGATGCCCATGGCCCACGATAGATGTGGAAACGTGGGAGAGCTTGCAGAGAGTTGCTTCCAGCTTCATTTGCCAGGTCACAAGTTTATAAACAATGGAAACTCACAATGGGGTCTGTTCTGGGCAGTGCTTTTTTTCTGGGGAGACGCAGGGATACACCCCTAAACATTTTGTGAATCTTTGTACTTTTGTCCATTTACAGTGGTACCTCGGGTTAAGTACTTAATTTGTTCCGTAGGTCCGTTCTTAACCTGAAACTGTTCTTAACCTGAAGCACCACTTTAGCTAATGGGGCCTCCTGCTGCCACTGCGCCGCCAGAGCACGATTTCTGTTCTCATCCTGAAGCAAAGTTCTTAACCTGAAGCACTATTTCTGGGTTAGCGGAGTCTGTAACCAGAAGCATATGTAACCTGAAGCGTATGTAACCTGAGGTACCACTATACTGTATTTATTTTCCCCGATTTCAACTATAAAATGGTGATTTTCTTCAGTCAAAATGAGAGCACTCCTAAACATTTATTTATTTTTAGGGGGAAACGCACTGGTTCTGGGTGTTTCAACAGGGGTAGAGAAATAGCCTTCTGAGGGGCACTTTAAGCATTACATTTTAACTACCTGGAAACAACTCCCATGTAGGAAGAAATATGAAATAGCCGATGAATTGTCTCACATAAACAGGATTATCACATAGGTATCTGTTTGCTGTGAGTGTATGCACGGGCAAGCCATGGCAAGCACATGTACACCTTTTATGCATACCTAGTGAAATAGGGGTCACATCTGCCCCTGACACTTAAAGCACTCTTCTATACCACTTTCCCCAAAGAATCCTGGGAACTGGGAACTTCCGGTGAAGGGCAATATATAAATTTAACAAATAATATTAAATAGTACTGGGCTCTGCCAATAATTCTATTGTCATAGGACTTGTTGGGTTCCAGAGCTTGACTGGCAATTGCCTCTGATTCCATCCTGAGCCCAACATGTGGCTGTTCCCCATTGCTCATGTCTCTATCCAATGTCAGCTCACGATTCAATTTATAAATGCTCAGTAGCTTACGGTCCAGCACTGACTCTAATTGTGTGAAATCACCACAGCTGGAGATCCATGTGTCACTTTCATGCACTTAACTTTGCAAAAGTGCTTGGCATGTTGGAAAAGGTTAACTCTAAGAACCTGCTGGATCAGGTCAATGGCCAGTCCAATCCATCATCCCGTTCTCACAGCGGCCAACCAAATGGCTGTCGGGAAACTGGCAAGCGGGACTCAAGCTTGAGGGCACTCTCCCCCGCTGAAGTTTCTAGCAACTGGTGCTCAGAACCCATAGTGCCTATGACAGGAGGCAAAGTATAGCCTCCATGGGCGGTAGCCAAGGATAGCCTTATCTTCCATGAATTTGTCCAATCCTCTTTTAACGCCATCCAAGTTAGTGGCTATCAATGTCTTCTGTGTTCCATAGTTTAACTATGCACTGCGTGAGGAAGTGATTTTTATTTTTTTACCTGACCTCAATCTTCCTACAAGCAGCATCACTGAATGTTCATGAGTCTTAGTGTTGTGAGAAAGGGGAAAAAAGCTTTTCTCCACTTTCTCCATGGCATGCATAATTTTATAAACGACTATACAGTGTTGTGGCATTCGTACGGAGCCCCCGGTCGTCTCACGGACTATCGTCTCACTAATCCGCTGCCACCAACCAGGTCCTCCCTGGTAAAATCACTTCAGTCTCAGTCAGCTTCTCAATTAATAAAGAAGAGTGTATTTTATTTCAGACACAAACAAACTTTTATGGCATTCCAAACGTTGTTGCTCTTTACTTTCTTAGTCTTATTTTCCTCTCTCTATCTCTTCTACCTCCCCACACTCAACAACCCACTGCCCTAACTGTCTCTCTATTACCAACTGCCTTTCCCAACCAGCCAACCCACTAAAACCCACCAACTACCCACCAACAACTCCCAACGAACTCCCCCCGGAACTGGTTTTATAGTCCCACTGACTCCACCCCCCTGGGTCCTGACTGTGCAGCCTATTTAACTATTTCCCCTCCAGCACTCTCTCATATATGTTAATGTCACAAGTATATCCCCTCTTACTACAACTTATAATGCTACAACTTATAATAAACATATTAGGGCTGTTGTAGAGTTAAACAGCCCTAAGATGTTTATTATAAGTTGTTGCATTTCCCCCACAATGTATATATGATTAGATATGAGAATCATGGTTCCAGGAGTCAGGGGTACTACTACTAACATAGTACTTTCAGCACAGGAATAACTTTGTTCCTCCCAGGCAGCTGATTGATTCAAATATGGTCCCCTAATCTGATGGAGTGTGGCTCTGATTGCATCTGAGATAACCACTCTTTGGGGAATGCTAATAAAAATGCAACTAAATATGCACACCAGTGGAAAATAGTTGCCTCCTGCTACCATTTTCCAAGGGGTGAAATCAGAAAGGATTACAGAAGAGCTGGCCCATATGAAGAAACCCGTAATTAGTCTCATGGATGGGACTACAATTGGCAATAACTCCATTAAAATAAATGCACGCTGGAGAAAAGCTTGAGCCCCATAAAGAACTTGGCACCAATCTCCAATTTTCAGTTCTGTTACTAACAAGCTTTACTAAGCAAACATCAAGCCAAAGCTAGTGGAACATGCTGCACTTCACACCAGAGCACATTGAACACCCCTGGAATATAGAACATTTCAGTGGCACCCACTAATACTTCTGGCACAATATGTGCTTGGCACCGTGGACTAAGCAGGCAGTGCTGGGAAAGGGACTGTTTATTATCACCTTCAAAATTATGTTTGCATTATGTGGGAATTTCAGGAGGGTAGACATGGAATTGGATGCGAACAGCTTTGTAAGACTGGTTCCAAAAATGAACGGGCTTGGGCTTAACAGATCTAGTTGTATCTCTGAGTTGGGTTCAGAGCCAGAAAGTTGATCCAGAAGGAGTTTCAAGATGGAACCAAGATTATAGGAAACACAGGCAGTGGCAAGGTGGTGGCTGGTCCCAGGGAGGTGCAAAAACTGTCCACTGCTATTTCCATTCTCCCTCCCTTTGGCATCATATATTTAGGATAGCTATCCCGAAAAGCAGATATGTGATTTCCAATAGATGTGGCCAAATCATTGCTGCACACTGCAGGCATAATTCTCCGCTACATTTTGTAATGGAAAACAGAGACCATCCTGCAACTAATTGTTGCCAGTTACATGAGCAAGAGCTTGGGACAGACGACTTCCAAGGTGCCCTCCGACTCTTATGATTCAATTTATTTAAATTTCTTTCTTTCTTTTTTTGCATCAATGACCCCCCATTCTTGCGAAGGATAAGTTCTTATTGAACAACATCTTGTATAATTAAGCCACTGCTCCCTCCACTCTAACCTAACAATAATATTTGGAGACCCAGTTCAGGGATTTATTGCAATGGTGAATATGTGATATTTGCTTTGGGAGCAGGAAATTGTGGCTATTCATAGCATCCCTAACAGGCTGCTTAGTTAAAGGATTCAGGGAATTACCTGGCAAGATATAAGGAGCCAGCCAGCCTCAACTAGTCAGGTGTGGGTTCCAAGAAACAAGTAATGAGTTTCTGGAGAGCAGAACTTAGTGATGGTTTCCTTAACCTAGGCCAGGGGTGGATAATCTTTGGTCCTCCAGGTGTTGCTGAAATACTTCCATCATGTCTTTGGCCATTGCCTGTGCTTGCAGGAGGCTATGAAGTCACAGCTCTTTCCATCATTCCACATAGGACAGTCACTACATCCCTTGCATGGCTTTCAGCAGATTATACCCAACCCTTTTTGTACCTGACCATATGAACATCTTGCACATTTGATTTTTTTAATATGGAGACTTCCAATCTGGAAACAGATTTTGTGATGATCTGGTGTGTTATCACAGATGCACCAGTTTCTTTTTACCCCCCCCCCCCTCTCGCTAATCTTTCTGCGGTGTGAACTGCATCAGGAACTGAAGAAAGTCAAGTTACTAAAAAATTCTCTTAGGACAACAAAGGAAGACAAAGATCTGGCTTGAGATGCCTAGGATGTTTTTAATTAAACTTGTTTTTCTTCTTAGAAGGCATCGGAATTACTTGTAAATCTCCTTCTAACAACAAGTGACTATGTTAAATATATAAGAATATATATAGTAAAAACCCTGTCAATAATTTTAAAATCCCACCGAAAAGAAAATATTGTACCAGAATGGAGGGAAAGCTTGAAGCAATTAGCACTTATTTCATTTCATTGTTTTGCTGTTTGCAAAGCTGCTGAAAAGAATAGAGAAACACATTTGAAAATAATTTTTACTTCCATAAAAACATCAATGGACATTGACATAATTCATACCCTCTAACATTTCTCCGATGAAAATAGGGATGTCATATTCTGTTGTTGTTGTTGTTGTTGTTGTTGTTGTTGTTGTTGTTGTTGTTGTTGTTGTTATTTCCTCATCCATCTGGCTGGGTTGCCCCTGAGCAAGGCACACTCTTGTCTGCCCATCAGATATTTAAAGGAGCAGCATGGAGCTGCCTGCAAAGGGCTTTCAAGAAGCCGGACTCTGACCTTTGATGTTCTGATAATTGGGGCTTCAAAGCGCAACTTCACCTGATGTCACTATTGTATCAGGCGATTGATAGGTGGCCAGCCCTATCCACCTATCAAATTTGGCCTGTTGAGGGTAGAGAGAGTACAATCTGGCCCATCAGTCAGAAAAGGTTCCCCACCCCTGCATAGTTGGGATAGTGTCACCTTCTAAGTAACCTGGATTAACTTTCAGGTAAAGGTAAAGGGACCCCTGACCATTAGGTCCAGTCGTGGCCAACTGTGGGGTTGTGGCGCTCATCTCGCTTTATTGGCCGAGGGAGCCGGGGTACAGCTTCCGGGTCATGTGGCAAGCATGACTAGGCCGCCTCTGGCGAACCAGAGCAGTGCACGGAAACGCCGTTTACCTTCCCGCCGGAGTGGTACCTATTTATCTACTTGCACTTTGACATGCTTTCGAACTGCTAGGTTAGCAGGAGCTGGGACCGAACAACGGGAGCTCACCCCATTGCGGGGATTCGAAACACTGATCTTCTGTTCAGCAAGCCCTAGGCTCTGTGGTTTTAACCCACAGTGCCATCCGCGTCCCTAACTTTCAGGTAAGATCATGTTCTTTATTGTGTTTGAACACAGATGTGATGAGATGTAACCATGACTGCATTTTTTTTATTGACAAAAAGGACTGCTTTAACTGTCTTTATCACCAACTCATGCTGTTGGCATACCCAGTTTCCATCTAATGCTAATAGGTGTTCTCTATTACAAGCTTTGTTCCTTTATATAAAAAGAGTCTTAAAATAGCCTGTCATAACTCCCACTGTATGCTGGCAAACACAACCTTTTGGCAGTCTCTCTAAGCTGACTGATGGCAAAAAGGGGGGTGGGGTGGAATCCCATAAGTCATCTGTTTGTCCATATTCTGTCAAAAACAATCATTTTCTCATCCGTAAAATCTGGAACTCCTCCAAGTAGATCTCTCTAATCACACATTACGATCCCAACCAGTCAATGATGTGGCAGAAATAAATTTGCATAGTGTTCTATAAATGACTAATTTAGAACTAATTGAAACAAGTTTAGATAAGCTTATAGGTGAACCACAGGGCACATAAACCTTAACAGTGAAAAGTCTGTGGCTGTTTCCTCAAAAGTAAGCCCCACTGTGTTCAATAGACATTTTTTCCCAGGGATTTTGCAGAGGATGTGAACCCAAATATTTTCTCATAAGAGACCTGCAGGTTCTGGTACATAAAAAAAAAGATAACAGACATTCAAGCTGCTATTTTATGCATATGTACCTGAGAGTAAAGCAGCAAACATACATTGGATTGAGTTGTTAATGTCGCAAGTAAGCATGGGTGTCTGCAGGAATAATTCAGGGTGTGGCAAGGACTGACTTGTAACTACAGGTTGTTAACTATTTGCAGTCTTTATACAACTGAACTCAATGAGCTAAAGAGGAACAATACAATGACAAGGCATGGGTGTAGCTAAGGGGAGGTGGGGAGGCAGCTGCCCCCCCATCCTCAAAAAGTATTGAAAAGCATTAAAAATACTTAATTAACTGAGGTCATGCCCCTATAAGAAGCTCAACAACTTTTTGGGGCAATCTCCAAAAAAAAAAGCTCAACAACATTTTGCCCCCCCCCAAAAAAATTCCTGCCTACACCCATGATGACAGGCTGTGGCTGTGGTGATTTTCTGCATTGTATGGGATTATGCGTTTCAGAATTAACGTCTAACAAATTACTTTGTTTGTTTAACAACAATACTGTAGGACTCTAAACCAAATTTAAAACCCAAGGCTAAGTTTCACACATCTTACACAGTATTTGCCCTGGCTGTGATATAAGCTCTGAAACCAGACAGACTTCTTTTGTTCACACTTGTCTGTCCATGACATCAAGGAAACTATAATACAAAGAGGAATATTTTTTTAAAGGAAATTCGCGCCTTCAAAAGTATTAGCCAAAATGGTCATTAGTTTCTTCTACAAATTTGGGATAAGTCCTCAGCTTTTCTCTACAGACACATAAGTAACACAAGCCAGACAATTGATCTTCACTCATTGATGAACATCACCATATATTCACCCTGAGCAAAGTGCTAAAGAATCATTGAATTATGCATGTTATAATTGGAAAAGTGCTGTCATTTTAATAGCACGCCTCTTTGTGTGGCGAGGCCCCAGGGCCCAAAGTTCCCCTTAGATAATAAACACACGGACACAAATATTTTGAGTTAATAGGATAAATAAGGCCACAACTTTATTGGTTACAGATGTGAGCGGTTTGGCTTAGGCATTGGGTGAAACCGACTATATCATGACTCCTGCACACCAGCAGGAAGTCTCTTAAGGGTCAACCACCGATAGGGGGTGCCCTATGATATACAGGAATTAAGAGAACTCCCAGGGTCCCCACTGGGGTTGTGGCATGGCCCTATCCCACGCCCAGGCTTCAAACAGGATCCACACCCCGGATCCCTTTAACGGAATACCCTTTATGAGGAGGGGCAGGCGGAGGCAACAACCTCCCCTTCTCATCAACCAGGCTTACCCAGTCCCGGATGCCCGCCCACAACTCCACCCCCCGGGGAAGGAGAGTGGTCTTCCCAAAGCCTGTCTTAAGCTGGCACTGCGAGGGCTGGGGGGAGGGCATTTAATGGCCTCGCACAGGGCAGCATATTACCAAAGGTGGCCCCTGCACATGCCAACAGCTTCTAGGGGCCACAGGTGAGAGCTGAGTACAGGGTGGGGACCAAAGGTGGGCAAACTACATGTTGACTATTAGATGCCATCTTTGGATGCTGTCACAGAAACTTTTTAATGATGGTTTAATTGTGCCAACTCTATTATGCACATTTACACCTTTCAGACCATTTACAGTGAGATAAAGTTTATGGGATGAGCAGTGGGCAAAGGTTGCCTAAGAATAGGTTGTCCTGATTTGTGCTTGAATCCCACCTTCTCTTCCTGCCCTATAGTTGCACAACCATTGCATCCTTGTCCAACTAGCTTAGAGATCTAGTCCAAAATCAGAACAAGCAGATGAAATTTGGCCGGCTATGCCTACTGTAGCTTGGTCTGAGATTGAAACCAACCCAAAAATTCCTCCTGTACATTCCCATCACTTTCTTCCATAAATCTTACACCTAGAGACCGTTGTTCTATGCCAGAAATACCTCCTATTTCATCTGCTAAAACTGAGGATCTTATGTAAGCGTTAGTCTTCACAACAACATCTTCCCTCAGAAACCAGCCACACTGTGCTATTACCTCATTCTGCATACTTTTAGGTGTGTACTTAGCATTCCCTGCCCCAGTTTCCATTTTTTTTAAATTAAAAAGTTATTCCATCTCCTTCTTCAGCACAAAACTGTAAAAGGTTGTATCATGTTACCATGAAGGGCAAGATCACCTGACCCACAACAACAGTTGATAGTACTGAGCACAGCTTCTGTTTATTTTCCACTATAGCTCATACTTGCTTATTTTCCTCTATAGCTCATGAGAGCCAGTGTGGTGTAGTGGTTAAGAGCGGTAGTCTCGTAATCTGGGGAACTGGGTTCGCATCTCCGCTCCTCCACATGCAGCTGCTGGGTGACCTTGGGCCAGTCACACTTCTTTGAAGTCTCTCAGCCCCACTCACCTCACAGAGTGTTTGTTGTGGGGGAGGAAGGGAAAGGAGAATGTTAGCCGCTTTGACACTCCTTCGGGTAGTGATAACGTGGGATATCAAATCCAAACTCTTCTTCTTCTTCTTGCTTGTGACTTACTAAGTTGTTGTCCAGTTGACACCTTTTTCCTGTTCATGACAGAAAGGAAGGTAGAAGCACTTTCATGTGAACCAGTCCATTTTGTGAGTGCTCTCTTGCAGCTTCACTGAAGGCTTTTTGCTCGGTGCAAATGTGGGTAATAAATATGCTATATTCCCCTCGTACTACTGGCTGGGAAAATAAAATGCAATAACAATATAAAGCTCCTTTCGTAACAGCGAAGTGAGCTAATTAAGCAGAACATTTAGAAAGTCAAGCATGGGGAAATATTCTTGGACCCAGACTATCATGCCTGGTCATCACTTTCTGCAGGGGTCCAGCATTGTGTAAGCAGGTTAAATGTTAACACATATGACAGAGGATTAGCTTTTTATATTTAGTTCCTTATATCCAGTTTTTCCTGTCATTCAAGATGCACAGTACTGGTAGCTGCCTCCACCTTTATTAGATTGCATTGTGCTGTATTTATGGAACAAAATTGGCTGGTTTGGGTGTGTTTTATTCAGAACTAATTCCTTTGAAATGAATAAGGTTCCTTTTATAATGTGAAAAAAATGGTAATATTGCTCTTCCCCTCATTTTCCATGCCCTTCAAACAGCCACTACTGGTTTCCTTGTCATCACTGGGCTGTTGTTATTAATATACAGTATCCATAAAACAAAAATTTAAAGTGCAAAATGAATTGGCAAATAAAGCCATAACACCATCCAAGTTAAGATCCGTACAGAAACAGCAGTTCTTTCCCATAGATTGCTAGTGTGTGCACAGGGCCCCAATCCACACACAGTTTACCAGACCCAAGAAATTCTGTTGGCAACACTGCCTGTGGCCTTCAAAATGTTGCGGGACCAAAACTCACTTCAGGATCATGGAAGAAAACTTATTCTTGGCTCACAAATTTGCCTCTAATGTAAGACATTTTGTGTCTACAAAGTTCTTTCAAATTTACTTTTTTGGAACCTAGGAGCGGCTAGGACATCATTAAAAATGTCATCCCTGTGTGTGTTTTTATTTCTCAAAACAGGCAATTGCTTATTATTATTACTGGACGTATTGCGGATCTCATTCATTGTCTGGCAAAGACACAGGCGAGGGGCCGAAAGGCAGGATATAAATATTTTACTAATAGATGGATAGATAGTACAGTGGAGTAACTATCTTGGTCTCAAAACAATCTGAGACACCACAAATTGCACTCGGAATGGAGCCACCTTATTTATGATTTTGCTAAGCAATATATGTTTATGCTGCGGGCAGCACAACACAGGCATGCCCATAATATAAATCTAAGTCAGTTCCAGGCTGCTTAACTGTTATGGCTTTCAACCAAGGAATCCTTGTGGCTCAAATTCTACAAAAGGAACACGGAACTTTAAACACTGAAATATCAGCCATCTAAGATGATAGTTTGCTCTAGGGGTGTGCAGCAACTTCCAGCAAATCCCAAATCCTGGGATAAAGTGGGATTCTGGGCTTCTCCAAGGTGAAGCAGGATCTAGGCATGGCAACTTAGGTCAAAGTGGTGCACCTCTAAAGCACCTCTGGGTGCTTCAGTGACTTGGACACCAAAGCAGCTACAGGCAACTGTCTACAAAGAACAGTACTGATATGTCTGACCTTACTGTGTAAGGAATTTTATGGGGAAGGTGGGGCAAATGCCAGGACAAGAGAGGGAGGAGGGAGAACTACATTGTGACTGACAAGTCAAGCTTGTATGCAGACTCCACTGATTTGGGGGAGCAAAGTGAATTCTTGTTTCTCCTCTTCCAAATCGAATTTAAAAATGCCTAGCACGAAACCTACTGGATCAATTGGTCAGCAATTTGGCAGATTTTTTTACTTAGGGACATCTCTTCCATATCTGCTACTTTCAGACCAAAGGCCCAAAAATCTCTAGAAAAGTTTATATGGTTCCTTTTTTACCCACCTCAACACTGGAGGGAAACTGCTGCTCTGGCAGAATTTGTCACCACAGGAAGGGGCTACCATGCCTGCAAATTTTAACCAGTTTTGCCAAAAAGATAACATTATAGGCATTTCCTATTTTAAAAATAAATTAAAATTTAAAGGCAACCAGCACATCACCTGCTGAACATATTTGTCTGGAATTTGGCAAGCTTAATGCACTTTGGAGAGGCCTGCAAATTATATCTGCCTCTGCCAAGGGGGGGGCTTTAAAAATGCCCATAATGAAGGGAAGAAATGAAACCCCTTTTCCAGTGCTATTTCTTGCTGCATGAGCGTGTAGACTTCTCAGTTGGACAAGTTATTAGAAGCATAAAAATTGCAGAAGTCTATGCATGTAGTTAACAGATTGCTGTATCAGGCCTAAGGGGATTTGTGGTCTGATGGCTATTTAAATAGTTCGCACCCCATTTAAATTCCAGCATCTGCTTTCTAATGAAAGTCATTCACACACAGTAGGGGTTTCAACTGATTGATTGATCGATTTTGCTTTGTGGTCATGTTTGTCTTTGCCAAGAAACCTATGTCCTTCCTCATTCCTTAGAATCCGAGATGCACAGTCAACTATCTAACAAATATAGACATTGACAGGAAGTAGTTCTTTTATGCTGAAATATGCAATCCACATTATCTCTTCTTCTCAGCCAGAAAGCCACACAGACTTTTCAGTATATGCAGCTGGAGTCAGTATACAGTGGTACCTCGGGTTACATACGCTTCAGGTTACATATGCTTCAGGTTACAGACTCCGCTAGCCCGGAAATAGTGCTTCAGGTTAAGAACTTTGCTTCAGGATGAGAACAGAAATCATGCTCCGGTGGCGCGGCGGCAGCAGGAGGCCCCATTAGCTAAAGTGGTGCTTCAGGTTAAGAACAGTTTCAGGTTAAGTACGGACCTCCGGAACGAATTAAGTACTTAACCCGAGGTACCACTGTACATGGGATAAAATAAAGCAAAGGTGGGAGGGGTTGGGGGGGAGTTTGGTTTGTGAATAATTTTCAACTTCATTCTTTTGCTAGCTGTGCTGTTTTATAATCAACCTCCCTTAACTTTTCCAAACATTAATGTGCAAGTCATTCTTGTTGTAAAGAGTGCCAATTTGTCTGGATGGATCTGACCATCTCCTTTCATCTTACCATTAGTGAAGATCCATGAGGCATCCTATTTCAGATATAGCATCATTATTTATTACTACTACTACATTTATTTCCCGCCCTTTCCCCTAAGGTCCCAGGTTATTACAATCAAAACACAATGTTGATATTAAAACAAAGATTACACAAGATTTTAAAGCAGCTTAAAACAACTACAGAGACTTCTTCAGCTTTGCCCTATTGTTTTCAGTTGTTGATACCCAATGCTGATAGTAACTGGAGCTGTGCTTTATAAATGGGATTAATGTCATCTTTTGTTTGAGTCTCATTCACAGGACGACTTTTCAGATTTTGCCCAGTTCTCTGGCCACTGCAGAGATCGTTTTATCCTAGATTTGTGAAATAAAACTGACATCTCTAGTAAAAGGTGGGGTTTTGGTGCAATTGTTTCATTCATGCATTGATAATAATGGTAAAATCCTGCACCACTAAACAGACATACAGCAAGTCGCACATTCCAGAGGGTGTGCGTTAGAACAGCATATAAAATAAAGTACACTGTACACATCATTTTAAAAGCTTTTGATTATTCTGCTAATGCACATCAACAAATTCTGAAATGGCACACTTCTTGTATTCCCCCTCATCCTGCATGATATCAGCTGCTACCCAACATTCTAAGTGGGAGTCTGAGTTAATCTGTGGACACAAACCCCATTTTTTCATGTTAAAAATAATACTGAGCACGGGTAGTTCCTCTTCTTGTTATAAGAAGCATATATGGAGTCCTAAAAACATCTAAGATTAATTGCTGATGTTCCCACAGACATGGCTCCAGAAGCCATCTTTGACAGTAGCGTAAATCTAAAATTATCAATTCCGCTGAGTTCCATGAAGCTGCTCTGGATTTACTGCACCACAACCAAGGTCTGACTCTTCTCCAAGATGTATTGCTTTCAGCTAAATGTGCAGCACACTCTTGTTTAAATATTTTCTGAAACAGTATACTTAGCTTCAGAGGAATAATTACAGCATGGCTGTAATTTATGTGCAAAGGCAAACAGAAGCATCGATGGCCAACACTGCCTTCCCAGCGTGCACATATTCCGCAAAGCTGTTCTATAAAATGCTCCTTCGACAAAGCTGAAGATTTTCCCATCAAGTGGGAAAATGAATAGATGCTCTGTAATAACAAGGAATGGGCCTGGATGCGATTCAGATGTTCATTCCCGCTTCTCCCCCCTCTGACAAAACTGCATCAACATACACTGTTGCAGCTGTGCAAAATGATTTATATAGTCATCAGGCTTTAAAGTATTAATGCTGGAACTCCTGTCCAGTGGGATCCTCTTGACTGATTTACAATTAATATAGTTCATTTCTGCTGAAACTTGTACACCCCCTCCACCTCTTAACTATGGTCCACATTGGGGCTGTATAAGCAAGAGCAATGAGCAATGAACCCATCGCTGAACGCAACAGTGAAATTGGGTGGGGAATGGGAAGTGGGTTCACTCTGTACGCACTAATTCAATTACAAGATTTTATAACTTTCCTGACGAACTGAAGGTCGGAAGTAGCCTCAAGGGCGGAATGAAGACAAAATCTTATAGATCGGCACTGGGAGGTTTATAAAACTAGCTTCGGTCCATGCAGCTGAGTAGAAGGAAGACTACAGGGATGCTGAAGAGCAGCAGTTAGGGCTCCAGAGGTAGACTTGAGGGGCTAGCTGTGCATTACATGCAAACTCGGGTAACAAAACCCTCCCAGCCACTTATTCTTTAAGCCCCCATATCATCTAAGGCAAGTTTCCTCAAACTCAGCCCTCCAGATGTTTTTGGCCTACAACTCCCATGATCCCTAGCTATAGCAGGACCAGTGGTCAGGGATGATGAGAATTGTGGTCTCAAAACATCTGGAGGGCTGAGGCTGAGGAAACCTGGTCTAAGGGAACATGTTCAGCCTTCTACTGGATTAGTTTCAGCTACCCAGAATCAAAGAGGAAAGTCAAACATCCACACAACACTTCAGAACATGGGATGGGGCTCAGTGAGTTTGCAAGGGAAGGAAATTCCATCACTGCATCCACATCTTACATGCCCACAGTTGCCAGGGAGGCAGAAAGCAATATGTCATAGAAGGCCTGGGGTGGTGGGCATGTGTGTGGCATTTGCAGCCCACAGGCCACATTCCTCCATGGGCAACATTCCAGGGGTTGCATGCCAGTGGTGGGCAGAGCAATGCATTTAACCATTGCAGAAGATTGCATTCCAGCCATGAGAAAGTTAGAGGTTTCAACACACCCACTCACAGATCCCCCCCCTCCTCAAAAAAGCATCTGGGGCTTTTCAGTTTAGAGAAAACACAGGTAAGAAGTGACATGCTAGAAGTGATAGTGCATAGCACAGAGAAAGTGCATGGAGTAAAGTTGGCCTTTTAAGGAAAGCTGCTTCAGTCCATGCAACCTGAACCTGCAATCTGCAAACCCTCCTCTGAAATTCACACATCTCCGAATTTTGCGAAGTTGTTCTCCAACCCCAAAATGCACACAAGTGAAAATACCATACCGGAACGAAGAATAGAATCATAGAGTTGGAAGGGATCCCAAGGGTAATCTAGCCCAATCCCTATGCATTCTCTTAGGGAAAAATTGCTTGCAAAAAACCCACAAAAAACCCACCTTGCGCTAGGCAAAACTGTATACAAAAGTATGTTTTTTTAAAAAAAGGAGAAATGTGCATGGAATTGCATAAAGATTTTCATGTTCCTCACCCTTTTAAAATTGCACTGAGATGATTTACACCAAAAAAAACCCCCAAAAAACCTGAGGTGAGGGAAACCGAAATCATCAGATTTCCCCTATCCTAGTGGAACCAGGGCTGGAACTAGATGCCAGCCTTGAAGGCAGCAAGCCAAGTGTCATCTCAAACACTGAACCAAAGGGACCTAAACCTCATAGACCCAGCAATCTTTTACTATTCCACTGGGACAAAGTATAAAAAGTCTGTTAATCTTATTTAAAAATAGCACAGTGCAACCAAGTATTGAATGCCAGAGATTGCTATTCTGACTTCAGCAAAAACCAGTGTAAATCCAGAATAGCCTTAATGAAGCCAGTGAAGCTGAGATCACCATTTGGCTGAAAGTCAACAGTCTGATAGCATGCCAGATTCATTACTGCACTCTTTCCCTACGCGCCTGTGTGTTAAGAAAAGAACATGATTTTTTTTCTTTTAAAGAGAGTGTAAATTTCAAGCAGTCTAAAAGTACATTCTGTGATTTTGAAAACAAACAAACCCCTTTGACGTAAAGAAGCACCACAGATTCGACAATATTTTGATTGGGTATATGTGTTTAAAAGTGCCTGTGTACACACACACACACACACACACACACACACCCTCAACAACTGAGCAAATATATTTGCTTCATGGGGGTGCAGTTTGGAATTTTCTCAATGGCCCATTCAAAGCCTGTCAAGGATACCAGCAGCGAAATAACACTGTAATGACACTTTTGCAATGTGTGTGTGGCCCTGTGGCCTCTTTACCAGATGGGTGGGGGGTAGTAGATACGAGACATGGTTAAGCTCGGGGAAAGCAACTGACACCAATTGTTGAAGACCTTGTAGATCAGCAAGCTGGCTCAAAAACTGTGAGTATTTGCGTGATCTTCTTCTCTAACATTTCACCAATGAAAATAGGGGAGGGAGGGAGGGAGGGAGGGATGAGGAGAAGGAGAAGGAGAAGGAGAAGGAGAAGGAGAAGGAGAAGGAGAAGGAGAAGGAGAAGGAGAAGGAGAAGAAGAAGAAGAAGAAGAAGAAGAAGAAGAAGAAGAAGAAGACGACGACTATTTTCACCTCACGCCTGACGGGGTTGCCGCAGCCACTCTGGGTGGCTTCCAACATTAATAACATGGCTCAGGGGTCAGATAACTCCATAACCTCCAAAAAAATTACGATGAAAGTAGGAACATCCTACCATACCCTCCAACATTTCTCTGGTGTAAACAGGGACATTCTCTAAGGAAAAACAGGACATTCCGGGATCAAATCAGAAACTGGGACAGCTTCTGTAAATCCAGGACTGTTCCTGGAAAATAGAGGCACCTGAAGGATCTGTTTCAGAAGTGCCCACTTCCAGTCACAAGCTTACAATGAACCACTTGGCTATAATAATGCCTCCCACAGCCATCTTGACATGTATGGCTAGAATGGTCTTGAGTGCCATTTGTTGTTTGAGATTCATGCTGACGTAACAAAAATCGTACGTCCCTGGTTGTCTAGCTGCCCACTTTTGAAGTCTTGAGTCATTTATACCAAGAACTTGTAGCCCAAGAAGCCTCCCTATCAGGGGACAACTTACGATTCCAGGAAATAAAATGTGAGCTCTGGCTACCAGAGCAGCTTTAAAATGTAAATGAGCATTGAGCCTTCATAAAGTCTATTTATGCTCCTCTGTTTTAGCACAGTACATGCTTATAGGATTTATTGGGCACTTAGCAGCATGAAAGAGAAGCGTTGGCTTGTTATTTCTGCCAGTCCTTATGGCTATCTGTGACTCAGTGGCCTCTTGGAAAACACAAATATTTTCCAGAAAACAAATAACTGGTTCAAGCTGCAGTTCTCTGAGGGGGAGCAAGTCAGCACAACAGCCTTCATTTATAAAGAGAATGTGCTTTTTAAAAGAAAAAGGGGAGAGTATACAAAATCCATGACTACCCAGTGGCAGAAACGTAATCAGTGCCTCCAACCTACGCAACTAAAGTAACGGGATGATGCTTTTGGCTTCTTCACCAGGTAGGAACATTTCTCTGCAAGACTGAAAAGGCAGAATGCAGTGTCATCATTCTGTGCCTCTAGGGACTGGAGTAAGCCAGTGACTATGGTGAGAAAGTTTCACGTTCTGGACCTGGAATGCTGTGAATTTGCAAATGAAATCCAGCTATCTGACTTTACTGAATATTTTTATTTACTGTATCTAAGAAGCATTTGGCTCTGTATGTGGTTCCTTCTCCCATCTTATCCTCACAACAGCCCTGCAGTGCAGGTGCGGTTGAGAGCTGTTGACTGACCCCAGGTCACCCACTCAGCTTCCTAGCTAAGCGGGGATTTGAACACATGACTTGCCATTCCTTGCCCAGCACTCTTAACTACTACTCCACACCTACTATGCACATGTGATTGTGGGCTGTGACAGGACCTCTTTCCCCTACCATGAGGTAAACCATGCTTTTCCAGAAGCTCTAAGAAGTACAGTGGTACCTTGGCTCTTGAACGGCTTGGCTCCTGAACAAATAGGCTCCCGAGCGCAGCAAACCTGGAAGTGAGTGTTCTGGTTTGCGAACATTTTTTGGAAGCTGAACATCTGATGTGGCTTCTGCTTGAGTGCAGCAAGCTCCTGCAGCCAATCGGAAGCTGCAACTTGGTTTCGGGAATCGAACGGACCCCCGGAACAGATTAAGTTCAACAACCAAGGTACCACTGTAGTGTCCCCTTCATAAAAAAGAAGTTTTCTATGATGAAGTAACAAAAAGAAAAAGAAAAAGAAAAAATATATTTAAAATATTGAAAGCGGGTGAAAACTCAATTGTTTACCTTATTCCCCTTGCAGACTTACAGTTCACATGGGGGTTTAACAATCAATTTCTCTTTCCTGGGCACTCAGAGAACTGGGAGCCACTCTCAGCAGCCTTGGAGAACTACAGCTGGAACTCTGAAGTAGGGGGGAAATCGGCGCTATTGCTCTAAACGTAGCCTGGTGGTGATTCTGAAGATAGGCAGCTGTGCTGTAAGTTGAGAGGAATAAAAGTGTTTGGTGCTCACAATAACATTTCATGGTCCCCTTCTTCCACTTTTATTGTTAGCCTATTGGCGTGAAAGGAATGTGCCTCTTGTATATCTTAATCGGCTTGTTTATTGTGGGACCATGAAGTTTCCAAGCTCAAAACACACATCACATTTCAATCCTGTCACTGGAAGCTGCCTTAAACTGAGTCAGGCCATCGGTCTGCCTAGCACAATATTGTGGATACTGGCCAGCAATGGCTTTCCAGATTTTCAAGCAGGGGGCATCACCACGCTACTAGGAGATGCCAGGGTTGGAACCACAGACCTTTGCATGGGAAGGAAAAGCGGATGCTCTTCTACCAGGGCCCAAGATGGTGTACAGTACATGGAGTTATCTCCTTCCAGAAACACCATGTGAATTAGGGAGAAAGGAAGTGACCAGCTCGAGGATCCCCATTTTCACCTGCGTGGGTCTTCCACATCCCCAGCTAACACACTGCCTGCTACGTACTACGTTCTTCACATAATCATTCCCCTTAAGAGCAAACTTGTGTGACTGAGGGCCTTTCAAGTCTGGAAGTGGAGAAAAAACATAAAGAAGACAGCGATATCCACATCCTTAGGGAGGGACTACAGCTCACCCACTTGTTCTGTAGCACAGAGCAACTTATTTGGTTATGCTAATTATGGTGCTCACCTAGTCAGCCAAAGCCATTACCTGGACAATGGTTTGGCAAGCTTGTTGTTATACGTTCTACGGCCACAGATACAGAAACCCCGAAACTGGAAGGGACTCAGGGCATCATCCATACTGATCTCCTCAAATTCATAATGGTATGCTCTCCTTTTAAAAAATAAAAAATAAACCCTGCTTTTAGTGTTGTTTGTACTGTTGCTTTTTAATTGTTGTATGCTATTGTTTTTAACTTTTGCAAGCTGCTTTGTGTGTTTTTAAACGGAAAAGCATAGTAGGAAGGAAGAAATAAGCCCCAACGAGTGAGATATGTTAAAGTGAGCCATAGTGATTGGCTCCCAAAATACCCAGTGAGCTTTACAGTGCAGCAGGATTTGAACCCAGGTGCCACTGGTCTACATATTCCACTGTACCATATTGGCTCTTACTTTCTGGGATTGCTGTAGGAGCATAATTGTTCCCTTCCAACAATTTTACTGATGTAGAACATTATTTCTTTATTATAGGATTGTTGCTTTTAAAAAACCTCACTTTAAATTATGGCTTATTTGCCTTTGAGACATTGCTTGTGCATGTGATTTATAGTTTATAGAGGAACCTAGTAGTTTATAGGCAGCTCTCTTAATATTCCATTTGGGCGTTGTTCGGGATCATGTTTGAGAGTTTCAGTAAAGCTGTACTTAAATGTGATGTTCATTCTTTTGCACGAGACTACAATAGCTGAATGTGAAATTCTGAAATTCAATTTGAAAATTCAAAATTTCGCAATACAAATGTTCTGCTTGATTTTGATTCCAATATTTGGATTTTGCCAATGTAATTGGAACTAAAATTTCAACCTGCATGGTTATTAAGATATCAGGATGAGGCCCTCCCAGTTGCACCACAGTCTGCTGAAGTCACAGAATCATAGAACTGTAGTGTTGGAAGGGGCCCTGAGAATCATCTAGTCCAACCCCCTACCACACAGGAATCTCAACTAAAGCATCCATGACAGATGGCCATACAACCTCTGCTTTTAAACCTCCAATGAAGGAGAGTCTACCACCTTCTGAGGGAGTCTGTCTCTCAAGAACTTTTCTGTTATGGTGCCTAATCTGTGGAAACATCTCTTTCTCTGAAAAAACGCAGAAAACAACCCTATTAGGTTTTCAATGCCTTCTGAAAACCCTGTTTGTTTACACAGGCTTTTGCTGACAAGCCTTTGAAAAATTGCCTGACTTACTGTGGCTCTGCTGTATTTTATTGCACATATTTTAGTCTAATGCATGTGCCTTATTTGAAAGGGGTTTTTGAGTTGTATTACCCTTTTTTTGTAGAAAACTATTTTAAATAAATAAACTGCCCCATGCAATGTCCTGTGGTCAAGACTGCATGTTGGCCATTGAGTCCTGAGTTTTTCACTAAGATTCTCTATCCAAAACAGAGTTCAATCATACTGTTGTAGGTTTCAGATGTTTTGACAGCTCCATATTTGAACACATATGATAGCCAGTTTTTGGTTCTTCTTGCTTTTATGGTTCAGAATGATTTTAGCTTAAAAGAGTGTGTGATGAAATACTTGGTCTTAAACCAGGGAGAGACTCGGGCTCAAGGTCCCATTCAGCCATGAAGTTCATGGTGTAATCTCAGGCCAGTTTCTATCAACCCCTACCTCACAAGGTGAAATTAAATGGGAGTGGAAGAAGCCCCATGTACCCCACCCTGAGTTCTGTAGAGGAAAGTTCAGATATGACCAAAAGAAATAAATAAGAGCACAATTGTTTATAAGAACATATATATCTAAAGAACAAAGAAAAAATGTCAAATGTTCTTTGATAAATTTGATGTAGTATAATGGTTAAGAGATGAATGACTCAGGAAGTCTCAGGTATAAACCTCACCTGTGCCATCAATTCCTGTCGGTGACCTGAACTGCTCCATGTGCAGTGCTGGAGTGGGGGATATAATACTTACAAGGTTAGTGTAAGGATTCAAACAATATAATTATGTGAAACATTTGCCAAGATGATGACGATGATTAGAAAAATGTCAAGACATACAATGAATGGTTGGTTGCTATAAAGTGTGATCCATTGTGTGGGAGCCAACCATGAGCACACCCTTTGGACTTCTGTTCATGCAATTTTATGGGTTTAGCAACCCAATGCTAGCTTTGTAGTCAATAAGGGAAGCATTGTAATAATCCCAGCCTCCAAAGGATCACTCACACTATAATAATACTGCACCTTTCATCTGACAATCTCACAGCCTTTCCCAAACTGCTCAGTGAAAATCAACCTGGTACCATCATAAACCATGTGGTGATATATAGTGGGATTTCAGCATTCATTTCCACCCTAAAGAGAGAGAAAACTAGGCCTAGGCACTATATGACCTATACCAAATTCTCCTGTGTTTTGACTATGGGGCTAAAATCTGAGGTGGCATACTTCCATGACAATATTATCACTTCCTAAGCTTACTTCCATTGATGGCACAGACAATTAATGGGCAGGTGACAACTAATCTGGCACCCAACTATTTCTTGATAGCTGCAATTCTTGATTTATTTACTGCATTTATACCTCACAATTCCACCAAGGAGCTAAAGATGACACACCCAGAACTTCCCCTCCCCATTTTATTTTATCCTGAGATTCCTTTCCATGTGAACTGGCCCTGTGATTACTCCTGTTCCAAATTCTGTTCAGGAACCTCTTGGGGGGGGGTTACTGCTGACTGAACCATTAGTGAGTGTGGGCCCAAATTTTGAAGATTGGGCCCTAGGTCACATGACTGAGGTGAACAAGGTTTAGAATAGGTGTAAGTGTGTCCTTGCCCTGTCCCACTCCTGTGCCCCTGAAACACCCCTTTCCAGGGACTCAGACTAGTGTAAATTACATCAACTTAAGTTCTGTCAGCTGAACCGGAGTGAGCGACTTATGCTGGTGTCTCTCCGGCTCATCTGGGGTGAGGGATTATGCCAGCATAGGCCTGGGTTAGCTGGGAAAGTCCAATGTCCACCACATCCCAACTCTCTTATCCTGGTGGATCTTGGGTTTGGATTATGATGGATTATGCTAAGGCAGTGTTCCCAGTTTATCTTCTTCAAAACCAGTTTAACAGGTCATGTCCCTAAATTAATTGTGCAGAGAGCACCAAGAACAGAGTTGTGCAAGGTAGCATTAAGACCAAACAATATATAGATTACTGTATGAAATCCTACATTACTGTATGAAATTAGGGTGGGAAGGGATTATTGTGTCATCTTGGGCTGATTATCTACCCACATCCAGACCTTTTTCCATTAGTTGCCTACCTGCTTTTTATTACCTTGACGCATAACAACTGCTTGTCCCAAATATGTTATTACGGACAAGCCGAATGGAACATGGAAACTTTGTGACATGGCTGAAAACAGGATTGCAGAGAAAGAGGTGGGAATGAAACCAAGTGACCTCAGCCTGCCGAAATGTGTACAATGCTTCACTTTCAACAGATCTCTCTCAAACGCAAGGTTAAGCAAATAGTTCCAAGGATTCCTGAACTTTTGTTTGCTAGTAGATGAAGGCCGTTTTTCTTTTCTGTCATGATCAATCAAGGTTGCAGTGACTCTGTCTTCAAAAGCACAGCTTCTGCCACATTTACGTATGAATTCTGCTCTCATTGATGGTCTTCTAGGACATCAATGTGGGTTTTGTTCATATTGCCAGTTACTGAATAATGGCCACTGGAATCCACACCTAAGTCTTCCCATAGATCTTCAAACCTATTGAAGACTGTCTCTATACAAGGGATGAGGAACCTGTGGTCCTCCAGGTGTCACTGGACTCTACCTCCCATCATACCTCACCATTAGCCATGCTGCATGGGGCTGATCGAAGGTGGAGCCCAGAATACCTAGAGCAGAGCTTTCCAAATTTTTCATGTTCGTGACACACTTTTTAGACATGCATCATTTCACGACACAGTAATTCAGTTTTACTAGCAAACTAACCCCTCTCCAGGCCTGGGAGGAGTGCGGGGAGCATTTGCCTGATATACCTACACACTGCAGCTGACACACTAAAATGTCACGACACAATTTGGAAAGCTCTGATCTAGAGGGCCATAGGTTAGTTACCCAGGGTCTACATTCATGCCCATGAATTCCTTTCCTATTATCACTCTCAGCTAAAGGCTCCTGGGCTCTCAAATGATGCCACTTTATTCAGGAGAAGAGCAATAAATCAATGGCCAAGCATGTTTCCCACAAAGAAGCTTCCAAGTTCAAGCTCCAGCATCTCCAGGTAGGCTAAGAATGGCATCTGCTTAGCTAGATGGCTCAATAGTCTGCCTCATTATAATCTAATTTATGTTATACTGAGTCAGACCATTGAGTATATATAGCCCAGTACTGTCCACTGTGACTGACAGTGGTTTCCCAAAGCAAAGTCTCAGGTGGAATTCTGTACCAGGACTGCAGTATGAGGTTGTTTCTACTAGAAATTATGAGGATTTCAATTCCGTGTGCAAAAAATATGCCCTATCACTGAGTTTATAATAGCCCCGTATGCCTCAAACTCATCCCAGAAGATCTATGTGATGTCACCAGTCTCTTTCTACTCAAAAGCCACCTTCTCTATGAAACATTTGTACTAGGATCAACAAAAGTTTGCAATGTTGGTAAAGGTTGGTAAGGTTGATAAAACCTTACACAAAATTCAGAAGGAAATTCTCAGGTGTCAAAAAAGGTTATTTATGTATGCCACTACTGTTCTGTTAGCCCAAAAATGGAAAATGAGCAAGGTCTCAACTGAAGAAGAATAGCAACTTAAACTGATGGAATATGCGCAGGTTACAGACCTAACATATAGAAAAAGAGAACAAGAAGAACATACGTTTAAAGAAGACTGGAAAATGTTTATTGAATATATGGGGGGGGTTGTGTACACTTGAAAACATTGGCAGCATTAAGATAAATTCAACAGTGCAAACAAGTTTTGATGGATGTAGTAATGGAATACTGAATGGTTTAGTTTATGTAAGATATGCAGGGATTTGTGATATGCAAAATGAACCATGGAAAGAGAAGAAGGGAAGTCATTGACATTTTAAGGTTGTTTAAATGAATATTCTAAATTGTAAAACAGAAAAATTAATATAAATTATTCACACACAAAATAAAATAAAACCTTACACATACCCTTGTTTATGGGTTAGATCTTCAAACATGGTGAGATTAAGAACTGTCTGGGGTTTGTTTTATTGTCTGGATACTTAGCATTAGGTTAGACAGCTAGACTTTCAGAGAAGCAAACAGAAGCTTTCCCTTTGAAAACACAGAAGCCAGAAGTTATCTGAATCTGCCGCTAGCTCTAATTGGATCTCACATATCCCTTGTAAGGCAAATAAATTGAAGCACAGAAAAATGTAGTAGCGCTTATACAGTGGTACCTCAGGTTACATACGCTTCAAGTTACAGATGCTTCAGGTTACAGACTCCACTAACACAGAAATAGTGCTTCAGGTTAAGAACTTTGCTTCAGGATGAGAACAGAAATCGTGCTACGGCGGCGCGGCGGCAGCAGGAGGCCCCATTAGCTAAAGTGGTGCTTCAGGTTAAGAACAGTTTCAGGTTAAGTACGGACCTCCGGAATGAATGAAGTACTTAATACTTAACTCATAGAGGTACCACTCTATGAGCAAAGCTAGAGAGTAATTTTAGAAACTTAGAAATTAGATGGTAAGTTATTGCTATGACCAGGCAAGGCATAATTTGTCAGTCTTGTAAATTGAAACCCACATCTTTTATATATCCTTTACTTTTAACCTATTAAAAAATAATCTTTTTCAATTAGGACTTCTGGCTCGTATTGCTTGTTTCATCACTGTCCCTATGAAATATAATTGGATCCTGTCTTACATAATAACCAGTGTTTCCAAATCCATATGAAAAGCAGGTGATGATACCTTGTTTTAAATATATATTGTTTTCCAGTGCTATAGAGTAGAGATAGCATGGGAAGAAACTCAGATGTCAACTGCCACTCACATTTAGTCCATCCCACAATCCATTACTGTGGTTTTGGTAGCCCCAAGATTGGCCTTTCAGCTGGCACCATTTTCTGGCAGAGGTAGGTTCCTCAGTCCTCTCCTTGCAATATCCTGCCCTCAGCTGGGAAGACACACAATACACATCTGCACACTGCCAATGTGTTGGACAATTTTGCTCCTGACTCACTGCTTAGATTCCCAGTATGCTGGCTTGAGAGGGAGAATCATGAGCTGTCATATTAGCTTCTGATGATGATGTCATTGAAATGTTGGTGGAAAGATCCCTCAGAGAATGTTGGGTTTATTCCTTAATACAGTCACAAGCTGAACTGTATTAAAGTAGCATTGCTGAGGTGAAAAAATATTTGGTGGGAGTGGGATGAGAGGAAACCCTTTAATTAGGTGTTGAATTCATGAATAAGGTCAGGCAACTACAGCTCCCATCACCCCCAGCAAGCTTAGTCAATGATCAGGAAGAGTAGAAGTTGTAGTCTGACAACATCTGGGGACCCAATGGTGCAGTGGAGGAACACTGCACTGGAACATACTTCCAATCCTTTCCTATTTATCTAGCAGTCCTTCCACAGCACCCATTTGCAGAGTTGCCATCTTCTCAAGCTGATTGAGGAGGCATCTTCTCAAATCACAGGGAGCCGGGGGCAGAGTCAAATGCCCTCCGAACATTGAGGGGGCCCGAAACTGCCTCAGCCCCTAGGAGCTGGCACCTATGTCCCTTTGAGTTCTCTCATTTCCCGTGTGTGTGTGTGTGTGTGTGTGTGTGTACACACACACACACACACACATATATATATATGTCACTTCCCCACCAAAGGGCCTTCAAAGCACTTATCTGGCTAGAAACATGAAACAGAATTTTAAAATCTACCGGTACATTAAAAACAAGCAACAAGTAGACAAGCATTTTAGAAGGCAGAGCAGAAGAAGAAGCAAGTCACAGCAACTCAGATATCTGTAGGGGTGTTGCATCAAATGAGTGTGCATTCTCTGTATCTCGGTAGTGGAGGCTGGTGCCATGGTAAATGAAACTTAGTCCACAAGATCTGCTCCTGGTTACCCACCCTAAAGCTTTATTCATTTCAACACCATGGGGTTTTTTTTGGTTTTTTTTTGGTGCTGAGAATAATTTCATTGTTTACTATTGTTAAACAACTGGGAATAAGGAATCCTTGCTCCTCTACTTCAAGCCACCCAGAGATCTATTTGTAGATCAAGATCTATCTTCTGCCTGCCCCTAAACTATTGCATGTATACAGATACTAAGGCAGAAGTGTGCAGGACAAGCCCATCCATTCTTCATAACTTTGATATGAATGGTCATACACAATCTAAGCTTCTATAGGTTTTCTTAACCGCACTGCTCTAGAGATTGTGCTGGCAGCACCAGGTCCAGCCTTTCCACTGACTCTTTTCCCCATCCAAGCCAAGGATATATTCCTCTGACCTTGCCAGGCAACAGCACTCCCCCAGTTAGAAAGACGCATGCCACATACACTCATGCCAGTAACTTGCACAACTTACTCTTGACAGTTCTGCTGACTTCTTGCCTATGTCCCCAGTACACTGTGCTTGATCCCTGGAGAGGAAGAAATATGAGCACTCACTTTAGCTCCATATTATGTAATTGTGAAAAGCTGATGATAGATCTACTTTAAAAAAGCTAACCCCGCTGAATGTAATGGGAATTACTTCTGTACATGCATGCATAAGATTGCACTATTACTTCCCCAACCTAGTGCCCTCCAGATGTTTAGTGCTACTACTCCAAAGCACAGTTGTGATGGCTGGAGATGATTCGAATTGGAGTCCAAACAAGAAGTTTTAGTCCAAAGCACCAAGGCACCAAGTTGGGGGTGAGTGCTATATACACTTACCTGGGAGTAATTCCCATTGAACTGATTGGGACTGGCTTGCCCTGTACAATTTTCATATGATGCTTTATGCAGATGACTAAATAATTTACAGTTGAGGGAAGTGTTATTAAGTGGGGGAAGGAATCCCAAAATGTGTGTTCAGTTTTCTGTTAGAAAAACTGAAGGCATTTTGGGATAGCTAAGCATAAAATCACTGAATAATTGATGCTTTTGAATTATGGTGCTGGGGGAGACTCTTGAGAGTCCCATGGACTGCAAGAAGATCAAACCTCTCCATTCTTAAGGAAATCAGCCCTGAGTGCTCACTGGAAGGACAATCCTGAAGCTGAGGCTCCAATACTTTGGCCACCTCATGAGAAGAGAAGACTCCCTGGAAAAGACCCTGATGCTGGGAAAGATGGAGGGCACAAGGAGAAGGGGGAGACAGAGGATGAGATGGTTGGACAGTGTTCTCGAAGCTACCAACTTGAGTTTGACCAAACTGCGGGAGGCAGTGGAAGACAGGAGTGCCTGGCGTGCTCTGGTCCATGTGGTCATGAAGAGTTGGACACGACTAATTGACTAAACAACAACAAGCATAAAATGTTTTGCATCAACACCAAAGGCTGGAGTTTGCCTTTTTCATAGCTGCCATGAACTGGGGCAACACATTTATTGATCTCTCCATTATGACCTCAAGGCCTCATTCCTGGCCAGTCACCACCACTTCAGATCCCATGAGCATATATGTGGAATAAAGGGGAAGGAGTTGCCCTGAGATCCACCACTTTACACTTGTTTACATTGACTTTTCTGGTTTATTTCTCCACAGATTTCTATATTTTATACCATCAGTTTCACAGCCAAAGTACATCTCCCAGACATCTTTTAAACCTACATTGTGTTCTGCTGTAATTTCCAGTAGCTCCGTTTTTGAGACCAGACCTTTCCCACTTGAACCTAGATTTAATGCTACAGCTTCAGATCAAGTAAGGGATTTGGTGCCCTATGCTTGAATCTGAGAGATCTGAGAGAAATCTGGATCTGGATCTGAAAGAGAACGGTTTAATTGACATATCTCCGCTAAAGATTAAACCATTTCTCCTTAAAACTCAGAGCTCCATTGAAAAGTGCTACTTGTGTCAATATGAGGGAGGTTCAAGGCTAAACGGCTCTGCAAGCACACCTAGTTTTGTGTATGTAGTTCTTGGGTTTTGAGTGCTTTGTTGCTGGTTTCTGCTGGATCATGCATTTGAATACTGTATCACACTAGGTCATTTTGTTCAGAGGATATGTAGCTGAAGTTGCTATCTCAGCAAGAGGTGCCTTGAACTTCAATTACCCCTTGGCACAGAGGTTTAATTTGGCAATCACAATTGTTGATCTTTGATTTTTTTTATATGTATATAAAAAAGCAGCTGTGTCATTTAAGCTTACTTTCAAAAAGTGGAGCAGATAAATAGCTCAGGAAGACACAGAAGGAGGAAGAGGGGCTGAGAAGCCCCTTTAAGCATTCTTTGTTGGGGGCATTTTTCTGCCCAGGAAGTTGGAACTGTCACATAGCTAGGAGAACATATGTCCAGGTCATGTGCATGGGGCAGGAGAGATCAGATCACACAGACCACAGAATTGGCCTACTGCCATGAGATGGGAAAGATGCTTGTCACAAAATCAAATAATCTAGCATTCAGCATTGCTGTCTTTTTATTTTTATTTTTTAAAAGGTGAAAATTATTCAGTTTTCTTTTATGGTATATAGTTCTCTTTTATGATTTTGAATGACAAGCCTCTTATTCTGAGTCATGTTCATCTGTATTCCAGCTAAACTGGGATCTAATGGCTGGTTTCATTATAATGCAGAGTGGAAAGATGTGAAAGAAGATAACAAATCTCTCTGAAGGGTTAATTCACCAATTTGTTTGCATGCACAATATTTTCCATCTTAGAATTATCAATCTAACTGCAAATAAAACTAAGAATAAGCCATTGACAAGACCTCCATAAAACAGTAATAATCCATTGCGTGGCAAGGTCCCAGACCCTCCCAGGAAGTGGAATAAAGACACATGAAACAGTATTTTAGGATAATGGGCGAAAAAGGCCACAACTTTATTGGTTACAGACTGTGAGCTGTATTGGCTTAGGCATTGGAAACCACACGACTATATCTGACTCCTGCCCATCTGCAGGAGTCTTGGAAGGGTTAATCATCAATAGGGGGAGCCCTGCTGATGCACGTCAACTAGGAACTCCCCCAGGGTCACCGCTAGGGGTCGTGCCATGGCCCTAGCCCCCCGTCTTGGGCTTCGGACAGAGACCACGCCCCCTGGATTCCTTTAACAGAAAACCCTTGAATTAGGAGGGGCAGGTGATGGCCACTACCTCCCCTCACCTTCAACGTAATACTCCAATGCCTAACCGCCTAACCTTACAAAGTTGTGACGATTTGCTACGAGGTAGGCGAGAAACCAAATGGCCGGTGCCAATTTGCCAAGTGGGAAAAAAATCCTACCAGGCCCCTTGGACAACCAAGGCAACCAACCTAGGTCCATAGCAAGGTCAAGAAATATAGAGCCTAATCAAAGGGTGGGAGGGCGGGAGAACTGACCGAGCAGGGAGAAAACAGCCGTGGGCAGTTTAAATAGCCTGCGCCACACTCCCGGACCATCCGGATTGGACGGCCTAAGGATGACATGGCCTAGGACCATCCAATGGCGCAAGGGCTATCCCACCCCATGCGCATAGGGAGGGTTTACTCCCAGCCCACAACGTCATCTCCACAGGAACGGGAAATGGCTTTATCAATTACATGAAACCCCCAGAGTTGGGGCACCTGCAGCTACAGACCAGTTAGTCCAAGGTACCATCATACGTTTTGGGTTTAAATCAAGGAAGCAGAGGGAAAGTCATCCTGTGTGCTGTTCTCTAAAGCAGATGTCTATGAATTGTTTTATTTTTAGGTGGGAGAGTTTTAGTCCATTTAAAACTGGCATAAACCTGAATAGCAATGAGAGGAAATAAAATGGGCCATTAGATTTATAGGCATGCAGTTTCTTGGGTTCCTCCCTTTGAGATCATCAAGCACATGCCAGTGATCCAGAGATCGCCCCGCTCCATTGACTGTGCACCCCTGAATAGTGAGGGATGCCAAACAAGCTCTCTTTATGCTTGGGAAGGCTCAAACCTTTGACTTTGAGGAGGCTCATCGTGACAATACATTTGCCAATCAAGCGGCGGATATGATATTTAAGCTGCAATTGGGGACTGGGGAAAACTGTAGGCTTCCAGTGTTGTTGGACTCTAACTCCCATCATCCCTGACCATTGGCCATGCTGCCTTGGAATGATGAGAATTGGAGGCCAGCAGCATCAGGACAGGTTCCCAATCCCTGCTTTACACACTTACTTAAGAGTAGGGATGGAAGAGAACTTCAGTTCCCATTCAACAGCAAACCTATCTAAAGTGCACTTTCCAAAACACTATGTGAACCAAAACACAGCCACACTTAGAAATTCACACTTCTTTGGATTTTGCAATGCAGTTCTCTAGCCAGGTAATGCGTACAAAATGGCCGCTCATCCGGTCAGAAGGTTGCGGTTGTGCAGCAGCCCCACACAGCCCCAGAGGGCCAAATGTCTTCGCCGTGTCAGCCAGCTGTTGGAACACCTCCCTGGCCAACCGCCATCCCGACGTTCAAATGTGCCCTATCAGGGGCAAGCTGAGGGGTGGAGCCTGGAGGAGGATAAAGGCCAAATGCACAACCCTGCTTAAACATCAGCCCTCTATATGGAGGCTGAAAATGGATATATACCCAGTGCTTGAGCCAAAGCCTACCTACATCTGTAACCAATAAAAGCTGCAGACAGAATGTTGCTTTTGGGGGGGCACTGTGGGTGTATATGCAAATGCATATACTAAGGTGAAGTGTTGGGGAGATATGCTTTGCAAAAATGTGTGTCTCAGGCAAAACTGCCTAACAAAAATGTGTGCATTAGGAGAAACCCACACTAAGATGAATTTTTCTTCAAAAAAGAATTTGCAAACTGATGTGGAGAATGGAATTTAAGATTGAAAAAATAAGAAACAACCATTTTGTTCTGTTTGTTCTGCAAGAAACAAGGAACTCATATTAAAGTTGATTCATAAATGGTGCTGAACGCCACACAGACTATCTTACATGAGTCCTGGTTCCTTGCCAAAGTGTTGGCAGAGGATGACAAGCCCTCGGGATGGATTTGCACGTATGGTGGAAATGCCCAAATGCTTTGGGGATACAATATGCCACGAAACTAGAACTTTTATAACATGCCAGGTGACACCTTCTCCACTCCTTGTTGTATTTACAGAGGATGACACTATCGTAGCAAGAAATTAGTTGGACCCTCTCTTATTGAGGGTCACAGCTGCAAATTTCTGGAGGGATTTGGCAGGAGATAATCTGGATTATTAGTATGCTAAATAAGGTTTGGGATATTGCAGTACTTGAAAAATTGACATTCAAATTAAGAGTCTTTAGAGGCCAAAGTAAAAGAGATAAATTTATTTTGGTATGATATGATTTTGTGACACATTTTAATGTACGGGAACTTGGATTCTCCTCATCTCCAGCTTTTAAACAGATATGTATGAGCTGAATTCTGTCAGTGCTCACACTTCCTTTACGGTATTTTCTGGTTTTTTACTCCTATTCCCTGAAATGGGGAAAAAAATGAAAGGAAAAACCTTTTTAAAAAAATGATGATGATGATGCTGCAGGAGTTTGTTTAATGCGGTTACCTGAGTAGATCACTTAATAAAGATGTTTATTGTGCACCTACACAGAAATTCAACTTTAATCCAAATTTTATTTGTTGTGATTAAGTTTTGTCTTTTTTATATTAAAATGTATCTTATTTTCCTGCATGTTAAAAATCAATAAAAAGTTATTTCAAATAAGAAAATATGAGAAACGGAGTGAAAGCAACTTTGACAGAGTCTCCCATCCCTGCTCAGGAGCAGGCCCCATTGAACTCAAATCTGAATTGACACACGTAGGAAGGATTGTGCTGTAACATGCTAATGCTTCCAAAGCCTGCCTGATAAATCCTGCCCCCATCTTCCTCAGTTGCAGTAATTTGTGCACACTGACAGACTTTCTTTATTCTCCTAATTTGCTTGTTGAGCTGATATTTCACAGAACCACAGATAACTCCTCCAAAATCTTTAACAGCTGGGGCGAAGATTCAGAGAAGGGGCCCTGTATTCCTACAGTGGGGCAGCCAAGGGCTTACGCAAGTTACTTTAAATGGTCTTCTGGGATTCTGCCTCGCCAGTTCAAGTGAAGTGGCAGACATCCCTCTACGTGTGAGGAGAATCAGCCCTCGCAAGAGGCTGTTTTGTTTTGTTTCCCTCCCTTGCGTCAAGTTCTTTTGAAATCCTTTATTGGTTGGCTGTCATACGTTGTGGAGTCCATGTTTCATCCCTAGAGGTTGTGCTCCCTCAACATACAGCAGTTCTCCCAACCAAGGCTCGTATCCCCTAGTCTCCTGACATGGTCCCCCAGTACTCCGAAATATAATGCTTTGCTCTTTTCTAGTATTTGAGGCTGATGCTTTACCACATCGCCTCAGCTAGACACTGTGGCTACAAAAACACAAAATAATCTATACAGGGCCTTAGGGACTCCTCCTCTGGAACAGAAATACTTTTTTTTTTTTTTTAGTTAAAGAAGGCTTAGGAGCAGTGTGATCAATCCTTTTCTGTGACTGGTTGCCACTGGGAAACCCTGGAGCCTCTTAAAGCAAACTGTTCATTGTCCATGTGAAACTGAAGTTCGTACATTAGGTAAGTGCTCTCTCACTGCAACAGCTGGTGCAATAGAATCCTCGGTCAGCTATAAGACTGGAGGGAGTTTATTTATTTATGTATATCCATTTCTGTGTTGCTCTTCACTATCACTATTTCTAGGGTAGTTCACAATTTCTGAAGATATCACGAACCTGTCAGACATGTTTTTTCAGGACAAAGCTACACCTGCTGAAACTGCCCCTTCTGCATGATTGTTAGATGTGCATGAGCCTTCTCCTTTTTTACATCTGGCCACTCTAGTAGTGCGGGTGGCACTGTGGGTTAAACCACAGAGCCTAGGACTTGCCAATCAGAAGGTTGGCAGTTCGAATCCCCGCAACGGGGTGAGCTCCTGGTGCTCGGTCCCTGCTCCTGCCAACCTAGCAGTTTGAAAGCACATCAAAGTGCAAGTAGATCAACAGGTATTGCTCCGGCGGGAAGGTAAACGGCGTTTCCGTGCGCTGCTCTGGTTTGCCAGAAGTGGCTTAGTCATGACCCAGAAGCTGTACGCCGGCTCCCTCGGCCAATAAAGTGAGATGAGCGCCGCAATAGAAAAGATACATACAATTTCAGGACCAAGGAAGAAAAAAAGAGACATGCAATATAGCCCACTGCTGTCATGAGCTCAAAAGCATGGATGAAATGCCAGAAACTGGTAAAGAGGTAATCCATAACACGAAGCAACCATAGCTTCCCAAGGCGCTGAAAAAGAATGCTTTGAAGCCCCAGCAAAGTATTGAGAGCAAGAATTCTCAATTCAGTGTTGATCATTAATCAGTTGGTCCTGGTCCTGTTCCAGTTGGATCTGTTTGCTCGATTTTCAACTTAACATGATCTGTTTATACCCACCATCCAATCATTTGCCACACTTGCAAAATTAAACCAGACTCCTCATTAGCCAAGGACGGAACTTGGCCTTGTAGCCAAAATTTTGCATTTTCGAGACTCATGTCTTCTTTGCTCCAACCTTTGGGCTAGACGTCTAGCTGATATATTTAGAAGCAACTTTCCATGAACCCCGACTCAAATGAATCAGTGTGTCCAGTGTTAATGAACTTGGAGAATTACTGCTCTGCAGACAGTTCCACTGGCAATTGCAAAATGGCCTTTTCTTTTCACTTTTGGAAATTTCACAATTGCCACTTTGACAAATGCCAAGCTAAGAGTCGGTATCTTGCAACACCGCTTATCAGGGCAACTGAAAAACACATCTGCCGCGTCATGCCCTTCATTGAGCCACCATGCTGGGTCGTGGCCCAGAGTTTGTCATGGAATAGCCAAGATAAACAAAGTGAAAGCAGTATCTCTGTATTAGCTAGGACCCATCGTTGCGCTTTGAGAGCCACTTATAAGAATTTAGCAAAAACTTTGCTCTTTCAGCAATCTTTTAAGTTGGTGCTTAAGCTATTGAGTATTATTTATTGGCTGGTTTTTAAATTCCCCATTCCCAGAGCGGCTTGTAGTTGCAATTGTGCAGAGCTCCAAAAGTTTCTCTCCAAATTGGGTGAATGGGTGGTTCAGTGTATGTATGAAGTGATGCGCAATTGGGCAAAAATATCCTAACTGCACATGTACATTAATGGGGTGTAAATTGGCAGTGACTGACCAGAAAGGAGAATGTGCTCAAGTGATGGCCAGCTCAATGAAAATGTTTGCCCAGTGTGCAGCAGCTGTGAAAGAAGGCAAATCATATATCATTAGCAGTGGGATTGAAAATAAATCTGTCAGTATCCTAATGCTGATATACAAATCTGGTCAGTAATGGTCACCACACCTCAAAAAGGATGTTGTAAAGTTTGAAACACTTCAGAAACGGGCTGCCCAAATGATCAGTGGGATAGAGCAACTCCCCAGTGTGGAAAGGTAACAATATTTGGGGCATTTTTGTGGCAAAAAGGCAAGAAAGGTTGGACCTGACTGAGGTATATGTGATTATGCATAATCTGGAGAAAGGGGATTGGGAGAAGTTTTCCTCCCTCTCTCTTAATACTAGAATTAGGGGGTCGTCCCATGAAGCTGAACATTGGAAGAAGAAGGTCAGACAAAAGATGGTCAGACATATAGTTAAACGATGGTGATTTTTCCCACTAGAGGTAGTAAAGGCCAACAACCTGGATGGCTTCAAAAGAGGATTATGCAAATTAATGGAATGTGTAAGGCTATCAATCCCAACAAAACTTCTGGAAAACTTCTGGGCAGCAAGGTCTCTCTCATGCCATTTTCAAGGCACTTAAACTTGTCTGTCTACACAGCATAATGTTAAAGTCGATAAGGTTGTGCACCAGATCTGACTGCAAACCCAACCAAACTGAATGGATTCAGGTCGACCAGGGATATCTTCTGGAATGGCTCTCCTAACATGAACCCTTAGATCATCACCTGAGCCCCTTCTCTGGATCCTTCCTCTGAGGGAGATTTTGAGGCCTTTTTAGTTGTGGCTCCCCATCTACGGAATGCCCTCTGCAGTGAGGTCCATCTGCTGCCTTCAGTGGCATATTTTCAGTGTCAGGTAATGACTTTCCCCCCAGGCCTTTGACAGACTGAGTGGAGTTTGCCTTGCTATGTTGTTAGTGTGTTGCCAAAGAATCTTATCACAGTTATGGTGGGTGGCTGTTTTCTGTTATATATATATATATATATATATATATATATATATATATATATATTCCAGGGGTGCCAACTTGAAGAAAATGTCGGAACAGGAAATGATTTATTCACTAGGTGTCGGGGAGTAGAAATGTAGACCATTATTAGTAGCAGTATTCCTGTTATTATTGTTGTTTTATTTGGGTAATGGCTGCTTGCTAAATACAATAAGCCAAACTGAGCTGAACAGTGATTTGAGGGAGGGATGTTGACATAAATAAAAGCATTTGGTTTCCCCGTGATTATTCTGTGAGTGCTGCCTGGGGAAGCAAGGAACTTAGAAGAGCGGGAGGCTACTGGCATCCTTCCCAATCACTTCCCAAACAAGTAATTAAAACCAATACTTAATCCTCTTCTTTTCATTCCTGTTTTTCCTCCCCCTCCCCCTCCCTGTCCCGTTTGTGTTAGTTGGGTTTTTTATTTTGCAAATATTTAGGAGAGCTCAGTATAAGGTCACCCTACTTCTGTGCTTTCTTGGTTCACTTGCAGAGCTTTCTCTGTGATCGATTTGTTCCTTTCTGTTTTCCAACAAACAATAACCTGCTGCTGCTGCTGCCAGTGGCAGAACAGGCCGATCTGGCGCCTGGGGCAGCGCACTCCCTACAGCTGAGCGGGAGGCGGTGGGCAGACCGTTTGGGGCAGCGTGGAGCCTGCGGGTGCCCAAGCCACCGCATCACTCCCCACTGTGAGTGCCACCCAGCATTTTGTCACCACCTCAGTGGGGACACCTGGGGCGGACCACACCTACCCCGCACCCCTTGCAACACCTCTGGCTGCTGCATGTTACTTGTTATTCATTTCCAGTTGCTGTTTTTTCCTCTCCTGGCTTTCATTGGCTTGTTCGAAGTCTCAAACTCCTCTCTTCAGTTTAAAGGTGCCAAAGATTTCATTACGCTGAATTCTTGCTGTCCAGTATTATCAATATTTTTATTACAATTTTCTCTGCTTCCCCCCTCTAGGCTTGATTCTTCTCCTGCCCTTCAGATAAACCTGGTCCCTTTAGTAAGTTCCCAGTTGCATAACCAATTGCTACTCAGTTTACCAGAGGCACCTTCCTCAGGTTTCAGACTGAGTGCTCAGAAAGCACTTCGGGGGAGCTTCAGTGATTTCAGTTTAGCCCAGCCCAAAATGGCAACATCTGTCTTTGTGGGAGAACCACGGCACCTGTCATTCTGAAAGTTGGCAGGCATCATCCCTTCAGAAGGGGCAACCATGCCTCCAAATAGCATCAAATTCTGGAATAAAATGCAGTTGTTCAGCTAAGCAATGTGTGCAAAAATGCATGTGCGGGGGTAAAGTGTGCCTATAAACGTGTATATTACAGAAAAAGGCATACAAAATGCATTCTGTTAGGGGGAGTCACTTTGAGGGGAGATGCATATATCAGGGGGAAATGCATTAAAATGTATATATTGGGAGAAATTCTCACTAAAATGCTTGTGAAGTGCATGAATTCTTTTTTTAAAAAAATTGCAGACCAATGTGGAAATGTGGATAACTGAACTTAAGATTGGTAAAATGAGAAACTGAAGGAAACCAAGATTGACAGATTCACTCACCCCTGCTCTTGGCTCACCACAGTTTCAGTCCCCTTCATGCATACAGTGCAAATAGGGTGTTGTCTACACCACAGTAAATCAGTCATCCAGCACATCTTTTCTTTATATTCCAGCACACATATATTCTTTATATGTGTGAGAGAATTAATCCTGCATTCAGAACCTAGAGAGATCCTACTATTGGTACAAAGTGTCTCTAACAACCACACTGGGAGCACTTCCTTCCTCTTAGTACATTTCAGGGATCTGGACTCGCTCCATAATCCAGAAATCACTTACTGTCAGAATGCGCAGTGGAGCATGAAGCACCGAGAGTTCCCACTTTACAGCAATAAAGCTGCAGTGTGCTCACAGCATATTTACTGCTGATTCTCTTTTTTTCTATCCTTCCTGCAGCTCCATCAATGACCCCTGAAACACTGACAGTCAAAGAGACAGGTCTCTAACAGGGTGGCCTTCCCTGAGCAAGCATAAGCAGCCACAAGCTTGCAGAGTCGGAGTGTGCCTGGAGAACTTTAACCCTTGGATTCCTGCAATTGTACCTGGTTTGCCCTGCATATCCTTCAGAAGCAGTGTGCTGTCAGTACTTAACAACTCAGTAGGTTTTAGCTCCACTTGACATTTCTACATACCATGTAGAACATTGTGTCTGTTGACATAGTATCTGTTGACAGGGGGGGGGCTAACTTGCACTTGTTTTTGCATCCTACGAGCACAGTTTTACAGTTCTGGGAAAGTGTGGGTTCTACATGGAAACATCTCAGCAAAAGGCAGTGGAAGCTCTTCCCAAGTACCCTGAGTCTATGGTAGAGCATGCGTGTTGCATGCAGAAGGTTTCAGGTTCAGTCCCTGCATCTTTCTGGGGGCAAGGATCAGGTTGTACATGGCAGGTAAGACCTCTCCTCAAGACCGTAGAACAGGCATGTAGAACCTTTGGCTCTCCAAATGTGGTTGGACTACAACTTCCACCATCCCTGCCCTTTGGCCATACTGGCTGATGGCAAATGGAGGGCCAGAGGAACCCCACAACTGCATTTGGAAGGTAGGGGGACCGTTTTCAACCAGAAGGCTGCAGTCCCTTCTCAACAAACTTCAGAAAGACACATATCAGAGGTGAGTTGGTACAGAGGTTAAAAAGAAGGTGCAAAAATGGATGTGACTTTTACATTTGCCTGCCAGCCGTTCATACATTACAGCAGGGTTTTCCAGCTGTTTTTGGACTACAACCATCATCCCTGGCTAGCAGGACCAGTAGTCAGGGATGATGGGAACAGTAGTCCAAAAACAGCTGAAGACCTAAGTTTGGGAAACTGTGTTAGAGGTATCTGCGTCCACCCATCTCTCCATCCTGCATCCAGGCAAGCAAGAGAATTGGCTTTGTACACACTATACCTTTAAGCACATTTGAAGCACATTTCACCCCTCAAAGAATTCTGGTTGCCTACCACAAAGCTACAAGTCCTAGCAACCCTTAAGGAACAGCAGTACCCAGAATTCTTTGAGTGGGGGGAATGGGTTTCCTATGTGCTTTAAATACATAATATGTACACTATATGTTTTGATCCTCAACCCAGTATTCAGCAATGACAAATGTCCTTGAGCCAGCATCAAATCCAAGACTCACAGCACAGAGAGGAGGTGCACATTTTTACTAGATTCTGCATTACTGCTTAGAAATCAGGCGGTTTCTGTGGTTTCTTTCCTTCCTCATATTGACACCATTGCTTGTTTTTCTAAGTAGGAACGGCCACGCCATGTGTCCCTTTTGGCACGATATGGCACAAGTTGTCCCTCGACTCATGGCATTCTCTGAATTTGCTGCAAAACAAGGCCTCCCCCCCCCCATTGTAAAAGAACGTGTCAGAAACAAGGGCATTTTACATAACACCTTTTCTGCTAGAACAGGCTTTGAAAACTGCACAGGGATGATGTTTCAAGGGCTCTCTTATTAGGGTATATCGTGCTGAAGAAGAGGATGAAGCAGCGCCTTCTCTTTCTGGAACCTCTTCCTCTTTTCCTAGAAATAAGCTAAGTCACATGCACTTGTTTTGCTGCTCTTCAGGAATTCCAGTTCCTACTTTGGATAGATTGTAAACAAGGAAACCTGATCCCTCCAAGGACATAAACAGAGAGGGAACAAGATGTCCATAGAAAGATACTGGAGTGGTTTCAAACACCACACTGCTTTGTATTTACATATGCCATAATTTCATACCCAGTTGCATTCCTAAATGCCTTGCAGAGAGAGGAGGGAAGGAGAGGCAGGGCTGGAGGAGAAAGAGCCTTCAAAGCAGAAGACAGAGATTGCTTTCCGAGGCACTGCAAATGAATGGTGTGTGTCTGTACTTGTGCCTTTAAGAACATGTGTACATACATTTCTGCAGGCATAACATCTCTGTCAATGCTGCTGCAAAGGTTATTTATTTTATCTGAACCGTCCTTCCACAGTTGACAGTTCCACAGCACTTGACAAAACGAGAAGCAAAGCAATAATGTACAACATCAAACCCAAATGTGGCAGAAAGAGGAACGAGTGAAAACACAGTAGGTACAAACAGATTACAAAGAAAGGGCAAGAAAATGAAAAGGTCTTTTTATGGAGTTGAAATGGCACCAGAGTAGGCACAAAGCTCCTTTGGAAGAGCCTTCTGTACCCAGACAAGCTAGTGAAACAGTTTCAGCAGGGGCACAATATGGCCCTTCACCCCCAATTCTTGTTAGCAGATATGAGCACTGCTTTTTCCTGGTTTTCAATTCCAGTTCAGTTTCACCTGCACCTCAAGTAGACTAATAGAATTGTAGAGTTGGAAGGGACCATGAGGATCATCTAGTCCAACCCCCCGCCCAACGTGGGGTTCAAACCCACAGCCTGTGTGCCTAGATAAGAACTTACAGTGCTTAAATATTGTTCCAAAATGGATTGTCTTCAGGTTAACATTTCTTCATTTACCTTTGACTTTCTGCTCTTGACCTTCATTAGCAGGCCAATAATGTGAAGTCACGTTTTGATTCAACTTGTGGCCCTCTTCAGCCGTAGACCTTCTAATGTGGCCCCCATGTGCCAGAAGGTTGTGGACCTCTGCTGTAAAGCATCACAAATGTAGTACAGAATGATTTGATTCCAGCACTCTTCTAAAGCTCTGGCATGTTATTTGGCTGTTGCTGGTCATTTGCACATCAGCGCTTAGCTGATACACAACCAGTTTTTCAAAGGGTATCAGTCTGTGTAAAGACATTGCATAACTGACCTTGCAGCAGGTCCTCGCTGATGCAGAAACAAGGAATATTCTCTCCCTCTCTCTCTCTCTCTCTCTCTCTCTCTCTCTCTCACTCTCTCTCTCTCTTTCTCTCTCTATGTGGGATGAGTTTATAGCCATTCAAGTTCCAAGGGAAAACATGTAGGCAGTTTGTGCTAAAGGCCTAGAAACCACAGGAATTCTGGGTGGGTCTTCTTGTTTTGGGAGCCCTGCCAATGTATTATGGTATGCAATGCACTGTGCAGGATCAAATTTTCTAGACTACAGTCTGGTGGCAAGAGTCATATAACAACAAACAATTAACATCTAATGTTCCTGTAACTTCATATTGATAATGGTTTTTTTACTCGGATTTGGTGTACATGTTTTCTTTATAGAAACTTTAAATCATGACTGAGAAGCTGAGAACGCCTGGGAGAACAGTGAAATTCAGGGGCAAGAATGGAAAACTCCTCGGCACACCAAGCTTATGGAATAACAGTGCTAGACAGAAGCTCTCATACAATTCTTGCATTGCTGTTGTGCCATGTTTATGTGGCAAAGCTCCCTGCTGCAGGGGAAACGTTTGTAACAATATGGTTGAATGGACAGACAATGTGATTGTAAGGTAAAGGTAAAGGGACCCCTGACCATTAGGTCCAGTCGTGGCCGACTCTGGGGTTGCGGCGCTCATCTTGCTTTACTGGCCGAGGGAGCTGGCGTACAGCTTCCAGGTCATGTGGCCAGCAGGACTAAGCCACTTCTGGCGAACCAGAGCAGCGCATGGAAACGCCGCTTACCTTCCCGCCGGAGTGGTACCTATTTATCTACTTGTACTTTGATGTGCTTTTGAACTGCTAGGCTGGCAGGAGCTGGGACCGAGCAACGGGAACTCACCCCAACGGGAGCAGTGGGGATTCGAACCACCGACCTTCTGATCGGCAAGTCCTAGGCTCTATAGTTTAATGCTGCTAGTCCTCAAGTAGGTAAGGAAAGGAACCATATCATCTGCACATCTTACAGGGCCAACCCAAGTTATTTTTGCTGCTTGAGGCAAAGGACAAAATGCTCTTCCTGTTTCACATATAGAAGGCAACTGGATTGGCAGCTGAATCTCAGTTCAGCACTGGCATCTGAGGAGAGCAGACTGGTTAAGGGTTGCAGAACAACCTGGGGGGGGGGGGAGAGAAATCTGATTTAGTTGGCACTGAAAAGCAAATCTTTCCAGTTTGCACTTTCTGAAACAATATGCAAACCAAAGCACAGCCATCCTTCTAAATTTGCAGCTACCCTAATTTTGCGATGCAGTTCTCCAACCAATGTTTACAAAAAGGCATATGCGTACTAGGAAAACGTGCACTAAAAATAGCATACAAAATGCATTATATTAAGGGAAATTGCTTGCAAAAATGTGTAAATTAGTCAAAACTGCAAAAAAAATGTATTTATAAGGCAAAAATTCACACTAAAATGCTAATTCATTTTTATGAGGATTTCTTATTTAAAAAAAACAAGATCACAAATGGCTGCAAAACACGCAGAACTGAAATTAAGATTAGAAAAATGGGAAACAGAGAGAACTGAAATGGACAGTTCCTTCCATCCCTAAGAGCAAGTCCTGTATCACACCCCGTTCTATCTCCTCCAACACCTCACCTTTGCTCTCTGTCTGCCTGAGGCAGTTGCCTTATATGTCTAATAGTAGGGCCAAGTGCTGTGCAACACCTCCTGGTATGAATTTGGCTTAGCTTCAGCCCTGTACTCTTGGCCACCCATGATGGACTTTCGATCCTGAAGCAATGCTGCAGCAAAGATTCTAGCCTCCACAGAGGGTCAGTGGGAAGCTTTATGCTGCATATGCATTGTCCCTTGCTAGTTGCTGTTGTTTAGTCATTTAGTCATGTCTGACTCTTCATGACCCCATGGACCAGAGCACGCCAGGCCCTCCTGTCTTTCACTGCCTCCCGCAGTTTGGTCAAACTCATGCTGGTAGCTTTGAGAACACTGTCCAACCATCTCGTCCTCTGTCATCCCCTTCTCCTTGTGCCCTCAATCTTTCCCAACATCAGGGTCTTTTCCAGGGAGTCTTCTCTTCTCATGAGGAGGCCAAAGTATTGGAGCCTCAGCTTCACGATGCATATGCATTGTCCCTTGCTAGTATGATCTCTCAATGATACAACTGTACACCTTTTGCTGGCACGCTCACATTTGCCCTTCAGAGCAGTGCTAGATCACTGGAGCTGATTGCGCCGATAAAGTTGTGATGGATGATGATGCAACACTGCTGAGTTAAGACATCTGGGAGTGGTTAATTGCCTCCCCTTCCCATCTGGACCATTATTTTTCTCTGTACCAAGAATGTGCTCTGCACTTTTTTTGCAGCTCCAGTTCATTCTTTCAATTGGTGCTAGCATCAAGATATTTGGGGGAATGACACCATCATTTTTGATTGCTCGAACAACAGTCATGGAAAGCACACTTTCCAAACATTGACAGACAAGCCAGGAGAAAGGCTGAAATGTTAGATTCTTTTTGGTTACATCTCTTTTTAAATAGATGCTTTCTCTCCACCTTCAGTACTACCTATCGCAGATGAAGAACACATTTATTGGTAGCAGGCTGAATACTTGGATGGACGGGCAGATCAGTCTGTTTCTTTCTCCTGTCCATTTCTCATCTGTTCACTCATACGCTCATGGCATCCCATTTCCACAACAATCTGCAATAAGAAAATCATCAGGCTGCGTTCTTAAGATCTGTCCTCCTGATCCAAATGTCTGACTCTCATCTTCAACCTCCCCCATTCCTTGAATCTATTTACAAACACACACATGTATGCACATCATATCCTACACATTTACGTGTATAAAGCCTTCAAAGAAGTAAGAACCCATACCGAAAGGTGCTGAGATGTGTGTGCATATAGTCACAGCATGATTCTATTGAATGAAGAGCTCTTGAGCATATTTGTCCCAGCTCAAGGACTAAGCCCTCAAGGTTAAGTACTGAACGAGAAGGATTCTGAACAGTGCTGCTATATTCTTTCACTCGGTCAGATGCCAGTGAATGCTCCAGTCCCTTCTTGACAGCTAATACATTGTACAGGGCCATTTCTTACAGAGTATACAGTAATACCTCAGGTTGAAGTAGCTTCGGGTTGAGCGTTTTCGGGTTGCGCTCCGTGGTGACCCGGAAGTAACCGAATGTGTTACTTCCGGGTTTCGTAGCTTGCGCATGCGCAGACACTCCAAATGACGTCACGTGCATGTGTGGAAGTGGCAAATCGTGACATGTGCAGCTGAGCAGACATGGGTTGCATTCGCTTCAGGATGCGAACGGAGCTCTGGAACGGATCCTGTTCGCATCCAGAGGTACCACTGTATATACATTGTGGGAATTTCTATGTGAAAGTGTGAATGGGCGTCAGTCAGATATTTTTGAAAAATAGCAATATATTGAAATCATTGGAGGAGTTTATCAGCTGTCCTAGATTGGGAGTGGGGAACTATGGTCTGGTGGGCCTTCCCCAAGCCCAAAGGCCAACTATGGATAGGTTGGTGGAAGCACCGACATATCAGTCACCTGACGTCATGATGATGTCAGGAGCCTGATAGGTGTGAGTTTCCAACCCTTGTCAAAGTTGACCTCTGGGGTGGGGGAAGGTTGTCTTTCAACAGCGGACTCTCTCGTAACACTAAGTCTTGTGGGAATCCAGTGAGGATGAATGTTGGAAGATTCAGGTCAGATAAAAGAAAGTACTTTCCCCCCAGCCATCAGTTAAATTATGTATCTTGCTCCCAGGGGATAGCCACCAGCCTAGACAGCTTTAAGAGGGTTAGACAAATGTTAGTTGCTGGAAACCACAGGAAGGGAGAGGGCTCTTGTGCTCGGGTCCTGCTTACAGGTTTGCCATGAGCATCTGGTTGGCCACTGTGAGAACAAGATGCTGGACTAGATGGGCCATTGGTCTGACCCAGCAGACTCTTCTTAAATTCTTCTTACCTCTTCACATACTCCCAAACTGGTGAGTATTTGATTGCATCTTAAATCCCCTTGAACTCTGAAGGACTTTCTTCTGAGTAAGAATGCTTAGGATCACACTGCGCAAGAGTCAGTACTCTTGGAAATAGCTTTGTAACTTAAACATCTAGTTGCCATGGAGATCTTTGATCTCTTTGTGAAGCCAAGCATATATCAGGAGTGGCTGGTGCAAAATGTAGGAGTTGCTGATGGGCGGAAGGGAGATGTTAGAGCCAAAGTTAAGCATTCTATAATCCAGCTGATTTGGAGTGAGTGAAACATGTCCCGTTGTAATCGACAGGACTTAAGAGTGCTTAACTTTGACTGCATTGTATAAGAAGCAAGAAGAAGGCTGAATTGAGAAAGCGAAATTTAGGCTCTGGAGCAAAGCTGGAAAAGTATGCGGTGTTTGTTTAAAGAATTATATGGTGTTTCAAGTCTCGTTGAAGATATCAAACAATGCAGCAGAAAACTGGCAGCAATTCAAGCAGGTGTTTGACTTGTTCATGAAAGCATGTGGTCGTAATGGAAAAAATGTGTACAAAATATGGTTGTATTTTAAACTGTAGCTGGCCCTGCAAGATGTAATTGCTTTGAGATCATTTTCACGAGGCTGCTAAGAATTTGTATTGGCATGTTTGCGTGTGTAGCTTTTGGTACAGCCTGTTCTTGTAAGCCCTTATGTGTTGTTGGTGCAGCAAATATTAAAGATCCGACTGTAAGATCATAAGCGGAGGAAGAAAAGTGATGTTTTTAAGGAGAAAAGCGGACCATTATTTGTGAAAAGTTAATGAGGCATTTGAACATGTGGAATTCCATTCAGGAAACTTGATCAATAAGCAGAGTGTTGGAACTGAAACCATAGAGTAAATTTTCAACTGTGACCATCTTACACATTCTTTTATCAGAGATCAAATTGCATTTGCCACTAGTAAAAAAAATTACGTGTGTGTGTGCGTTGTGCAAGAATTTAATCTGAATTTGGAAAAGGCATTCAGAATCTGTCAGGTTACAGGGCTGAGTCAGCAAGGTTTCAGATCTATGAAGCAAAAGAGGTGACTACCAATGAGTCATGAGTGAAGCTTGCAGTGTCTGTAAACCTGGGACCTTGGAGGCTGTCATCTTGAGTATTTGTGTGCTTCAGCCCTCAAGAGTCTGTTCTAGACATTTGCTTGGGTCACCGTTCTACAAGGTGTATGCAAATTAACTCATCGACGCAACAAAGTACATTAAAATGATGCATTTAATAAAATGTAACAATCACATTGCAAATTGCCACGGGAGCGGCAGTGATGGCAGTGATCAGTAGCGTCATGTGATTAAATTTCCAGAACTCACGTGGAGAACCATTTCAACCAAAGCAGTTGGTCACATAGAGCTGCTTCCCTGAACATTCCCTGAATGTTGTAGTGTCCTTGAGAGGTTGGTGGTGTATGTTTCACAAGCCACATTTTATGTGTCGTCATCCCCATGCAACACCAGTGTAAATGTGGTGTGCTTGTCTGCTGCCATCAAGTGTGCACCGTTGCATCTGATAAATCACGACTTCCGGGTTGGCGCCTCCGGCAATGGCAGAGCTCCTCCGATCGGGAGGAACTTGCTCCGTGGAAAGCAGGGTCTGACCGCCACGGCGAAGGTGGAGACCCTCTGAAATCACAAGCGGGAGAAGCTTGTGAACTTGGGATTCGGCTGGCACCTTCTGCGCCTCCCCTACTCGTGGGGAAACCCTGTTTTGGGGATCCGGAGCGATGTGGGGTGAGTGACGCGGTGCTTCGATCTGACTGCTTCTTTCACGGAGTGAAGCCGCATTGCTGTTGCCGGAGAGCGCTGACTTTTTCCTGTGGACAATTGGATTTTAAACAACTACCCATGAGTAGAACGGAAAATTGGATCTTTAAATACCTTAATTTGGCACCGAAACGGGGAAGGTCTTAAACAGGAAGTCCTTCCTCTTTTGTAAATAGATTGAAGCAAAGACGTTATAAGCTAAAGTCTTTGAAAGCTTTTGGCAAAGGATTAAATTTCCATCGGTTAAAACTACAAAACCCCCCTTGGAAGCAGGAGAAGAGGGGGGGAATTTTGGACTTAGCGAGCCTGCAGGAGAGAGTGAAAAACCAAATTACCACTGCTCTGAACCTGGAAAAGGGCTGCCAGAAAGCGTGAAGTTTTGGGAGAGTTCATTGACTGCGAACAGAACATTTTTGACAGCTAGTTAAATAAGAGAAAGATACTGTTTCCATTGTCCTCTTCTGCGTTTTAAAAGGAGGAAAAGTAACTGAAACTATCTTTATTGCTTGAGTTGTGTTTGAAAGGATTGATACAAGTGGAGACTGTTTTCCTCTAGAGGGAGCCTTTGAAACTGTTACAGGAGTGTAACTGGGGAATCGCCACCTGCAAGATAAGAAATTGTGAGAACCAGAGATTGACCTTGGACCATTTAAAATGTTGACAGGAGAAGCCATTGTGACGGTATTATGTAAGATAAGCTATTCGCTGGAACAGCTTCATAAGAAGACGGATGACATGTCTTTTAAAATTGACAACTTGGAACAAAAAGTGACTAATTGGAGACAAAAAGTGAGCACCAATACAGAAATAATTCAGGATTTGGTACAAGAATCTACTTTGGCAGGACAAATTGTGGAGGAGAAAGAGAAAGCTGTGGCTGTTGAGCCTAAAGTAATACAAGCGGGATCCTCAGTCTTACAGAAGCAAATTGAGGATTACAAGTTGAGGCCTTCTATGATTGAATCTAGAAAAAGCCAGATTTTGAGGATTGGATCCCGGCTTGGACGGAAGAAGGAAAGTTGGAAAGATCCCTCTATGCAGGGATTAACTGACTTTTGGGACATGGACTTGGGTCTGGAGGAGATTGGAGTTCTGGGGGCCTTTGGATTTGGAGGAATTTTGAAACATGTCATGAAACACCTCATAGACCTTAGCTTCAACTATGGAAACTTGGCTGACCTGTCCAGAAGGAATAAAAGCATTGTTAGGTTGGAGCCTTCCCGAGATCTGCTCTTTGGCATTAAAGAATATGAAGAAGATCTGCAGAAGGGACCTGGAAAAGAGTTAAGAGCCTTGGACATAAGATCTCCAGGTTGATGGACTATATGGAATTGACGGAAAGGACTGGCAGAATCCGAAACCAGGGAGAGGAGATGGTGGAAGAAGATTGGAGAATTTAAAGTTTATATATAGAAATACTGTAAAATTAATGAGTGATAGAAAAATGGTGGCAAGAAATTTTATGGCCTTAGCAGAAATGTTATAAGGAGTTAAGCATATATAAGTATTTTAGTTTTAATGAAAAATAAGGTTAAAAAATATGTTAAGATATTTATAATATGATAGAAAATAGAGAAAAATGGAAAGGATTTGCTGAAACAATTAATAGAAGTGGAATACAAAAAGGGAGGTGAGAGGAAGTCGAGGAAACAAGGGAATGAAAGATAGAGTATGGAAAAGGTGTGATGTATGTTTTTAAATGGTTTTTGTTTTGTTTTGTTTAGGGTTAGGGTGGGTTAGGGTTTTGTTTAGTTTAGTTTAATGTGTTTAGTTTAATGTGTTTAGGTTGTGTTTTGTATTGTTTATATATTGTATTGTATTGTTTCTTTTCTTTTTTTGTTTTTCCTCTCTTGTCTTTTTTCTTTTTTTCCCCTTTTCTGTAATCTTTAAAAGTAATAAATATTATTTTTTTTAAAAAAGCATCTGATAAATCACATACCCTCCACCCAAAGGAATACTGCTGCTGATAGGCTATTGTTTTTTCCCCAAACACACATACTGTGTACTGCACATTGCTTCAGCTCAGCTTAAGAGCACACACCAATGAATGTGAATCTGGAGGTAAGTATAAAACATTTCAAAACCTCTCTTCATTTTGTATCACTATAAAGCTCATAGAAAAGTGTGGCTGAAATGGTAAGACAAGAAATAGCCCCTCATAGTGAAAAAGCTCTTTCTTCCTAAGATATGACAGGAGTGGGGGAATAAACTTTTATAGCAAGGATGGGGAACCTCAGGCCTGGGCGGGGAGGGGGGATGTGACCTCCAGATCTCTCTATCTGGCTCTTGGGAGTCCCCCTACACCACACACTCTACTGAGCCAGACCCTTACCATCCCTGCTTTGCATCTTCAAGTTTTTTCCCCTAGCTGGAATGCATCGGATAACGCTTCTTGCTAGCCTGGTTAGAAGACAGAGAGGGATGCTTGTGTTTGTGTACGTAACAGCCCTGTTGTACAAAGGTAAAATTGTGTCTTTAGCACCACCCACTTTGCTTCTGGCCCCACCCACCACTGAGATTTGGACTCCAAGTGGTTGTCAGGAATGGAATGTGGCCCTCTGGAGGAGGTGGACTCTCCTTCATTGGAGATTTTCAAGCAGAGGCTGGATGGCTATCTGTCATGGATGCTTTAGCTGAGATTCCTGCAATGCAGGGGGCTGGACTAGATGATCCAGCTCTACTATTCTCTGATTCTATGATATATATCTGAACAAAGTTGGGAAACAGTCAACAATACATTTGTACATAATAACCTTTCATTTCCCGTCATGTGCTCATTAACACAGTTTGCAGAGCTAGCAGCCACCCCCTGCTCCAGCTTCAGATCTTCCACAGTTCACCAGAGTCACATGTATCGTTGTTGACTTTGGCCTCCAACGTGATGCCGCTGAAGCGTGGGCGCATCTCAAGAGACCCATTTCTAGGAAACCGATGTCCTTCACCCTTGGTGTCCTGCACACCACAGTGGAGACCTTAACCCTTTCATCAGTGTTGTCCTTATTTACCTGACCTTTAGTAGATGGTATATACAGTATTGAGAAGAGTATTGAGCAGACAGAAGATGTGTTGTTGTGGAGTGGGTTTATCTTATTTTTTAAAAAGCAGATTAGTGCAAGTGTACTGCTTGAGCGCTCTGGTTAAAATGAAAATCCTTCTAACCAATTATGGGGTCCAAACAAGACAGCAATGGAGAGTCATGGTTCCAACTCAATGAACTGAGTCAACTGTTCCAGGACAGTGAGTTGTTTGGCGGAACTAAGTAGGAATCAATGTACATTGCTGAGATTTTTTTCCAGAGGTAAGGAACTTGGTTGCCCAATTCCTATTAATTTTAACTGGATTAAAATGTCCCAGTTCCCTTGTGGAAACATCAGCATAGAAAGCATTTTTTAAAAAGAAAAAAGAGCAATACTGTAGGCCCCCATAGGAACAATTTAATGATACAATGATAGATTAGCATGAGATTGAATCCACTGAGACATCAGTGGCTACAGTTCTACTACAAGTTATACATATGCATGCAAAACTCGCCGCAGCCGAGCAAAACAGGCCAATGAGTGATGAATTTGGCCTCTTTCATTATGCAAGCATTCTGAAAAGGGTTGTGTGGGTCAGCATGTGAAAGCAACGGTGGAGATACGGTAGGCAACACGTATCTGAACAACAGACCCAAAGGTCTTATTTAAAGCTGCAAATTTGCAAAATTATTAACTATTGCTGTAGGAGTTTACGCTAAAGGTTGAGAATGTATACAAGAGAAAGGAGAAAGAGAAATAAGAGCCTCCTTCTTCTGGGAACCCATTAGAGAAAGGAGGATTTCATCTAGAAGCCTGGCCTTTATTCGTTTTTTAAAAGTTTTACACATTTTGCAATCAGATAAAGTATGACAACGGGCAGGAGATTGGTTTTTTCCCCTCTCCCTCACCTCATATTAGTCCAGTGATTAAAAACCAGTTTTGTAGAATTTTTCATGCCATAAAATCACATAGCTAAAAAAGTCCACAAGGCCAGCTAACTCAGTGCTGTACAGCAAAGCAGGGTGCCTCAGCATCAATGCCAACTATGTAGATTTCTATATGCACTCCTCAATGGGCACTTTTAACAGGGTGTGATCCAAACCACCATTATATGGAAGTTGATTTCATTTTTTTATGCATGTTTTTCTGCAAGAGGTACACTTATTAAAATTAGATCCATCAGCTCTGACCTGCCATCTTACATGGCCATTTACAGGACTACAGCTAACTACAATTCGCATATTGTTTTGCGCTTCTTTCCCCTTAATGATGGCGATAAAGGTACAGAATCCCATATCTTTTCCCCAGTGGGTGGGAAAAGTAGCTGAGGGGAGGGGTAATTTTGACAAATGGTAGGAAAGGATTATGCAGTCTCTCTGCTATTCTTTACTGATGCTTCCAGGGCTGCTTTTCAGTGGAGGAAAAAATCCTGTCAAGGTAGAGAAACACACAACTGTATGTAACACACAGTTTGGCCTAGAGAATAGCTTTCTTGTCATGACTGCCAAAATGAGCAACCACCGCAAGCCAGCCAAACTATTGGAAATTTCTTGCCACTTAGTTTAAACCACAGTTTTCCCATTTGTCATCCTCACTGGCTTTCTATGTTCATTCAAGAGTGCAGTCCCCCCCCCCCAACATATGGTATTACTCTGCCTGGAGCACAATAAATTGATTTCTCAATAGCAACTACAGTTACAAAATACCAGCAAAGAACAATGTGTTAAGACACGGACTACAAGATGCTCTGCCTTAGCCACCGATTGCACCTTAGTGGGATTCCACCCCCCACCCCCCACCGCACGCTCTCTAAGCATCATTTACTCGCCCTTTTGAGCAATTTCCTTGTCATCAGTGATTGCATTCGTTTTTGTAAGAGTTGGAGCTGCAACATTACCTTCCTGACTCCTAATACAGATGTGCCTTCAGCCCTTTTTCTGTGTGGTGCTGCTCTCATTGCAGCAGTGGCAAGGCGGGGGCAGGAGGAGAATATCCCCTGTAATGGAAGCTCTCATAGATGGACACAGATTCAAAGGGGATGTCAGAAGTAATAAGCATGTGCTGATGATGGAGCCAATCCAGAGACCAGTGAATTCACAAGAGGAAGCTCCCACATAATTTGGCCCAAGCTAGTGCTTCATTTTGGCTGGGGGGTGGTGGTTTAGTTGACATAAGAGTTGAGAGGCCTTGTCACCATGACTGTTGACTTTGGGTTCAAGTCACTGGTCACTATATTCAAAGTTTGGAAATAATGTTCTTCCTCACTGCCACTTCTACATAATACATAATGGTGGTCTTGAGGATTAACACATTTGATGAGAAGCTCTGGGTGCAATGGTACTTGGGTTTGGTTTCCTTTGCTTGAGGGAGCAGTTCTGTACTATTTGCTCTGTTTTAAGAAGCAAAACAAGAAAAGCATACATGGAGACACAAAAATATTTATTCCCAGGGCCAGATTTAGGTTTGATGAGGCCCTAAACTACTGAAGGTAATGGGGCCCTTATATGTCCAGCTTTCCTTTGTCAACAACAAATTGTCACTGTTTTCTGTGTTGAATATATGCTATATGGTAATTTATGGACCAAACAGGTATCTAAAGTCATTTGCACATAACAAAATATGTATTTTATCAAAGTAATTGTTGAACTGAAATACAATTAAGAAGTATGTTAATGTTGTTGTTTAGTCGTTTAGTCGTGTCTGACTCTTCATGACCCCATGGACCAGAGCATGTTAATAGTGAGATACAATTAAGAAGAAGTATATTAATAGTGAAATAATTATTAATAACTAACTGTATGTAGGTTTTATTTTATTTGTTTTTTATCCTATATTTTGGAAAAGTACATCCAGGTTTTTTTCCTAGATGCTGTGGAAAACCTTTTATGCATGAGCAGCACCAAATCCACAAAAAACTGAAACGCAGAAGAATCTGACCCCTCAGGAATGTTACTCAGAAGTAAGCTTCACTGAGCTCACCAGGACTTCCTGCTTCTGAGTAATCCTGTGCATAGGACTGAAGCCTTATTCTTCACCACATGTACACTCTGTGACACATCTGTCTGAAGGAAGCTCTGTGGCCATTGTCTTCCTATTATTTCAGAGCGTTCTTACTCTGTTGCCATACATCCAAGCCTGCAAACAGACTTATCTGCCGTAACAATACAGCAAAAGGATATACTGACACACAGCTTGTCATCAAGGCTGTGCTTCATCAGCAACAGCGAGGGAGTTCAGAGAATGTGATTGGTTTAGCAGGAGGGTTGTGCAAGGAAAGTGAGGGCAAAGAACGCATGTGGCAACTTCTCTTTAAGACGATGCAGAAAGCAAAAGGAGAAAGGAAGCGGGAAAGGGAGCTGTTCTAGGAGGTTATATGTGGTGTGTGTTTCAGGGGCAGAGCAATACGCAATCAAGCCACTTCTTGATGAAATACTCTAATAAAGAGGGTAAAGTGCCAGGATGTCCATTCAAGTTGCAATCGCTAGACAATTACTTTTGTGACACTGTTTATTTTTTTTGGACAACTGCAGATTTTCTCTATATGGAAGGATTTCTATTAAAGGAACACAAAACCGCAGGTCTGTCCTGCTTGTGGGGAATGATATAATGATCCCTAGTGCTGGTCAGCTTCTTGTAATTGAAGCAACACTGTATGGCATTGTTAAATCCCAAAGTGTTTATATCTAACCCTTCTAATGTTTGTGGAAGCTCCTTCAACTTTATGCTGCCAACATCTTCTCATGGTGGTGAACATCCAGTCCCCAATGCTGCAGGTTTCAAAAACGAGAGCAGCCGGGACCAAACTGGCAATTGGGCATTTGTCTCGGGTGTTGACCTTGTGGAAGTCAATAAACAGTTTGCTGATGGGCACTCCTGTTTCTCTTGAATGCCAAGGACGACTGCATAATTTTTTTGGAGGCTGTTTCTGTCAGCTGGGGTTAAAAGGGGATAAAATGCTCTATGGCTTTCTGATATTAATGGGATATATTTTCCAGGTTCCTTACCATCTCCACAGAATGAGGCAAGAGGGAAGAGAGATAAAGGCATTCAGTTCTCCACATTCATTTGCAATTTTTCACACAAAAAAGTCCTCATGAAAATTCACCAGCATTTTACCCCAATCTGTCCTAATACACAATTTTTTTGTATACAATTTTGCCTAGGATACAAGCAATTTCCCCTCATAGAATGTATTTTTATATGGTACTGTCACTAATGCGGGCATTTGAAGGGAAGCTTTTCCAAATACACAGATTTTTGTCCACATTTCTGGGTTGAAGCGCTGCATTTCAAAAGTCAGAGAAATGCAAATTTAGGGTGGTTGTGTTTCAATTAACGTATCGGTTCAGCAAGTGTGAGTTAGGTAGCTCTGCCTTTAAGTGCAAACTGAGCCAATTTTCTCCCCTCAAAATGTCTTGAGACCGCCCTGCGGCCTACTTTTTCCTTAGCTGCTTCAGCTCCATACCTCAGCTCCCACCATTGTTTCTCTAGGTCCTGAAGTAACCGAAATGCAGCCTGCAGGTCCCTTCTGATTTGGATCGTCTTCCTAGTTAGGATCTGCGGAGAGCTATTATGGAATCATGAAGCTTTTATGGAATTCTTTTAGAGAAGACATGGTTCCTGTTTTCTACAATCACATAACTAGCTTTTCGTTGCCTTCTAATTCAACACACATGGAGAATTTTGCACAGTGACAACAAAGTGTGTTTTGTTCTGTGTCACCCGATAAATAATTCGCCATCAGAAGGCTTGGATGCTGTTCTTAGAGTCGAGGATCATTGTTCCGCTCGGTTCAGGAAGTTGGCAGCCTTCCTTTTCCTTCTTCCCAAGAGAATTGGGTCACTTGAAACACTGAGTAACAGTCAGCCTAGTACCCCCAACAAGATGTTCACAAAATGCCGCTGACTGGCGGGGAGGGAGAGGAGAGCGGTGGCTTAATTTGCTATTCGGCAAATGTTTACAGACAGCAGCTATTTCTTATTTTTTGCAATAGGTTTGTAACTGTTACTGCTGCATTCCTCCCAGTCTTATCGCTCGTAATCATAACACAATCACTCATGTGATTAGTGCCTGGCTAAACGTCTTGGGTTTTGATGGAGTAATATGTGTAAATATGTGTAAACACCTGTCTGAAGGAGAAGTCTAATCACTGCAGAAGTTGACATGCTGTTACACCGGCTGTTTAACACTATTTAATAGATATGCCTCAAAGTCAAGGCTGAACTGTCAAATCTTCACGGAACCTAGGGTCTCCTAATGCTCCCAAGGAGCTCATCTTAAATCTCAAAGTCAGGCTTATCCACCTAGATTCCCCCCCCCCATTCCAATCCCTCTCCTTCATCTCAAACAGAAGCGAGTTCTCCCCCTGTTCCGCTAAACATATGAACAGCTACTGCATATTACATGAATTATGACCTGCATTATTGTATATTTAATATTATATGCACACTGACGCGTAATATTCTCCAGGTTTCCCAGGGCAAACAGCACATAATCAGATACATGCAAAATGAATACACAGGGTGGTAGCCAATTAAGTTTTACTCAGAGTAGACCCATCGAAATTAATGACCCTCTGAGTAAACCTCTGCTGAATACCACCCACTTCTATTCACATTCTTCTAAAATTACGCAGCAGAAATATGGCACAGCATGGGGCTTGACTCCTTTATGTGGCTTTTTTTCATATAATTTTGCACATAATTAGTCAGCCTTTTTATCTATAACTGGCAGAGTGACAGATAAAAGCATATAATCAAAATGGAATGGGTGTCGGTGGGTGGTAGCCAGATAGTATCAAACAGCATTCAGGTCAAATGGCAGCAATAACAGCAGCAGCAACAACATATTCATGTGGCAGCAGGATATCACCAAAAAAAGGTCCGAATGAAATTACCAGGGCAGGGAGTTCCAAAGACTCTCTGATTTAAATGACAAACATAAGTCTGGGTGGAAAAAAAGAGAGGTTCTACTGTGTTTTCATATTTCGTTTTTCAGAAACTGACCTCTCCTCTTCAGGGTTCTTGTTTTTAATCAATTATGTCTATATCTTTTAAAAACAAACGCCTGTTCATTGTTCTTTGATAGACAATTCGTGATCCTCTGTGCTTTGCAGTGCGTTTCTAATGTGGCTGTGGATTTCCTCAGTGTGCTGAGTTAGAGGCCGTATTTTGAATAAATCTTTTATCCGAAATGTAGCCTGTTCCACACAGTAGGCATATTCATTAGTATCATTGACAGTATACATAAGACTGGATATACCCTGGTGCTTTAGATCAAGGGTGGCATGGTTGGACTTCAGTTCCCATCAGCCTCAGCCAAAATGGCTGATGGTTAGGGGTGATGTGTGTTAGTCCATCAACTTCAACACAGAATGCCGCCGTGGCTGCTTCAGATGCTGCTGGTGAACCAACAATTGCGCTCTGTTGCATAACGATATCACAAATGCTAAGTCACTTGGCAAGTATTCTTACTTTTTCTTTTCTTTTTTTTACATCAAACATGCAAGTTAGCATATAGTTTTGTTTGTTTGCATGCCGGCTTGGGCCCCTGGTGAGCCTAGGAGGTGATATTGTGCAACAGTTGCGTTAAAACATCCAGTACATTTCTGATAGCTCTGGCTCTTGTTTGCCAGAACAATTGACTCTGAGCGCAGACACTTATCGGCAAAGGCCTAAACAAATTAACTTTATTATTTTTCGCTGACTGAACGTCAAGGTCTTCCAGGGCTGCGGTTGCTGTAGCGACACAAGGGCGCACGCATTAAATGATCAACATCAATGCCAAAGCTATCAGAGTTGAAATGGCCAAAAGTTAAATGTTAACTTCAATCTTCTGTTTGCTTTTTTTTAAAAAAAAAAAGAGGGAGAGAGAGAGAGAGTCCAGATTCATTTAGTTATCAATTGCTCGATGGAACCACTTTGGAAAGAGCTGTGGAAAACATGACCATAGGAATTTTTATATGAACGACTAACCGCTGACTATACTACTCAGGTATCTTCTCTGTGACAGTAACCAGATACTGCATGGCAAGGTGCAAAAAATAGCCATAATGGACTGTTATGCAATAAAAATGAAACGTGAGAATTATGACAGCTATGCCCTATAGCACAAGCCGGGGATTTCATAATGTTCTATCTTAGGAGCATTTCTGTGAGGGATTTGAGAATGACAGCTATATGAAGAAACATAATCCCTTCCTTATCTTCTATGGAGGCCTCACATCTTCTCAGGATCAGTTGATTACCTGCAGATCCTGCTAAGCGAAAGGGCATTGCTGATGTTTCCAGCACCATATGGTGTGCATTGCTAGAGCTATATGCACGGTAAACAGTTAGGGACACTACCAGCACTGCTATAACCACTGCTAGCACTCCCATAGCGCTGTCACAAACTTTATCGTGCATACAGCTCCATCAATGTGCCGTACATGGCAAGGTAGCTGACAGGAAAGGGTATAGGTTCATCCTGGGCTTGTTTGCTTACTCAATAATCGAAAGGCCTTTCATCTCCTGATTCTCAGGGTTATCATTTATTTAGAGGCAGTTGCAGCCTCATTGCAAGGCCATGTAGAAATCCAAACTTCCCCCCATACAAAATCAGGGTCAGCAGCACAGGGCCAATCAATGCTTGCGCACTGCAGTGTCATGTAGGAATCCAACCCTTAATAAGAGATACATGAAGGTGGTTGGCACCATTTTGAAGGGTGTGTTTTGTAAGCCTCCACACATATGCTGAGTGGTTGCCTGCTTTCTTGTCAAAGACCATCTCTTAGTCAGTACAACGTCCATGGAGATGTCACTCCACGGTATTGTCAAGCTGAGGGCTAAGCCCCATACCACACCTTGACCATTAGGTCTATTTGCGTGTGAAGCTGGGTCCTCACAAAACAAGATAGTGGGTTATTCTCATGTTAGGTTTTGTAGTTGCCTCCTCTGAAGGAGGAGGTTAGTAGTTTATGGGTGCTCCTTGCTCTAGCATTGTCACTGGTAGCAATGTGAGGTGAGAATATTATCCGGAGAATATTCTCAAGAATATTCCCTGCTAGAAAATTCTCCAGAGAACATTCCCCACAAACTGTAAATTCTGTGTTGTCTACACAGCTGCTTTAAATGTACACACCTCATTAATTGAGAATATTCTCCAAAAGATTATTCTCGAGAATTTAACATCACTAGTCACTGGAACCCAGGAGGCCTCAGTGGCAATGCCTGTTTCCACGTACAGCTGGTTCACCAGGGGCTGAAATGGTCTTGTGACACTGGTTCATGATCTCAAGTAACTTCACATTTAGACTACTGCAATGTGTACTGCGCAGGGCTATCCTTGGAGACAAGCAACTCACTTAGAGACTTATAAACAGGCCATGCTGGTCTATGGCCATAATAAAGAACTGAATTGGATTGGATTATAAACAAGCTGGTGGCAGTGCTACCTAAGGGTCAGTACTGTGGATGTTCCCAGATGGTTCCTGACAGTAAGGTCATAAAAACCAGCTTTCCATCAACTCTGATAAAGCAGCACTATTTGAATTAGTCTGCAAACAATCTACAATGCAAAATAATTTGTGGAGAAGCAAGGCTGTGAGACTCAGCTTGGTGCAATTTAGCTTACACTGCTGAGTAAACAGACCAGAGCAAAGGCAAAAGCCAGCTTTCTTCAGTGGGAATGAGGGAGATGTGCCTTTTAAGTCAGGTGTCCCCACTTAGAGAAGGAGGGTTGGAAAGTATGCCTGTTCCAACCTAGCAGTTCAGTCCAGCATTTTTAGGCAGTCTGCTGCCAACGCCCATCAGTTTCAAATCAAGAAAGAAAAGAGAGGTCTTCCTTCTGCTGCTGTGGTACTCTCCTCATGCCCTGTCCATGGTTCTCATTTTAGCACTGCACATCCAACACGTTCAGCTTAGCAGCCCGACAAACAGATGTGCCCTTATCAGCTGTTGGCTCTTCCTTTTCTCATAAAACTAGGGAGAAATGTTTAGCTGATAAGTTATGAGACCACCCTCCTTCCCAGCACTAAAACTCTGTTTACATGGGTGTTGTTGTTTTTTAAAGGACATAGCTAGAACCCAGGACTTCCAAATTTCATATCTCCATCTAGTTAAGACTGTTTCATATAGGAAGTATAAAATAATCTGTGGTGCTTTTTGGAAGAAGAACCAAGAAGCAGCCTACTGTTTACAAAGATATCCATTCCTGGAACCCATTTTTTTAAAGAAAGAAAAAGGAGAGAAGTGCCAAGAGTTCAGTGCCTCTCCATTCCAAAGAAGCACTAAATATAGAGGGTTTTTTAAAAACTATGTTCACAAATAAAACTAGCTATAACTGGTAAAAAGCCATTATTTATCACCCATGTTCTGATGTGAATGACTGCATTTAAAAGTTCTGTGAATCCTAAAAGTTTTACAGGTGAAACACAGATGTGGAATTGTTCGCTGAAAATGACTTGCTCTTTGCTCTTTATACCTTGGTCTCCTATTCAGCAATGCCTCAGACATGCAGTCTAGAAGCAAAAACAAGAACATGACCTCAGCTGTACAGTCTTGTTTTATTTTTTAGAGTAACAGAAGATGTGTAGCCAAGTGCAGCCATCTTCTCTAGCAGACATTTCAACAGTTTTTGTTAGCTCCAGTGGATGCAGAAATTTCTCACAACTCCTCCACCCGCATTTTAGTGCAAATTGGCCCCAATAAACACTTTTTTTATACTTCGATTTTAACTAGTGTACACATTTTCCCCAATATAATTCATTTTTGTATGACAGTTTCACGAAAATCTTCATTTTTAATTTCACTTCTCCCTAATGTATGCATTTTTGTAAACACTGGTTACTCAGACAACTGCAGCGCAAAATTCGGCGATGTGCAAATTTCGAAGGGTAGCTGGGAGGTGCAAATTTGATAGATTCAACTTTAAATGTGTGTTGAATCAGATGTCTCCTCCATCCCTATCTCCAACTTAACACCAGAAGCAGCAGCGGAGTCTTAGCGCCTGCTTCTACCTCCCTCTGCATTTTGAAAGCAACCCTCACTCAGCAAACACAAAATATGTTTACTGCAGAAACTTTGCACTTCAACCACTGCACTCAGTGCCCTGCCATGTGTTTGTTCTTTTTATACCTCCACAAGGAACAGATCCTTGCTCTTCTGAGATCGTAGCGGTATAGGGCATTTATTTAAGGCAGATGGAGGGATACTTAAACCCGCTGTCTCATTAGGCTGATTTATTCACTTATTTTTAGATGGGTTGGAAAGACGACATGTGAGCTAGCAGGATCAGGAGGCAAGCCAGAGTGCCATTCATATGACATGGCCTCGGAGGTGCTAAGGGCTTCCCTATCTGCTGCAGGCAGAGAGCTCTGAATTCTGAGCACCTCTAGGCTGGCCACCACGAGCTCCCAACCCCAGGGCCTGCTTTTTGTTGCAACGTGCAACAGAATATTCAGTGAAAATTTGCAATGAAGAGCAGATCATAAATGCTCAAATAATAACAACCACCCCACTGAGTTGATTTCCCAGCTGCAGAATTTGCACCATTTACATGCAGAAGAGGATCAGAAGCAGTAGGAAGGGCACTGAATGAGCTCGTCCACACTTTTGCTTGTCCCATGTCAGATGTCAAAGAGATAAACAACTACCTGACATTTAGAAGACATCTAGAAGACACCTGAAGGCAGCCCTGTTCAGGGAAGTTTTAATGTGTGACATTTTGATGTATTTTTAATGTATTTTTAATCTTTGTTGGAAGCCACCCAGAGTGGCTGGTGAAGCCCAGCCAGATGGGCGGGGTACAAATAATAAATTATTATTATTATTATTATTATTATTATTATTATTATTATTATTAAGCATGGGTCTGAGAGGTTTTCTGCTTGACCCACACTGCTGAGGCATGGGTCCAAGTGGTTTCCCCCCTTCCCCGCTCCTTTCCCATGGAAAACCCACTGTTTAGTGCCAAACTGGAGGATACGTCAATCTGGAGAAAACCCAAATTGCTGTTTGCTCTGATTGAACGCTAAAGAGCAGTTTTCCCCCGAGGAAGAGCAGCAGGACAAGAGGAAGTGTAAGTGTCTCTGAATGCCAGCTGCTGGGGAGAGTGCTGTTACACTCATGTCCGGCTTAGAGGCCTCTCACAGGCATCTGGTTGTCCACCGTGACAATAGTATGCTGGACTAGATGGCCCATTGACTTGATCTAGCAGGACCTTCATATATTCCTAGTTTCAGAATGCCTGTTGCAAGGCTGCCTGGTTAGAGCAGAATCCCTCTAGGAATGTGGGAGCTGCTTTTATGGGCCAGATCAAATGTCCATGCGCTCTGTCCTGGACCCTGAGCACTTCCAGGCAAACTGTTTACTGAGCATTCGTCCTGATTTAGCTGTCACTGACCCTGTCACCCTCCAACTTGTGGAGGTTGACAGGGTGGAGGGGATTCTCTTTCTCATTCTCCCTGCTTCCAAGCTCATTTTACACTAGAGTATGATGCCTGAATATGATTTTACTAGGGAATAAGCTACACTGGACACAGTGGTACCTAAAGCACCTTTGGACTATCACAATTTTCAGATGGGAGTAAACAGTAATACAGGGAAATACAGGTTGTGCAATTAAAGGTGATTTGGAGCTCTTGCGCAACAAACCTACTTCCCCTGAAGATCAGACTTTTTGCTAGAAGGAAAGGGACAGGGAAATGCAATGTCATCTCAGCAAACGAATCAGAACGGATTCTCAATTAACAGGTCATCCGGAAGCAACATTAGTTCAGAAAATAGTGCTGGATTCACCGCTAATGACTGTTATTTTTTCTTTATCTTGATTGTTTCGTGGATTTATATATACCCTGCCTTTTTAAAAGTCTTATCAGGTTTTTAAAATAAAAGTACATTTTTATAGAAGTATTTCATAGAATGCCAATGAGAATAAACGCAACAATGAAACACATATATAATTAAAATATTGCAGCTAAAAGGATTTTTAAAAGCCGGTCAGTATATACATAGTTGTTTTTGGGAGGGGGGGTTATAAAAAAAAATCAAATCATAAAAGGCTTTCCCAACTATTAAATAAGTTTTCAAAGTGTGCTTCAAAGCACACAGAGAGGGGAACAGTTTCCCCAGGGAAATGGTTGTAAACAATTAAGTGCGTGAGTGTAAGAGGTATACATTCCAAAGGCCAAAAAAAAAAATCCCTTTGCTTGAAAACAAACAAGCATAGGGCAACTATTTGACCTGTGCTGTTGAAATTGCTATAATTATAAGGTACAAAAAAAGGAACCACAAAAATGTTCTTAAAATACAGTGGTGGTTCTTCCCCTACCCTGGATTTAAACTTGGAGATTTTCAAGAATGGATGCTTAAACCCAAGACACTCACAGCCAAGAAGAAAGCTATTCTCTCTCATTTGATCTGGTTATCAGCAGCAGAGTATCGCAGAAGTAAGTGGGCATTCCATTTACATACTATAGCTAATAGTAGCCATTGACAGATACTCCCTCCAGGAACTTGTGTAATTCCTTAAAAACAGTCTAAGCTAGTAGCCAACCAAGGGTGCCAACTTGAATAAACTATGGGGAGCCCATCCTAAATAAATGATCACAAGACACAGTCCATGCACACCAGTTGAATGACAATGTGCAGACAATGTCTGGGGAGCTGAAGGGACCTTGGCCCCTAGGAGTTGGCTCCTATGTAGCCAAATGAAGCTATGTGTGAATTCTGTACATTGGTGATGGGGAATCATTTCAGTCTAAGAGCTACATCCCCTAAATCCCCAGTGGGGGGCAGGACAAGAGTCAAGAGTGGGTGGAGCAATACATGTGAATTGCATTCTTATTATTAGTTGCTTTTTTGTTGCAAAAGTAAACTCAAAGAGACTTGCAATCTCATGCAAAAAACCAAAAAACAAAACAAATATAAAGCAAAATCCTGCTGTTATGATAAGGCAGGCCCTGGACCAAACTCCTATCCCGGTTGCATTCACTCAGCCAGCAATCAAAGCCTAACCCACGCGACAAGGAGAACAAACACTCTGACCTGCAGCCAGATATTCCACAGGTCAAACAACTGCTGCAGTGTAAAGCACACACACTTGCTGGCTGGGAGAACAGACCAGGCAAGGACCAGGATGGTTCAAAGCCAGTTCAAAGCCAGGAGACTGTACTGTACAATCCTTGGGCCGCTTCTTGGATACAGTGGTGAAATGGATGAGGAAAAACAAGCTGAGGTTGAACCCTGGCAAGATGGAGGCACTGTGGGTAAGTAGTCCAGTGTCCCAGAAATTGGGACACATCCTACCCACTAGAGAACACAATATCCAAGACTAGGGGTCAGCAAACTTTTTCAACCGGGGGCTGGTCCACTGTCCCTCAGACCTTGTGGGGGGGAGACTATATTTTGAAAAAAAAAATATGAACAAATTCCTATGCCCCACAAATAACCCAGAGATGCATTTTAAATAAAAGCATACATTCTATTCATGTAAAAACACCAGGCAGGCCCCACAAATAACCCAGAGATGAATTTTAAATAATAGGACACATTCTACTCATGTAAAAACATGCTGGTTCCCGGATCGTCCGTGGGCTGGATTTAGAAGGTGATTCGGCCAGATCCGGCCCCCGGGCCTTAGTTTGCCTACCCATGTCTAAGACTCCCCAAGTCTTGGCTTGGCTGAAAAGAAACATTTTGCATGGCTCCAGGCATGCCTCCCCAGGGAAAACATCCCATAAATGGGAAGCTACTACTGAAAAGGCCCAGTCTCGTGTTGCCACCCTCTGCACCTCCCTCAGAGACATTTCATATGATATTATTCATATTATTTACAGTGCCTAACTGCCCTAGACCTAACTGATCTGCTTGCACCTACTCTTACAAGCCACAGAGCAACCTATCACCACATCTTGACAAGGCAGCACATTGCAGTAATCCAGCCTGGATGTTACTGAGCCACATGTGACAGTGACCACATTAGCCTTCAGGCTCCTGAATGGTACAATGGGAGCCAATGTGGTGTAGTGGTTAAGAGCGGTGGACTCGTAATCTGGTGAACCGGGTTCGCTTCCCCACTCCTCCACTTGCAGCTGCTGGGTGACCTTGGGCTAGTCATACTTCTCTGAAGTCTCTCAGCCTCACTCACCTCACAGAGTGTTTGTTGTTGGGGAGGAAGGGAAAGGAGATTGTTAGTTGCTTTGAGACTCCTTAAGGGGAGTGAAAGGCAGGATATCAAGTCCAAACTCCTCCTCTTCTTCTTCTTCTTCTTCTTCTTCTTCTTCTTCTTCTTCCTCTTCCTCTTCCTCTTCCTCTTCCTCTTCTTACCACTCCTCCTCCTCCTCTTCTTCTTCTTCTTCTTCTTCTTCTTCTTCTTCTTCTTCTCCAAGCATGTCCTTGAAGCCAGCCTGACATTACATGGAGAGCCAGTGTCAAGGAGATAAAGTGGACACACACCCCTAATTACACTGGGCACATTCCCTCTGTGATTGGCAGTTGTAAAGATTGGTAGATGAACAATTGGACATGCAAGTGATTCTGTGTAACTCATAGAAAAATATGGCCAATTCCTCTGGATACAGTAGTTAGTGTAAGTGCTATGCAGGACGGCTCAGAGCTGCGGTTCCCCCTTCCCCAAATTGCTCTCCAGAGAGGCGTGATCATTAGCCTTTTTGGCACCAGTGTTCCTGTATCTTTTGAGGTTAAAGAGGATTTAAATGGTCCGCATTGCTTGCTGTCATTATTACTGTTATGCTATTGAAGCAAGCCAATCTGCATAGGGGATTTCAGCCAAATAAGCCCAACAGCCAACAAAACAAAGCATTACATACATCTCTCGCCTGGAAGTTGCTTTTATTTATGTTATTGGAAGTTGTCAGGGTGATGTCTGGGCTCAAGCCCCAAGGTGGAAAAATCTGGAGGTTGCTACACAGTGGATCTCTTTCCAGTTGGGCGGACTCACGCCTGTTATGCTGAACTGCAGGCTGGGTTGCCTCACAACACCACACATGTTTGGAAAGAGACGGAGGGTTGTCTGGTGCCCTGTGCTTCATGGTGCCAAGGGCACCAGCCATCGCTCTTCATGAGGAGAAAATAGATGATGGCTTTTCATAAGAAAAACTTAAGTCAACCCTGCCCACTTTTCAAATGGGCACATAATATTTTGGGTTCCCTTGGTACCAGAACAGAGTAATGAATAGTATGTTAAAAGCACATGTTTTTATGTTCTTATAAGAAGAGGCCCACTGGATTATACTAAAGGCCTATCATGCTTCCTGTTCCCCACAGTGGACCAACAGTTGCCTTTGAGAGTGGCTGGGGAAACTCAGCCAGATGTGTGGGGTATAAATAATAAATTATTTTTATTGATATTGATATTATTATTTGAGAAGTCTTTAAGCAGATGAAGGCAATAGTCCTCCACCACTGTTGACCCAGAGAGTGGTATTCAGTAGTAGTATATTGACTTTGAGGTTCCATAACCACCAAGGCTAGGAGCCATTGGTAGAGCAGAGATGAAATGTGATGTGAGAGACATAGGTTGATAACTCAGACCAGTCACTTGTTCACAGAGTGGCTCCAAACAAGCTGAAGTCTCTGCGCCTTGTTTCCATATTTATAAAGCATGAGGTCCAAGTCCATGCTTCCAGTGAAGAAGAAGAAGAAGAAGAAGAGGAAGAGGAAGAGGAAGAGGAAGAGAAAGAGGAAGAAGAAGAAGAAGAAGAAGAAGAAGAAGAATTTTATTATTTATACCTTGACAGCCAAAACAGCATCTTTTGCTAGAGAACTAGCACAGTAATTTCCCTAGCCTAGAGAAAGTGAAGACTTTTAAAGGAAGATTAGGCACATTTACACAAGATAGGCCTAGCAATGAGCATTAGCCATAAGAGTTAAAAATGGAAGGCCCCTCTTTAGAAGCTGTATACCTCTGAGTATCAGAAGCCAAAGGGTATGGTCATTACTGTGGTGCCTTTATGGGAGGGGAGCTTTCTCACAATCTTGGATGGCCACCACTGAAAGTAGATGATGTTTTCACTCACTGAAAACCTTTGATGGTTCCCCTCCCATACAAAATTCAGCACTACACATAAGCATTGAATCCATTGCCAGTCTGGTGGCTCATTTGGAACATATGAAAGAGAGCCAGTGTAGTGGTTAGACTCTAGGAAGCCAGAGTTCAAATTCCCACTCAGCCATAAAGCTCACTGCATGATCTTGAGCCAGTCACTGCCTCTCAGCCTCACCAACTTCACAGGGGTGTCGTGGGGATTATAAACAAGGAGGGGGAGAACCATGTTCACCACCTTGATCTCCTTGGAGAACAAGGTAGGACAAAAATACAACAAATGCAATAAGTAAGATGTTCCACAAGGCCTTTCTCTCAGCATAATGAAAGCGGAATTGAAACTCTACCTGAATTTTCAGTTCTCATACAGCCTTTGGGTTATTGCTTTAATTCTTAAATCACACAGAGCCACCATCTGCCTTGTTTACTGGGCAGTTTGCCAGATCAATAAATAAACTAATAAATAAACACATGTTTTATTGTTTATACTAAGAAACTCATGGCCAACTGGCAAGCTGCTGCACTCTGCAGGCCCTTTTGGAGCGGAAAAGTTGTTCAAACTGGACTTCAAATGCAGCAAACACACCAAATCCCAATTCAGATCTAGGTTCTGCTTCTCAAAGTTGCTTCCAGTGAGATGCCTGCCAGCTGAATTTTTCACTGAGAAGAAGTCACACTCGCATGAGCGCTCTACTTGTCTAAGCAGTGCAGTGTCAAAACCATAAACTCACAAAAATCTCAGTTTTCCCTCTCACTCTCTGCAAAGGAAAAAAGAGCCTCCACAATCCACAGTAAAGCTGTATTGAAAGGAGGGAGGTTGGTTATTTAGCAGCCACCCCCACATCTAGTGGAATAAAATTCCATTTTTTAGTTACACACTGTGTGAAAAAGTTAAATACTCTAGTATTAGGTTGATTAAATGCAGTGTGGGTGCCAAACCTCTGTGTTTCAGGCATAACGGTTTCAGCAAACTCCCTCAAAAGACCCCTTTTGACCCCTACTCAGTACCTCGCCTCTTTCCTTAAAAAAATTATTAATCAAAATTGTATTATTATTATTATTCAGGTTGTTCTATCTAGTTTGCATAGGGTATTGTTTTGGTCTGTGTTATATCCCCAACAATCTCTTCAACCACTAATCCATTTATCCCACTGAAGAAAGAAAGTAGGTTAATTGCACATAATTTGCTTTTCACAAGTCTCTGTTGACCAACTGCAGTCTTTAAGCCGTACAGTCAAATCCTGTGGTCTGCTATGGATGACGAAAAATAAGATCTGTGTAATATTACACATATCAAATAATGCCACAGATATTGTATTGGTGTAGCAGCCTAGAATGGTGAAATTGAGTTTGTGCAATTGCAGCATGAACCATTGCAAAAGGGAGCTTATAGTCTTCACAGAGTCTCCACAGAGGATTGTAGTAGGCACCCAAATGGGAACGTTGTTCTATGCACAAACACTATGTGAAATAGCTACGTTACTAGGCATTGCCGTAGATCCCATCCAGCTGAAATATTCACAGGCCTGGATAGAGAAAGCACATCAAACAAGAGGACAAGTCTGCAAGACCCGTTGTGAACCATTAAATGATAAGCTGGATCCCTACAGATATTGAGACAAGTTTCTTTCAAAACTGAACAGCAGCTTATCACATCGGGGTTATTTTCTGTGGTGTAAAAAAGCTCCAAAAGGAACATTCACTCCACGCATGCATGCACAGGTGATATTTTTGGAGCTCAGCCATAATCAAGCTGCAAAAATGCCACACTAGTAAATCGATTTAAATTGTGCATTTCTAAACGATTCTGTCACATAAAGCAATGCCCCAGAATCTTTCCTTGAAAATGATAAATGCGTACTTTCCTGTGAAAAACCTGTAATTTACGGACAAAACAATTGGTTCTAATGGACTGAACATTATTCCTGTTAACAAACCAGAGCTACATTGTATTATAATAGCAGATATTAGTCTCACAAGGAATGGGGGGGGACTATTAAAGAAGAGAGAATAAAGCATCTAAATTTAGCAGTGACTATTCCAAGAACACAGAGGTGCAAAGCATCTGGATAAATCCCAGTGGAGTTTTCTGCTACACAGCTCATCACCAGGACATTTGCAGAAGACTGGAACAGATGGGGTAGTTTATGTGCTGCCCTCTAGCTGTTCACCCCTAAATGGTTAAGTCCAGTCAAAGGCGACTATGGGGTGCGGCGCTCATCTCGCTTTCAAACCAAGAGAGTCGGCGATTGTCCACAGACAGCTTTCCGGGACGTGGCTAGCATTACTAAACCACTACTGGCATATGGAGGACTGTGACTAGTGCCAGCATGCATGGAAACGCCATTTACCTTCCCACCATAGCGGTATCTATTTATCAACTTGCACTGGTGTGCTTTCGAACTGCTAGGTTGGAAGGAGCTGAGACAGAGCAACGGGAGTTCACCCATTGCTGGGATTTGAACTGTTGACCTTCTGATTGGCAAGCCCAAGAGGTTTATACTACAATGCCACCCGTGGCCTGACAGCACATGAGGCCACTACTCTGCTGAAGCTGAGCAAATTTTATATTCTTATATACATACCTATATACTATATACCTTTTATACATACCGTATTTTTTGCTCTATAAGACTCACTTTTTCCATCTTAAAAAGTATGGGGAAATGTGTGTGCGTCTTATGGAGCGAATGCAGGCTGCGCAGCTATCCCAGAAGCCAGAACAGCAAGAGGGATTGCTGCTTTCACTGCGTAGCAATCCCTCTTGCTGTTCTGGCTTCTGAGATTCAGAATATTTTTTTTCCTGTTTTCCTCCTCCAAAAACCAGGTGCGTCTTGTGGTCTGGTGCGTCTTATAGAGCGAAAAATACGGTAATTTAGTGTACCTATTCCCAGAGAGTTTGCAACACTCCATGCTACAGAAATGGAAAGGACTTTTAACTTGAGAACTGTGAAACAGATGGAACAGAAAACCAGAAATCCATCCCAGTTCCCAAACAGGGCAATACTCTGCCTAAATAGGTTTATTGGCTCTAAGTTAAATTTTGCTCCTCAACGATTCAGTGATCCACTAAACCTGCTGAAAAACAGAACCCTTCAAACTAAAAGGACAGAATGTTGAGCATTTTAACATACCCTGTTTAATTCCAGAGGTCTGGGGGGAAATTAATGAATGACTAAATGAACAGGAACAGACCAAATGAGGACCACTTTACAACTAGCTTCCAGAAATAGGAAGCCAACCCTATTCAGACACAGCATCCTATATTAATGGGTGACAGTTTCAGTCACTAGATGTAGTGAATGAATGACCACTGCTTCTGTTCTAAAGATATGTGTTTTTGAGAGTTTCCAGTTATGCAAAGACAGTAGGCTGGAAATGATTGGCAGACTAAAAGGAAGGATGAGTGAACTATAAGAGCTTGTCCAGGCGATCAAAACTTGCCTTATCCATCTCCTGTGCCACCTGACATTTTAGCCTTCGGGTGATGGTTGTACACACATCCAGTCTACCAAAAATGGTTTGGGCTGCATGCATCTCCTGAGCACAGAATACAGACCTATTACAGTGTCCATCATTTCTTCTTTTTTAAAAAAATGAACAAGATTTGCACTCCAAAGCTAGATACAGAAACCATATAAAGAACTAGATAAAACAAAAGGATTTAAAGGAAATCAATAACCCGGTCTTTTTTTATACAGTGTTTGAGGGAGGCAGGGTTCATGAACACAGGTGACCACATAGAAAGGGGCAGGCATAAAACCACACTGGAATGCGGTCACATTGTCTAGAGAACTCCACCACACACCTGCAAACAAACAAAAACCTGAGTCAATAGAGACATGGTCAAGTCCTCCTCACCACATGGGCGATTCCTACAAGCAACCAAGTTCCTCACCCAGTTGAGGGCCCACCACAGGAAGTTCCTGTCTGGTACACAGTCCCTGTATTGGCACATGTCTCCAATTTCAATATGCAAGCTTGAGGTCTGGTACCTTGCACGGGATTTGACATGGTGAAACATGTGATTTTAAAGTTCTAGTTATGGCTTCAGATAACTCCCTGGGTAAGTAGTACCCACAAAGTCTGGGAAAGATATGTTTGTTGGATTGCCTCAGTCTATATGGTTGCATTGAGATGGGGAGTTGGTTATAGAATAGGTACTGCCCTGGCACATAAGTGTGGCATCCCCATGGCTTCATTGTCATCAAATTACCCACAATACTTCTTTTTGTAACAATATTTAATCTGAATTTCTCTTTATTGTGGGAAATCTGATAACTAACATGGGCAGTTACTGCCTGTGTGAAAACACATTGGGAGGGTAGATTTTAACAGGCGTGGGTGGCATTTTGGTGGGTGGCATCTCATATCACACCTCTACATTTGCTCCTCACCTGGACACAATCGGCTAGTTATGTTGCTGACACAAACCATAAAAAAAATTCCTCCCAGTAGCACCTCAGAGACCAACTAAGAGGGTTGTGAAGATGCTCTAACTCAGGACGAAAGGGAGAAACGCGCTAAGAGGAAGGCGTGTTTGGCAAACCCTCACCACGATCAACTCCTGCCCAGAAACCTATGTCCCTACTGTGGAAGGATGTGTGGATCCAGAATTGGCCTCCACAGTCACTTATGAACTCACTGTTAAAACCGTGTTTATGGAAGACAATCTTACTCGGCTACGAGTGATCGCCAAGGAAGAAGAAGAAGAAGAAGAAGAAGAAGAAGAAGAAGAAGAAGAAGAAGGAAGAAGAAGAAGAAGAAGAAGAAGAAGAAGAAGAAGAAGAAGAAGAAGAAGAAGAAGCAGCAGCAGCAGCAGCAGCTAAGGCTGGTAATTAGTCCCCCATCTAGAAGCACCTTCTATCTCTGCCTCTTATAGCATAAGAACATAAGAGCTTAATTGATCAGGCCAATGTCCTATTTAGTCCATCATCCTGTTCTCACAATGGCCAACCAGATGCCTGTGGGAAACCCTCAGCACAAGAGAATTGCTCCCCAGCTGCAGTTCCAAGTCACTGGTGAAGACTGAAGGACATCTTCAGCAAAAAAAGAGATAGCTCCCGGCATCAAGGAACTTAAGTTTAACACCACTATTTTCAGGTGGGATTCAATCTCATACCAGCAAATTCAGGTTGTGTGATTCTAGTTAATTTGGAGGTCGTGTGCAAACAACCCCACTTCCCCTGAAAGATCAGGCTTCTTGCATTCAGGGAAGCAACAGGGAACTGCCCTGGACAGTGTGGGAGAACACTTGCTTCAAATCAGAAGCAAATCAGAATGGATGCTCAATAAACAGGTTGTCTGCAGGTGCCCAAAGGGAGGGAGGAATGTGAGCAAGAACCTTTTCATGTACCTAAGCTTGCTCAGTTTGGAATGAGAATGAAGGGGTGCTGCTAATGACCTTGAGGAAAATGTGACTTTCATGGAGGGATTGGGTGGGAGCAGGAGAAGGGGCACCCCATCCGTGCTGTGCTAGGGGGTTCCTCACACCAGAAACCATCATGGGCCAAACACCCGGCGGCCAGAGAATGAGCACTCATGGCCTTAAAAACCCTCTGCATGTTTCTTCCATGCACAACTCCCTGCTCCCCCATAGGTGCTGGCTTCCATTTCTTCCTGACTCCTGTCCCCACTTACTTTACCCCCAAACCTCCCATTCTTATCAATGGATCCCCTATAGCATAAGAGCAAATTATGCAAAGAAGGAAGCCCCAGGATGCAAAGACAATTAATTTGCATGATTTATAGGGAGCCCAGATTTATACTGGGCGGAGAGGGTTATTTTGGTCCAGAGCACATACAGATCCAACTGTGTGCTCTCAGCTTGTAAACGACAGGGGGTTGGCACCTCTCCCAGCTGCTGGGTCTTTTCTCTTTCCAACCAGCACAGACCCACTCTTCAGTCTGAACTGGTGGACCTGTGTTTGTCATCCCTTGGCATAATAATATTTGCAAAACACTTTGTTCCCCTCCCCCCCCTTCAACCCAGGCGGCCACCAGGGACCATCTCTCTGTTTTCCGCTCAGTAAGGCCTGGGACATGCTGTCCATGGAAAAATCACACTCATCAGAGAAAGAGAGAGAGAAAGAGGGAGAGAGAGAGAGAGAGAGAGAGAGAGCAGGAGAGAAAACGAGGCGACTACCTGGCTGCCATTTATAGAATCCTGAATAAGTGCCAATTTGAAAGCAGCCAACCCCTGGTGTTTATGTCCCTCTTACATTTGCTACGGGATGGTTGATTAAATGCCTGGCGTCCATTTGGCACAATCCCCTGATATTGTAATTATGCTCCAGGGCCTCAGCCAAGCTGCGGCTGAAGACAATGGGGGCAGTGGATGCTGACAAACAAGGTGCTTGAGGTTTGGGGGTTGTTGTTGTTTCACTGTGTGAAAACCAATGAGAAAAGAGAAACACTGTGCAACTGTAGTGCTCAGCTCTATGGATGTCCAGGAAGCTCAGAATGTTCTGTGAGGTGTTCGTTATGTTCTGTAGGAAGAGTGAGCAGCACGAAATCCATGTGTGTCAAAAGGATGTTGCCTAGTTTGCTCTCGTTCGTTGCAGTGTGATTAGGCTGCAATCCTAGGCACCATTATTTGCCCTCAAGTGTAATTGAAAGCACTGTCCCATTATCACTGTTAAAGGGAGATTCAGTTGCCAGCCCAGTCAGCTTCTGACCATGGAATGAGAGAGGACGCCATCTTGACCTTTGCCTCAGGCAGCAAAATGTCATGGATCAGCCCTGGTTCTTAGTCTGCCCTCAAGGGCAAGGTGGTAGTGATGGAATGGGACAAGAATTGGAAAAAAAAAAACACTAAAAGAAGGTTATTTTAGAATGATTACTTTTCTCCATGGCACCTTCACAAAGGCAAACACAGAAAATTATTCCCAAACAGGTGCCAATTTTTTCAAAAAATTAAGTGGCCCAAAGTTTCAAATTGTGGTCTTGGTTTTTTTTAAAAAGTCATTACAAGAGACAAATTTGCTTGTGGCAAAAAGTGCTCCCAAAAGCATTCAAGCCAGCACATTCTGGCCCACAAGCATTCTGGCCCACAACATTCAACTTAAAGGTAAAGGTAAAGGGACCCCTGACCATTATGTCCAGTCATGGCCGACTCTTTTTCAGCAGGGGGCCGGTCCACTGCCCCTCAGGCCTTGTGGGGGGGGGCGGACTATATTTTGAAGGAAAAAATGAACGAATTCCTATGCCCCACAAATAACCCAGAGATGCATTTTAAATAAAAGGACACATTCTACTCATGTAAAAACACGCTGATTCCTGGACCGTCCACAGGCCAGATTTAGAAGGCGATTGGGCTGAATCTGGCCCCCCGGGCCTTAGTTTGCCTACCCATGCACTAGGGGCTGCAGTTTTAGTCTCGATTGCGAGTTCTATATCATGAACCATTTCCGCACTTAACATACAACAAGGGTACCTCTGTCAGCTTGCTAAGGTCTTATAAAACCCCAAGGCTTCAGCTTGCATAACACAGCAAAGGGTCAGAGTAATCATTAACCTTGCCCCTTTTCTAGTTCACTTTGTTCTCAAGTAACCTGTTTGCCTGGATTAAACATATAGCAATATGTTAAGAGAAGGAGAAGCAGCTCCACAGTGTTCTTCCTACTATTGACCAGGCATGGAATTTGAGGGAGGAAGGACAGGCATTCCCAGGAAAGGTGGCTTAAAAAAAAAAAAAGGACCAAGATCCACTTTCTTCCCTTCCAATGGTTTCAATATGCCTGGATACGTTCCCCAGGAAATTACCTTAATAAAGAAAAGCTGCATCACTGGAAAGATCGGAAACGCTCATTAGCAACATTTAAGCAAGAACAGGAATGTTGTTGGCATTTGATTGGCATCCTATTCATGTGTGTGTGTTGCTAGTCAAGGCATGGGTCATAGAGTAAGGATAGGAAACTGCAACTACCGTAATCCAGAATGCTGCAGCTAGACTGGTGGCTGGGAGTGGGCACCAAGACCACATAACACCAGTCCTGAAAGACCTACATTGGCTCCCAGTACGTTTCCAAGCACAATTCAAAGTGTTGGTGCTGACCTTTAAAGCCCTAAAAGGACTCAGCCCAGTATACCTGAAGGAGCGTCTCTACCCCCATCGTTCAGCCCAGGCACTGAGGTCCAGCGCCGAGGGCCTTCTGGTGGTTCTCTCACTGTGAGAAGTGAAGCTACAGGGAACCAGGCAGAGGGCCTTCTCGGCAGTGGCACCCGCCCTGTGGAATGCCCTTCCAGCAGATGTCCAGGAAATAAACAACTACCTGACTTTTAGAAGACATTTGAAGGCAGCCCTGTTTAGGGACGTTTTTAATTTTTGAAGTTTTATTCTGTTTTTAATGTTCTGTTTATTCTGTTTTTAATGAAAGCCGTCCAAAGTATCTGGGGAAACCCAGTCAGATGGGGAGGGGTAGGGGAAAATATATTATTATTATTATTATTATTATTATTATTATTATTATTATTATTATGAAAAACGATGTTTGATGAAAAGGCAACTGCCAATAGGCTGCTGTTGGAGCCAATTTGTACGAAGAGTAGCAGTAGTAATTTTTTAAGTTCTGGTCTGTGCCCCTACAAGAAGATGTAAGTTTTTAATGTGTCCTCCTGGGCAAGGTGGGTGGGTGAGGAGGAAACTCACTTTGTATTCTGAACAAGAATGCCCTGGAGAAAACTCGCAGTTCAGATGTGATTCTTTCTTCTCAAGACATCGCTATGCTGATATGCTCGGGATATTATTGTTGCCCGCCACCCCAATCTCTGGGTGGTACAAGATTCCAGGGGTTCCGGACTCTTACCCAGGCCTTGTGTTTCCTTCTGGAAATGAGGCACAGCGGAGACTGCAGTGTCTTTATGAGATATGGTTTACTTGCACATATTTACAACCTGAGCCTACGATGGAGGGGTTCACAGTGTCAATACCCCAAGAGCGTCTTGCTTCCTCCATAGGCGCAGCCTAGGATTCCAGCAGAGATCCAATATGGTGCTGCCTGCTGCTTTGCTTCTCAGTCGCATCACTCAGTCACATCACCTCTCTAAGCTAAGCTCTGATTTCATCTTCTAACTCTGAGCTGAGGGAGGTGTCCCAACCATATGCCATCTCGCACTGAGTTCCTTTGACCCTTTGTAGTCTTAATGACTTGTCTCCCATGCGATTTCCTGGACATGGGAAACTTAGCCCTGACATGCATCATCTTATGCTTGTCTACCTTGTATTGTTATAGTTTTGCTTTCTGTGCAAATGCCAGTGCTAGCCAGTGGCCATACCAGCACACTCAAAGGGGAATGGGCTGTAGCATTTGCTTAGCATGCAGAAGGTCAATCACTGGCATCTCCAGGTATGGCTGGGAAAGTTCCCTGTCTGAAACCCAGAAGAGCTGCAGCCAGTCAGTAGAAACATTAAATAAGATGGACCAATGGCTTGTGCCGGAAGTGAAACAGCAAAGATCATTCTGTGTGCAAATTAATGGTTAATTTTGTTTAATGTTAAAGTCAGCTAGCCAAGAGGGGAGTGGGTGGAGGTGTTACTTGGAAACCATTCAGAACGACATGTTTACCAAGGTTGCATGTGCTCTGATTGTCTGTGTGGTCCTGAGGGATTTTTCCTCTGTATGTTTGGTTGTATGTCTCCCTGCTATGCACAAGTCCTGAAGTAAGAAAGACAAAACCTCTCTGTTCTTGTTCAATTTTCTCAGTAACGTGTAATCAGGATTTCTTTTCTCTCTGGATTTTGCATCATTTAAGTTAGTTTCCTAGCAGCTCGGCTCAGTATAAGGCAGCTTCCTATGTTTCAAAATGCTAGACGTTACTATTCTTTCCCATCCACACTGCCAAGGGGCTCCATGGACTCCTGAAGAATATGATTGTGAAAAGCAAGAAAAGCGCATCACATCACTTGTAAAATTTCAATTTTCTTTTTATTGTCAAAGTAAATATATTTTATGAAGAACAAAAGAAAAAATATACAGGATTGTAACTTATGTACACTGGCTTTAAAGATATTCTTTTGTTTCAAATTTACACAATTTCCTCATACGTTATTAAAAGATATTTTATATAGATATGCAATATGTACAGTTTTATTTACATACATTCATAGGATGTGAGATAAAAACCAGTCAATAGAAGAAAGATTTGTTTACACTTGTTTCTTAGACGACAAAAGGAATGCATTCCTAGATGAAGGTAGTGAGTGGAGCTCTTGCTCGAGCGTGGCGACGTGGTCTGCATTTTGACCTGGTACGAACGCTAGAATTGCAGTGTTTTATTTCCCATTTGGCTAACAAAAAAGTCGACAAGACAGACAAGGCTTAATCCTACAGAAGTTAATTGCAACCAAGTCCCATTGAAACCAATGGATCTTCAGGTAGGAGCTACTAATCCCGTCCCATTGCTTTCAGAGGGGTTGAGTCACGGCTAACGTTTGCTCAGTTGTGCTGATGGACACAGGCACCATCTATGATCAGAGAAGAGATGCAACACGCTCAACTGTATTTTACTTTAAACAAATATTCTCTAATTACCAGATTCTATTTTGCTAGAAAGCTTCCTACGATCAGCTGAGTACATAAATAAAGGAAAAAGAGGGGGTGCAGGGGAAAATGTTTCCTAACACAATAATTTTGCTGCCAGCATTGCATTATAAGTATATATATATATATATATTGATATATATATGTATGTACGCATTCCCTTTTTGTTGTTGTTGTTGTTTAGCCCTTGAGACAGCTGGCTAAAATGCACAATGCCCCAGTTGCATTGCTCTCTGAATAGCAGCCCATGAGGATACTCCACATTTGAGGGGCGCTTGCCACCAACAGCTCAAAAAAAGTGCTTTCACAAAACATTCAATAAGTCTTTTAAGTCCTCCCTCCCCAGTGACTGGGGGGAGGATAAGGATTTCATTCCATGCTGTAATCTGGGGGAAATGAGTCCAGCATTTCTTCACAGATCCATCTGGGAAGATGCAAAGAGCCATCCCAGTTACTTCTGTGCCCATCAAAAGCCACGTGAGGAGGAGGTTGTAACTTTTGGCAGGAGGTACCTTAGGCTCCTGCAGGAATGGTACGTGATGCAGGCTGTATTGCATGGTGAAAACGCAGTGGCCCAACAAGCAGCAAAAACAAGGTATCACTCTTACATCCAGTCCTCCCACATCATGATCACCGGACTATGAATCTTTGCCAAAGAGCAAGCATCATTTCTACAGGCCTGTGAGCATCACTCCTCTCCAGTGAAAAGTCTTTTATAGAGCACATTGGCCTGGCTATATTTTGGGCTCCATAGGAAGCCAACATTCAACGCTCTGCCTTAACACCAGCTACACTCACACACAAACACACTGATCAGCTATTGTACTGTCAGCCTGCTTTGGATTCTGGCTGGACTGTGACTTTGAGACCTATGAAGCAGCAGTCAAGAACTGCTCCCAAAGACTGGAGGGGGGCAGAGTCTGTCGCTGAGATGCACCTCACCCTATACATATTTATCATCCATGAACTGAATAACTAAAAGAGACTGGTGTGTTTTAGTAATCTGGATGATTGGGCAAAGGACATACATTCCACATTTTATCCTTTTGTTTCTTCCTCCTTCGGTTGCCAGCTTTTTTATTTCAAAAATACTGACCTCAGGAGGGGCAAGGGGTGGAACCAATACACACTGGTGGAATAGGAGATAACATGGAAGACTCTTGTCAGCCTGGAAAGGAACCAGGGAGAATTAATTTAGTGGCTTATGAGAACAGGCCCTGACAAGACTCCAGCAAAACTAGGAAGGATCTGGACCTTATGAGTTTTTCAGGCCACAATTCTGGCAGCGGACAGGATATTGTGCAGCTCTGCTCAAGAGCAGCAAAATACCAGCTGGTTTGCAATTTCCCACACAGAAACACAAATACACACATCATACAACCAATATGCTCCTTTTGCCCTTCCTCATTTGATAACCTCTACAGTGGGGCAGCTAGATCATTTTAGAATCTGGTCCTAAGGGTCGCATGAGGCACCCCTCTTTAGGTGGCAGTGTGTATGACTTCAAAATGTGTGCTGCATTTGGAGGCCTTCCTGCTCATAAGAAGAGCCCTGTGGGATCAGGTCCAAGCATCCTGTTCTCACAGTGGCCAACCAGATGCCTGTGGGAAACCCTCAAGGAGGACCGGAGTGCAAAAGCACTCTCCCAGCCTGCGAGTCCCAAAACCTGGTATTTGGAGGCATGTGTTAGCTCTAACAGTGGAGATGGAACATGGCCACCATGGCTAATAGTCATTGATGGCTTTATTCTCCATGCTTCTACTGCTGAGTGGGCCTTAGCCATCAAAGGCCTCTGCCCTGACAGGACTACCAGGCCTCTACAAATTCCTAGCTAAGGAACACCATCACCTCAACAAAATATATAAGCCTACCACCCTACCCCAACCTTGCCAAAAAGGCATTGTTTTAATTTTGAAAGGAATTTGCTGTTTCCAAACTGGACAAATAGGCCAACTTAATAATAATGTTTTTTTAAAAAAATAATTACCCCTCACAACGAATAGCCCTGTACATGAGCAAAGCCTTCAGGAATGCCAGAACTATAATTAACTAGGAGCAAGTAGCCCATAAATTATCATGGTGCAGGAGAAAACAGCTAAAAATAAAACACTGTAATTTCAAAAGGAAGAAGCAGCAGCAAAGGAAAGGAAAAGAAATAAGGTAAAGGTGGTGGGTGGTTTTTTTTTTTTTCTTTTTAAAAAAATAGATGTGTGTGAAGTCATGGCATCAGCTGTTACAGGGAGACAAATAAATTATCGTGAGGAGGATACCGAACAAAGTTCTGTCAGTTCCTGTTCGTGGGTGAAGGGGTGGAAAGGAGCAAGTGAGGACCCCCCCCCCTCAGTTCACTGAGCGCATCGAGCGGCTGCTTCTAGGAAACCGGTGGACTTTGACGTGCTTGGACAAATGGTCGCTCCTAGCAAACTTCTTCTCACACACGGGGCACTGGTAGGGCTTCACTCCAGAATGCGAGCGCCTGTGCCGGGATAGTTCATCTGATCGTGAAAACCTGAAAGTCAGTAAGAGGGGAGAGGAAGGATTATCAGAAGGTTGCTGTCTTTGGTTGTCATCAATGCATGAAAAACCAAAGGACGAAGTCACACAATGAAAAGAGGACAAAAAGTGATTTATAAGCAGACAGAACAAAATTGCATGTAAAATAAACATATACATGAATAGCAGAGCTGGTCGCTGTTGTGCAATGATTCCAACCGTTTCTCCAAATACCTCAGGTTATTCTCTTATTATGACAAGATCTCCTGGATTTCATCCAGTTTCAACAGAACAAAATGGAGAATTTCTCACAGATGGCAGCTGTAAATCCCCTTTTGAAATCTTTGTTCATATGGTATAGTTCTTCCACAAAAGCTTAACCAAGGTACTTTCTATCCTGTAATCCCTATAATTTTATTTATTTTAGTAGATATCCTGCCTTTCTCCCAACATGGAACTCAACATGATATACATGGATTTCCTGGGCAGTCTCCCCTCGAGGCATTAGGCAGACTCAATCCACCCTACCATTATCAAGGTAACAGTATCATTTGCCTATAAACCACTCCCCTATGGGCCAGGGCTGCCCACTTGTCAGTCACCTGGCATCACAATTACACTCTATGATCTGTTTTTCCATTGCACTGTGTACGGAAACCCCAGTGATCATCAGGGTATGCACACCACAGTGCATGGTGCTTTGCAAGCCCTGATAATCAGCTGATTGACAGGGATCACAGGTAAAGAATCCCTGACAGGTGGCTATCTGTCCTCTGTTAAAAAATTTCCAGGGAAGGAGAGTCCACAGCCTTCTGAGGTAGTCTGTTCCACTGTCAAGCATCTCTTACTGAGTCATTTGTTTAAGCTATGTGTAGACCAATTAATTACCAATGTTTCTAAGTGGTGTACATAAAAATTAAAAAGCATGCAATGGATAGGATTGATTAAAATTAATCGTAAAAACTGAAAAGTTCCCCTTCAATTGCCTGCTAAAGATGAAAGGTCTCGTTTGCCAAACACCTTTGTCAAGCAAATGCAACGGAGCGGAATGAATGAATGAATGAATCAATCAATAAATGCAGTGACTCACATTCGACATCAAGCTATTTCCCACATGCTCTAGCAGACCTGTCCCCAAAATGGTGGCAACATGTGGGAAATTCTCCAATACATTGGGACAAAGTCATTATCCATGAACCACTAGCAGCACAGAGGCAGATGTCGGCCACCAAGCATAGTTAAAAGTAGTCGTTTCATATCCACTGGCACTGATTTCAAAGGAGGAAGAGTGTGATACTGTCTCATACAAATGTTCCTCTCATATCGGAAGGCACAGTACGACGCCATTTTGAACACAACAAGGCTCAGTCAGATTCTGGAGAGTGGAGAAGAGAGAGACCCTCAGCTAGCAATATAACTCTCTGAGCTTATACCTTAGGCAGCTCCTGCCTAACATCAGGAAAAGGGAAAAGAAAAGAAAAACCCTAAATACTGTCAATTCTGAGATGAATTCATAGCGTTGCAAGGCAGGACAATGCTGATTTCTAGCTCCGTATAATGCTGAAACTCCTCTGAAAACCCCAAGTGTTCAGGATGCACAACTGAGACTACTGCCCCTTTCGAAAGATGGTGTCATGAAGTGGGTGTCAGCTGGAACAGTAGCAAAGGTTGGCACTGAAAAGAATTCCTAAGAAGTGCTGTCAGCTGTTTGCTTGTAGTAAATGAATGAAGCCGCAGTCATTTACTAAATGCAAATTGGAAGAGAAAGGAAATCTGTAAAATGTGTTTGCCTGAAAAGAGAGTAGATTGCTGTGTTTAGGTGAATGCATTTTGTTTTGTTTCTAAGCAAAAAATAATAATTCTCAAGAGAAATGAAGGTGTGCCAAATTCCTGTGCCATCATTGTGTGATGCTTGGATTTATTTCTGCACACACACACACACACACACACACAAATGCTGAGTCCATTGGGATGAGTTTTTATTATTAGCAAAATCAGGGGCAGATGCATGAGCACCTCAAAGATATGTGCTATCTGAGCCATGGAAAGCAGCGTGATAAGAATATTCTTTACCTCATGACTAAACCCTGCAGTTGATCAGGTAACAATGTTGCTATGCTGTTGCCCAGCTTGCTGGGAAAGATCAGCTTACTATACCAGCAGAAATACACTCCCTGCTCCCTGCGTGTTTATACAAAAGAAAAGACTCTAAAGGTGAACATGTGAAGCACGTAGAATCCCTTGCGATCGCCACACTAGCCTTACCAACTTTTGTTTGCTCATTTTGGCTGGCCTTCGCGTCATGGTGCGCACATGGAATGATGTAACATATCCTTAAAGAGTTCGATTCAATCACAGGTGGTTCTCGGGTCAAACAAGCAGCAAATGTGACAGATCCTGGAATCATGGTAGCAAGCTGCCTGAGTTTCACAGCAATTAGCTGAGCCCCGAAAGTGAGAAAGGGGGAGATCTTTTCGCATATGTTAATTGCTCAGAAAATCTGGGTAAAAAGTGCTTCAGGGTGATTTAAGCATGCTTCAGTGGAGGGTTGCTGGCAGAGTGAAGAAGCTGCCTCAGATTGGTTTAGAGGTGTCATAGAAGGGCAGCAATTTGTTAGTTATTTAATTGGATGTTGTGCCTTTACTCCCAGGGAGAGGTACTTGTGGATTTTCTGTCTCAAGTGCCTCGGATACTATGCACCTTGACTCAGAGAGGGGAACCCTCTGGAACTGCACATCAAGAGACACAATTTGCTTTGTGTCAGTTAATTGCACCTTCATATTATGCACCGTCAGTCCAGCTTCCTTGTTTTTCAAAAACCCACCCACATTTTCTTATGTGATGGCGGGTGCTTTAGAAGTGTGCAGACTGCAGCTAATGGACTATATCTGCTTTCTAGTGTAGCTGTGCTGAATGCCTTGCATAAAAGAAAAGGTACAAGAAGTAGCCAATAGGCACTGCTGTGCCTCCATATGTCCTACATCAGTATTCTTCAACCTCGAATCCCAGGCATTTGTTAGACTACACCTCCCAGCATCCCAAGTCAGGTTAGCCAATGGCTAACCTGGGAGTTGTAGTTTGACAGCGTCTGAGGACCCAGGTTCAAATGCTTCTCAGTTAAAACGATTATCATTTCCCACCCTTGAATTATAGCACCCTGATTGACAAACATTATTTTATTTTTATTTACTTATCAGATTTATATACACACAAAGGAATGGTATTCTGAAGGAAAAGCTGGTATGTTTCAAGTTCCAAGGACTGATATATAGAATTTCAGGTATCACACATCCTAAAATATCAAAGATGGGGGGTTAAATATCGATTTCATAGGTCAAATACCAACCCAGGAATTGGATATCTGCATTCAGCATGAAATCTGAGTTCAACTATGTGAACCGTAGCAGATTCCAAATTGGATTTTTGAATGAAAAATGCATTTCGGAGTTAATTATGGCGGTCCAGCCATTATAAGTGTATTGATGGCTTTCCAAATTATAAGTCCATAGCTCACTTACATTTTGTGTTTGCCGATTGCTTCATCCCAAGTTCTGGTAACACTCAACTCTTGCTAACCACATACTGCCAGTTTTAAATTGTTTTTAATGATAATTTGAATGTTTTATTTTATATTTTTTTGTAAACTGCATAAGAGGTTTTCTTACAATCATGTGGTATATAAATTTTGTGAAATAAAATAAATAAGCAAACAAACACCTTGAACTGCATTCATAGAGGAGATGCAGTGTAATCGTGGGGAGGCGTCCGTTCCAATGGGAGATATTTGTCATTTGCCTGCAGGGCTTGTTTGATTGCTTTACACAACAGGTTATTTATTTTGTAGGCTCTCATAATGGTACAACAGTGACAAAGACGATAAATGGTCCCAGGGTATGGTCTGAAGGCAAGGGAGGCCACCACCCTGGTGAAGCGAAACTGGTCTGGCTCAAAATATAGGAAGCTGCCTTATTTTGAGTCAGACCAATGTTTTGCCTAGCTCATTATTATCTACTCTTGACTGGCAGAAGATATCCAGGGTTTCAGGCAACACCTTTCGGTTGCCTTGCATCAGGTCAGACCATATATTTATCCTACCAGTTTGGCATTGTCTGGCTAGCAGTGACTCTCTCTCTCTCTCTCTCTCTCTCTCTCTCTCTCTCTCTCTCTCTCTGGGTCTCCAAGACACAGACCTTTCCCATCACCTGATGAGTCTTAACTGGAGGTGCCAGGCACTAAACTTGGCTCCTTCAGCATCTACTTGACTCTACTTAGGTTTGGTCCTTCCCCATGGAGAAGGAGCAGAGAAAGATCCATTTGATTCTGCCTTGCCTACTTTAAATGTGTTTTTATGTTATACTACGGTAGTAATGCACTACTGTAAGATGAGCAACTGTGGTTAGATAACAGCCTGTGAAGCAAAGTCATTGCTGTTGCTGCAGCCATCATACTACAGACAGAAGGAGGGTTGTACCACACAGCAGCATGGGGTAGCCAACATGGTGGCTCCCAGGCATTGCAAGACTCCAGTTCCCAACTTCCCTGAGCACTGGCCAGACTGACTGGGGCTGATGGGAAATGGTGTCCAAGAACATCTGCAAGGCACAACACTGACTACCCCTGCAACAGAAGAATGGAGAAATGGAGAAGCCAATCTGTAGTAGATGTATTAGAATATAGGCACATCAGATTTCCTGGTGCATTTTGAATACCCAGGTTCTCCTTTGAGGGAAGCTATTCAGCAGCATGACATTTTGTTTTTAACCTCACTGTCTCATCTAAAAGAAGGAGCAGCTTTAGTGCTGTCCATAGCTAAGTTATAAGAAAGGAGATTCCGACCAAACTTCAGAAAAAACCTTCTGACAGTAGGAGCTGTTTGACAGCGCAACAGACTCCCTCAGGAGGTTGTGGTCTCTCCTTTCTTGGAGGTTTTTAAGCAGAGGTTAGATGGCCATCTGTCATGGATGCCTTAGGCCCTTCAGGTCCCTTCTAACTCTACAGTTCTTTGATTCTAAGTTTTGTGTTTCCATTTACACAGACCAGGGCAATTTTCTTTAATTACTCTTGATGCAAACAAACACCTGAAATGCATCTGTTTGGAAAAAGGAATCCTACACAAAGAGGAAAAGAAAACAACTAAAGGAAAAATACCAGAAGTGTATCTCTTGGGCCTGTGTGTTCAATACAGGGCGATAAAGGAAAATGGAAAAGAACAGAAGCTCCAGGTGTACTCAGCACACACAAGTCATGTGAGGTCCCAGCTCTCTCTGAACTTCTGGAAAGTAAACATTCTCTGCTGATAAAAGGAAAGCTGTGCAATTTTGGGCTCAGTTACCTCCAGCCACTTGCCAATCTCACTTTGATGGCCAAAAACACCACATAAGTGTGCACTGAAATTCTGGACTAATCCTAGAGAGGTATACTGGAAGAAACAAACTCCTTAGAAAATGGGCGGCCGCCTCTTCCTTTCTTTTAATAACAAATGCCCATTGCAAATGTGGGGTGGGAAACCCTGAGCCCTCTCTGGCCCTCAAGACTCTCTGAAAGCTATGTTCCACGCAAGCCCTGCCCTTCACACGCAATCCACACCCTGCAGTGGCCGTACTCTGCCATCTCCTTGAATAATCTTGCCTACCTGCAATCTGCCTCTGATCTGTTGATCTGCTGTCTTCCATAAGTCTCCTCCTCATACTGACCATGAGCTAGAGCTGTCAAATGTACATATCAGCTGATGCAGTTAACGAAGACACTGCCTCAAAATAATAGCTCCCACCCAAAAAGATTAAAGGGCATAAGGATCTGCAGGATGTGTAGTTTCTCGAGTAAAGAAAGGGGAAGACCTCTGGTGATGTATGTTATTGATCTCCACAGCACTTAGACCCTGGATGCCACAGTACCAGGCCTACACAACTCACAATGCACCAAAGCAGATCACAGCTGTGCACTGTGGCCTACGAGGTGCATGCTGTCCCTTCCCCTGGTTTTTGCAGAGGCAGCAAAAACATGAGAGGTCTATCAAACCTCTGGTAGACAATCATCCATGGCTGGTGTACATCACTCATGTTAGTCAGCTGTTACTCACAAGGACGCAGACAGTCATCAGTGCAAGCACATTCCCCATCCCAGTAATGCAACATATCGCCTGGGCCATATCCACTGCCCTCTCTCTTGTGATAACTGTACAGCTGCCATTTTCTGAACTTTGTGACATTCCACAAAGCCGAACCTCATAAAGAAGGTATCTTAGATAATAGTTCTTATTCTGTTTAAGGGTTGGGCACTCCAGGCCTCTCTCTCTAGCCCTCAGGCCACATGTCCTGCCCTAGCCACAAGCCATCACTGGCCCATCTTCTCATGAGTGCTTTTGCATGGCTGGAAAGCATCCTTGAATTCTGTCAATGCCCCTTGCTTGTCTGGACGGAGGATAGATTGTGCTGTGTAAGTGGGTGTAGAAACTCACTTACTGCACAAAGCTAACATTTGCATTTGTTGCTCCACCCAATTTGCTTCCAGACTCACCCAACACTTGCATGTGGCCTCTGAACAGTGGCCAAGAAGAGAATGTGGCCCTCAAGCTGAAAAGGGTTCCTCACTCTTGCTGTAAAGCAGGGGTGTGGAACTTTGGGCTCTCTGGGTGTTGCTGAGCTACAACTCCCATCAGCCCCAGCTCAAGGCTTACGGGAGCTGCAGTACAACAACATTTGGAGGCCAAAGGTCCCCTACCTATGCCCTAAAGCAGAGTTTCCCAAACTTGGGTCTCCAGCAGTTTTTGGACTACAATTCCTGTCATACCTGACTACTTATCCTGCTAACTAGGGAAGATGGGAGTTGTAGTCTGAAAACAGCCAAGTTTGAGAAACCCTGTCCTAAAGCATACTAAAAATAAATTTAAAAAATTGGTGATTTCAGGCTCTTCTCTATGACTTGTGACAGTTTCACCCACTGCCCTCTTGACATCTTCTGCTCATGCTATCCATGCTCACTTCCCTTGAAGTTAGGGAAATGACATACATTTGTGGCTTTCATAAAATACATCCTCAGAAGAAAGGATGGAAAAGCAAAGAGGACTGGAGTCCTCAGATAGGCTTGCTGGGATTTCAAGTCCATTGGCTACAGAATACCAAAATCATTTTCCTTCACCAGCATTTTCAAAAAATCTGAACATTTGTCATAATTTCCTCACATCCCCCGCTCACAGAAACAAAATTTTCCACAAAAATATTTGCATTAGGGTTCACTGTTAGGGAGAGCAAATATTCTAAATGCCATGACAGGAAGCCATCAGGACGGGAGGCCAACTGCGTAGTTAATAATCAACTATTTCCCTAAAAACCACGAGTGAGAAATGTTATGAGTCGCTCCTTGCAGGCATAGGGCAATCAACCTAGGGAAGTGTCACAAATATGGAAATTGAAGAACATAAATACTGAGTCAAGCCAAATGTCCAACCGAGAATCTCATGCCTCCAGGCATGACCAACATTGGATCCTACGCCATAGGAAAACCACAGCGATTACACAGCGATTCATCTGCCTAGTGTCTCTATTACTTACAGCCTGCGGAAAACAGAGGGTTTGGAGGCATTTTGACTAAGCCTTCCCCATCCTGAAAAGAAGCATGCCTATTTCATCCTCAAGTATCCATGCCCAACTGCAACATGTAGTAGGCACCACCCACTGCAAGATGGCATTTGACGTCGCCTCACAAGTGCAGGGGTGGAAGCCGCAACAAAGATCTCACATGGATGAGATGCAGGTCAACAGACATTTAGCAGACCAGACTTGCAATGTCTTGAGGAATTTGTGTTGATTCAGTCAGAAGGAGTGTCAAGCCATTCAGAAAGCAGAGATTTCCATGGGCCTGATTGTATGCATTCACTTAAAGATAGTGAATATGGATTATAATTAATAATTCTCCCCCTCCCTCTTTTGTCACTAACTGCAATTATAGGAACATATGAAGCTGTCAAAATACTTTGCCCATCCAGCCTAGTACTGTCATCTCACCTGCCACCCAACCATCCAACTGGAGAGGACTGAGCCTGGGACATTTTTGTATTCAAATCCTGTGCTTCACCACTGAACTCTTCTTGGCACCTATCCTTTCCTTTGGTGCTGATTGCGGGAAATGAATCGCAACCAAGCCCATAGTATACAGCTCGCAATGCCTGTTCTGACAAGTTCCATCTCTCTTTTATGAGCTGAGATGACAACTGTTTTTGTTGAAAAACAAAACCTTTTCTGCCACTAAAGCCCAAGAGGTTGTGCCATTTGATTCGTAGATGTTCCTAGCGTCATCTCATTTTGAGAGAACGTGCTTAAATTCTAATGATCGCCAGGTACTAGAGAAGAAGGCACATCCTTCAATTAATTTGGTTCAAAATCACCGGCTGGCAAATAACGTGGAAAGAATGGCAGTATTATGCGACCCAGCCTGCCACCACACCCCAATACTGACCTCCATCCGCAACCGGGCCATGTACACGCAAAGGGCTTCTCCCCCGTGTGCCTCCTCAGGTGGGCTTTCAAGTGGCTGCTTTTGGTGTACATCTTGGTACATCCGGGGAAAGTACATTTGTGCATTTTAATGAGTTCTGCCGCAGGGTTCTTTTGAAACTTTTGACCCATGATGACCCCCGTTTGCCCCTGGATCGTACCACCAGGCCCGATTGGTTTTGCAGCGATCGGAACTGGGGCTATGCGGACAAATTTGGAGGAGGAGTTCAAGTTGGATGACGGAACAAGCTGTGGCACAAGTGCAAACGTTTGCCCTTGGATGTTGACCAGGAGCTGTGCAATTTTAATGTTCTCTTGTGCAGGTCCCTGTGAACTAGGGCTTGTGTTTGATGCTTGCTTAACTTGCACTGGTTGGATTTGGAGCATGACTGGGATCCCCCCATCAAGGGACATGGCTCCATTTGATGCATCCATCGTGCCGCTTGACTGTTCGCTTTTGCTATCTTTTAAACTATTACTGGGTACCATGTGATCTTTGGGCTGCATGGAAGCCACAGTTATCTGGCCACAAGCTCTCATGTCTTTGGTCTCGCTTTTGGGTCCTTCCTTGAGCTCTGTCTCCATGTTCTCTTCCAGAAACTCCTCAATTTCCTCCAGGGTGGGCTGAAATGGTCCCGAATCCTCCATCTCCACTGTGAATTCGGGCATCCTATAATGCTCCTCCTTCACAATAGGCTGAAGTCTCCTTTTGTCCCACCAAGAGGCATGGCCATTCCCCAAGGATGCCTGAGACAACAAGTAGTCCAAGATGCTGTCCTGACTCTCGGCACTTGACGAGCTCCCGCAGCTTGAGCTAAGGACCTGGGAATCAGGACTGGAACAAGAGCAAAAACTCGAAGAGTCGCTGTCATCTTCCGACAAGGGGGACGGCAGCATGTGGTACGACCTGCCGATTGCTGTCATGTCCCCAAAGTATCCGAGAAGAGGCCTTGCAGATGAGAAGGACTCATCCGCAGGAAGCAAGTGATCCACCATCCCGGGATAATCTCTTTATAGGTCTCCCACCAGCATGTACCAACAGAGCGAAAGCCTGGATATGGGAAACACAAACACCAAGAGTCAGAAGTCAGGTTTAATCATTCATCTCAATGCACTAAAACTACAAAGCTTTCTCTAGCCTGGCCCACAATCCTTGCTGCGTGCTCATGTTGCTACATGTTTTGATATTGCCTGTTATCACCCAAGAGGATTTCTTGAGCGCTCTTTTTCCAAGATTGCACCACATGCTTGCAAAAGAATTCTCTCTGAAACGCCATTTCACAACTATGTGTTCTGGAGATTTACAACAGCCTACTTATTTCCAAAGGATTGCTGGTGAGGAGAAATATGTCCTTCAATGTCCTCTTCCTTAGCCGTGGATCTTGCAGCCAATGCTAAAGGGTAGAGAGAGCTGGGAATGAGGCCGAGGGAGGAGAACTGTTGAAACTTTTACCATTCCCAAACCTCCATATCAAGCAGAGTGTTTATTACTAGGTTGCCGCTTTCCACTGGCTTTATTTTTAACTTTCTCACATATACAAATATAGGCTAATCAGCGTAATGCAAAGCTTGGGGCGGCAGGAGCTAAAAATATTGCCTAGACTTTGACAGTGAGGATTTTCCTCTCCGGGTTAATGATTCAAATTTTCTACTGCCATTATCTGTTGTGCTGCTCTTGATACAGGCTTGAACCAAGCCGGATTATTTAATTGCCATACCTTGGCAAAGAGGGGGCCGTTCCCCACCCCTCAAAGAAAGATTACTAGCACATTTTAGCTCTGGTCTACATGCCCACAAGTCCAGTGTAAAAACTTCTCTCCAGCATATTCTCCTGCCTTTCATTTGAAGCACTGCTTTGGGATGAACTGAAGCATGTGACAGCTTCTAAATTTGGAAGACTCCAGTCAGAATTAGCATCTCAATTCTGGCTTTGGATTTCAAAGCATTGTGACCAGCCTCATTGTGCCATGTTCCTGACAAGCACCATCAACTCACTTAGCCTCAGGAAGGCCTGGGAGTGAATTTCCTACAGAAGTGCATCTGGTTGAGGGGGGGGGGAGAAATCATGTGCAGGCCTTTCCCGCTCTAGCTGCCCCAAGCAAAATTCTCACAGCAAAACACCCAAAGCTTATGCTCTCAGTTGTGAAAGGGAAAAGATACAGTCTCGGGCAGACAATTATTTGCTCTTCCAGTCAAGGCAAACCTACTTTGCCTTGGGGGAGGGTATATGAATTGTGGGGGCAGATCCTTTAAGAGCCAGTGCTGGTGTAGTGGTTAGAGTGTTGGACTAAGACCTGGGAGATCAGGGTTCAAACCCCACTTGGCCATGAAGCTCACTGGGTATTCTTGGGTCTGTCACGGCCTCTCAAACCTATCCTACCTCACAGGGTTGTTGTGGGTATGAAATGAGAAGAGGGAGAACCTCTTGGAGGAAAAGGTGCAATATAAATGCAATAAACTTATAAAACCTGGGTTTGGAAGAAAGAGTGAGAGCGTGAGAAGGGGCAATGGAAAACAAAGGAGATCTCAAACACACCTTTTGCAAAGTCATTTCTAGCATGCTCGTCTAGTATTGTTGCCGCAGCTGCTTTGCCACAATCTGTTGCTGATATTGTCCAGGGGTAGGCAAAAGATGCTTACTATTCCCTGTATAATCTGTGCTTTTACTGCATCTTTTAACTCGCCCCATCTTTGTCTCATTCCGCTCAAAGAAATAAAATCCAAAGCACGCACCGCACAGCTGAGATGGCAAAAGATGGATTTTGCACACATCTTCCATCAGCACCAGCCCACTGACATTCCACAGGAAGCCTGAACAAGCGAAAGTACATTTCTTTGAAAAGCAGCTTCCTGACTGATGCAAGGCTGGGGACGTGGATGGCGAGTCCTGAAGCAAAAAAAGCATGTGTTGGCTTCCCAAGCTGCATACTTTCCTAGTTTACACACAAACGCCAGTCATCTCTTCTTGTCAAATGACTACACTTATGAAATGCTCACATGTGCTGAACGGGAGGAAGTTCAATCAAAGGTTAGGCTTCACGGTGCAAAAAAAAGAGGAAGGCGAACAAAGTTATTATGACATAAGCTTTCATGGGCGACTATCATTAAATGCTATGCAGAATTCTAGATACATATGTGGTTGCAGCAGAATGGTATACTGTGAGATCAGAAGGAAAGGTAATGCCCCAAAAAAGGACATTTTATTAACAATGATCATTCACACATATAAATACAGTAGTTAAATAATGCATGTAGGGTGATTTATTTATTTTTTAATCCATTGTGTTGGTTCACTTCACAAGAGATAGCTTTGACCCTCTCAGTGTATGGTAATTTATCCATTCCACAATGCATTTTCACCTCTTTTTGCATAATAATCACTTTGAATAGTAAAGGGGATTCTTCACCTACACAGGTTAATTACCTAAGGATGCTGCAGATCAGATCTGAACCTCCAGAGTTTTCTCCTTTGTACTGCTCTAGGTTTATAGTTTAACCCTGTTCATGTCTACTGATAAGTGAGTTCCATTGAATCAAATGGGATTTGCACCCCAAGACTGCAGGTTTAATCAGTTTGATAGATTAATCAACTAAAGCTTTAGCTGATTAACCAGCAGGGAAAGGTGAGCATACATGTGTTTATTCAGGCTGTGGTATATTGGTGTAATAGGGATATTGGGGGGGGGATACAAAAGATGGCATTTCCTTATAAAATTATAATCTCATACTCCCTTTAATATTGTGGGGGACAAGGAATCGCCCTGATAATGGGCATAAGAAAGGTATTCTGAGTAATATCCTCCTTATTCCCTGACAGAAGTTTTGATAATACGCCGTCAATGAATTGATCAAATCAGTCAACAAGCAGGTGATTGACCAACTAGGGATTTCTGGGCACAATTCGTACAAGGGATTGTCTTAATCTATGATGTCCTAAGGGAACTTTGCCAGCATACACAAGTGAGTGCACACACCAGTTCAGTATGTTCAGATCTTTGGAAGACACCCTGCTCTGAGTGCCATGCTTTCTGGCGTAAGGAAGGTCTTCTGAGTAATAGCATCCTCCTTACAGAATCTCCTCCCCAGAGACGCCCAGCAAGCTGCCAGCTTGTTCTTTTCCTCGTTTTGAATCAAAGCTTGTTGGGAGGGAAACACATCAAAATGCAGCGCTAGGCATTTTAATATGATCTTCATTAGCTCCTCTGCAGGCATTCGAGTGCCACGTGGTGGGATGAAGCATTTCAAAGCAGAGATGCATTAATGAATCCTGCCCCAGTTTGGTCACGGTCCAAAGCTGCAACCTTACCAGGGAGAGAGCCCCGCACTGAAGCTAAGGGCACTTGCTTCCAAGCAGAAACGCACAGTTCACAAGTTCCACTGGGGTGTGCTGCAGATGGCATGCAGGAGGGAGGGGGGAAATGGGAAACATATGTCTCCAAAAATGCAGGGAATGCATGCTGGGGCGCCTTAACTCTCAAATGGCAGTCTATGCCTCACCAAAGGAGGGCACGCATTTGCTTTGCATAAAATCTGCATGAATTCAATTAATATGCATAGATACAAAGTAATAAACCATTGTACTATAATTTAAGTAGAAATACAGTACCTTTTACTACAGTGGGGAAGGTGGCCTGTTTGCCTGCCCAGCCTGCTGTCTAGGCATTCCCTGTTGACGGGCAACTTCAAGGCTCTTCCTGCTCTTCCTTCTGATGGGTTCTTTATCTTTAAACTTGACTCGGACGCCTTCAACAGAGGGCTGTCCTCCGTAGGACACGTGGACTCCCTAATATTTCCTGGCAAGGGCCTACGATGTGTCCCAGGGTATTTGGCTTGCACGTCTCTCTTTTAGACTTCCATGCTTATGCCCATTCATGCAAATGGACTGAAATCTTACCTAACTCTGTGCTGGACTATGACCAAAGTGCAGAAAACAGCACTGTATACAGGTTGCTATGCAGAGGGCCAGGAAAAAGGAGCATTTTAGAAGGAAAGTGTGCATGCCAAACATACAGGAAATGGAACAAAGCTGAATGGAATGGACAGGGAAATAGGTAGAAAAACAGGCAGAAACTATCAGGTTTGCAAATCCTGGGAGCTAATGCTGTAGGGCTTAGTCCTGAACAGATATGTATAGGATTGCACCTTCAGGGCACATTTTAAACCATGAATGGCTGATTTGTGGCCCTCCATATGTTGCTAGACTACAGCTCCCACAGCATCCCTGACCATTGGCCATGCTGGCAGGAACTGAGGGTACTTGGAAGCCAACCACATCTGGAGAATCGTCAGCCAACGCTGTTTCGAACTGTCCTTGTCAGCTCAGGAGCTAGCATTTCAAGCAGTGATAAGGGCAATGTTAATATCCGTGATTTCATCAGAATGCAGGGTCCTTGAATCAGGTTCTGGGGTGGGGGAGAGGGAGGGGGAGGAATGACATGAGAGTCGGCAGATGACGAGAATGCTTTCTAGCGCAGGGCCAGCTGCTATTCATCTTATATTCCCATATCCATATGGCGCAAATCAGTGCTCTCTCCTCCAGTGAGAGAAGAAATGCCAACAGGAGGCAGAAGGGTGAAACCCTAAAGGCACAGAGGTCAGTAGGCAGATGTGAGAACTTATACCACTTTCCTTGCCCTATCAGAGCTGCCACTGGAGCCAAAGGGAATTCTGGGTATGGAGGAACATGCTGGATTCATCACTTGCCTGCTAATGATCAAATCCTTCTTTTTTTTTTTCGTTTTCTCTTTTGGAAATTTTTTAAGAAGTACCGTATTTTTCGCCCTATAGGACGCACTTTTTCCCCTCCAAAAATGAAGGGGAAATGTGTGTGCATCCTATGGGGCGAATGCAGGCTTTCGCTGAAGCCTGGAGAATGAGAGGGGTCAGTGCGCACCGAGAGCCCCAGCGCCAGCCCCACAGGCTCGGGGGACAGCGGGGAGGCAGAACGCCGCCATCCTGCTGTCTCCCGATGTGGTTTGGAGGCTGACGGCGGGGAGACGCGTGCTTCTCCCTGCCGCCAGCCCCGCAAGCTCGGGGGACAGCGGGGAGGCGCAGCACGCCATCCCGCTGTCTCCCGATGTGGTTTGGAGGCTGACGGCGGGGAGAAGAGCGCTTCTCCCCGCTGCCGGCCCCACAAGCTCCGGGGACAGCGGGGAGGCACAGTGCACTTTCCCACTGTCCCCGGACCTGGTCTGAAGGCTGGCGGCGGGGAGAAAAGCGCTTCTCCCCCGCTGCCGGCCCCACAAGCGCCTGGGGGGAAAATCATTTTTTCCCTTTATTTCCCCCCCAAAAAACCAGGTGCGTCCTATGGGCCAGTGCATCCTATGGGACGAAAAATACGGTATGTAATAGTAATGTTAGAGTCATGGGGAAAATACATAGCTGTATTTTCATTTACTGAGGCCTGCCCACTTTCAACAGTTTATCCATGAATAAGTTTTGTGGGGGTTATTGCTATGGTTTGGTTTGGTTTGGTTTGGTTTGGTTTGGTTTGGTTTGGTTTGGTTTGGTTTGTTCTTGTTCTTATTATGTATTTTTATAAGGTTTTTTCCCCCTCTGCAACTGAAATGCAGTCAGCTCTGGGGTGAAGCACATTGACTCTCCCACAGTACTCCAAACCTCCGCAATATCCTCACAATATTGTTTTCTTGCTACTGATCTTTCAGAGCTGCCTTGTTTTGGGAACAACAGTTGCCTGTTTAGGTCACCAGCTAAATATTAAAAGGGCAGCAAATGTACTGCATGCCTGTGCACTGCTGTATTTCAGAGTAAGCATTCAGAGGAGAATGCAGAAAGCTATGCAAAACTTGAGCTGCTTGTCACTCCAGGGAACATTAGAGGACGACTGGGGAGCAGGGAGATGTTGCTGCTAACAGTATAATCCGATTTGGTGCCTTTTAAACAGCTGTGGATATGCTGACAGCTACTTTCCAGGGTTGCCAACATCTCCTCTCTTTGATGCAACGTAATCCCCTAAACCTATGTTCTCCCTACTACAACCGATTGCACCAAGAGGGATACCTGCTGATGGAATGCACAAGTCCCATTGGGACATCATCAATGCACCTTCAAGAAAGTCCTTGCATCAGGGCATTGGAATGCCACAGCCCAGGAATCCCAATAAACAGCAGAATTACTTTGCATGCAAATGTCATTGCTTCTGTATAGGGAAAGTGCCAAGTCAAGAAGCCAGTGTGGACCAATGCTGGATCTGTTTCCACCAAGGGAACTCAAGTCCCAGCCTCTGCTTGACTGTAGGGGGGTAGACCTAACTCCCTCCATCCCTTGTGATCTAAGGATGCTGCATTGCTAGCTCTGCTTCCTTCCACTGCCCTAACTGGACCCTAATATCTGTGCACAGGTGAACATCCACAGGGCTCTTTCATGTGAGGATTTTCCCTCACATGGAGAAGACCTATGTGTGTAGCTCTGCATGCACAAAAGGGCCTATTATCATTCTACATGGCCTGTAGGATACCTGTGATCTACGCCCTTAGACCACATCCCAGTCTCAATTCTTTCTCTGCCTTCTCATACATGCTCTGTATATATATAAAACATATATAAAAATATAATAAAACATTAAGCATTAAAAAAACTTCCCTATATAGGATTGCCTTCAGACAGCTCAGGGGTCAGAAAACTCCATACCCTCCAATGTTTCTCCAATGAAAATAATATAATAATTATTTATTATTTATTCCCCAGCCACTCTGAGCAGCTCCCAACCAAATATTAAAAACACAATAAAGCATTAAACATTAAAAACTTCCCTAAACAGCGCTGCCTTCAGGTGTCTTTTAAAAGTAAGATAGTTGCTTATTTCCTTGATATCTGATGGGAGGACGTTCCACAGGGCAGGTGCTACTACTGAGAACACCCTCTGCCTGGTTCCCTGCAACCTCACTTCTCACAATGAGGGAACCGCCAGAAGGCCCTTGCAGCTGGACCTTGATGTCCAGGCTGAACAATGGGGGTGGAGACGCTCCTTCAGGTATATTGAACTGAGACCGTTTAGGGCTTTAAAGGTCAGCACCAATACTTTGAATTGTGCTTGGAAATGTACTGGGAGCCAATGTAGGTCTCTCAGGACACCCTAAGGAAAAGCGGGACATTCTGGGACCAGATCAGAACTGGAACAGCTTCTCTAAATGAGGGACATCCCTGGAAAATAGGGTTATTTGGAGGGATATCTGCAGCATGACCAAGATGCAAACATTTGGATGGAAATATGTAAATGAGGAGGCGGGACCAGGCAAACAAAAGTAGGCTCAATTTCCAAAGATGGCATCACCAGCAGCAGGAAACAGTTATAGTCCTGTGCACACCAAACACCAATGTACCCTGGAGTGCTATTCTTCAGTAGCTACCAGTTTCCTTCTAGAGACACCTGAACTGCTGCACTTGCATGGCAGTAAGAACCAAAGCTCTCTTCCGCTGTTGCACCTGGATGGCTGAGATCCTACAGATTCCTTGGGGAGCAGGCACACAGTGGCAAGCGTGCGTGCATAGGCACATGTGTTCATGTATGACACAAGGACAGAGTGGACCTCTTAGGAATCTTTCCAAACACAGACCTTCTAGAAATAATCTTGCCTTTGATAACGTATTTTATTAGCAGCTATTGTAATGCTCTGTAGGATTTTACGACCTTGAGAAAAAGCCTACAGATCAAAGTGCAGAATGGAGGAGTACTGGACTACCAGCAATGAAGAAATGCAACAGGATAGAAGAGTTGCAGCAACTGCGAATGATGAGCCAGTTTTAATTCCTTGATTTGTATCCCGGCCTTATTCCCATCAGCTCAGGGCAGCAAACATGAGGTTATCCCATTCTATCTTCACAGTGCCCCTGAAAGGTAGGTTTGTCTGAGCAATACTGACATGTTCTGGGGGTACTCAAGGATGAGTAGTACCGGCACCTCCCCCTCCCATGTTAAAAGCGGGGCAGTTACTATAGCAACGTCATGGTAAGTACCGGCACCTTTTGTTTCTTTAAAAAAGAGACTGGACATGCCTCAAACCACCCAGAGAACTTCACAGCTGAGCAGAGCTTTGAGCCAAAGTCTTTTTGTTGTTGTTGTTGTTCCAAATTGAACTTCCCAGACTACAGATTGGGTTGTTTTTAAACCTAGCTGACAATCTGGCATCAAAAGAGGTATGTTTACAGCCCCATCATACGCTCTGCTGTGTGCACTGGGTCAGCATAAAGGGATGAAGGAGATGCATATAGCATCTAATCATCATCCGCGTTGTCGTCATCCTTTACTGTCATCTGCCGTCAGGCTGGTTTAAAAATACGCTTGCTGTTAAATGCGGCAAGAAAGGTTTCCTGATTAAGGAGCCTCCAGCCTGCATAGCACATGACTGCTTGGTGGTGCCAGTTAAATGCTTAAGAGAAAAGGCACATTGGGCAGCGCACAGCAACAACTTCAGGGTCTGCTCTCACTGCACACGGTTGCAGCCGCACAGAGTGCCAAGGGCAGCTTCTCGATTCTGGCCAGCACCAAATATCATTTTACAACACAGGGCAAGTTTCTAGATCTCATGGCTGGAAAGATTAAAAAAAAACACAACCCAAAACAAACAAAACCAGGAGCACATCTGCAAATTGAGTTGTATGAAGTGTTGGTCCTACTTAGAGTAGACCCATTGGAATTAATGGATATGGCTAACGTAGGTCCATTAATTCCAATGGATCTACTCTGAGATAGCTGGGTATAAGAAATAGTTCCTTGCACACACAAAAAGGTTCAAAGTATTTCCTTTATCTCCATGGAAAACCCTCCCAGAACCTTTATCTCACCTTACTGCCCACCAAAGAATCATAGAATTTTAGAGTTGGAAGGGACCACAAGGGTCATCTAGTCCAACCCCCTGCAATGCAGGAATCTTTTGCCCAACGTAGGAGTCTCATGCTCTACCAGCTGAGTGCACTCTGTCTCTCTCTCTGGGACCTCTTCCCTTCTCCTGATTCCCTCTATTCCCAATTAGACATTAAGAATACATAACTTATCTATAGGCTGGTAGCCTTGCAGTACGTCAAGATCCCTGATAATAAAGGAGAGGAAGGTGCTCCAGTATATGAGATCAAAACATGCTCCAGTTAGCCATGTTTACACACACACACACACACACACACACCTCTTTTTCACAGCCTTGTCAAAATTTCTGCAGGAGCAGAGGAGGATGGGGGGGGGGCAAGAAATCCCCTTTCTCTCCAAAAGCCAACTGGCTTTAAACCGCATCCATTCTCCTTTGTTTTCCAGAGGAGGAAAGACTTTGTTTACAGCAATAATGGCCAAAGACTTTAATCCGGGCTGTAGATTGTGTACATTCCGCTTTGACATTCATGCTGGTCACACACACATGGAGTCCCAAGCCTGTCTGTGCTAATCTGTCAAGAGGTGAATGGATAAAAGCTCCGGGATTCATTGCACTAAGCATGGGAGGGGGGCGGCACAGAAAGGGAGAAGGGATACATTTCATATCCCTTCAAGAACCAGGCTGTGGTTTTAGTGCGAGGAGTCGCGGGGGGGGGGTTGTTTTTGCTTCCTCTAAATAGCCGAGTGTGTTTAACCCAACCTCAGCTTCACAAGGCTGGGTATTAAAGAGGCTGACTGAACACACTGTGACTGGTGGAGTTCTCCCTCCCTTTGGCCTCTGAAGTTTGCAATGACCGACAGTAACCCTGCAACCATCTCTCTCTCTCTCTCTCTCCTTTCTTTCAACATTACCATAACAGCCATAGCAGAGCAAAGCGCACAGCTGCCTCCTCCTGTTGCTGCTGCAGGAGGTTGCTTCCCCAACATTACATCCTCACAAGCCACTCAAAAGTTGCTCAGGGAAACCAGTAAACAGAACCGTGCTGTGTGCCGCAGAACTTCTGTCTCTCTCTCTCTCTCTCTCTCTCTCTCTCTCTCTCTCTCTCTCTCTCTCTCTCCAGTATGTCAAATATCTCACACCCTCAAGTTGAGAACATAGGAAGCTGCCTTGTATTCCAAGCCCATCCAGCTCAGCACTGGCCACACAGACTGGCAGCAGCTCTCCAGGGTTTTCAGAGACGGGGTGTTCCCATTTCCACCTGGAAATGCCAAGGATTGAAGCTGGGTTGCAAAGCAGATGCCCCTTCGCTGTTCGAAAGAGGGTGGCAGAAGAGGCAGAACGTTGCAAGTGAAGGGGAAACATTTCCTAATTCTGACGGCAGTTCGGGAACAGAACTGCACCCTTCGTCCCCATTAGAGTCATGCTCTCCTCCAGTCACCCAAACAGCTGTTTGGCAGGCTGGGAGGAGCATGGGCTATACATGAGGAGGATGCATGTTTCAAACTGGACAGCTCCACTGGTAAGAGACTCGGAATCTCGGGGTTGTGGGTTTGAGCCCCACGTCCGGCAAAAGATTCCTGCATTGCAGGGGTTGGACTAGATTGGCCCTCATGGTCCCTTCCTACTCAACAATTCTATGATTTCACATCACACTCACGCTCTCAAGCAATTTGTGGCATTTTTGGGGAGGGGGTTGGCAGTGGGAGCAGCTGGGGCATGCACATCATGTAGTGCTGAAGGCCTTCCAGGGCCACATCATGTGGCCCCTGGGATACCCACATGTGCCTCAGAGGCAAAACAAGGGAAGTTTTTCGATTCACCATCATGCGCTAAAAGTCAACGTGTCTTTTTTGCCATCTGCTTGAAAGCCACGCCATGGACATGTGGCCCAAATGAACCCATGATTTTCTCACATGATGGCATACAGTGGTCTCACATACCCATGCCCTGCACTCTCCATGGAGAAGTTCCATATGGGAAACAGTCCTGGACTTCCTAAGAAGGGTGTGCAGTATCTTTTTGTAAGATGCACTGAAGGGGAGGGGTACTCAATAGGTATGTGTTGGGATACAGCTGCTCCAACTTTGCCTACTCCTAAGGCAGGATTTGGGACTGACTACAGGACATGGAGCCCCTTCCAGCTGTCAGGTTGCATGCTTTGCTTCCCAGTGAGAAAATGTGGCCTCTTTTCTTGATTCGGTTATACCAATATTGATGTCAGACTGTGCAAGCTTTGGAATCGCACAGAATCCTTCATCCAACGAAAGGTTCTTTGCAGCTCGGAAGCTGCTGCCCTACCACGACACAAATTAGCTCCACGTACAAAGACAGCCTCCTGCTGGTTTCGTCATCTCTGCCCTGTTCTCGACTTAACACCGCAACCACAGCTGTCTTGTCCTGTCTAGGCGCTCCACGTTAACATAAGTTCCGAAGCCACCGCCATCTGCAGCGCCCATCCATTTGTCCCATAGCCATGCATTTGCGTTTCACCCCCTGGGGGAGCGGGAGGGGGGTCCAGAGAGAAAGCCAGCGGTGAAGCTTTGAAACAAACCGGAGTCGCTTAAAAAAACCAACACCTGCTGGAAGGAGTCAAGCGTGCAAGTTAAAGGCAAAGCGGGGTTTGGGGGGGGCGAAAAGGAGGGCATCCCTAACAGTACAGGAGGAAGGATCAGTAACCGGATCTTTTCCAGCGTGGCAAGCGCAATGCACGCCGTGGGCTAAGAGAGGAAGCGGGGAAGTCCCTGCACATTTATTTCTTATTAAAGGGAAAGCGCTGGCCGCATGTTGCCTTGCTGCTGAAACTCCTCAGCCAGGCAGCCTTCGCATATGGTGGGGAGCGCCGCCTCTTTCCAGCGCCAGGAGCGGAGATCGGGATCCGCACAGGCGAGGATCTCTCGCCCTTCACGGCCAGGATCCGGAATAGGAGTCTCTGCCCTCTCTCCCTCCCGCCCCCGATCACTGTAAACATCTGAAGGCGCGCACACGCGCCCAGGCACCCACACGCACCCCGTCCTGCCTCCATCTGCTGCCGCAAAGAGGACTCGCCTCGCCTCCCTTCCGTCCACATTCCTCGAATTCTGCGCGCAAGTCGCCCCGGCGGCCAAGCCAGCTAATCGATCCTTCGATCCGGCGGCCCTCTATATTGATCCGCCAGGCTAGAGCCGCCGCCGACCGATCGCCTTCTTGCTTAGCGTTTCCTGCACGCGCAGAATAAAGCAAGCATGCTGCCCGGTTCCTTGACTAGAAACTGGCTGCTTCTTCGTTTTCTTCCACTGAGGTTTACCCCCGCCCCCGCCCCGTTCTCCTTTCCTTCTCCCCCCACTCCCGTCCCGCATCGTGCACCACCAACCACTTATTATGGGTCACAATCGTGTCATTTGCTTCTTACCTGAATTTATTCAGTCAACCCCCGAGGGTGAGCGTGAGGAGGGGGACAGCACACACCCCACAATTTAAACTGCAAAAAGATCCCAGTAGGCAGCAGCTCCTCTTGACATTTAATTCTTTCTTTTTTTTTTTAAGGAGATGGGTGGGGGAGGAGAGAGAGAAGCAAAAAATAAAACGGATGGATTAAACCCCTCCAAGGAGATGATGGGCTGGGTGGCAAGCGGCGTCCTTGAGAATCGCCCGCAGGCAAACAGGGTCCCGATGGGCGGCCAGCAACCCGGCCGGCGATGTGTCCTTTCGCTCTCCTCGCGTAGTACTATATCCCCATCACATGACTGCCAGGGAGGTTATCACAGTAAAAGGCAGGGGAAGGCTTGAAGGAGGCTCGACCCAAAGTGGCGCCCTCATTGGCTGAGGGAAAGGCAAGGGGCGGGCCTGAGGTTTTGTCGTCAATGGAAGTATCTGGTATCTGGTATGCTCGCTCGGTTCGCCTTCCCTCTCCCTGGTCCCCCCCCCCGCTCCTCTCCCTCCACTCCCCCCCTCCCCACCGCGCGGTCCATTTTTGTATCAAAGCCCAGGCAGGAATGTTTGGCTTCTGCTCCCCTCTGCTTACTCTCTCTCAGCCATGACAAAGAAGATCATGTGAAGGCGAGGTAGAAATCCCTCAGGCGTATATTTAGAAGGCTGTTCTAACTTGGAAGAAGCACCCCGCCCGGGGGACAAATGTCCTTCTGACAATAGTTTGGCATTTGAATTGGTCTTGTTATAGGAAAGGGCTGTAGCATCTGCCTCTTCCCAGGTTCGATTCCTGATGTCACCAAGTAAAGCTGGGAGTGATCCCCGCACCTGCTAGAGGAGCCCCAGCTAGATAATACTGTTGCAGGCCACCCCAGTCTCCCAGGGGTGAAAGATTCCAGGGGTTCCAGGTACTTACCAGGGTTTGGTCTCCTTGGAATGAAGGGCAGCAGAGACGGTGGTGTCTTGATGATATATGGTTTATTTGCACGTATATGCAACCTGAGTCTGCGATGGAGGGGTTTGCAGCATAAACTTCCCAAGAGGGTCTTGTTTCTCCCCTAGCTGCAGGCTTGGATACAAACAGATCTCAGCCATGGCTCTCCCTCCACCTTTTCCAGCCTGCCACTTTTGAACCCATCTTCTAGCTCAGATCATCCACTCTGGCCTCTGTCTTTCTAACTAAGCAAGGAGGGAAGCCCACCCATTTGCCCTCTGGCACAGAGCCACTTCCTGGCTGGTCTGGCTATTCCTGCAGTTGAATCTGTGCTAGATCAGGGAATTAGAAGGAGGTCTCAGGTATTATAAGGGTCTCCACTTACAGCCTACCCCCCCCCCCAACTCATAACACTACTGAGGTAGAAGGACCTGGGGTCTAACTCAGCAGGAGGCCGCTTCCAGGATGGGTGACCATACTTCACTGTTATGAAGACCTGTACAGGTGGCTTTTCCTTTGTTAAAACCCAGTGCTTTCTCTTTTTGGCTTTTGATTCACCTTGGCTTCTTCACAGTCATTTTCTTTGGCTTAGAAAACCCCATATCATCCCTGGATGAGACATAATGTTGGAAAAAGCATGCTCATTTGAAATCCTAAAGCTTGCATATTTTTTTAATATATATATATATATATAGAGAGAGAGAGAGAGAGAGAGAGAGAGAGAGAGTGGTACCTCGCTTGCATATAATATATATACACACACAGTGGTACCTCGGGTTAAGAAGAAGAAGAAGAAGAGTTTGGATTTGATATCCCGCCTTTCACTCCCTTTAAGGAGTCTCAAAGCGGCTAACATTCTCCTTTCCCTTCCTCCCCCACAACAAACACTCTGTGAGGTGAGTGGGGCTGAGAGACTTCAAAGAAGTGTGACTGGCCCAAGGTCACCCAGCAGCTGCATGTGGAGGAGCGGAGCCGCGAACCCGGTTCCCGAGATTACAAGGCTACCGCTCTTAACCACTACACCACACTGGCTCTTAAGAACTTTGCATCAGGATGAGAACAGAAATCGTACTCCGGCGGCACAGTGGCAGCAGGAGGTCCCATTAGCTAAAGTCGTGCTTCAGGTTAAGAACAGTTTCAGGTTAAGAACGGACCTCCGGAACGAATCAAGTTCTTAACCTGAGGTACCACTGTATACACACACACACACTTCAAAAATAATAGACTTGGGTTTTGTTTTTTTCTGCTTACTCAAGAGAATTGACCTTGTGTCCACTGGTGGAGTAATTGCCCTGCTGTACCCATTTTAAGGTAGCCTGATCCCTTGTCTGGGTGAAGTGCTCTCAAATGCTGCTGTTTGGACATGATGCAAGGGGAGTGCAAGATTAAATCATGCTGGGTGATTTCAAACAAAATGGGCCATAGCCTGAATGAAAGCATTTCAGTGTGATCAAGGGAAGCACACATGCCAAAATGTAGAACACAGAGATGACTTTAAGACTGTCATAATACACAGTGATCTGGGAAATGGGTGTGTGGTGGGGGAGAGGTTAAGAAATGGTGCAATGCTCACACAGTCCAAACTTAATCTCACGGTGTCATTCACTGTTGTTTTAAAGATTTAGTCCCCTAAACCAGCAAAAGTTAGGTGTGTCTATCCTATGCATCTTTCATCAGAAGCAAATTTCTTGTGCAGTGGAGGCCTGAGCTTGCTTTCTCAGCTGTAGATCTCATTCCGTTCCATAGCGCTTACTCACTAGTAAGTTGGTGCAGGACAACACCCTTAGGGGCAAATCATACATTCTAAACGCGCAATCTGCCACTGAATGGGGGCGCATTTTCCCTTTAAAATAAAAGTTGGGGTGAGGTGGATCTGGACCACAGCACAGAGGATTAGGTTGACTCCTTCCTCCATGCTGCAATCCAAATTAAAATTGCCTCCTTGAAGCTCCGCCCACCCTGCAAATGGCAGCCTCTGGGTTATGTGATTCTCATTAAGAGCACAGTGATGGTGTGTTGGGAGGGGACAACACCCACCTCCCTGTACACCAGGGCCCTGATCACTCCATATGGCTAGTATTTTAAAGGGGGGGGGGAATGCAATGGCAAACTAGGAGTTATAAATAGCACAGAGTTTGGCCCTTATTTAGCTTCTATCATTTTTAGATCGTCTTAGAGTGAGCGCACTATAAGTTCCTAAAATGTTTTTCTTACACATTAATCTGAAACAAAGCAGCAGTTCCTATTGATTTCAATGGTGCTTACTTAGACTCGAATCATAGAATTGTAGAACTGGAAAGGGACCCCAGGGGTCATCTAGTCCAACCTCCTGCAATGCAAGAATCCTGCCACAGACAACCCTGGGTGGGTTACTAGCCTTCTTGTTAACAGCCAGACACACTGGCCCATCCTTCCATATTCTTACTTCCACTGGCCCATATGACCAGGAGTGTGCATCATATCTGGTGAATTGGGGTGATTTGGGGTAGACTTTCATGTTACTGAGGCAGATCGTGCTATTCACAAGCCATGTTGAGGTAAGAGGAAAGGGAACATCTAACTTGGCAAGTAACTCTGTTGCCCTGGATTTTCCATTAAGTTTGCATATAATAATAATAATAATTTAGGGGGGGGAAACCCTCCTAAATTGTAAGAAATCATTACAAAAGTAACACTTCAAATGGCTGTCCAGTTATTGCAGAATAACTGGATCCATCCATAATCCTAGTGGGAGACAAATAACTTGTTCTTCTTTGAAACATTGTTCTCTGTAGCTCATTTTTTCAGTCAGGTGTCAATTCTGACCAGAAAAGCCAAGACCATACAAAATTCTACTTCAAAACTCTACCTTTGTCTTCAAACTATCTCAGAGCTTGAGGAGGGGCCTCATCCATTTGCCCTCTGGCACAGAGCCCCTTCTCCTTGGCTTTCCTAATGGCTCTTCCCCTTTCCTTTGTCTTTTTAATGGCTCATCTCCCAGGTGATTACCTCATTAGGAAACTGGCCGGGCTTATATTTTAACCCTTGCTGAATCCAGAAGTTCATTGTCTGGCACCCAGGTTAACACTCAGAGGACTGAGTAAATTCTAACACATACTAGATCCAGGAATTTAGGGGAGACTGGCACCCACAAACTCATAGCAATATATATATTTACTGCATATGCATGCAAAAATACTTAAGTTCAATTCCTGACATTTCTGGAATGGTCTAGGGAAGACTTGCAAACAATGCTGAGCTAGATGGTCCAGTGGATTGATTCAAATCAGTGAGTTTCCTGCCCTTGATATGCACTGGTGTACAGCAATGCTTGCAGTCAGCAGATGGATATGCCTGAGGCATCAGGATCTGCACCGTGTAAGGAACAGCACTAGCTCAGCATCATCTTACATCAGTTTGTCCCTTGTTGAAAATGTACAGCTTGTTTCATGCTTTCTCAAGTCTTTCTCAAGTCTGCCTGCACTGGACTTGCCAATAGAGACAAAACACTGCAAACCCAGCAAAGGAAATTGCACTTGATGATTCACTTCTTTTGAATCACCTGTGTCAAAAAGAAAAAGAAAAAAGAAAGGACAGGAACCTTAAGTCATGTGTTTCCTAACTCTTTTTCTTCTTCTTTTTTAGCCAATCTCTTCTCCTTCGGATTACAGTCTGGACTATGGAATTTTCCGTTTCCTTCTCCCCCTGTTACTCATAATCCTAACTTGCAGTGCAGTCTGCCACCCTGTCAGAAACAAACTTAAAAATAAAGCCTTAAAACTGCCACGGTTCTGTTATTCGAAGGACCTTCTCCTGACAGATGAAGCTGGCCACACCTTCAGGACATCAGGGAAGGGTCTTCCATTCATTTCTTCACCTTCCCAGACATTGGGAGAGATGCAATGGAGAGCATTCTCCAGAAATGCTACCCAGGATGTGGAGCTCTCTGCCCCAAGAGATCCACTCAGATGCCTCCAGGGTAGCTTTTAGGTGCCATCAGAAAATGTGGTCGTTGCAGGGGGCTTTTGGTTTGGCTGGTGGTATTTCCACCACCCAAATGTCATATCCGATGCATTATTTTGCTATATTATTCAGGTTTTAATTTACTTTAAAAGCTGCTGCTTTATAGTTATTGGTGCTTTTCTGCTGTATACAACCTTCAGAGCAGGGCTGTGGAACTTCCAGATCTTGTTGGAGTCTCAACATTTGTCAGCCCCAGGCAGCATGGCCAGCAGTTAGGGATTATGACAACTGTGGGCCAGAGGTATCTGAAGGGCCTCAGGTTTCCCTCTGCAAAGCAGGTTATCTAATTACGAATAGATGAATAAAATAAAATATTGTCCTGCCTTGGACCTACCGAGGCTCAATGTAGTTTCACCTGCATTAATTTAATTTAATTTAATTATTAGATTTATATACTGCCCTTCCTCATAAGATCTCAGGGTGGTTCACAGAACAAAATACAGGATAAAAACAGTGCTGTTTTTGTAGAAAAAGAGGTGCCAGAACTCACCATGAATGCCTCCCTTGTTCTCTTATAATGGCAATGGCGCCCACCTGAAAGGTGCCGGAACTGAGTTCCAGTACGTTCCAGCTGAAAAAAAAGCCCTGGATAAAAACAAGTAAATAAGTAAAACCAAACAGTGAACCAATAACCCCTGCTTCCCACAGACACATTGAAAAGGCTAAAGAATACAGTCGTACCTTGGAAGTCGAACGGAATCCTTTCCGGAAGTCCGTTCGACTTCCAAAATGTTTGGAAACCAAGGCACAGCTTCCGATTGGCTGCAGGAAGCTCCTGCAGCCAATCGGAAGCTACAGAAGCCGCCCCAGACATTCAGGATCCAAAGAACCAGAACACTCACTTCCAGGTTTGCGGTGTTCGGGAGCCAAAACGTTCGAGTCACAAGGCGTTCATCAACCAAGGTACTACTATATTAATCAGCCAAAGGCCTGGTTGAAGAGAGACGTTTTTACCTGGCACCCAAAATTATATTAGGAAGGTGCCAAACAAACCTCACTGGGGAGAGCATCCCACAAATGGGGAATCACCAGAGAGAAGGCCCATTCTCATGTTGCCACCCTCCGGATCACACATGCAGGAGGCACATGAAGAAGGACCTCAGAGGATGAATGCAGAGTCCAGGATTGTTTATGCATCTGAAGCCTAACTTTGGGAGGTGTGGGCTGACAAGACAAGCATTCAGTGGTTTCCCCTCCCCTTATTCAAGCAAATGTGCCTTCAAAGTCAGTGGCAATTCTGAGGAATGGACCAAAGATCTGACTGATGAATTTGTTCAATATCAAAAGCACCGGGGTGGCAATTTAAGCGACAGATAGATATTGGTGGTGTCAGTTGAGGGGGGCAACTCAACACATGCTGTGTGAACTTCCCAGCTGCTGTTCTCTCCATCATTGAAGGGAGATATACCGTTGCAAGCGATAAATGAATACATTGAAACAGCTTATACAGTATTTCAAGTCTGGGTGGTATTTCAAGGATAGCCAATGAAGATAACAGTTTCTCTTTCAAACTGGGAACTCACGTGCTCTTTGGGAAATCGTCTTACATGAGCTGCCCAAGTTAGGAGATATGGATGCAGCTGGTTTGCAACACACTATCAGCGCCAGAACTCATTCGCAGGGGAAATCTCCATTCAAACTCATTTCCAAACGACATTTCTCATTCATGAAAGTACGGTAATTGAAGTTGCCATTTTGAATGAACATGCACGGAACAAGTACAGAAAGGGGCAGTCGGATTCAGACAAGAAAAAGGCACAAACTGAGCGACACGGAGCAGATCCAAAGCAGATTGGGCTGTTTCCCGATGCTGCAGATACAAGGCAAATCTCATAGTTGCTACACACCCCAATAAATGCATTTATTAAATAAACAAACAACATGATTTAAAACAGCCACTGTGATAGTGGCTCCAAGTGTGTAAACTGTAACCATAGGCCAAATTAGATCTGACCAAATGTGTCTTTTCAAATTAGCATGCAAAACTGCAAATAGCATTTGCACCTGGAGAGAATGGATATTTTATAGACTCAGAGCAGGTAATTTAACCCCTGCCTCTTCTCCTGCAGCCCTAAGAAAAATCATTTTTCTGAAGCTTCAGTGGCTTAAAAATGGGATTGGACAAATTAATAGAGAATGAGGAAATGAATGGCTTCTAGTCAAAATGGTTCTATAGCTTGTTACTTCCAGTATCAGGGACGTTATTTATGCCACTGAATTCCATGTGAGGAATATTGCGCTCATGTATTGCTTTGGGCTTCCAATTGGCATTTGTTTGGACACTCTGGGTGAAGATACAAATGGGCCGTTCTAGCTTCAAAGAAGGGATTTTCCCTTGGTACTATAACAGGGATAGAAAGGGTTAAATAATCCCTTTTACAACTTTGATCCCACTAACTTTTTAATTGTGCTGTTTGTTTGTTTGTTTGTTTGTTATTTTTATTAAATTTGAATACCACCCTTCATCTGTAGATATCACGGTGGTTCATACTTGCAATATTTTTTTTTAAAGAAACCACTATTTGTGCTAAATGCAAGGAGCAAAAAACAGCCACATTGTTGCGCTTATAAAATTAAGATATTTCTTTCAGCCCCTGGTGGCAGGAACTCACAGGAGGCAAAAATGACCCTCTTCCAGGGTCCCTTGGCGGTCAGGCCAAGATGTGTGTGAGACAGGTGGGCGGACAGCTGGCCAAGTGAAAGCATTCAATGTCTTCTTCCAGTTAAGCCTGTAATTCAAGAAGCACCTCCTGCCCTTTAAATAAAGAGAGAAGAAGAAGAAGAAGAAGAAGAAGAAGAAGAAGAAGAAGAAGAAGAAGAAGAAGAAGAAGAAGCAGCAGCAGCACAAAACACCTTTCTTATTGGCTCAAATTCATATCTCCAGAAGGAATAGCCTTCCTCCGGTGAGATCTTGTAGCCCATTTTTATTCAGCACAGTGACACATATATTTCAAAGCCAGGAGCTTCTTCAGCTAATAATGAAAGGGCTTTGTACGTAGGCAGATGGGCTGTTTTGACCGCATTCATTTGCAGTCCTTGAACAGATAAGAACTCCAAGTCCTCTTAATGCTACTGAACTATTGACACAAAGAACGTGTTTATCCTCTGCTGCCGTGCTGCAGCGCAAAGTAGAAAAATCGGCAGCTGCCCAAGGGTCCATTGTTTATAAGGTTTCTCGAGGGCATTCAGGTAACCTGGCTGTTATGTTTTCACTTTGACACCGCTTATGCAATTTGGCAACCGGCCAGTCTAACAATACCAGCTCGCAACACTGGATTCCCCTCTGCATGTGCATCTTGGATTGTGGTGGGAAGGGGGGTGGGGAAGAGGTTGTACACAGACCACATAGCAACAATGGGCAATATGGACCCCTCCAGATGTTGCTAGACTACAACTCCAGTCATCCCTGACCATCAGCTATACTGTTTAGGCTGATAGGAGTTGGAATTCTAAGCACACTTAGACAACTGCAGGTTCTTCGTCCTAGGAAAGGGATCTTGAGGATGGGGTTGATAGCTCAATGACAGCATCTGTCTGTGCCAGTTTTGAAGGAGTTGTATTTCACCTTTGCCTACAATATTGAAGGGGGACAACAAAGTCCCTAAGACACCTAGGACGGTAAAATAAGGTAAGTGGCACATTCCCTTTCCTTGTCTCCCGCATCAGATATGCAGTCAACTTGCTATCAAAGAACGCTCTCTGCATTTGGAGCGGGTGTAAAATCTTTGCCCAGATCAAAGCCAGGGGGAAACGCTTTCTATCCGTTTGGAGCCAAGGAGGATGAAAACAGCACTGATTGGTTGACTCTTGTGTCAGTCATGAAGCCACCGCCTCCCTCCTTGGAACAGCTTTTCAATTAAAAGATTTAAATCAAACAAACATGCAAAGAAAGGCACACAAAAGTCTGCCTGAAGGCTGGAGGGGATGGTGAAGTAGAAACCAGCACTGGATTTGGAGCAAGTTCATGTATCATTTAAGGAGCAAAATCGGAGGGAAAAACTGAAGCATTAAAAAAACTGAAAGGGGACCTCTATTTGAAGGAAAATCTGTTGGGTTCCCAGACTTAGGGGACATTGGCTCTCCTTTCAGTCAAGACATTTTTAATATGAGATGCAAGTGCTTCTCTGACTGCCCCCCCTTCAATTGAAATGACTGGAATTCACCCAGGCTGCAACTGTGTGACCAGGGTCCCTCTGCTGGTCAAGCCTGAGGCATCAAGGCAAATGCTGATTGTGTTGGTTTTGGTTTGATTCGTCCTTCCACCATCCCTGGGCCATTGCAAGCAAAGGGTCTGTGCTTCCCACTGATCTAGGGGTGGGGATGCACATTGCAAAGTGGGGAAAGATCCTATGGGACAATAGTCTGAGGTCTGGGCTTAGGGGTGGCCACCTTTTCTCTGACCACACATTATCGAAAACTACTCTGATATTTCATAACATATAAAGGAATATAATCTTTTTTTAAAAAATCCAGAAGAAGAAGAAGAAGAAGAAGAAGAAGAAGAAGAAGAAGAAATAATAATGCTGTTATTGGTTGGCAATTTTAAAGAAACCACTTCCCATGGAAGCACCCAAGGTTGCCGTTTTTGCTGGCACATTGCAACAGTGAATGGGTGCTCGGATCCGGCCCATTCGCCTTCTAAATCCAGTCTGTGGACGGTCCAGGAATCAGCGTGTTTTTACATGAGTAGAATGTGTCCTTTTATTTAAAATGCATCTCTGGGTTATTTGTGGGGCATAGGAAATCGTTCATTATTATTTTTCAAAATATAGTCCGGCCCCCCACAAGGTCTGAGGGACAGTGGACTGGCCCCCTGCTGAAAAGTTTGCTGACCCCTGCCCTACATCATGGGGCTACATAGGGCACAACCTCCTTCCTCCGTGTTGCCATGCTATCCCCCTTCAAGTATTCAAAGCTCATGCCATGAGCCCCGGAAGATCACAGCTCTCAATCACACATGGAGCCAGCTTACTATGTGAACTGAGAAGGCTCTCTTCTGCAGAAGTTCAGCCCCCAGTGCAAAGTGGTGGGGAAAAGACCAATGGCTTCATCCCCACCTTCATATAATAACTGTGGGGGAAAAGAACAACTGTGAGGGACTTCAATGGTTTCTAAAGCACTGGGATGCTCTCCTCTCCATCCACTAGGGGGCAGGCCAATTTGTAGGAGAGAGACTTCACTAGGGATCAGCCTAGAGGTCACCAGCATTGTCTTTATGTTTCAGACTTTCTATTTTATTGTGTTTTTATGGCATTGCTTATATTTCGCAGCATTTGCATTAGCTGCCTTCCCTTTGTCATCACCTGAAAACTGTGCTATTCAGGCAAGTCTTTGCTAGGTGCATTCTTTTCACCAGCTAATTTTTACTGATGTTGGTGTTACTGTAATTTTGTATGCTGCATACTGCCTTGCTGTATTTATATGAATTTATTTATTTATTTCATTTGCATCCCACCTTTTCCTCCAAGGAGTTCGAGGTGGCGTTCATGACTCTCCTCCTCCTCCTTTAATCCCCACAACAACCTTGTGAGGTAGGTTAGTCTGAGAGGCAGTGAATGGCCCCAAAGTAAGCTTCATGGCCACGTGTGTGGTTTTTTTACCCTGTTCACCCAGATCCTAGTCTGACACTCTAAGCACTACACCACAGGGGTTCTTGAAGTGAAAATGCAGTCTGTAAATATTTCAATACAACGGTACCTCGGGTTAAGTACTTAATTCGTTCCAGAGGTCCGTTCTTAACCTGAAACTGTTCTTAACCTGAAGCACCACTTTTGCTAATGGGGCCTCCTGCTGCTGCTGCGCCGCCAGAGCACGATTTCTGTTCTCATTCTGAAGCAAAGTTCTTAACCCGAGGTAATATTTCTGGGTTAGCAGAGTCTGTAACCTCAAGTGTATGTAACCTGAAGCGTATGTAACCCAAGGTACCACTGTACTAGTGGCTCACCAACCCCTCTGTCATTCCCCCACCACCACCACTAACACTATCCCCACCCCATGGAACTACTAAATTTGCTTTTCACCTTCCCAGTCCCATTGCTGATGCCACTTCTCTCATCTATTCTTCAGCTCTGCTTTGTCCCCGTTTTCACCTTCTCCCCATGTCTATGTCTCCCCCCATTATTTTTTACAATTCTCCTTGCACACAAATCACCCCCAAGGCAACCTCTGCATCTTCCTCCACCCACACATTGCAACTATTACAAATCCTTTTCACCTTCTCCCCAGTTATGAAATCACCATCCCCTCTCCAAATCTTCCAGGGCAGGATTACAGCTTTACATTTTTATGTATCTAGGAAGAAACAAAACAAATCTTTCGGTCTAATCTACCTCATAAGGCTGTTGTGAAGGTTGACTCCATATACATGTCACCTTTGAAGGAAGGGCTTAGAAGTTAGGGTCTGGTTTTTGTCTAGGGCGCTCAAATGATTTTCGGAGATTGACTTGCAGAATCTCTTTCCAATGGGCTAAGGGGTTTGCAGGCTTCAGCATCCTTCTGATAGGAAAACTCTCTGCTCTGGGTCCACAAGGAAGATTGCAGGCAGGTCCCTTGGCTATTAGGCAAGATTGAAATAACAGATCTGTCCAGGCAGGTTATTAATCAACTTTCACTTGCTTGAAAGGAGAAATGTAACTACAATTGCATGCACTTTTGCATAGTGCAAGTTAATGCTATGCACCTGGTTTTATGGGTTTGGAAATCCCATTCGGCCCCCTGATAACAAGGCCTAGAACAGATGACAGAAATCCTCAGTTTGGCACCTCAGAAGTAAATGACATATATGTGGAGGCACACCTTGCAGTAATTCAGTTCAGCTCTCAACAGCCTTGCAGAGAAGGCCTTATTCCCCCACTCTTGCATAACATCGCTGTTCTTTTAAGACATCTGCCTGCAATCCCCACTTTGGACAAACATCCGAGTGTTTTTCTATTGGGATGACGTCAAAACCTGCAATCTCCCCCACATATGTCATTTCAACACCAGCAGAGATCACAGCTTTCCTGGCAAGCTCTCCCTTGCTGTCACTGAATGACAGAAATCCCATAAAGGCAGCTTCGATCCAGGCAGCACGGTTAATCGGTTACCAAATGGCAGCACGTGCGGTCCAGATCGCTTTGCCAGAGGAATAATATCTGCTTGCATTGTTAGCTGTCCCTGGTAGATTCTTTCAGCAGCAGAGGTCAGAAAACCTGTGGTCAAAAAAGAAAATTGCTTCCAAGCTGGAAAATGTTCTGAACAGGGCAACTAAAAGATCAAGGGGATGGAGCGACTCCCTGATGAAGAAAGTATGCAATGTTTGGGGCTTTTTAGCTTCGATCAGGCTAATGGCCCATCTCTACAGTATCCTGTTCACACAGTGGCGAGCTAGATGCCTGTGGGAGACAGCAAGCAGGATTCAAGTACAAGAGCAGCTTTCCTTCCTGTGTTTTCCAGCAACTGGTATTCAGAAGTACTGCGCTTTCAATTGTGGAGGACAGAGCTGGTGGCCATGGACCGAATTGTAGTTCTCCAGCCAAGCAATGTGAGCAAAAATACACATGTTGTTGTTGTTTAGTCGTTTAGTCATGTCCGACTCTTCGTGACCCCATGGACCAGAGCACGCCAGGCACTTCTGTCTTCCACTGCCTCCCCCAGTTTGGTCAAACTCATGCTGGTAGCTTTGAGAAGACTATCCAACCATCTCGTCCTCTGTCATCCCCTTCTCCTTGTGCCCTCCATCTTTCCCAACATCAGGGTCTTTTCCAGGGAGTCTTCTCTTCTCATGAGGTGGCCAAAGTATTGGAGCCTCAGCTTCACGATCTGTCCTTCCAGTGAGCACTCAGGGCTGATTTCCTTAAGAACAGATACGTTTGATCTTCTTGCAGTCCATGGGACTCTCAAGAGTCTCCTCCAGCACCATAATTCAAAAGCATCAATTCTTCGGCGATTAGCCTTCTTTATAGTCCAGCTCTCACTTCCATACATCACTACTGGGAAAACCATAGCTTTTACCATACGGACCTTTGTTGGCAAGGTGATGTCTCTACTTTTACACATACTAGAGTAAAAATGCACAGATTCATGAAAACTGCACACAAAAGGCATTTTATTAGGGGAAATGACTTTGCAAAACAAATGTCCCTAGTAGGGGAAAATGCACACAAAAAGTGTGCACTGGGAGAGATTTGCTCTAAAGTGCTGGTGCATTTTCATGAGGACCTTAAAAAAGAAAAAATTGCACCGAAGTTATCATATTCACCCATCTCTACCTGTCACCCATCAGCCAGGACTGATGGGAGAGGGAGTCCAATAACATCTGGAGGGCAGCAGGTTCCCCATCTCTGCTGCAAGTTATACTTTTTCTCAGCTTCTAATAAGTTACTGGGTTGGGGGCTGTGGGACGATGACGGTGGCACAAGTCTGCATCCTCTCCTGGTAATGGTTCCATGACAGTTTGATATCAAGCATTTACAACAGCCTTTCTTTTTCAAAACCAACATATCGACTGAATATAAGGAACTTGCTTGGTGCCCAGTTGCCCAAGGGCAAACCCAGATTCCACAGAATCAGTAAAGACCCAGTTCCCAGCTCCCAGGCATCCATGTTCTGGTACTGTGTTGAAGGACAACATTGCAGAACTGAATATCAGACTAGACAAAGCTGGGAGTTTTTTGCGGCATCCCATCCCTAAGCATTTAAGGACATTTTGCTGCAGCCAGGAGAGCTGCAGGATTACAGCAGGTGCCGCCATTCTATTTATAGGCTTATCAGATGTCAGCTAAAACTGTTTGCACTTTCTATAGATTATACATCAAGTACAACAAGAAAACACTTCAGAGTCCGTGCTGGTGGAGGGGCAGGTGCATTAGCCCAGGTTAAAGGCATCTGCTTAATTGAATGCATCTGGGAAAGGACACATGCTCTGGCCCTCTGCCCAGAACTTCTCTCAAGCTCCCAGAAAGCCAAGCTGATTGCTTTACAAACAATATTGTGTCGGGAGGAAAATTGGAGGTATGTGTGTGCACACTTTTAAAAACGAGGCGGCATTATTAGGCAGGAAGTCATTTTCAGGCCCATCCATTTACAGATGCCTTAAAATAATACCCTCTTGCACGTGGATTTTGCTGAAAATATTCCAACAGCAGCCTATTGCAGTCTTGCATGTGACTCAACAACATCTCTGAATTTTGGAGTTTGCACCTGTGTGGCTTTTCTGAAACCCAATCTGAGTCTGTTATTTCCAAGTAGCAGAATGAATGAGTTGAAATATGTGAGCTCAATATGTTCAGCTCCGTAGGGGTAGTTTTTCTTCATTCCATATGCATAAGATATTCAAGTGTGCATATTATCTCTGATACTGAATGCACATGAGCTCAGTGTTAACAGGGTTGGAAGCATCCACAGATTTATTTCAGTTGTCAAACCACTACCAGCTTCCTGTCAATGGATCCAGTTTCTCCCTGACATTCTGAGTGACCTTTTTATGACAAAGGAAAGAAGACTGGGAGACTCTGCTATATAATCCGGGGCAATTTTGCTCAACTACTTGCAATGGCCAGTAGAAATGATTGTGTCTAGATCAGGGGTATGCAGTAACCACAAGATTCAGTAAAGACCCCAAATTGCTGCTTCAGTCTGAAGCACTGCCTGTTTGCTTCATAAGGCTGCCTGATTTGGCTTGGGCCCCAAGGTCAAATCCGCTTTGGAAGGAAAACACAGCTTCATTTCCCCATCCCATTCATTATTATGGGGAAATAAAAAGACCTATTTTCCCCCCTTTTGGCAGAGGTGGGTAATATTTGTGGGCGTGGTAACCTCTCTCAGAGTAGACAAATTATAGGCAGATAGGTCCAGTGGTTCTTATGCTGGACACCTTTAAAATATATTGTTTGGTTTAAAAAAGGAATAGTCTATAACTTTATTCTATGGTGGAGCTTTATGAAATTTGCAAGCCTAGTACATCCTCCTGATGGGGTGAATTCAGAAATGTCCATGTAGTGGTTGTCCTACAAGAGCAACTTCTACTGCTGGGATGGTTGGAAAAAGGATTCCCTTAAATCTCCCCTGGTGTTTAATTATAGCCATGACCTGTCAGCCATAACAAAGCTCTCTCTCAGGGGTAGATAGATAGATAGATAGATAGATAATACTTTATTCGGCTATAAGCCCACAAGACTCTCTCAGGTGTACTCTGGCATTTGTTCTATTTCCCTTCTCCTTCCCTTCTTCCCCTCACAGTTTCCTTAAACGGTGAGATGAAATACAGTACCTTAGCTTTCTGCAGACTCTTGCCTGGAGGGATTTTTTGGCACCTGAGTCGCCAAGGCACCGTGAGATGCTTCAGCGGGTCCCCGTTTTGACTGAAGGCACCTCATGTGCAGATCCCATTTTGCTTCAGACAAGCTGAGAATCCCACCAAAGCACTCCACATTGGGTTGGGAGTCATCCAAATCTGCTGCACACCCTTATTCAGTGCTATTTTTCTTGACAAAGAGGTGCTGGAACTCCCCATGAACATCTCCCTCATTCTCTTAGAATGGCAATGGCGCCTACCTGAGAGGGGCCAGAACTGAGTTCCGGCGAGTTCCATCTGGTAAAAAAGTCCTGTATACATTCCCTCCAGAATCAGAGGCAGTGTGCTTCTGAATATCAATCGCTGAGGGACAATAGCAGGAGACGGCTATTATGCTCATGTCCTGTATTATGCTCATGAGAGCCAGTGTGGTGTAGTGGTTAAGAGCAGTGGACTTGTAATCTGGTGAACTGGGTTCGATTCCCTGCTCCTCCACATGCAGCTGCTGGGTGACCTTGGGCTAGTCACACTTCTCTGAAGTCTCTCAGCCCCACTCACCTCACAGAGTGTTTGTTGTGGGGGAGGAAGGGAAAGGAGAATGTTAGCCGCATTGAGACTCCTTAGGGTAGTGATAAAGCGGGATATCAAATCCAAACTCCTCCTCCTCCTCCTGTTTGTTGGCTTCCCACAGGCCTCTGGTTGGCCTCTGTGAAAGCAGGATGCTGAACTAGCCTTTGTAATGATCCACCAAGACCCTTCTCATGTTTGTAAGCAGCACACAAGTCCATGGACATGTAAATTTTCTGCAGTGATGCCTAGCGGTCCACCATCAATCCTAGTTGCGTTTTTAAAAAAATTAATCTGCATTTGCCACAATAATCCTAATGAATAGAGTTGTAAATCATGCCCCAACATGGGGGGGGGGGTGTGATGCTGCCCTCAAATATAAGGATGGCTATTTTTAAAATCACATCTTCCCAACCAGGAAGCGCTGGATAATGGTAGGTAGGATTTAGTGCAACCACATTTGGGATATATTGAGGACTAGTCTGTCAGAGAGATTCTGCAGTGCTGAGAGGCAAAGAAGGAAGCAGGCATATTGTCCTTATAGGTATAAGAATTATTAAACTACAAATGAGAAGGGAGGACAGATTAAAGTTATAGTGGCAAAACGCTCTCCGGTAGCACTTATTCTTCTTATCACTATCCAGGGCGATGACCTGCTGTACAAGCTGCAGATAGGGAAAACTCAGGCAGAGCAACGCTAAATGCAATATTGACACAAGAGGCCGTTTTTCTGGAAAACAGCCTTCAGGGTTTGCTGACATCCTGGTTCACGGAACTCTGTACTTCTAAGCAGGTGTGGCCTTGAGGAGTTCAAACAATTGGCCATGGAGCTGGATCCTTCCCACTAAATATTACTTCAGATCGAATCAAGGTTTTTGGCGGCTTAGAGGTCTGTGTAAAGAAACAGGGGGGAAAACACCTCATTTATTCCTGACCAAATGACCCAAAGAACCAGCATAGGCTGTTCTTGTGCTTCTAGCATCACCTTGATCTGCCGAAATCAGCAGATGACACTATCCTGCAAGGAGATAAATATTAGCACCTGCACATATTTGAACTTGGAGGGTAACTGAGTGCAGAGCTGGCAAGTTAATTATATAGATGCTCCTGAAAAATAATCTAATCATGGAACCTGAAGGTGGGGTACAGCAACCCCTAAATGGTGCCTCTTAAATGGAGCTTCTGTAACTCAGCTTCCCACATGGCTAAGAAATTAGGATTCAATGTTTTCCCAGCATTCCATATTTCACTGCACAGACATACTGCCCTTATATTTACCACCTTAAGCATTTTACTCATTCCAGCAATGAGCCTACAAGGAATTAAGAAGGAACAGAACAAATTAAAGGGTAAGTTGCAGTCTCTTTCAAGGTGCCTTGACTAAAATAGGGGGGGCAGATAAGCCCTGCCCCACGTGGTGGGGTGCACACACACCATTTGAATGGCAATGTCCATCAACTGGGGGGCAGGGGCAAAGGAATGCTAATCAGCACCCAGTGCGGGGGGCGGGGCAAACCACCCGACGGCTCATGTGCATGAGCCATACGTACTGCACATGTGCCTTCTTATCACCCCCCCCCCTAGAGATGGCACCTGGGGTGAACCCCCCACCTCCTTCCTCTGCCACTCCTGGGGGGTGCTCAAATATTTTATTGGGGGGCGAAGACCCCTCAATGCCTCGGAGTTGATTTACCATTTTTACAGTATTAGTGTTTATAGATTTCTTAAGTTTCCACAAATCCTAACATCACTGGATGCAAGAATTTTGACCTATGGCAAGAAGAGATAATTCAGCACGCATTATCTTCATGAAGCTGCTATGAGCATATAAGGTAGCAGAGGTATTTTCTTGTTTCATCACATCTACAGAACACTGAGGGTTCCACAAAACAATGGAAAAACCCCACAGTTCAGTGGAACCTTTAAAAACTAATAAATATTTGTTGCATCAGGATTTGTAAGCCAAAGCCCTCTGCATCAGATGCATGGACTATTATGCTTACCTAGCTTTTCCATCTTTATGTGTATCTTAATAGACAGAAGGGGAATGTTATTACAAAGGAAAAGCAGAAGATCCAGCAATTCAAGAGATAGGTGTCCCAACACTACACTGAGCAGAAATACAAACAAGAGTGAAAGATTTATTCAGAGTGGTGAGTGTAGCCCACTTCCAATTGGCGTTGCTTTAACCCTAGCCCTTTTCCCTGGAATTTAGATATTTTGTTTTCTCCCTTTCTACTGAGAATTCAGAAAACATTGCCAAATCATTGCCTTTCTGTGTTTTGCTTTGTTTTAGCTGATTTGTGTGACCTTTCTTCCAAAAGTAAATGAAATGTGATTGCAGCACCAGCCTTCCCATTGTGGAGTGACAATGTGCTTTTGAGGCTTTTAAGGGCTACTATACTTTTACAAAAACCTACTAGTTCTGCCTCTTTTAGTCTTTCTGTTCACTTCAGCTGGGATGAGTGATTAACAATACCACACCTCTATGTTCCTTCCAGGTGTTAATCAGGAAGGGGAGGATCTATTTCCTAAAAATTTTTTTAAAAAAATTGAAAAGCACCCTTTGCTACAAAGGAAATAAAAAATGGAGGGGGCTAATAATTAAAGCACCATTTTCTTGTGGGAAGCAGGAGTCGATTGATTACGGGACATTTCATTTGTATTTCCCCAACCATACCAAACAGAGAACTATGAAAAGAGATGAAGCTGCAAGAGGAAACATTTAATTAACATAGTAGTGGGGTTTTCTGAGAAAGCTTCCTTGTGAGTAAATGCAGAGGATCTTGGCTGGTGCTAGAATGATTAATATAGCACTATATTAAGTGTTGAGAGTAATCCCTGTTTTACTTCCCTTTGCAGATAATTGTGGGGAAATGCCCCTTAATTGCGAAAAGTCTTTAAGTAAGGAAGCAACCCAATTATCAATTGGCAAAGCAATATGATTAATGCCAAGACATACCTTAAGAAGGGACAATAGCTTTCTGTGAGGAGTGTGCCACTATTAGCTGAAAGGCATTACTTATGGTTTGCAAGGGGGGACGGGACAAGAGCTTTTAAAATAATAATTATGTCTTGGTTCTCACTGACTCACTCATTTGGTCTGATTATTAGGAAGAGGAATGACATTTTGTACAGCTCATAATCAGAAAATAGAAGACTCCTGCTTAGTGTGTGTGTCTTTTTTTTAAAAAAAAAGATACCTTAAATGTTTAAGATAACCTTTGTGGAAAAAACCGAGGCTTTTTTATTAGGAATTATAGGTGCAGAAATACCAAAGGAGCAGAAAAGACTATTTATGTACACAACGGCGGCTACGCAGATGCTTTTTGCCCAGAGATGGAAGAAAGATAAAGTCCCAACCAGAGAAGAATGGATAATAAAGGACTACACCAAAATGGCAAAAATGACCGGGAAGATCAGAAACCAAGAAGACAGAAACTTTAATAAGGAATGGGGAAAATTTATAGAATATTTAGGAGAACACTGTAAACTGTTAAAAACTTTGCAGGATTTTAATAACACTTGTAATGTAACAAAAATTAGGGTATAAAAAGGAAGTTAAAGAAAAGATAGATTACATTATGTGATGCAGTTGAAAATGATAAACATGGAGTGGCATAGGGAAGTCCAAGGATTCAGGGAATCCTATATAATATGTATGATTTTGATTTATATTTGAATGCAAATGTTATTTGTAAAACTGAATAAAGATATATATTAAAAATGCAATAAATGAATAGTAGAAGAAATTTTAAAAAGGAACCGTAATTGCTTACCCATTATCTCTGCTGCCTTATACAAGTCAGACATTGATCCATCTAGCTCAGTACACTGTCTACATGGACTGGCAGTGGCTTTCCAGGGATTCAGGCAGGAAATCTTTCCCAGCCCTACCTGGAGACAACAGGGATTGAACTCAGGACCTTTGACATGCAAAGCAGATGCCCTACCTCTGAGCTACAGCCCTTCCACAGTGAGCTATGGCCACCCTAAAAACAATAACACCTGCATCCAGACCCTTAGGAACATGGGAAGCTGCCCTATGCTGAGTCTGACCATTGGTCCATCTAGCCTCAGTATTGCCTACACTGGCTGGCAGCAGTTCTCCAGTGTTTCAGGCTGGGTTCTCTGCTGGATTGAGCCTGTGATCTGATGCATGCAAAGGAGATGCTCTGCTATTTGGCTATGGCTGTTCCCCTAACATAAGAGGCTGCCTTACACCAAGTCAGGCCTGTGCTCCATCCAGTTCAGTGTTGTCCGCACTGGCTGGCAGCAGCTCTCTAGGGTTTGATGCAGGTAATAATTCCCAGCCCTATCTGGAAATACAGTGGTACCTCAGGTTACATACGCTTCAGGTTACATACGCTTCAGGTTACAGACTCTGCTAACCCAGAAATAGTGCTTCAGGTTAAGAACTTTGCTTCAGGATGAGAACAGAAATTGGGCTCCGGCAGTGCGGCAGCAGCAGCAAGAGGCCCCATAAGCTGAAGTGATGCTTCAGGTTAAGAACAGTACAGACCTCCGGAATGAATTCAGTACTTAACCTGAGGTACCACTGTACTGGGGATTGAAATGGGGACCTTCTGTGTACAAAGCAGATGCATCTTTCTTTCGAACTTGTCTCCTTTACAAGTCTTCTTTAATAAGATTTTAACTGATGATGATGATGATGCCTTTCTGGATTAGGCCAATGGCCCATTCTGTCCAGCATCTTGTCAGTGCTTGTCAAATTCAGCCTAAGGAATAAGAAGCAGCAGAAGCAGCCCTAGCCTGGTCTCACTAAACCCCCTTGAAGCTTACGAAGAGTACACTCTTATGTGGACTCAGTGCAGTCAGGAGCCTGGGCTGTTCACAACTGTGTTTAACAGCATCCCTGTCCATTTAGGTCCCCAGAATTCTGTAAATTAGATTCCAGCCCAGAATAGCCTGGCCTGGCCTGAACCCCACAAGAGTCAAAGTGCCCTGTGTAACCTCTGGAGAGGACAATCGAGCATAGGAGCGTGCAGTTAGTAGCCCTTTCAGCCCAGTTCTCTCTCTGTTTATTTTTAACTGCTGAAAAATGGCTGGAAGAAAATAAACACCCAGAGTGTTCATTGGAAGAGATGCGGTAATTCACTGACAACCATCTCAAGCTCACACTCTCTACCCTACCAGCTTAGTGGCTGTTCTATACACAGAAAAGAGAGGAGAGGAGTTCTGTTCTATTCCAGGTATACAAGCGGGAGTTTGCAACAAGCAGCTGCTTTGTGGAGTGCTCCTGAACAGATTTATTTATCCAGACATGCCCTTTTCCAGAATACTCCATTCTGTCCCTAATAGCCATGATGGCTGTGCACTGTTATCCACTGTCAGAGGCAGTAATGCATGCCAGATTTAGGGCAGTGCCAGCACTTCCCCCGCACAGGGTGCTGAGCTGAGGGGACACAAAATAATAAAACCTATATTTATAAGGGTACCTGCTGAGAAGAAAGCCATTGTACCAAAAGGAATTATTGTGAAAATGAGAAATATTTTGCGGGGGGGGGGGGGGCACCAAATTTTGTTCTCATTCAGGGCGCCATATTACCAAAGTCCACCACCCGTGCAATAATCTTTCTGAATACCAGTTGCTGGAAGCCACTGGAGGGGAGAAGGCTCTTGTAGTCAGATCCTGCTTGTGGGTTTCCTACAAGCATCAATGCTGGAATAAGAATAATACCTTTATTGTCAATGTACAACCTGTGTACAATGAAATTAACCGAGCCTTACTGAGCCTCGCACTCTCCCCACCCAAGCACTCAATCTCATTGCACTCTGTGTGTTTATCGCACAACACACCACCTCGCAGGTCAGCTGCACTATGTTATTTTCCATTCAATAGCCTAACAGCCCATGGACAGAAGCTATTTTTTATCCTTCTGGTACAACTGATTATACTTCTATATATCCTGCCTGAGGGTAGAAGATTAAAGAGGTGATGTCCGGGGTGTGAGTCATCCCTGAGAATTTTTCTCGCTCTCCTAAGGCAACGATCCCTTGCGATGTCATCTAGCAGACTCAAGGGACAGCCCATGAGATCATGTGCTGTATTCACCACCCTCTGTAGAGACTTTCTGTCGATGGTCATCAAGCCAGCATATGGAATGCTGGAGAGCCACTGCCAGTCGGTTTAGAGTCCAGGCATGGCCAAACTTGGCCCGCCAACCGTTTGGGGACTACAACTCCCATCATCCCTGACCACTGGTCCTGTTAGCTAGGGATGATGGGAGTTGTAGTCCCATAACATCTGGAGGGCCAAGTTTGGCCATGCCTGGTTTAGACAATAGTGAGCAGCGGCTCTCCAGGATTTCCCACCTCTACCTGCCGTTGCCGGGGATCGAACCTGCAACCTTTTGCTTGCAGGACAGATGCTCCCACACTGAGCTCTGGCCCTTCCCCATGGACCAGAAGTCAAAAGCCTGCGAGGGACTCCCTACACGACTAAGTATATCACCAGGAAGGATGCTTCTAGCAGGGCCGCATGCCACTTCTCTGTGGTGACATGAAGGAGGACCTTTCATGTAGCAGCACAAGTGTTACTGAATGCCGTCCCAGCAGATACCACACAAGCCTTCAAGATTTTGGTGCCTGTTGAATATATATATATATATATATATATATATATATATATATATATATCCCATCATTTTTATTCCACCTGACTTGGTCACTGTTCATTTTGGAACAGTAGAAAGTTAGTGAAAGTGTTTTTTATCTGATGGTGATATTGCATTGTATTGAGATTAAGACGTTTTCTAAACCAATGATTGAATATAGAGCTGCCTCATCATGCAGAAACTCAATCCAGGGTAACTAAGCTGTGGCCCTCCAGAGGCGGCTGGACTCCCAACTCCTTCAGCCCCGGCCAGCATGGCCAATGGTAGGGAATTATGGGAGCTGTAGTCCAGCAATACTGGGAACGCCACAACTTAGCCACCCTGATCTAAATCTTTCAATGTCCACACACACCAAACAAAACACCAAGCTAATGTCCTCTCCGCCTCTCTCTTTCCTCATCTCTCTCCTTTTCTCTCTCTCCCTCTCTCTGCTAAGAGGAGACTACATCCCAACATCAGATGACATCCTGTGGCAGATTTGGGCAGTGCACTTGTTAGAAGTGGAACAGCTTTTCTGAAATCCACTGAGGGAGGTTTCCGCAACAAAACAGCAAGGTCCCTTCCTGTGTCACACACCCCTATCGACATTTCAGGAACAAAGTTTAGGAAGCTGCCACAGAATGACTTGGAACCCAGGACAGGCATCGTTTTTGGTGCTTACTGAAGACCTTTCTCTCCCAACAAGACTTTTAAGTGGGCATCTTTCTTAGTCTAGAATTGTTTTTAGATTTTAAAAAATTGTTTTGTTTTGTGTGTTTGCTGTCCTGAGCTCCAAGAGGAAAGGTGGGATATTATTTTTGATGATGATGAAGCTGTCTGAAGGATCAGATGTCGGTATGAGATACACCCACATCACCAGAGTTTTCCTATGGTTTTTATGCATTTATTATATTTTTATTAAGCTTATCTGATGTTATAAATATGTACACATTTGGTCAGTTTGCTTGCCCACCCTTCAATATTGCCCTGGCCCCTGCCTTATACACACATTGGGGGTAAATCTTTATTTAAATAAACATTCCTAATTTGACCCTTAAAGATATTTCGGACTTTATTGCCCTATCAAAGGACTGAGGTCACTGAAGATTGATTCCCATGTTATGATAAATGGTTTATTTATACATACATAGCATACCTGGAGGTTTCACAGTTTGAACCCATTCCAACAAATACTGCTACCCCATTATGTTTCAGAGGCAGCACGCAGTGCCTCCTTCAGACCTCCCAGAAAATCCTACAGTTCTGACTTTGTTCTCAAACCGTCTCAAGTGTTAACTACCACTGCCTCCTTTGTTCATATCTTCTATAGACCAAATTAGCACATTCCTTAGGATGGAGAGCAAAGGGGCATCCCGTTCGGACATTTCCTGGCCATGGATGCAGTCCATCAATAATCTTCATAACAGAAGAGAATTTATCAGGCTAACCATGTGACCAGTTTGGCCATTTTAGCAGTCTTGTCTTAAACACACAAGAATCACTGGATGAGAAGGGAGCCTGGGAGTCATTTAGATCTACCCCCAAACCCATAACAATATTGTGTTGGCCTTGTTTTTTAAAGCTAAGATTCCCAACAATCTTCATCAGATTTCAGAGCTTCCATCATGTATCAGGAACTGCAGATTTATATTCTTCTCCTCCTTCAATTCCTAGTCCTCTTGAGTTTCAACATTTTTAAAGCATTTCCTACATTTATAGGATCATTATTTTTTATTGTTATTTCTGCATTGGAAACCCTCACCATGACAAAGTAGTGATGTATGTGCACTTGGATGAATTTCTTTAATTCTCACTGATGAATGCCACGGGACTTCTGTGCAGCCAAAACAGATGTTTGGTGTGTTGTTGTTTTCAGAGTTCCACAATCAGCCTCCTTTCTCTCCTTGCTTGTTCCATTCACTCGTTTCACAGTTTGCTGGCTCCAGTATCTGAGTAACCAGCAATTACAGGAAGCGATGCCTCTGTGAAAACTAAATGGAAGTTTAGAGTTTTGTTTTGATTTTTCAAAGAACAAATTGTGCCATTTATTTTATACCATACTGAGCTTCTGCAGGGTCCACAAAATCATCTGGAACATTATTGGCAAATGACAGGAAGTGTTGTTTTGAAAAGCTCAGTCACTAGCCTCTGCAATATGAAGGGGGAGGAATGCGGGGCTAGGAATAAATAACAAGGACTTGGGGCTTCAAATACACAGAGCTGTACCCAACTCTCTAGCAGCACAGCCAGACTTCTGTTTCCTCTCCTCAGTCACACCCCAAATTTGTTCCATAGAGTCCCCCAACTCTCTAAAGCTGAATTTGACAGCACACAGGAGAGGGGCTGGAAGGGACAGGAAAGTCATCGCCAACATGTGCATGGGTATCTGCTGCACCACTGAATATGGCTCACAATTACTGCCTTGAACTTGAGCCCTTTCTTTGTGCCATTTATTGCAGGACTTTAAAGGTACAGGATCCCTGGATGGTTGTTGGTTGTTGTTGTTGTTTAGTCATTTAGTCGTGTCTGACTCTTCGTGACTCCATGGACCAGAGCACACCAGGCACTCCTGTCTTCCACTGCCTCCTGCAGTTTGGTCAAACTCATGCTGGTAGCTTGGACAACACTGTCCAACCATCTTCTCCTCTCTTCTCATGAGGTGGCCAAAGTATTGGAGCCTCAGCTTCGCGATCTGTCCTTCCAGTGAGCACCTGAGATCGTGAAGCTGAGGCTCCAATACTTTGGCCACCTCATGAGAAGAGAAGACTCCCTGGAAAAGACAGTGGAAGACAGAAGTGCCTAGCGTGCTCTGGTCCATGGAGTCACGAAGAGTCGGGCACAACTAAACGACAACAACAACTATGCTATATGGTAATTTATGGACCTAATAGGTATCTAAAACCATTTGCACATGGAGAATGTAGGCACCCTATATATAGAAATGAGCAAACCAGTGATATTTTAGGGAGCAGGCCAGCAGGTGGGGCCCATTACTTACATCAAAGTAGCCTACACAACACAGAACACTGTTGCTGTATGTAGGTTTTATTTCTTTTTTATCTTATATTTTGGAAATGTACACCCATTTTTTCCCCTTTACATTTTTTGGGGGGCCCCAAGAGAGTGGGGCTCTAAGCTATAGACTGTTTAGCTTATACGTAAATCCGGCACTCACTGCATCTTCTGGGGCCCCCGATTTCACAGGTTACTTGCCTATTGCGTAAAAAGGTAGCTTTGTTTTGTCTAGCCTGCGTCTACCGCCCCTCTCAATTCACTGAATGACACACACAGAGGCCGAGTTCTAGTATTACCAGGTTATTATTATAACAAAAAAGGGGCTATTACAATTCGAAGCAAGGAAAGCCTGCCTCTCCACTGCTGCGCCCCTCTGCGCAGTGCCCTACCCAGGTTGGCCAACCATCCCTCCGGAACGACGCGGCGCTTCTTCCTTTTATGACGTCAGCATCTCCAGGCAACGGGAGAGAATGGTTGCCTTGGCGACGTAAACAATAGAGGAGAACAATGGCAAAGGCAGAACGTCGAGACACCAAATCGTGTCTCTAGTGCAGAAGTGCAGCTGCGCTTGAACGCAGGTGGCCGAAGGGGCTTTCCAGACGCCGAGGATTCTTGCTTGCAGTTAAATGAAGCGTTTAAATGGGGCACATCTGAACTTTGTTTTCCTTCCTTGTATTTTTCAGTTACGGTGTTGTTGTTTTTCTCGTCACAACTGAGAATTCAGGGTGAGCTATGTGCTTTGTTAAACCTTATATGCATTGGTGAGAGATAGGTCTCTGAGTTGTCTGAAAGCAGGGAAGTCGACAGGCTAAATGCATGTTTTTAAGGGGAGAATTACTGTGACTTTCGTGGAAGCAGACCATATCCTCAAAAGAAACTAAGCTCTTGTGGCCTTTACTCAGCGGTAGCGTTACACAGGCGCACACATCCGCAAATATTTAAAGTTGAAGATCCAGCTGCCTGTGGAATAAGTTTCCCTTCCAAAATATTTACATCTATGGCCATTCATCTGCCTCTTAAATTCCCGTCAGGGGGTTTAAAAATATTTCCAGTGTTTTCTCAGCCCAGTTGCTGTTTTTGCTCTTGACAGCTGATTTATATATTTGTACTTTTAAGGACAATCTGCTCATTCAAAGCACCAGTGTTTTAATGTTTATGTTTTGTGTGTGTAACCTTTGAGGGAGGGAGAAATTATAGACCCCGGGGGTTCAGGTTGCTCTTGACATTTGTCAGTTTGGCATTTAGAAGGCAATGCAATCTATTTCATTTCTTAAGCTTTTTACATTGTAACCTGGGCTCAGCTTTTGGGAAAGAGGAAGTTAGCAGGCTGCGACTGTATACAGACTTGCAAGAAAAGCTGCACCCTATGCACATTTACTTAGCAGTGTGCCCTAAGTGACATTTGTGGAGAAGGGGTGTAGCTCAATGGTAGATTAAATCCTTTGCCTGTAGAAAATCCCCAATTCTATCTTCTGCATTTCCAGGTAGGGCTGCAAATATCCGTCGCCTGAAAACCTAGAGAGCTGCTGTCAGTCACTGTCAACAATCCTGAACTAGCTGGATCAATTTTCTCACTCAGCATAAGGCAGCTTCTATGATCACATGCCCCATTGAAAGAGTGGGTTTATTTCTGTGTAAACAAAGATCATGCAGCGTATCCCATTGAGCACAGTGGGACTTCCTTCCCTGTAAACCTGATTTGGATTGTGTGCTGTATGAAATCTCACAATGCTACTGTTCGTTAAGTAGTTATTATCTTAAAGAATTACCTCAAAGTATTATAATATGCAAAGCTAGTCTTGAAAATTAAGACTATCCCACAAATTATAGGATTGGTTCTATCAGATGTAGTGATTTACTTGTGGTTCAGGTCCTGCAAAGACTTTATGCACATTTCATCCATAACTTTGTTCCATTTCTCTGACTTAACTTGAATCAATTCAAATAGCTTGGAAAGATAAGACCTGTAGCTGTAGGAGTATGTAAGTTTCACCCCCATAATATTTTATTTCACTTTTGGTACACAGATATCAGTACAATATAAAACAGTCCATAATGCATCCATGGGCATAGCCAGAGGGGGCAGCTGCCCCCTTGGATCAAGTAAAACAATAGAAATACTTACTTACCTAACTGACCAATTATGTTGGTTCTACACTCCAACAAAGTTCTGTCCCCACCACAACAAAAATCCTGGCTACGCCCATGAGTGCATCACAAACAAACAGAAGTTAAGGGCATTGGTCATACTGTAGTATTGAAAGAAGTACAGAGCTTTTTTGCATGTGATTTTTCATTAAGAAGGACCATTCCTAAATGTTTCATTGGAAGTGCTTGTATAGAATAAATATTCGCATATTGTAATAATAATTAATCACCAGGAAGAATAATTGCCTCAGTTGAAACAAATTGCAATTTTACATATTTGGAAGGAAAAATTGTACTTTCTCTGCTTCTTTGAGATGGGAAAACTTCTTATGGAAACTTTTCCCTCAATCGTAAAAATTTTGGGTCCTCCTATTCATTCAGTTGAGTGGGGCCCTGGACTTTGGCTCTGATGGCACAAATGACTTTGTGGTGGTCTCTTCAACAAGGCTGGGGAATCACTGCCTAATGAACATGACTACCCATGGCCCCTACCTAACCTTTGAAACCAAATCTCTGTTGCAGTGCATCAGGTCCTTTTAAGCTTGCCATTAACATGTCTAAAATGATTATTCAGGCTTTTTGTGATTAATGTTTTTGGGTGCTTCCAGACAGTCACTATTTTTGGGTGGGATTCAATCACATATCTGCAAATTCAGGCTGCACAATTGTAGTTGTTTGGGAGGTCTTGGGCGACAAACCCTCTTCCCCAAAAGATCAGACATGTTGAAATAAGAGAAGCAATGAGGAAATGCACAGAAATATGAGGGATAATACATGCTTCCATGCAATGCCATCTAACTTCCCCACAAACTCATCCAAATGAATGCTCCTTAAATAGCCAATGCCATTTAATCGCCCTGCAAACTAATTAGGGTGAATGCTCAATAAGCAGATTGTCTGGAAGTGCCCTTGTGTAAGATATGTACCTTTAAAGCACATTAAAAAAACATTTTCTCCCTCAAAAAACTGGGCACTAAAGTTTGTAAAGGGTTGTTGTTGTTGTTGTTCATTTCATTTCTAGACTGCTTTATATTTTTAAAGGCTGCTTGGAATTGCAGTTCTCTGAGAGGTAAGCTGCAGTGGCCAGAATTCTTTGATGTGGGAAAATGAGCTTTGAATAAGCTTTAAATGTATAGTGTGCACACAGCCTCAGTAGTAGTTTTTACTTGTCCCTCTGAATATTTATATATCAATTTTATTTTATTTTCCTACAGAGACTGAGCAACATAGGTGCAGTTGGCTCTTCCCCACTCGCCTGGCGCATCAATTCTGTTTTTCTGCTTATGTTCTAGGAAGTGAACGCAGCATACGGTTTGGGGGAAGCCAACGTCCAGTGTAAACCTTACCCTGTATTTTATTAAGGCAGAACGTCGCCAACATGTCTGTAGTCTCTTTTGCTCGTTCAGATACATCTCTGAATGCAGAGAGCTCTGAAGCAACTTACAGTAAGTTTTCTCTTTCTTTCTCACCACTTTAGTTAACTGGCTTGGCCCGTTTGGTTTGAAAACTCATGTCGTAATCTGAGGAGCTTCTGAAGAATACAGAAATCTCCAGGACGTAGACATTTGTGGGATCTATATATTTATGTGTCTGTACATTTTGCCTCATATCTAAGGTTCTATCAAGGCTTACTTTAAAAAAAGAGACGGAATAGAAAGTAAGCTGGAAATCTGGGGCACTAAATAAAGCCCACGGGGACTTGGTTTGCCATTCCTGTCCTGAACAGTCCTCATGGTGCAGGTCCTATCACTTGAGCATTAGTTCCAAAATGTGAAGCATTACCCTCGTTTCCTGAAACCTCAAGTCTTTTTTCCAACTCCTGAGATATCCATGACTAAGAGTGGAATTGGTTCTTATTGTTCCAGGAGAAAGACTGACATCTCGGCAAGTTGGGGATGTGTTTACAATTCCCTCAGTTCAGTCAGGTGAATCAAAACTAGGTAAGACAGTCTTGCAGATTTTTACTATTTCTGTTTTATAATTGCATATATGTTCCAGTTTTCCTCTTAAATTGTTCAAGCTGATGTAGCTCCCCTTCTACCTTTTATCCCAGGGAACTCTGGGAACTGTAGCTCTGGGAGGTGGACATGAGGGTCTACTAAGAACTCTTAGCACCCTTAACAAACTACAGCTCCCAGAGTTCTTTGCAGGAAGCCATGGCCGTTTAAAGTAACACCACAGTGCTTTAAATGCATGGTGTGAGTGTGACCTTTGATTACACAACCTGAATCCCACCTGCAAAATGGAGACAAGTCCAGAAGCAGCCTGGAGAGAAAGAGAGAGTGAAGGTGGAGATACCCTAATGCAGGGGTGTCCAACCTCAAGTAGGCTGCAATCTACTATTCAGCATTAAAAACTGGCAGTGATCTACCACACTCTCCCCTTGTCATTGGGGGCAAGGAGTAAGGTGTTGGTGGCCAGAAAAAAACCCTTTCTTTCCTTAGCACAGATTCACAGTCGATTCCATCACTGCCTTCTATGTATTGCCCAAATGGAGGCGACAGCTGATTAAGCCACAGTGTAGCACCCTGCTTGTGGTTAACGCTTAGCTGGAATGAAATATTCAACGCAGCAATAGAGAAATTAAAATAATAATTTATTTGTCAGACAAATAAATGTGAGGCACAGTGGTATATGGTTACCAAGCTCTGGCCTGCCTCCTGTCATTATGGCCAGCACTTATATTCCCTCAGCTCAGCCCCCTTGCTCCTCCTTTGGCTGCCTCTGTCCAATCAGCCTGGTTAAAATTCCTATTGGCTGTTCGCTAGAACCAATCATAAAAGATACACCCATTTCCTATTGCCTTTTATGGGAGACAAAGAGCTACATTTCCTTCTATTTATAATTGGCAAACAGCCATTAACCTCTACAAGGCACCTTAATTACCAGATAACCTTTTGCCCTAGACTAGGCGCCTTAACTAACATTTCATCTTTTGCCCTATTGCCCTATTCACTCCAAAACAGATGGTGGCTAATTTTATCTGAACAGATCCCACACATTATCAATGAAAGATCTCCTTCTTTGGAGGTCATTAAGCAGAGACTTGACAACCATATGTCAGGAGTGCTCCGATGGCGTCTCTCTGTCTGGCAGGGGTCCGGACCCAATGGCCCTCGTGGTCTATTCCAACTTCTTCTATGATTCTATGATTTCTTACTTTCTAAATCCTTTGCATAATTACATTTAAGCCAATATATTTCATACATATATAGTTTTTTTTTTAGAAGAAAGGGAACTTAGTAAAAGCTAAGCTAAGTTTTCTAAATTCTCTGAAGCTTCAGAGAGAGAGAGAGAGAGAGAGAGACCTCTTCCCTATTCAGCTGCTGTTTGTATTAGCTCTTGCCTTTTTAACCTTAGGAAGATGTGGCTCAAGTTTAATGGGAGGCTCAATAATTAATTACTATTTTTGCAACCTTGATTGTATTCTATAATTTGTATGGTCAGTGTGACCTTTTGTTCCCAGGCTTTAATTTCCTTTTACAACCCTGAGACACTGCTATAGATCAGGGGGGCCCTTGATCAAGAAGATAAACAGCTGCCAGAGTATGGTTTCTGCCTGGCATGAGAGATACAAACATTTACAAATATATATTTCTTTAAGGTCATTTTTAGAATACAGGAATCTGATCAAAATATAAGCCTTGATTAAAAATGCAGGCTATGATCAGATGCCTCATTCCCCCCTTTCAAGCTCAAGGACCTTCCCAAGTGTCCTTGATAGCTTGACCTTCATCATATTCCTGAGGTAAAGCTCTGTATAGGGCCATGATATGAGGTAGAGTTTCATTTGAAATCATCTTGCTAATTGTACTTCTAAAACATGAAATGATACATGGCACCATACACAAAACCATTACTACTACCGTCAAGAAAAACAAGCAAGACAATAGTATCCCTTTGAGTCCTGCGACATTTGGTAACCAGTTGGTGAGCCATCCCATATCCCATCCTTCCCATGTTTGTACTGGGACATGTGCTATATTCTCCATCTTTGTGGCCAACACACGGATCGCCTCACCATTATCAGAAATGTTAAAGCAACAGGCATTCCCCTTGTACAGGTATAACTCGTATTGGTTTAGTTGAGTTCCATCCGGGGAAATTCTGTACTTCTGTTTGGTGTGGCATTTCGCTTACCATACCAATGGCATTTAATGGTATTGGTAATAAGGGCATACCTCCCTCTGAATCATCTGGCCCAAGAGAGCAAACAAGGCAATTGGTCCTATTTGTAACATTGGCTACCATCTCAGCTAAGCCTACCCACATATTGTGGTTTTGACTGAATCCATATTTAGCAAATTTGCTCAAATTCAAGGACCCTTCCCCTTCCCAAGGGATCAGGATTAATAATAAAATCATGTTGATGTCTAGTATATGCATTCCTTCCACAAAAGATCACCTTATTGTGATAACAAAAAAATATTAGCCCCAATATAATTCCCCCAGTGACAGAAATGGGGAACCACCAAGACCAAAACATATGTCCCAAGGATCCCCAATGAGTAATATCTCTGATAATTGTTCCACAGGGGGGGCAGTCAATCAATTGTATAAGAGAATCTTCCCGTTCACAATCGCTGGTTCAGATGCTCCTCAAGCTTCAGGCGTGCGCAGGTCAGCCAGCTTCCAGGTTGTGGCTGCAGCAGGCCGGTCGTCTAATGTTGCCCGTGACCTAGCCCGTTCCCCGTAGGGCTAGATACAGGGGTTTTTGGAGAGAGTCAGTTTTAAAGGATTAGAGGGGTCACCTTTGCACGTCCAACTGCCTTCGGACTTCTTCAAACGGGAGTGATGAATCCAGGGGGTCACCTCAGCTACCTTCACCGCTGTTGGAGTAGAGAGCAAGACGGTGTAAGGTCCACGCCACTTAGGTGCAAGTGGATCGCGTTTCCACTCTTTCACCCATACGCTATCGCCAGCCTGGAACTGATGAATCGGCTCGGCAATGCTGCACGGCGTGCGCTCGAGGGCCCACCTGTTAAGAGAAACAAAAACACGGGAGAGAGATTGCACTTGTCCCTGTGTCACATAGTCTCCTATTTGTTTGAGGTCAGCTGGAATATCCTGAACAAAGGAGGGCGGCCTCCCATACAGGAGCTCAAAAGGTGACAACTTAAGTCTTTTTGTGGGTGCGCACCGAACACGAAACAGTGTTATGGGTAACACATCTACCCATCCCAATCCTGTTTCCTGGGTTAATTTTGCCAATTGGGTTTTCAGAGTCCGATTCATTCTTTCAGTTTTCCCTGAACTCTGAGGCCTATATGCTGCATGCAGTCTCCATTTCACTTGTAGGACTCGACATACTTCTTGTACTACTTGATCAATGAACGCTGGCCCATTATCACTTCCAATGCATCTAGGTAATCCAAACCTTGGGATCAATTCAGTGAGGAGTCTCTTAGTTACCTCTCGTGCCTTTTCAGTTCTGGTGGGAAAAGCTTCAACCCATCCAGTAAGAGTATCTACAAACACAAGGAGATACTTGAATCCCTTAGAAGGGACCAGCTCTGTGAAGTCCACAATTAGGCTTTCCATGGGGACGTATCCCACATGTTGGATTCCAGGAGGCTGTACCGGTCCCTGCCTGGGATTGTTTTTAGCACAAAGAACACATTTCTGGGAAATGCAAGTTGCTAATTGTGATAGGTTAATAATATACAACTTCCGACTGAGACTCTCTCTGGTTGCAGTACCGCCAAGGTGAGTAGATTCATGATAATTTCTTACAATTGTGCCTGCTAGGTGATGAGGTACATAAATCCTATTGTCTGGCAGGATCATCCAACCGTCCTTCACAATCGCCCCTTCCTGTTCAGCCCACTTCCTCTCTTCTGGGGTATAGTGAGGTTTAACTTCTTCTGGAACTACCTCTGGTATGAGGGCTGCTATAAATCCTCCCACAGGCTTTTGGGCTGCCTCTCGGGCTGCTTTGTCAGCAGCATGATTTCCTCTGGTTATTGGATCCCTTCCACGTCCATGACCTTTGCAGTGCATTACAGCAATCTGTTCTGGAGCCCATACTGCTTCCAACAGGATTTCTACTTCAGGTCCATATTTCAAGGCCTTCCCGTGGGCTCCGATTAGACCTCTTTCTTTCCATAGAGCTCCATGTGCATGCAGGGTTAAGAAGGCATATTTAGAATCAGTATAGATGTTTGCCTTACATCCGGCTGCCAATTGCAGAGCTCTAGTTAAACCTATAAGTTCAGCTTTTTGTGCTGAGGTGCCAGCAGGCAAAGCTTCAGCTTCCACAACTTCCTCATTGGTGACCACAGCATATCCTGCTCGTCTGGCACCCTCTTGCAGGTAACTGCTACCATCAGTATAATATACAACATCTGGATTTTTCAATGGTTCATCTTTCAGATCAGGTCTACTGGAATAAACTTCATCCATTATTTGGAGACAATCATGTGATTCTTCATCATCTACCTCTGGTAGGGGCAGCAAAGTTGCTGGATTGAGCATACTCACTACTCGTAGATGAATCCTGGGATTTTCACACAACAGGCCTTGGTATCTAGCCATCCTTGGGTTTGTTAGCCAATAACTACCCTTATATTCCATAAGTGTCAGAACAGCATGAGGTACATTCACATACATCGTCTGGCCAAAGGTAAATTTATCAGCTTCTTTGACAAGGCTTGCAGTGGCCGCTACTGCCCTTAGGCATGGAGGCCATCCTTTTGCTACTGAGTCCAATTGTTTTGACAAATAAGCTACTGGACGGTTCCAACTTCCTAATCTCTGGGTCAGGACTGCCGCTGCAATCCCATTCTGTTCATGTACATACAGCTGAAAGGGTTTTTCCGAATTAGGCAGTCCAAGGGCTGGGGCCTCCATAAGTCGTTGTTTGATAGCTAAAAAGGCTTGTTGCTGCTCAGGTCCCCATACGAATGGGTCCTTTTCTGCACCTCGAGTGCTTTCATGTAAGGGCTTGGCCAGACTGCTGAAATCAGGTATCCATAGTCTACAAAACCCTGCTGTTCCCAGGAATCCTCTGAGTTGTTTCCTTGTGGTAGGTTCCTTAATAAGGCAAATAGCTTCTTTCCTCTCTGGTCTCAATGCTCGTTGTTGGTGTGAGATGTCAAAGCCCAAATATTTGACCTTTTCTAAACATAACTGTGCCTTTTTCTGGGAAACTCGGTAGCCAGCTTCCCAGAGCAAGTGGAGCAGTTCCTCTGTCCCTTCTTTACAGGTATCAAAATCCTTTGCCGCTAGTATAAGGTCATCTACATATTGCAGAACCACCTTTTCTCCAGGTATTGAGGGGTAACTTGTTAAATCTTTCGCCAAGGCAGTACCAAATAAAGTTGGGGAATTTTTGAATCCCTGGGGCAATCTTGTCCAGGTTAGCTGGCCTTTTGTTCCTGTCAAAGGGTCTTCCCACTGGAAGGCAAATATAGGTTGGCTCTGTGGTGCCAGCCGGCAACAGAAGAATGCATCTTTCAAGTCCAATACAGTAAAAAATGTTGCTTCTGGTGGGATCAAACTCAGCAGGGTATATGGGTTTGGTACATTTGGGTGCAAGGTCTCGATAGCCTGGTTTACGAGCCTCAAGTCCTGTACTGGCCTGTATTCATCTGTCCCAGGTTTCCGAACAGGCAAAAGGGGTGTGTTCCATTCTGATTGGCAGGGCTTAAGCAGACCATATTTTAATAGGCGGTCCAAATGTTTCTGGATGCCCTCTGCTGCTCGCCGGGGTAAAGGATATTGCTTTACAGATACAGGGGTAGCCATAGGTTTTAGGGTTACTACAATTGGAGCTATATTCTTAGCCATTCCTGGTGGGCTATTTTCGGCCCATACTCCTGGTGGCACCTGTAGGGTTTGGAGGAGCTTGTTTAATCCTGTATCCAATGTGGGTTGGACTTGCAGGGCTGACATTAGGCGCCATGATTGTTCCTTAGGTACTGAGAGGGTAATTATTCCTGCTGCCTTTGATGGCAGTTTCATTTCTGGACCTTGAGGAGTGAAGGTGATTTGGGCCTGCAATTTGGACAGCATATCTCTACCTAAGAGAGGTATTGGACACTCAGGTATATACAAAAACTGATGGGTTAAACGATGTCCCCCAATCTGGCATTCCAAAGGTTGGAGGAAAGACCTCTTAGCTGACTGACCAGTGGCACTTTTAATGACTACACTTTTGGATGCCTTTTTCTGCAATAGTTCTGGGAGTACTGAGTATTCAGCCCCAGTATCAATCATAAAGTCTATTAAATGGCTCCCTAATTGAATCGTGACCGTGGGCTCCTGGAAGCCTAACTTTATGGAGTCCGGTCGTTCCTAGTCTTGGGTAAAATCCTCCTCTGCCAGTCCAATGAAATTGTCTCTACTCTGTCCTTGTCCAGGTCTCTGATATCTTCCATTTCGGATCATTCCCCGTCCCCGTCCCTGGTTTCTTGGGCCGGAGCCTGGGCCTGGGCCTGGGCGTACTTCTTCCAACCTCAGGGGTTCAGGACACTCCCGCTTCCAATGACCCTCCTTCTTGCAATTCGCACATTGATTCCTTCCCAGTGGTGGATTCCTTCCCCGCCCTCTCCCTCCGTTTAAAGGGCGGTAGTCTTGCTTCACTGCTGTGGCTAGCATCACCATCTTTTCCTTCTGCCACTTCTTCTTCTCTTGTTTCTCAGCCTCATCCCTATTCCGATAAACTCGACGTGCAATGGCCATAATTTGGCTCATCAGCATCCCTTCCCATCCTTCTGATTTCTGAATTTTCTTACGAATGTCAGAAGCACACTGGGCCACAAATGTAGCAGTAATCATTCTGCTGTTTTCAGGGGCTTCAGGGTCAAAAGGAGTCCATATACGATAGGCTTCCTGCAGCCTCTCTAAAAAGTCTCCCGGACTCTCATTTGGTTTCTGTTCTACTTCTGAGACTTTAGACATATTAGTGGGCTTCTGGCATGCCCTGCGGATACCTTGCACAAGCGTCTGGCGGTAGGTGGTAAGCCTGGCCAGGTGAATTGCATTGTTTGGATCCCAATTAGGATCTTCCAAAGGAAAGTTATCCTGGAGATGACGGTCAATATTAAAAATATTTCCCACTCTGGCCTGCTCACGCAAATATATCTGTGCCTTTTCAATTATGTCTCTTCTTTCCTCAGTGGTGAACAGAGTATTCAGGAGTTGGCGGCAATCTGTCCAAGTAGGACTATGAGTATTTACTATTGAAGTCACCAAGTCCATCATAGCCTGAGGTTTTTCTGCGAAAGATGGGGTGTGTGTTTTCCAATTCATCAGATCCGTAGTTGTGAATGGAATGTACTGGAGGGTCGAAGTTCGAGGTGGCCGTGGTCCGGGTTGCCCGTTAACCAGCACAGGCTCCTCAAGTGCATCAAATACTCTTCTAAGAGGGGCTACTACGTGACCTTTCTCTTCGCTTTGCTCTAGGGGCCTCAAATCATAGGGGATGGTATCTGTCCCAAGGCGTTCTTTTAGCAGCTTTATACGCCTGGCTGTATTGCTTGCTGACCGATCAAGGTCTTCCTGTAACTTCTGTAATAGTTCTCTAGGATTTGGATGTACAGGGGTTTGGGGTGGGCAATTGGTTGTTCCACTAAAGGAGACTGTAGATGGAGTTCTACTGGGACTCACAGGTGGAATAACCACTTCTGCTTGGGCTTTATTATAGGACTCCAAGGCCTCCTGAAGATATTTATCATAATCTATCAAGGAATCAAGTTCTGTGACTCCACCCCCATTATTCGTTCCACTTTCTTGCCTTGGGGTTACAACTGGTGGAGTATTTGGATTAGGCTCCCTTCGATGTGGAGCATAGGGTGGAGGTGGAAGCACCTCTTCCTCTGGTCCCTCAAAAATGGGTTTGAGTTTATTTGGCAAGATTCCTTTCCTAGCTTCGGCTTTTACAGCCAATAATTTGCATCGTTGGACTTTGCATTCCCTTATCCATGGAGGATTTTTATTTAATGTGCTCAGCCAAGAATCTATATATGAAAATTGTTCTGGGCACCCTCCCGTTTCTTTGGCGATGTTAGTCCAAAGTTTGCTTACTAAATTTATATCAAAGGTTCCCTGAGATGGCCATTCAGTATTTTGTTTCGGCCACTCTAATTCACATAACGTTCTCAAGCGCTCTGGCGTCATTTTGACTCCATATGCCCCTGAGAAGGCTTTCTTAAAATTATTTAACATACATTCAAGAGGTGTATTTTCCCCCTTTGAACCCCCAACTCCCATTGTATGGCCCTGTGAAGTATCCACTCAGTCACTCACACACTCGCTTCGTGGGGTTCCTTGCCCAGTGAAGTCGGCTTACTGGGAAACGAAGTACTACCCACTCCACACTCAGGTCAGCTACAGATTGTACTTTCTCACACATACAATGCGCTGGATACTTCACCACACTCTACTTCCCAACCTTTCCCTTTTCCTCCACCAGACCACCGTCTGATGTACCCAACCACCTAGCGTACTCAGTTTCCCCCTTACTGAGACGCAGAAGTTTGATCAAGACTTCTCTTCCTCCCAATTAATTGGAGGGCCAAAACCCCTTTGTGCACTTACCCTTAGCGGATCCCTCTTTATTTCTCTGGTTCCCCCCGGTCCGTCGCCGTAGGTGAGCAGGGTATCAGACAGACGAGACTTCTGCGTTCCCCTGGAAAAATGTTCCAGTGTGCGCTGGGTAAGCAGTTAGTGGTCCTCCCTCTTGTACCCTGCCCAGTAAGGCGAAGGGGCTGCGTTCCAGCAGACCACTTATCCGAGTCACAGAGGCACCATAAAATGTAGCACCCTGCTTGTGGTTAACGCTTAGCTGGAATGAAATATTCAACGCAGCAATAGAGAAATTAAAATAATAATTTATTTGTCAGACAAATAAATGTGAGGCACAGTGGTATATGGTTACCAAGCTCTGGCCTGCCTCCTGTCATTATGGCCAGCACTTATATTCCCTCAGCTCAGCCCCCTTGCTCCTCCTTTGGCTGCCTCTGTCCAATCAGCCTGGTTAAAATTCCTATTGGCTGTTCGCTAGAACCAATCATAAAAGATACACCCATTTCCTATTGCCTTTTATGGGAGACAAAGAGCTACATTTCCTTCTATTTATAATTGGCAAACAGCCATTAACCTCTACAAGGCACCTTAATTACCAGATAACCTTTTGCCCTAGACTAGGCGCCTTAACTAACATTTCATCTTTTGCCCTATTGCCCTATTCACTCCAAAACAGATGGTGGCTAATTTTATCTGAACAGATCCCACACATTATCAATGAAAGATCTCCTTCTTTGGAGGTCATTAAGCAGAGACTTGACAACCATATGTCAGGAGTGCTCCGATGGCGTCTCTCTGTCTGGCAGGGGTCCGGACCCAATGGCCCTCGTGGTCTATTCCAACTTCTTCTATGATTCTATGATTTCTTACTTTCTAAATCCTTTGCATAATTACATTTAAGCCAATATATTTCATACATATATAGTTTTTTTTTTTTAGAAGAAAGGGAACTTAGTAAAAGCTAAGCTAAGTTTTCTAAATTCTCTGAAGCTTCAGAGAGAGAGAGAGAGAGAGAGACCTCTTCCCTATTCAGCTGCTGTTTGTATTAGCTCTTGCCTTTTTAACCTTAGGAAGATGTGGCTCAAGTTTAATGGGAGGCTCAATAATTAATTACTATTTTTGCAACCTTGATTGTATTCTATAATTTGTATGGTCAGTGTGACCTTTTGTTCCCAGGCTTTAATTTCCTTTTACAACCCTGAGACACTGCTATAGATCAGGGGGGCCCTTGATCAAGAAGATAAACAGCTGCCAGAGTATGGTTTCTGCCTGGCATGAGAGATACAAACATTTACAAATATATATTTCTTTAAGGTCATTTTTAGAATACAGGAATCTGATCAAAATATAAGCCTTGATTAAAAATGCAGGCTATGATCAGATGCCTCAACAGGTCACTCAGTATGGAGGAGGAAGGAAAGGCCTCATCCCGAATATAGAACATGGCACCCCACACCCCAATTTCCGTTGCTCTCTAGGGGGAACACTGCACCCTCTCCCCGCCACACGAGTGCGGCCCTGCAGCACCCAGCGAGGGCCGCCCAGCCAAAGGCGGCCTCCTTAGCAGAGTGAAGTGAGAGAGGCATGTGCTCCAGAGCTCATGGGACCGCAAGCGAAGGCACGAGTCTGGCCTGGGAGGGCGGAGTGCAGACTGACTCCAGCTACAAAAGCAGAGGCTATTGAACATTGATATTATTGTGGTATCTTTGGTCTTAGATCTTGTGATTTATGTAGAAATTGTTTCCATTTGGTTGTGTACTTTTTGATACGTTTTATTTATTGTTTAGGACTTACGTTTGTAATTATGTAAATCTTGTCATGTTGTAAACTGCCTTGAGCACGGTCCAGCTATGGAATGGTGGCATACAAATAAAATGATGATGATGAAGGAGAAAAATCCCTCCCTCCTGCAGCCGCCTTGCAAGCCCCATTCAGCCCGCCGGCTCATGGGACCACAGAAGTGGAGCCGCAGCTTGTTCCCTCCCACAGCCTAGCCCCGGCTGCAAGGGAGGAGCAAAGGCGGCCTGGCCATATTGTGATCGATGGAAACCCATTCAAGGATCGATCTGTTGATCCCGATCGACGCCTTGGACATGTCTGCCCTAATTCATCGCCATCAGTATGTCTGATGTGGTCCCAAATTGCACCGGACTTGAGGACAGTCAGGATCAATCTCATTCTGGCCTGCAAAGAAAGCTTAGGCACCAACTTTGCAGCAAATATAAAGCAAAACAAGAACAATACTCAGTTGCCCTAAAAGGGATGATGGGAATTGTAGTTCCAAAACAGCTGGAGGGCCAAGTTTGGCCATGCCTGCAAAGAGCCATTAATAATTTTGCGTTTTTTGTGTTCTTTTTTTGTGTGTGTTTTTTTAAAAAGATTAATCTTCATCAGATGGGGAGAAACAAAACTTGTGAAGGGGGAGGAAATACTTTGTTTTTATATGCTACATGCATATAAAATACAAATATTAGAATGCTGTATGTGAGAGAAAGGGGAGGGAAGTCTCTTCTCAGGTGATATTCGTATATTTTTTTAAGTTGCCATTTTAAAATAAAATCTGTGTTGGGGTGCCATCCATCTGTGGTGGCTGTCCACACATGCAGATCACCAATTAGCATCGTGCAAACTTTTTTCCCCTGAAGGGCAGCTGTTCCCCCCACCCCACCCCCACCCCGCTTATAACTTCCTGTTTCTTGCAGCTTCTAGTCGTGCCACAGACTTTCAGTTAGACAAGAACCCGTTTAAAATCCCTTCAGATATCGATATCTTCTTGCTGCGAGACAGGCAGAAGGAAAAGGCAAGAGCGGTATGTACCAATCACACGAGGTTCCTGGAGGAAATCTTTCTTGACCACAAGCAGTGTAGCATTATTGTTATTGTTTATTACATTTCTGTCTTGCCCAGGGCAGCAAGGAACAAAACAATACATTTTTTAAAAATTAAAATACATTAATACAATTATAGATCATAGGGTCAGGAAACATGTTGCGGGAACAGTGTGTTCACATGCAGCGATTTTGCATATATCCAGGGAAATCTCTAAAATGTGGCTCTGAGCTCCTTGGAAATTGAGCTGGAAACAAATGTTATAAATAAAAAGTGCTCATAAAAATACAGAAAAGAGCAATCCAACTGATCAAATTCTTTTCTTTTTTTTAGGGCAGATAAAATAAAGTACCTCTCTGTGCAGTACGAAATTAGATTCTAGAATATGCTGCCCTAAAATGTAGCGATAGCCACTCATTTAAAGTACTTTTAAAAATGGCATTAGCTGAATTCATTGAGGATAAATCTCTCATCAATTAGCCATGAGAGCCAAGTAGAACCTCCATGTTCAAAAGCAGTATACCTCAGAATACCCAATATGTTGGGGAGAAACTATGGGAGAGGGCTGTTTCCGAATCTGGAAGTCAACAGCGCTGAGGTAGCCTGAAGTGCTGGTCTTGGGACTAGAAGCTCAGCGCTGAGTTCTGAGATCATCTTTGGGCTTGCTGGGTGACTTTAGGAGATGGACTATGGCTCTGTGTCTTGGATGCAAAAGATCTCAAGGTTCGACCCCCAGAATCTCCAGGTAGGACTAGAAAGACTCTGGCAATCTGCTGCCATTCAGTGCTGACAATATTCTGGCTCATTATAAGACAGCTTCCCACGTCGCTATGACTTTGCAAGTAGAACTATATCAGTGTCAAGGCACATGAGAATCCATATGAGCCATCACCTCTGGGACATCTTTCCCCCTTTACATTGTCACAATCAGCTCAGGCTTGAGTCCACAACCAATTTATGCTGTTCTGGACATTCCTTTTCCCCCATAAATAGTTTTAAATTTAATTTTAGAAGTATAAAATTATAACAATATCAAATACATACTCAGATTTAGAGATTTCTATGAATCTCTGGACTTCCCACCATCCCCTCCATGCGTTTTATTGTCATCATTTACAACTGCGTATTATTTCATCATCCATATTTTGTTGTTGTTGTTTAGTCGTTTAGTTGTGTCCGACTCTTCGTGACCCCATGGACCAGCGCACGCCAGGCACTTCTGTCCTCCACTGCCTCCCGCAGTTTGATCAAACTCATGCTGGTAGCTTCAAGAACACCATCCAACCATCTCGTCCTCTGTCGTCCCCTTCTCCTTGTGCCCTCCATCTTTCCCAACATCAGGGTCTTTTCCAGGGAGTCTTCTCTTCTCATGAGGTGGCCAAAGTATTGGAGCCTCAGCTTCACGATCTGTTCTTCCAGTGAGCACGCAGGGCTGATTTCCTTAAGAATGGATACGTTTGATCTTCTTGCAGTCCATGGGACTCTCAAGAGTCTCCTCCAGCACCATAATTCAAAAGCATCAGTTCTTCGGCAATCAGCCTTCTTTATGGTCCAGCTCTCACTTCCATACATCACTACTGGGAAAACCATAGCTTTAACTATACGGACCTTTGCTGGCAAGGTGATGTCTCTACTTTTGAAGATGCTGTCTAGGTTTGTCATTGCTTTTCTCCCAAGAAGCAGGCGTCTTTTAATTTCGTGACTGCTGTCACCATCTGCAGTGATCATGGAGCCCAAGAAAGTAAAATCTCTCACTGCCTCCATTTCTTCCCCTTCTATTTGCCAGGAGGTGATGGGACCAGTGGCCATGATCTTCGTTTTTTTGATGTTGAGCTTCAGACCATATTTTGCGCTCTCCTCTTTCACCCTCAATAAAAGGTTCTTTAATTCCTCTTCACTTTCTGCCATCAAGGTTGTGTCATCTGCATATCTGAGGTTGTTGATATTTCTTCCGGCAATCTTAATTCCGGCTTCGGATTCATCCAGCCCAGCCTTTCGCATGATGAATTCTGCATATAAGTTAAATAAGCAGGGAGACATTATACAGCCTTGTCGTACTCCTTTTCCAATTTTGAACCAATCAGTTGTTCCATATCCAGTTCTAACTGTAGCTTCTTGTCCCACATAGAGATTTCTCAGGAGACAGATGAGGTGATCAGGCACTCCCATTTCTTAAGAACTTGCCATAGTTTGCTGTGGTCGACACAGTCAAAGGCTTTTGCATAGTCAATGAAGCAGAAGTAGATGTCTTTCTGGAACTCTCTAGCTTTCTCCATAATCCAGCGCATGTTTGCAATTTGGTCTCTGGTTCCTCTGCCTCTTCTAAATCCAGCTTGCACTTCTGGGAGTTCTCGGTCCACATACTGCTTGACCCTTCCTTGTAGAATTTTAAGTATAACCTTACTAGCATGAGAAATAAGTGCAATTGTGCGGTAGTTGGAGCATTCTTTGGCACTGCCCTTCTTTGGGATTGGGATGTAGACTGATCTTCTCCAATCCTCTGGCCACTGCTGAGTTTTCCAAACTTGCTGGCATATTGAGTGTAGCACCTTAACAGCATCATCTTTTAAAATTTTAAATAGTTCAGCTGGAATATCATCACTTCCACTGGCCTTGTTATTTGCAGTGCTTTCTAAGGCCCATTTGACTTCACTCTCCAGGATGTCTGGCTCAAGGTCAGCAATCACACTACCTGGGGTGTACGAGACATCCATATCTTTCTGGTATAATTCCTCTGTGTATTCTTGCCACCTCTTCTTGATGTCTTCTGCTTCTGTTAGGTCCTTACCACTTTTGTCCTTTATTATGGTAATCTTTGTACGAAATGTTCCTTTCATATTTCCGATTTTCTTGAACAGATCTCTGGTTCTTCCCATTCTGTTGTTTTCCTCTATTTCTTTGCATTGCTCGTTTAAGAAGGCCTTCTTGTCTCTCCTTGCTATTCTTTGGAAATCTGCATTCAATTTCCTGTATCTTTCACTATCTCCCTTGCATTTTGCTTGCCTTCTCTCCCCCGCTATTTGTAAGGCCTCGTTGGACAGCCACTTTGCTTTCTTGCATTTCTTTTTCATTGGGATGGTTTTAGTTGCTGCCTCCTGTATAATGTTGCGAGCCTCCACCCATAGTTCTTCAGGCACTCTGTCCAGCAAATCTAAATCCTTAAACCTGTTCCTCACTTCCACTGTGTATTCATAAGGGATTTGGTTTAGATTGTATCTTACCGGCCCAGTGGTTTTTCCTACTTTCTTCAGTTTAAGCTTGAATTTTTCTATAAGAAGCTGATGATCTGAGCCACAGTCAGCTCCAGGTCTTGTTTTTGCTGACTGTATAGAGCTTCTCCATCTTTGGCTGCAGAGAATATAATCAATCTGATTTCGATGTTGCCCATCTGGTGATGTCCATGTGTAGAGTCGTCTCTTGTGTTGTTGGAAAAGCGTGTTTGTGATGACCAGCTTGTTCTCTTGACAGAACTCTATTAGCCTTTGCCCTGCTTCGTTTTGATCTCCAAGGCCAAACTTGCCAGTTGTTCCTTTTATCTCTTTATTCCCTACTTTAGCATTCCAATCCCCTATAATGAGAAGAACATCCTTCTTTGGTGTCACTTCAATAAGGTCTTGTAAGTCTTCATAGAATTGGTCAATTTCAGTTTCTTCAGCACCAGTAGTTGGTGCATAAACTTGGATTACTGTGATGTTAAAAGGTCTGCCTTGGATTCGTATCGAGATCATTCTATCATTTTTGAGATTGCATCCCAGTCTAGCTTTCGCCACTCTTTTGTTGACTATGAGGGCCACTCCATTTCTTTTACGGGTTTCTTGCCCACAGTAGTAGATATGATAGTCATCCGAACTGAATTCGCCCATTTCCATCCATTTCAGTTCACTGATTCCCAGGATGTCAATATTTATTCTTGCCATCTCATTTTTGACCACATCCAACTTACCCAGATTCATGGTTCTTACATTCCAGGTTCCTATGCAATATTTTTCTTTACAGCATTGGACTTTCCTTTCGCTTCCATGCATATCCGCAACTGAGCGTCCTTTCGGCTTTGGCCCAGCCGCTTCATCAGCTCTGGATCTACTTGTACTTGTCCTCCGCTCTTCCCCAGTAGCATGTTGGACGCCTTCCGACCTGAGGGGCTCATCTTCCAGCATCATAACTTTTATATGCCTGTTGTCTTTGTCCATGGAGTTTACTTGGCAGGGATACTGGAGTGGCTTGTGGGTTCCTCCTCCAGGTGGATCACGTTTGGTCAAAACTCTCCACTATGACCTGTTCATCTTGGGTGCCCTGCTCGGCATAGTTCATAGCTTCTCTGAGTTAATCAAGCCCCTTCGCCACGGCAAGGCAGTGATCCATGAAGGGGCATCCATATTTTAGGTCTATCCATATTATCCAAAGTCTTTGGTACATTACAAGTGGTGTTAAAATCCTGCTAGTTTTGATTTGTTTACAGTGGTCTCTTAGATAAATTATAAATCTTTCCCGTTCTTTCTTGAAACTTTTGTCTTCTTGGTTCCTGAACTTTCCAGTCAGTATTGCCATTTTGTCAAACTCCAACAGCTTAATTTGCCATTGTTCTTCTTCTTTCCATCTCTGGGCTAACAGCATCCGTTAGGCGGTCATTGCATACATAATGTCTTTTCTGTTCCTTTGGAATCTTGGTATCTACAATTCCTAATAAAATTTGCTGTCTGGACATTCCTAACCAAAATAGGTGTTGGCTGTTAGAGGTTGGGCAGTCAGATCTGATTTTTGCAGAAGTTCCATTCATACCTGTCCCCCTGGTTGGTCACCATTGGCCACCACCATCCATTCAATATATATATATATTTGAAGCAATCTTGGAGGTTACTGAAAACTGGATGGAGCAATAAGCCTACCCTCTTTTTACCCTTAGGAGCGAGAGCGAAGGAAGACTTTGAAGGTTCACGAGAAGATGACCTGCTCCACCCTGCAAGGTGCCAAACAATCTGGCTTCAAGAAAGAAATCCAAATGGAAGAGGAAGCGGAAGACAAAGAGTTGGCTGCAGAAGCAGAGCGCCTCAAAGCTCTCCGAGAAAGTATCTCTTGGAAGATAGCAGTCACTAAAGGTAGGGATCTTTACAGAAAGCATCCAGATCAGGACACAGCCAAGAGACTGACGGCAGTTTGAGTGACAGAACACCCACTGCTTCAGCCTCCAGGCTCAGTTGCTGCCACATCTCCAGTAACAAAAGACCTCAGTCAAAAACAACCCATGATGTGCAATTGCGTACATGTTTTTCCAGTATGTTTCATTTTTCAAACCGAAAGCAGCCATAGGATGTTGCAGTCTTTAGTAAAGGAGTGCCCCAGGGTTTGGGCATGCATACACACATGTGCTTGACCCTTTCCCTTCCAGCTTTTTTTTCCATTCAGAATTGTGGGCACCTGCTTCCACAGAGAGAAAAGCAACAGTGGGTTAGGGGGCAGACGCTCTATGGGGGAAATATCCGTGAAGCTCAGGGGTGAGGAGCCTTTGTTTTAATTCCGAGGGCCACATTCCTTTCTGGGCAACCTTTGGGGGGCCGCATGAGGGTGGGCAGGGCTAGATGTCAAAGCAGGCAGAATGCTGAATGTATGTTTAATCCAGGCATCCCCAACCTGTGGCCCTCCAGATGTTTTGGCCTACAGCTCCCGTGATCCCTAGCTAACAGGACCAGTGGTCAGGGATGATAGGAATTGTAGTCCAAAACATCTGGAGGGCCCAAAGTTGGGGGTGCCTGGTTTAATGTTTACACAGCAAGCTGATTTAAACGGGTACTTACCCACAACCCTCTCTGTCCTCCATCCAGAAAAGAAAGAAGCAGGTTCAGAGTTCAAGGGCATATTCCCAACTAGGCAAAAATGCTCACGGAGGTTGTGAAGCTGCGCCAGTGAGGGGTGTAGCCTTGGAAAAGCATCAAAGGCCAAATCTAGAGGCCAGGGCCTGAGTTCCTCCACCCCTGATGTAGCTGGTTGTAGACTCTTAGTTGCAAGTGCATCTCAACTTCTTGGGGAATTGATACTGATTCTTGAAACTCTCTGAACACAGCTTTTTTGCACATGGTCTGCCTTTGCTTCGCAGCTGCTTGTTCTGTCTCTACTTTGCACAATTGTCTCTCTCCCTCCTGCCTTTCTTTCTTTTTCTAGACCAGGTCGTCGAAAGAGAGACCATGCACGACTACATCAATCAGAAACGGCAGATGTTTTTGCTGCAGGTATATGGCTTCAGTTTAGGTGGAATTTGATTCTGAGCCAGTGGAGGGCAGCAGTCGAAGCAAAGGGCTTGGCTCGGGACAGCTGGCTTCAGGTCCCTGCTCAGTCATGGCGCTCAGTGAGTGGACCTGGGCATGCCACTGTTTCCAACTTTAGAATGTTGTGAAGGTATAATGGAGGGAGACTACATACATCTTTAGAGGAGGAACAGCTGGTTACAGTTGTGATCATACATGTTCTTACTAGCTTTCTTCCTGCAGGGAGACTTTCATGTGAGAATAGAGTTAGATATAGTGGCTACTTCTGGCATCTTATAGTAGTACGATCCTGAAAGGACTCTACCGTGTGCTTATTTAATTAGCTAGGGTTGCCATGCATCCGGAATTTCCCGGACATATCCAGAATACTGCAGTTGGAAGTAGTATCTGGATGGAAATCGCAAAACAAAAAAATGTCTGGGGAAATCCTGACATATGACAACCACTGTTGGAGGAATAGGGGTGCGGGGGGATACGCCCGCTCTGGATGCCATCCCAGGGGGGTGACATTTGATTTATTTTGCATGTATATGCCGCCTTTATCTTCCAAGAATTTCAAGGCGGTGTATATGGTTCTCCTCCTTCCCATTTCATTCTCACAACAACCCTGTGAGGTAGGTTAGGCTAAGAGATGGTGACTGACCCAAAGTCACCCAGTGAGCTTCATGCCTTAGTGGTGTTTTGAACCCTATCCTATTATCTGCTGTTCCCTATGACCTCTCCTTTGCAGGCCACAGGCAGAATTGATCCAGCTCTAGGAAGCAATTATTTTACCTTCAAGAAAATGTATTTGATTGGGACTCAGTAGACTTGGGTATAGACTTTGGACTCCCTACATGACTTTGGGGAGATAATGCAATCTTTTTGCATTGCATTTCTTTTCATACGCGACTTTAAAGGGTTGCTGAGCTGAGTCAAGAATCGTAACAAACACAATTCAGCAAGTATCCAGTGTGGGGCAGTAATTTTTCTCTTCTTTTTGGCCTAAATTCCAGTATGCTGTAACGGTAAAGAAAGATGAGATCCAGAAGCTGGAAAACTTGGCCATTGAAGAAGAAGCAAAGCTGGAAAGAGCCGAGGAAGACCTTGAGAAGGATGCCGCCATGTTTGATGAGTTCCTGAAGGAGAATGATAGGAATTCTGCACAAGCCTTGAAAATGTAATGCTGGAATTTGGACTCCATACTGTCACATTAGATTTTGTGTGTGTGTGTGTGTGTGTGTGTGTGTGTTTTCCAATATACCCACAGCGTTTCCCTCCCCAGAATAATATGAGAGAATGGTGGGAATCAAATTGGGATTTAGAAATTGAGGAAGACGCGTGGAATGAACTGTGGATCAAAGCCTCATATAAATCTATTCCAGCATTGACAAGAGAAAGAGCCCTCAAAATTGCACATGGCTGGTATTTAACACCTAGATGTCTAGCTTGTATAAAACCCAGCAGCTCTCCTTTGTGTTGGAGAAGGTGTCCCACTATTGGGACATACAGAAATATGTGGTGGGAGTGTTCAAAAATAGAAAAATTCTGGGAAAATGTCTTTGCAGAGATATCTTTGATTACATGGCAGACAGTTCCTATGTCTCCAGGACTGGCATTGCTTAATTTGTACAGTCAGGGCTAACCAAGAACTAGAAATAAATATCTTATAACCCATTTACTGACTGCGGGAAGAATGACCATAGCCAGAACATGGAAAACATTGCAATGTTGACCATGGATAAGTGGTATGATGCGGTCTGGCAGACAGCTTTGTTGGAAAATCTAACATGGAAACTGCAGGTAGAAAGAGGCTAAAAGAAAAACTCCTACACAGTAGGGGACAATTTTATTGAACACACAGGTAGTGAGGCAAATGGAGGGGTAGTGTTTGGGGTGGGTAACATAGTTTGGAATACTTGAAGTATACATTTTAACCTTTCAAATCGTTGCAGATATAATGTATTCCTTCCTTTCAATGAGATTGGAGCACATGGTGTGTTGTTTTGTGGTTTTTAAGATCACGAGAATGTTTGAAATATATGCTGTGGCAAATAAGCTATTTTTAAATGGAAACAAGAAACCGATAACCAGGGACTAAACTCCACATCAAGACTGAAGATGCCCGGAAAGGTGCATGTGGGTGGGATTTTAAAAGGCCCCACATATCTTGCCAATGACTGCACACTCAAAGGCAGCACAAGTTTATTATGGACTCAGTCCTGCTCCTGCCTACAAGTTTTTCCACAGGGTCCAGCATTCTCATCCAAATGCCACCCCATTCCCACCCTACCCCACAATTTAATCCAGATTTACGATGCCCATTTATCAGATTTCCTGTGGAAACTAAATCTGGATTAAATGGAGAATATGGGGTGGCATTCTGAAGATGCAACTGCAAACTTACATACATGAGGAGTGCTGAGTCCAGATAAGGCTGCCATGCAGAAGAGCCCTGTATGGACAAGGCTGAGCTGGGAGGTCACAGAGGCAAGGAAGCTGGAAGAAGCTTCTTTCTCTCTCTCTCTCTCTCTGAGCAGCTGCATCTGGCTTTTCAGGGAGAAGGACCTTTAGTCCCACGCTGCTTCATCCCCTGCTGCTGTTCTTCAGGTAACTGTTGTTTTGATGCCTCCTTCTTAGCGCCGAAAAGGAAACCAAAGCCAAGCTGGAAAAGATCCTTGAGATCCGAGAACTGACTGCGCAAATGATGAACATCCAAAGGTCAGAATTTTTTGGAAAATATTTGGAATTATTGTCAGTTATAGTAATTTTTTGTAATACCCCAGAGGCTATTTCTCCAATCCTGCAAAGAGATCTGCACTGGTTGCTGATTTGCTACCAGGCCAAAGTCTTACTATCACTATATGTACTTGGGGACCCTCTTACCTGTGCGATCACCTTGCCCTCTCAACCACTATAGTCTGTGGAACTGGTACCACATAATACCCATTCCACATCTGTGAGAAATCAACTTTTGACATGACACGAGGCAGAGAATGATTTGATTAATCTGAAAAACTTGATTTAGGGAGAGTTTTGTTCCCCCGCCTTTATACGCGGGAGGTCCAACTCTGGCTGTTCCACAGCTTTCCCTGTTGGGAAACAGCAGCAGTGTGGTGTAACAGTTTTCTTTTGAGGTAGAAAGTTTAGTAGTTGCTGGAATGAAGCAGACCCCTCTGTGGCTTTGCCTCTGCCAAGAGACAAAATACATGGGTTGAAATGGTCCAACCCTGGAAGCTTTTCCTCTGGGCAGCGGTGGAGTAAGCCGATTGGGTGCCTGGGGCGGGACACTTGCTCTGCGGCCAGGGGCGGGGCCAGCCACCCGTGGGGGCGGGGCCAGCTGGGGCAGGACACTCCACAGGGCCACCAAGGAGTCTGCCTGCCTCCTCCCACTCAGCCACCCTACACCTGAGGGGGAGGCAGCGGGTGGACCGTTGGGGCAGCGCGGATCCCTCAGGTGCCCAAGCCACCGCATCACTCCCAGGAGAGATGCGTGGCTCGGGCACGCTGCAGGCCCTGCGGTGAGTGCCTCCCACCATTTTGTCACCCCCCTCAGCGGTGACACCCGGGGCGACCCACCCCCCCTTCCTCCGCCCCTGCCTCTGGGCAGAGAAGACTGCAAATGACTCTGTTCACGGTGACTGGAACCTGATGGAACTTCTCCTCCTCCTCTAGCGAGATCGCCAGGTTTGAAGACACTATGCAGGAGTATGTAGTATTCAAGGACTTCCTTTTCCAGCTGTCCCCCAAAGAGTGGCGGGAGGAATATGAAAGAAAGCGAATGAAGGACAAAGAAAAAACGGTGAAAATTGTACCTGACAAAGATTTCGCACCTTCCAAAAGTAAGAGCTCCCAGCAAAGGACTGTCCATTGTTTGGGCACATGTGCACCTCCCATTTTATGGTTGTTTGTGACAGATTAGCATAAAGGAATTGGGGAATTAGGAAAATAATCAAGCCAAGGCTAGATACTTCTCTGCTTTTCTTTGAGGGGGTTCTTATTTTATGCTGGCAGTTTTAAATTGGTAACACTTCCTTTTCTAATTAAATACTAAATGCTGCATTTTAGCTGTCTGAAGGCCTTTTGTTAGAGCCCAATATTGTCAGGAGAAGCACCGCTGATTTCAATGGTGCTTTCCCCCAGCTTTTTCTGCAGAGAATTTCATAAATGATACATGGTTGATTAAGGACGTGGAAGCAGCTCTCCTGATCCCATGCTATCCACAAGACCACCCTTTGCTAGTCTGCTATCCTTATATGGTCAGATGATCCTAATAAATTTGGTATTATTTGGTACTCTTCTTGTGGGCGTGGCTGTGGGAGCTCTCTGGCTGAGCTCCTGTACTTCAACATTTACCACCACTGCACATAGCAGAACAAGGAGGATTTAACAGCAGACTGAAACCAGTAAAGGAGAGTTGATTTGCTGTCCAGGGGGAGGCAGTTTCACAGTCTGGGTGCCACAACTGGTGAGGCCCTGGCAGGGCTGGTGTGTACATTGAACAACAGGGACATGGGTGGTGCTGTGGTCTAAACCACTGAGCCTCTTGGGCTTGCCGATAGGAAGGTCAGCGGTTCGAATCCGCACGATAGGGTGAGCTCCCATTGCTTGGTCCCAGCTCCTGCCAATCTAGCAGTTCAGAAGTAAGCCAGTGCAAGTAGATAAATAGGTACCGCTGTGGCAGGAAGGTAAACAGCATTTCCGTGCGCTCCGGTTTCTGTCACGGTGTTCAGTTGCGCCAGAAGCGGTTTAGTCATGCTGGCCACATGACCCAGAAAGCTGTCTGTGGACAAATACCAGCTCCCTTGGCCTGAAGTGAGATGAGCGCTGCAACTCCATAGTCACCTTTGACTGGACTTAACCATCAAGGGGTCCTTTACTTTTACCTTTACCTACATAAAAGCTCTCTCATGACACACCATTAGGCTCACCTACCTGTCAGAAAGTCCTGTGAACTGTAGGGGTAAAATATGTATACACCTCTACTCAGAAGGAATCCCCATTGAGTTCAATTGCATGAAATGTATTTATCTGTATAACTTAAGGCGCATTTTCCCTTCTCCTGCTCAGGCCGGGATTGGCAGCAAAGGAGGAAAAGCCGAACACTGCCAAAGCATTCCAGTTTTGACCTGTCTGGAACAGATTTGAGCTCCTCCAGGACTCAAAGCCAAGTTTTTGCTAGAAGGGACTCTATTAGGCTCAGCCAGGTGTATTCAAGGCAGAACATCAGATCCCAGCTTGGCAAAAGATCGTAAGTGCAAAAGGGGAAGGAATTATAAAGGCAACATCATTGGTCCACATACAATCATGCCTGTGATTTTAAAAAGAAATTAAAAAATAAAGCTCAGTCTGGAGGCCCTGCCCAGAGGTGCCAGGTTGGCAACTCTTGGTGAAGTGATGAGGCTGGTAAAAAGTGGCACACTGGACAAAAGAGAACTTCTGTAGTGACAAAATAGCTAAGGGATCTAACCAATTTACTCTACAATCCTACACTCACTTACCTGTAAGTCTAATTGAACTTAATGAGACTTACTTTTGAGAAAGCTAGTATAGGCTTGCAGTTAATTGCGACACAGTAGAACCTCAACTTACGTTACCCTCGGGTAATGTAAACTTTGGGTTGCGAAAGCGGCAAACCCGGAAGTATTTTTATGGGTTTCACCTCTCGCGCATGCGCAGAAGCGCTCTGCCGCCGTGCATGCACAGAAGTGAGATGCAGCTGGACCTCTGGAACGGATCCTGCCCGCAACCGTAGGTACCACTGTATTTTGTTTTCATTGTGTGCTTTATTTTCCGCTGTTATCGCTTGCCACAAGCTCTTGAAAGGGGCAGGGCTAGAAACTGATTTCTATTGTATTTTTAAATCTCAAGTTATCCATTGTTATGGTCACGTTGTGCAAGCATCTAACTTAGAAATAACCTTTGCAGGAGCATTGCAGGAGACAGGGAAACTCCAGAGACTCCGTCTGATGATGATGACGACGACGAGGTTAGTAACCTTGAATCCAACATATTGAACGTATTCCTTTTGATTTACAAAATGGGGGTTTGCTGCTTGTGGTTTGTTTGGCTTACTCAGAAGTAAGTCTCATTAAGCTCAGTTAGACTTACTCACAGGTAAGTAAGTGAGCATAGGAATGTAGTGTAAATTAATTAGAGCCCTGAACTATTTTGTCCTTGAGCTAAATAAAGCCTAAGGAGACTAAATAAGGCATAATACTACAGTTTGTATTACTTGGTAAAGAGTTAAGCACAGTAAAGCATAAGGTTACCAAGCAAGACCCCTGTGGTTGCTAGGAGTCCCTTGGACAACAATGGACATGGCCTCTGACAGCCCAGGTGCAGCATCGCAGGTCTGAGTTTCAGGGTCTGAGCTTCTGGTTTGAAGCTTTTCCAGCTCTATGACATCCGAGGCTCCTTTCTTATACAGTGGTACCTCAGCTTACATACGCTTCAGGTTACAGACTCCGCTAACCCAGAAATAGTACCTCGAGTTAAGAACTTTGCTTCAGGATGAGAACAGAAATCGTGCTCCAGTGGTGCAACATTAGTGGGAGGCCCCATTAGCTAAAATGGTGCTTCAGGTTAAGAACAGTTTCAAGTTAAGAACGGACCTCCGGAATGAATTAAGTTCTTAACCCGAGGTACCACTGTACTGTATAGTGTTGCACTATGCTGGCGAGGCTAACTGGTGTCTTCATATCCACATGCATACCCTCCAACATTTTGTGGCAAAAATTCGGGGCATCTCCCCCCCATCCCCATATCCGTCATTTGCCCCTCCCTGCCACTGACCTCTTCCTTGCTCACTTGCTTTCCCCCTCCTTCCCTCTCCTCTCTTCCCTTTGCTGTCTTTGGCTTCCTGCTCATGAGATGCTGCGTGGCCTGGTGCAGCCTCCAGGAAGGTCACCCTACCCACCCCATACCATTTCAGGAGATGCAGCCCACACCACATTGAGAGACACAGCGCAGCCTGGAGTAGCCTCTGGAGAAATTGGAGCATCCCGGATTGGTATCATAAGCCGGGGCAGCTTCTGTTAATTCAGGATGTCCCAATTAAATCGGGACACTTGAGGGGTCTGCATGTGGGTTAGACACCACTGGCATTAACATTCCTAAACCAGCCTGATGACCCTGGCACCAAAGCAGCAGTGTGAGAAATGGACTCAGCCAGCTGGTCAGTTTCTCATTTTGATCCTCCCTTTTAGCCCGTCACTCGTTTCTGCTAATTAAATGCTGACTACAAAGAAACCATACTAACTCCTGCAAGGGTAGGTTACAATAGGAGAAGAGCAATGCAAGGCTAGGGCCCAGACCTGTTCTTAGGCATCAGAACGAAGCATGAGAGGGGCAACTGCAGGCATCAGTGTAACTCAGGGGTCAGCAAACATTTTCAGCAGAGGGCCGGTCCACTCTCCCTCAGACCTTGTGGGGGGCCGGACTATATTTTTGGGGGGAAATGAATGAATTCCTATGCCCCACAAATAACCCAGAGATGCATTTTAAATATTCTACTCATGTAAAAACACGCTGATTCCCGGACCGTCCGCGGGCCGGATTTAGAAGGTGAGTGGGCCAGATCCGACCCCTGGGCCTTTGTTTGCCTACCCCTGGTGTAACTCCTCAATATATCAAAGGCGTATTGGGATACACATTTTATTTGCAGCAAAGGAGAACATGCATGCTGTAGTTAACCATACACTAATCTCTCCTGCCGTGCATATTCTCCTGTGTGCATAACAGAAAGGACTCCTTGATGCTAACACTTTCCTTTGCAGGAGCCGGTGTTGTACTTCACAGATCCACACCAACTGCTGAATCTGTTCACTGAGTTGGAAGAACAAAACTTGTCCCTAATTCAGAATTCTCAGGAAACAGAGGAAACCCTTGATGAACTTCGGCATACCTTGGCTAATACGCGGAATAAAATGTAAGTGATAAAAGGACATTGCCCACAGTGAATTTGCACAATACATAGATGCTTTTGCATCGTGAGTGGTTTCCAATTTATATCATCAAAATCTATTCTGAGAAGCACAGACTGGAAAAAGAGACATTTCATAGGACATATGACCAGTTTCCCCATTAAACTTTGGAGAGGGGGTGTTTCTCTATGATAGAATCCACGCAACTTTCATTCATCCAGTGCTAGATTTATGTATAAGCTAAACAGTCTATAGCTTAGGACCCCTCTCTCTTGGGGGCCCCCCAAAAAATTAAAGGAAAAAAACCTGGATGTACATTTCCAAACTATAAGATAAAAAAAAATAAAAAATAAAACCTACATACAGCAACAGTGTTTTGTGTTGTGTAGGTTTCTGTGGTGTAAGTAATGGGCCCCGCCTGCTAGCCTGCTCCCTAAAATATCACTGGTTTGCTCATTTCTATATATAGGGTGCCGACATTCTGCATGGACTGGTTGCATGGCAACATGTGCAAATGGCTTTAGATACCTATTAGTTCCATAAATTACCATATAGGATATATTCAACAACAAAAAACAGCGACAATTTCTTGTTGACAAAGGACAGCTGGACATATAAAGGGCCCCATTACTTTCAGTAGCTTAGGGCCTCATCAAACCTAAATCTGGATCTGCATTCATCTCATGAGGACCTTGTATTAGGATTCCCATGCTTGCATAATAGAGACGTCATTTCCCCATGCCAAAAGAATCCAGAATTCAGCTTCCTAGCAAACAGGTTATTAGATGTTTGCTAGGAAGCTGAATGTAAGTGAAGTTTCATAGTTAACCTCCCTGCAGTTGTTGCACATGATTAGCACATGGTGTGAATATAAAACATATCAAAACTCCTTTATTTATTTATTTTAAAATGTTTTCTTCTGGACCAGGGACCGTGAAATAGAACAACTGAAGCAGCTTACAGTCACTCTTCAAGCCAACATTGTCAAAGAGGAGGAGACTGCAGCAGACCTCGAACTCAAATCCCGAGTCTTTTCCTTTGGAGAATACAAAGCTGACGTTCAGGTATGTATCTGAATGAAATCGATGACTAAACAACCTTGGCCAGGAGGAGAACAGATAACAGGTGCCTGGAGATTGTCACTGACGGGAGCTTGACACCTTTTTCTCTGGTGGAGGGTGGGGAATACCGTAATACTGGAAGTGTTACTCCGGAGGAATTGCTGTGGAAGGGATGTGGTAGTTCCAGTCCCAGGTTCGTGGAGGTTAACACTGACTCCTGCCCGCAGGACAAAATGCTGGTGAGCTTGCATCGAAAGGTGCTGGAAGTCTACCGGCGCTGCATTGGGGAAAATGAGGCAAACCTGGGAACTCTGCAGATGCTGACTGTGATTGAGCACCAGCTGGACGACTTACTGGAGTGCCTGGAGAGGATCCCTCCAGCCAAGATAGAACAAGCCGAGAAGGCCAAGGAGAAGGAGCGAAGGATGAGGTCTGACGGGGGCTGCCCACTTCTTTGGGGAAGGGGCAGAGGGCACATTTGGAGGTTGGGGGAGGAAGGTCCTGTGGGCACCAGTCACAAAATGGCTGCCAAGGCATAATACAAAACAGCTGGGGAAACAAACCCAGCAAGATGGGTGGGGTATAAATAATAAATTATTATTATTATTATTTAAAGAAGAGAGACAGCACCATCACTACCAAGGGGAAAAGGGCACCTCATCACCATGTTCACTCAAGAGAGAGAAGCTCTTTGTTCTTTATTCAGAACAGGAGCGTAGAGAATGGTGGTGGCTTCCAACGTATATAAAAACGTAACATGAAATATTAAAATGCTACCCTGCCTTCAGATGTCTTCTAAAGGTTTTTTACTCATCTCCTTGACATCTGATGGGAGGGCGTTCCACAGGGTGGGCGCCTCTACTGAGAAGGCCCTCTGCCTGGCTCCCTGTAGCTTTACTTCTCGCAATAAATATGGGCATGTTTAAGGAGGTGCATTCAATGTAGGAGAAACTGAGCCAATGCAAATAAGATCTGAGCAGGAAGAGCACACCTTCCGTCTTCTGCATTGTGGATTTACGAGGGCATGTTTCCTGGGTACTGTTCACGGATGCTATTGCAGGTACTAGTGAGCACCCTGGTACCTGCAGGCACCATACTGCCTTATTGTCTCCAGTCCAAGTGAGAACATATAGAAAACTTGACCTGTGATGGAACCTGTGCTGTCTCTGCAGAGGAGGCAAGGCCTGCCAGATACTGTTAGTTGCTTGTCAGTCCTACTGTTTAAACATACTTAAAACTAAACCAGTTGATTAATTGCACCGATTTATTAAAAAAAATGCAACTTGAGAAATAAAATTAAGGCACAGAGAAAAAGTTCACCCCATTTTTGAAGGCTGAACCACAGCTGCGCAGCTCAGAAACTTGTGGCAGATTCTGACTTAAAACTTAGAACTACCTCTGTTCCATTTACTTGGACAAGAGAATGTACCAGTGCCAAGTTTTCAGCTGGGATTCAAATCGCAGGTACATAGACAGTTGTTCGCTTTCTCCTTCTGGTAGCAGCTGTCTTCCTCTGATAGACAGGGGCTTTTGTCACAGAACCCCATAAAGAGCCAAGGGGCTGTGGCTCAGTGGGAGAGCATCTGCTTTGCATGCAGAAGGTCACAGTTTTGATGCCCAGTGCCTCCAGTTAGGGCTAGCAGAGAAGCCGTGTCTGAAATTCTAGGAGAGCTGCTGCTAGTCAGTGTAGACAGTACTAAGCCATATAGGCCAATGGTCTGACTCAGTAGAAGACAGCTTCTTCTGTTCCTAAGGGGCTGCCAGCAAAAAAAGGAAACAATTGGTCCTGTTTTTATGTGTACATGGAAGCACATGGCATGGAAACGCCCGAGTCCCAGTCCTTGTGCTAATTCAACTTAATAGAAATCTAATCAGATAAAGTTGGCTTACATGACGTGTACTTCTAGCCCTTAATCTGTTTCATTTATTTTGCCAGGATGAGAGAAGAAAAGATAAGGCAGCAGAGGCTATTACAGGAAGAGAGGCTGCAGCGTGCACTGGCAAGAGCACAAGCTGATGTTAAGAGAAAGGTAAGTCCAGCTATTCCAGACAACTGGTCCTTATGCACTTCCTTGATTTCAGAATTGCAGCCGACGCACAAACCTTTCTGCTCAGTCTCCTTCTGTAAGCCCAGTTCCACTAAGCGGTGGCTATAAAAAGGACAGGGCTTTTACTGAAACACTGCCTACATCTGCCCATTGCTCAGAAGAACAAGGGATGTTTGCCCAAAGAAACTTCTTGAGGGGCAGCTTCACTTGCTACAAGTGCACTTAAACTTACTAAGAGGTCGAGCACTCAGGATTCAACAAGTTTTCTTTAGGCTTGCTGAGAAAAGCGAGGGTTGTTGCACAGGGTAGTGGAACAGCCTGAGAAGGCCCTCGGACATCTCTGCTCTGGGCTATCCCACTTCACTTCAAGCTTGTAAAGTACAGATATTTCAGTTGCCCATGCCTGGGATGGACTCAAGCAGCAATGGTGGTGAGAGTAGGTGGAGTAGTAGGACAGTAGGTGGAGCCCGAGCCAAATGAGATTCCTGCATTGCAAGGGTTGGACTAGATGACCCTTGGGTCCCTGCCAACTCTACAATTATATGGCTGTGCTCTGCCTCCATATTCAGAGCTCCTGTAGTTGCGAAGATTACTAGATGAACAAAAGAAATCTGCTTGACTGGGTGTTATATATTTTACTTTGTAATGCAGAACAAGCTGTGCTGACCAGGCAAAGCTATTTTTTAGCAATTTGGGAACGAATAAGAACAAAAGGGGGGGTGAATTTCATAGAAATGTTCTGGGAACAGCTGATTGACTGATCTTAGTGTTTTTATAAGGTGACCAAATGTTTGTCCTCCCTCCAGTTGTTTTTTAAGCACCTGGTAGCAGACAGGTTATCTTCTCTTAGCACCTCAGCCATTTACTGAGGCCTATGCTGCAAAAATGTATGTGGGAACCTGCTGTGAACTTACAGCTTCTCTCTCCTGCCTGCTCCTTTATCAATTATTAATTCTTTAGAGACCTATCATCTTACACCATTACTGCTAAGCTTACACAGGAGCTTTTGGGGGTCTTTGTTGAAAACTCCAAGTATACAATGCTCACTGAATCACCGTGTGATGTGCTAGTTGAAAACCCTGTGCAGTTTTAAGAACAGTAGGATCCTTGAGGTTGAAAAAAGCAGGAGCTTATCACATCCACTTAGAGCAGTCTCACCTTTCACTTTCCATCTGCTGCTGTGGTTTGTAAGGTGCTTTCATGAAAAGCTGCCTCTTGAGCCAGAGTAATGAGAATGCAAAGTTGGACACAGATTCGGCAACCCCCCCTCCCCCAAATAAACCATGGCTGTAAGGTGGTATAGTGCCAAACCAGCTTGGGCATATGGCTGAATGGTGCCATTATGGCAGCAACAAATTCAAAGAACCCACTGTGGTGCTCTGAGTTCCCGAGTGTGCTTTCCGTTGTGGTTGTAGCACAAGGACAATTTTGTCAACTTTCTGTTGCAAGAGTTGCTACCTCAAAGATAACTTCCGATAGCACTGTTAGTGCCAGACCTCCTCCTCCTCCCTTTTGCATGCCTCCTAAATCAGGTGCACTCAAGAATAGCAGCACCACCTTAATTTGCAGCAAAGTGCTAACAGGATAATGAACCATCTACAGAGGGTTATTGGGTAGTTAGGAGGCAGTTGCACCACATACTGTGGGAGAGGGGAACATAGAATTAAGACAATGCAGCATCCTGCAGATGTTGCTGGTCTCCAACTCACATCATCCCTGCCCGTTCATCATACTAGCTAGAGCGGGTAGGAGTTGGGAGTCCACCAACATTTTCAGGGCCACAGGTTAGCCACCCCAAGGATAAAGTGCAGCTGTGCATCCTTTCTACAACTGCCACATGTGTTAGCCCTTTTGTTTCTGCTCTTTCAGAGAACCATAGGAAGAAACCACACTGGTGGTGGTTCATCTTTTTCTTCTGCAAAAAAAAGCAAATACTGCAGTTGGCTCTGCTTTTGCAGATGTACTTTTTAAATGGTTTTTTTTTTAAAGTACACATAGAACTTATGGTTTCGGTATAGTTTTAAATATCGCCATTTGCACACCACACATGAAAATTACTAAGGGTTCTTCTGATGCCTGTCTTTAATGTGTCTTTTAGTCTGGCAGAAGGTTGGTATTCCGGTCTGAGCCTCCTGCCTACAAAGAGAAGGAAGATGAGGATCAAGGACTCATAGACAAGGAAAAGGAAGAGCTACTCTACTACTTTACTTAACAGCCCTGAAACTGTAAGAAATGGTGGAGAAATGTTTTGGTAGTTAGTACACTTTATCAATAATTTCTTCACTACTTTCATCCCATTTCCTCATTTTGGTTACATGTACAGCCCCCAGTAATCCAGGACAGACTACAAGTCAGCTTGTACACTGCGTTTAGTTGGACAATTCAGTTTTGCCTTTTTGTAAATAAAACTGTTTTTTTTAAATCTAACAGGCCACCATGGTTAGCAAGACCAAGCAGTCCAATGCTTTGATTTCAGTCTTGAGTCCTGGAGATACAAAAATGAAAGGATTTCTGCTATTCAGAGATTTCAAGGCTCCAAAATTAGAAAGGTGTTTACAACTTTGCTTCTCTTGCGGTTAAGCAGCATCCTGAATGGAAACAACAAAAAACAACTGAAATGGAGAAACTGGACATTAGGTTTTTTTATTAGTCTTTGTCTCACCAGTTCTTTAGATGTCCACTGCCAGCAATGGACTTAGGCAGAATAAATCTGATGTTGACCATTAAGCCCTTACCCATCAATGTTTACTACAAATTCCATTGTAGGAATTTACAAAGCCAAGTAAATGATTTTTAAAAAGTAGACATGTTTACAAGTCTCAGGAAAAAAACAACCCACATGTGACTTATTCATAACTCTGCAAAACAGAAGCACCACGTTTTGATGGGCCCAGTTCATACTCTTACCTAGGCTGTGATCCTTTCAGCAGTAAATGAATGGGTGTGCTGTCCCCACCCTCCCTGCATCAAAAGTAACTGCTTACCAGGCACTCTATGTAAAAAGCTGTAGAGGAATTCTTCTTGCTCAAGAAAGGGGTGAGGGAGTAGAAAGGAGATGAAAAGGCCTCATCACAGAGCACCCCAAGTTACCTCTGAGGATCACTGCCAAAATGAAGTGTATGAACCAACCCCACAGAATAAAGAATTTGAGGTGACTTTTATTGGGGGGGTGCAAGCCTCCAATGCTCTTTTAAGCAAAGTCATACATCTGCAGACCACTCAGAGTTTTAGTTTCTCTTAAACTGAACTTTAGTGATATAAAAAAAGGTTGAATGAGTTAGCAATTTATTCACTCGGTTCATCTAAGGCAGTGGTGGAAAACCATAGTCTCTTCTGGGCAAGCTGCTAAGCACCACCTGCCAGCAATGAGTGGGATCAGAGGCAAAAGTGGGTGGGGGAATGAATATTCATTTCACCTTTGTACAGTAAGCCAGTTTCCACACACTACGAGTACTCATAGCAGATTCACTGAAATTAATAGACATGACGTGACTTAAGGTTATTAGTGTCAGTGCTGCTTTTTGGGAGTAAAACTTAGCTGAATACAGCCTGCTCCTCTCGATCATCCACCCAGGCAACCAAGAGGCATTGTCAGAATTCAAGGATACATTCCAGCCATGCAAAGACTCAAGGAGGGGTGGTGAGGAATGTGGCCTAGAGCCAGTCCCAAGGGCCAGAGAAAGAGGCAGGCGGGCGGGGCAGTATTTGACCCCATGGTTCCCCATCCTGAACTAAAGGAAGCAAATATTAACTATAGTTCTTCATTTAGTGAACTTAGTATAACAGGGCAAGGTGGTAATCAGGTAAGTTACACCACTGACAATTAAGAAATAAACTAATTAAGATTTTTTTAAAAATACCCATAAATTAAATCTGATGTATAATCAGTATAAAAATGCCTTTAAATTTTCAGGGAAAGTAAGTAAAAAGGCACAGAAATCAGTACATTTCTAATTATTTATGGGCAAGACCCCTCCCAATCTTAATTTGGAATGAGCTTATTGAAGAAGCGATGCATGGTCCAATAATATCAGAAAATCATTTCCAGGGCCATTCTAGTCATGTTCTCGATTACATGCTATGGAGCAAGAATAGGTCCAAGCAACACATCTCCAGGCATTAGGGATGTACCAGGAAAATCTTCTGAAAGGATGACAGAAATCTTGGTATCCAGAATGCTACCATCAGAGGCCCTTGGACAAGCTCACCTCATTGCCATTGATGCCAGGTAAATCTGGGTGGCTGCAGAATTAGTCCATTCCAAATTGCGCATGAGCTTCAGAGGCATATGGGCCTGGAGAAGGGTCCAGTCTGGGGAACTCTGTTTCTTACCACCACCACTCATGCTTTTCAGCTAGCTAACCTCTTATTAGTGCATCCCATGACTTCAAATAAATATACACAAGGTCAGATCACGTGTTCATCTGCAGGATATCATACTTTGTAAAAAATAGAACTGCATATGCACGCTCACACTGCAGGAATAAAAATTCATACATACACACGCTGCTTTTTAACAAAGTCCTATATATAGATACATATATATAATTTTACATCCTTGTGGCACATCATGAAAAGTATATTTAAAATTCCAGCCTTGATGTTTGTTGTTGAACACCAAGTTCTTATATCCTATGTTCAACTGAAATCTTGACATTTGCTTTTTAAAAGTCAACAGAACTATTTTCCTATCAACTAAAGTAAAAAAGGCAGGTTCCTATTTAAATTAAATATGCACTTTCCTTCTGGGTCAGTAACTCACCTGCATCTCAAATCCTATGACACTAGCTGGAAGCTCTTTCCTCAAGTACATAGTCTGTGTAAATGGCACATGGACCATGAATGCAATCCTATGCACATTAACTTGGGAATAAATTTATTTCCAAGAAAACATGCATGGGACTGGGCTATACATACTGAAAGTGGCAACTTCACAGGAATTGGCAATACTGTTTTGTATTACTGTAAACATATTCAAGGGGTAAGAATTAGCATCTGCTAGGCAGCCTCCTAAAAGGTAGAAAGTGTACACTGCACCATATCAGGGATGGAAGGAGCAAGGAACTATATGGTTCAACTTCTGCTACCCCCCCCCCCCAAGAACTGTATTATCATTCTGCAATTATTTCCTTAAAACTGTATTCAATGCTATCAGAGAAAACAGTTCGATAATAAACACTTCAATGGCCTTAACGGCTCTTCCTCCACTCAAGTCCAATATTCAACTAGGGGCACTAATTATGTGTATGGGTTTTACACTGCCAAGTGTAACTGTTGATATTGCAGCACTGTCCTTGAAGACAACTGTATGGAGTACAATCACAGCATGTCCATTCTAAGATAGGGTTTCAAAACATCCACTGCATAATCTAAATAATGCTTCCATAATCACATTTTTCTGACCACAAGACAGAACATACCAAGATCTCCAAAGCCTTATCAAATAAAATTTACTGAACAGGTTTCCATTGCACGATAACCATCAAGCGAGCCACGAAGTAGCACTGATGTGTGCCCACTCCTATTTTTTTCCTTCAGAAGTAGGAACAAGTTTCTACTTCTCAAGATGCTGTACTTGAATGTTTCTGTCTGCAGCACAATCATTCAAGGTCTTGTAGGTTAATGGTGCTTCCTGTAAACTGAGAATTATCAGAACTAGCATCCTCTTCGGTAGAATTGTGTGGCTCCTGTACAAAAGCAGAATAAAAAAATTCACAACGGGACATAGGCATTCCAATTTCCAAGTTTCACAGATATATATGGCTGATTTAATAAGCTTCCAAATTCCATCTCTGGGAAGATCACACACACTGGATGATTAAAAAAAAACATACTCTTCTACGGCCTGCTTCTGGTCTTTTATCATTTATCCATCAAATTTAAAACAAGCAAAAACAGCATACCGAAAAGGCATCTTTAAAAAACTTATAGCAGCTGTCAATTTGTATCACGCAGGGCAACTGGAATTTGTGTTGATGTCCAATTTTAAAACACAAAAGGGGTTGTACCTGAAGGATATGAACAGGCAAGTCTACTGTCAGCTGAGAATGTGAAGAAGACGACTGAGAACTGAGCTGAAATGGCAAATCTCCCTCTCCTGGGGAATCATCCTAAAGATAAAGGAGACAAGATCAGTTTCTAGTCACAGAAAAATCCCAATGGCAACCTAATCTTCTGCTATAAACACATGGAAACATTTGGAAGTGGCAACATGTCTAATTAGCTACGCATTTTTAAGGCTCTCCATCCTGAAAGTAGAAATCTTAATCATTTCTATGAAATATATAAATCATGCTGCCACCCAATTATGGACTGGAAACTATTTACAGTCATATCTTGGTTGACGAACGCCTTGCGACTCAAATGGTTTGGCTTCCGAACAGCGCAAACTCGGAAGAGAGTGTTCCCGTTTACAAACGTTCTTTGGAACCTGAACATCTGATGTGGCTTCCATGGCTTCCAATTGACTGCAGGAGCTTCCTGCAACCAACTGGAAGTCGCAACTTGGTTTCCGGATGTTTTGGAAGTCAAAACAGATTTCCAGAATGGATTCCATTCTACTTCCAAGATACCAACTGTACTTAGTTACTTTATTCACTATAAGCAGACAGTTATTAAAAGGCAATGTTCATCTAACTTATTCTTCCATGGACACCATCCTCTGCATATACTAAATGCAAAAACAAGAGAGTACTTTATACATCCATGTACTGATCTAAACGGTATCCCTTTGCTAAAGGAAGGCTTTCTGACCCAGTGGAGCTTCCAGACAGCAGAACAAGAATAAAGGGAATCTTCAGGTACCTCCTCCTCCCTACACCACCACTTCCTATGCTGTTCCAAAGGGCCCAACCCTCCAGAGCACATCAAACCTGTTATTAATCACCATTTGCAAATTGGTTACACTTATTTTAGACAAAGGGGTCACTTCACCTGGGACATGCCAGTCTACTGTATACCAGCTCATCTTCCCCCTGCCACCCTGACTTCACCACCAACTGTTTGTTTGAATGTGTTGCTGTCCATTTACTGTTTTGTTTTAACATATTCCCAATTCATTTCACATATATATTTCAACAGTTTTCATTTTCAGTAAACAAGCGAGGAAAGGGGTTATCATGTGATGGGTAGAGAAGAGAGCTGAAAGGTTGAGAACAACAACAACAACAACAACAACAACAACAACAACAACAACAACAACAACAACAACTTTTATTTGTATCCCGCCTTCCCTGGTCAAGACTGGGCTCAGGGCAGCTAACATCAAATATATAACTCAAATATATAACATTGGTATAAAATCAAACAATAATTAAATTACCTCCTAAAAACAAGTCAGGATAGTTTGCAAGTTAATTTCCAAATGCCCTCCAGGGATGTTGCATCTGAACTATATAATGGATCATCATGCACACCAAGAACCACTTACCAGTTGCATAAAAGTAGATGTAGGGTGTACATTTCTAAATACATAATTTAAAAATGAAGTGTGTAAATAAAGTCAGGTAGTGAATTCTTACCTGAAGTAGCTGGATTTGAACAAACTGTGTGCCAGCTGAAGAATCTCTTACTGTTAGGCTTCCATTTGGCAAAACACTATTGCATGACCGATTCCCATGGTTAGAAGAACTAACTTTATCACTTTTGCCTTTTCTTATGCCAGAGTTAGGGCTTCCTGAAATAAAGTAATTGACGTGTGTAATGCAAAGTCATGTTCCAAGGAATTGAACATATGTACTTCTAAATAATGTATTTCAAAAAAGCTTTTAATATAACAATATATGCTTTTCACCAAAGAAAGTAGGTAATTAGGTAGTAGGGTAATATTACACATGGCATATAAAAACATGGAGCTGAATCCTGATATCCCATTAGTGGAACTCAGCTTACAGAATCCTGCACCTCATAGCAGTGTTCAAAACTCCCATTGTTCTGGATGCATTTTGCGACAGGGAATTTCATTAGTGCAAGCAGTTTTTGAGCTCTGGGTGCAGCACTGCACCCAAGATTTAAGATTAAAATTGCAGAGTGGAAGGAAAGGAGGACTTTTTTCTGCCTCCCCACTTCCAGCTACTCTCTGGAGACTGGAGAAGAGACCCTCGTAAGAATATTAGGGAGGTGGGCAAGGAAAGAACTAGATCTTGTGAAAAATGAACATAGTATTTTAGCTGCAGTTCTTTCTTTTTCAGCTTTGTATTCTTGTTATAAAAAGTGTGCCTAGACAGTCCGTTCTAGTGCCTATAACCTAGGTTTAAGGTGCCATTTAGCTCCTAGCTTTCATATCTCATTTTCTAACACTGCCTCATAGGAAAAAAGGGGTTTCCTCCAATGCCATCTTCAGCTATAGTTTCTGAAGGATCACCAGTCCATTCACTCACAAATGAACTAAAGAACTAGTCCTGATCAAAGCATGGTGAATGGTGAGACTAAGTTGCAACAATTTCTCAGGTACATGAGATTATACACACTTAATATATCAATCTTCCTATAAACATAAAAAGTGCACCAGATAAGGAGGCCAGACACGCTGGAAGGTCTCCCTGCTTTATACAGTCAGAGAATTGGTCATCCAGCCCAATTATCACATTATAGGCTTTGGATGAGCCTTTAAATAGGGGAATAGGTAATACAGACTTCCAGCTACCCCTGCTTATGCCTCATCAAAAATCAATCTGGCATGTATGCATACAGCAAGCTTTTACTGGGAGATGGGAGGACAACAACAATTTCTCTTTTTCCTACTAGTGAAAAATTAATTTCAGATAAGTACTGGAAGCAAGGAGGAAAAGTCAACTGTGTTTTTATCTCTCTGCTCATTGTCATATCATAAGTAGCTCTGAATTCCTAACTACGCACAAGTAAGTTGCATTTATTTAAAATGGTGAAAGGCATTCCATGTGACTGAAGAAACTTGGGCCTCTTTGTCACTAGACAAAGATGCGTCCAAGAGAAACTGGACCACAAACACATAGGTGTAACGGTAGAAGGGGGTAAGGCCAAGAATCAAGAGAGATAAAGGTAAGTACACCTCTGTCTCAAAGACTTAAACTGAAAGAGTGACCAACCACTGGAAGATGAACTATAAAAGCTGTTGATGTAGTTCCTTGCCTTTTCTGGAGCAGCAGGAGGAACAATAGTTAATATGATTCACCAGACCTTAAGGTCTCCATCTTAAGGAGCAGTTTCACCATTGTTCACTTCAAAGGTGGTGGGAACAGACCCTCTTCAAATACATTAATAACCTCCTAGACCAACCCAGTTACTTCACTTCTCCAAATATAATTACTAATGAACAGCATGGACTGAGCACAGAAGAGGTTGACCAAATTTCTCTTAACACCATGTTTACATCCTTAAGTCACAATAACTGAAAAAAACAATCCAACAAAACTGGACCACTCTTTGTCCTAGACAAAGCAACAGAAACTGCTTCACACACAGCATCAAGGTCAGAGCAGATGTGATTATAATCAATGTGTACATGCCCGAGGAAGGATTAGTAAACATGGTTAGGATTGAACATCTGAAGATTGGTATCTGAAGAAGTGTGCATGCACACGAAAGCTCATACTAAGAACTAACTTAGTTGGTCTTTAAGGTGCTACTGGAAGGGAAAAATTTTTTTTGTTTTGACTATGGCAGACCAACACGGCTACCTATCTGTAAATGGTTAGGATTGGGTGATAAGGGTATTTTACAATTGCCATTTCATACAAAAGTAAACATTTAAGAAACAGGGAAAGAGCTTCATTAAGCAATATTTCATTGAACAGTGTTCTATCATCTGTAGAGGATGATAGAGAATACCCACTACTAGAACATAGCAAAATTACCCCAATTTGAGCAAGTCTTCTAAGAAGTGAGGCTCTATTCACCCAAATAGCCCCAAACTAACCATGATACTACCTTAGTAATCTATGATGGCTTGTACCAGGCACACACACAAGTCTTCAAAACAATTTCACTCAGTAAATTACATCCTGTACTGGAACAATTATATACTCACCTATGTCATTCCCATTTTCTTTCTGTTTTCTTTTCTTGGCAAGCTGAATGGCTCGATAATCTGTTCTTGCAGACCCACCACTCTCCTAATGAGAGAAGAAATTTTATGCATGTCACCAATACAACAGGATTCTTAGGATTATTAGGTTCACATTTTAGACAATATGCTTTTCCAAATATCACTGAATAGATCCTTAGAAGTCTCCCTGCATGGTCTGAACTTTTTCTATGCTAATCAGCTTAACAGTTTAATGGGATAGTGATGCAAGCATAGGGAAATTCAATATTGAGGTCACCCATTTATCTGACTCGCAGGGGATTGGAAGTACTGTATTAAGAAGACTACCACCGAAACATGTTTTGGAAATGCAGCTCTAGACTATGGTCCTCTGTCTTCCTCAAACTAACACAAGTGTTTAATTCAACTACCAGTCAGAAACCCTATTTTAGCTGCATGTGTGATGATGATAATAATATTAAGACAAGGATCAGAAGATAAGGAACTCTTCAAGATATTGCATTCCATTTTCCTTGTTCTATAACCAGCGAACAGGGCACCCCTTTTTATTTAGTCAGTTCCAAAGTCAACCATCACTCACTTTTGAGTACTTACAACAACTTGGGAAAAGATGTTAATAGCACTAAGCTCCAGCTGGGAAAACAAAAAGCAAAACAAAAAGCAAACTTTCCTCTAAATGTGATGTAGAATGTGTAACTGGGTTTAATACTTTCACAGGCAACCACAACTTATACCACTTACGTTGTACAAAATATACGACGACTTCGTTCGTGGCAGACATTCCACAAACCCATTTGATCTGGTAGAAAGGATGGCTCATATACGGCAATATAATATCCTCAAAGCTAAGATACTAATGAAAACTACAGTTATTGAGAGCTACTGCATACCAGAAAGGAGCTGCCAGTCACCGTGCTCAGATCAGTTTCTTTCTGTGCACTGTAACTTCCTGGAGGGTTGGAGAACACAAACTGAGTCACCACTTTACTGCCTTCTTGTTGTCCCACAACATCCAGGCTAGGGAGTAAAGTTTGCTCTGCTTTACTTGGAGCCAGTAATTCAGATGCATTATTTCCACCAAGGCTGCTTGAGGGGGTTAAAGTGGCTGCGTCTACTGACAGGTTATTACTGGAAGTCAAACCATGCAGGTCTTGACTGGAACTCCTTGTGGACAACGATGCTAGGGAGCCTAAGGCTTCTGCATTCACAGTCTGTACATCATCCAAATTTAAAGTGCTTTGCTGTAAAACTGTGGCAGTGGTTCCCAGCAGAAGAGAGCTGTCCAGGCTGTGTGGAATGTCACTGCTAGCCACTAAAATCAGTGGGTCAACTGTCTGACCAAGAGAACTGCTACCAACGGAAAGATTGCCCCCAAGCGTGGAGCCAACGGAAGCAACATCTATTGTGAGAATTCCAGAGTTTATCAGAGCCATGTCTGTTGAAATTCCAGAGGTGTTCCCAGAAACACTGGAAAACAGGGACACAAGGTCTACATTGCTGAGGTCACTTTGTCCTGAACTGGCAAGTTCGCTGCTAGGTGTGAGGGAACCGATAGTTTCCATCTGATTTAAGAGATCTGAAACGAAAATTTAGCATGTTAGTACTACCGTGCCCATGGAACATGGGAATCAAAAGCCAACAATAAGCCCCACCTGCTGCCTCTACTTCCAACTTGGCTGCCCTGCCATTCCTCCAAACATCCTGCTGTCTAAATCACTCCAGCCAACATCCTTCTCACCTTGCAGAAGCCAATGTTAGCTAGGAGCCTATTTCTGCTTGTCACTATTCTAGTCTGTCTTTTCGGATCATTTTCAAACCCTGCCTCCCTCTTATGCACACACAGTGGCATGGCTGCTGTTCAAGGTCAGGGTGCCACATACTATGAGAATGGCTTGAATCAGTTTCCTGTATGTTATGCAGACTGAGAGGTACATGCTGCATTTCCCCAGATTCTGGCACCATTACTTACCACTCAGTTTGGCTAAACCACATAGGAAACAAATTCATGCTGTTCTCACAACCATGTAGAGCTTCTATCATACAGAAGCAATTTTCAGTGGCAAACAAGCCACTAGTTATATGGAATTGATCATAAAGTGTCTGAAAGCATGAGATCAATGTCTGAGAAGACCACAAGTTTACACCAGTATCACTCAGTCATTGCTCCTGCTGTAAGTTAGGAAATACTATTATAAATTAATACCCTCCTTTTAAAAGGATACAACACCCCATAGTAATTACAGTGATACCTCAGGTTACATACACTTCAGGTTACAGACTCCGCTAACCCAGAAATAGTACCTCGGGTTAAGAACTTTGCTTCAGGATGAGAACAGAAATCGCACGGTGGCGCAACAGCAGCAGGAGGCCCCATTAGTTAGTGGTCTTCAGGTTAAGAACGGTTTCAGGTTAAGAACGGACCTCCGGAACGAATTAAGTACGTAACCAGAGGTACCACTGTAAATGGCAAGGACTTAGGAGAAAAGCATTTGAAACCACAACTTATTGGGCTTTCTAAAATAACCAATGTTTCAATACCAAAAATAAATATATTATGTTTTAGATATAACACATACCAGCTATGACTTATTGCCAAGCAGTCAGTCAACGGGTCATACCTGCACTAAAATTGTGTTGCTTGACCATGTGTGTTTTCATACTATGCTTGGAAGTGAACAATTTATTACAGCTGGATACAGGGCAACGCGTCTTCAGTGAGTCCACATCCTGAAGGTGTTTTTTGGAGTGAATATACAGACTACTACGTGCCGAGAACTTGGCACAGCAACCTGAAATAAGATATTAAAGTTTAGGTACTGTCCCTGTATTTACATGTTTAATTTATAGCCTCTTTTCATTTAGATGCCAAAGGCAATTATCAGGATTCCCATTCCATTCCACAAAATTATCTGTCATGATTTTTTTGTATGTACTGTCATAAAAAATGTGGAAATGTTATTAATACAAAGTAATGTAATATGGAAAATCCATTTAGACTGCAATCCTATACTCACTACAGTACTTGAGAATAAGCTCCACTATGGGAATTACTTCTCAGCAGACATAGGCTGTTAGCGTGGAAAACTTAAAATGTCACAAACAAGCATGTATAGGGCATCCAAAAGTGCCAGAACAAAACCAAAAACAACTTTTTAAAAAGTAGTTTTGGAGGGGAAAACAAGAAAGGGTTTCTCCTATCCATGCTGTGCTATGAACGTGCTTTTCTCCCCATTGTATGATTCAGCAACAATTCAAACCTGATGCATAGAGCAGCTGCCATCTTCTCTAATTTAACCCTCTCTGCATGACTAGGAACAAAGGAGACAAACACAAGCATACAAGAGCACATATACAAATAATACCTTCTACTGGACATTCAAATGGCTTTGTGCCAAGATGAGTTATACTATGGCCTTTCAAGTGTTCGGCTCTTGTGAAGGATTTTCCACAGCCTTCTACAGAACATGTAAACCTTCTGTCATCTTCATGTTTCCTACAATAAGAATTAAATAAATTCAATATAAAATACTAAGGGCACAGGCATCAATGATTATAGGTTGGATCCTAATCATTTTAGCTGAACATGTGCATATTGCTATACTGTACCTGGAACACTTAAACCAGAATTCCACAATCTGGTACCCTTCAGCTGTTTTAGACAACAACTCAGATCAACCCCAGCCAGAAGGGCCATGATGGTTGGGGCCCAACAGCACCAAAAATAATATTCCAGATAAAATGCATATGCCTTTCCCATGGGAAGCAAAGCTTATTTATCTTCTTGTATTCATCTCTTTCCCTTTTCGCACCCTCCCGATTTGTTATTTCCCCCAGTGAAAAAGTTTAAAGTGCAAGCTCTTTGAGGACCTCTAAACAGCCATGTACAGTCAGGTAATTTACCTTTTGTGCCTTAATAGCTTGGACATGCTAGTGAAAGACCAGCCACAACCTTCAAAGTCACAGATGAAAGGTCTTTCACCTGGAGGAAAGCAAAAGCAAAAATAGTTTTTTTAAAAAAACACGAACGCAATTACCCAACATTTCTGATAACCCCCCCACACACACACAACTGCTCACTCTCACATGTTATTCTGGATGTCTAATAATTTTATGTTTACTATTGATTTAATTGTTCTGTTTTGTGCAGCTTATGAGCTACTTTGAGAACCTTAGCTAAAACCAGTTCAATAATTTTTTAAATAAATAGAAGAAACATTCTCACCCATCCAATGACCCTTCTGCCCGATTCCTCTCTTGAGTTAAATAGCTTTGGTTCTTTAACACCAGAAGAGTCAGAGCAAGTCATGCATATAGCTTACATTGCTCAAAATGCTGCTGACCCCAGGCAAGCAATATGCACAGTTGTTTAAAGGACACTCTCCCTATAAATCTGAAAATACTATTTCAAGTTTACCAAATCCAAGGAAGCCTTACTTTTATAAATCGGTTAAACATTAAGTTCTATTTGCTTCCACCACCCACTCACTTAAGCTCAGGTTTGCTGGTTTTATTTAAGTAGAAGTTAACTTCTACTTAAGATAGCAAGCTAGCAGTGCACCCAAGGACACAGAACAACACCAGGATTCAAGTAAATCAAATAGATTGGGGGAGGGAAACCCACACACAAAACTGTGTTTATTCCTTAGTACCACAACTCCATCTAAGAATCAAGGACACATTTCAATTCAACATAATCAGTTTATCTATTAATGACAAACCAACTTTAACTAATGCCCTAGCTTCACACCTGTGTGACTTCTCATGTGGATTTTCAGTCGGCAGGCTTTGTCATACTGCTTGTTGCAGCCGGGGAAGGAGCAGGAGAACAGTTCTTGTTCCCTGAAGTGGATTCGATTATGAGAAAATAATGCACTCACTGTTATGAAGGTCCTCTCACAACCTAGAGAAAGAAGGAAGAACCAAACTCTGCTTTAGTGGAAAACAAAACAATTGGGTATTACCATGAACTAGAATATTATTATTACCATGATCTAGAAAAGTTCAAGGTAATAATAATATCACTTAAATTGTTTTAATGGTGTATCTTACTGTGTATATTATGTTGACATATCATTTCTAAGTACTATGGGGGGAATTGCCTGAAAAGTGGTCTACAACCCCATTAAATAACAGTAAATAAATAAATAGATACCTCATTAAACTATGAAGACCTTTCTGGGGAATTGCTCTGGACTAAGTTTATTTCCAGTACTGCAATGTTGTAGCATTCCAGCATGGTAGGAATTCAAATGTACAGAGACAATGTACATGATAGCTAATGTAAAGTATATTATCTCAGAGTACCAAATGCAGAAAACAAACAACAGATGAAGGCCTTCATGTCTGCCTTCTGTGCTTCTCTCTTGCAAACAGAAAGCTGAAAGTTATGCACAAGTCTAAATATTACAGTGCACTTATATTGAACCCCACTACAGGGTCATTCCATATCAAGTGATCCAATTTTTTTACCTCATCCAATTTTCTTAATATTTTGTACACTTGTTGAATGATCAAAGCTAAGTTTATATCTAACATTTTAAATTTTTTTAGGTGTACAAAATATTAAGAAAACTGGATAACACGAGGTTTTTAAAAAAAAAAATGAATCATTTGATATGGAATGACCCTACAGCATTGTGGATGTTCTGGCTTGGATTCAAACCCTCACTTACCTGTAAAGCTCAACGAGTAATTTCCGGTCTTATAACTATAGTCTATCCCACAAGGTGCCGAAAACACCTAATGCAGAGTGCGGGGCAAAGTATTTTTTCTTAAAGAGATTAGTACTGGAAGTGGCTACTGAGATTACGATTCAGCTCTCTTCCGCTTTTTCCACTGTGCAAAACAAATCCACATTGCACATTTAAAGTGCACGACTTCTCCCCAAAGAATACTGGGAACCGCAGTTTGTTGAGGGTGCTGGAACTGGTAACTGGAAGCTGGTTTCCAAGGATTCTCTGATGGAATTCGGGGGCTTTAAACGTGCAGTGGATGCAGCCAGCAATCTGGGGGTGCTGCCTATTTACAAGTCCAAACGGATTTTGAGGCGGGGCTCTTACCCAAGGCCGAGACTTGTTGGCCTTTGTCAAAATAAGAAGAGGGAGGGTTAGAGCTGCCGGCTGCTTACCTGGATACTCGCAGCGGTAAGGCCGGTCGGGCTCCAGGTGGCTCCTCCGCTGGTGAGCGCCGAGGCGGGCGGCACTGGGGAAGCGCTGCCCGCACGCCTCGCACTTGTGCGTCGCCTCCTGCTCGTGGGCCCGGCCGTGCGCCCGCAGGTTGTAGATGGTGGTGAAGCGCTTCGAGCAGCCGGGCGCCGAGCAGGCGAAAGGCCGCAGCTTGTCGTGCGAGTGCAGGTGGCGCCGCAGCTTGTAGGCCGTGGCGAAGGCCCAAGAGCAGCCGGGGACCGGGCAGCAGAAGGGCCGCGCCGCTCGCCCGGAGCCCCCCGCCGCCGCTTCTTCTCCCGCTCCTCCTCCTCCTCCGCCATCCTGCGCCGTAACAGAAGCAGCGCCGCCGCCTCCGTGCGCGGACAGGCGGTGTAGTCGCAGCAGCTGCTTGCGGGAGAAGGCCTCTTCGCAGCGGGGCTCGGGGCAAGAGTAAGGCGCGGGAGTCCGAGACGGGCCTCCTGCCGAGGCCTCGTCGGCAGCGCCTGAGGAGCGCGGCGCCTGAGGAGGAGGAAGGAGCGGCGCGGGTGGCGGAGGCGGCTGCGCGGGCCCGCCGAGGCTGAGCAGCCCGTTCTCGAAGCGCACCAGCAGGCTCTGGTTGTTGATGGTGAGCGTGCCCGAGAACGAGGAGCCGGCGGCGCCGGGGTCGTCGTCCTCCGCCGTCGCCGCCTGTCCGCTCCCCTCAGCCACGGGCCCAGGAGCCTCGGGCTCGAGTGCACCTTCCCCCCCGCCGTCGCCCGGCTTCTCCTCTCGCGGAGGCGGCGGCTGCGTCGTCGTGGTGGCGGCGGGTTCCTGCGAGGGGCTTCCGGAGGCTCCGCCCCGCACCAAGTTGAGCACCAGCAGCAGAGCGTCGCTGTCGTGCGGCTGCCCGGGGCCCGCGGGCGGCAGGGCGAAGGCGGCGCTCGCGGAAGGCCCCTGCGGAGGCTGCTGAGGGGCGGGCGGCGGAGGAAGAGGGGGAGGAGGCGGCAATGGCGGCGGCGGTTGCTGCTGCTGAGGCGGTTCCGGCGGCTTCTTGCCCTCCAGGAGCAGCAGCACCGGGAATGTCACGTCCAGGCCCCAGGCTCCCGCCGCCGCTCCTGCCCCCGAGTCCCGCGGCTGAGGAGGTCGGCGGGCGGGCCCTGAGGAAGAAGCCCCCTCTCCAACGGCCGCGGCGCCGCTGCCGCCATGTTGCTGGGTGCCGGGCTCGGGCCGGGCCGCCTCCACCGCGGCAGGCAGCCCCTGCGTTTCCATCTTGGGGGTCCCTGTAGCAGCGGCTGAAACCGGAGCCGCGGGGCGGGGCCGGCGGGGCGGGTGGAGAAACCCGGAATGCGGATCGCTCAGCGAGAGAGAAAGACAACAGCTCAGAGAGGGGATCCGGAGCCAACGCGGCTGGGTGGAAAACCCGGACACGGGATTGCTATGTGGAGCATGCAATAGCGCAGGAAGGTGCGCCTCGCGGAGCGGAGCGAAGTCGGGGAAAAGGGGATGCGAAAATAAGAGCAGTCGTCTTGGATCAGGCCAGTGGCCTATCCCGTCTTAACACCCTGTTCTCACAGTGGCCAACCGGATGCCCGTGGGAAACCTGCAAGCAGGGTTGAGTCGCAAGAGCCGTCTTCCCTCTCCTGTGGTTTCCAGCAACTGGAATTCAGAAATATTGCTGCTTTCGACTGTGGAGGCAGAGCTATAGCCATCGTGGCTGGTAGCTATTGATAGCCCCTCTCCTCCATGAAGTTGCCTAATCCGCTTTTAAAGCCCTCCACGTTGGTGGCCCTCATGCAAAGGAAGGGATCCTGCAAAGTACAGCGATGTGCAGGTGGAACACGTGAGAATGTGCTTTTCATGTGCAGGACGCAGTGGCGTAGCGTGGGTTGTCAGCACCCGGGGCAAGGCAAGTAATTTGCGCCCCCTAACCCGTGGATTTGCGCCCCCTAACCCATGGATTTGCCCTAACCCCAGATGTTGCGCCCGGTGCGGCCGGCCCCCCCTGCACCCCCCACGCTACACCACTGGCAGGACGAACCTAAGTGTCGGAAATAATAAGGTTTCCACCTCCTCTGTTGAAAGAGGCTTACACCTAGATTGGATCCTTCTTGTTTACATTTATTTATTACTTTATTTGGGAATTGCCTTTCACATACACCTTAAGGTGATTTAAATCATACCAGTGAAAGCAACAAAAGCAGGTTTAAAAAACAGTGCAAAAAGCAACTAAAGATACTGTTGCCCGCCACCGCAATCTCCAAGCAGTGCAAAATCCCAGGGGTTCAAGGCACTTACCCAGGGGTTCAGGTTTCCTTGCAGTGAGGGCCTGCCAAGATTGTGATGTCTTTAGGATATATGGTTTATTTACACATATACACAACCTGAGCCTGGGATGGAGAGGTTCACAGCATTAACACTCCAAGAGACTCTTGCTTCTCCCATAGCCACAGCCTTGGATTCAAGCAGAAATAAGGCATAGCTCTGTCCCCCAGCCTACCAGCTTCTAGCTAACATAACTCTCCACTCTGGCCTTTGTCTTGTGAACTACCAGCGAGCTGAGGGAGGGGGGGCTCACCCATTTGTTTTCTGGCACAAAGCTACTTCCTTTGTTACCTTAATGGCCCACACTTAGAGGGTCTTTAGCTCACCAGGAAGCTAGCCTGGCTATTCAATGAATTGAATCCATCTGTATCCAGGAATTAGAAGAGGGCTGAAGCATACAGCCTATCCCCAACAACTCATAACAATACAATACATAAGTTGTAAAGAAACATGATGTATTCCCACTATGTACAGATGACTCCCCACTTTACACGGGCTCAGGCACCAGTGAAAATTGTGTAAGTGGGGAGCACCCTTTAAAAGCCTCCTTCCTCTCTCTCCAAATTACTACTCTCCAAAAATCAAAAATACTGCACCCAAAATATCCACAACTGGAATTGCTGCAATATCATTTAAGCAGCAGGTGGTGCTATACCACCTTGGGAAAAAATTGCATGTTGGTCCTAACTTTTGACACACCCATTGTGATTTTTTGAACTTTTTAAAAAAATAATCACAACACATCTTTGTTATTATGAAATGGACGATCTCCTCATGCTTAGCCAACTGCATTATTTCTAAAGCTTTCCGAAACTGCCCCCTTTCTGTATTGCTAGGGTATTTCATACACCTGCTACAATATGAGTGTGGCACAATCAAGTCCCTTTCCCCTGCACTGGGGCAGTGGAGAGAAATTCAATTCAGTTCGCATTTAAAGGTTTCTCTGCTGAATTGGCACTTCCTGAAATGGTGTGTGAACCAAACACTCAGCCATCCTTCAAGATACAAACTTCTCTGAATTCCTCAATGAATTAATGAGTACAAAAATTCATATACTAGGTATAGGGTGCAAATAATCCATCTGTCTGTCTATCATTTGTTAGTCACTTTTTTCAAAAAGTGTCCCAAAGCAACCTGGAAGCCAGCTAAAAGCATCCAATAAAAATCTAAAAACACAGCTATATAGATAAAAGGCAGGTCTTACAGATCCCACTCCACTAAAAAAAAGTGCCACCCTTCAAATTAAGGGCCAAAAAGCCGAGGGAAAGATAAGCCTTTAGCACCTAAAAACAGATGCCTCCCTGGGGGAAGCATTCCACATGCAGGGAGCCACCACTGAAAAGGCCCAATCTTGTGTTGCCAGCCTCTGCACCTCCCATGGAGAGGGCACACAAAGATATATTAGTGAACATAGTACCCAAATAGTCACTGTTGAAAGTTGCTTGCAAATTTGCCCTATAATGCGGAATAATATTCATGAAGATTCTTAAAAGAAAATCTGCAAACTGATGTGGGAATGTGGAGAACTGAAATTAAGACTGGAAAAATGAGAAACCATAACTGACACATTTGCACATTCCTAGCCACAACTTTGCTAATCTAAGCAACTGCTAAGCAAAACAAGTATCTAAAACCGCCATGATGAAAAGCTAAGTGATGCTGAGCATTTTCTGTTGGAATTCCATATGCTTCATGATGGACCTGCATATTAAACATGGTAAACTTGAAAATTAATCTGGCCTTGTCACAATGGTTCATCTGTCATTGTATTCAGTCCTGTAATTTGTTAAATTAAGAGACGTAAAGGCCTGATTCGGATGTCACCATGTCACCATATGATCTTGGTTTGTTATTTTAGTTTGTGAACAAACAATTTGCAGTATCAACATATGTACACAACCCCATTTCTGCTCATTAATTTATCTGCCTTTATAATGAATATATCTGTACCCAGAAAAGTTATTTACACAGTTTGCTTTGTTGATGCAGTTTTAGTATATCCAAATTCATATGAAGAATATTGGCCACAAACATGTTCACTCTATTATGTCTTGTCAAAATATTGTCTTTATATTTATATAAAATCTTTATAAGCGTCTTTTAAAAAAGCAACAACCCATTATTGGGAACAGGGTGTCCTTAAGTCTCTATTGTAGAGCTCGCTTGGGCTATATAGTGAGATATGATTCATTGACAGCTTAAATTGAACTGCATTCCGCTGGCACAAAACCATGGAAGGAGGAAAAAACCTTGCAATGAATTGCAGTTATGAAGGAACCAAAAGTCATCTACTTCAGCCTCTTCTACCACAAGAGGGAAAATCAAATGGGGCAGTTCCTGTTCACAGAATCATTTATTGGAAGCAGTTACTTTAGGTGCAAACAGAGTGTGTTTTTTACATAATTTTAACCAAGGTGATTCCATGGGCAAGTATGGCAGAAATTGAGACTCCAATTTACCCAGTATCTATGCTGCGTTCAGTAATTAAACCCATGGTTCAGCCACTTTTCATGTATTACAACTACTTTATAAAAAACAGTTTGAGTTATTTAGTTAAACTGTTTTTGTTGATGGTTAACTATTCTAGATTAACAATAATTACATTACTCTTTGAGGGGGATGATTATTTACATCTCATTATTAGCACATTGAAATAGCAACAGAAAAGTGTCTTTCCTCACCTAGGTTGCGGAAACGAAGAAAGCTAATCGGGTTCTGACCTTTTTGTGAAAGGACTGATCAGTTCTTGTACTGAAAACAGAATGTGCTCAGAGGCATGCTGTTCTTTAATTCTGACTGTTTGTCTGTTGTACCAGGCTCTGGTTACTGGATCTTGGGGTTTGACTAAAATAATAATAATAATAATCATAATAATAATAATAATAATAATAATCAGCTAACAAGGAAGGAGCCCTCCCTTCTCTGATGTCACTGATGAAGCTAAATATCTGGTTTTACAATCTATGGCCAGAATTAAGTGAGATGTTGAAATATTTGGCATTGTCTGCATGCAAACTGGGTGTGGGTAAGCTCCAATAGAACCGGGAGCTTTTAAATTTATTGGCAAATTCCAAAATCAAAAGCACATGAAGATAATATATCACTGTGTGTGTGTGATCTGGCATCTAGTCAGGAATGTTCTGAACGGAGAAGTAGCTTTTGTGACCTAAGAGATACAACTGTGAGCAATTTTCACATTGGATATATCACCACCGAGTGTGATTCATCACTGCAGCTCTGTCAGCCTGAAAAGATCTCGACCACCAGCAGCCGAGGCCCATTCCTGCCTCCATTCCAGCTAGCAGCCACAACCCCATCACAGCTGTGGCATTGTGCAGCACCAAAAGGCACCAACTCTTCTGTAGGCCATTTGCAAACTGTGGTGCAAAATGGTGGCATGTTCTTTCCTTTTTTATGGCTGGAGATGATGTTGGAGAGGAGATGAATGATGCTATGAGACAGGATGACAAGGAATGCAATGTGGTGGTGATGGTGAGTTCTCACATCCCTGATAGACAGAGAGGGATATAAGCAAGGGGATGGACAAACAGTAGAATTCAGGGGAGGTGAGTGAAGAATGGGTTGTGGGACAACTCTGATCCATCCATCCATAGTGCTTGGAAGGCAAATCATCCAGGCAAACAATTAAGTGAATGCTTCACCCTTGTTGTGTATATAAATTAGCTAAGGAATCGGGTATCCAAATCAACAAATACAGTGGTACCTCGGGTTAAGCACTTAATTCGTTCCGGAGGTCCATTCTTAACCTGAAACTGTTCTTAACCTGAAGCACCACTTTAGCTAATGGGGCCTCCTGCTGCCGCCGTGCCGCCAGAGCACGATTTCTGTTCTCATCCTGAAGCAAAGTTCTTAACCTGAAGCACTATTTCTAGGTTAGCGGAGTGTGTAACCTGAAGCGTATGTAACCTGAAGCGTATGTAACCGAGGTACCACTGTAAATGGATTTCCAATGGGGGCCCGTGTCAGACCCTCCTGAGCAGCTGAAGTGCTGACACACAGGCATAAATATTCTCATAACAACAATGCTGGATTTTGACTACAAACCTGAAAAATGGGTTGCTTAAAAGAGCATTAGAAATGGAACATATGTGTCCTTATTTCTTGTGCTTGGATTTCTAGACTGACAAACAATCATAGATGTTGACAATACAACTCATGCTGGATAGATTCTTTGGTTGGGAAACATTCACTGTGATGCGATGGAAATATGTCCGTTACTGTTGAATGTTAAGTAGGTTGGAGTTTCCAAAAAATGAAAATAAAAAGGGTCCACTGTCCTGGAAGACAAACTCAAAGGCGTGTTTATTATGCCAACTTAACTAAGGCTTGTTGAAGACCAGAAGAGCATTGTTCAAAGCCTGTTGCTGTTATTTAAAAAAGGCAGAATAAAAAATTTAGTATAAGGTTAACAACTCAAGGCTTGTTCCAGGATATTGTCATCTACCACCTTATGTGGAAGAGTCACCTTCAGCTTCTTGTCTTTCTGCATGGCTTGGCAGATAGTTTCATATGCATTGTTGTTGCCGGACCAACAGCGTCTAGCAACCTGTCCATAGGGAACAAAAATAAATGGGTATAAATTAAGAAAAGAGTCATTTGTCTCTCAGCTATGTCAATCGTAGGAGAACACTTCTAATCAAATGGTTCTCCTTTTTAACACATTTGATTTCTCAGTACAGTATCTAGCTCCTTCACCCCCTTGGCCAGGCATAGGCAAACTCGGCCCTCCAGATGTTTTGGGACTACAATTCCCATCATCCCTGACCACTGGTCCTGTTAGCTAGGGATCATGGGAGTTGTAGGCAACAAACATCTGGAGGACCAAGTTTGCCTATGCCTGCCCTTGGCTGTCGCCCCCCCCCCCCCCCGCTTTAAAGTAAACCTGGTATGTTTTAGTTCCAGTTACAAGATTATTGGCTAGCACTAACCACAGGCAGTCACAGTATCAACAGGGCGTTTCACAAGGTTCCCTCTGATGTAATGGAAATACTAAGGTGATCTGTAATATGTTCCATTTTAGATACAGGCATTTCTTGAGCAATCGCTGCTTGTTATATGGGGAGGTGTTACACAGAGCTAAGCACTCCTAAAACTGACTGAGTACAGTGATAAAGCCTTTCCCACATTTAAAGAGGCTAAGAAAACACTGTGCTTTGAGGGTTTGAAAATCAGATTTAAAGTGTTCAAATTTGAGGAAAGCGCCTGGAGGAATCCTGCAGTTATCGCATCAGTTCAAGCTTTGTTTACGGGCTGCTGTTTTTATCATTTGCCTCTGATAAACGAGGCTTATTAAGAGTGTTCCTCAGTGGCTCAAGCCTAAAGATTAACTTCCTATATGACATACCTACATCTCTTTCAGCAGTGACAAAGGAAGTTACATGCAGAGCAAATCCCTTTTGAGTCCTGCATGATAAATTGACTATGTCCACTAAAGCAGGATGGTTTTCAGTTGCTCAAATCCCTCCTGCAAAATTAAAGACCCAGAATCCAAGACCCAGTAACACTGACCTGCCTCCACAAGAAAAACCTTCAGCTACTGGAGCTAAACTGGAGCCATATTCCTCACTGCACAGGACTATGGCTGTTTTTTAGAATGTTGTACAGGACAAACTCCTGGAGACCTTATTAAAGCTGCAAGTGCTACATTTCATTAGAAAATAGCTAGCCGAGGAAATGACGCTTTGTGATTTCACGTGAACTTACTAAGAGATTTATGAAATTCAGTATTTTTCAATACATTTAAAAACAAACAAACACCCAAGCAATATTTCAGAAAAAGCAGATCAAGCATATTGGCTTACTCCATTGGAAACATCCCAGCTTAGCATCATCTTCGCACGTTCTTCTGCATCTGCTGAGCCATCCAGGACAAGGCCAAATCCTCCGTTTATCACTTCTCCCCTTTAAAATGAATTTATTTTTTTAATCACTTTTTTGGAGTCGAATAAATCACATGCCAGTGCACTACAATCAGACACACATTTGGGAGGAATGAAAGATATGTATTTGACCTAAAACAGTGCTGTAATTGGGCACATTTAACTGATGGCAAATGTCCAGTTCAAGTAATGGACTCTGAGAATCCTGGTGCAGGATAAGGATTTTGCCTTTTCCCACACTATGCCCAGCCAGCAAGACCAATTCTTATTAAAGTGCCAGTGCCAAGGGTTGAGCTTGCTGTAATTCTCCTGAGTACAAGATAGTCCAAACAAGTACTTGTTTAAACAAATAATGAAAATGCCTGCATGTCTGATGATTAAGTGTCTAAAGTTACTGGGTTTCTCAAAGGCCAGGCCATGGCTATTGAAGTTTATTACACTGCAGTGTGGAATTCAGTTGCTGCATGGTGGCAATGACCACCTTGGAATATGAATAAAGACCTTGGAATAGGGTCCTAATGGAATTATGAGAAAGTATTCTTTCATTAATTATTTAATTAATAGGTTGGTTTTTTCCCAGTTCCTCCAGGCTTTGTTACTGGGGGATTTGTTTTCATGTTACCTTGCTGACAAGTCATAAGAGCATGACGTTTGCCCTTTGCAAGTGTCAATCTAGTCCAGTACAGTGGTAACTCGGTTTAAGAACAGCCCTCTTTACGAACTCTTTGGTATAGGAACTCCGCAAAACCGGAAGTAGTGTTCTGGTTAGCGAACTTTACCTCGGTCTACGAACGGAAGCCAAACGGTCAAAGGGCACCGGCGGCAGGAGGCCTCATTAGGGAAAGCGAGCCTCGGTTTAAGAACGGCTTTGGTTTAAGAATGGACTTCCGGAACTGATTAGGTTCATAAACCGAGGTACCACTGCATTCTGAATCCAGATGCTCCTGAAGTTCACAAGTAAGGCGTGAAAGGGATGGTCACTGCCTGTTCTTTACCCCAGGTAGCTGGTACTCAACGTCTACCTGGTACTTAAATGTATACCACATCATATCTGGATGTTCCTATTTTAGTTATTGTGGATAACGGGGACAAAGCAGAACTCAGCGGACTCTATAACCTGTAAATGTGGCTGAAGGCCTTCAAATGTTTTTAAAGCCGAGATGATAACAGATTAAACAGAGCAGAAGCTGATACTTTAAGGGTGCCTTCATATGTAGAGGCTGCAGCTGGGGAAAAAGTAATTAAAGACTGTGCTACTTTTCTTAGATGCCCAGGTGTGAGTCAAACACAGAAAACAGTTAGCTGGAAAGCTCTGTAAAATGCCACCCCACTGTTCATTAAAGAAAGTTTTAGACTACAACCACAATGAACTAGTTTCAACTCTATTTAACTGCTATATTTATTTAAAGGTATGCCTCCTTTTAAAAAAAGGGAACTTAGAAGGGAGGCATAGTTCTACAATTCTGTGTTGAAAGAAGCCATGGCAGTTAAACCCATTTCCAAACATTCTAAATTTTTCACCAGCTATGGCAACAAGTCAGAATTTGACCAAGGCTGAAGCCTAAGTTGTGTAAGCATTCTAAAATGCATAGGTTTGCATCTAACAAAGTATCCAATGAGCAGAATGACTTCTGCTCAGACAACAAAAGATTCTCTCCCTCTCCTCCCCTGCTTGTATCCTGTGCGCACACACCCCACCACTGCTCTGGGGGGCCCCAACTCTCTGGAGCAGGTTTGGGGTGGGACGAGAGGGAGGTGAAATTCTACTCCAGAGGAAAACTGGATATACCTTAAAATACTGGATATACCTGAAATAGACAGAATGGATGACAAGGTTATGTGTAAAGGGTTAGATTTTACAACCGCAAACAAAGAAAGATTCTTGTTGCATTTTAAAGACTAAGAAATTCATTATGGCATGAGCTTCCACCATCAGATGCAATCCACAAAAGTGTTTGCTTGTCTTTTGTTGGTGTTTAAGGTGCTACAAGACTTTCCCCTATTTTTGTTGAAGGCTAACATGGCTGGAAGTTCTTAAAATGGATTAAAGTAGCCACACGGTGAACTGAGATTCAACTAATGTTGCTGGGGGAATGTCTTCAGGGACCAAATCAGTATTGCCACAGAGGCCAGCATAATATGAGTAAAAAATAGTTAGATGTTCAGGCAATGCTGAGATTAAGCACCAATTTACAATGCTTTTCCAAGTGCTGTAGTTCCTCCACCGATCTCTGTGTGATGCCTGGTCAAAATCACTTTCTAAGTTTCTCATACTGGAGTCAAATCTAGAATTCTGCCATGCAGTTCAATAGCTAAGACAGTGAGGTCCAGGTTTGCCCCACTCCACATGCCTAAAAATGCTCATAAATTAAACTTACAACAAGTCATGTTTGTTAAGCTGAATTTTCCAACAAGTCTTCTCACTTTTATTGGAGAGCGCTTTGCCCTCATTAGTACTGGGTCATATATTCAAATAATTAAAGAAAGATGTGGCATTTTGACCTAAGCTACCTCCTATAATTTCCAGATGTCTCCATCCAAGGTGATCAAAGAACTCCAGGCCCCTCTTGCAATCAAGACATCACACTGTTGACTGTGTACTTCATTTGGTAAATTGCCTCTGTCTCTTTGTTGCTACAAGTCACTTTGGCCTCCTGCTAATAAATGGGCTTTCAGAACTGAGCTGCCCTAACAATGGCCAACCCTAATGTAACTCCCTATATGCTCCAGCTAATAGTAAAAGGATTCCGATTCATGTGAGAAAGTAATTAATGTTCAGCTCTGTTTAGGCGGCATGATTATCAGCCTATAAACAAAAATATCACAAGTCTCTGAAGGAAGAATGAAAATTTGTGGAAAGGAAACTAAAACATGCATATTAGAAGTGGCTGATAAATCCATGTGTTTATCCATTGGTAAAAACACTGCAGTTCAGATCTGTCAGTTCTCTAGCCAGCAGTATTGACAATGGAATGCTCAGTCTCACAGACATAAAACAGCACACACATTTTATCATGAACTGATGAAAGATTGAAAAAAAGCATGTCTGAATGATGGAGTTTTCAAGGACCAGATGCATGGATCCAATGCAGCCAATCCCAGTGCTGGGCATGAACTAATTCACTGATTAATTCACTGAATTAATTCAAAATTCTCTGACTCACACCTGAAAATAGTTCCCGTAATTCCCAGGTGAGTTGAACGTGATTTTCTTTTAGTTTATATGGGTTTCATCACACAGCTCTGCATCTGATTGTGGTCACTGCATTTTCCATTTTTACGTATCTGGAAAGTGATTTTGTTTTAGCTTAAAGATCATAATTGTTGGGGAAAACAAATAAAGCAATTCTTCACATTGTACCGTGTGTGAATGTTTTGATGTTTACTTAGTCTTATTACTTATATGTAAAACATCAGCAGAGCAGCTTGTAAAAATTTTGAAGGCTGAAAAAAATGTGAGGACCACATGAGTGCATTGTGTCTTGAACTGTAATGGAATTAGCTCCATTTTGGAGGGGGTGAACTGGAACTGGTAGTAACCCCTTTTAAAAAATGAACTTTCTGAGCAGTCTGCAGTCCCCACCAGCCTCAAACTTCAGATCACCTTGATTCCTTCTAATGGGCAATGCAGACAGCCACCATGGAGGGTGAAGTATTATCCCTAGTGCTTTTTTACCCTTCCTATTTAGTGCAAAGTAGCCAATGGAAAGTATGAGCTTAAATTGCATATTTTCCTCATTGAAATCAGAACCTGTTATCTTTTGACTGGGACAGAATTACATGTTAGAAGAAACACAAGAGGGCAGAAGTCTCATTGTACAGGTGGAAGTCCTTGTGCTAACAGGCCAACTTCATTGGATACAACCCACAGAAAGGTGCCTGATTCTGAATAAGGCAATTGGTCCATCTAGCTCAGTATAGTCTGGACCAGAGGCGTAGGAAGGGGTGTGTGGTTCACCCTGGGTGTCATGACTGAGGGGGGTGACAAAATGGCAGGCTAGTGGGCGGCACACCTTGCACCCGGTGGCAGCAGCTCTTCTGACCAGGCGACAGAGAGCAGTCCTCCTCAGCCAAGGCAAGGCCATAGCTGTCAACGTTTCCATTTTTTAAAGGGAAATTCCATTATTCCTAATAGGATTCCTCGCAAGAAAAGGGAAAAGTTGACAGCTATGGGCAAGGCGCACCTGGCTGCAGCAGCTAGTGTTGTGTAGTGGTTATGAGTGACAGACTCGTCATCTGGGGAACCGGGTTCGATTTCCCGCTCCTCCACATGCAGCTGCTGGGTGACCTTGGGCCAGTCACACTTCTTTGAGGTCTCTCAGCCCCACTCACCTCACAGAGTGTTTGTTGTGGGGGAGGAAGGGAAAGGAGAATGTTAGCCGCTTTGAGACTCCTTCGGGTAGTGATAAAGAGGGATATCAAATCCAAACTCATCATCATCACCTGGCTGCTGAGAGCAGGAGGAGAGTGAGCAGCAGCTGCCCCACCCCTCTCCTGCCCTGAACTGTGGCAAGTAGGAGGGCACCCTCCGTGCCCTGCCCCCTTTGGGAGCGTGCCCGCCTTGGGCAGCGCAGGCATATGTTCCACCTTTGGTATGGAGCAGGGATGGGGGAATCTATGTCACTTCAGATGTTGAACTACAACTTCCACAACAACCCATTACCATTCCAGGAAGCTAGCTGTACTAGCTGAATACAGACTGTGTGGTTCCTGTGATCATTTATGTCTGCCAGCACGACAGGAACCAGGATAGCAGAATGGGTGAAAACCTCAATGGACAAGCGCTGCAAGGTTGAGGCAAAGGAAAGGAGCAGGGACTGTTGTGCCTAACCAAGAGCTTGGGGAGGATATCTTGCTCTAAGAAATCTTCCAGGTCCAGTGCCCACAGAAAAAAGGTTTAATTTGCTCCTTAAAAAAGAAAGAAAGAAAAAGCTAAAACTAATTGGAGTGAGAGCGGAGGAAAAAGCAGACTGGCACCTGACCTGTTTTGTATCAGTGATCCCTTGCTGCATTTTAGCATATGGACATGTTATATTGGGGTCCAAAGGTCACAGGTTTAAATGCAGCTTGCGGGGAATCGAAATGCATCTCATCCACTGGCACCCTGAAGAACTAGGCAAGTTAATATGGTGTTGGAAGCAAGTTCTATTTAGAAAGAAAGAAAGAAAGAAAGAAAGAAAGAAAGAAAGAAAGAAAGAAAGAGAAAGAAAGAAAGAGAAAGAAAGAAAACCTCGAAACTACCGTAACAGTAGTGAGTTTTCCACGGAATGCAGTGGTCACTGTCTTAACATTTGGGACTTTTTTTAAAGATCTGGGAATGAATTAGAAGAGAATCTTGCAACATTAGTCAATAAAAAGAAACCTCAGAGTCTACTTAAACCATTCTTATCCTGGTTTTGCACTCTGAAGGCAGCTAATACTGTAACTTCATTTAAAGGCAGCCCACAATAATGGGCTGTGCTGCATGAATCCCACTGGAGCTGTATAAAAGCACAACTGTTCCACAGTTTTCATTAACTTGCATAGAGATTGTGTGGGGTACCTTGATGTGTTTCTAAAGCACAGATGGAGAGCCTGTGGTCCTCTGCATGTTCCTGGACCTCCATCCCCCACTATCCCTGACACTGGCTATTGCTGGTTAAGGGAGTTGGAACCCCACAACATCTGGAGGGCCACAGGTTCCCCTTCGCTGTTTTAAAGTCTTTCCAGAGGAGTAACTGTGTTAGGTTTACTCCAGAGGAGTAAAGTGTGGCACTTTAATTTGTCACGGCATAAGCTTTCATGAGTCCACATCAGACTGTCATCAACGAAAGCTTATGCCACACCATGCATGTTAACATGGCACACTACCCTTTGTCATTTATAAAGTTTGAAACAGAAGCAATGGAGACTCCCATGAAGGCATGTCCTTCAGCAGCTCAATCCTGTTGCCCTACAACCATTGCTGTTTTTTGCTGCAGCCGCATGGCACTCAGGAAATGACTTCTCCCTTCCTTTTGAAGACAAATTCTCCTTACCATCCAACACCACCACCGTTGTGCAAGGCAACCCAGGTGGCTCCTCTGAATGAGTCCCCCACAAAATTCTGAACAGCCATATCTGTGGAGTGAGAAAGCAGATGAATTACCGAAGCATGGGGATTCTTAGGTTAATGTGGGGGAAGGCGCATAATATACGTGCAGCTGTGAACCCAAAGCTTTCCTTTCTTCATTTCATTGACTACTTCCATTCCAGCTATCACATTGCCCTAACATTGTTGCCAGAGGGCTAAAGCAAATGCGATGGTAGCAGATCTGTGTGGCAAAACTTGAGATTGCTGCCAGATGCCATAGCAATTTAAAACACAGCCAGTGCTAATTCCGGAACTCAAGACATCCTTAGTGAGTCACCTGAACTATGAGGAATAGGCCTGACCAGGGCAGGCAGCCCAAGGAGTGTCTGCTTCTGCTTCTCCTCCTTATGAGCATCACTATGCTGGCTCATGACCTGTCCTTCCCTCAGACAGGTGAGCAGGCAGGCAGTGCCAGCCAGCATGACTAATGGTCAGGGATTATGAACGCTGAAGTCTAGCAACATCTAGGAAATAACAGACTCCCCAACCCAGGCATAACAGAACACAATCTTCTCCAGAGCCTGTTGAAATCCTTGGAAAGATCACGTCTCTGAAGGCCTTTCCTTGAAAATGGACTTCACTTTGTGATAGATTGTAGGCATTGCTGATGCATTTTGGTATGTCTCTGAGTTATTCAGTTTGGGGCAGGCTGGATGTTTCTCGTTTAATTTAACTGGCTTCAAGTAAGTAGGTTTACAGTGGCTGTAAATTGCCTTGGGAGGGCTTTTGCCCTGAAAGGCTGCCTTTAAATAAAAATACAATCCTTTAAGTAAAAATATAAATGCATTTTCTCATGTTATGTGTACTTATAAAACTGATAAACACTTCTTAAGTAACTTCAGCTTATCTGAAATTCAACCATATAAAAATGGAATGTTATTATTTACAAGCAAATTCCTCGTCCTGGAAAATATCTAAGGGCGTTTCCAGAATGTTGTTTTTGGGGGGTGGAGGGTGAGATTCAGCCACACACTAGCAAATACAGGCTGCACAATTAAAGTTGATTTTGTGGTCTTGCACAAACATTCCCAATAAGGGAATTGATGGGGAAATGCACTGAAAAAGGTGAGATAATGCAACATCCCCACAAATAAGACTGAATGTTCAACAAACAGGTGGTGTTGTCTAAGCTCCTCACAAACTTTGTGCAAACAAATCAGGAAGAGTGTGCAATAAACAGGTCATCCGGGGCAACTGAAGGCATTACAAAGATGTCTGCAAACATGACATGCATGCTGGCAACATCAGCCCTGACATGTGGGAATCCCTTGCAGACGACCACAGTGCTTGGAGATAGGCAGTCAAGGCCTTTAGCAGTAACCAGAGGAGAAATGACTGCTGGGAGGAGCGCAGAGAGAAGAAACACCATGGTGCATCTGGACGCTTTCATCTGCCCTAGCTGCAACAAAACATATCTCTCCAGTATCGGTCTCTACAGCCACAGCAAGCACTGTAACCCTCCAATGGTTTGACTTCACCCCTGAAAGTGCACTCCACTGTGGTCTCCCAAGACAGACAGATGCCAACCGTTAAATGTGCAGAATCTTAGGAGGGAGGAGAATTTCCACAGTGATTTAATCGTCGGCCTTTCTTCCCCTTCCCTCCACTAGGCAGGATATCTGCATTTTTATGTTTTGAACTGCCACAAATGTATTCATTGAACTGACACCTGACATTTAGTTTAACTTCTAGTAGCTCTGCCTATCAGATGCTGGGATCTTGGTTAGCTGGGTAGAGATGGGAATACCAGCGGGTTCAGCTTGTCATTCAGGGGCGAGAATAGCTGTAGATTCTGAAATTCTCTCTTTTATTCAGGGACGGGCGCTTTGTCCTTCTTTGAATTAGCTCCCTGTGTATTGATGGGGTAATGGCCATTTACATTATAAATAGTTAGAATATAATGTTTACAGTATCCTGGTCTAAGTTGTGCACTCAAGTTCTGTACTCTAGATGTAAAGAATATGCTATTTTTACAACTCCTTTTTTTTTAACCTCGCCCTGTGCGTGCTTATGCCATCTCTGTCTACTTACTGCCTCAGAAAAAGTAGGATATTCCCTATGGAAGTTCAGACTACCATAACCTAGTTAACCTTCCAAGCCAAGGATGATTCAGCATCTCCCTCACCCCCTATTTTGACATCACTGAATTGCGGGCAACCTGTGTAGCAGGAAATCTTACCTACCAGACTAAAACTCTCCATGCTATTCAGCGAAATTATTTTTCGCATCTTAATCAATTCTGATCGCTCAAAAGAGACTATGCACCTATTCAGCTGACCTGCACAAAATGCTGATCCATCATAGATGTTCGACGTTTCTCTGTAAGGACTGTCTGTCCCACTTACATCATGGTGATCTCGACTAAGGACAACTGGTGCCTGCAATATAAAATAAAAGCTGAGGAGAGAGCAGTCAGAACTAGGGTGGGTGGGAACAGATCACTCTTCCTATTTAAAAGGAAGAGCCTCAGTTGACAAATGTACACTAAACCAAACTATGGCATAACTCCAGGTAACATGGCAGCAGAAAGACCAGGGAAGGAGTTATCACAAAATCCACCCTTTTAGATTCCAAAAATACTTGCTCCAAAATAAGGCCCGTTGAGTTCAATGGGGCTTGCTCCTAGTTAAGTTGGCATAGGGTTTCAAACCCAAGTCACTCCCAGAATTCCCTATTACCATCTGGCATGGATCTCTAATGGGATGGGTCAGAAATGACAGACCTGGTGAAGAGAACAAATTTTTGTTTCTGATCTTCTGGCAAGATTAAAGGATTATCTTCATCCTCAACCCCTGCTGTAAATTATTTTAGCATGGAGACCAGTCCAGATGGAGGTACCAGCTGACATATTCTCAGGGAAAGACTTTAGCAGTGAGTGCTTGTGTTTGATAAAAAGCTTAAACTTATTGAAGTGGAAAGATATGGAGCATGGCCCTGTTTTAGGCTGCTAGCAAATTATGTGGTCTGCTTGTAGTGCACTTATAAAGCGGGAAACCATGACATTAGATCATGCAGAGAGAGAGAGAGAAAGAGCTGATAGATTGGCATGAGGGTTTGATTGATAAAAGTATCTTATATTAATGGGTCATTCTGGAGTTCCCAATAAAGATCCTGGGGTCCAATACTGGAAGCTGATATGCACGGTCATTTCTTATTGTATGCTCCCTGGACAGAAAAGATACTTTAGCCACATTTCTCTGCCATGAATCATTGTACTGAAATAAATAGAAAGGAATATCTCTGAAAACCACTGGTCATTCCTAACAGGTTTTAAAAGAGGAGTTGGGTTCAGAAATAAATTTTAAAAACCCCACATTTTATACAAAACCTTATCACACCATGTGGTTAGTGTTAGAGCCAACTTCATTTCTGAGGGAATGTTCAAGGAGGCAGGAGAGGATATATTGTTAAATTATATCCTTCCCAACTTGTGTTAACAAGTTCTACAATTTAACAGAGTAACATTCCCCCTTTTAAACTTGTACAGCAGATAATGTCTTTGCCAGGCTTGTTTAAGCCTCTAAAATAAGTTTCTTGGTAATTCCCCCTTATCCCCTCATAAAAAGATTAGACACAACACAGTCTTGTATAAAATTATATAAAATAGTTTACTCACATTCTGTTCACAAATGGATCCCAGAAGGCAAATTTAGGTTACAAAATATATACACCTGGAATCTATCCCATAAGGAGATAGTTCTTTTGTCCTCTCTTGGAAGCCAAGAGAGCATCTCAGACTAAGCAGATGTTGCTTCTTCGAGGAATGGAGTCAGAGAAAGATATGGCTATTACCTGCACAGGTGAGGTCATGCCCACCTCTGGTCACATGTAGAGAAAGTCTGTCCCAGCCCAGGAGGAAACAGGAAGTTCCGACTGGCTGGTCCAGACATCGCTTTTATGTCCACTCTAGGAATGTTGTACTTGACTGCTCTGTGTTTCACATACCACAATTTCAACCCGATATTCTTTGTTATTCTGCTGCATATTCATTTGCTTCAGGTGGTTTGCATTTTTAAAGGAAATATCCTTGTCCCAATGTTTTACCTTATCCTGCCAATGTGGGTGGTGTTCAACATGTATTTACTAGATAGCGGAACCATGTGGCTTTTTCCATCACAGGCCAATCTTGTATGCTAGAGGAAAAGAAGCAGGTAACATCAAAGTGATATATGCAAAGACAATGTACCTTAATTTTTCCTTCGGCGATGCTTCGGTTAATAGCCAGTGCAATAGCAACACGACCCTTCTGATCTGAGTACAAAATTCTGGCTTGGGAACCCACAACCTAGAAAATAGAAATAACAGAAATATCTCCAATGCTCCAGATGTGAGCCAGCGACATTTCTCTTCCTCACAATACCCATCTTCAATGATTACATTATGAGGAAGCCATTAGGCTTGAAATAAATTATTATTATTATTATTATTATTATTATTATTATTAATATGCTGCCCATCTGACTGGGTTTCTCCAGCCACTCTGGGTGGCTTCAAGCAAATTATAAAACCACAGCAAAACATCACACATTAAAAGCTTCCCTATGCAGTACAGGGCTGCCTTCAGATATCTATTAAAGAAGCCTTTTATTGTTTCTGGGTGCACAGTTGTGGTGCGTGTGTGGCCCCAGCAACAGTTTATCTGGTTTGCAAATGTGCCTCCCAGGCTCCCAGAGTTTGGCAACACCTGGTTCATCCCAATCCTAGAGCTTTAGCACTTCAGCTCTTCATGTTTAGGTCATTTGTACTGATAGGGTGTCACTTGAAACATTTCTAATGTTGGACAAAAATAGCAGTGGGCAGTTTACCCATGCTTTGGGATTCCTGCTTGGCTTTTGGTGCTGAAGGACTAATGCTCATCATAAGAATAAATCACACATTGGCTGCCTTGGACTGCCTGAAAGCACTTTTTTTTTTAAAGGTCTGCCTGCCAGAAATGAAAATATTCCCTGAAAGTCCTGTTAGCTTGGAAATTTTCCAAAGCCCCTTCCAATTTACATGACCCAGTTAGTGCAGCAACTATGGCCTAGTTTTTGCTAAAGTAATAAATCTGTGTCTGAGCTGGGCTACTTCAGATTGCAGATGGGGCGCCTCAGATGTTTTAATGCTTCTCCGTGCAAAGGAAAATACCGGTAGGTGTCAGGGACAAGGGTTCCAACTTTTCTCTGGTGCTTAGTTTTCTAAGAGCAGAGAATTTTCGTACTGTATAAAAAAGCAATCCATCATGAAAGGTCTGCCCTGCAGGCATGTTTATCACCTCAGTGAGAACTAGTGACATGAATAGAACTAGGCTGGATTCTGCATACAGCCAAGCTTGGAACCAGGGCTACTTAGATAATCCACCTTTGCAGAGTTCCAACCCAGATTTTGAGGTTCCACTGAGTCAGATATGTTTAATGGAGCAAAAATTAAAATCTGTTCTTGTTCAGGAGGTACATTTCCAGAATTTGGCAAGCCAACAAGAGGAGATTCCTCTCTTTTCTGCATCTTTTCTTTAACACAATGTGTGTATGCTTAATTTGAAATAAAACCTGTAAACTGTTTTCAAACCTTACATCTTTGTAGTAAAAAAACAATGCAAATTTTAAAAATGAACTCCTCACAAAAGGCACCTCAATTTTAATCTCCCCCCCCCAAAAAAAATTAGCAATTGTACTTGTCTACAAATTGTTATATTGCGAAAATTAAAAACAACAACAATAAAAATACAAGCAAAGGCTTGGACCCTAACTTGCCTTTGAAACAGAATTTGTGTTCATAGTATGGGACTTTCCCCGCCCCTTTCCACAGCCCACTGTGATCCCAAAGATTTGATCCCATGGGTTGTTGTTGGTTCTTGGGAATGGTGTGGGAATGCAGCTTGGAGCAGCTGCATATGGAGGTGGACTTGGCAGAAATCACACACACCCTTAAGTGAATTAGAGGTGCAATTCTGGCTAATTTGTTTTTACTTTTTTAAAAAAGAGAGAGAGAGAGAGATGGATTTATTTATTTATTTTAGGAAAAGGTTTGTGTATTTCTTCATTTTGGACACATGCACAAAATCCATTCTATTCCAAAAACTGGGAGTGCTATTATTACTCAACTGGAATGGAACCAAAAGGAATGTCATAATTTCAGACGTTTCATGGAGCAGAACTGAGAGAATTAGTTTATTCCTCCTTGCAAGCCACATCATTGCTCAGCCCAATGATGGCAGCTTTGCAATGATGTGGCAAATGTGATTCAAAATGCAGAAGGCAGCATAGCCGCATGGTCATTTTATCACATGCTGTCTGATCTACTCAAGCCACAAATGAATGAGGAAAATGTGATAGTGTGAACTGGGATGCTCATGAATGTAGGCGTGTGAGACGCCTCTGTATCCAGAAGGTGATTAATTTTTTTTTTCAGAGGCCTGGAGGCCAAGGCAAATATCACATACACAAACCTGCATACTATAGCCCCACTCTGTCCCCCCCCCCCCCGTGCCTATATGTAAATTGTTTTAGGAAGGTGCCAGTGAGATTCTGGCACTGAGAACGCAGAGACAACCATTTACCAAGAAAACAGTTTTAGGTTTTTGATTGGGCTCAGTCTTCCATTTGGAAACTATGCCCTTTAAAATGATGACACTGAATCTGAGCAGTGCACACAGTCATTCTTTTAGTTGGCAGGATCCACATACCAAATTGTGCCTCCTGGCTTCCTGGATCCAGCGGATGTTATCGGAGTATTGTTGCTTCACAGATGCAGTCACTGGACAAGAGGAGGGGAGAGGGGACAAAATGGCTCATAAAGTGAGTACATTGCAGCCTAAGCCATGTGGTAACTCCAGAGGCCAGCACGTAGATACACTATATAGAGAATAAGATACAGGGAATGAAAAAGGCATGAGCACCTTTAAGATGACAAGTTAAATAGGAATGGAGGGTGGATAAACGATTGATGATTGATTGATTGATTGATTGCCACTAGGCTTGCACATAAGGGACGCGGGTGGCGCTGTGGGTAAAAGCCTCAGCGCCTAGGACTTGCTGATCGAAAGGTTGGCGGTTCGAATCCCCGGGGCGGGGTGTGCTCCCGTCGCTCGGTCCCAGCGCCTGCCAACCTAGCAGTTCGAAAGCACCCCCGGGTGCAAGTAGATAAATAGGGACTGCTTACTAGCGGGAAGGTAAACGGCGTTCCGTGTGCTGCGCTGGCTCGCCAGATGCAGCTTGTCACGCTGGCCGCGTGACCCGGAAGTGTCTGTGGACAGCGCTGGCTCCCGGCCTCTAGAGTGAGATGAGCGCACAACCCTAGAGTCTGTCAAGACTGGCCCGTATGGGCAGGGGTACCTTTACCTTTACCTAGGCTTGCACATAAACATGCACAGTCTACTAATAGGGCCTCCCGCTGCCGCTGCGCCACCGCCACGCGATTTCTGTTCTCATCCTGAGGTAAAGTACTTAACCCGAGGTACTACTTCTGGGTTAGCGGAGACTGTAACCTGAAGTGTTTGTAACCCGAGATGTTTGTAACCTGAGGTACCACTGTACTTTATCTATTTAGCAAATAAACCACCCTTCATCACACTGTAATCCCAAAGCGGTTTCCAATAAAATAACAAAAGCAAGATAGCATGTTAATGACCAAATATAACCAACTGCCAGAGATAAATGTCAAATATGTGCACCAATACTGAGGAAACATTATTTTAAGCCTGCCCAGGCATGATCTCTTCCATGATGCTTGCAGTTCAACTGCAAGATCCTTTAATTAAGCGTTGAGGATTAATATGCCTGTCTTTTTAATAACCATGAATAAGACATCTGCTTCCTTAGGAGAATTATACTGCATTTTAAATTCCATAGGGAACTATCCTGTAAAAGGACAATGGGAGACTTGAATGAAAAAATGTGTTTAATGGGCATTTGCAAAATATGACAGAACAAATACAAAAGGGAGTATTAATATCTCTGAAAGGCTTTAGATCACCCTGGAAAACAAACATGGTAAATCTGGGGTGCAAAACAGCTCAAGGAACAAGCATGGACTGCCCACTTCTATTCTGTCCAAGTGCGGCAATTCATTCACCCTTCCTAGGTAGAATCACTGACCTTTCATTAGGTTGACTTTGAAAATCCTTCCTGAATTGCTGAATCTCACATTTAAAATAAAAAGGGGGGAAAGTTGCCTCTTTTCTCATGAAACCGATCCTTTATCAATTTACTTTGTTGCCTCTGCTGCTTGCTGATCTTTATTTAGGTTCCAGAAGATACTAAAAGTATGTTGTGATCTCAGCCACATTATTTGTGTCAGCAAGGAAACTGACTCCCTAGCCTCAGAGTTATTTTGTATTTTATTTTTACATCATCCAAGCCTCTCCAAATATACACAGGAAAGCACATTCTTCACATAAAACCGGTAAAGACAATTTCACTCCCACGCCAGCCTTGATGCAGAGAGGTCATCATTTCTCAGCAGATATTCTAATTTTTACAGAGTGTCACTTCAATGGAATAACCTTGGACATACTAATTTTGACTTTAAGAGTGTTGCAGGAAGCAACCATAATCACATTTGAGTGTGTGTGGTGCAAAACACCAGCATTAGACTTTATATATCGTATTTTTTGCTCTATAAGACTCACTTTTTCCCTCCTAAAAAGTAAGGGGAAATGTGTGTGCGTCTTATGGAGCAAATGCAGGCTGCACAGCTATCCCAGAAGCCAGAACAGCAAGAGGGATTGCTGCTTTCACTGCATAGTGATCCCTCTTGCTGTTCTGGCTTCTGAGATTCAGAATATTTTTTTTCTTGTTTTCCTCCTCCAAAAACTAGGTGCGTCTTGTGGTCTGGTGCGTCTTATAGAGCGAAAAATATGGTAGGTTAATGCACAACAACCAAAGTATCCTGGGCATTATGTTTCACAGAAGCCTATTTGCTTGTAGTAGCTATAGTTCTGAGGCACCAAGAATTAGTCTAGTCCTTTCAATAGCAGACCTGATGCTTCCATTGCTATTTATCTATTGACTGCCCTTAGCAGAGAGCTGGAAGTAACAGCTAACAAAAGGAGTGGTACCAGCACCATCATCAACGCTGGTGAGAAAGATGGAACAGCTCTCCATGTACACATAAAAAAATCACTGGAATTGACAGCTGATACAGCCACGCAGAGGCTTCTGTACACCTGAGGTGGGTGGGTTAACAAGGTTCTTAGCTGAAGATTGGTCTTGCTCCTCATATCTTTTCCTTCTGCTTCACATTGTGTGGTAGTCCTTCTTTCTGCTTCATAGCATGGTGTGGCATACAGCATCAAAGGCTATACAGTTTAAGGGCTTGCTCACCGTGCATGAGAATCACTTGGCTACTCATCAGTTGCTCACAGCTGACTGTGAGGTAACTGACCTCACAGAAAAAACTTTCCATTTGATGTGATTAGAGCAGATCTAAAAGTTCTCCCTGTGGTGGCCTTTCTGCACATTCTATGAAAAATATATTAAATAGCTGTTTACGACTGTTAAAGCCCCAAATGGCTTAGGACTGGGACACCTTTTCTATGGCTGCATAACTCTCCACCTAAGAAAGCTCACTTTGCCCCCTCTTTGGTTACTTTCTGTCCTCACTATGCGAGGACCTTCCTTTGCAGTAGGCATCTAACCTGCCAAGTCATTAGTGACAATCTCTCCTGAAATATCCAATACTTGAAGTGCTTTACCTGCTGTAACTACTTTATCTGTCTACAGGGTGCCAATGTGGTGCCCCCTAGATGGTTTTGAACTCCAGTTTGCATCAGAACCAGCTATTGTTATGGCCAATGATCAGGGATGATAGGAGATGTAGTTCAGAAGCATCTGGAAAAAGCACCACGTTGGTTACCCCTCGTCTATTAGTTTGCATTTTAACTGATTATTTAAATGCTTCTTCTGTCATGTGGCAAATCACCTTGAGTATCTTAAAGGAAATAGCAAGGCAAAAACATTTTTTAAAATAATAAATAAATAATGTGACAGGTTTCTGTCTTTACAGTTTTTGGCATTCCTTTTCAATTCTGCTTGATAAAATTATTTATTTATTATTATTATTATTATTATTATTATTATTATTATTATTATTAAAAACAGAGGCAGCTTCCCTTCTTCAGAATGACAGTGTATGGCTAGGAGCCTGAATGTGGAATGTCCCAAATTCAAAGAATTGGAATTTTGTTTTGGTCATTATACTAATGATATGCACATTCCACAAGAGGAGTGTTTGAATGGCCCAACAAAGGAGCGACTGTAGCTATTAACCAGCCACTCAATGGCCAGCTTGATCTAAAGTTGCTGACTTGGTGTGTCAAAAATGGATCCCATGAGGCCATGTTCTGTACCTATCTGTGGAAGACAAAGAGGCAATTCAAATGTCCATATGGAGAATATGGGTTGACTGGAACCAGGAGGAATTTGGTTCACAGTGAAGCCACTGTGTGTTTGCTTCACCACAGGCACAGTTTTTGCCACTCAGCTCACACTGACCACACCATAATCCCTCCACTTCTGGAACTTTTCCAAAAGAATGGTAAACGTGGTTTGGGTTGCAGCAAGGTCCAAGGTAAAGCAAGCAGACATTTCCCCATGTTAACAAACCCTGCAGAGATCCATTCAACAGGCTTTCTCAACCTTCCAATATGTCACTCTTGAAGATGAGGACTGTAGCTGAAGTTCTGCTTCTAGCTATAGCATAGCTGAACATAACAGAGCATTCAGTAACAAAGAGGTCAAGGGGGATTCCTAGAAAGGTTCATCTTATTAGACATCCACTCCACTGAAATTCAGTAGTTGTTTCTCGCTGAATTCCTCTGTCCATTTCTCTGCCAAGCACAACAACAAATTCAATAACTGAGATGCGACCTAATCTCCTTCAGTCAGCTGGATTTTTAAAATGTCTATATATACACACATATACACACACACACAATTCTGATGGGCACTTTCTTGTGAGACACAGCCTTACAGCTTTATCTGGCATTAAAATAGTTTGGGTCTCTATCCCCCTTGAATGGTGGGAAAGTCAAGGCAGTCTTTCTAGGGTCGGATGCCATACCTTCCGGGAATATCTGCACTGTGAGAATGAGAGCGTTCCAGCTTGTCACTGTGTTTGTCATCACCCAATCGCACAAAACAAAATAGTCTTTTGCAGGCCCCCTATAGTTCCATATGGGCAGGGGGAAGAGGTACCTTTGCAGAAGGACCATAGCTCAATGGCAGAACATGCTCCTTGCATTCAAAAAGTCCCAGGTGCAACCCCTAGCATCCCCAGGTATGAGCTAGGAAAGACTCTCTATGAAACCAGGTAGGGCTGGGTGATACCCGTCTGAAACTCTGGCACTATTGCCAGTTACTACAAGCCATATTGAGCTAGTTGAACTATGGTCTGCCTTAGTATTGCAGCTTTCTATGTGTGTTATTAGGCAAAGGTGCTCTTTTTTAAATTCCAAAGTTTGGGGCCATTGCCAGCAATTTGCTCACATCTACTCATTTCCTTAAAATTAAATAAATTAAAATCATATTTAAAGTATTGTAGTGGGGTTAGCAAACTTTGTTAATATTGAGGGGCACATTTTCTCAGGTGTCAGGGGCTGTATGCTGGCAGAGGGCAGGACTAGAACTATATGTGGGTGGGTCTACACCTTCTCTCTCATCCTCTCTCATTCTCTCTCTCTCTGGCCCTCCTTTTTCTCTTTCACTCCCTCCTCCATTCCACCAAACAGGTTGCTGGCAGAAGAACAGACCACTCTTGCCAGAAGTCTAAAACTATCCCTTGCAGAGGGACTTTGAAATTAGGGTTAAATTAGGCTGAGGGCCATGTGCAGCCACTGGTTGCCCACTCCCATCTTACAGGAAGTCTTCAATCCTTTGCCAGCAAACCAGTCAAGAGATGTCAAGATCAGAAAGCCAAGTAATGAAGACTTCATATGGTGAAACCGCTGTTCAGTCCTTAAGTATGACAACATGAATTATTTTGCTTCCAGTGTGTCATCAGGTATATGACCTCATTGTATGAAAATATTATATTTAATTCAGTCTGTCGTATCTGCGTCCGATCTTATTCCCCAAAAGCTCAGTTGCATAGATGGGGTGGTATTCAGCTAAATAACTGAACTCATGCAAGGATTACCACTAGTGCAATTTCCTCCCCTCCCTGCCCCCCTGTGCTTTCCATCTTCAAATCTTCCCTGGAGGGTTGGTGGAACTCCCGAGCAGATTTAGGAGGCACACAGTGGTTGCGGGGGGAGAGGAGAACATTATATTGTGCAAATAGAAATCCTTGTGCTGATGGAGCATTAGTCTTAATGCTATGTTAAATACAACCTCTCATTTTACCCCAGATCTCCCACTCTGAGCCCTACACTCTGTCAGTCACTCTGGCCTCCTCTTGATGTTTCTACTCAAGATTTACTTGGTTTTGTTGCCTGTAATATAGGAAGAGGTTGCAGATGTCAATGACCCTGCAAACACACGTGGAAATGGCGAGAAGTTCCAATGGCTATAAAAGACATATGTGAACTCTGCTGTCAGAGGCAGCATGCCTTAGAACACCGGTTGCTGGGAATCACAGATGGGGAGAGTGCCATTTTGCTCATGTCCTGCATGAGGGCTCCTCAAAGGCCTCTGGTTGGCCTCTGTGAGAACAGAGTGCTGGGCTGGATGTGTCCTTGGCCTGATCCAGCAGGGCACTTCTGACATTTCGCGCCCAGAAGATGTGTCTGTCTGGGAAATTTACCTTGAAGTGGATAATAATTTGGTATTTATGGTCTTAGTTGCAAGACACAATAAACTGCAGGTAGGTTTATCCATATCCCAGATTCACCTTCCATACTAGAAAATGGGTCGTCTTACCTCCCTGAAGCACAGCTTTCTCAAGCACTGATGTTGCAATGAAGTCGGTGGTTGCCAAATCTTCTGGGTTGCCTGAGGTACAAACCCAACGGAATGGTCCAAATCCCAAAGAAAAAATGTCACTGGGAAGGGAATATGTTTCACGATTAGAAGATAGCTGAAATTCCTGCCATATTTATCCTGGCAGTTAGCAATGCTTTTCTTTCATTAACTGAAGATGAAAGAATTCCAGCTATTTTAAAAAAACACACTAATCCAAACACTAAGTTCTTCGGGCCATTATTTTTGAATTTCCACCAAGGCTTTACAGATGTAAGCTACTGTTTCTGTCTGTGGGTATCACACCTGTCATAAGCACGTTCTGACAGAAGAACAGGGAGGTTTAAGTGAAGAAGCAACCAGCTAATTTCTTCTACTCAGAGTAGACCCATTGAAATTACAGGCAACAACCATTTCCTGCAGGGCTTCTCTTCCCGGCCCCTGCATATGTTGGCAGGGCATGCAAAAGCACGCATAAGTGCATTTAGTCCCCATTTCACCCTCTTCCCAGTCCAAAAGGACCCACACACCTGCAATTATGCATCAGTTGGACACACCTAAAATGGTTGTCACCTGTAATGGACCTAGGTTAGTCATGTCCATTCATTTCAATGGGTAGAAGAACTCGGTTGGATACAACACATATTTTATTCTTCAACTACATTCATAGTTAGCAGCTAGGGTGGGTTTAGTAATTCCTGGTTTAGTAATGCAGCATGAAACCAGGAGCGCAGGAAAGGAGTGTGGAAAAGGCAGGGATTTCCCTTTGGAATGCCCTATAATTTACATTTAAGATGTGTTAGCTGGTCTATATTCTCTGGGGTGCAAAAAGAAAAAAGAAAAGTGGGGGAGTAAGTTCAGTCTTGGAACACACTGCGTTTTGTCTCTCAAGTGTTTCATCTCTCTTGCTCGATTCTCTCATTACAGTGGTACCTCGTGTTACAGATGCTTCAGGTTACAGAGGCTTCAGGTTACAGACTCTGCTAACCCAGAAATAGTACCTCAGGTTAAGAACTTTGCTTCAGGATGAGAACAGAAATCGTGCGGCGGCAGCATGGCAGCATCAGGAGGCCTCATTAGCTAAAGTGGTAATTCAGGTTAAGAACAGTTTCAGGTTAAGAATGGACCTCCAGAATGAATTAAGTTCTTAACCCAAGGTACCACTATACTTTCCTCCAGCTCAGAATTTGTCTGATAAATCCCCATCAGCTCTCTATACATGTTCATATCCACATGACAGAGTGGCAAATGGGACGAGCTTCTCTATTCAAGGAGCTCACATTAGTGTTTAAAGCCCTATAGCAACTTAGGTCCCAAATATCTGAAAGACCATCTTCACTCCTACTGACGTTCTTGGGTGTTAAAGATCTGCAGAGAGGGTTTCTCTTGATAGTACCTTCACCCTCAAAAGTACAGGGAAGTAAAGCCCCCAAATTGTGGAAGACCCTTTTCACTGACGTGTGTTAAGCATCTTCACTTAACAGTTTTCTCCATGTGCTGAAGATGCACTCTGGCCTTTGACAACTAAGGAATTTTGTTTTATGGGACCGACCTCTTTAGCTGAATTTATACTGTTCTGTTCTATCTGGAATGGTTTCATTTAGTTTTTATAACTCTGGTGGTTTTATCTGTTTTCATTATTGTATATTCTGTTGTAATCTTCCCCGGGACTGTACGGTGAAGGGCAGCTAAGAAACCTTTTGTGAACTGCAGCTTTTAAGAACCCATCTTATAGCTTCTGGTCTACCGACAGATTATTTAATCACAAAAGACAATTCAGTTTTTATGAATATACAGGGATGACAAAAAATGGTCCCAAACAGGAAAACTCATTCAGTGTCTTTCTCCTTCTCTTCCTAATCCCCACCCAAAGCACAAGATTCAAGTCTTCTTTCTACATTGGTGTTCCACATTTTATTCTCTCCTACATACCCCATAATGTGTTGGACGTAAGAAGGGTATCGAAATTCAGCTTTGCTGGTACCTCTTTTCTCGATGTCAGCACCTTTGGAACAATTTAAATATAGGTTTCAATTTAAAGTGCTGGGGTTTTTTTTACCTTTAAAGCCCTACACAGTTGTTGTTATTATTGGATATGGAATTATGCTGCTTTGCATGTTGTGCTGGATATGGCTGCAGAAAAATAGGATATAAATGTGATGATGATGATGATTCAACCCTTTTGCCAGAGTTTTACAGACAGGGTTTGGGTGAGCAGGATTGGATAGCTCTCCAACTGGCTGACAGTGGGGCGTATTGGCAAAAGTTATACATTTTAAATGCCACACAGTAGGTATTGCATGCAGGAGAAATTAACATGAAACTCACATGTGATTCTTCTTGAATGTGAGATCATCATATACCAATGGTTAGATGCTTTTTCCTACACAGAAAAGCGCCCCCCTTTCCTGTAGAAAATATCCCCTGTTCTTGGGATATGTTATCTGCTGTACTCGGCCAAATGCACTACTTGCTTAACTTATGCAAAAAGGAAAAGAGCTACTTACCTGCTCTCTGAGCTTCTAGAAGGAAAGCATTTCCATAATCCCAGAAAAACATTCCTTGATCAGAGAGCCTGTTGATGGCAGCCACTTGTCTCCTCAGACTGAAAATGGAAAGTTATAACGTTCTCTCAACACTATATGAATTTCCATAAAGAAAAATTATGAGCATGCACTAGGCCCTGAAATGAATGAACCAAAGTCTGCCATGTCTTAATTGCAATGGGTCTACTCTGAGTAGGACTAGCATTTAATACCACCCGTTATTTACAGTCCTGTGTTTGATTTGCTTATTCTTTAAAGCACCCTGGGATCTTACAGGATAAAGGGCAGTTAAAAAGTGTAATTCATTATTAAGACTGAGACTAGTCTAATTAACACTGTTATTCTGAAGATAACATGAGACAAGGATACACTGCAAACTTAGAAGAAGGTAGGAAAGAGATCATCACAGTAAAATAATGAAATGGGTGTATTTATTTATTTGCATTGAAATTTATGAGGCACTTTTCCATCCAAAAGGGGCCCTTAGAGTGGAATATTGGAGGGTGAAGCATAAGAGTTATAAAATTAATGCAGTAAAAAGTCAATCAAAATAAATACTGAAAGAATAACGTATGAAATCCTAAGCTGCAAAAACAAACAAAAATCCCCAAGCAATCCATCAACATAGTCAATACTGCATGCACATAAATAAAATAGTAGGAGGTAGTTTTCATCAGACAAATAAAGGTCATTAAGGAAAGAGCTAGGCAAACTTTCCAGGAGAGAGAATTCCTTTGTCTGAGCACTGCAACAGAGAAGGCCCTTTCCTACATTCCCAACAGCCTCTGAAACTGTTGGTGGGATCAAGGTCTCCCTTGAAAATCTCAGTGGATGGGTATGCAGCCCTGGCAAAATAATTTGTGTTCCTAAAAAGGTAACTATTAATTGACATAGGCTGACAGCAAGTGTGAGAGTGGGCAACCATGGTTTGGGGGCAATGACTGCCCCTATCATGTACAAAGTGATTATATAGATGAGCAGACTCGAAGTCTTCCCCATCTTGCTGTTTACCTTCCTGCAGTCTGATATTTGAATGTCTTTTGAACCCAGAGAGGCTCCAATACTGGAAGTAAACCCAGCTGGGGAAGGAGGTGCTGGGGCAATGGGAGCGGGCATGGTTTGCCCAATGTTGAATGCAACCTTCTACTATTGAGCCAGCTTCCTTGAGTGGCCTTCTTGTCCCTGGAAAATTTGAAGTCAGAAATTCTACTGGCCTCCCACATTCTAGGGAAGAATGGTTATCACTCAGGTAGGACATTTCGTTTTCTGGCAACTCAGCTCTCCTCACGCACATGCTCTTTTTGTTCTTTAAGTCAAACCCTTTTCTCACTTCTGATTTGGGCAGACAAATGGATCTGCTGCTATGTTGCGTCTAATTTAAACCATCAAATCTGTTTGACCTAGCATCAGTCGATCGGAGTGACTCCTGGCTCCCAAACCATCTTTTATGAAAATGAGACCTAACAGGAACAAGCTACAGGAAGAGAATCATTACCGCTAATCTATAGAGCCTAATTCCCTAATTCCCAGCTCCTGTGAGTATGCATTGGAAAAACAAGCAGCTGGCGATGGCTCAAAATCAATGCAGCTGGGTCACTTAACATTTGAAGCATTCTCAGAAATAAAACTCCTCTTCCTGCACAGTCATTTGCAGATTTGATTTTAGAGCAAGGCTGAAGAAATGAATGACATTTCTGTAGTCTGCTTCGACCTTCAGAAAGGAGGATTATTCTTTCTGGTGCATAGTTGTGCAACTGAGTTTGTCATAAGTGTATGATGCTGATGAAGAGATATCCTTTCAGACTGAATTTGATATCCCAGTGTGCAGTTTCTGGTGTTCAAATTTTATGAATGTCATTCCAAAATCAATTCCACCCCCCTATAGCTAGCTAGATAGATAGACAGATAGACCCCAAACTTAACTGTGTCTATAGAAGGAAAGTGAATATTACAAGAGACATTTGACCTCACAACAGAAGCAGAGTTTTGTCTAAAAAATTGTCCCAAGAAAACTTGTGCAAATTATTGAAGTACCTCTCTTGCACTAGGGTTCGGAATTTCACAGGATTGCTGGACATGAGCTGGTTAGCCTCCTTAAAGCTCAGCTGTACCGGGTAGTAGCCTCCATTAAAAGGATTGTGACAAGATGTTTGGTCAGACCCCAAATCAGCTAGCAGTTCTCCAGTGGTATTGAATTCCTCTGCAAGTCTCTCCCTGCACACAGAAAGAGGAAAAAGTGAACAACTATAGACCAGATTTTGGTATGGAAATAGAAAAGTAGATACCAGGAGCACCTAGACGAAATTTTGGTAAATTAGCTCCTTTGTATTGCTAAGCGATGGATGCATTGTAGGGAATGGCACAACCAACACTTCAAGCAGTTGTAAATCACACTGATTTCAATGACAAATACTTCAATCTCCCATTAAAATCAATGAGGCTGAAGTTGCGGGGAGAAATTTCATGGCACATTTTTATCAGAACTGCAACATGGTTTCCCCGCTCCTCCCCTGCTATCACAAGGTTCATTATTAGCTACTTACCAAAGATCTACCACATTCCCATGATATCCCAGACTAAGAGCCATTTTCTTCTTCTTTGCTTCTCTGTGTACAAGTCAAAAGGGATTAACTTTTAACAATTCAAAAGCAACTTAATTTTTTAAAAATTCCATGTCATGATAGTTTTAGGTTTAAAAAATACTGAACAATGTTGCTGGGGGGGAAATGTTCAGATAAAGACTTTCAAGCAAATAACAATGTCTAAAATCCTCTTGAAGCTATAAAGAGAGATAAAAGTACTCTTCTGACATACTGCATTTTTCTTATCTACATCCAGGGACCTCTTTGTTCTTACAATCCCCTCCTTGACATCTGACCTGACTGCCTGTCCCATTTCTCTGTATGTCATTGGCTGATCTTCTCTGATGTCAAAGTGAGTATTCAGGCAGGGATGTCACAGATGTCCTGTAGGTACCAGAAACTGTTCTGGCCTTGAGGACTTGGATTATTACCTTTAAGACTCTGAAGTGTTTGAAATTCCAAAAATGCAGGAATAACTCTATTTAATAAATTAAACATATACAAATCAAGACGGTACTATCTGTTATTGGATAGTATCTGGCTGATGCTAATCAGGTGAGAGATTTGAAAGCAGGCAGACAACTCTTGTTGTTACGTGATATTATGTTATGTGATATTTATGTTAATAGTGTGGTTGTTAGCAGTGATCTGTTCTGCAGTTTGAGCACTGGCGGAGGAAAAGGAGTGCAGGGGGAGTGCACCGCACCCGGCAGTACGACCCCGGTGAGGTGCCATCGCGGTTGGCCCCCCGCCTGTGCTGGGTGCCACGCCCCAGGATGCTCGTCATGCCCCTGCGGCAGCACGCCCCACCCCGGGACACGCCCCAGCTCCGCCCCCGCCTGCTCTCTGGCCCCCAGTGCTGGAGCATGAAGCTCCGCCACTGAGTCTGAGTTCAAAGCACTAAAGAATTCATTTATGTTCTGCTCCAAAGTGGAAAAATTATTCACACTAAGGCAGGTAGGGGAACCTGTGACACACACACCATGTTGTTTTTCTCCAACTCCCATCAGCCGCAGTCAACATGGTGAATGCTCAGGGTTGATGGGAGAAAGCCACAGATTCCACACACCTGCACTAAGGCGGACATGGCAGAAGACGTGAGCCTTGATTGTGCTGAAAAAATAGGACAAGAATTTTATACATGTAAATTCCTATTTCAAGGAATGTGGCAAGTTGTATGTGTCATGTTTTTCACCATTGCAAAGTCTTAAATTGTTAGCCAGTTTCTGCCCCTCTTCACTACACACCTTTAAAACAAATAGGGGAAACAGATGTCAGGACCAGCCCCAAGAGAGTTTTTTATTTTAGTGAGGAGCACTGACCTAGTAGTCACTCACTTCTGAGAAATGTGAGGTTAAGCACTAGAAATAAACCATAGCAGAGATAGGGCAGAGAGGGTTGCCTGCCCCAGACCTTTTCTCCACACTGCAGAAAAGTCCTTTGGTGGGATGTGGAGTTAATTAGCAAAACGCTAAAGAATGTGTTTATTGAGCCATACCTGAGCTGAGCAATACAGTGGTCCAGACTGCTAGTGATTTCCATCAACCATCCCTGCTGGTGACGCTTTAAGAGGGCCGCTTCATCAACCTGAGAGGTTACATTAGATAAAATTGAATAGCATTTAACAAGCAACTACTGAACTTGAGGATAATTTGCCTTTAATTACTTATCTGATTCATTTCCTACCCTTTACCATAAGTCTCCAGAGCAGGTCACAGCAATTTAAAAATACAATATTAAAAACACTTGAAAACAAATTACAGTTACAAGGATAGAATGGGTCTTAAATATATATATATCCCAAGTGTCAAAGGCCAGGGTAAAGAGGTGCATATTCAGCATACAATGGAAACTATATAATAAAGATGTCATGGGCAGATCTGTGGGGAGGGAATTCCTCAACCTAGGGGTTTCCACAGGGAATGCTCTTGCCCAGATCACCCCCCACCCTGAACCTCTGAGGGAAGGGGAACTAAAGACTGCTCTCTTTGCTGATCTTAACACCTGAGAGGGTCTGCAGGGAATGAAGCAGCCTTTCAGATTTAAGGGTCCTAAGTCATTCAGGGCTTTAAACTCTATTGTGAGCACCTTGAATGTGGTCGAGAAATGATCTGGCAACCAATGTGAACAGCAGGTGACTGAGACCAGTAGTGGTGTGTAGATCTGAGGCCTAGCCTGGGACAGGCCTCTCCTAGCTGAAGAACCACAAATGATCAATCAGTGAGATTTCTGACCCAAGCAAATTTAGAAACAAGATTTTCTCTCCATCATCAGTGGTAAAATTACACAGGTCACTGAAGTCCTTTATTACCCTGTTTAACAGCATAGCTATAAAGCTGTTATTATAGTAAGGCCTGTTTCACATGAGAACATTTCAACTCCATGGGGAAACCTTTTATTGAGTGAGCAAGATGTGCACGTCTGCCAACCACCATATAGCTTGAATTACAATCTGCCCAACAAAATTCTTGTTTGGTTAAGAAAAACAAATTCACATTAGCAAATCCTTTCATTATTGTTTGACCTTTTTTGTTGTTGTTTTAAAGCCCAGCTGCTGGTTTAAATGGGTGGAAGCATTTTTTTCAGCAAGTCAAGGTCTAGGGCTGGAGTGGGTAAGTTAGTGCGCAGCTCACTTAAGACCACAATCCAAAAGAGAATAAAATGCATGTAACCCCACTGAAAATCAACGGGCTTAAGCACACTTAAATCAGTTTGGGGTTGTGGCCTAATGTTCTGTGTCAGTTTTTACCTGAGGGGTTCATAACCTTTAGATAAAATGATGAATTGTTTAACAGTGCGATCCTAAACTTGTCTCTTCAGGTGCAAACCCCATTAAGTTCAATAGGGTTTACTCCCAGGCAAGTGGGTACAGTGCTGTAGCCTGAGACATTTGCCCCTCTCTAAGCTACTAAAACCTTAACTTTTGCTAGAGTTTCCTTGTAAGCTCTCTCTTCTTAAAACCCACTTGTTCATTAAAATGCCTTAACACAATCACAAATGGGAGGGAAGTACAGGGAGCGGCCACATGAGAATGGACCTTTTCAGGGGAGGTTGATTTAAAAAAAAAAACTAAGCAGAAGCATACAAATAAACATACAGGCTTACCTCAGCAATAATTCCCACACAGCCAGCAATGACTGCAGCCTTGGCTTGAGCACCACTCATTCCTCCAAGGCCAGATGTGACAAAGACTTTCCCAGCCAGATTCTCCACTCCCAAGTAGCGACGGCCCGCGTTGAGCACTGTTAGCTAAGGCACATTGCAGAAAAGGGTGGTGACTGTGCATGGTACCCTATGGTGTCATTTACCAATGGCAATACTTCTATCGTATCTCCATTTGTTTATCATTTGCACTTCTCATTTCATCTACTCAACAGAACTTTACATGCTCAAGAGTGAGCATGTAAAGGCCTGAAACAAAGCAAAGGAGGCTTCAGTCCAACCACTCAGGATCAATTACAGGCAATTAAAACAGAATACATTTCATTTTCTCCTACGCTTCTGTGTGAGCTACTGCTCTGGTTGTCCTTCCCATTCGGAAGGTGACAGTTCTGCTGTATTAGTAGTGCTTTGGTGGCGGTGGAAAAATTCCACTCTCATGCACCTGATGCAGAGATAGGGCAGAATTGCCTGCCCCCAATGGGCCTTATAGAAGCCTATATCAGGTAATGGTTTTTTTCACAAAGCAGTTCCCTTGCAGCACCCAGCTTGAGAGTTGGTGGCTTATATACATTACAATGAGCAATGTGTCGCATGGGGCTTGTTATGCATTCAGTGGTCTGTGTTTGCCTGAGCTTGAGTCTGGACTAAGGATGCTGAGCCCCTGTGTTCTGATTTGATACATTATATCCAATCACAGAACATTTCAGGATTGGGGCCTCTGCCATTGGCCCTTAAACTCTGACTCATGATTCGCAGCTAGGTAGTTTAGACAGCCAATCACGTTGGGAGTGGGAGTGGCCCAGGCCTTCAGAAATGTATATAAACAGTTGTTTTGCCCCTGTTGTCCAGTTCAGTAGTTTAATAAAGGTTCTTGCTGTTATCACTGTGTCTTGCCGGAATGCACCTACACTTCAGCACTTTAGAGCAGAGAATGGAGCAGTGGGTCAGCTCTGCATTTGTTGTTGTTGTCGTTTGTTAGAAATACTAAATAGACCTTTAGTCAGAAGAGAACTGATGCTTCCTTTTTCTACAAATGATACATTCTGCCCAACAGTGATAGTGAGCAGTTCTTACCACAGTTCCATGGACTATTCCCTGTGGTCCAATGTAGCAGTAGCTACCTGCTGTCATCTGTCCATACCTGTCAATAGGAGTGAATGCAAGGCAGTTTTTCAGTCAACTATGGATGTTGTTTTATTTTTATATATTCTGCCCCTATATTACTCTGTTAGTCTAGTAGTGCAACATTTCCTAAGTAACGGTACCCTTTGACACATTTCTCCATATTTCTCTTTTTCTCCATGTAGCTTCCTATGGTGCGATTCTATAAATTACTCAGAAATAAGCCCCACTGAATTACACAAATATAAGCCCCACTTCCCCAAGGAAGTGAATGCATGGTTTCAGCCTTTGGGTTATATTTCTGCATGTATACATATAATGTTCTATCCCTTCACCTGCCACAAAAAGTTCCCAATTCAGAACTAAAAAGCAGACATCAGAAATTAATTGGGAAAATTAATTAGGACAATGGATAACTTACATTGTAACCCCCATTGCAAACAGTTTCTCATATTCATCTCTGGAAGAATAGTTAGGAATCACCTAAACAAAGCAAGGAAATGTGTCTTATTTAGAGCATTTTGACAGCACTTTTCAGCTGACCAGGCAGCCAGAGAACTTTATACAGGTAACTAAAATCAAGCCAGTCCCTGTCATCAGAACTGCAATCTAAAAGACATGACACAGAAGGAAAAAGGGAGGAGAGGGGCAAGTAGACATCAGTTCATAATATTACAAGAATTAAAATAGAAGTCCTGAGGCAGGGAGGAAGGTGAAAAGAGAGAGAGGTCTCTGATTAACACTGTGATTCTACCACCTTGCCAGCACAATACAACCAACCTATTATGGGTGCTCCCCAGCCAAAGGAATGCACACAGCAGATAGTTAACTGTATTGTCAAAAGTGGACACTTACAGAAGTTCCTACGGCTCTGAACACCCACACATACCAGTCTAGCATCCAGGCAGCTAGTTCCTGGTCTGTGCTCTATGGAGCAGTTGCAGCAACAGGGGGCACCACACACCCTCCACCAGTTTATGTGCCTGTGTGAAAACTGCCTCTGCTCTTCCCTCTTCAATCCTCTCCTGGTTCCAAGAGACAGTGGTACAGGAGAGGGTGGGGAGACACCCAGCCCTTCACTTGCCTGACCTGCCTCATCCTCCAATCCCTTCTGAGCTCCATTCTCCAGCTCTGGAGCTTCCCCTGCCTCTCGCCTCTGGCTGGTACAGGTCCCCACAAATCACTAGCCCCCTCTCCTGAGCCAGACTCCAGCCCCTCTTTTCCCTGTCTACACTCATCAGTGTCCTGCCATTCCCCGACACAAGCTTACTAATGCTGAAAGTGTGAGGGAACCCATTTGAACAAGCAAGGAGATCTAGTTTTAGATGCTCCAATTATAACTAATAAAGTTTGACCCTATAGTAATTTGGAAAGTCGGAGAATATTCAAGAACACCCAGATCTTTTCCTCTCTCTGTCTCTCTTTTCCAAGGCCGCAGGGAAAGGACAGCAGGAAAAACAACAGGGTGTTATTGGATGTAGTGGTGGAGGACAAATTCGATTCAGTTTGCATTTAAAGGTGACCCTATCTGATTCACACTTTCTGAAACAAACAGTACGTGAACCCAAACACGGCCAACCTTTGATCAATGAGGCAAAGCACAGCGCATACCAGAAAAAGACTGTGGGTTGTGACAAATGATAGTAAGCAAAGAGAGGACAAGATGACAGCAGCTATTTACCATGCCGTTGGTTATGACTAATCGAGGAGCGTTGCGATGGCTGGGGAAGAGTCCCAAGGGATGCCCACTGTACATGACCAAGGTCTGATCTTCAGTCATCTCAGACAAATAGTGCATCACCAGCCAGAACTGAAAGATGGAGATAGAATGGGAGAAAGGAGCAGGCTGAGCTTCCTTCTTATATTGATCTGTGTTTCTAAGGCTTTTAAAGGGCAAACCAGGCAAGTTGGTGGCAGGCCACCATTTTAGATTAAATGGGTGGGTTACTAGCCAATTCTTATAAAGTGACTTAAAGTGCAACATTGGCAAGTGGAAAGCCAGGTAATGTATCACACACAAACACACATGCCTTTCCCCTGAAACTGCTTCTCCCCACCCATTTCCCCCCCTTCCAGTTGGGTTCTGAAACTAGAAGTAATTCACATGGGGGGGTGGAGAGCAGTGTTTGGGGGGGGAACATGAGCCCTGGGCTTATACTGAGTAGTCCATCTAGCTCAGCATTGCTTGGCAAGGCCCCGGGCCCCGCAGTTCCCTTAGATAATAAGCACATGGACACGAATGTTTAGGTTAATGGGATAAAATAGGCCACAACTTTATTGGTTACAGATGTGAGTGGTTTGGCTTAGGCATTGGGTGAAACCAGACTATATCCTGATACTGCCTGTCTGCAGGGAGTCTCATAAGGGTATACCACTGGTAGGGGGAGCCCTATTATATACATCAAATTGGGGCACCCCGGGGTCCACGATGGGGTCGTGGCATGGCCCTAGCCCATGCCCAGGCTTCGGACAGGATCCACACCCCCAGATCCCTTTCATGGGATACCCTTAATGAGGAGGGGCAGGCGGAGGCAACAACCTCCTCTCCCATAAACAAGGCCTACCCAGTGCCTAACTTTACAAAGTTTTGACGATCGCTACAAGGTAGGGGAAAACCAAATGGCTGGTACCAATCTGTCAAGTGGAAAAACTCCTACCTGCCCCCAACAATAAGGCGGCCTACATTAGTCCGTGGCAAGGCTGATGTCAAGCAATACATAAAAAAGAGCGGGGTGGGGTGGAGAGCAGTGTTGGGGGGGACACATGAGCCCTGGGTATATACTGAGCCAGTTCATCTAGCACAGCATCGTCAACACCAGCCTTCCACGCCCTGGTGCCTTCCAGATGTCATTGGACTACAGCTCCCTCCATCCCTGTCCATTGACAGATGTTGGGAGTTGTAGTCAAATGACTTCTGCAGAACACCAGGTTAGGGTTCCTGGTCTACAGTGATTGGCAGCAGCTTTCCAGGGTTTCAGACAGGGAATTTTTCCTAGTCCTCCCTGGAGATTGCACCAGAGGTCTTTTGCATGCAAGGGGTATGCTCTACCTACTAAGCTCGGGCCCTTCCCCTGAACTAAGCGGGTTACGGCTCAGCACCCCTTCACATGCCACATTTTCAATTGCCTCTCCTCCCTGCACCAGAAATAACACTTTCAGGAATAACGTTGCTGCAACATCTTTACAAACGGTCTCGTTTTTCATGAAACAAAACACTGAGAACAAACTGTCCTTATCGCAGTGAAAGAAAATCATTCATCCGACTGCTATTCTTAAGTAACCAGTGACAAAGGCATATTGTTTTGCTCTGCTGTGAAACTCTTGTTAGACATCACAGTCATATCGACGCTGGACATGGCTGCCAGTACAAAGGAAGAGATAGCAAGTTTCCAAATGTTGTGTTTTCTGAATGTCACCTTGCTAGACGCGAAGTACAGAATCATGTTCTTTCCCTCTTTTTCAGAATATCATGATTGTTTCAGGAAAGAAAGCTGAAAGAGCTTAGCTCTGCCTGGGGACCTGGGAGTCCTGATCCCAGACAGAGCAGGGGATTCTTGTGATTCCCGAATGATGAACCTAAAGCACTCTGCATCTGCTCAGAAAACATTCAGACTAAATGATATTTAGGGTGCTTCCAGATTTGTGTTTCTTGTTTATGCAAGGTGTGTGCAGCATCCAAACAATGACATAAAAATACCAGCCCATATCTACCCCCACCCCCATTTAACCTGGATTTATGCTTTTCATGAAAAAATCTGTCAAGTTATTTTAACCAAATAATGACCCCCACAAACCTTGTAAAAAGGTAAAGGTAAAGGACACTTGACAGTTAAGTCCAGTCGCGAACGACTCTTGGGTTGTGGTGCTCATCTCGCTTTACTGGCTGAGGGAGCCGACGTTTGTCCGCAGACATTTTTTCCGGATCATGTGGCCAGCATGACTAAGCTGCTTCTAGTGAAACCAGAGCAGCACACAGAAATGTTGTTTACCTTCCCGCCAGAGTGGTACCTATTTATCTACTTGCACTTTGACGCGCTTTCGAACTGCTAGGTTGGCAGGAGCTGGGACTGAGCAACGGGAGCTCACCCCGTTGCAGGGATTCAAACCGCCGACCTTCCGATCAACAAGCCCAAGAGGCTCAGTGGTTTAGACTACAGCACCACCCGCGTCCCACAAACCTTGTAGCCTTCTATAATTAGCAGCAAAGAAAGCAGCCACAACAGGTAAAACAGCTGTCACCCCACCCCAAGCCCCCATAATTCAAGCACTGGATTGCTCTTTCGATATTTCTTAAAGTCAAAAGCCCCAACAACTGCATGGATTCATTGTCAATGACAGCCAACAACTTAGTCACATCTTCCACCAAGCAAAATATGGATGTGATGGATTAAGAGCATGGTCAAGCAAGGCAAGCAACAAATGTATCAACACCATACCTGTGCCCAGTTGCTGAAGACTTGTCCATTCCCTCCATAAGTTACAAGTTCCTGGGGAAACTGCAAAGAGCACATTTTAAAGTATGTTTAAAACAGCGTCCCTTATTTCAGTCTCAAATATGATTAAACCCAGTTTAATCAAAACACTGCTTAATGAGCACATAGCAGAGCTTAAATCTGACCAGGGGCATTCTAGACTGTGGCCTATTCAATTATCCTCTGTGCTGCACGAACTCCGGAACGCCAAGAGATAATGGCTTCTATTAGCACCAGCCACTTCTTAGGATGCCTCTGCAGGGCACCTGATGAATGTCTAACCTCCACCGACTGACAAACTGTCAAGTTATCCACCCCCACCCCTATGTCTAAGCTCCAGACAATAAGCAGCAGAACCCGCGTGTTGATATAGCTTGCATTTCAGTGGAAATGAATGTTGGTGGAGGGACAGGGCTGGCTCAATATATTTTGCTGCCTGAGGCGAAGGACAAGATGGCACACTCTTCCAAGGCCCAGACATAGGCTACCTGGACTGGGAGTGGAATCTTACTCAAATACTGGTGAAAGGACTATCTTCAATTTATTGTCACATGACTGTTTCGTGCATTTTAACTGCCTGTTTTATTACCATTCCTTGAGGCATCCAAACAAAAAAATAAAAATTACGTAACATCCCTATTAATGTGGTTTTTGTTGAAATATTTATAGTGCTTACAACATTATTCATATTTTTGTTTATGGGAATGAAAGAACACCAACCATCTGATTGCAGGAAATTGCTCCATAAGCTATGAAAATGTTTTCTAAAAACAGTCACACAAGCTGTGTTAGATATAACAAACTATGAATATTTCTAATAGTTTTGTTCACAATAAAATCCTTTTTGGCAAGTATCAGTGGGATGGTCGAGCTTGCATTTTGCCCATGATTTGATGACTGTCAGAAATAGTATCAGATCATTGTTGATACATAGCTTGCCTTTGTATTTTGTCTTCATAGCATAGGGTAGCATATTCTTATTTTGACTAAGCAAACTTCAAATCACTCTTGGCTTAACTATTTGCTATACCTGGTGGCAGATTAGGTGATATTTTTCCACAAGGTGCTTAAACAAGGAGTTGTTTTGAGTGATTCTTACAGCAAGTTCTCACATAACTTTGACTGAAACTTTAAGAGGGGAAGGCCACGTAGGGGCCAAGTCCATGGCTTCCTTCAACAATATTAAAAATAAAAACAATATTCAAACTGGATGCATAGCTGTGCTGAAAATTCATGGATGGCAAAACTTAGAAAGCCGTTTTGCCGGATAGTCTTCTGAGGAGGACTAAAATCTCCAACGGTTTTAGGAAGAGCTCAAAAAAGCAAAAGAAGAAAGTCAAAAATTGGCTGGAAATTATTTTCTGAGAAATGTCAGCTCAGCCCTGTTTGCTTTTAAGCATCACATGCTCTACCTCAGAGCGGCATGCTAATTTTGCACCTCCACTGTTCTCCTGGTGGTGCAGCAATAAAACAACTATTGCATTTGCAAGGGTAAGCTGGGTTCAGTATGGTCTCAAACTGGATGGGGGACTGTGTGTTGAGGTTCCTACATTGAAGGGGATTGGATTTAGATGACTCTAGGGAGTACTTCCAACTATGATTCATTAAAATTAATGGGGGAAAGTGGCAATGCATTGATTTAAAAAATAAATAAAGAACACATTTCATCCTTTGTTCCATTTCAGAACAATCGAAGCAAAACTGGTATGTGTCAATTCACAAAAATCAATGCATTGTCACTGCTATCAGTTTGCTTTCCAAGACTAAGCCTTCCACCGAGGAATGTTCATTACCTGTGCCACTGCAGGGTCAAGATTATTCATAATCATGTGCATTATTGCAGCAGCTTGGATGGTTTTGCAGGGATATTCCTGGATGGGGTAAGCTCTGAAATTAAAACACACCAGTGAGGAAATGAAATAATTATCTTCAACCTTCTACAAATGCATACTTGGATTTATCACAAGCAAATCATAAAAAAACCAAAATGAGAATAAAATGTTTGATATGAGGGTAGAATCAAACGGCATCATTCTTCTTCTTTTCCCCCCCTAGAGTGATCAATATTTTCAGAGATTTCTCTCTGTATTCAAAGCACTTTGAGTGTCCCTAGCAAAATGCACCCCCACTACAAAAGCTAACGCTATGCCAAAAATTACTTCCATCTTTTTTTCCCCCAGCCATGGTCCATCAGTTAATGAGAAAATAAATTGCAACAATTTCTGGGATATTCCTGTGGCCAGGGCACAGGTCTTTGTTTTGCTTACCGTGTTTTCAAGGTGGACACTGAGTTTGTAAGTGTCCTTACTTTCATTCTACACATTATCTCTCCAGAGGTTTGCATTCTGCAGCCTTTCTGGTGGCATCCTTCCTGAAAAGCCATTACATACTTGTCTGGGCTTTAACAAAAAGGCAGGAAGGTGTGTCTCACTGCTGTTTGGTGCTATTTTTTAAAAAGGTGAAGTCTTTTTACTTTTAAAGAATCAGGTAGGTAGCCGTGTTGGTCTGACACAGTCGAAATAAATAAAAAAATTGTCCAGTAGCACCTTAGAGACCAACTAAGTTTGTGCTGGGTATAAGCTTTCATGTGTATCTGAAGAAGTGTGCATGCACACGAAAGCTTATACCCAGAACAAACTTAGTTGGTTTCTAAGGTGCTACTTTTAAAGAAGTTAGTGTCAAATCATGCTGTTGTTGTGTTTCTTTTTTAAAAAAAAAAGTAAAAAAGACTTCCCTTAGAAACAAAACCAACAAGTGCATCAGTCTCAGGCAGTCAGTTGCCAGCCTCTCTGGCTTCCCACGCTTGAATTAAAGCCCAATTAAAGACTCAATGAGCCCCTCATGGGGGAGTTCAGATCAGGAAGTATGGGTAGCCAGGGAGGATTCAGAGCACTGGAGAAATCATCAGTGGAGAGAGAAACACAAATGCCTTCCTTGGTCACCTCACAACATGGAGGTAAACTCAACCCCAAACCCACTGAAATTCTAAATAAATTCTAAACTGCTGTGCAAATGAAGCAGAAAAATGGAAGCCTCTTTCACAGGGGAAGAAAACTTTTAAGAAATTGGAGGATGCAGCACTAGTATAAACTGATCAGGTACAAAATGATGTCCATAATTTCCAAAATTCATAGACCTGGAAGATGCTTATCAATAGTTGTGCTTAATACTTGTAACAGGTCCCATTTCTAGATAAGAACTCCCTTATTTGCGTATGGATTTTACATGGATTCTCTCTCTTTCTCTCTCTGCATATGGAAACTCATTTAAGCTGAGGGAATTAGGGCAGCCAGCTGTGCTCATCAGAAATCCATCAACCAATTTCAAACCCTGCATTTGAACGATATGTGTCTATATAGCTTTAGCAGCTGGACTCACCCCCATGGACAAATACATATCAGGATGAAAATGAAAGTTTGTAGCCTTTGCAAGGTTAGGAAGTCATTTTCATTTTGTTTTTAAAATACTGATGCTCAGTTTTATAGCAATGAATGGACTGGAATTAGCGCTGCTTGTCTAATATTATTAGCTGAGTTAGAGATGAACAATATATTGAGCAGATGGGGGGGAATCTTCTCATTTGCTGCTGGTACAAAGTTAGCTCCCAAGAAGAGGGCGCTGCTTTATGCTGTGCTGCTCTTGGCTGCCCCCAGTGAAGTAGGCCACAAAGAGGTACTACACTGTAACTACAGAACCAGCGATTGCCCAGCAACACAAAGAGCCAACAGGAGTCTGATTAAAGTCACAGACTCTGGCCCACTTCCTTGGTCTGAGCAACACCTTTAGCACAAAGACCAAGCTACTGTCAGATTCAGCAATGGGCCAATTTACCTGCCTGCCTGCCTGCAGGCTTCCTAGCTTGCATTGTCTCCCCTAGCCTGCCTATTTGGTGACAAGTGGCCTTCTGTCTGTTCAGTTTGGTTCATGGGTTGTGCCTCCACATCAACTCACTCTGACAGAATTTAGGTACAACTCTAAACAAACAAATGGCTTTCACTCCCAACATGCCATTCCTCGTAGAGCCCTCCTCAAGCCTTTACCTCATCTCAATGCGGGGGCAGAACCTGTACATGTAGATATGTCCATAGAGTCTCAGCTCCTTGGCAAATTCTGGCGCCAGGACTTCGTGGAAGTTGGAAGGGAAATAACGCAAGGCGTTCTTCAAAGCCAGCTGCAAAGAGAGAGAGAGAGAAGGAAGCCAGAAGAAAGTGACCAAGTGGGTGGTTATCACAGCTAATTAAACACATGCATTTTTATCAGCCTGAACGGGAAATGTGCCCAGATGCTGCAAACGTATTCAAGGGCACTGACCGTTAATAAGTATGAGGCTCCAACAAACAAGGTAGCACAGCATTTTGAATGGGATCTTCCCACCCTAACCTTTGCATAAACAAGAGGCTATCCTGGCACAGGATCTGGGCTGCACTCGTTCTCCAGAGGAGATGGAACAGCAAGCAGAATCAGCTGTAGATAACAGACATGCCAGGAACTCCATTGTACCATTATACCCAAGCACAACATGATGCAGGACACCCCTGGCGCCTGTTTGACAGCAGAACTTTGCTAAGTCAGGTTTGTAGCTCCATTGTCGCACTGAAATGGAACAGAAGGTTCAGTGCATGCTAATCTAATGGACCAAGATCACCCAGTGCTGTGCCAAAGAAACCAGAAAACTTCTGTGCTCAAATTTGCTAGCATTGCCAAATGCTGGGTGGGCGATTTTGTATCAGGAGAAATCAAAACAGGGAGGAGATTGGAACCAAGTTCTATGAGAAATGGCTGCAAGATGATAAGATTAGCCTAGAGAAGAGAAAGTGTCTTCAAATATCTGAGGACTGTCACACAGAAGATGCAGCATACCTCTTCTCTGTTTTTCCAGAGGGCAGAACTGGAACAAATGAGTGGAAATTGCAGGAGAGCCGAGTTTAGTTAAACATTAAGAGAAACTTCCTAACAGTAAGAGCTAATTGACAGTAGAATAGACTAGCTCCGGAGGCTGTTCATTTGACAGCCATCTGCCAAGGATGCTGCAATCACATTCTGTGTTGCAGATCCTGCAATGAAACAGGATTCAGAGTAGATGATCTCCAAGGTCCCTTCCAACTCAACCCCACCCTGTCACTTTGTGGTGGCACCTGCCATATGCCCTGAAAGGGATTCACTGAAGCCTTTTGTTGCTTTGGACATTTCTGCAGTTGTTGCAGTTTTAATATTTTCTGAGAACCATATATGGTTCATCAAAACGAACTGTTTGTTACCTTCACCTCAATCTCCAGGGAAGGAGCCAAGTCTGAATATTTTAAATAAGTAAAATATGCCAGCAGGAACCCCAACATTACTTCAAAGGATAGTTGTTCCTCCAGCAGGCAAATCAGATAAAATCTTTCCTATCCTCCTCAGTAGGGTCCTCCTCATGTCATTGTCATTAACTCTTTTTTTTTAAAAAAAAACACACCACCATATGGGATATGAAACAAGGAAATGTTTGTTCACTTCTCAAGTTCACTCCCTGCTTTGGAAACTGTGCATGCTATTAAATGTGTGGGAGCCCCAGCCCACCTGGGTGGAGTAAAAAAACTAAAACCATAAAGCAGACCCTTCTATATCCAAACTTCAGTTTTGTAGAAATTTCATTGCTTCCACCATGAAACTGCTTAAGGGTATAGTTATCTGCTCTTCTTTGTGAAATCAAATAAGCAGGCAGCAGAGAAGGGAGCTGGCTTTAGCCTTTGGCTTGCATGGTATACGAGGCCAGGAAGCAGTGGTGAGATCAGGGCTCTACAGGCACATTGAATTGGCTCTGCCAGCGTATTTGCACAGCCCTGACCTCACTGCTGCCTTGCCTCCCACTCCTAATCAGTGACAATGCTGCTGCCAGAAAGCTATTGCTCCCATATGGAAAGGAAGCTCCACAGATGGCGATGCCTTCAGACTATTCAAAAATATGATGAGCTAGCCCAGTGTCTCCATGCTGAGAAGATTCAAGCTCAGCTTGAGCAGCATCTTAAATATTCAAGCGGCATTTTAAAAATACTGTTTGCAGCTCTAGGCTCAGTTTTTAGGAAGAATGAGTCACAAATCACAATCTGCTATATATTTTGCAAATGGGCTTGTCCATCAGCTCTCTTTGTTTCCAGGCACCTCTTGAGATATTGTCTCCCAATTTGGCAAGACATTTCCTGAGATGGTGGAGTGGTCCTGAACCAGATCAGTGATCCTCCAGAACTGCTATCTTTCCTGGGAGGGATGTTCCCATTGGTACCAAGTCAGGAGAACACAAGGAGAGCCTTGCTGGACCAAGCCAAAGGCACATTCATTTCAGCATCCTGTTCATATTGTGGCCAACCAAATGCCAGGACCCCCACACAAGAACACTCTTCCCACTTGTGATTCCCTGCAACTGGTGTTCAGAGGAATACTGCTTCTGACCGAGGAGATGCTACACATAATGGCCAGTAGCCACTGACAGCCCTATTCTCCATAATGCTCTAAACTGCTACTCAAGTAGTGGTAGCAGCCTAGCAGTAGAATTAATAGTCTTTAGAAAGCCAAATCCATTATTTTGACAAACTGTGATGCATTTCAGACACTGAATGAACCCAATTCCCTAGTTGTTTGTGGCTTAACATCTAGTCATCTGGAATTGACAATGCTGTGCCGTTTTCCAGGTGAAGACTTTAGCATTTGTGATTCCCTTCCCTTCTACTATTACAGCACAATGACCTTCATGTGCAAACTAACATGGCCATTTGTCCTAATTTACACAACCAAGTACTGCAGACAGCTACATTTTAGAGACAAAAGACTCTTGTCTGCAACTGACAGTTCTAGATGGACTCTACTTAAGAGGCTAGCACAAAGAAGATGAAATGTGTTTGTGTTCTACTAACAAAAGTAATTGGATAACGATGGGCTATTTGTTGCGCAAATGTCTTTGTTGAATTGGCAGGTGAAGCCACACAGTGAAGAGACATCAGCTGGAAGGTGGAATATTAGATGCTAAAGCAACAATCTGGAAAGCTGGCGAGGTGTTGAATTTTGACAGGCTGCAAATTGTACAAATAAGTATCTGCTTTGTGTATCCAAACAAGTTAATTCAGTGCGGCCCCAGTTTTCCATGTGCAAACAGGAGTGACCAATAGGGAGGGATGGATCTGATCTCCTAGCAGCAGTGCCACCGTCTAGTACTGGGACAGAATAGTGGCAGTGTCATCAGACTGGCACAAGTGCACCAGTGTGCCAACTGAGTGTGCCCAAACTGCCTCAACCTTGCTGCTGCCCTGCTCTACATCTGCATCACTCTGGTATGCAGTAGTGGCACTGCTGCCAGGAGGCCGGGTCCACAGCAGCACCTCTCCTCACTGCCGTCTCCTGTGTGGAAATGTTTCAAAGCATATCCTTGGGGCGGGGGTGGACCACTGCTCAATAACAGAGCACATGCTTTGCATGCAGAAGGTTCCAGGTTGAATCCCCGGCATCTCCAGGGAGGGCTGGGATGGAGGACATGCTGCCTGAAACCTCAGAGAGCCACTGCTAAGTCAGTGTAGACCAGAGGTTCCCAAACTGTGGTCCACGGACCACTTCATTCAGGCAGCCTGTCTGGATTTGAAGGCGGGAGATGGTATATTCAACATTCATATTGATTTTATTTCTTACGCTGTATTACAATTTGAATGCTAAGGAATTCAAATAACAATGCAATGAAACACACTGTGTAAGAAATAAAAGAAGCCCATTAAAAAATACTGTTAAAAACCATACAGCACCTAGCACATGGGTAGGCAAACTAAGGCCCGGGGGCCAGATCCGGCACAATTGCCTTCTAAATCCAGCCCGTGGAATCAGCGTGTTTTTACATGGGTAGAATGTGTCCTTTTATTTTAAATGCATCTCTGGGTTATTTGTGGGGCATAGGAATTCATTCGTTCCCCCCCCCCCCATACAGCCCGGCCCCCACAAGTTCTGAGGGGCAGTGGACCGGCCCCCTACTGAAAAAGTTTGCTGACCCCTGACCTAGCACAATGCATTATAATTGCTACAACAGGCAGAGAAACCATCAAGTGGTCCACCAAGATGCTCAACCATTTTCATGTGGTTCAAGGGGGTGGGGGAGTGTGAGGGCCACTGGAGTAAATGATACTGCCCTAGATGGAGCCATGGTCTGGCTCAGAATAAGGCCATTTCCTAAGTTCTTATGTAAGGCAAATTTACTCTTTAACAGGGGCACAATGAAGAGATGCAGGCTATCTATGTATGGCAGACAAAGGGAATGCAGCAGAGAGTCCTATGGCATTGTAGGATAGCAGAGTAATACATTTAACAAAAAAATGTTGTTTTTGCTGCATCAGGCCAATACAGCAACCCTTCTGTAATTTGCCAAAGGAAGACACTGTCTTTCTTAGGATTGGTAATAGTAAAGCACAGAGACTTCTGCCTCTGGGCAGGGAAAAGGAGGAGACAGAGGATGTTGCGGCTTCAAGTCCTGAGCAACAAAGGGGCTTGGAAGAAAGAGAAGTCAGGAACCATATATGGAAAGAGCCTTGCAGATATGGTTTGGTTTATCCAAGGAGATTAAAGATGAGATGGTGGAAAGAGCCATGTAGCTCTTCCGAAGGACCCCGAAGCACATGGCTAAAGCTCTCATAAAGGCTTTATATTATTGCCAGAAACAGAGATGCATGAAAACAAAACATGGGAACAGTTTCGAGTTAATACTGCAAATATAAATTGAAAATAAAGCGCTGCAGATACACAGGCCTGATCCTCAGCTTATATTAACTGGCATTGTTCCCTCAGCTTTGGAACACGTTACAGTTACACTGCCGATTCTACTTCTAATACTGCTACTACTATCCCAATGAATTATATTATCGTGGCTGATATTATTAATAGTCACAGCAACAATAATAATTTATATTAATTGCAAACGTGTTCTCCAAGTGCTGGTCTTGGGATGGAGCAACTGCCCTATGAGGAAAGATTACAGCATTTAGGTTTTTTTAGTTTAGAGAAAAGGAAAGTAATGGCTTGTCTACATTTCCACTGTCCCATGCCTAGAAAGCATGGCTTTGAGCAGTTTTGTCTTTGCCTCACTGCTTTCCCCCAGAAAACCCACTCTTTAGTGCTAAATCAGAGCAAACAACATTCTGGAGAAAACCCAATTGATGTTTGCTCTGATTCAGCAGTAAAGATTGGGTTTTCCTGGGGGACAGTAGCAGGGCAAGCAAAAGTGGATGAGCCCAAAGAGCCAACAGGATAGAAGTTTATAAAATTAGACATGGCATAGATAAAGTGGTCTGATGCCAGATCCTATAAAGAAAGTAGCAAGACAAACAGGCTGTTGCAGGACCACAGACAGCTCCCAGTGAGCAACTTGCTCCCACAAAAGTTGGGAGCAGACTAAAGCCTTTTAAGCTTCTGTGTCTAGACTCCCTCTTCCAGACTCCACTGCCTTGTAGACAACTTCAGAGTCTTACAAGGGCCAACTCTCTGGCCTGAAGACAGGCACTCTTGCCCTGTTCCCTAGTTTCTCTCCTGGTGTGCTCCCTGCACCGTTGAACCAATGATGTGTGGTGGGAGGCATCTGGTTTCTCAGGGGAAGGAGCCTGTGATGGTTCAGGCTCTGGCCCTATAGGCCCTGGTGGTCGACTCTAGGAGATTCTTCTGGAGGCTGCTGTCCAGCGGCCTAAGTTGTAGTCATCTCCTGCTCTCCAGCAGTCAGTTCAGGGCTCTTAATCTGATCTGGCTCCTTAGCACGTGCCTCTGCAGCCTCTGACTCTGTGTCTGGATTGCTGCACAGGGGTCATGACAATGCAAACTTGGTGCAAAACCATCTAAAGTCAGCTCAACCCCTCTCTGGACAGAGAGCCTTTCCACCCACTGTACCTCTGTCTTGTGTGGATTATCTCTGATCTAGTTGGAGTCAGTAGGCCTCTGAATACCAGTGTTTGGAAACCGCAGAAGGAGAGAGTGCTCTGGTGCTCAGATCCTGCTTGCAGCTTTCCCACAGGCTTCTAGCTGGCCTCCACAAGAACAGGATGCTGGTTGAGATGATCTATTGGTCTGATCCAACTGGCTATTTCCCTCATAAAAGCCTCTGTTGGTCCTAATTGCCCTCTGTCCATGCAAGGGACACACTAACGGATACAAACCCATGAGGTTAGGCCCACTTTGCAGGATGATGCTATCTAGGAATATAAGCCTGTTACATTGAAAAGATACATAACATTTAAATTACCTGCTAAATACGTTTGGAGAAAGCGACTCACAAATATATTATGTGCCAAGACTTTTGAGCCAGCTACTGCCTCTCAGCCTAATGCAATAATGCAGGGTGAGTCCTTTAAAAGAGGCCCCGTGGATACAGAGTACACATGTTCCACGGGGCCTCTTTTAAAAGGCTCACCCTGTACAAAGATGCCACAAGTCCTCTCTGATTCAAAGTACAGTGGTACCTCAGGTTATATACGCTTCAGGTTACAGACTCCGTTAACCCAGAAATAGTACCTCAGGTTAAGAACTTTGCTTCAGGATGAGAACAGAAATCGTGCAGCGGCGGCGCGGCTGCAGCAGGAGGCCCCATTAGCTAAAGTGGTGCTTCAGGTTAAGAACAGTTTCAGGTTAAGTACGGACCTCCGGAACTAATTAAGTACTTAACCTGAGGTACTGTAAAACAATCCTGGAAGCACTCTCCTGGGAATTTCTCACTGGTTGGGGAAGCGGTGGGCATGTAACAATACTTAGGAACCCAACAGGCAACTCAGTTACTGCTTAGTTAAACAATTATTTATTCTTTGGTTGCCCAACCAAAGAACAAATCATTAACTCAACTCACTCAAGGATGAGTCTCAGTCTGAATATGCCAGGCCAATCAATTTCCCCCAAATGTCCCTTCCCACCATATCATCATAGCAGTTTCTATTTAAAGGCTTGAAAAACTAAGTCAGTCTGCTACACAGACTACAGATAGGTAGCCGTGTTGGTCTGCCATAGTCAAAACAAAAAATTTTTTTTCCTTCCAGTAGCACCTTAAAGACCAACTAAGTTAGTTCTTGGTATGAGCTTTCGTGTGCATGCACACTTGGTATCTGAAGAAGTGTGCATGCACACGAAAGCTCATACCAAGAACTAACTTACCGTATTTTTTGCACCATAACACTCACTTTTTTCCTCCTAGAAAGTAAGGGGAAATGTCTGTGCGTGTTATGGAGGGAATGCCTACGGGTGGCATGCCTACGGATTTTCCTCCTCTAAAAACTACGTGCGTGTTATGGTTGGGTGCGTGTTATAGAGCGAAAAATACGGTAGTTGGTCTTTAAGGTGCTACTGGAAGGAAAAAAAAATTTTTGTCCTACACAGACTGTTTTTGTTGTAAATTGAGAACCTATAGCCCTGTAGACAACAATTCACTTTGTTTATTTATTTTATTTTATTTATTTATTATTAAATTTATATTCTGCTTTTCCTCCAAAAGGATCATAGGACTGAAAGCAAGTGATAAAATTATTTTAAAATCTCAAAAACAAGCACACTTATTAGAAAATGTTCCCCTAGAACATGCACAAACATTATTTAGGACTGGGCTCTACTTGTGGAGAGGCATGTTTAAAAATAAGCAACTAAATCTGTTGTCTAATGACTAAGCAGACAAATGTACTTCACTCTTTATTTGCTTCACTGAGGGACAACAGAAGGACCATGATGATTGCTTATGGTCTCCTCTTTTGTCTAGGCAACATGTGTCTCTATAATGAGTTTCTGACTGTGAATTTTTTTATTCCTGTGCCTTTGGGGAACTGGGATGCCGCAGACCAGCAAAGGCTGAAGTTCTGGTGGGTTTAAACTGGTGTGGGCACCCAAAGAGATCCCATGCAAATGTTCTTACCTTTTCTTCATGAGCCTCCAGGTTGGGAGTCCTCACGGGAGCATGAGGGATTCCACTCTTTCGGCCCCTGTTCTCCGGAAGAGGGTTCAAGGGAAGCCCGCCACAAATTTCTTTCAGGCTGGACATGGCTTGTGAGGGGTTGTAATTAGAGGAAGAAGATCATTCACAGAGAGCTATTGCCTGAGGGGCAAGACAAAAGATAGAGGCTCTCTTTGGAGAGTCCTGGAGGATCTTCAGCAACTTTGAGGTGAGCCCTGATGAAAGCAAGCTGCTCACTGGCTTTTGTATGTGCACCTCCAGTTCTCTGGAGAAAAGACACCATGCCTGTCAGACACACCTATTCAGTCTCCACAATCCTATTGGCTTCTCCTGCCTCCTCCTCCTAAAGAATAATTCACAGGCCTACTGATTATTCTCTGGCCGTTCTTTGCGCATGCTTTTGGCCCTGTTACTTTGAACCACATTCGGCCAGTTTATGTACTTTGCACACACACACACATTCACTACTCTGAGGGGCCTGGTGGGTTTTGCAAGGTTTTGAACCAACTGAAAGACACAGCAGTGTGTGTCAAGTTTAAAGATTCTACAATCTGACAAAAAATTCAAATTTTCGTATTTGCCTGTTTTCATTTGTGGGCCTTAATGTAGTAGTAGTAGTAGTAGTAGTAGTACCCTGCCCATCTGACTGGGTGACTTCCAACAAATATAAAAGCATAACAAAACATCAGACATTAAAAACCTCCCTATATAGGGCTGCCTTCAGGTGTCTTCTAAAAGTTGTATAGTTATTTATCTCCTTGACATCTTATGGGAGGGCGTTCCACACGGTGGGCTCCACTAGTTATTAAATCATCTGTATACCCCCTTTGGGTTCCAGTAATCACTAGCAGAGCTTTACAACAGGTAAAATTCACAATAAGGTGATGAAACATACATATATATTTTTTAAAATCACAGCAACAAAATGTCCTATAAAACTGACACCAACATGTAAGTCTACAAAGAATCATGGGAGCCATACAGCAGTAGCATAACATAATGACAAAAGCTCCAAATCGCTCTAAAACAAGGCACCCCTTTCCAGGCATTTGAAGGAGCAATGTGAACTCTCCTCAGGAGAGATTTCTATAATGTTGGGGCCACCTTTGAGAAGCCCCTGTCCCACAGCAAGCCCCTTGCTTCTCTGATCATGAGGAGGGAGAGGGACTCTGAAGAGGATCTCAATATGTGCCTGGCTTCATTTGGCTGCCGCAGTCAGTCAATTTGGGGTGTCAAATTGCTGATTATTTAACTTATTCTTATCAGGCACTTCCAGACCATCATATTTTAGTACAGATCTCTCACACTTCTGGATACATGCTGGAATAATATGCCTTTTACACAGTAAGAGCACACCTTCCTAATTCACCCCCACCAGCCCCAGTGATTAAAACATGCATAATGGGGTGGGGGGAGGGGGGAGAACTCTGATGAACCAAAGCAGAAGTGAAGTGCTTCTTACTATCTTAGGTCTTACACACATGGCCCACAAATGCCTTGGGGAAGAGAAAGAAAAGAATGAAATATTTTTGCAGATCAGGGAATTAAGTCAAAGGCACATTTGCCGAGGCTGGGGACAATAAGCCTGTTATCAGAGGGCTGCAGGCCTGGAAATCTGGTTGGAAGAAAGGAATGAAGAAAGGAAAGAAAGGAATGGCTGGTGGAAATTTTGCCTCTGAATATGTCCCACTCATGCAGTCAGTCAGAACTACTGCAGAAAGAGATTAGAAAATACACTTTATGGCTCCAGTAGGCAGCAATCAGTTCTGGTGATACAGACACTCAGGGGCTAAAAACAGAGAGTTGTGGAAATCGTAATGTGACCCAATAAATAGACTGCTTGGGAAGATATAGAAACTAGGGTTCAAACCCCACCTAATCTGCAGATTTGCTGGTGGCCTTAACAAAATTTCTGTCGTTCAGCATTGACACACCTTCTGTAAAATGGGTATAATGCAGTGATGTATTTTGTGGTGTTGCAGCAAGAAGATGGGAAAGGACCACAGCAAGGAACAGCGATCAGTATGCGTGTACGCAACATGCAAACATAACCACACGCATGGTTGTGGAAACATTTTGTGAATGTGGGTAAGCCAGGGGTGGGGGAACTTCAAGTTGGCAGGGCCTGGTAGTGGCCCTCTAGGGCTTCTGTAGATACTCTTCCCAGGCCACAACCTCTCTCCTCAGGCTACACTCATCACTGGCCTGCTTCCCACCCCAAATATTTGTGCCCAGCAGGAAGGTGACCTTGAGCTCTCATAATGCCTTCTGCTTGTCTGGGTGAAGGCTAGAGAGGGTGAGTGTGAAAATCAGATAACCACTCTCCCACTTTTGCCTCTGGCTGCACAGACTTGGTGCCTGCCAAGATCCCTTGCCCCTTATTATTGTTTAGGGAAGCTTTTAATGTTTAATAGGTTATTGTATTTTAGTGTTTTGTTGGAAGCCGCCCAGAGTGGCTGAGGAAACCCAGCCAGATGGGCGGGGTATAAATAATAAATTATTATTATTATTATTATTTGTAATAAAAAAATAAAGGTTGGTCTTTGTTGTTGTTGATTGCTTGGAAGGGGCTTCTCTGTTGTGTGAGGGTTTTGTTGTTGTTGCCTGTGTTAGAACATATGGACAGCCTGCTGAATCAGGCCAATGACCCATCCAGTCCAACACCCTTTGGCGGGTAGGTATTTCTGAAAGCAGTTCTGAGCACCACCAGTTTGTTTTGTTTATTTTAATTTGGCAATGCCCACAACAGTTTCTTACATTTCCAAATCTGTCTCCATACGCAAAAGTGGCTGAGGACGCCTCTAGTCTTTTTGCTGTAAGCGACTGTCCTGGCTCTCCTTCTGGAACTTTGCAAGGAGAAAACACGGAGGACAGATTACAAAGTTGTAAAGGGCTGGGCTGAGTTTCAATATCGTGAAAGGGCAGCTAATGGTTATGTATTTTACTTTCAAAGACACTTGTGGGATATTCTGTCTCAGATGCAAACATACAAAAAAAACACACCCCACCTTGGCTGGCCTTGGGAAGGACACACCTTGACTTGGAGCAGCGAAGTGATATACTGTTTTGCCTCTGGCAGCAAAATAACTTTGCATGAGCCTGTAAACCCCAGGGGGATGGAGAAACCCCGGGCTGCACTGCAACCAGTCGGCCAAAGCATTGCTTAGTTTCCAACCAGCTGCAAAAATTCAATCTTACTTTTCCCTGCTTAAATGCAACTTCTGCTTCTCCTCCCAGACAGGCTCTGGCAGGTTATTAACGCTGCTCGTTAATCAGCATCCATCCTTAGTGATCGAAGCCACTAAGCAGGACAGCACATGTCCGATCACAGCAGCAATTTGTTAAACCCTCCTACTCCTGGACCACTTTGCCTCTGTCGCCTGCCCGCCTCGGTGCTATGCGCAGCCGGCGCCTGCTGCTGTTAGCCGTTATGCCTGACGGGGGCGCTGCGGAGACACGAATCGACCCCGACCCTGGCCGGTGCGAAGGGGGCAGCGACGGAGGAAGGAGCGCTTTCCCCGCCGGGCATTTGGTTTTAAAGGCCCAGGACAGGAGCAGCGTCGGAGCCGGAGGCTTGACGGGCTCTTGCGAAGTGGGGGAAAGGAGAGGCTCTGCGAGCGAGCAAACGCGGACACGTGCGTCTGGAGAGCGGCGCAAGCAGCCGAAGGAGTGCGCAAGTGAGATGCAAAACACAGACACGCACACGTATCAAAGGACAGGAAGAGGATCACATGTCAGAATAATCCCTTTTGCAGCCAGACGGGGCTAGAGGGGACCGAGGTGGCCGGCAGAGGCGATCGCCGCGGGGTTGGAGAGACGCGAGCAGCTCGGCGCAAAGAAGCCTCGCCTCCAAAAAAAATTAGCTCATCGTCATTTTTTATTTTATTTTATAGAAGGCACTGATCCAAGGCACCTGAAAGTGAAGGAAGGGCTATTCACCAATCCCCACAAAAGCCACCCAAGCCCAGCGCTGCCCTGAATAGTAGTAACAATACTACTACTAATAATAATCCATTTTCTTTTAAAGACTGTGGAATACATAGGATCGCCTCTGAGACACCGGCGATAGTCCCAAGGGGGTGGGGGAGAAGGCCGTGCTTGAGCGACCGAGGAGGGGGTGGTGGTGGGGGGTGAGAGGGTGGCAAAACAAAGGCGGCTTTGCCCTCGATTGCACTCGCGTTAGAGGAGCGCCAAAGCGCGAGTCAGTCCAGCGCGAGGAGGAGAGCCGAATGGAAACATTCGGGCGGCCAAGGGAAGGTCCGAAGTGAAATCGAAAGTTGAGCGAACTCCGAGGGAACTTTCGCCCTCCGAGCCGCGTCGCCGCCTTGACCCTGCGAAAGGTCGACGGGCGAGGAGGAGGAGGAGGAGGAGGAGGACTAGGCTTGCTCCGCTCGGCTTGCTGTGCCAGACGTGTGAACTGCACCTCGTCTCCGGGGGGGGCGAAGTTGGGAGGGGGCTAAGGGGCTCTATCTCGAAGCAGCCAGCCAGCGCTCTGACTGAATCAACTGGGAGGCGATGGGCGGCTGAGGTGGACGCGCCGGGGGAGGCGAAGCGGCCGCGGAGCTGGGAAGCAAGCCTTAGATCCGAAGGGGAGAGAGAGCGGAAAGATACACAGAGACACGCGCGGCGGGTTCCCACCCACCCCTTCAGGGAAAGAGAAGCACGAGGAGCCCGCAGTCATCGCTGCCCCGAAGGAAAGTGTTTTTGTTTTGTCTGCTCTGCCCCCGCCCCGAAAAGAAAGGTCATGTGGGCACCAAGCTTGTAGAAATATCATCATCATCATTATTATTATTACTCTCGCGCCTCCGGAGAAGATGGATTTCCTAGGCGGAGTCATGCAGCGTAAAAGCATAACGCTGATCGTATTCCTGGAGTATATTATTTCTGGCCATCCTGGAGCAGGTAAGCGGAATTACGCATAGGTTCCCGATCAATGATGGGGGAGAACTTTAAAGCCTCTTCGGAGTGTTTTGTTTTTTTTTTTGTAGGAAGAGGAGAAGTCGTCCGTTTTTTCTTTAGATGTATAGCCCACTCTGTCACTGAGTCCAGAGGCTAGCAATACCTGTGTCTCATCCCCGCCTAGGTCCCGGTTGTTCCCATTTCAAAGCCAGGAAACTGAGGCACAGAGAAAGTTATTTCTCCCAGAACCATGCTGCACTGGGATTCAGACCAGGTTGAAATGGAATTACTGGGAATGGTTTTTTCAACTGTGAAATATTATGCAAGAAATTTTTGGTTTGCACAAATGCTCAGATGCCAGGCTCTACTATAAGGAGAGCCACACAAGATTGAGAGTTATGATTCAGTATTCGCACGCTGTCTGTTTGCAAGTACTTGAGATGGGCTGTGACTTTGGGTGTATAATGTATGTGCATATCAGTGCTTTGAATTTGGACTTAGCGCATAGGATAGTGTTGGGAATAAACATATCCTAATAAGAGCAGCTTTCAACTCATGCCACAAAACGTGTCTCGCTCACCAATATGCACTGTTTCTCAGGAAGAGCATATCTAGGTTTCTAACCCTCTCTGGTGAGGACTGAGATGCATTATTGACGTAGAGCATGAACCTTCCCCTCCCATCTGCATGTAGAACCCCTCCAGTGTGCTCCTGTCTGTAAGCATGAGGCTGTGCCCTTGATGGGTCTACCTCAGTGCTATCTTACACTGACTGGCAGCAGTCCTCCAGGATGTCAGACAGGAGGTCTTGCTCAACCTGACATGGGCATGCTAGAAACCGAACACAGGACTAATGGGCTGAGTTATGGGTGGTGTCGCTCCTCAGTGATCTAAGGAGGGATAACGATGGTCGTTCACAATTTGTGACCCAAAACACTGAATGCAGTCATGTTTTTGGCATTACAAGTTGTTCAGGAACATAGGAAGTTGCCTTCTACAGAGTCATACCATAGCTAGTCCATGACGCACAGTGATGTCTGCTTGACGCTGACCACCAGTGGCTCTCCAGCCAGGACTAATAATAACAATAACAATAACTTATTTATACCCTGCTCATCTGGCTGGGTTTCCCAACAGAATATTAATAATAATAAAAAAGTGATAAAACATCAAACATTAAAAACTTCCCTAAAGAGGGCTGTCTTCAGATGTCTTCTAAAAGTCAGATAGTTGTTTGTTTATTTCTCAAACCCACCTGGAGATGCAGGGGACTGAACCTGAGTTTTTCTGCATTCAAAGCAAGAGCTCAGCCACTGAGCTAGAGCAGTGTTTCTCAATCTTTTTCCCCGACCGTGACCCCCTTTCAACCTTGTTTCCTTCATGTGGCCTCCCCTGCTCTACTGGTAGAAAGGTAGCTATATTGTTTGTAAATAGAGCATCTTCTATTTATATTTTTTATAATTATATAATTGCACCTGGGGGCACCCTTGGAATATCTTTGGAATATGGCCCCCGACTGAGAAACACTGAGCTAGAGCCCCACCACCTCCACCTGCAAGGGAATATGTTGCCACTAGGGTGAGTGTGCCGTAATGCACTTAGCCATTCCCAAGAACACAAGGCCCTCCCCCACTTTTCATTGGCCGGTTCCACTTCTGTGGGAGTGGTCAGCACCCTAAGAGCCTAAAGAGACAAGTGGACTGGTGGATAGAGCATCTTATCATTAAAAGTAGCGAGAGCTCAGTGGCTGTGGGGATCCTCTCCTCATATACATCATATATCTGGAGTTGAAAAAATGCAGCTGAATGGAATTTGGATATATTTGAAACTTCATACGTGCACCTTGATATCTAGGTTTTCACAAGTATATTTGAGAACCAGGAATTCCCCTTGATTGCCTCTCAACAATTTCTGCATTGGGTGAAGCCCGATTGTGGCTTAGTTTTCAGACATTATGGCTCTTGATCAAGGAAAGCCGCATGGTGGTAGTAGGCCTGTTGTAAACATTGAGTAAGAAAGGAAATTTAACTCCAGTTTGATTCTCTTTAAGGGCACCAAACACCTGTAAAGCAAGGAGTCCATTTACTCTGCCAAACAGTAGGGCAGGCTATGTTAGTTTTGACCATGATACTCAAATTGTAGAGGAAATTGTTGAGAGGCAATCAAGGGGAATTCCTGGTTCTCAAATATACTTGTGAAAACCTAGATATCAAGGTGCACGTATGAAGTTTCAAATATATCCAAATTCCATTCAGCTGCATTTTTTCAACTCCAGATCTCTGTAGGGCTTTCTATCCGCTGCACCACACCAGGCTGCATCTTCCGTCTATATACAGCTTCATAGCCCATGCTTGCTATTTTGGTTCTGTTGAAACAGCAGATAGGATGCAACCCCCCCACCCTACCCCTTCTTGCCAATGATTACATTGGGTGCTGGATTATACCCCTTAGCTTGGTTGTTTCTTCTTCTTTCCCATTTGCTCAACAGCTCTACAAACCGGTGAAACTGGTGTGTGTTTTGCTTTTTACCTCAGCGATGGCAAGCAAAGGGAAGCATTTAGTAGTTTGGTTTTGTGTTAGTGAAAAGCATAAAATAATCTTGTGATGTACAATAGATGACAGATTATGAAACAGATGAATGCATCAGACAGTGGCTTCTCCCATTATCTATTCTCATCAGAATTGTTGTCACTTTCCATCAATCATACACGGCAACGATCAAATTACCCCTGATCCACTTTATTTTCAGCCATTTCCCCTTTATCCTGTAACCAGTGTAAAAATGTGTTACCATATTAACATTTAGCAGCTGTATAAAGTTAGAAACTGCCCAGTCTTCATACATTAGGAGTAGCATGCCTTGCTAGGTTTGTGTTACTCTGTCCTGGACTGTCAGATGTTATTGAAGATGTGCCACTGTGGGACTGCATTGTGTTGAGAGCTAAAACCTCTTCACTGCCCCTAGTGACTCGGATGACCTCAGCCACTGAGAATCAAGCCCGGCCTTATTTGCATAGTTCCACCCTTTCGTGATCTTATGGCCAGCAAATTTCAAAGGGGATTAGACAAATTCAGGGAGGATGAAGCTACCAGTGGTTACTAAAGCCGATGGCTATGTCCTACTTCCATGGTTGGAGGCAGCATGCTTCTGAATTCCAGTCGCTGGAAATGGCAGCACGGGAAGAGTGCTGTTGTGCTCAGATCCTTCTTGCGGTTTCCGCACAGGCATATGGTTGGCCATACTGAGAACAGAACGCAGGACTAGATGGGCCATTGGCCTCATCCAGCAGGCTCTTCTTATGTTTTTATCACCAAACCCTGGCTCTCCCTGCTTGATCCCACTGGGTGCAAAGCTTTTGTACAATAGTGATGCAGTATTGCTGAAAGACTGACGATCAGAAATTGAGGGATGAAGTTAAATCCAAATGGTTGATATCACTGGGATCATGCTACAGTAGTTGGTTACTAGACTAAGTAGCATGGCTGTTTCCACACAATTAAATATGTTTGGCTGCAGTAATTCCCCCCTCACTTCCCTCAAACAACGCAGAAGCAGAGTGGAAAGTGGGAAACCATTTCAGATCCATTTTAATTTTTCTTTAAGGGTGAAAGGGTAAATCAGGCAATAGGAGAGAGGTGATTAGATCAGAGGACTTTGAACTAAGAAATAAGCTAGCATTCTGGTTATATGCCTCCTTCAGAGGAGGCTTATATTTCAGCAGTTTGTGGTGAAGCTTTAAACAACCTCACTTTCCCATTCTACATTTAAATACCCTACAGTCTCCACTGGGGAGAATAGCTCTCAAGATAAGGTTAGTTTATGTTATTTCATATCATAAGCTTTCTATTTTAAGTGATACCACAGATCCATCCATCCATCCATTCGTTGGTTTTGTATGCTGCTTTTTCCACACACACCAAAAATGTGTGGCATCACTGTGTGGCAGATTCTGACCTTGTTTAGCCAAATATTCAAAGGTGATCTCTTTGGACCTTCTTCTTCATCATTCAAAGGCCTTAGACTGAAGCAGGCATGGACTGGGATAGTGGGAGAGAGGGCTGAACACCTGGACAGAGCTTAGGTGTTATATCACTATAGAGTAGTAAATCACATCTTCTGCTCTTACCTCTCTTACCAATGTTAGCTAGATCAGCCTTCACAAATCTGATGCCCTCCAGATGTTGCTGGACTACAACTCTCATGACTGATGGGTGTTGAAGTCCCAAGAACATCTGGAGGACACCAGCTTGGTAAAGGCTGAGCAAATTTTTCCCCAGAAGCTTCTTTACACAGTAGCACATAAACTATGAAATTTTTTACCACAAGATGTGTTGATGGCCACCCATTCAAAAGGCAATTAGAATTATTATGGGACACATGGTGCATTGCATAATTATATCAGCAAACAAGAAAGATTACCATTTCAAAGAGCCTATGCATTTCAACAGTTATAAAGGAAAGGGATAAAGGGAAGAGGCAGACTGCTTTAAGGAGTTAGGCTTCATGGAACAGATTAGCCTACTAAAATGTATATATAAAGAGGAAGGGACATATATAAAGAGCTTTTCCATTGCACCATTTAGAATTAAAACTAGCAGCAGCAATTCTTTTTTCAAAGAGTTGGTTGTAGAAAGACTCCCCTGGTTTTCCATTGCTCTCAAACGGAACACGAAGCATCCTCCCCATGGGTGTGGTGTGACAACAGGAGCCTATGTACCATGGGCGTAGCCAGGATTTATTTGGGGGGGGCAGGCTTTATGTTGGGGAGGGGAAGAACCGAGATATCTGCAATGCAATTGGTCAGTTAGTTAAGTATTTCTATTTACAGTATTTACTTTATCTTGGGGGGCAGCAGCACTCCTGCACCCCCTGACTACGCCCATGCTATGTAGCAAATGTGCTTGATGTCAGCAGTTATTGAGAAGCAGTGGTGGCCCTGGCAGTACTCCTGGAGGACATACCATTATCAACATCCCATCCAAGAGGATGAAGGAGAAGGCGACTGATCGCAATGAGCCATAGTTTGGATCTGCCCAATTCTTTGCATATAAGATTTTTTAGGAATGGGAGCAATAAGGTCATGGATGCCTACTTCCAGTGACAACACATACTTGGAAGAGATTCTTCTGACAGCACAGAGGAAGAATGGCAGAAAGTAGACTGTGATCCACTCCACTGGTGTGTTGCTAGCCAATTTCCAATGCTTCACCTAACATCTGCTGGTTACTGGGATCATTGCAGGGCTAGGGTGACCTTAACTATGGTAATTCAGCAATACATTTCTTCTGTCCTTAAGCAAGCATGCCTAGTCAGGATCCCTTAACACAGAATAGTTATGCCACGCGTGTGTGTATTTTTGTGTAAAATACACTTTACTAAATTCTAGTAAAGAATTTAAATTTAAAGTTGCTTTCCAGTGGCATTCCACTCTTTCAGTGGAGAAAGAAACCTGGCCAGTCTTCTCCCTATATACTGGTTTGTTTATTTTTCCATACTGCCTGTGGTTTGGTTTGGTTTGGTTTTTTCTTATTTCATAACATGGCATCAATGGGTGAAAGGCACTCAATAGCAAGGGCAGACCCACTAACTTGAAACATCAAATAAGGATGGGTTTGCACAACTACTAGCTTGGAACATGTGGCGCTTTGAGTATATCATGCAAAGGTTGCTGCAGACCCACTTTTCAACCCACATGCAGCCAGCTGAACTCGGTAAGGCAAGGCACACACACTATTGACTTAAAACACAGCTGGGTCATTCTTTTTCTCAGTGTGGTTTGAAGCTGGTTTGGGGGCAAACATATCAAAACACAGTATTTTCCTAGATCTGGATTGTGGCTAATGCCATGTGTATAAAGGTAAATGTAAAGGGACCCCTGACCATTAGGTCCAGTCATGACCAACTCTGGGGTTGCGGCACTCATCTCACTTTATTGGCCGAGGGAGTCGGCGTACAGCTTCCGAGTCATGTGGCCAGCATGACTAAGCCGCTTCTGGCAAACCAGAGCAGCGCACGGAAATGCCGTTTATCTTCCCGCCAGAGCAGTACCTATTTATCTACTTGCACTTTGACGTGCTTTCGAACTGCTAGGTTGGCCGAGGGAGTCGGCGTACAGCTTCCGAGTCATGTGGCCAGCATGACTAAGCCGCTTCTGGCAAACCAGAGCAGCACACGGAAATGCCGTTTATCTTCCCGCCAGAGCAGTACCTATTTATCTACTTGCACTTTGATGTGCTTTCGAACTGCTAGGTTGGCAGAAGCGCGGACCGAGCAACGGGAGCTTACCCCATTGCGGGGATTCGAACCACCGACCTTCTGATTGGCAAGTCCTAGGCTCTGTGGTTTAACCAACAGCGCCACCCACGTCCCACCTGCATCCCACCCACGCCATGTGTATACCACGTCCCAAACCAGCCAACCTGCTTTCAGCCATCAGCCATCTGAAAGGTTTGCCCAGCTTTTCAATGACTATGTCACTGCCAGACGCTCCAAACATTTGCCAGAAGCCCTTCGACAAACAGCCACCTTGCTGAGCGACTCCCATGGGATAGCAGGGTAAATGCATAAATAGTTGAGTGGCATCGATTACTGTGCAACGCCATCTATCAAGAGCCAGGCACCATCCACCTCAGTGACATACAGCCCCCTGGGAGCGAGAGGAGGGGGGCGCAGTGCAGCCTTGATTGTTTAGCCTGGCATGAATTATTCAAGGAGTCCCTTTTGACATTCAGGGTAAGTCCCTGGTTGCCGGAATGCTCTGCCCCTTTGCCCGCCGTGCCCCACATCTATGACCCCGCGTTTCAGAGAAATAAAGCAAGTGACGGATGGGCTGCCTTATTGGCACATTAATTGCTTCCAATGCAAGACTCTTAATCAACTGCAGATTTTGATCTGACTCTTCCCACCCGCCCCCCTCTCCACTCATTTGTCACATGTGCTCTCCTACTCTGCCGTTCCTAATGACACAGCAGTTCAGACAGGAACCATTTATTGATGTTGCTGCATTAGCAGGCACAGCAGATAAGCCTCCTTGTCATCACCACTGATTAGAAAGCCAACTGTGCTCTTCCCCACTCTGCCTGCTCCATAAAATGCATTTAGAAAATTGGTGGTGGGGGGAGTGGAGGAGAGAGAGAGAGACAGGCAGTGGGATGCTTTCCGATTCCATCTCTAGGAATGAAAAGAAGCAGATTTCCATTTTAATTTTGAGCCACGGGGTGAGCGTCATCTGTATTCATCTCCTGTCATTCTTGCATTCTGAGGATTCATTGGAAACCAGGGCAAGTCTACTTGTGAAACAGAGCCATGCAAACAGAGCAATTCCATAGTTCTTGGGTTAGACCCAAAGGTTCCCTTCTGCACGGGGGAAAGGCGCAGCTGATCACCCAAGGCCTGTTTTACAGCTCATGCTGGAGCAGAAGAAGGTGGGAAGTAGATCGGGATCTATTGGCGATTTGCAGCACAGCAGCAAGGGTTTCTGACTGGCAGTGGTTGGACAACAGCAACAGCACAATGACTCCCACCACAGCAAGTTTGACTGCTGAAATGGGAAAGAAAAAGAAAGCTTGGAGGAACCAGACTTGGATTTTAGTGTTCAGAACTTGGTTCAGTTCTGGTACTTAGAACAAATCCCTGATCTCACTGCAAGTTCAGAGCACTCAAGTTATTCAATTCTAAGTTCTTCAGTTCCTTTTGCACCTGGCTCTGGTTGTTTGATCTCTAGTGAAACACAGAGTAGATCCCACAAGGCTGAAGTCTGCCTTCCCCTGGGCTAGAGGATCGTGCAAGAAAAGTGAACCTAAATCCAAAGAGGCGCTTCCGTTTCCACAAGCAGACATTTGAGAACCACTATGGGATTCTTCCACTAGTTCAGCCGTCCCCAGCCTGTTGCTGGACTACAACTCCCATCATCCCTGAACATGGTTCTTGCTGGCTGGGGCTGATGGGAGCTGGAGTCCCAACCATCTGGAGAGCACCAGGTTGAGAAGAGGGTGCTCCAGTGCTTGCACAAGCAACTGCAGAAGACAATTAGCTGCTCTCCCTCTCCCCAATTCCAAAAACCTTAAATCCAACCCACAAATTTTAGTCGATACACTTTAGACATAAATAGTGTGTTCTGCCTTTTAAAAAACTTTCTGTAGGTATGAAAAGCATAAAGCCATAGAACTGTGAGAAGCCCTAGTTCAGCATGATATTCTGCAGCGGAAGCATCCTGTGAAATTGTGACAGAGGTAATGGAAACGAGCATGGAAATGGATTTGGAACAGGAACAGAAAATGTGTAGCCTCTGGTTAGAAGAACTGGAAGTGAATTCTGATTTTGACTACCTTTAGAATGGAGCTATCAACCACTGCTTTGCTACTTCCTACTTGTATTTATTACTGGAACTCATTTTTTCATGCACTTAGGGCCATTTGATGCAATATTTCTTCTGATGGCTTTATGGCACTGTCGAGGCGGGCTTGATTATTTTCTCTCAGGTCAAGTTCAAGCATTCAGGTCTTGTTATCAGCTGCTACATGAAGTACCACTGGGCTGCCACTGTCTTAGGACTGTTGCCCTAAGTGTGGCCATGTGGGGGCCTCTGTAGTTTGCTCCTCCTGCTGGCAGCTGCTTCTAATAGCAAGTTTTTGTGTGTGTGCTGTGTGACTCATGGTACAAGCGCTCCAATTTTCTCCTTTTTCTGTCACCCTGCCCTGTTTTCAGGAGGTCTCACAGCCACAGTAAATTATGCACGTTCTTCTCCATAGCAAAGGGTTTCAATCAATGCATGCATCATTTTTTTAAACAATGATTTGAGACGCAGAAGGTAGTTCTGTACAAAGACGTTTTTAAAAGTGTTTATCCTGCTGTATTTTATCCTCTGTATTTGTTTTTAAATGACTGGCAAGCTTGACTTGCATTATGATCGTATTGTTCACCAATTAATTTGCCAATTAATTTCTCATTTCACAACTGTTCCTTGCAAATATCTGATCTTATCAGCCGAATTGATGCTTGGTTAAGCAAAATCTCTTTTTGGCTTTTCCGCACATTTGATAAAACCGATTCAGTGGGTAGGATCGGATTTTCGCAAGGCACAGCTGTGGAACGAGAATATGTCTCAGACCCAGGCAAATCAATTGGTACACAATGCCATCCATCAAATTTGGGTTAAATGAAACTGATGGATGGGCCATAAGTTTCTTTGAGACTTTTTGTTTGTTTGCTTTGCAGAAAGCAAACAATAAATGCAAATAATAATAACAGTTAATAACGGTGTTAAGTGCTTGGTAGGGAATCCAGGGCTGGGTGATACACAATGGTGCAGAATATTGATTTTATGCAGTTTTGTATCGTTTTGTTCCCTGCTGCTCGCACTGCAGATTCAGCGAAGCTACGAGCCTTCCGATGCGACGGGCACTCCTGCAATCCTGCCGTGGGGAACCTCGCGACTGGAAGAACGCCAGTCACGCTTACCACCTGCGGTCAGAACAGCACAGAACTTTACTGCTTTTACCCAGACCACCATCTTCTCCACCACGGCCCCCAAGGGTGTGGACAGCCCAGGTGCACCAAGTGTAACGCCAACCAGCCTGATAACTCTCACCTTCCTTCCGCTATGACGGACGACTTCTTCCTAAACCCCGCCTCCTGGTGGCAGTCTGCGCAAGGGGTGCACAGGGAGGAGATCCGGCTGGATTTGGAGATGGAGTTCTACCTGACCCACGTCATAGTGGTGTTCAAGTCGCCTCGCCCGGCGGCCATGGTGCTGGAGAGGTCGCAGGACTATGGGCAGACGTGGAGGCCGTACAAATATTTCTCTGCCAATTGCACGGCCACTTTTGGGCTCCCAGACGATACCACCGAGGAAGGGTCTCTCTGTACCTCCAGGTATTCTGACGTGATGCCTTGCACTAGAGGAGAGGTAGGTGACGGTGACTGAAATATGCTTCACCTTTCTGTGGTCACTGAGAGATTATGCTAAAAACAAAGGTTAGAAGCTGCTGTGGAAGAGAGCAGCCCTGGTGTAGTTGTGGGCAACACATGTCGTGTAACCTTCGACAGCCCCGGATATGGTCCTATCCTTCCCTATTTGTATCATCCAGCCAGTTTAGCAGAGTTTGGGTGAGCATTGCTTCAGAGAGATGGAAATGAGCATCAAAATGCACATTGCATGGAGATGTTTCTTGTGGAACTGGAACTATGGTTTTTTTTTGTTTTTTTAAAAAGGCCTAATCATATAATTTGTTTTCCAAAGAAAGAGAGATTTTAAAAATACACACTCAGAGAAACTGTTCTATTTTCAGCTGACAGTTTTTCTATATAAAGCAAAGTCATTTGTCATGCTGCCAGTGCGCATAGAGTACTAAGAACATTGCCAGTGCCTCGTTTTCAGAAACCTGGATCCTACACTTCTACACGTGTGTGTGTGCGTGCATGCCAGTGACTATTTTATGCAAGTCTGATTGACGCACGATCATGCACACGCTTGTTGCTGCTGACCCGGAAATGGCTAGACAATGGGGCAGAATGGAACTGGGCGGGGCTTATGCATGCTCTGCCAACATGCCAGGAGGTCATGAATGGAACCCCTGTGTAAAATGGTTGCCATAGCTATCTAGCTATCTAATCTATCTATCTATCTATCTATCATCTATCATCTCTCTATCTTAATGTTTTATTTTTTTCTTATTATAATATATTTGTTTATGGGGCATAAAAAATATATTATAAGAAGAAATCTCTGTAGCAGAATCCTGTGCAAGGCAAGTGGGCGATTCATCTTCTAATGGTACTGACTGACAGCTGGAATTCTCTTATAATCGTTTAGCATAGTATATCAGGCACGTGTGGCTATGTTGACATATCCCGCTCTATGGCATCCAAGTGATTTTTGATGCCTCATGAACCATGTTCAGGTTTTCCCACTTGTGGAGCCTCTATTCAGGTGGCATCATGCCTTATGAGCACCCAATTTAGATGTTCATAGAGGGAAAGGCAAAGGACTGGAGGCCACCGCTACCAACGTAGCCTATCCCTTACAGTTTCACATTACTAGCTCACGCTCTGGCTCCACTCCCTTCCGCTCCTTCCTGATCAGAGCAATAGGGGAGAAACCCAGTAAGTCACCTTGCCTGAAACTCTATGGGAACTGAAATGCAGCCAGGCTTCAAAATCCACACTTCTCTGGATTTTATGATGAAGCTCTCTAACTAAAAGAAGTGTGAAATAATTGTGCATATCAGGAGGACGCGTTCTCTCCCCCCACCCCACAGTGTTTTTTTTATTTTCCAAAATTTTAAACTAACTAACAAACATACATCATAACTGTGCTTAATCCAATCTTAATAACATTGTTAGGTGACTTCCTCAAATTCCCTTGACTGAATTTCAATATATATCATTGTAATGGTTTTCCAAAACAAATTCTCATAAAATTTACTTAATCCTCTTAATATCTTTGTTTCTTTTCATCTTTACTTTAAACATAATATTCTATAACTTCACATATTTATATCCTTAGCCTATCTAATTTTTTGCAAGTATTTCTAATTAATTTATCTTAGCATATTTAAGTAAATAATCTCTGAAGTTCTTTCATTCTTCCTGGTGCTCCTCCTCCTTCTGGTCACGGACTCTTCCAGTCAGGTCAGCTAGCTCCGAAAAATCCATCATCTTCATCTGCCATTCCTCCACTGTTGGGTTTTCCAATTCTTGGGCAATAAAATTAAGATGCACATATTAGCCAAAAGATGCATATATCAGTCAAAATAGCGTACAAAAATGCACTATATCAGGGGGAATTTCTTGCAAAAATGTGCAAATTAGGCAAACTGGTATACAACAATGTGTATATTTAGGATAAATGCTCACCGAAATGCTGGCGAATTTTCATGAAGAATTTTAAATTAATTAATAAATGGCAAACTGATGCAGAAATGTGGTAAACTGGATTTGAAAAATGAGAAACTGAATTCAAACAATTGTTAAGAAGTAGGTTTTTTTTCAAGGGTGCTGAGAGTTCTTAGGAGATCCCCTATTTGCTGCCAGAGCTACGAGCCTAGGGTGTCCTGGGAAGTAGGATTAATCATTAAGACACTCTGGCAACTGTCTCTCTCAGCCACTCTCAGCCCCCATTAACAAACTAGAGTTCCCAGGATTCTTTGGGGGAAAGCCCTGACTGTTTAAGGTGGTATGATGCTGCTTTAAATCTACAAATCTTTGTAAAAACAAACAAACCTCAAAACAGTTTCCAAAAAGATTTCAGCCTTGAAAGTAGAGTTATCTTGATGATCCAAACTGGTTGTCCAAGTGAGTTGCGTGACTCTCAGCTTACTCCCCTTTCCAAGGTGTAGGATACAGCAGTGTAAGCAGTGTAAGTACTTGTCTTATTTTTCATCTTCTGAATGCCTTCCTAAGACGTGGAAATAGTTACAGAAAGTGGCACCGCATTGCTATTTTACAGAAAACAAGAGAGGCAAATAAATTCAGTGGTGGAGCAAGTTCTGCTGGTGGAAGAGAATGCAGGCATAGATATATGCATACTGAACTTCAAAAGCTTGCATTTTTCATTTCTTTGTTTTGCTACCCATAGAAGTTGATCTAATAAAAAGCCTTCATCTGGCCTGCTTTAAGAAGATCTTCAGTCGCATGTGCCCCAGTTTTTAGTTTTACATTCACCTGCATTGTGCCAGTTAAACAGAAGGTGTGATCAAAAGCAGACGCTTAGGTTAAAATGCTGGTGCAGATTTGTACCAAGGCTAAGGTCTCAGATTCAGTGTTCAATTTTTTTATTTTGATTTTTGTATCCTCCTTATCCTGCGCTGGAGGGATTTGGGAAATTAGAAGCATGTTTTTAATAAAGCAGAGCAGCCGGAAATGAAAATAAGCCTGCAGGAGGAAGGGTGGCAATTGCAATGCTCCCCTTTGCCATCGCAGGAACTGTAGGTCAGAAAAGTCTGATCCACCAAGAATTTATCGACTTGCTTCTCTATTTATGTTCCTGTCAGAATCTATAGGAGGCCAAACTACCAAAAGTCCTTTCATTCCATGTGAGCGTCTCTTGTGACAGATGACACCAAGGGAGTGTGCTAGAATGATTACTGGAATGCACTGGGGGAAGAGGAATTGTGTATGTCTGAACAAGGTAACCCGTTGCTGTGGCAACAGGTTAGATGTGCCCTGCTTGACGGACCTGTTCGATGATAATAATAATAATAATAATAATAATAATAATAATAATTAATAATAATAATAATAATAATAATAATAATAATAATAATAATTTATTATTATTTATACCCCACCCATCTAGCTGGGTTTCCCCAGCCACTCTGGGCAGCTCCCAATAGGATATTAAAAACACGATAAAACTTCCCTAAACAGGGCTGCCTTCAGATGTCTTCTAAAAGTCAGATAGTTGTTTATTTCTTTGACATCTGATGGGAGGGCATTCCACAGGGTGGGCGCCACTACCGAGAAGGCGCTCTGCCTGGTTCCCTGTAACCTCACTTCTCGTAGTGAGGGAACTGCTAGAAGGCCCTCAGAGCTGGATTTCAGTGTCCAAGCTGAACGTTAGGTGTGGAGACGCTCCTTCAAGCTTTGCTAGACAACCAATGTGGTTTGGTACCACATGCTCTCTTTTCAAACCACACCAGTGGATCAAACGCTAGATTTTTCTAATGCTTTCCTTCCATAAGACTCAGATTCAGATCGGGTTCAATCGTAGCTGCCTCAGAACTCACAAACATGAGCCTGAGGAAAATAAACCAGCAAAAGAACCTTTTTCTGGTTCTAAATCTTCCATGAAGCCACTGCTAGTTGAAGGACAAGAGCTCTCACACTTAGAGCCGGTCCTGCCATTAGGCAGTGGAGGCAACTGCCTCAGGCAGCATATGATGGGAGGTGGTGGTATCCCTCGGCTCTTCCTCCTGAGCTTCCTGACAACCCATTCACAATATTAAGTCCCTGTCTGGAAGCCCCCATTGCTGTGATTAAGAGGGCGGGGATTCCCATAATCGCAGCTACATATATTTAAGCTGTTGTGATGATAGTCATCATGATTTGGGAAAATGCAAGAGGTTAAGCCAGGACACCCCCCGCCCCCCCAAAAGATGGCAAACTCCAGGGCCACCTATTGAGTCTAACATGGTCCTGGAGTCAGCAGATCTGCTTGGGCCACCATGACAAAGAAAGCTCATCATTCATGACTCTTTAGTTATTCCAACTTCCAGCTGGAAGAGATCGGGGAAGGGATTAGTTGCTCATAGAGGCAAGTGCCCAAATGTTATGACTAGGGCTGTCTGTTCAGCATTTCGTTGAACTTGAGCTGCAGAGGAGATAAAATGCAGAGGCAGGGGAGGGGGGGAAGCAGTTAACTCCAGCAGAATAAACATGCAGATAGCACCGCCAGGTTCTGCTTCCCCAGAGGAAAGGGCTGTAATGCAGTGTGAGTGTGTTGGGGGAGTGCGCAGTACCAGGCAAATATGGTTTTGCAGGGGGGAAAGCAGGATGGAGAACAACTCAGAGGCAGCTACGATGGAAGAGGAATCCTCTTCTAACCTGCATTTTAATGAGCCACATCTGCAGGCTTGCATTCTCTTTTTCTTCTTCCTTCTGTTTTTTTTCAACTTGTAAGCTAGCCAGGAAAAGGCACTGTTTTTCTAGCATTATTTCTGCACTTCCTGACATGCTGGACGGCAGATACTGAATAGATTTATCATCCTCTCGTCGTTATATAAACGCCCAGTGAAGCTCCTGCTTCATTGGTCAGACCTAAAGGGGAAGGGACCTGGGGAGCTATCAGAAATTGTTGACTTTTTTTTTAAAAAAAGTTACTTCTTTTTTATGTATAGATTTGACATTTATTAGGCTACTATCCCACCCTTCTTTTAGAAAGTAGGAGGATCAGAGGGGTTCGAGTAATCCTGGGTCCAGGCACTAGTTAGCATCAGGTGCTTCCAACTCCATTCAAGGCACTCAGAAGAAGCACTTTTCTGAATGGTCCTCTCTGTAAGGACAATGGCTGATAAGCTTTCTTCTTTTCCCATCTGAGTTCATTCCAGGAAACTGGTTCAAATCTAACTGAGATTGGCAGGCACCGAAAGCAACTACTATCTGATGGCAGGGTGTGAGCACTGAGCTTGATGGTTCACAATCCCAGGGCCCAGACATCCATACCGCATTATCATCACCGTGACTTTGGCAAGATAAATTTGCTACTTTGTGACAAACTCAGTGTATTCATACCTAGTCAAGTCAGTTATATCGTTGTAACTCCATTGTAAAGATGCAACAGCAGATGGCGCTCTAGAGCACAAAATTTATCTACGCAATTTTACATAGGGGTTTTTTTCTTGTTATAACGATCTAATTTATGACTTATTTATAGTGGTTTTCTTCCTGCGTGTAGATCCAGCCATAGAGCTCATTCACAAGTTCTGTTGGGTGCTTCTGAGGTGGGGAGAACTAATGGTGTGACCCCAACCCCTCCTCTGCATTCACTGTGTGCACCTGTTATCAACTGCTGATGGTGCTGAAAGGAGCCAATCTCTTTTGCTGTCTCTTCTGCTATCTCTTTGCTGTGTCAGAAGGAGGGGACAAGATCATCCCTCCAGTTGTCCTTCCAGCAGTGGCCTCTCCATGTCACCAGTTGCCAGCAGGTGATAGAGGGGTTCGCTCTAAATTTTATTTCAGCTTATTAATCATCATCATCATCACAAGGTTCTGGTCTTTGATTGCTTTTATTTTGCATTGATGCAGGCTAATTGCTTTATGCAACTTTGTATTAGTTGTTTCATTGCCTAGAGATCCTGCTGATTAGGATTAGGACATAAATTTAATATGGTAAATGAATAATAGTGCCTGGAATCTTCTACCTTGGATGGATGGCGGCTAACAGATTGAGATTGAATCCTGACAAGACAGAAGTACTGTTTCTGGGGGACAGAAGGCGGGCAGGTGTGGAGGATTCCCTGGTCCTGAATGGGGTAACTGTGCCCCTGAAGGACCACGTGCGCAGCCTGGGGGTCATTTTGGACTCACAGCTATCCATGGAGGCACAGGTTAAATCCGTGTCCAGGGCAGCTGTGTACCAGCTCCATCTGGTACGCAGGCTGAGACTGCCTCGCCAGAGTGGTGCATGCTCTGGTTATCTCCCGCTTGGACTACTGCAATGCGCTCTACGTGAGGCTACCTTTGAAGGTGACCCGGAAACTACAACTAATCCAGAACGCAGCAGCCAGACTGGTAACTGGGAGCAGCCGCCGAGACCATATAACACCGGTCTTGAAAGACCTACATTGGCTCCCAGTACGTTTCCGAGCACAATTCAAAGTGTTGGTGCTGACCTTTAAAGCCCTAAACGGCCTCGGTCCAGTATACCTGAAGGAGCGTCTCCACCCCCATCGTTTTACCCGGACACTGTGGTCCAGCACCGAGGGCCTTCTGGCGGTTCCCTCACTGCGAGAAGCCAAGTTACAGGGAACCAGGCAGAGGGCCTTCTCGGTAGTGGCGCCCTCCCTGTGGAACGCCCTCCCACCAGATGTCAAAGAGAACAGCAACTACCAGACTTTTAGAAGACATCTGAAGGCAGCCCTGTTTAGGGAAGCTTTTAATGTTTGATGCATCACAGTATTTTAATATTCTTTTGGAAGCCGCCCAGAGTGGCTGGGGAAGCCCAGCCAGATGGGCGGGGTATAAATAATAAATTATTATTATTATTATTATTATTATTATTATTATTATTATTATTACCTTATAGAAGGTGCAGTGTGCCTTCATTGTTTTAATTTTCTTAAAAGGAGGATCTTAAGATCTTTTCTTGGGTAGCCTGCCATAGGAGATCATGCGTAAGAAGTGCCCTGACTTCATGACTCACTCATCCTTCTTGACTCTGGGCATGAATTCCCGATAAGAGGAGCTTTTGTTGTGGCCGCATCATTTCACGTCAACTCCAGACTGGGAGATCAGGCTGTAATAACAGAATTATCTGCATTGGGGAATGGAGAATCAAAACATGGACCCCACGAATGGCAGGAAATCAAAAATCTGAGACATTGTCTCTGGAATGAAGATGACCCTCTTGGCCGGAGATAAAATATCAATGAGATGAAGAACTGCCAGCTGCTACTGAATAGGGTGGCGGAAATACATCCCCTTCATGATGGTTGTCAGCTTGCATTTTCTGTTGCTCTAAGGCACTCCTAAATTCCTTGCTGCTAAAAAAAAAAAAAGATAAAGGGGGTCAGGGCAGGCAGGGATAATAATATTCCATTTATGATGAGTTGCAGCTGAGCGACTGAAAACAATAGCATGTGAGAGGTGAGAGTGAAAGGAATTCTCGCAAAGCACAGAGCTCCAGCATCAATTGGGATTATGCAAGAAAGACAGAGTTTAGCTCTCTTTTCTGTGGGAGCATTCAAAATAATTCAGAGGACACTTCCATTCTGTAAGTTCTTGAAAGTTAGCAGCCGAGCTCCAAAGTCCTAAGAGGAACTGAAATGAGGCTGGAGCTAGGATGGTGTATTGGGGTAGTATACATCAGGTTGAAGCCAAAGATGTCCACGGATCGACTCCCTGCTTGCCCCACTTGTTGTGGGGAAGACTCTCACAGCAGACAGGCAGAAAAGGAGGGAAGGTGAGGGAACCACGACAACTTGGCAATCCTAGCTGGGCTAGATCTCATAGGAGGGACCAATCAAGCAACGCCACATAAAAAGAGCAAAAGATAGTCAATCAGAGGCAGAATTGATTATTGGGCCGGCATGGTGGGCAGGAAGCAAAAGGTTAGGTGCAAATGAGATAAACAGCAGCAAAGTGAGCTGGTGGGAGAGACCAGAGCAAGTTGTCTAAGCAGCCAGAATTTTACTGGCCTGCCTAGAATTGTCTCCTCTTGGCCAGTTGCCAAAATGAATGTATTTGTTATGAGCAGCTAACATCCCTGCCTTCCTTTCCCAACAAATTCATTTTTACAGTGGTCCGTTGCCCCCTTCTACTCAGCAGCATTCTACGTCTTTTGCTCAATTCAAGAGAGCTGAGGAAACTGCTCATCCCAGAGCTTTATTTCTCAAGCAGAAAGAGGCCGTGAATTAATCATAGAATTGCACTTTGATGTGGCAAGCTGAAGTTCCATATTAGGATATTCAGAACCGGTTGGCACAAGCCTATCATACAATAAGCTTTGTTGCTGATGGATCGATATCCAACAGCTCGTGGGGACCAAGAGATGGCAAAATAATATGAAATATGAAAGACAAGGCCAAAAATACATATTTGCAAAATAATGGAAAGTACTGGAAACCTTTGCTATCTGTCTTCTTCTTTCTATAAACTAGAGTCAAATCAACTGTTTACTCAACTTAAAACAGATCTTAGGAAACATTTATAACAGGGCAGAACAATGAAAGAACAAATTTGCCAGTTTTTAAATGTTGCATTTTCTTTGTTGTTGATTTAATTTACAAAGAACCATATAGCACAAAAAATATTGTTATTGTATTGAGGAATGCTCTGAGCAGCTGGCATCCTGTTCTAAAAATATTCCTCAAATGATAACACCTCAGTAGAGTTTCAAGGCCCTAATTGCAGCTTTCACAACTGGGAGGACTTCAGAAATGTTTCTGTCTCCAAACAAGTAGCTTGGTTCCAAGAGGGCAATGCCACTGCAATGGTCCATAATAATGTGCTATATGGTTTTTTGTAAGCCTTGCTGAGATGTACACTTGTCAACTATAATGCTGTTTTGTCTACCTTATTATAAACACCTATTTTCATTGCAATGATTGACTATGCTTTTGGGTTTGGCTGTGATCTTTCCAAAGCCTTCTCTGACATTGAGTTCTCAGGTGATGGCTGAGAGGAAGATGTGTGTCGGTACCCAAAGACACTTCTTTCTTCTGTTAAGAGACACCAGAGACTGTAAACTACCCTGTGATCCTTGGATGTAGGGCAATGTCTAAATCATCACCATCATCATAAGGCGAATATAGAAATCAGGGGTTGTGTTGGTTTCAGTGGGTGTCCTTAGGTATTTCATGCCATCAGCAAAACACCAGAAATTAAAAGCAAGCAAAAAATGTAAAGAAATGCTAGTCCACATACACATCTCAGACTTTCTTGATGGCACCTAGAACCACAAAAAACTGTTTCTTCTAGGTGCAACAGTGAATAGGAAAAAAAAAATTGTGCATGCACTCCTGATACCCAACTTCAGGTGTTGATTTCAGGATCATGTGACTATTTGGGGCTCTTGAATTTTGAACTTCAAAAGAGGAAATCTCAGTTCCAGATATATTCTCTCAGTGGCTTTTGAATTCATATTGAATTTCAGTGCTTCTCTACCAACAATGGAATGGTGCTATCTGAGCTAAATAAGCTTGTCGGTTAGCCTTTGTTTCCATTAACCAAGCTCAGGCAGGCACGTGGATTGAGTAAACTTGGTCACTGGGCTTTAATTCTGTCCATCGAAAGAATGCTGGGCACCTGTGCTAAACAGAATGGGCTGTTTGCACATGGTTCCATTCCTCGGGGGAATGTGGACAGCTGGCCGGAAGGGGCCTCTGTTGTTTCTCGTGCTTCCATTGATCAGGGAATGTGTGAACACCTGCACTGGGCGGCCTAGGCTGGGCAAATTGCCCATTGCTCCCAGGAGCAAGGGACATCTCCAGTTTGAACCCTGGGCCACTTGCAAATCGGTGTCCTCTAAAGAGATGGGAAGACGATGGGGAAAAGAACAGTAAGGTGATGTCAGTGGAAGCCCTGATAGAGCTCCAGACAGAGTGTGTTGTTGCCCAAAACCCAGGATGAGAGAACTCAAAGTACTTTTTGCTGGCAGGACTCAAGACAAAGCAAAAATAAAGGTTTCTGAATCTGCAAAGTATTATCCACGAATAGTAGCTTTGAAACTAATGTAAACAGTGGTTTTTAACGTTCTGCCTTGAGGGAACAATTGTCCCATTGACTTTTAAGCTGTCGTGAAATTCTTCTGTTCTAACAGGGAATTTTCAGCATCCTCCCTAAATCACAATTCCTAGGATCCTTTGGGGGAAGCCATGTGAGTTAAATTGCTAGAAAAACACTATAAATGGGCTGCATAGCTAAATAAAACCTCTGTTGATCACATGTGGAAAACTCGACTTCACGGTAGATTGTTTCCTCTCTCCCTCTCTGCTTCCAGGTGATCTTTCGTGCCTTAACTCCTGCTAACAAGATTGAAGACCCATACGGTCCTGAAGCACAAGACCTCATGAAACTCACCAATCTGAGGCTCCTCTTATTAAAGAGACAAGAGTGTCCTTGCCAAGGCTCAGGGCTGCTGGAGAAGCCCCACAGATTCTCCCATTATGCCATCTATGACCTAATTGTCCGAGGCAGCTGCTTTTGCAATGGCCATGCGGAAGAATGTCAACTTGCCAATGGGACAGTTGTTGTGGACAATATGGTAAGTGTTCAAGTTATGCCTTCTTAAAAACAACATAAAACAACCCTGCATATCTAGTGCATTAGATTTATCCTTTTGCATGGCTAATAGACCACAGGTTGTTGAATGTGGCCACAGTGTGTATCTCCAAACAATTAAAATGCCTGTTTCAGGCTTCTCTTATCAGAACCTAGGCTCGGCTCAAATGTTGCTGTGGTGACAGGCCTGCTGCAGAACTTCCACACAGCCAGGCTCTATGCCACAGTGGTAACATTTATTTTATTATAGCTTTTGACACCTGAATTCTTTTCAGCGTTGAGCACAAATGAAGTCAAATCAGATATTAATAAAATCACAATAAAAATAAAATAGCCAAGGCCCTCTGGTCGTTGGTGGGGTCAGTCTAGCTACAGTAATCTGAACAATTCATCTACTGCTGAGACCTTCCTGTAGAACAGGCTTCCCTAACCTGGTATTCTCCAGATGTTTTGAACCACAACTTCCATCAGTCCCAGCCAAGACAGGTGCAGTGACACATCCACTTTATCCAAATTTCCTTTAGCGTGGGATGGGATGGGATTTTTCTGCACATGCAAGTTCCATAAGAGTTACCAGGTTGATATACCTTGGTACTTGTTACTTGTGCAGAAAAGGACAGTCATCACAGGATGGCAACTCTGTTCTAACATAATGTCTCAATCCCATGGAATATCTGGTGAAATTAAGTTGGAGAGATGTCTGCTTCTGAGGCAGTATGCCCATGTGACTTTAAAGCTGCAGTTCTGCAATTATGAATGAAGAGCTAAACATCTAAGACATGTGCTTTCATTATTCCTGGCCATACTCAATGGATGTGAAGTGTTAAACTATTAATATTTAAACACTGATGAAATACTAACAATGCACGGGGCACTGGATATTTCAAATAATTCCCTTTTTTGAAATGAAGGAAGGAAAGAAAGACCTGGAGGGAATGTTAAATCCTCTTCTGATTAACAGCGGCTCTCAATTCCAACCTTATTTTGGCCTCTAGAGAAATGCCAGATTTACAAGGAGTCTGGGAATTAGTCGTTTTTTGGATAAGCTGGGAACAAGTTTATAATTACATCTAAAACAAAATGACAGAATGAGGGCAAATTTGCAAAGCTCATTTGGGTTTTGTGACTTACATTTACCTACATGTTCAAAAAATTTTTTTGTAAGAACCCTTTTCTCAGTGTTTATCTTTCCCAGCAGTTTAAAACGAAGTTGATTAAAATGGGTTTGGCAGGTGATGATGAAACTAGCGAAAATGCCTATTGCTGTGTCAGGTGGGATGCTTGGAGACAGAAGCAGCGCTACTGCTAAGGCCTTCTAAGCCAGGGGTTGAGAAGAACCTCATGCACACCAAGCCCCTTTGGCCTATCCACGCCCACCTGCCAATCCCCTGACACCATACATGGAAGACTGTTTAAAAACCCAACAGAAATTAACTGGACAAAATAAATACAAAAATAAGAAGTGACATAAGAATAACTAGGATGGAGCCAGATAGATCTTTTGGGGCAGGTACAGCCTGGGCACATCCATGGACTAATGCCAAGAGTAGCCACCATGGACCTATTCAGATGTTGTTGGACTACAACTCCCATCAACCATGACTGTTGGCTGGGGCTGATGGGAACTGCACTCCAGCAACATCTGAAAGGCACCACATTGGCTACCCCTGGGCTAGGTCCTCCTTATAGATCTTGCAATCCAGTCGCAGCCTCCCTCCACACACATCCTTACTCAAATGGGGAAATGTGCACACAGCACCAAGGAGTGGTTTTTGCCAGTCTCTCCTATTGGGCTCTAGCACCTTTCCCTATGCCTGCTGCTCACCTCCCTGCTTTTCGCAAGGTGAGTTTACTTGTCCTTGAGAGAAGAAAGGAAGGCAGAAGAGAGAGGGAGTTTCCCCCCTCAAGCGTTATAGCTGAACACTTGGAGAACCCCTCAGGGGTTTCTGAGTGCCCAACTTAAATGTTTCTGGGGCACAATTAATTTTGGGGTAAACACAAGATTGCTTCCCCATCCCTCCTTCTGATATGGTTTGTAGCCCCCAGAACCTATGTGAGTAAATCTGTTAGGCCTCAGATTGCCAGAGGCCAAAGGAGAACTTCCCTAGAACGAAACATGGAACAGTGTCCAAATAACTTGTCATGCACACACAGTTATTATACAGACATGACCTCCTGCCATGCCTACTATAAATACAAATCAGGTAGAAAGAAATATCAGTAGTTTAAACAAAGAGAACTGAAATGAGGCAAATAGGTGTCTTATTTTACAGAGGAAAAGCCTCTATTTTGAAGGCCTGTCAGAGGACAGTCTTATACTTGGAGTTGTCCTCTGCTTGAAGAGTTTTCCACTCCAAATCCGGTTTAAAGATCAGGAACCATAAAAAGGGAGATCAAGAAACCTGGAGATGCTTCTTAACAGTTAGCCACACTTGGTCAGCAAACAGAGCAGGCACATTAAGTTCCCTGATGTCTTTGCCACCACGGTGAAATGCATTGTATTTCTATTTCAATAACAATAAGCAAAATTTTTACTCTCTTTTTTGTGAAGGAAATCCACCACCACCACCCCCAATTTCTCTCAGCAGTGCATGAACTGGTCACTCTAGACAGCAGCATACTCTCCATTTCCCCCCCCCCCAATGAAAATAGTGATGTCCTTATTTTATAATGATGATGACGCCCCAGTCACTCTGGGTGGCTTCCAACATGTATAAAAACATAATGAAACATGAAACATATACAGGGCTGCCTTCAAATGTCTTCTAAAGATTGTATAGTTATTTATCTGTTTGGCTCAGGTGCCACATAACTCCATGCGCTCCAATATTTCTCCAATGAAAATAGGGACGTTCTAAGGAACAGCGGGACATTCTGGGATCAAGTTAGAAACTGGGATGGCTTCTGTAAATCTGGGATTGGAAAATAGGGACATTTGGGGGGGGGGGTCTCTGCCAGTCAACCTTTTGGTTTTTCAAAACAGACAGGGCCTGTCGTGAGAAGAAAGGGGAAAGAAGTTCTGAATTACAAGTTTGTATCAGGCCCAAAGAATTCGTGCTTTAGCCATGGCTCATGGTTATCAGCTGTGCAGTGTGGGCCAGAAAAACCGAAATGCATAAGGTTCTTGCATGACAAGCATTTGAATCAGAGCTCCGGGTATGTGTGGAGGAAGGGAAATGGAAAGAAAATTACACACTGCAGTGAAGACAAGGATGGTAGGGAAGTAATGAAAACTAAAGCCCCTCACCCTGAGATATTTAGAAAGTTCTCCAGATTCAGGTTCCAAAATCAGAATCCAGCCCATTTAACCAGAAGCGAGCAACACCAATTAACAGCTGAACTCTGCCAGTTTCCTTGTTTGGCTCTCTAAAGAAATCTAAAAGCCAAAGTAGTTTAAAATCCTTAAATCTTGGTGATACATGACATTACAGAGTCCAGGATTCCTTTCACAATGTAGCTTCATATACCTCTAGGTTTTTGTAATCTTGCCTTGCTTTCTTCTGAGGTGGAAATTCCTTGCTTCCATTTCATTGTTTTAGAAGTCAGGAGGACAAATAACAACTGTATGAGTTCCACAATATTTTAAGAAAAATTCTGAACCACCACAGCTCTGGCATACATCTAGGATTCACCCCCAGTATCCTAGCAACAAAGGATGTTATTAAACTCCACCCACAGGAAATATGGGTCCACTTAAGGAATGAGTCGATAAGAGGAAAGCAAACAGCTAAATATGCAAGTGTTGAAGCCTCACAAGATGAATAACACATTAAATTAACGCAGCTGGTTGAAGAATAAACACACTGCCCAAGAGAAAACACATTATGGCCCACGCTCTTGGCACAGTGATTGTAAACCTTAGCTGGATTTCTCTTTTATATTTTCCTCTAAATGTTGTGCCACTAAATGACTTCATCCAGCATGGAACGGAATTGTTTTGTTTAACTAAAATTCATAAATTCCCCATTCCCCAGAATTTAATAGGAAGAATGCATCCAGATACATTAAGACTTTTTTTTTAGAATTAACTTTATGAGTTTTCAGCTTGTTTTCTTGAATGTGGAAAAATACCTCCCATTTTTGTCGCTGGTTCATCTTTGCCTTTACTCTGAAGTTTCACTTGCAGATGTTGTGATTTGATCAGATTGGCTGTGATGACCTGCTTGATTTTGTCATCAGTATTGCATACAGTGCATATGATGTGATTTCTGCATCCTTGGGACTGGATCCAATTGGTTTAAGTTTCAGGGTGATAGATTTCCAGTAGGCAGTAGGAGAAACATTTTCGCAGTAAGAACAGTTTGATAATGAAACCGAAGGTCTTGAAGTAGAAGGTGGTCAGGCGTCTGTTGGAGATGCTCCAGCTCTGGATTTCCTTTACTGAGCTGGCCTGTACCATCTCTATGATTCTATGATGTCATGGGACACACATAAATAGAATCACATAAGTGGCCACAGCCAATAGCATTAAATAGCAGTAGATTAAGCTGTGGATTGTTTGTTCATCCAATAGAGGTTGGGTGTTTTTTTAAAGAGGTTCACAAATTGTTGCAAGTCAGGGTAATTACCACAGGAGCTCTCCAATAGGTAGCTTGTGGTATTTGTGCAGCAATACATTGCAGTTTTGAGTGCAAGGAAGGTGTGGTGTCCTCACTACAGGACAATTTAAGAGGAATTGAGATGTTTGGACTTACTAAAAAAAAATGAGTAGCAACTTTGCATTCATTGTGCAAAGACACTGTGGTTTGGAAAGGCCATGGTATATAATGGATCATGACAGTCAATGACAGCAAAAAAAGGAAAGGGCCTCATATCTGAAGCAGTAAACAACACCATAGAATTTCATATAACCAGTCCTTAATAAAAATCCTAGTCTATAATCTCACTTTTGATGGCACAAGCAAGGTAATCACTTAGTTTTGTTAATGTTTATATACCAAAGAAAATGGACAAAAGAGAGTATCATTATTAAAGATGTGAAATATCCCTTGAAATCAATGACTGGGATATCATGGAACATCTTATTTTAAGCAAGCAAGAACACTGCTTGTTAAAGATATTTAATATATCCAAGATTGGCTCTGAAGGAAGTGGTCCTCCCTCTGTCTGATCAGGCACCTAGGGGTACTTGTGGAGAGACAGGTATTAACAGTGGTGAGGAGCACCTTTTGTCAACTTCATCAGTAATATAGGTTTTGCATCTTACTGGAGTAGGAGGAGTTTACTAAGCTAATTCATTCTTTTATAACTTTTAGGATTGACTACTGTAGAGTAGAGCTGCCCTTGAAGGTGCCGTTGAAGCACAGCACTGCTTTCTGCTACTTCTTAGACTTCCACATTTGCAATGTTTCCAAAGCACTTTCCCCAAATATAATTTTATTTTATTTATTATTATTTATTTATTAAACATACTTGTTGCTTATCACCTGAAGGTCTTCAAGCAACTTATAGCAAAAAGAATTACAATATAATATATATATATATATATATATTATATTATATATTAATATATAATATAGGGGGAGCCATATAATACATTAATATTTAATTTAACATAACATTTATGGGGGGAAAGAACATTCCAGCCTTATTAATAATAGCAAACAACATTAATAATACTCAAATAATAAACAAAGCAATACATTGGCCCACTAATTGGCAAGTAAACAAAACCCTCAATCCTGCCTCCCTAGTCCAAAAATCATTCACCTCGAACCAATAATTTCCCCCCTTTAACCTCCTCACCCCACCCATAAGTCTGGTGTCAAGGCCAGCTGTTACAAATCAGTGGTGGGTGGGTCCAGTGTCCTCCAAGAATGGTCCAGCATCTTTTTTCTCCCTTCATGGGGGAGCAATAGCAAAGCAAAGCAGGAAGATGGTAACAGAGGTTTTAACTGCTCCTCAAGTTGCCGGTGTAATGCATTTTTGTATGTTATCTTCATGAATTTGTGCATCGTTATACACCCTTTACCCTATCATATGCACACACACACACCAACACCACTATTCATTTGGAAAACAACATTGTGAAACAACATCGGAGATCTGCAAATTTTGAAGAATGGCTGTATTTTGATTTGTGTATTGCTTGAGAAAGGGCAACTTGTGTAGGTTCGCCTTTAAATGCAAACTTAATCAAATGTCTCCCCCATCCCTACTCACTGTGGAACATGAATGGGAGAGTGCTAATGCTATCACATTCTGCTTATGGGCTTTGTTCTTATATGCCATCCACCTCATGTAGAATTGTTGGTTGGGGTAGCTGAGCAAAAACCTGGGTTGTGTAAGGTAAAGCTAGTTTTTCTCTATCTCGGCCTTCATCTTGGTGACTTGGCTGTCGCTTTCCCTTGCAAACATTATCTTCCTCTCTGAGAAGTTTTGTTCTGTTCCCTCTCATAATCCCACAAGCAACTGAATTTGTACACTATCTGATCTAAGCTTTGCCAGTCTGTGTGACCTCCAAATACCACAGGAGCTACTGTGTGTTGTAGCTTGCAATTCACCAAACATGTTTTTATTGGGAGGGAAGTTTGACTGTATATGCCAATTAGCTGACTAACCCAAGAAATAAAGAGACATTCAGCTTGTGGAATGATTCAGACTAGTTTCTGCTAGGGTGAAAAGACTCTGAGTTGTTATATCTGAAAAGTTGCCCACATAAACCTTTGTCCATGAAGAGGAAACTTATTTGTTGCATGAAAATACATGTAACACTGGGGTTTTGTTGTTGTTGTTAGGAAAAACATACTCAGAAGAAGATTTTTTTTTAGTGGAAATGTAGCAGTTGGTAATACAGATTTTAAACCCTTCCTCTGGTGGCTGTTTCCCCACTCCAGATCACCACCTTCCCCAGACTGCTTTTATTCCCATGGGAATCCAGATTAATTATAAATGTGCATTTGATTTCTATCTGGAACAGGTGGAAAGCAGCTGGAAAAGTGTTTGTTAGAAAAACCCGCAACCTACATACTAGCCTGGTAAAAGAAGGACAGTAATGGCTCCTTATGATGTTCGTAACAACCAGGTGTAGGTTTATGCCTTATTATAATGTGTGAACAAGCCCTGAACAAGGACCAAGTCCTTATAATTGTAATGAAAATGATAGGCACCAGAGTCACAGTAGTGTGGCTGAGTAAAAAAAGTATGAGTTCTTCTTTGGCAATTACTTGTAGCTGAGTAAGATTGTCTTTCATGAACATGGTTTTAACAGTGAGTCTGTAAGTGACTGTGGAGGCCAATTCTGGATCCACACATCCTTCCACAGTGGGGACATTGGTTTCTTGGCGGGAGTTGATCCCAGTGAGGGTTTGCCAAATGTGCCTTCCTCTTAGCACGTTTCTCCTTTTCGGCCTGAGTTTGTGCTTCTTCAAAGTCCATGACACCTTTGGTAAAAGCTGTTCTCCAGTTGGAGCACTCACAGGCCAGTATTTCCCAGTTATCAGTACTTATGTTACTTTTTTGCCTTGAGAGCATCTTTAAACTTCTTTTGTTGTCCGCCAGTATTTCTCTTTCCATTCTTGAGTCAGGAATCAAGTAGTTGCTTTGGAAGACGATAATCAGGCATCCAAACAACATGACCCGAAAGTATGAGTAGTCCAGTCACCATGCAGGAATGTACCCAAGCTGGAATTAGAGTGGTCCATCCATTAGCAGTTGCAAGGTTACAAACAGTTACCAAAGTCATTTAGTCCAAACAGAAAAGAAAGCAAATGACCAACTCATATTCAAGAAACAAAACAAAACCAGGGCATAGGAGAAGTGAGAAACCATATTGTGGCCATTTGGCTGCAAAGGCAACCAGATACCAAGCAGAATGTCCACTCCAAAAGAGCTATCAAAGCCTGGAAAGCTATATAGAATTTTCAGCTAATAAGAAGGCCAAGGCAAAAACTAGATCTGAAGTAGCACATGGACACAGGATGCCCAGTAATGTTTGTATGCATCCAAAGATATATATAAAGGCACACGTCTTTGAAAGATAATATAGAAAATGAGCCCACAGACTTAAATTTGTGCTTTTTAACATAGTGGGTTCTGTGAAACTAAACTTCCTTCTTTTGTCCTGTCATCATTCCATACATTGGAGTCAGAGCCCAGATTCACTTATTTTCTTTCCTAATATTAACTTTTAGGCAAACCCTCTTATTGCCACCCTTAGCTCCTTCAGGAACAAAAGTGAGATATAAATTCGTTAAATAAATAAATAAATATTCAAAGGAATGTCTATGGGACATTTAAAAGGGGACCGATTTGATTGCTTAACCACTTGGCTACTGGTGGGTTTTGGTTATTTTAATCATTTAATTGCGACCTTGTGGCTACTTTCATCTCCTGTGGAAAATCAGCACTAATCCTGCTGGTAGAGAGACATCTGATTGGAAACACTTGTAAAGGCTAATAAACTGGTTTAATTGGCCTTGTGTCTTTGTTAAAGGAATTTTTTTGCTATTAAACACATTTTTTTAAAAAAAATGAAGCAATCAATTTAGTTTGGAACAGTCAAAAAACATTGGAAACAAAAATTCTTCTAGAATCTTCTGGAATGACAAAATGTCAAAAACTTGGTGGGTTATACCTACATTTCCCCCCATTGTACTCTTCAACTAATGTGTTGTATCAGGGGTCATTGTTACCTGTTGCATTTCTCTGCAGGTGAGTATGACTGTGTAGGTCAGGCATAGGAACAGAACGAGCAGTCCCAACCCTGCTTACACGCATACACAACACATTTACTGAATATCTGCACAGGGCTTCAGATAATGCCTGATTCTTGAGCATGTAAATAGGCCCAAAGTTTCCCTTTCATTCATCCATGTTAGAAGACAGGAGCTCAGGTAACATTTCCATCCTGTCCTACTGAATATGCCTTTTCACCTGGAAGAAGTTGCTGCCCAACTCCCGGGCAGGTGAGAAATTGTATTGGTTTGCATGAAACCCAATATGAATTCTTGCCCGTTCCTTGGGGCCTGCAAGTGACTTGCTGATGATGATATGCAAATCTCTCTGTGTCCAAAATTGCTTTGGCAGCAGTACAAAGTGAACATGTAGCCAAACGACAAACATTTTCAGTGAATCGGCATCAGATGCCCAGTTCTGGAAAGGTTCCAGTACCCAAACTTCAGTCAATGGGACCTACCCCCACCCCCATTGACTAATGACAGCCAAGAAATAGCACCAATGGTAGAAACAACAGTAGGAATCATCAGCAGGATAAAAGAGGCTAAGTGGAGAAACACAAGAGGAAGGAAGGATAAGATGAAACCAAATGGAAACACAAGTCTGCATTACAATAGCCTGCGTCACAAATGTTCCAGCCAATCTTCTCCTTCCCACCCCCACCATGAAACTGTAGTTTCCATTCCTTTACCATCATGATTATGATGGCTGGGAACAAAAGGAATTCTTGATTGAGGTCCAGAAATCAAAACGTTGTGACAAGAGCAGATCACAGGCAGCACATTAATCCTCTTCTTGCTCAATTCCATTTGCTGCCAGTTAGCTTCTGGGGATTATTCAAGATGCTGGTTATTATATACCAGCAAAATGCCTATCGTTATGGTGAGTGTGTGTGTGTGGAAGGAAGGAAGGACATGCATATTTCAGGGACGTCATGGGTGGAGAGCACTGGGTCTCTGCTTGCCTTGACTTCAACATATATAGAGTAGGGGTCTGACACCATCTGCATAGCCCTTGCATCTGCTAAGCCAAATCCTGGTTCTATTTCTTGGGTGCTCTAAGCCAACCCCAAAAAGTCAGAGGGAATCTGATAGTCAAGGCCTGAAATGGGCCGGGCTAGAGTATACACATGTAAAGGTATAGGTAAAGGGACCCCTGACCATTATGTCCAGTCGTGGCTGACTCTGGGGTTGTGGCGCTCATCTCGCTTTATTGGCCAAGGGAGCCGGAGTACAGCTTCCGGGTCATGTGGCCAGCATGACTAAACCGCTTCTGGCGAACCAGAGCAGCACATGGAAACGCTGTTTACCTTCCCGCCGGAGCGGTACCTATTTATCTACTTGCACTTTGATGTGCTTTCGAACTGATAGGTTGGCAGGAGCAGGGACCGAGCAACGGGAACTCACCCCGTCACAGGGATTCGAACCACCAACCTTCTGATTGGCAAGTCCTACGCTATGTGGTTTAACCCACAGCGTACATACATGCTAAAGCATACCCAGGGATGACGTGTCCTTTTTTGCCACCTGAGGCAAAATGGGAAGGCGCTGTCCCCATCCCCCCAACCATGCCTGTTGAACCAGCGCCTCACTTGCTGGGGTCACATGGTTGCAGCGGTGGCTTCCAGTAGGATATCATAAGATCTTGCTGAACTCTTTTGAGAGCTCTGTAAAATCTCACAGTATAGAAGTCTTGTTCAGAAAATAGACTAAACCCATCTAGCTTGTGGGCTGGGCCTACTGCTGTTATCCTGCCTCCCCAAATCCCAGCACACAAACATAAAAAGAAATCTGCCAGATTTTACCAAGTTTTCCCTCTTGTCCTGCTGTGGTAAACTTCAGTGACATAGCTGTAAACTTTTCCCTTTTCTTGCAAGGAATCCTATTCAGACTAAGGGAATTTCCATTTTAAAAAGTGAAACATTGACAGCTATGTTCAGTGATCCTTGGATGAAGTGAGGTATAGAAATACAATAAATAATAATATTTATAACGCTGTTAAGTACAAATTGTGTAGAAATGTTAGTCCTATCAATGCTGCCAAATTGCTTCCCAGTTTTATATCACCTGCAAGCAAGCAAGCAAGCAAGCAAGCAAGCAAGCAAGCAAGCAAGCAAGCAAATATCATTTTTGTTTTTTTAAGCCACCAGTTCTTCATCCAATCAAAAAGATACGGGAATATTTCTCTTTCAAAGTGTCTGTCATGCCAGACATACAGAGGAATGAAGTCTACATGGTTCTCAAGGCTGTTTGTCGTTGTTTTTTTAAGTGATGCATCTGGCTTAAAACGTTTTACTTCTGAATTAACCAGAAAGTCCCTAGCATTCAACAGGACTGAGTCATAATTTTTTTCCTTGGCACGGAATTGTGGTTTTCTTGTTCCTGTTTTATCCCATCCAACTTTTTTTTCAGTCCTGCACTTGGTATTAGGGATGGAGGAGAAATTTGATTCAGTTCACAGCTGACAACAAACTTATTTGATTTGCACTTTCTGAAACAATACGCAAATCGAAACACATCCATCCTTTGAAACACATTCTGCTCTGAATTTTGCAGTTCTCCAGCCAAATGATGTGTACAAAAATGCATATACTTGGGTTGTTGTTGGTGTCTGTCTGTCTTGAGAGACAATGGAGTGTGCCTTCAGGTGTGACGTCAAGTCTCTGTGTTAGCAGCACCAAAGTGACCTCCCTAGGGAGCAAGACTGTGCAGTGTGTATGGAGGTCCTGGGCTGCCCAGACAACAACACCCCCATCTCAACCTTGCTGATGTGGTCCAAAGGAAAGCAGAGCAATACGTTTGGCACCAGCTTGGCTGCAGGAGTTGCCGGAAGGAGGCATACAAGGCACAAGTAGATAGTCATGGAAAAAAAACACATGAAAATGCATTATATCAGGAAACTTAATTTTCTGTGTAGTAGGCATAATTGTTTACAAACATGTATTATCCACCCCAAAATGCTAAACTTTTTGAGAGGGGTGGAATTGATTTAGAAATGTAGAGAACCAAACTTAAGTTTGGAAAAGTGAGAAACTGTGAGAAACCAAAATGGACCCATTGACCCATCTCTGCTTCATAGACAGTCGTACCTTGGATCTCAAACACTTTGGCTCCTGAACAAATCGGCTCCTGAATGATCTAAACCCAGAAGTGAGTGTTCCAGTTTTCGAACAACTTTTTGAAAGCTGAATGTCCGACGGGGCTTCTGCGGCTTCTGATTGGCTGCAAGAGCTTCCTGCAGCCAATCAGAAGACGTGCTTTGGTTTTCAAACATTTTGGAAGTTGAATGGACTTCTGGAACGGATTCCATTTGACTTCCAAGGTATGACTGTATAACTTATTTGGTTTAAAAGAAGTCTTCACACACTGTAATACTAAGGTGACAGTTATTCAATTGTTCTTTCTTTCTTTCTTTCTTTCTTTCTTTCTTTCTTTCTTTCTTTCTTTCTTTCTCCCTTCTCAAATTATAAGCAGGTTCAGGGTTTTGAACACAGGCATTCTTCTACAATTCCCTAGAGGCTTCCTGTACAATGTACTCTGTCCCCTCCATCCTCCCCTGAGGCTGACTACAGCCAAGTGCAGAGAGGGAGAGAAATGCATACCCCGAAGTCTCTGCTCAGTCTTCCGTGAGGAGGCAGCAAACTGCTCTGGGCACAGAAAATCTGCCAGCTGGCTCTAGAGGAGCAGTGGCATCAGCCATGTAGCCTGTGTCCTCATATCTGATCTGAAGGGATTAGGAAAGAGGGAGAGAAGGGGGGGGATTGCTGTAGGGAGCAAGCTGGTGAAGGGTAGCAGAGAGGAGGGCAGAGGAGATGTATCTATACATTTATTTTTTTAAGAATACGTCTCACCAGTTTCTCACCTGCAACAACATGTATAGGCCTTGCAGCAGATGAAACACAATTGCCCCCCCTTTGAACACCACAGAGAACTGCCAGTGGCATTAGTAGCAAGATTAAAGGGATTTAGATTAGATTCATGCCTCAGTCAGAACTGAAATCTCAGGCTCCACTTTTGTATATAATATGCAGTGAGGCAGAAGCATGGCTGCACGGCTGCAACATTTGGTACCCCAACCCCATGTGCAAGAGAAGGCGGTGGAAGGAATCTAGGGGTGGGGGGGTGTTTGACGACTGGAAAATTGAACTTAGTGGGGCCCATTCAGTTCAATTTTCATTCATCTCACGACCAATACAGAGGGGGGTGACTGGGAGTCCTCTTCCATATTTTAAAAATCACATTTGAAAACAAAAGAGAGAAAGACATTTGAAAATGTGAGGGAAAAGGAAAATAAAGTGAACTAAACCACAGAGCCTAGGGCTTGCCGATCAGAAGGTTGGTGGTTCAAATCCCCGTGATGGGGTGACCTCCCGTTGTTCGGTCCTGCTCCTGCCAACCTACAGTTCGAAAGCACGTCAAAGTGCAAGTAGATAAATAGGTACCGTTCCGGCGGGAAGGTAAACGGTGTTTCCGTGCGCTGCTCTGGTTCGCCAGAAGCGGCTTAGTCATGCTGGCCATATGACCCGGAAGCTGTACGCTGGCTCCCTCGGCCAGTAAAGCGAGATGAGCACCGCAACCCCAGAGTCGGCCATGACTGGACCTAACGGTCAGGGGTCCCTTTACCTTTACCTTTTAGGCTTTCTGCAATGAAAACAAATGGCACTTGAAGCAATTTCTCTCCCTTTGCAACACCCACTAAATCATTATTTTAGGCTGTCAGTGCCTGTGTGTCCTGCTAAAACCCAAGTAGGCTTGGTCTCAAAGAGGTGGCCAGGTGAGAGCTAGTGACACACTTCTGCATTAAAGCATTAGGTGCAGATCCACATTTTTGCAGATTTTTCAGACCCTCGAGGTTTCATTTCTTCTCAGAAGGAAGAATAGGCGCACATTTCTTTCAGCATGTCACCTGTAGGCCTGTAGCTAGGCCTTCTCCAGTAGGACCAGATCAGGCTGTTTCAAGAAATTGCCACTGCCATCCATCTTGGAACTGCCGAAAGAGGCTGTGGCCAATGGGGCCTGGAGCTTTGGGCTTGGGAAAGGGGCAGGAGTCGTCGTTGTCCCTCTGCCCCTTCCAAATTTTGGACGTCCAAGTGGAGACGGTTCCAATGAGCAGCCCTTTGGGATGCAATGAATGCGTGTTCTTCCACCAAAAAGACCTCTTAGCTAGTGCATTTTACCGCTTTATCGTTTTCTGAATGTGTGTGTTGTTGTTGCTTTCTTTGACAGGTCCATGGGAAGTGCATGTGCAGACATAACACTGCAGGACAGCATTGTGAGAGGTGCGCGCCATTGTACAATGACCAGCCATGGGAGCCAGGCGATGGAAAAACGGGGACACCAAATGAATGCAGAAGTATGTGGGTATGGCGAAGAGAGGGTAGAGATGAAGGGTTGCAATGTAATCCATCTTTCCACCGAGCAGCAAAGCCGATAACAGCTAATTCATGGAGTTGGGATTTACGATGCTCTAGCGACAGATGGGGAATGGGATTGCCAAGCAACTGCCTGAAACTCCTTTCAGTCTCTCTCTATATGTGTGTGTGCATGTGTGAGCAAATGTGGTTGGCCTATGTGATATATTGTAAAATAGGGTACAAAGAGCAAAGCTCTGGTTTTCAAAGAGATTTTGCCCAACATTGCTTACTAGAGTTTTGGCCTACGATGAGAGCAGGGGAAAATATATAGATTTTTTAAAGTTCATCTGTTTCTTAGCAGGTACCATTGTAGATTTATTTATATATTATTATTATTATTTATTGGATTTATATACCGCCCTACACCTGCAGGTCTCAGGGTGGTTCACATAATTTAGAGACTTTCTAGTTTTATTTCATTTCGTCAAAGAGTAGTACTTCATTTCAAGGTGCTTTTAAAAATGGTAAAGGTCCTACCATCGTTCCTCAGAAAATAATATATTCAGAATGGGTATGTTAGTTGAAATAGTGTTTGAAAAGAATACATTGGGTAAAGCAAAACTCCAGTGAGGTTTTTAAAATCAGAGTTAAAGTGGTTCAACTCTAGAGGTTTAAGGTTTCCATAATCAAAATTCTAACCTCTAGGGATCCTTTGTATGGAGCAGTTAGTGGCCTAGATGGAGATGTATCTATCATTGCCTAATTTTACTTTTATTGGCCTAATGTACAAGTCACTGTTCCAAAAAAAGATTCCGGTTTAAACTAGTTGAGGTGGAGTGGGGTGGGGTATTTGAGGGATGAGGACTGAACATCACAGATCCTTCAGGCTAGATGCAGCCCCAGAGAAAATATTTACATCCCTTTTACAGTGGCGTAGCGTGGGGGGTGCAGGGGGGGGCCGGCTGCACCGGGCGCAACATCTGGGGGTTAGGGTTAGGGGGCGCAAATCCACGGGTTAGGGGGCGCAAATTACTTGCCTTGCCCCCGGTGCTGACAACCCACGCTACGCCACTGCCCTTTTATCAGAACGGGGTGGGGTGGGTGAAGCTCTTCTCATGTTTTACATCTTATATACTAACAAAAGGCAACAAGCTTTATGTGGAATCCGTTTTGCAAATATGATTACAATAAGTGCTTGGTTATCAGCACAAAAGAGTTATCACATAAATTACTCAGTCACTGCCCTACCCCTGCAAATCCTGCCTTTTCTTAACTCATACTGATTGAGGGAAATGTAAAAGGAATAATTTATTTGTTTATTTCATAAAACTTGTATAGTGCTTGGTTGTAAAATAACAGCAACAATAACCCTCAAAGCGGCTGACCAGAAAACACCACTCACGTTACTGGATTTTCTTTACACATCTTCCCAGCGTTTCCTTGCTCTTAACTAAAATGTTAGGACTAAATAAATCCATGAGAGGAAAAACCCCACATTTAAGTTCTATTCACTTGTACTACAGTGTGAGTAAGAATCATGTTGCTCCTTCTTCTTTTCCTTCTCCCCCTCACCCCTGGGCTCTGGACAGAGTGTCGCTGTCACAGTCACGCTGAGAGCTGCCATTTTGACCTGAGCATCTGGTTGGCATCAGGAAAGCAGAGTGGAGGTGTCTGTGACAACTGCAAGCACAACACAGAGGGCTACCGGTGTCAAAGGTGCAAGCCTGGTTTTTACAGAGACAAAGGGAAACCCATGTCTTCGCCGGAGATTTGCAAACGTAAGTGGGGATGGGTGGGTCTGCCAATTTGGATTTCACTTTTTCTTTCCATCATAAATTTATTTCTTCACATAGTTTCTGCAGCAGGCTGCAGTGATGTTGCTTTTAAAGTCATGAAAGTTCATTGGCATTATTATGTGAATTTCTCTAATGATGATGATGATGATGATGACAATAATAATAATTCATTCCCCGCCCATGTGACTGGGTTGCCCCAGCCACTATGGGTGGCTTACAACATAGTATCAAAACACAACTAGCCATCAAATATTAAAAACTTCCCAATACAAGGCTGCCTTCAAATGGTTGTGCAGTTCTTTATCTCCTTGACATCTGATGGGAGGGTGTTCCACAGGGTGGGCGCCACTACCAAGAAGGCCCTCTGCCTGGTTCCCTGTCTGGTTCTCACAATGATGGAACTGCCAGAAGGCCCTCGGAGCTGAACCTCAGTGTCCAGTCTGAACAATGGGGTGGAGATGCTCCTTCAGGTATACAGGGCCCAAAGTACACATTTCTGTATGCACTTTGTGTGACGAATACACACCTTTCTGCAAACAATTTCCCCTAAGGTAATGTGTTTTTGTATGTTATTTCCCAAACACATGCATTTTATGTACCCTTTCCCCAAACATCTGCATTTTAAAACACATTATTTTGTTGGAAAACTGAATTGCAAAATTCAGAGAAGAGCAAATTTGGAATAACTGCATTTCTGCTTGCATTTTCATTTGAGAAATGTGAATTAGATATTTAAAAGAAAACTGGACTGAATTTCCCCATTGTTAAATGTAAGTCATCTGCACACTTGTTTTAGTCATATTTATAAGTAACTGATTGATTCAAAACTACCAGTTAATTTGACAGGGGGCAGGGCAAGTTTCAACAAACTGGTAGAGCCTATCTCAAAGCACCATCGCTGTATGCCTGTCCACCTCCAGGGTCAAGCTCTGGTATAAAAAATGGTTCTGCCCATTTGTAGGAGAAACCAGCAGTACATGATGGCATCAGGGATGCCATCGTGACATGTGAAATGTTCCCCCAGTCACTGGAACAGCTTTGCACGCTAATACATTTCCTTTCAAAAAATATAAGTGGAAGCAAACGAACTGATGAATGCTTTGGGATTCATGCAGCACCTGAAAAAAGAAGAAAATTCTGAATTTCGGTGCAGGGCAAGACAGGCTGCACTGTTTGATTTGCTAGGAAGCACATCTCTCATTTGAAGTACAATGTCAGTCTACTCTTTTCCTATTCTTATATCTGTCTCCACCCTACTGCCTTTCTTCTGGTCTTCTGCTGCTACTTTGGTAGACCCGATCCAGGTTTCCTTTGAACTCTTATGCTTCTTGCGCTGTAATTTCCGCAGGCCCCTGGTATTGCTTGAATGGCCCTGTTCACAACACTTCCTCTGTTTCTGCTCTTTTGTGTTTGCCTCTTCTGAAATGCTAGTGCTGGCTCAGCCTCCGCCCCCCTCCCTGCCCCGTTCACCAACTTTTAACCTTTTGTGAAAGCACAAGGAACGAGGAGCTGCCGAGCTAACCTATTGGTGTACCTGACCATATTGCATGACACCCAGTGACTTCTCCTGTAGCTCCTTTCTCTTAACTCTTGAGAAGTCTTAGGGAAAGTAAGCTTTGTAAAGCCACCCTACCACAAGATTAGATTTCAAACCTCATAGCAGTTGAAAGATTTGTGCCCGAGTATCAAAGTGGGGTAAATGTTCTCTAACTTAAAGAGCAGCAGGGGAGCAAAAGCATTATTTCCTAAGGAATCAACCAGAAAGCAGCCAACTTGAATGAAACTGAAGCTCAGTTTTCCAAATGGCTTTTGATCTAATATGGCTGCTTTAGATCTACAAAGTAGAGCTAAGACAAATCTTCTTGCAAGTATTTTCTTCAGCATTCACTTCTGGGAATACTGATGTTTCAATGCTTTCCAGATATCCTCTGAATATTTTCTGAATATTCACAGAAAATCACAAGCAGTATTTGATATCCAGTGAGATTTGATTTCAGTATTTGATCATTAACATTATGTCAGCAAGTCTAGTAAAAGTATTTGGTAATATTTGATAACTGGGATGCATCGATGGTTTGTTCTTTACAGTATTTGGTGGGTGATATACAAGTCTTTTTTTTAAAAAAAGGTAATTTTATTAATCTAGATTTCCAAGATAGCCTACAAAAAAGAACCATAAAACAAATATAAAACATCAGAAACAAAAGCAGTTATCGAGCCATGTTTTAGACATTTTTTTTTAAAAAAAAGATTGCTCAAGATTTTAACTGACATGCAAGTCTTTGACATGTGCATTAGTATTTAGTACAGTTATACCTTGGTTTTCGAACAGCTTAGTTCTCAAACGTTTTGGCTCCCGAACGCCGCAAACCCGGAAGTGAGTGTTCTGGTTTGCGAACTATTTTTGGAAGCCGAACATCCGATGGGGCTTCCACGGCTTCCGTGCTTTGATTTCCAAACCTTTTGGAAGTTGAACGGACTTCCGGAATGGATTCCATTCAACTTCAACAGTACGACTGTATTTGATTACTTCCGATATGTCACAGTTTGCCACCTGCCAAAATCAAAACAGACAAGATGTGAACAAGTCTGAAGTACCTGACTTGTGAAGTAAAATTTGAGGTGCGATTTTTGAATTCTTACTTTAAATTTCACATAGTAGTAGTAGTAGTAGTAGTAGTAGTAATAATAATAATAATAATAATAATAATAATAATAATAATAATTTTTATTTATACCCCGCCCTCCCCAGCCAGGGCCGGGCTCAGGGCGGCTAACAACCAATAATAAAAACAAGTTGAATGAATACAACTTAAAAACAAGATTAAAATACAACCTTAAAATGCAGCCTCATCACAGGAGAAGAAAGGAAAAAAGAAAAAGGGGGAGGGAATCAAATTGACTCCAAGCCAAAGGCCAGGGGAACAACTCTGTCTCTAGTAGTAAAAGTATTATTATTATTATTATTATTATTATTATTATTATTATTATTATTATTATTTATACCCTGCCCATCTGGCTGAGTTTCCCCAGCCACTCTGGGCGGCAGGTTGAGTTTGGCAGTATTTGAAAAATATGTCAGATTCAAATTATTCCTTTCAGTTCTCCAACAAGTTCTGCTCCCTGTTCACGCATTCTGTGGAAAAAGTCTCTTCTGTCACATATCAAGCACGCAGAGCCTACGTATATGAAGTTTGTACAAACAAAGGTTCCTTCACAAGTTGTGCTGAACGTGTATGTGGGGGGAGAGCTCCTGGTTACCACCCTGTGCCCCCTTTCTATGTGTGTTGACTGTGCACAATTCTACTCAGTAGCAGCCAATGGAGCTGCACAGGTGAGGTGGCAGTGCCACCTAGTGAGAGGTGGAGGGGCAAGGCATCAGAAGTTTGGCACAGTGGGGGCACAGCACAGATGCCATGGCAGGAACATTGGGTTGTCTCCCCCATAATGCCCGCACCATGCCAAGCTCCTTCTGCCCTGCCCTTCCACCTTCGCCACACCATGTTCAGAGACAGGAGAGCAACACAGCCTTACCAGCTGCTCCTGGTCCTACTAACTGGGCATTAATCAGCCTTCATCCTACCTCACAGTTCCGATTTGTGCCACACCCTGTCCTGCTGACCTTCAGCAAAAGACCGGAGGGTTTGCGATGTACCAGTAACCCATACCCTCAGCTTATTTTGGCTGAGAAATGCCATGTTAAATATGCACCGGCTTACAAAATAAAAATAATTTTAAAAATGCTGCGGATACCAAAGAGGAAAATAACAAATTTGTCACAGCAGATTGCACAGATGTTTGTGGGATGAGCTATGGAGTTCTCAGCCCCATTGTGAGAAAGGAAGAAATGCTTTGGGGAAGGGAGAGAGGGCACGGAAACTGCCATTGTCTCTCCTGTGGGCACTGGGTTGGAGAAGGAAAGGCCGAGGGGGAAAGCTGAATGAAATACCCCATTAATCCCTTCGTGAAAAGCTTGCTTTAAGAGTGTTCTTCCATCCAGAGCAAAGTCCCTCGGTTAAGCTGAAAAAGGCCCTCGGGCTCCTGAGAAGAAAAGCGAAGAGGACTCTCTGCTCAGAAGGAATCTCTCAGCATTAGTCACAATAATCGAACACATTCTCTCTTAATCACCAGTAAGAGGAAAAATGTGTTGTATAACAGTCTGAATGCTCTGGTGCTAGCCAAATCCTCCTCCACAGAGTTCTCATTGGTTAGGGATGCACAGACATTCCTGCAAAATGAATTGAAAGGAAATAAACCAGCCCAAACGGCAAACACATAAACATGCCTTCCCCTTCCTGTCACCTCTGCTCATCCCTGAACTTTCTTCAACTCTTTTGGTATTTTGCTGGGTGGAAGGACAGACATGCACATTAGGGCAGATGGGGCATTGCCAGCTCACCTTACTTGCAGCCAGTCAGCAAGTGGCTGGGCACACAGCTTTGGTTTCTGTAAGGTCCACAACTGACGACACAGGAATGCATGATCAGATTTCCTGACTTTTTTTTTTTTGCAGTGAAACAGGGCTCCAATTTTTATTAGAGCAGGCATAGGCAAACTCGGCCCTCCAGATGTTTTGGAACTATAATTCCCACCATCCCTGACCACTGGTCCTGTTAGCTAGGGATCGTGGGAGTTGTAGTCCCAGAACATCTGGAGGACTGAGTTTGCCTATGCCTATATTAGAGCAACACTAGTGAGGGACCTCCTGCCAACCTAGCAGTTCGAAAGCATGTCAAAGTGCAAGTAGATAAATAGGTACCGCTCCAGCTGGAAGGTAAACGGCGCTTCTGTGCGCTGCTCTGTTTCGCCAGAAGCAGCTTAGTCATGCTGGCCACATGACCCGGAAGCTGTACGCCGGCTCCCTCAGCCAATAAAGCGAGATGAGCGCCACAACCCCAGAGTCGGTCACGACTGGACCTAATGGTCAGGGATCCCTTTACCTTTACCTTTAGTGAGGGACAGGGTGCTTAATTTAGAGCCGGCCCTACTGTTAGACAAAGTGAGGCAACCACCGAAGAGCGGTAAATGCGGAGGGGTGTCGTGCAGACAGAGCTATGTGAGCCACATGGCCTGACCGGCCTGCTGCCCTCTGGTGTGGTGGAGGACTCTGCCCCATTGTCAATGTTGAAGTAAGAGCCAGCTGCAAGTTAGGCTGGCTTTTGTACATGGAATGGGAGTGACCACATCTTGCCCTTTGTCTCAGTCAGCAAAATGTCTTGGGCTGGCCCTGGCTTAACCCTCTCCCACATTGCATTTCCCATTCTAAATCATGCCCACCAAGCTGCTACTAGTCCTCATGGTGGGAGGGGCTAAACATAGGACTGATTCAGGAGCATGTGTTATTTCCTGTGCTGGGCGGACACTTCATTGGGGGAAACAGCATGGGGAAATGGAGCAAAAAGTCCTCTCTCCTTGAAAACCAGAGAGACGGCGGGGGAGAAATGTCTGGAGATCCAATCACAGATCTCCCATTCCATGTCAATTTTGGCCTTAAAGTTGCAATTCTGCTAACCAGGGATTTGCTTAATTTCCACTAACACCTTCAATAGGATTGAAGCCATTTAAGTGCATTCAGGGTACCAGCCAAGGCATGTCACTTTCTGGTTCACTGTGTTTTTTTATATTCTGTTGGAAGCCACCCAAAGTGGCTGGGGCAGCCTAGTCACATGAGTGGGATATAAGTAGTAAATCATCGTCATCTGAAAATGCATCATTTGAAAATTGATTGTGTAGGAGCAAGAAATACAGAAAGAAGGAGGGCACCCAATCTGGCTGGCTTGACACAAATAATCCTGAAGTGCCGTTCCACATATGGCTACGTGTACTAGGTGGATGAAAGCCATTTTCTTTTGTTGTAGCATAGATAGGAAAAGTGGAGCAAACAGCATTAAACTGTGTCGGAAGTGTGTTCATTCCTCTACACTCGAAGTCCATGTGTCAAACATTTCATTAATGCCAAAGTCCAAATTTGGGTGAACCATTCCATCAACAAGTCTCCAGCGTTTGGCAATGATTAATTTAGCCGCCACAATTAGGTATATACAGGCAGTGACTGTTTTACACGTGTCTGATTGATGTGTGATTGTGCGCACGCTCATTTCCACGGACCCAGAAGTGGCTGGAAAAGGGGGTGTAATGGGGAAGGGGCATAATGGGGCTAGCTTATGCATGGTCCACCGATGCAGGCGGGGGCCAGGAATGCAACCTGGAGCTAGGTTTTTATGTAACACTGTTACAGATCGAGAATCAAAAATAAAAAGAAGAGCAAGTTTAAGGTCAGATGAAAGTTTCCGATTAGCTATGCATTCCGTTTCTTGGAACACTTTCTGTCAAAACAAAGTAGCTTTGGGATAGGACTACCACATATGGAAGAAGAAACCAGGGGCCCTTGCACCCTCTCCGGACTCTACAAAGTTGTGATGGATATAAATACCAGTCCTGAGTAAGCTTAATCGTATTTTCTTTTACCTTGGCTGAAACTGACTTGAGGGGGGCCAGATTGCTTGCCAGCCTTAAATATGGGTCCACCAACATCGACCCTCACAACATGTTTTTTTCATTCCATCATTAAAACCTGGTAGGGTTTGAGAAAGAACTTTGCAAGGCTTAAGAATAAGGCCTGGGTCTAATGTCTCTTGGTTATAAATCGGTGATTCAAAAGAAGTTAAAGGGCAAGCAGTCTATTCCGAGAATGTTGTGTTTATGCATCTGACATACAGTAAAGCCCTTGAGGAGATTCTGTCCCTGCAGGTGACTGTCGGCTAATCCTCTCCATTCCACACTGCACTTTCTCATTCAGCTTGCTCCTGCCACCTCATGGGCTCAGTGAACACGACGTTCAACCAGAGCTGGAAATGCCACCCAAAGACAGGATTCTGCTTCTGCAAACCAGGTGTTGCAGGCCCCAAATGCGACCGGTGCCTCTTGGGCTATTGGGGATTTGGAGAGAATGGCTGCCAGCCTTGTGACTGTGCCAGAGACTGTGACAAGCACACTGGAGAATGCCTCAGCAAGTAAGCAAACTCCTTATCACAAACTGATAATGTGCAGAATCCCTAGGCTGGTTCAGTCCTTGCTCAGAATTAGGATATTTTTGCCTAATTGAAGGATACAGAAAATATCAATGCATCTTTCTGCACAGAAATCACTAACGATTGGTTCTTAGAAATGTTCCTTGCTTAACTTTGCTTATCAAAACTCTGGAGCTAGCATTACCTCTCCATCACTGAGTAGTAAGTGAATGAAGCAGAGGCTACCTTGTGGCTAACTATCACATCCCGTGATCGAAGTGCCATTTCCATTTGTTCTGTTGTCCTCTTCTTCCCAGTTACGACAACCAGGCTTTTTTCAATATTCCCATTGGTGGAAGAATCCCTGACCTTATTCAAACACCGGCCAATGAGACTGAAGATGAGTGGCAGTGGAATGACCACGAGCAAGGGTTTTCTGCACTAAGACATCCAGGTATGGATTTATATTGTTGCACGAAATGGACAGAGGCCAGTTATTACTTTTACAATTCAGTGGAGCGTTTTAGATTTACAGAGTATTTGTAGAAATACTTGTGGCTTTATTTAGAAAATGTTAGCTAAGGCTAGAAATAGGAATGGACAAATCTGTTAATTTCAGTGTTTCATTTTTCCAATTTTGAGTTCAGTTCTCCACATTTTCGCATCAACTTGCACTTATAAATTTAAAAAAAACCCATCCTCATTTTTGTGTGCATTCATCCTAATACATACATTTCTGCTAATTTTTCCTAACGCAATGTATTTTTTAGTGTTGTTTTCAGCAATATGTGCATTTTGATGCACACTTTCCCCAACCAGACAAATATTTATAAACATTATTTGGTTGGAGAACTGCAGCACAAAATTCATGGAAGTGCAACTTTAGCTGTGATTTCACATTTTATTTTGGAAAAAACAAATTAGGTAGCCTTTTAATGCAAACCAAACCAAACCTCCGCACCAGAAAGTCTAGTAACTTTCATGGCAACATATTATGTGCTGCAGGCACCAAATTTGCCTTCTGACATAGAATCTTATAAAATTGAAGAACTCCTAAAATAAGTTCCAGCCTTATAATTGTGTTTGTCATAACTAATTGTCCATAGTGACTGAAGGGTACTTGAGTCTGATCTCTGACTTGCTTTTTATTTAGCATATATATTAATTGTGTGATAATTTCCATGCAGAGTGTTTTGCTTCCTAAAGCTTGGCTAGATAGGGTGGTGTTTTACTTTTGCCATTTAAGCATCATATTTACAAATGAATGATTTCTCTTTAAAACCTATTTTAATAAGACATACTCACCTTCTTGGGCAAGGTTCTTGGACCAGATCTAGGCGTTCTTGGAGGAAACTGATTTTCTGGATCCATTTCAATCGGGGTTCAGGCCTGGTTTAGGCACAGAAACTGCTTTGTGGCCCTATGTGATGGGCCTCTGTCATGGCCTTTTAAACTGTGTGTGTAGTATGTATTTTTGTCCTTTTATATTGTAAACTGCCCTGTGATCCTTACTTAAAGGGTGGTATAGAAATTTAATAAATAGATAATAAAATAATAAACAATATCAACAAAACATTGCGATATTTGAAAGTGTATGTGCAGGTGTACATGAAAATAACTTGATTTCTCTCTTTGCCGAACTTGCCCAACCCCACTTTCTTAATGTGACCCTCCTCCTTCAACACTGGCCTGCGATTCCCTGGCTAGAAAAGTGTGTCTGCAAAGAAAGGATACTAGGAAGCGTCGCCAATTTCTGCCAGATGAAATATGCTTACGGTAAGTGAGTAAAATACCTTCTCCCATTTAAATGTTGTTGTTGTTTAGTCATTTAGTCGTGTCCGACTCTTTGTGACCCCATGGACCAGAGCACGCCAGGCACTTCTGTCCTCCACTGCCTCCTGCAGTTTGGTCAAACTCAGGTTAGTAGCTTCGAGAACACTGTCCAACCATCTCGTCCTCTGTCGTCCCCTTCTCCTTGTGCCCTCCATCTTTCCCAACATCAGGGTCTTTTCCAGGGAGTCTTCTCTTCTCATGATGTGGCCAAAGTCTTGGAGTCTCAGCTTCAGGATCTGTCCTTCCAGTGAGCACTCAGGGCTGATTTCTTTAAGGATGGATAGGTTTGATCTTCTTGCAGTCCATGGGACTCTCAAGAGTCTCCTCCACCCATTTAAATAGTGGGAACCAAATGAAGCCCCAGAACATCTTTCCTGCTGCTCTTCATCTTTCAAAACTCCAAAGTCTGTAGCAGAGAAGCCTAACGTCTGCACAAAGTAAACTCGGATACTTAATGCTCCCATAAAAATAACAATTACAGATGATGCGCATCTTACACTTATTTTACTTACAGAATTGTATAAATAAGTGGAGAGAGGCAGAGTGCCAACTTGAATAAAATATTGGAGGAGGCCAGGTAGGCCCTGCTCTGCATAATGAATCACAACACCCCAACACACCCATTTGAATAGCACTGCCCATCATTTTTTGGGAGGCAGCCCCCTCAAATATTTTTTTTGGGGGGGCAAAGGGACCTCAGCCTCTAGGAGTTGGATCTTATGGAAAGCGGAGTAAACTCACTTTCTATTTATTTTCCTCCCACCCAGCCAGAGCTGCGTTCAGAAGCTTACCTGGCTTTGTGAAGGTGGTATAGGAGTTCTGGGATACTGCCAGACCCTCTGTGCCTCCTTCCCAGAGCTGGAAAGGAGGTGGGAGGGCTCTAGGACCCTGCCACAGCCCTTCTGCCCCCATCCAAAAGCTGGGCAAGCAGCCTCTGCCTTGCTGGGTGGGGGTGGTTCTGGACGTTCCTGGCTTCAGGCATAATTGTTTTCATGCTTGGGTCCCCGGAATGAACCCCTCGCATAAGATGTGTGTTGCCTGTATGTGATTGAATTTCTATAACTCTATTTGTCTAGATATTATGTTATGGGTTGGCATTTGTGTTTTATGTTGTGATCATTTGATACAGGGTGGTATATAGTTATAATTAGCAAGATATGTAGTTTCTCCCTAAGACAAATTATCCAAATTCTATGACAGATCTCTGAAGGCAGCCTGCTAATGCGTTCATGTTAACTAAGATGTGCTATAGCCATGCCTTCAGGTTCTGCCAACCGACACAGCAAAATAAATTGCCCAGTGTGTAAAATTAATTGTGTTTCCTTTTGTGCTCTTTGGCAGTAATAAAAGCAAAGATCCTCTCCGCTCATGACAAAGGAACCCATGCAGAAGTCATTGTGAAGGTCAAGAAGGTTCTGAAATCGGGAAGAGTGAAAATCACGAGGAGTAACAGAAGCATCTATCCTGAGTCTTGGACCAACAGAGGGTGCACATGCCCAATTCTTAATCCTGGTAAATATTCTGTATTTATCCCTGGCATGTCCATGTAGGACAGGAATTATCTCCAGCCTGAAACCCTGGAGAGCTGCTGCTAGTCAGTGTTGGCAGTTATGAGTTAGATGGAGCAATGGTCTGAGGCATTATAAGGCAGCAATCACAGTTCCTCGATGTTTTCTTTTCCCCAGAAAATGGGCATGGTACTGCCAACCCGCCCTCAGTGCTCCATGCCCCAAAACACTTTACTGATCTTGTGTGGGTTGCCATGTCACCATAGAGTTCCCACCTGTTCCAGGTTAGGTCAGTGTGAGATAATGGTAAAAAGAAGGGACCATATCCAGACAATGTATTATTTGCTTCAGGTGGTTGGTTCTGTGACATAACCATCACTGAAGACCTGCAATTTGCATTGAAGGGAAAGCTCCCATTGGAATAAGTGGGAGCTTTTTCCCTCTATGCAAATAGCTGGTGTGGGGACTGCAGTGGGGGCAAAGAGTTAAAGCTCTCCTATGCCACATGCCAGGGTTCTGCTCCATATCAGGCGTGGTTCTACGCCTGTAATTTACTTTTCAGAAGCCAGTCACAGAATTACTAAATACATGATGGGCTCCTCGTTTGTTTTGGCCCTTAGTGCCAGAGTCTCTTGCATTATTCCTTCCAGTTTCATCACTGTGCTTTGTAATTTGATGCACACTGCCACATAGGTCCTATTGTCCTTTAAACGAGAGCCTGGGAACATGCTTTGGATTGTTTCTTCCATTTAAAGTCCAAGTAATTAGAGAAGGAAGTAGTTTACTTCTGGGCTTCATCAGATTAGGATGAGCAAATACGTACTTCTGAAGGTCGCAGCAGTCTTGCCCCCATCCCTTGATAAATTATATTGTGCTTTTTTATTGTGACTAAATTAAACACACATCCACACTGACTGAAAGGAAGTGTTTTGTCTAAAATGTAGGGTTTATAACCTAATCACTCACCATGATTAACACGAGAAGACTTTCCCAGCAAACGCCTAGAATACCACCACTGTTTCGATTTCCCATTTTCTTTCTGCCCCATAAACTGAGGCTGGAGACGAACAATAGCTTTCTTAAAAGAACTGACAACAATTTGAAAGAGGTCTTGCTGCTTAGGGTGTATAAACGTACCCTGTTTTCATTTATGGCAAGGAGGAAGTTTCAGGGTTTTGTACCATTAAAAAACCTGTGGACCAGTTAGATCTGAGTTGACGTGGGACAAAAGTAATGAAGGGAAGCCTCTTTAAAATGGTTGGTATCCAGCCTAACAGTAGAGTGGTCAACTTCCATATCCTACCAATTTATTTATTTTATTTATTAAATTTATACACCACCCTTCATCTAAGGACCACAGCATGGTTTACAAAGGCTCTTCCTTTATACACCTATGGAGTAGACAGTGATCATATTCCTCTCCCTCCCATTAAAATCTTCACTTAGGAGAAATCCAAACTGAAATGATGATACAGAAATGTAGAGAATAAACTCAAGGTTGGAAAAACAAGAAAGTGAGAGAAACTGAAATTGACCTATTTCTCCACCCCTACTTCCAGACAACCAGTTTATTGAGCTTTCATCCTGATCTGTTTGCACAAATTCTGCAGGTCAGATGTCACCTGCTATTCAATGCCCGCCCTGTGGAACGCCCTCCCAGCAGATGTCAAGGAAATAAGCAGCTATCCTATTTTTAAAAGACATCTGAAGGCAACCCTGTTTAGGGAAGTTTTTAATATTTAATGCTGTATTGTTTTTAACACTCGATTGGGAGCCGCCCAGAGTGGCTGGGGAAACTCAGCCAGATGGGCGGGGTATAAATTTATTATTATTATTATTATTATTATTATTATTATTATTATTGACATGTGGGCTAATTTAATGCACATGCATACAAGCAGCAGAACAGAAAATAATTTGCAAGTCCAGTTTTGACTATATTTGCATTCCCTTTCTTCCTGAATGTCCACAGAGTGTCCCTTCCTGTCCCTTTGTTTTGTTTTGAGCAAGGGGAAGGGCGTCTTTGGGAAAAGACAAGGAAATAATCCACACTCGCCCCTGCTAGTCCCGTCTGGCACTGCATTCATCAGGCGTTTCTGCTGTGCGCAGCAGTCTGGCTCCCTGCCCAACCATCTCTGTGCCATTGTACGGCATGTTCTTCCCTAGCTGGTGACAGGAAGTCCATATCTAATCTCATGGCATTAGAGTATAATCATAAAAACTTCATTTATGGTGTGGTGCAGTGCAATTGCAGTGTGGGTTTATTTTTAAGTAAAAATAATAACAACAACAACTGCCTTTGTCACCAACAGAGATATAGCACCTTGAAAAAGAAACTGCCACCTTTCCCCTGCTCCCTAAATGTAAAGTCTGATTGGGAAAGCCATCAGTTGGCATCGTTTTAACTGGGCAATATATTACTAGAGAAGGCAGTCCTTTGGTCCATTTAGCTCAATATTGTTGACACGGCTTGGCAGTGGCTCTCCAGGGTTTCTGGCAGGGGACATTAAATGTAAGAACCATAAACAGTACAATTGCATTTTAGCTTGAAATTTAGGTAAAGTAATTTCAATGACCGCTCACGAAGCTGTGTTAATGATGCATGAGCACCCTTAGATTGGTAAGTGAATTAAGGCCTGTAGTGGGATTATGTCCCATTAATCTCAAGTCAACCTACCGTGTAAATGCAGTGTGAAAATATCACATAAGTTTTCCTCATATTATTTTTGAAACCTGTAAAGACTTGGGAGCCATGGCATCGTTTTCCTTAATATAATTAAGACTCTTTCTTATAACTAGCTACATCATGAAATGTTTTGGCCATTATGTTTATTAAGTTTTGCAGGTGGTGATGGGCTCGTCTTTGATGAGGGTAAATAAGACTGGCTCCCCAATTCATTTGAAGAGGTCTCTGCTGTTGTGGGTTATAGTGGAAGAAATGGGGGAGAATGGGTTATTACTACTTTTCAGGGCCAAATGAGAGTCACATACCCCATACTAAGTGATTCTGGCACTAGCCAGCCCAGCCACCATGTCCAGGCTGTGTTGGTGGGGCATCTGTTATTATTGTCAAAGATCCTCTACCTAGCTGACAGTCAGGCAAATCTATTGCTTGCAGTAGGGATGCACTGACTACCCTTTTGCCTTTATTGTGAAGTTACCGAGCAGCCTTCAAGGAGAAATTATCTCTGTGCTAGCATCATTTCTCAAAGCAGGAATATGATCCTGTGTGCTTAGTACTCTTCGCAGCAGAGGGAGGTCATTTTGGTCGGTTTTTTTTTATTAATGTGAAATCTGCTGGTGGATTTAGAGTTTACTCTTTTTCTAACACCTTGCTGTTCTTCTTCCAAACCAGGTGTAGACTATCTGATAGCAGGACAGGAAGACACACGGACTAACAGACTTCTCGTGAACATGAACAGCCTGGTGAAGCCCTGGAAAGCTCACTGGGGGAAACTAGTCGCAGACATGCTTCGAACTGGATGCAAATAATACCTTCTTTCAAAGCAAAAGCCACAGACTTTGCATATGTTAGTAATATTGCAGTGAAAGGCCTAAGTAGTTCTCTTGTTGTCTATCAGAACATTCCTAAGGGGAATTTAAAAACAGAATCTCTCTCTCCCCACCCCCGTCATATTTTGTGTTTTAGGGAGGCATCTTGTGCCTTGAGTTCTTTCTTCCAAGAATCAAAGGACAATGACAAAGGACAACGACAAACAATCCCAGCCCACACAGACTTGGGAACCTCAACCCTTAACTTTGTTTGCCTAGGAATCACAGCTTATAGCTTGCCCACATCGTTTATCCAGAGCTAAGCCCCACCCCCCAGCCAGTGTCAAGATTACAAAATGCATCGCACGTTGATGCTTTCAAGTCCCATCCTGATACTACTAACGCGTAAACTTACAGCTGCTTCACTAAAGCATTTGTTTCAGGGTGGGTGGGTTGCTTTTTTGAAGCAACCATAAAGGATGAGCAAACAACTTTGTTGAGCTTTGGAGCGACAACATGCTCAACGGTTGGCCTGTCACATGACTCCCGCTTTATTCGGCAATCTTTTCAGCTCACTAAGCAAGCTACAGTTAGAATAACATACGCAGCCTTTGGGGGTCCTTAAAGAGTGTGTACGTGCGCCCTCAGAATTTGCACTGGGATGGAAAGATTCTGTAGATTTATGTTGTCTGTGTCCGAACTTTGCCACCAGAGAAGCAAACAGGCAGAGCCTGTGAGATGGTAGAAGAGGCTGAACGCCTTCTCAGGACTTAGCCCCTTGGGGGATTCTGGGAAGTGTTTGCACTGCGTACGGCGGGGCATGGCTGGGGTCTGATCCTGCAGGCAGGAGTCTCAATGGACTTCACCTTTGTTCTTTCACAGAGCTTCTGGGGGAAGTGGTAGGTGGGGAGAGTTGGATTAGAGATTACAAGGACTGATGAGTGGAGAGTTGGATTAACATCATTTGCCTTCTCTAGGGCTGTTCTCTCAATACGTGCACCAAATCAACAATAGTTCTGGCTTTAACTTTGAGCCCACCTGCTCTCATCAAAGGTCTTCTCCCAGCTTGCCCTCCCCCCGGCATCCATTGCACCATGCAAATTTCAGAAGGACTGCTGCTAAGAAGGGCTTGTGCAGCACCAATGATTCCTTTGTGAGGGAAGAATGCAGCACCAGCCCAGTTTCTGCATGCAAGTAGTGAAAGAAGTCCTGGAAGTTGATTTGGTTTGGCGTTGGTAGATTCACCAAACCACCGCCGAAGAGGTTGCAGGGCCACTAGTGAGACATACATTCACGGAAACATCGGCTACCTCTGGGAACAGCCATGTGGTTATTCTGACCTGCTCTTTCCAAGATAATATTTGAGTCTCAAGTGCTGTCCTGCTAATAGTTCATGTAAAAACTATTGGGGTTATAGTTGCCAGCAACCACTTGCCTGCGGCAATTACGTTCCGTTTAAGAGCAGGGCTTCTCAAAGAGCTCTCTTCTCTAATATGAAACAAAGATGGTCAACTAGTGCTGCTGGTATTCTCTGTTTTCTGTTGGTTGGTTCAAAGAAGATGGCACCATGAAAATGCTTAAGTATTGGCCTTTAAGAAACACAACACCTTGCCTTATTGATCTTGCCTTGTTTTACTGATTTAGCTGTGATTCCTGCAGTGCAGAGGATTGGACTACAACTCTACAATTCTGATTTTATGATTCCTGAAGAGTTGAGGCACTTGTGAGCAGGCACACAACACTCATGTAACTGCATCTTGCATCGCCTGCAAGGCTGGCAGGTAGCATTCAACGTCCTGGCTAGTCAAGGCAGACAGAAATCTGCACAAAGATACAAAGGCTACCTTTGCTTGCTACACTGAACCATGGTTTAGCATGTGTGTGCGAGTCACAGGCTCAAACCCTTTCCCCTCCTCTTCAGGCATAGCTGGCAGAGTGAAAGCTTCTGCTTCTGACTAACCAGAGTTTACTGTGCCATCTGTTCCTGTGGCTCGTCATGACTATGTTAAGTTTAAACAAGCCCGCTGCAGTTAACTATGGTTTGAAGTTGCCTTGTTTGAAACTAACAAGAGCTCATGCCAGTCCAAATGAAATGGCTAACCATGGGCTAAGCAAAAGCTTTCAAACTACTCCTGGCTCATGAGATGAGAGGGGACATGGGCTTATCTCGCTGCAGCCCTGTCCTATTTGCTCATGTCACTCTAAACCATGTGCAAAGTGCAGCTTTCACCAGACCTGCCACCCCTTGAATCAGGTAGCCAGATACAGCTAACAGGACATGTTTGTCCATTGGAAGAGGCTCAAGATGCTTACAATATATATATATATATACAACAATCCAGACTCGCTGCAGTTACTTTCTTCTGCAGCTTGAGAGCTCCTCATCACCACCACGGCTGACAATCCTACCGAAGGACACACTAGTTGTGCTTTCCCCTCTGTATCTACTTTTTAGTTTGCAAATCACTGCATGCACATTTATTCCTTTTAAAAAACAAGAAGTTTTTAACATCTTGCAAAACCGCTCAGGCCCATCAGTTCTCTATACAGCTAGCTTCTATTGCAATATGCCAAACCTTTTTGCCTGAGGTCAGTCTTGCAGAGAAATTGCTAAGTCCATACACAAAAAGTGAGTGTACCTCCATGAGCTTGAAATGGTGTTGTCTACAGAAGCCACACCTGGAACACGAAACTTGGGTCACACAGGGCAGTCCATTGAAAAGAAATTACAAGGCAAGGAGACTAGCATTCCTTAGCGCTTACAAAGATGTAATATTGACCAGACTGGCGTAACTGAAGGCTTCCATTTGAAGTCAGGCATCCATTAGGGACACATTTTCATCAATTGTAATGGGAGAATAGAAGATGCGTTGCTCAGATATTACTTGTCCTAAAGATTGTGAAGTTTGTTTTGAATGCCACTCGGCTGCAAGAGAAATGGAAATCTAACTTCACTTAAACACGTGGAAAGGTTATCTGTAGGTTATGGGAAACACTGTCCGATGTGAAAAAATGCTCGTACTTAACCACAGGCCAAGGCCTTCTACATACAATTGTTCTTTTATTTAGACTCCGGTATGCATTTCAGGTAATCTATGAGTAGAAGCCATTACTTCTAGTTGCTCACAGTTTTCATTAAAAGTGCTAAAGTCAAACTGGATACAGTATTGTAAACTACATTTATATTATATTGTCTAAATGTAACACTGACTCCTTCATATTTTGTTATGACAAGAAGCATTCAGTGATGTAAAGACGCTAGCTAAATATTGCTATAGCTCATCTACATAAAAGATGGATTAACGTAGATCTGCTTTTGTACCTGCAGTTTTGTGGGTACCAAAAAAAGGTGCATGGGCAAATAATACTTAGGCTCAAAATCCCTTGACTTACATGGAGTGGCAAAAATGAGTTTATTAACTGGACAGGAGAAATGATGGCAGAAGGACTGGGAGAAGAAAAAGTTATGTTCTTAGAGCAGCCTTTCTTACTCTTGGGTTCCCAGGTGTTTTTGAACTATAACTCCCATCATCCCTAGCTAGCAGGTCCAGTAGTCAGGGATGATGGGAGTTGTAGTCCAACAACATCTGGGGACCCATAGTTGAGAAAGGCTGTTCTGGAACTCGGATAACCAATGGGGGCCCCCTCCATGTGCTCTTGGACTACAACTCCCATCCTTGGCCACTGGCTATGCCGCTTGGGGCTGATGGGAGCTGGAGTCCAACAACAGCTGGAGGGCGCCACCTTGGTGATCCCTGTTTTAAGAGGCAAGAACCAGAGAGGAATGAGGGTCTTAATGGAATGCCCTAAACTGGGCAATTTCACAACAGGCCCATGCACCACATTTTTGGACTTCTATTCGCTTTATAAAAGCAAACTTGCAATATGCATATTGTTTCACGTGCTTGTGAACTAGAATTATGCCGATTTCTGTTTTCGCAGCACAGAACGGGAAACAGAAAGTACATAGACCGGACATGTTTGCAACTGCTCTGTTGGTTACACATGCCCCACCCAAATAAATACTGGTATTTACTAAATGCTGAAAAGTCCTGAAAGGTAAATACTGTACTTTAAAAATAAGCCATTACTGAAGAATCCTCTTCCTTCTCACTCCTCCCTGCTCATGCTAGACAGGTTCTAAAATGGGGACCAATATCTTCATATGTAAATCTGTGGCTGCCTTGAGGCCTTACAGGAGCGACAAGAGAGCCATTTCCTACGGTGGCCCTTAGGTCCTATGGCAGGCATAGGCAAACTCGGACCTCCAGATGTTTTGGGACTACAATTCCCATCATCCTTGACCACTGGACCTGTTAGCTAGGGATCATGGGAGCTGTAGTCCCAAAACATCTGGAGGGCCAAGTTTGCCTATGCCTGTCCTACGGTGTTCAAAGGCTGGCAGGACTGTTGTGGGATGACCACACAAAGATGAATCTCCCAGTCTCTTGCGAAAGGCACATTAACACCCAGATTCTGTAAACACTGTTATAAATCATTTTCAAAATGTGAAAGAAAGAAAAAAGGCATGAGAAAGGAGATGAGAAAATACAAAGGCTGGCAATTTGTTTGCCTTAATTCCCAGCCAGCTGAGTTTCCTTTTCAGAAATGACAGGTCCAGGTAAACCCCACTCTTAACAAGTGCCCCATATTTTATCTGATCACTCGAGGCTCCATCTCTTTGGGCCAACGGCTTAGGCGCCAAGCTTTTATCACTTCTGCACTTTTGGCACCTGTTTTGTTGCCTACTCTGTATGCAGACTGAGAGGCCTTTTCATGCTCTTTTTCTCTTTAAAAAAGAATAGAATGCGCTTTCGAAATGCCTGCTATCCATCCCAGGAGTGAACTGCTGACAGAGAGCTGGTACTTCCACTCCACTTCGTTAAATGAAAAGTGAATGATAGAAATCAGGCGGCACTTAAGAAAAGAGGCAGCAACGAGAGCCACTTGCAACACATTTAACAGTCTGGTGTCTGCGCAGAGGATAATATGCTGCTAAAGTGACAATTGGTAACACTTGGAAGCTCATTAACACCACTGTAAACATACACCAACTTGGATGGCTTTGAAAGAGGCTTAGACAAATCCATGGAAGACAAGGTTATCGTCGGCTACTAGGCAGCTTAGCCATGTTCTACCTCCACTGGCAAGAGGCATTATGTCTCTGAATGCCAGTTGCTGGAAATCGTCAATGCAGAGAGTGCTGTTGTGCTCCTGTCCAGCTTTCAGGTCTCCCATAGGCATCTGGTTGGCCTCTGCAACGACAGGATGCTGGACTAGATGGACCCTTGGCCCGTTCCAGAAGGTTCATCAAGTGTTTGCATATTATGTTCTTACTGTACCAGCAAGCACCAAGGTACAGCAATTGTGTTAAAACCTTTTGGAGATTTTAATTCGGCTTGATTTCAGCATACACTGTACTTGCTTGCTAAAGATATGCTTGGAGCGTAACCTCACCTACTAGACACAAAAATCCATAAATCTAAGTAACACAGTGTAGTTCTGCTAGTGTGCATCTTCCAGGATACAGTAGCGTGGCTACAACAGCAACAGGAAAAGAACTGAGTAATCAATCGCCAGCATTAATAAAAGACATGAAGGCTTCAATGCAAGGTAGAAAGGTTTTGCCTTTAATGTACACTCTAGTCACAATTATCTAGTCAGAGGCTGTTACACCAGGTAACATTGCAATTTCCTTGTCAAGGGCATCTATTTTAGCAACCTGTCTGGAGAAGTGACAGGCTTGAACAGAGAGGAATCCCACAAAAGCAGGGTTGATCAGGAACATTGAGAAACAGTAGTTAGCATTCTCCCCTATCAACTCAGTGAAATCAAGACCTGATCAACACTTTTGAAAAAAATAATAATGCAAAAATCAACCCCCCTCCCTTTACACACACAATAATTTTCCATTACCAGAAATCAGTAGCGTATGCAAATTTCACATGCTATTAAAGCATATAAACTGTGCAAATGAAAACTTCAATCATTCTCAACAGTTTCTGAATCAATTTTAATCAATGCCTCCCACCCCACCCCAAAAAAGCATTGGGAATATCTGAGACAATCACTGAAAATCAACCCTGACCGGACATCCTGACGGAAAATCAACCCTGACCGGAAAATCACCCTGACGGAGATTGTGTGTTGGCTCCACCTCTCTACTAGTCTTGTTCAAGTCAACCTGCAAACTTAACATGACTGGAGAAGGAAATAACTATTAAAGCAGCGGCAGTGCCTGAGAATGGCTTGTCCCCCTGCTATGCACTGACCTCTTTGCAGCATTATTGAGACCATGAGGCCAAGGTGTCTTACTTCCTTGCAGCAAGTAATTTCACAGGACACAGTGCACTGAAGAGAGGTGAAGGGTGTTCCTCGAAGGATTGGGAGAAGGGCCAGAGAGGGAGGGAAGGGAAGGGAAGGGAAGGGAGAGGAGAGAAGATGCTTTGCATAAGTTATAGTGTGTCTTTGAAGTTGGAAAGGAGACCAAAGCCTCCGTGGAGCTTCATTAGCTGGATCCCTTCTCTTCCTCTTTGGTTACAGAAGCAGCAGCAGCTTCTAGAGTTTTGCCCTGCTTTTCTTCATCTTCTTCATCGTCATCATCTTCTTGGGGGTACAGCTCTGGGTACTTCTGCATGCACTCCTGCATTGCACGAAACTGGTCCACACAATCGGATCCCTTTATTTCTTCCTTGCTATAATGGAAACAGGAAAAGGCGGACTTGAATTGTTCCCCGCAAGGACCACTCGCCATTCCGCCAAGGCAAGGGCAATTCCAGTTGATATCTCCATTAGGCAATATCAAACCTAGGAAGGAAAAAAAATCAGTAAGCTAATGGCAGATAATGGATATGTGACTGAACTTGTGTGCTGTAGATTCCATATGATGAACAAGGGTAACTATTTCACACTGAGCCCACACAGTCAGTTTCAATTCCCCTAAAACCAATACAACCAATTGTCTGCTTACAATCAACCCTATCGTTGACAAGATGCCGCTTCTACTACTGCTATTGACACTAGCAGCAAACATAAAAGATGCCGATGATAATCACAAAAAAACCCTTCATTGCTTTCATGTTTTTGCTCCTAAATGAGTAGTCAAGTCTGGGACTGAAAACATGAAGCAGGTGAGGGGCAACTTTTGTGCAGAACAGCAGAATTGTGTTTTTGCTTTATGAAGGAGAAAACACAAGATTCCAAATTTGCAAATCTGAGCAGCCTCCATAAGCAAGTGATCACACAGTGGTCACAAAATTCTCCAGATGCAACTCACCAAGCCCTGTTGCTATGCAATAGGAGCACTAATGGGGCTGAACGCTGATGCAAAATTATAGGACTTATTAGTCTGAACCCTTGGAATGAGAGTGATTTTTCAGCCCCTGCAGTCCTACTTCCACTTACCTAGGTCTTACATCTAAGTAGAGATGCATAAGAACTACGAAAGCAGATAATCCAAGTAACTTTGAAACTGTGTTAAAACATTTATTAATGTTAAAAACCACTCATAAAATTTAAAATCTTCCAATTCCACTCTACACGTTGGGCAGGATAACCGAGTCCAAAAGACAAGAGTGCAACCTAAATCACATTCAAGCTATTGTAAACCATTCCCACATTAACTAGTTCACTTGGTTGTGCAAATCTGCTTCCTGAGCAGTCATGGATACAGAGTTCAGACATAATGCCAAATCCCCACTTGCAGTGTGGCTGCAAGGAGAAAATCAAAAACCTTTCCTTCTATTTTCAATTAAACATGATTTATTATTCTTTCCAAACCCAGAACTGTGGTTAACCTTAACTATGGTTTAGGGAAACAAGCCAAAATACAATTTATTCTGGGTTCAGATATAATGAGTAACCACAGTCCATTGAAAAAGAAGAAGTAAAAGCTTCTGATTTCCTTGTAGATCCACTGGAGGAGGGAAGAGAGGAAGCTCATGACCCTGAATTTAGGAATACTCTCTGACCACAGCTGAATGAACTCAGAATCTCTCTGTATTTTCAGAATACAAACAGCCTTGCAAATAGTCACTGATTGCTTTGTGGCACATGTGGCCCTCAAGATGCTCCCGTACTCCCTAGCTCCCATATTCCTTAGCTCTCATAATCCTTAGCTCCTGGCTACGCTGACTAGAGCTGATGGGAGTTCAGAGTCTCACAAAATCTGAAGTGCTACAGGTCAATTATTTTCCTTCTTTCAGGCTGTAGATATACCCCAAATGAAAACAGGCAGATGTCGGTGGGCTAATAATGAATTGTAGGCTAGTAACTTTTGCTACGGAATTAGGTTTGTGCAGGAAGGGTTTATTAGGTGGGGGTTTTCTAAACAGCATGCAGGAACCCAAGCTCTGCAAATTATACAAGCCACGCTGAATGCAGATGAGAGAAGATGACCGGAAGACCCCATGTTGGCATCAGGTAGCACAGAAGAACTGGAGCTTGCAACTGTTGTACTGCAGCCTCTTGGCTAGGAAGAAGATTCTGTGGAACACTTTCTATGGTCACGGAACTAGGAAAAAATCTGCCAAGAAAACAACCCTTCACAAATGCCAAGGAAAGTGTTCAATGACCTAGGGCCACTTCTCTTCTATGATGGCTGTGTCAATACCTCTTTTATGCCTCTTGAATTAGAACTCAAAACTGATGCACTATATGACCACTGGCTGAAGGTTCTTGATAAAGACTTCCTGCCCTCTATGATTAAAGACAACTTCTCTTCTTCCAGCACAGGGAGGACAGTCAAATACAAAACACCTAATGTGTACATGAAGCATAGTTTCCTTTGCTTGGTACTCATGCTGAAACATTTTCAGAAGAGAACTATAAGCATTAAAAATTATTTCTTGAAGAAACAGAAGCAGTTGGGAGCTGCTTGTAAAATAAGCTGCAACCCTAACTATATACTGTACTCAGAAGTAAGTCCTATTGAATTCAATTGAGTTTACTCCCAGGTAAGTGTTGTTAGGATTGCAGCCATAATAAGATTAGTCAGTAAAACCAGACAAATTCTGCTATACCCACCCCAATTATATTTTAGAAGCTATTGCAATGGAAAGCTGGAAAGCTATACAGTACTGTCAAATCCCAGCACGACAATACAAAGAGCCAGAGATTATTCTCAGAAAATAATTCCTTAGGCTACTTTGGGTGTGGGTGGGATCTTTTATACTGGAACACACAACACCACAATATTTCTCACTAAATTAAAATGAAACCAAAACGCTAAAGTTTGTGTTGAAGCTGAAAATTTTTAAAAGTCATTCAAATGTCAAATTAAAAATATAAACACTGTTGCACTAAGGCCTTGTGGTACATTATGGTAATTTCCATCTATATAACAACAACAAAAACCTGGCAGAAACAAGAACAATCTACTAGGAGTTTATTCTGTGCAAATCCCACTGAAACAAATGGGAGACTGCACTAGTGCCTTACGGGGGTGGTACCCCCAGTTAGCTGGCTCTTAACAAACTGAAGGGTCAATTTAACTCATTTGTTTTGTGCTGCTATAAATCCACTTGGCTTCACATTTGGAAGTGGGTTTGCTTTTAAACAAGATCGCATTGATTTCCCCCTCAACAAAACTGCTTTTCACCAAGACAAAAAAGAAGGGCGGAGAGGAAAATCTTCATCATTCATCTTTTTGTATTCCTGGCCAGTTGGAAATTCAATTCTAAACCTTTAGAAGCTGCTGCAGGAGTCTCAGAATGGGAGGTGCCAACAGCCTGCAAAGCCATTTCCCCCCAGTCTGTAGACACTATGCTGGTTCTTGGCCAGCAATACATCCTGCCTGAAATGATGAAGGCTGAAGGAGAGGGTGAGAGACACTCAACTTCTGCTGCTGCACATCTTTCTGCAATAAGATACAGATGGTGGCTGAAGCCTAGGAGTTTAGGAGCACGGAAAGGGACATCTATTTGTTTTTATCTGAAGATTACAAGGTTAACCTTAATCACAGCAAGGTTTCAAATTACTTATTGGAGGACACCCCCCCCCCAAAAAAGAAAACCATGCAAGTTTTATTTTTTAAAGTATGCATTAGAGTAAGGTCTATGAACAGCTGCTTCTAATTCAATAACTGAAGTTATGTTTCATTAACCTTTTATTGCATCTCATTCACAATTCCTACAGGTCCTGTTTTCATGTACACACTTATCCTTGTTTTATATATTCCTGATGTACACTGCTTGTTCATGTTCAGTGCACTGCTTATCTAGCAGGCAACACTGAAGAACGTATCACTTCGGCCAACAGTTTTTAGTACTCTCTCCTTTGGAATGAATCAGCTTATGTCCAGACTACTGTGGGGAAAAGGTAAAAAAACACCCACTCCAGGCTGACCAAAACCTTTGTCTTAGACCAAGAGTACAGTACCACAAAGAGGTGTCAGACACAAAGGGCTCTGCCATTACTGTGGCACAGATGCCAAGTGAAATAAGTTAGGAGAACGTTCCACATTGATTTAGAATTGCTTTTATCGATGTAGGCCAAATGTGCTAAATAAAGTCGAGGGTCCATATGAGACCCCATGGGCTTAGACCCCTTGAGGCTCCCAAAGGTGTCCTAAATACAAGTAACAGAAACTTCTCTATGGTGGAAGTACTGCTGTTAGTAAAGCAATGAGGCTATTCTACCAGTGGCTACTCCGCACCACACTTTTCTTGCTCTCACCCTGAACTCTCTCTAAATTAGCAGCTTATTATATATATAAAATTAGTATAGATGCCTGAAAATGCTGACCAGCCCCATGAAAAATAATCCCAGATATGTGTGGGTTTGCTGAAGTTATTCAGTAATGTAACTTTGACACTTTTACTTTATACACTGGTTTTAGCTGTTGGGGAGGGGGTGGTTTAAAGTATTTTTATTACTTGTTTTACATTGTTTGTTGATTTTGCTGAAGCCCCAAGATAGCTAAAACGGGGCATAAGCTTAGAAAATACATTATACACATTTCTTAGTTTAGCACAGCTGTTTTTACTATGGAGAAGTGAGAAAAATGTCAGGCACTTCACTGTCAGCCACACAGTGAAACAAATCCACACCACGAAAGTTTATATTGAGAGATAGGGTTCAGATAGGACCGTATACAGGTGACAGCCAACACAGTACATTGCAAGCATAGCTGTCTCTGTGTGTGACTGCTGCCCCCTAGAGATTCCTGACTACATTTTTTATAATAAATAAAACCCAATTTTAAACACATGGAAACATGGAAGAGCACACATTAAATACCCTGGATTATTACAAGCTACTGAGCAAATCTCTCTGCTAACAGGAACCAGCAATTTGTGTTGAAAGACTTATTACGATATTATTTCAATACCAGTATACAGCCCTATTGAACATTATGCTTTCCCCTCTCTACTACTGACCATGGTCTTCATAAGGATCATTGGGGTCATCTGCTACCAGTTCAGCATTGCTTGGTGTCTCGTGGTCCTCTTTGGTCACAAATATAATTTTGTCCTTTCCTGAAAATTAAAAAGAGAGAGACACAAAGAGTATTAGGCCCAGAGAGAACAGTCTGTCCAGAGCAGTTGTCCAACAGAAGCCTTTGAACAATTCCATATAAAGAAGCATTCCTAGTAGAAGCTCATGATTCTCTTCCAATTGGCACTGGAGAGGCTTCAATCAAAGTTGTGTGCATGAGCCTGGCCATTACATTTGGTTAAAGCGAACTGGAGGATGTTCAGAAATTAAGGATAAACATTGGGCTGGATCCAGAGAGGCCTTTGGCTCTTCTGCTTCATCCCATTGTATTTCCCTAACTTTTGATGAAGACTCGCACATAAAATTTGAGAGAAGGCTTTGTTAATTCTAAAAGACCGATTACTGTCCACAAACACTTTTTAAAAAATGGTACGAAGGGGTCAGAGATCAATTAATCTCATTAGTCAACAAAGACGGGGCAAATAGTAATGAGCTTATGATGGCAGCAGGGTAATTTAACTTCCATTGTGAATCAATTTGCTTTGATTTTATAGTGTGGCGTTGGAGCAAGCCAAATATGGTCACATGAAATAGCTGTCCTGGGATGACCCTGCAATGGAGATTTTCCCCGGACACATCCCCACTGTCAGCCCCCAGAACACTGAAATCATGCATCAGCACTTCCAATGAAAGGCTTCCCTGAAGTGCTGCCTAACCCAAAGTAACTCCCACAGGCCAGAGGCTAGTGAAGCATTACATCATCTTGTAACAACATTCACCCCAGTCATTTCATAGAACTGATTAGCTTCATTCAGATCTATTTTTTTTTAAAGAAAGGCAATTCTTCAGAGCGATTACTGCAAAGTTTCTCTCCTTGTCAATTACAGACTTAACGTGGATTTCAAAAATTTATCTAACTGATATTTTGCTTTTGTTCTTAATCCAAAATACTAATACAGTCGTACCTTAGAAGTCGAACGGAATCTACAGTAGTACCTTGGGTTACAATACGCTTCAGGTTACAGACACCCCTAACCCAGAAATAGTAGCTTGGGTTGCTTCAGGATGAGAACAGAAATCATACTGTGGCAGCGCAGCAGCAGCGGGAGGCCCCATTAGCTAAAGTGGTGCTTTAGGTTGAGAACAGTTTCAGGTTAAGAACGAACCTCCGGAACAAATTAAGTACGTAACCAGAGGTACCACTGTATTCCGGAAGTCTGTTTGACTTACAAAACGTTCGAAAATCCAAACACGGCTTCTGATTGGCTGCAGCCAATTGGAAGTTGCAGAAGCCCTGTTGGACATTCGGCTTCCAAAAGAATGTTTGAAAACCGGAACACTCACTTCCAGGTTTCGATTGTTCGGGAGCCAAAACATTCAAGAACTAGGCTGTTCGAAAACCAAGGTACGACTGTAGTGTGAACTCATTCTCCAAACGTGAGTTCTCATATAACCAAGGCACACTATCTATACATAATGGAAATGAAATACAAGCGTGGCCGTTTTAGGTGTGTCCGATATGTGCATGAACACACACACATGCATCAGGCTGAATCTGGAAGTGAGCCAAAAACGTAACAAAAAGGAACAGGGTGAGGGCAGGCCTGGGTGTTTGCACGCTTTTTCAATGAGCGCTCCAATTATATGCGATTTCACACAAGCACACAATGACCCAGAACACAGCCCCCATGCAAATGGGGAGTTGCCTGAACTACCAATAAAGTTACAGTTCAAGTGCCAAGACAGCATCTGACAATGATGTGGAACGGACTCCCTCAGGAAGCTGTGGACTTTCCTTCCTTGGAGGTTTTTAAGCAGAGGTTGGATGGTCATCTGTCATGGATGCTTTAGCTGAGATTCCTGCCTTGCAGAGGGTTAGTGTAATAGATGACTCCTGGGGTCCTTTTCAAACCTACAATTCTATAATTCTATGTACAGTGGTACCTCGGAATGCAAACGGGATCCGTTCTGGAGCCCCATTCGCATCCTGAACATAACCTAAGACGTGATAGCGCGTCTGCGCGTGTCGCATTTCGCCGCTTCCGTGCATGACAGCATTTTGACCATCCGCACATGCGCGAGTGGCGAAACCCAGAAGTAACATGCTCCGTTACTTCTGGGTCAGCGCGGAGCGCAACCCGAACGTGCTCAACCTGAAGCGTATTTATCCCAAGATAAGACTGTACTATGTTTCTCAAGTACACAGCCAGTGTTCGAAACTCCCATTGTTCTAGGTGCATTTTGCGACAGGGAATTTCATTAGTGATAGCACTTTTTGAGCTCTGGGCAGAGTATTGCACCTAAGATTTGATTAAAACTGCAGAGTGGAAGGAAAGGAGGACCTTTTTCTGCCTCCCCACTTCCAGCTACTCTCTGAAAACTGGAGAGGAGACCCTCATAAGAATATTAGGGGGTGGGCAGGCAGGGGAAGGACTAGACCGTGTGAAAACTGAACATAATATTTTAGCTGCAGTTCATTTTCAGCTTTGCATTCTTGTTATAAAAAAGAGCAGCTAGACATTCCCTTGTTGTGCCCATAACGTAGGTTTAAGGTGCCATTTAGCTCCTAGCTTTCATACCTCAGTTTCTAACTTTCCTTCAGCCACCAACTCACAGCAGTAGTCTCACAGCATTAGACAAAGCAGACCCCCCCAAACATAATTAGAAGTATTGATTTAAGACTTTAAGTGACTTTAGCTTAATCGTAAATCACAACTCATTGCTTTCGCTTAAAAATTAGTACCACTTTATTACTACCATAGTTACCTAACTATTTACCTAACTCCTTATTAGACTCAACTATTAAATTGCAGATGCTGCAGTTTACAGTTCTGAAAGTTATGTAATGATTAATATGACAACGTATTTATCATTGCATAACTGGACAGCAACTGCTAGACAGTGTCATAACTTCATTCACTCTATTCTGTGGGGGAAGGAAGCGAAAACTGAGAAAGAGAGTGGGGGGAAAGACTGAGCAAGCCTCATTTTGTTAACTGTCAGTAAAAGGAACAGCACCCTACCATGAACATCAAAAACTATATACTACTACAGTACAGTGGTACCTCAGCTTAAGTACTTAATTTGTTCCAGAGGTCCGTACTTAACCTGAAACTGTTCTTAACCTGAAGCACCACTTTAGCTAATGGGGCCTCCTGCTGCCGCCGCGCCTCTGGAGCACAATTTCTCATCCTGAAGCACAGTTCTTAACCTGAAGCACTATTTCTGGGTTAGCAGAGTCTGTAACCTGAAGTGTATGTAACCTGAAGAGTATGTAACCCGAGGTACCACTGTTTATAAAATAGCTGTGGCCTAACACCAAAGTTCTTTGCTCACAAATAAATATAAGCTTGTGTTCAAATGTTGTGTTTGTCTACTAATAATCTACTTAATAATAATAATAATAATAATAATAATAATAAAGGTCACAGGTTCCCCATCCCTGCAGGACAGAGATGCTGCCAAGTCAGAGCAGACAGTGCTGGGCTTTGGTGAACTAACAATAAAGGCAGCAACATTACGTTCAAAACCACAGAGTTCAGTCCCTGGGATGTTTCGTGACCAGCAAACTTTGCAAATACCCAAAAGCCCTTGGAAAAGAAGGTGTCCTGATAAACCACATTTCCAACACCTGACTCAGTTGCAGATACATTTAATAGGTATATCTGAAGGAGTGTCTCCACCCCCATCATTCAGCCTGGACCCTGAGGTCTAGCTCTGAGGATCTTCTGGCAGTTCCCTCACTGCAAGAAGCCAAGTTGCAGAGAACCAGGCAGAGGGCCTTCTTGGTAGTGGCACCCTCCCTGTGGAACGCCCTCCCATCAGGTGTCAAGGAAATAAAAGAACTATCTGACTTTTAGAAGACACCTGGAGGCAGCCCTGTTTAGGGAAGTATTTAAATGTCTGAAGTTTTACTATGTTTTTATATGTGCTGCAAGCCAAGCAGAGTGGTTGGGGAAACCCAGCCAGTTGGGCAGTGTATAAATAAAATATAATAATTATTATTCATTAAAATAATTTATTATTATTATTATTATTACCACCACCACCAGACGAGATGAGCCCTCTTAAAAAACCTGCCCACACGCACTCTCCGTGGCTAAAATGTGGAAGAGCAATGTTCAAGTCCCTCCCCAGCCACATGGCTTCCCACCCCGTGACCTTGGGGACGGTCACACTCTCTCAGTCCAGCTCGCAGGGCTGTTTCGAGGGTAAAGAAAACCGAGAAGGGGAAGAAGAGGGCGGCCAAAGCGTGCTCCTTCCCAAGCGCCTCGGGAGAAGGAGCCGGGGATGAGAGCCCCATAAGGAAACGCAATGCTTGTTCTCTCTCTCACTCTCTCTCGCCCCCAGTACCTTCTTGCCTGCAGTAGGACATGGCTGGGGAGAGCTCGCGAGCAGCGCGTTGCTCCTTCCGCGGCGCCGGATGGCCCAACGAGCGACCCGTCCGTCCGTCGGCCCCGCCAGCACCGCCACCGTGAGCCGGCGGCACAGCGGACCGCGCGCTTTCCCCCTCGCGGCGACCTCTCACCCGCGCCGGAAGGACCCCGAGGATGAGGAGGAGACTAGGAGCCCGCCTGAGCGCTGAGTTCTTTCTGAGGCGCGCAAGGGGAGCCGGGCAGGGGCGGAGCCTTCCCTCCCGCGTTGTCTAGCGGGGCCTCAAAGGCATAACTAACGGGAGGAGAAGAGCTCGGCGTGGTCGGCTTATCCCTGAAGTACTACATGTCCCGGCATGCTTTGCGCGTAAACCCTCCTTTTTTCCACAAAACATGCTTCGTCGGCCTGTGCGATAAATCACCACCGCCCCCTTTTTATTGTTACTTAACGCCTGGAAGTTCAATGATAGTCCCAGCGAGGGAGGGGGAGAGAATAAATAAATACGCGTGGCCGCCCCTGTCCCGTTGAACGACTACATTTCCCAGCATGCTCCACGGCCGCTCTCTGTTCCCTGACATGCCCGCGAAGGCTCGTTGGAGGGGGTGCGCACGCGCAACAGCCTCGAGCGTCCTGCTCGGCAGCGGAGAGGCGGGGCACCCCGTGGGAGTGACGGCTTAACCCCTGCCTGGGTGGGGATTCCTGAGGCTTTGCATTCCGTTCTTTCCTTCCAGTGTTAAGGATCTTACGGCGGAGTTTAGAGACTCGCAAGCTCAAGATGTCTCGAAATGTAAGTGTGTGTCTCCCTTTCCTTAAAGGTGGCCCTAGGAATCATGGAATTGTTCGGTTGGAAGGGACCCCGAGGCTCCTGTAGCCCAACCTCTCGTTGCAAGGCAGGGATCTCAACTAGATCTCTACGCTCGCGGGTTTAGAGACGGGCTGAGACACACCAAAAACTTGCGGGCATCCCGGGGCTGCGATCCTACGCACTCTGGCTTGGGAGGCAGCAAGCTTCATTGAACGCAGCGAGACTTACTTCCGAGTAAATGTGCACAGGATCGGGTGGCGTGAGATCAGCTGGCTTATCAGCGCGGGACCGAACAGCTGTGCTTCCCACCCCTGATGCTTAGAAGTTAAATAGATACTGCTTGCAGGACTTAAAATGGAGAGGAACCGTTTTCTCCTCCGTAGTTTCTATTACTACTGCTACGGAAATACCGATTCCTCTGAATCTGAGACATTAGGTGTTGTTAACTAGCATGTGCTTTAAGATGCTGTGTGACTTATTCTGCATCCTCTTTGCTGCCAACAACTAGCGCAACTATTCCCTTGGAAAAGGGCGTCTGCTTATGAATTGTTTCAGGGTGTTGTCACTCACCAAGTTTGAAAACGGAATTTTGGGTTACAGTGCGTACAAGCATACAGTTTATCTTGGCTGCAGCACATGCTCAGATTAAAGGGGACTCGATTCTACTTTCCACCCCACAGTAACAACCTTTTAAAGTAAATGGACACAAAAGGCAGGAGAGAAGCTTCTAACAGCATTCTATCATTTACCAGGGCAAATTTGACAGGGCTTACTTCGGCTTGCATATGTCTGTGCAGTTAAAATGACACCATTGGGTTTAAAATGATTAAAGCAGGCATAGGCAAACTTGGCCCTCCAAATGTTTTGGGACTACAACTCCCATCATCCCTAGCTAACAGGACCAGTGGTCACTGGTCAGGGATGATGGGAATTGTAGTCTCAAAACATATGGAGGACCGAGTTTCCCTGTGCCTGGATTAAAGGGTGCTAGGCTGCAGTCAACAAGTATTTAATTCAACAACAAAAACAACCTCAACAACCACCAAGATCTCAATCAGGAATTAATCAGGAAAGACTGGCAAAACTGATGAATTTTACTAAAAGGATACATAGCCAAGCTAGCTGGCACCCACAGATTAAACCTGTAGGCTGAACCTCATGTGAAATGCACAGTGCAGTTCTATGAATGTTTATGAAAAAGTAAATCCCACTGTGTTCAGTGAGACTTGCTCCCAGGTAGTTGTGAATAGATTTGCCACCTTAGTAGAGTCTCTTCTGAAAGTATTGGCTGGAGGGAACTATGCTAGTCTGGTTGCCAAAAGCACCAGATGGGGCAGCACAGTGACAAAAGGAGGTAGAGGGATGTCAGTACACTTTCAGTAGGTAGGTAAGTTTCATCCCCTGGGCAAAACTCTAAAGCTGAACAAATGAGCTGGTAAACGAAGGCTGCAGTCTTCTACATGCTTAAAGGTAAAGGTAAAGGTACCCCTGCCCGTACGGGCCGGTCGTGTCCGACTTTAGGGTTGTGCGCCCATCTCACTTAAGAGGCCGGGGGCCAGCGCTGTCCGGAGACACTTCCGGGTCACATGGCCAGCATGACAAGCTGCATCTGGCGAGCCAACGCAGCACACGGAAACGCCGTTTACCTTCCCGCTAGTAAGCGGTCCCTATTTATCTACTTGCACCCGGGGGTGCTTTCGAACTGCTAGGTTGGCAGGCGCTGGGACCGAGCAACGGTCTACATGCTTACTTGGGAGTTAACCTCACTGAACACTTTTGAACTTACTTCTCCAAATAATTTGTGCTTTGTTTCTACCAACTGTGCTTTGATATCAGTTCTTCAGAAGCAATGATTGAGCATGGTCTTGTTTTAACTTCTGCCCTGTGGTTAAAACAAGCAGAAGTTAGCTGGAGTAGCATGTGCACACACAGCTTCTTTGCATGTCATCCTGGGAAGCAAGTGTGTGTCTGCTTGGCTCAGAAAGCCAGTTGCTATGGGCACCTGTAGAAAATATTTTGAGTAGACACACCCTAAAATGTGTTTCAGTGTGGCCAATTGATAATCCTTCTGTGTCTCTTCATAGTGTTATTTTTAAACTGCATTATTTAGTCCTGTGCCCTAGCACACATTGAGAAGTAGATTATGTGAACGATGTTGAATGTTTTAGACTAAGCATTCCATGCTTCTTTATTCCCCCTTAACCTTTAAAAGTTCCAAACCAAAGTATTTCCCCACCCCCAGAACCATGAAGGGAAGGATTGCTTGAAGTGTTCCTTCATGCATACAGGCCAAAGTGTTGAATGCTACCTGCACTCAGTGGTGGTGGTTGCATATGCACTGTTGCAGAATTCTGATCCTTTTTCCAGTTGAAAAAGAGCTGAAAGTGACCACTCTGTTTATGGACTGGAATAGCACTGCAGTGTCAGTAGTCTTAGAACTGCAGCCTTTTCGAAATGTGCATAGGTAGTTGTAAGTGAGCATTAATAATGTATTCAGTAGGGTGGGGTGGAAACTGAGTTGCTGTCTTGCAAGGTAGGTTCTTAGCTTATGCTTATCACTTTTTTGCCAAATAAAAACTGGTATCTACCACCGTTGCTGTAGCAGACTATTTTTCCCTCCTGGGAAAATCCCATCCTTGCTATTTTTAGTACCTATTTTCATGGCACTAATGGACTATATGAAAATATTATCTCTATTGCTTGTAAACTGTCTGTGTAGAGAACACATTGTCAAGAGGCTGACGCTAACCTGCTGATTTCTCTTTTGGGTGTTGAGCATGCCATGGTAGGAACTCTGCCCAGAAGTAATTCCTCCTGATTTTGTTTTTTCTTTTATAACAGTTTTCTGACACCGGTAGCAAGAAAGAACATGTTAAAATTACAAGTGAGCGCAAGCCTGGATTTCTGGAGCGCCTCAGTGAAACCTCTGGAGGGATGCTCATAGGCCTTGCCGCATTTGCCCTCTCTTTTTACGTTCTTTTTACCAATGAGGTAAGTCAAGGCAGGGAGGATGGAATTATTTTTTCAAGTAGCTCAGGGGTATAAAATAGTAATGCCCTTTGGGGATCCCCAGTAGGACTCATAGACTGGCTGGCAATGGTTCTCTAGGGCTTCAGGCAGGAATCTCTCCCAGCCCTGCCTTGAGATGCTGAGGATTGAACCTGGGACCTTTAGATGGAAAAACAGATGCTGTGCCACCGAGCTACGGCTCTCTTCCTGGGCTCCTTTCTAAGCCCACTTTATTGAGTGTGTTCTTTCACTCAGTAAAGTTACCTTTGGAAATAGCTTTTAAAGATTGAGCTCAAGCTTCCTCTGAAGAATTTATAGCCCTAACTTAATTATTTTGCATTTGTGCAGCTGTGATAAGTGCTAATGTATTTGCCCTCCAGAACCTCACAACGTAATTTTGGCATTAATTTTGCATCTCAGAAATAACAACAACAAAAATCTTTACATGCCATTATCTGGAATGTCACCCGCAGAGCTTTTCAAAATGTCTTAACTGCTTTTACTGGCAGAATTACAAGGGAATAGGTGGTTCTGCAGGGACGCGGGTGGCGCTGTGGGTTAAACCACAGAGCCTAGGACTTGCTGATCGAAATGTCGGCGGTTCGAATCCCCGCGACGGGGTGAGCTCCCGTTGTTTGGTCCCAGCTCCTGCCTACCTAGCAGTTCAAAAGCACATCAAAGTGCAAGTAGATAAATAGGTACCGCTCCAGTGGGAAGGTAAACAGCATTTCCGTGCGCTGCTCTGGTTCGCCAGAAGCGGCTTAGTCATGCTGGCCACATGACCCGGAAGCTGTACGCCGGCTCCCTCGGCTAGTAAACTAAGATGAGCACTGCAACCCCAGAGTCGGCCACAACTGGACCTAATGGTCAGGGGTCCCTTTACCTAGGTGGTTCTGCATTGCTCTGCAACTGTGGTACTTCCTCTGTATCTCAAGCCTGAAGTCATCCCATAATTCATCCAGATTCTCCCCAGAACACAGCCCTGCTCACCTTGACACACTTCCTCACTGTTTCCATTCAAGTGCTCTTGCTTGCCTGAAATGTGTCCTTAAACCGAGTGCTTGCCTCAATGGTGGGTGGAGAGATTGGGGAACACTGGCATGTGGCTTTTGCCTGGCTGTCATATAGCTCAGGGCACCCATTGCTCTGCCCACTGCTGGGATGCAGCCCCTGGAAGCTCCCCCACCTCTGCTTGCAAGGATTTTCTGTATGTCAATTTTAGCACAACGTTCCACTGTCTTGTCGCCTCAAAGTGTGCTCTTCCCACTCCCGCCCCTCTCGCATTTTCCCATCGGTAGGGGCGAGCTTTGAAGACGGCCTCCTCTTTAGAAGAAGGGCTTTCTCTGGTGGTCCCTCTCGACGACATCCAGAACGTATTACAAGAGAATGAAAGGAAACTCGTGCACCTGTCGGGTCCCCTTAGAACTTCAAAGGTAAATAAAGTGGTGTTACCAGAAGAATTTGTAGATTGTCCCCCACCTCCACATTGCCGTGTTGTTGTTTTTTTTAAAAAAGTACTGCTTCAGTTATCCCATATATTTGGATGCCTTGCCTGAAAAAGCTTGTGCTTATTTATTTCACCCCATTGTATGGTTGTTGTTTTTTAATGTACGCATGAGAATCTGCAACTTCAAATGTGATCAAAGGTGTAAGTTAGAGTGAGCATCTGAAATGCACAATGCTGCAAAAGTTATGGCTCATGCCATTTTGTGTTTTCTGCAGACACTCTCCCTAATGCTTTATGTAGGGGGCAAAGTACAGAGGTTAATTTCTCAGTGCTACGGCACACAAGTCTAGATGCCTGGAAATCTTGCCCTCTGGCTCAGAACTTTTCTTACTGGGTAACTGCCTATAGTGAGGGAAGGTCCTCTGAATATGTTTGAAAGCACTCCTACACTGATGTGTTTCAGGGATCAGTTACCAGCAGCCTTAAAAGCAAGTTCCTTTTATTAACCCATAGTAAGAAAAGCCCTCTGCTAAGGACTTTGTAAGACCGTGCATTACAATGTAATGATGCCATAGTATCATTTAAGTAAGGCTTAAGTGTGGGCTCCTTTGGTACCCCAAACCCCGCTGTCTAATGTACGTTAAAATAAAATTCTGTGTTAGCATCATGAGTTGTGACATTTTACGCAGTAGAATATGCCAGGCAGGCCACTTAGCTAGGATCTGCATTTCACAGGTTAGTAAATGGGCTTATGAGTTGGCTTGCACTTTTGTGTTGGCTTGTCTAACAATGATCATGTTGTCCTTCAACATCCAGGCAAAAGTTGCTTTTTTCCTGGCGTACTTCCTATAGTTCCCATGCTTGTTAGCAGTTCTTCTCTGGAAAGGCATTCGCTTTAGCTGACAACCCTATCTAGAACTGAGTCTGACTTGCCCTGATAGGGCTTACGTAGGACCCCTGGCCAATCAGAAAAGCCAGCTGGGGCTTGGGAATACCTGTAGCCAGCAGAAAACTTTGGGCAGAGTCATCATTTGTCAGACCTTTTCAGCAGGCTACTAAAGAAGATTTCTGACTCTGAGGGACCTTAGCTCTAATTTGCAAACGCCCAACACCTAACAAGTTTGTAGACATGCCATTGCGCCCCAGATTTAAGTAGTGCCTTTTGCTTCTCTCTCTCTTCACCCGCCCAAAGTCTTGGGAAACCTTTGTAAACTACAGATCTCCTGATTGGAACTTTGTTTTGCATTTGATAGCCTTTATACGATCCCAGCTATGGACTTTCTATTCGAGCTGTCAAGCTGAAGCGTAATGTGGAGATGTATCAGTGGGTAGAATATGAAGATTCCAAGTAAGATGAACTTATTAATGTTTTCTCTGCCATGGCACATATGTGTGGGAGCGGGGTGTGTGTTTGGGCATAGGGACTTGTACTCTAGAATCCAGAACAATCCAGAACACAGCTTTATGTTCACCTGTAGCTTTCCCCCGTAGCTTTCTCTTTTAATTATTTTCTGTACTCTACCCTTGAGGTCTACAACAATTATTTGGTCAAGTCTTTTCTTTTGGAATTCAGTATATACTTTCCCCCCATGGTGACTGATTATTCAAATCTATAAAGAGCAAATGAACACAGAACTATGAGTCACTTGTTTATAGCTGGCTTCTGTTGTGGAAAGTATGAGACACTGAGCTATAGGGAAAATATTGCCACTGGTTCTCATGCCTCCAACCCTTCTCCCTACCTTGCCTTGGCTGGGTTTTGTGCCAAAATAGACAATAGTCAGTTGGCGTGGATGCTGGCATCTTGCCTACTGCTCCAGATTCCTTTGTCACACCAAACCTGGACCCATTTTACTGAATATTCTACTCTTGCCTTCCTTGCAGTAGCCTTTCTATTGCTTCCCTCTCATTCCTTCTGCTAGCAGGGCACATCTCTGTGCCAGCTTAGCTCAGCGGTGAGCAGTTGATGGGCGTTAACATCTTGGCTACCCCTGATCTAAACAGAGCTTTCCATTATCCCACAGAAGCAGCACTGTTGGACCAATGGTCTCTTGGACCTGATTAGTTAAAATGTTACACTGGCATTTGCTAACATTTTTTCTGTGATTCATATACAATAAAGCTGTGTGAAACATAGACTTCTTGCAGACTGCACTTTGGTGTGTGTTTAACTTCTCTGTCTCGCCCCCCCCCCCCGCCACTCCCTCTGTAGAGAATATGAAGAGAATGGTGAAGTGAAAAAAGAAACCAGATATTCATATAGTAAGTTGACTAGCACACAAATTTATCCCATTAGGACTGGTAACTGTGCCTCGACAGGCATACGTTCAACAGGGACAGCTCTTGCCATCACTTTCCTCACCTCTGAGGTGGGGGAAGGTGTTCTGTGTTGTTGCATAAAGTGATGGCGAGACCTGCCCATCTTGAATTTCTTTCTGCCATGTAGCAGCTGTTAAACAATGGCAGGAGAATGGCATCACCCTTTACGCTTCACTTTTGTGGCATTATTTATGTACTGCAGCTATATTTCGTGTGTCCTTCAAGGAGCTCAGAATGGAATAATTATCCAGTTGGGTTGCCTACAAAGATGTGGCAGACAAAAGATGGCTGAAGCCTAATATACCTTTTTTTGTGGGAGGGGGGAATACCTGCATGAGTGATTTGCATGTTATGCTAAGACGACCTGGGCTTCAGTGCTCAAAAATGCAATGAACGAGTCTGCTTTTCAGGAAATCTTAAAGGTTGTGGCTTGAATAGTCCCAGTACAGTGGACACTTGGGTTGTGAACGTGATCCATGCAGGAGGCACATTCGCAACCCGCAGTGTTCGCAACCCGCAGCGCCGCGCCTGCACACATGTGGGCTGCGATTTGGTGCTTCTGCACATGTGCAAAGCACAATTTAGCACATTTGCGCATGCATGACCGCTGAAACCTGGAAGTAACCTGTTCCGGTACTTCCGGGTTTTGGCGTGTCCATAACCGGAAAAAACGCAACCTGAAGCGGCTGTAACCCAAAGGATGACTATAATTCCATTGCCTTCTCAAAAATGGGTGAGATTTAAGCCCCATCCTCCATATTCTTCCACATTGCATATTCTGTTGGCTTGCTTTAGCTTCTTCAGCTGACATGACCTTGTTCTGTTCAGACCCCTCACCCACCCTGTACACCTCTCAATTACGTTGTTCACTTCTTGGCATACAGTCCAATCCCATTTGTTACGCACTTTTTTAGTATGCAAGTACCCCTTGCTGGTTGCACTCTGTATGCAAATTGAAGTGGGGGGGGCATTCTAAACTAACATCTCCTTGGTGTCTTTTTCTATATACTTTCTTGTTTCCCTTTTAGATACTGAATGGAAATCGGAAGTTGTGAACAGCAGAAATTTTGATCGGGAAATTGGTCATAAAAATCCTAGGTAAGCCCCATATTTCACCATCTCAAATAACCTTGCTCATTATGAAATGGGTTGAAATGAATGATGGCTCATTCACTTACTGTGCAATCCTAACCATGTCTACTCAGAAAGAAGTCCTAATAAATTCAGTGGTGCTTCCTCCCAGGTAAATGGGGTTAAGATTGTATCTTAAATCCTGAACTAGATACCGTATTTTTTGCCCCATAGGACGCACTTTTTCCCCTCCAAAAATGAAGGGGAAATGTGTGTGTGTCCTATGGGGCAAATGCAGGCTATCGCTGAAGCCTGGAGAGCGAGAGGGGTCGGTGCGCACCGACCCCTCTCGCTCTCCAGGCTTTGCGCAGATCTCCGTAAGCTGTGGGAGCCCGCACCGGGCTCCCACGGCTTGTGGAGAGTTGCCTGCATGCTGAAGCCTGGGCGCGCTGAGCTCAGCGCGCCCAGACTTCGCGCAGCTCTCGGCAAGGCGCGGGAGCCCTGCGCTGGGCTCCCACGGCTTGCGGAGAGTTGCCTGTTCTGGGGGCTGGGGTCGCGCCTGGGGGGAAAATATTTTTTTCCCCTTTATTTCCCCCCCAAAAAACTAGGTGCGCCTTATGGGACGGTGCATCCTATAGGGCAAAAAATACGGTACTGTTAGGTATTCTGCAATCAGAAAAGGATGGCATTGTAAATCACTTAGCAAATACATTTGCGTAGGTTTCCTGACACGGCATGCTTGCTTTGCTATATAGAAATCTTTGCTAACCCTTTCTGTGCCATTGTGTCTATCGAGTTGGAATAAACTTTGCAATTACTTTTTTCCATGCAGTGCCATGGCTGTTGAAACTTTCACTGCAGTTGCTCCTGATGTCCAAGTGGGCAGATTCTTTCTTTCCAAAGGTAAGAACTTTTAGTTTTGGTGTAGTTAGACTATGCTTTAAGATCATTCCACATTGAGTAAATTATGGAAAAACAGATAAAATGACATTTTGACTTTAGCAGTCTGTTTCCAGTTCCAGCTGGGTTTTGTTGAACCTCTGCGGAGCGGAAATCACACAAGACATATCCAGAATGTCTGTTTGGGTTATTGTAGTTAAATATCACAGAACAGAGCAACTCCTTTGTTTCCTAGGCCTTGTTGAGAAGATTGATAACTTCAAACAGATGAGCTTGGCAAAACTGGAAGATCCCCATGCTGATGTGATCCGCTCAGGGGATTACTTTTTTCACAGTGAGAATCCTCGACGTCCAGAAGTAAGAAACCAATTTACAATTAACAGTTCAAAAACAAACTCAAAACTCTGTTGCCTTCCCACCACCACTAATAACTGCAGTTATATTGTATATACTGTTTGTCTTGTCATATACTCTCGTTCCTATAAGGTTACAATCCTATACAGCAGGGGTGGGGAGCCTTTTTGGCTGCACGGGCCAGATGTTTATCAGAATCTGCCTAATGGGCCAAATTTGACTGCCCACCTGTCAATCACCTGATGTCACAAATGACATCAGGAATTTAGTGCTTTGACGTTCCAAAATTGGGGCTTCAAAGCACTAGCAGGTAACTACAAACCCATTTGCAGTGAAACAGCAGCTGAAGTGAAGAGAGAACAATACTCAGATCTAGTATGATCACCCAGCCTTTACAGAGGCGGAGGTAGGGATCCTGCTTAGTGCTGGGTTCAGGTACATGAGAGAGCTTCTTGCAGGGAAGTTCTGCACTATTGCAAAATCAAGAATGTCGCTTGGGAAACTTACTTAGCATGAACTCGGTAGATTTCCAAAATCTCCACTGGGAAGCTTCTATTACCAACACCTTTACCTTGTTTGTTTCTCCCACTTTCAGGTAGGAGATCTTCGTGTTTCTTTCTTCTATGCAGGTTTGAGTGGAGACTCATCCCACCTGGGTCCAGCAGATACGGTAAGTGTTCCAGATCTCTCCTACTCCTCCCTGTGTGAGGAGATAACACTTCTGTGTAATGAAACTGTTAACATGCAAGGCTCTTTTTAAGACTCTCGTTTTCAACTCTGGAATTTTTCAGGTGACAGTAATTGCTCGTCAACAAGGGGACCAGTTGGCTTCATACCGAACCAAGGCTGGGGATATCTTGCAGATCCTCTATCCCGATGAGCTCTCTGCTGAGGTAAGAGTTATACATACAGGAGAACATTGAAAGAATGGTCTTCTCCTTGTATGTGTAAGTGAGATATGCAGAAGAATCCAGTTTACTTTCTTGGGACTTTGTGTCTTTGAGGAAGAGCTGTAGCTCAGTGATAGAGTATGTGATTTGCATGTGATGTGAAGGGTCCATAGTCCAATCCGTAACAATATCACGTAGGGATGAGAAAGACCATGGCTAGGCAAACTAAGGCCCAGGGGCTGGATGCGGCCCAATCGCCTTCTCAATCTGGCCCGTGGACGGTCCGGGAATCAGCGTGTTTTTACATGAGTAGAATGTGTCCTTTTATTTAAAATGCATCTCTGGGTTATTTGTGGGGCATAGGAATTCGTTCACTTTTTCCCAAAATATAGTCCAGCCCCCCACAAGGTCTGAGGGACAGTGAACCCTGCTGAAGAAGTTTGCTGGCCCCTGAGAAAGACTCTTGTCTAAAACCCTGAAGAGCCACTACCAGGCAGACAAATGCTGAGCTACATCTGCTGCAGAGAACTGGGGGCCAGCCAGATCCTGACCTCCCCCAACCACTGCGGGTCATTTGCACCCCGCCCACCTGCCAATAAGCTGACATCACTATGACTCGCAATTTTGGACCCGTTCAAGGTCTAGGCATTGTTTCCAGGCGAAGATGTGTCAATCTTTGTAGTAGATGGAGTAAGAAATCAGAGAAATTTGGTTGGCAAGGAGGGTAGGGTGTCATAGGAGTAGGTATGTAGCAGGAGCATTTCTGCATATCATTGGTCTGTGGCTGCTCCTTGGTTTCTTGGCCAGCCAGGAATTCTGTCTCTCATAGGATATACGGGAGGAACATTGCATTTCAGTAAATGAAATCGTGGGAGGTGTTGGAAGAACAGTAGAATAGTTAATTCAAACGCAGAGAAAAGTTTCCAGACTTCTTAAATTTGCAGAGTTATATCTCAGAAAGAGAAGTTGTTTATGATGATGAGGTGGTACACTATCCAGAAAGGATTTTTAAAAATGCACACACCATTAAAAAAAGTCTAATATTTTTTGTACTAAATGGTGCTATATCTTTATCTTCTGTTCCAGCAATATGTTTTAGCCACCTCACTCCACTCCTCTTCCCCACACCCCCAGGTTGTTTCACACATTTTCCCCCAATATCCTACTTTCACGAAGTCCTTAAGACAGGCAGGAAATCACTTCCCACCCCCCATCTGTTAAAAACATAGAAGCTGTGTGTGTCTGTGTCTGTGTGTCTGGCTGGATCTGCCTTCCACAATGGGCCAACCTTCCAGGCATTTGGGACTCTGATCTCCTTCAGCTGGACTGGTGGTATTTTGAAATCCAAAACCTCTGGAGGGCAGTGTGGTGGGGAAGGCCAGGCTAGATGGAGCTGGGTGTGTGTGTCCGCTACATACTTGATCAGCATGATTCCAATCAAGCATTATCTCACACCCTGACCCAAAAGAGCAATGATGTAATCTAGCAATGTAGATCAACTTAATGGAATGTTATTTCATTATGTGTTACAAAGGGCAGGAGGGTCAGTATTGCTGCTGCTGCTTCTTTTTTAAGGAAAAAATGTCAGTTGTTTGCTTCCATCTCTGTTGAATATTGTAAATAGCATGTATATAGATTTATATTGGCTGCATTTGGACATCATGTTCATGCATGTAACACTAAAGCACGGTTTCGTGTTGCATCCAAACATAGCCATTGTCTTACGCATAAAAATTTCAGAACGGTGGTGTGTAGAAGTAGCAGAGCTGGATCTTATAGGAAAGCTTGGTGTACTCACTGAACACTGAACACATTTTAGGAGGTGTTCCAGAAAGAACATGAAAGTAACAACATGAAGACCTGGGGGCTCCGTGCAGCTGGATGGATGTCTATGTTTGTAGGCATCAGCCTTATGACCAGGATTTTTTACACCCTGGGTAAGTTTTGCTGGTAGCAACCTGACTTGATTGATAAATAAATAAAGCATTTAATCAAATTATTATTATTATTAATTTAATTAATCAATCGATCAATCAATCAATTAATATATTGGATCCAAGCAACTTCTGTACTAGGGAACTCTGTCATTATAATAGTGCAGCCAGTGCTATTCTTCTAGAGAAAGCGAGTGCTGGAACTCACCGTGAATGTCTCCCTTGTTCTCTTATAATGGCAATGGTGCTCACCTGAGAGGTGCTGGAATTGAATTCCGGTGAGTTCTGGCTGGAAAAAAAGCCCTGAGTGAATTGATCCTGCTCCTGGGCTTGAACATTAATGGATGAATTGTAACTCAGCTCTCCCCTTCTTGTGCTTTGTGTTCTCTCTCATGCTAATGATCCAGGACCCAGGATTAGGGAGGTGCTTTCACAGGACACTCTAGTTTAGAATACGGTTTGCTAAGAGGGGGAAGGAAGGCACTTGCTTGTTTTCGAGGGGAGCTACAGTAAGGGTGTGAAACTCAACAGAAGTGAATGAGAACCATGTTCCACACAACAGAAAATATGTCAAGTCCTACCTCTTTTGCATAATCTCTTTTGAGACTCTGGGTTCTCCAAGGCTTTGCTTTCCCCCTTTGTGAAGTGGGTGGATGACTTAGGCTGCAATCGTAACCCCACTTGCCTGGGAGTAAGACCCGTTCAATTCAACAGGGCTGACTTCTGAGTGGACAGTTAGGGATGGCAGCCTTATTATTATTTTTCTTACATTAATATCCTACCTGCCTTCCATCATGGAGGAGCTTATTTGTGGTCCCCCACCAGGGAGCTCACCAGGTCCAGACCTTTTCAGATCTGGCAAGGAGGTGGCCTCATGTGCCTTCAGATGATACCCAGGGACTATACAGAGGATGCTGCCACCTGACAAATCAGATTTCCAAACTTACTGGAAACCATTTTGTTTATTACATTTGTATCCCACCTCTGTTTCCTCTAAGGAGCTCGGGGTGGCATATATGGTATGCTTTCAGTTTACAAGTGACAAGCCCAAGCTTATTCCGTGGCCAAGTGGAGACCTGAGCTTTGATCTCCCCCGTCCTTCTGCACTGTTAACTTTCTGTCCTCTGTGGCTTTTCAGTGCTCAGAGGATTAGGGCAAAGTTTGTTTTTTACTGACTTAGTGGTGGGTAATTCGGGGAGGAAGATTTATGAGAATGCTGGATGAGGTTTAAAGCACGGTTTAGCAGCAACGTGTCATCATGCTGATCTTTCACCAGTGTGTCACTGTTTCATGTCTTGTTTACTTCTTTCACACTACAGTGGACTGGTTTCCAGTAGTCCGGGACCTGGTCAACCTTGGCCTGAAAGCATTTGCCTTTTGCTTGGCTACTTCTCTGTCCCTGCTGACCATTTCGGTGGGCTGGCTCTTCTACCGGCCTCTCTGGGCCGGACTGATTGCCCTGTTGGCGGCGGTTCCCATTGTGATTGCGAGGTCCCGGGTTCCACCCAAGAAGCAGCAGTGACGCCGTGAAGGGGCCTCAAGGTGCACACCCAAATCTCTTTGGAGACGCCCGGAACTTCTCAAGCAATTGCCACTGTGTATGTGTGGGTTTTGTTTTCTGTTTTCCAAAACGAAAACTCCTTGACTTTGCAATCCAGACAGTACGACACCAAAGAGTTCCATGATGGACCTAGATGCTGAACATGTGTACAGTTTTTATTACGTAACCAAGTGAAAAAGTGCAACTTGTCTTTTTTAAGTTGATGGAAACAAAATGGTAGAAATGGAATAGAATTTTTGTGTGCTGGATATTAAGCACAATCAAGCGAAGCTGACTTTGCAGCTTGATTAAAACAGTCTGGCGACCTCATAAGGAAAGGATAAGTGGTTTGTTGTATTGATGAAGACCACATCAGGTTTTTGAAACTGTGTAACTCATTAGGGGTTTTTTTGTGCCTTTTCCTTGCTTATCTCTGTTAAAGTTATATACTTTGATGCTAGGAGCTTCCATATGATGTAAGGGGTAAAATGGCCATGTTAAAATGTTTCTGGACTGTTCTCCCCCCTTGTCCCCGTTGTATCCCAATTTTAAGTGTGCCTAGAGCTTGCTCCCACTCACTTTTTCTGTAGTCTGGTAGATGCTAAGTGAACTGAGTTGGGATTTGTACCTGTGGTGATTCTCCATATGAAGAACTCGCTTTATTTGAAAAAAATATATTAATGGTTTAATTAGGAAATTATGACTTAAAACCAAAGCTGTATCAGCAACCTCAGTTGGTAACCTTTCTTGCATTTAAGCAGAGGAATGTATTATTTTCACTGAAAGGTAGTAATCATTGCAACATGATATTTCTGCATGTAAACCTCTGCAAGTAGTTACTGTTTTGTGTCCCATGCCTCTTATACTCCTGCAGCTATCCTTTGTAGTTGGAAAAAAGGGGTAAACTCCATACATTTTACCCAAAATGTCTGAAGAGTTAATCCCATTGTTGTTAGATTCCTCACAGTGACTCCTGGAGGGGAGACCCACATTCTGGGGAAACAGGTGATAATTATTTTAATATTGCCTGGTCTTTTCCTATTCTTGGAGCTTGGGTACTGCTGTGCAAGGAGTCTCTGGTCATTGCTTGAATAGGCAGATGATCTCAACCCAGTCCCAGCAAAATGGAACTGACTATATCTGCTATTTAAGAGGCTTGAGGTGGTATTGCTTAACGTGTTGTTACTATGTCAACTGTGTGCTAGATAATTGCACAGAGGAAAATATTAAGCCGGGTTTTTTTGTAAGCCAAGGAGTAAATTCCAGACAGCAACACTTGAAATGCTTGGGTGGTTGTTTTTTTAAAAAAAGATTCGTGGCAATGCTGGCTTTTTATGTGGTTTTTTTATTTTATTTAGGTGTCAGTGCCAGACTTCTATATTCCATGAATAAAAGATCAATGAGTGTTGGTGTGTGGTTTTCTTTTTAAACCAGGATTTGGTTTTAAGGGTGCCCATTAAACGAGAGAGGAGAATTGCATGCCTGCAATTAAAACATCTTCAAGCACCTTGTAGGACAAGCAGGAAACAGATTTGTACAGCATTTCTGGCTACCATGGACGGCCACAAAACTGGCTCAGTTGATGTGTCACTTTTCGGAAAAATTGAGTCTCCCGTGAATTAATAGTCACAGTGCAACTCTTTCATAATATAGGCAAATGAAGTTTATTTATCCTTTAATGAACCTGCTAATGTAGGTAGTGCATTTTTCCATTGGGAGTTCACACAAAGGATGCATCTTTTCAAATGGTTCCTACTCTTGGCAACAACAGGAACTTACATAATGTACCCAATCTTGTCAATATTTATCCTTCCCTTCTGCCTTGAATTCTATATTTAGATCATGTTGTCAATATGGTTCAAGTAGTCAATATGGTTCCCTCCAGCTGTTGCTGGACTTAAGGTTCCATCAGGCCCTGCCAGCATAGTCAACTCTCAAGGATGTTGGGTGGTTTATTCCCAATAACATCTAGAGAGCCATCACTTAGCAGCTTCTGGGGTACAGAAATCCAGCCTACAATGTGCTGCAGAGAAATATGAAGCAGGTGTTTGTAGCATGCAGCACCCACCAATGGCCATCTCTGGAAAGAAAGAAGACTCTTGCATAAAATAATATTAAAGCTTTTATTTTAAACTAAGGATTCAGTACAAAAATATTTTTTCCTGAATATTTTTAAAGTGCTAAATACTAGTCCAAGGGAGTTTTAAAAAAAACTGCAAAAATTTTCAGGTCAGTAAAAATGTGTATTTTTTAAAGCTGTGTCAAGTGATATCATTAACATTTCTTTTGTAGCAAAAAGTGTGTATAAGTGAAAGCACTCTATAGAAGAGGCAAACAAGTCATTGTACAGTGATCATTAAGTAACAGCAGAATGCAAGCATACATTCTTATATGTCAGTTCTGTTTAGAATGTGCTCACTCAGACCATTTCAGACTGGAGCCATCGTAACTTTAGTTCAGTGCTCAAAACAGACATGGCTTATAATGAGGCTTATTTATGAGGATGCAGAAGGAAGAGAGACAAATCAAAAACTAAATGATTCTTGAGAAGTACCCCTACCCAAAGCTCCTACAGTACTTTTTTAACTAGCAAAAAGGTTCACATTTGTGTCTCTTGCACAAGCTCTCTAGAAATAAGTGGGGAAATGTGCAAGAACACAAGCAATGTTTTTTCTGGCACACACTCCACTTGCTTCTGTGTTGCTTGTCCTGGCAAATTTCACGGGGGACCGTGCCCAAAATGTGGATGACCTGCACCTTTTCCTGAAGCCAAAAAGTTTTAAACTCTTCACAAGCAAAGGAAATCACCACCACCTTCAAGCCATTGATGACATACTTGGGACATTTATAGCTACCATGTAAATCGTCTTTCAGACAAACAGAAGGGATGAGGACAGTGAAAGAGACACTGCTAACCAAGGGGAAACAGCATTCGCAAAGCGTCTGATAGCCCCTAAGATAGAGTTGGGGAACCTGTTAGACTGCAACTCCAGCCAGCAAGGCCAGGGGCCAAGGATGATGGGATTTGTAGTCCCAGCTACTTCTGGAGGGTGACAGAATCCCCCACAACTGGTCTAAACCAGCCTGTTCCTCGTAACTCCACAAATACAAAGGAGCAAGGCTCACTCCTCTGAAGAGAGGGTAATAAAAACATATCTAATGCTAAGCTCTTTTAGCCAACTTGGCACAATCCACATTTGCAACCGCAAATGGAGTAAAATGTGTATTTTATGGCCAAGACTTATAAAGGTTCCTATGAACTCCCTGATTTATTCTCACCAGAAGTATTTTCACACACAATCAAACAATTGTTCTCTTAACATATTGAGTCAAAACCCAAATCTCCATCTTGCAGCAAATAAAAAAATATATTATTTCCTAAACCTGAAGCTATTTACAAGTTGGTCTCATAAAAAAAGACTCTTCTTTTCTTTGCCACAATGGCTGCTTCCAGTTACAGCTTCTCAAATGGGAACAAGTATTTTGCTTCTCCTTTCTTTTCCCTCTTGCTCTTTCTGGTCCTTTTCCCTCCCTCCCTCTCTTGTTCCAGTTGCCGATTTTGGGGCCAAGAAACGTCCACATCCCCAGCTGGTGTCTCTGAGCTTGGTTCTCCGCCTCCTTCATCCTCATCAGAGGAGAACCCGCCTCCTGGAGTCACCATTGCTCCTGCTGCCTCATTCTGGAAGAGAAGCAATTGTTACTAGTAAAAGAATGTACATACTGCCGTTCATTTGAGAAGGAACACCAAGATGGTTCACAAACAAGTAAAAGCCAACAAATGGTGGGATGTTAACTTCTGCTGTGAAGAGAACCTCATTTGCAAAGGAGTTTCAGCTGGCTGTGCCAAAACATCTAGACCAAATTCCAATGTTTAGATGATGATCTTGGACAATTGCATTGACAAGAAAGTGGAATCACTGAAGTACAAGGCAATACTTTTCAGGATTTTGCCGCTGGCATGACTTCAGGCAAAAAACCCTGGAGGTGAGAAGAACATGCTCTCTCATCACTTGTCCCATATGAACCTCCTTCCTTCTGTGGAAGGCTATGCCCTTTTCCACAACAACTAAACCAAATGAGCCACTGTGCATTTCAGCATCATTAGAGCAATTAAACACACCCCTAACCCACTATACATTCTGAAGTTATTAAAACAGTAAAATCTGTGTATTGGTTGCCAGCTAAGCATGGCTGATTTAAAAACCCCAAAGCCTTAATTGTGATGGTTTCACAATTCCCACCACTCTTTATGGCAATTTATTCTTACCTGTAACATCCCAGAAGGTGGGTGCATGTGTGAAGAAAGGGGCAGGGGGAGCTCAGTTCATATCTCCCCATTTCTGAAGTTAAGGAGGATTGATTTCCCTTCCCGCCAGCTGTTGCAGAACTAACTTGCTGTCATCTGCTTCCTTCTTAAAACTTTACACAGTTCGTGGCTATTTTGGTCAAGCGGCCTTCAGCATCTTGATCTAAGCCACTGCTGAGCCCCATCATCCAAATGGCCTGAAACAAACTGCAATCCTACTCACTTCTCAGAAATAAGCCAGCCACACTTATGTAGGACTTGCTCCTAAATAAATGTGTACAGGACTGCGGGTGGCGCTGTGGTCTAAACCACTGAACCTCTTGGGTCTGCCGATCTGAAGTCAGCGGTTCGAATCCCCACAATGGAGTAAGCTCCCATTGCTCTGTCCCAGCTCCTGCCAACCTAGCAGTTCGAAAGCACATTGGTGCAAGTAGATAAATAGATATCACTGTGGCAGGAAGGTAAACAGCGTTTCTGTGTGCTCTGACTTCTGTCGCGGTGTCCCATTGCACCAGAAGAAGTTTAGTCATGCTGGTCATAAGACCCAGAAAGCTGTCTATGGACAAACGCCAGTTCCCTCAGCCTGAAAAGCGAGATGAGTGCCGCACCCCATAGTTGCCTTTGACTGGACTTAACTGTCCAGGGGTCCTTTACCTTTTTTTACCTACAGGACTGCACACACACCTCAGTCTATGTATGTATACCTTGAATGTAAACTCCCCAAAGTTACTGTTAGCCTGAATAATGTCAGCAGGAACACGCTTATAGCAGTAAAAATAGAGACTAAAGGCTTTTATTACCTTGGTAGAGTAGCGTCTCTTCAGTCTCTCTTTGATCAGAAGCCCTTTTGTCAGCAGTTTCCAGTTCCCCAGGACTCTCTTCTCCCGCTTCTGTTTTTTAAAATTCACTCAATCAGAAATCAAAGGATGGACACACACACAAATCCAATTATAGCTGGCCTTACATTCTACAAAAGAATGGCATGTAATTGACAGAACTCCATCTGCTCACAGGGAATAAAGAGAATATCAAAGGCATTTATACAATCTGTGATATTCGCTGGTTATATTTATCAGTCGCCTCTAGGCAACGTACAATGCAATGTAAAAAAAACAACTATTAAAATACCAGCAGAATACAATCAACTCAAAATAATGCAGCTGATCAGCAAGAGAGAGAAAAATAAGTATCGACACCAATGCAATCATATGAAAATGAGAACATCCAATGTAAACTAAGACTAAGTATCAGATTAAGCAGAGGCTAAAATGCAAGTGAGCATTTCATAGTCACTGGCCATGCTCAGTCCTCCTTTAGTTGTTTTGGGGGTTCCTACCCTTTAGGGTTTTTTTTAAAGAAATGCAGCAAATTTTGGGATTCCTGCAAGCTCAATGATAACCCACCTCTTGTGCATGGAAGAATTCGTTTTGGGAACATAACCCCTGGCAGCCACACCTGATTATCAGAAATTGAAGGAATGATTGCATATGCCGAGTGCTCCCTAACAATGACATTAATGGAGAAGTTCAATAGGAACTCCATTTGTGCAATAGATCCTTAAACATTTGTAGTTTCCGGCTATCACCTATCGGGATAGGAGGTGCTATAAGACACTGTGGAAACTATCAGCAGCTCTCTATTTAATTAGATCTGCAACGCTGCCAATTTCTGGCAGTGTCAGTTCCTGCTGCTCCAACTATCTGAGTGTTCTCACCTCCTTTTCCTTCTTCTCTCTCTCGGCTTCTTCGTTCTCCCACGCTGCAACAAGCACTTCTTTGTACTCTTCGCAGATCACATAACCTTCGGTGCTGGCGAAGAAAAAGATGACGAGAACTTGTCATTTGTGCACTGAGCTGGGGAAGTTTTAAATGGTCCTAGGAAGACAAATAGCCAATTGGATGCTGTCTTGAGCGTTGATGAGCTCCATTATATCAGCACTTTCAAAGTGACAGGGGGAAATGGTTAGAAAATACCTGGCATCCTGTGAGGGGCTGAAAGGTGAGACGCAAGAATGATGAGAAATAGGAACAGAGGAAGGTGCTGTGTGCTGAGTCAGACCATTAGCTCAGAAACTGGCAGCAGCTCTCCAGGGTCTCATACAAGGGTTTTTCTCCCAGCTCTACTGGGACATGCCAGAAACTTCCTCCTGCATGCAAATCAAAAACTCCACCACCAAGCTAAAGGTAAAAGTAAAGGACCCCTGACAGTTAAGTCCAATTGTGAAGGACTCTGGGGTTGTAGCGCTCATCTCGCTTTACTGGTCGAGGGAGCCAGCATTTGTCCACCGACAGTTTCTCCAGGTCATGTGGCCAGCATGAATAAGCAGCTTCTGGCGAACCAGCGCATGGAAACTCCATTTACCTTCCCGCCGGAGTGGTACCTATTTATCTACTTGCACTTTGACATGCTTTCGAACTGCTAGGTTGGCAGGACCACCACCGAACTATGGAACTTCAAATAAATAAACTTCACTAGTTTCCTCTATGGAAAAGTATTTAATCATTTTGCTCAGTGGTTCCCAAGCAGGGAAGCATGGGAGGTGTCCTACCAGACTTTGAAAAGTTGGTCATCACTGGATCAAGTTTGTCAGTTTTGTTGAACAAAACAGATTAAACTGGATTTTGAATAAATGTGCTATTGCCTTCCTTAGCGGGTTGTGGAAACTGCTATACTGAATAAAGCTTTTCATAGGGCAGGGGAGCCAGGGGATGAGTTTATGGAGCCAAGGGGACAGTGGCCCAAAAAAGTTTAGGAACCACTGATTTAACTTAAGCCAGTTCCCATTGTCTGCATGGCAATGGTTCAAAGGCAAAAGACGCACACACAAACACAAAGGAAGGTAGCACAAAGAGAAACAGGTGCTCAGCTCCCCTTCTGCTAAGGGCATAGCAAGGTGACGGCTACATCTCAGTCAACGCTACGATTACTGCAGGTAAGCCATGTAGGATGAAGAGATCCAGGGCATATTCTCCGCTGGCAAACCAGATGTCAAGAACAAGTGATGAAGGCCACCCCAAGCCCGATTAAAGTGAATAGTAGTGGGACGTACACTGGGTGCGAGTAGCCACCATGAAAATCAAATCCAGTAACAGCTGGGACACAGTCAATATCCAATTTACGCGCCACTCTATGGAGGTTGGGAAGCTTTAGCTGCACACAGCCTATGGGCAACATGCCGGGTTGGAAGAGATACACATTCCCAAATTCATTCCGGGGAACCTGAAAACAAAACAGGGACAAAGAAAAGGGGGGCGGGAGGAAGAAAAATCACAATTATGCTAATACTGTTATGCAGAAATTGGTTCTTGCTAAAGTGCCAAGCACAGGACTGGTACCAATTAAAATGAGAAACAGTAAATACATCACAAGGGTGAGTATGTTTTACAAGAACGCGAGCCGTAACGCAAAACTTTCAGTTAAATTATACAACCCAGGAGAGAAAGATTTAGCTTTACCAAAGTACCCACTCAATTTACCTTTATTCTTCATTTTCATTAATGGGAAATTCATTTCATTTTGTGCAACTTTCCCCCCGCCCCAAGCCAGAAGCCCAGAACAGTGCGCAATACAGAGAAAGCCATCATCACAAAGTATTTCACAGCACCATTAGAAATCTAAAAACAGAAAAACTTCAATCTAATATCTACAATGGTTAGGTCCCCGGGAACTTAATTCCCAAAGATCTGGATGACTAAATAAGATCAGCAATGAGGGGGGAATCAAATTTTCCCAGGGAGGAAGCTCCAGGGTCTCAGGCCACCTCTGAAAAGGCCTCATCTTGTGCAATCACCACCCGAGCCACTCCCAGGATGATCGCGTGATCTCTCCTTCAGCTTACCCTTCCATCCACGGCAACAGGGGGCTGGTATTCCTCCGTCTGCCAGAGGCCAAACAGTGGCAAGTCCTTTTTGTCTCTGTTTGCTGGTTCTGCCATCCGTGCTTTCCTTGCTTGGTTGGAGTAGCCTATAACCATCTGTGCAAACACAACACGAGTCCAGTATTCTCATCCATTCCCACTTCTTTCCTGTAAAGTTCACAGTGGCAACCCAACCGTCCCCCCTCAAAGTGAGGTTTGTGAGAGCCCCTGAAGCTTACTCATCTCACTAGAAGGGAGAAGCACCTGCTGTCACTTCTGATGTTACACAGAAGCATGGAAAGAAGATACACAAGCCGCTCGTGAATGCTCTCTCGTAGTTTCCTTGCAGCAACATCCCAGGCCACCACCAAACTGCAAGGCTGCAGAATGGCTGCACTCTACTGATTCATAGCAATGGCAATCCGGAATTCATCTCTCCAGGGTCTCCCGAACACAAGTCTTTCCCAACGTGGTTACTTTGGGTTGTATGCAACTAGCTTTTACTCAGAGTTAGACCTATTAAAATTAATGACCATAACCAATGCAGGTGCAGTCATTTTAATGGATCGACTCTGAGTAAAATAAACTCCTATCCTTGTATCCCTTTAATTGGATACAAATGAGATGGGGATAATAATTACGATGGTTATACGGTAACTCTAGGATTGGAGACAGCACGGCTCAGAAAACAAGTTCCTGGGGAACCAAAGTAAGAGAGAGCCATTGGTTCCCAGGTCTTGCATGTGGGCTTCCCATGGGCTGGCCACTGTGACTGGTTAATAGGCCAGGGATGGGGAATCTTTGGTTCTCCAGATAGGTGTAGACTACAACTTCCATCATCCCTGGCCACAGGCCATGCTAATTGGGGCTAACGGGAATTGTAGTCCAATCATACTTGGAGGGTGGCAGGTTCTCCATTCTTTGATCTAATCCAGCAGGCCTGTTCTGTTCTTCAGCTCATAAGGGCTTGTGCATGCATCTCTCATTCTGCTACTGAGCTATAGGTGCCCAACTGCAGCCTCAGAGTGGACCTGCTGTCATCTTACCTTATAAGGCACCTCGCCAATCCTGACCACTCGAGCTTGCTTCAGCCAGGTGTCTTTGGAGTGCAGCGTATGGATACAGTCTCTGAAAAAGTCCAAATGAACTGTACCCTCAAATATTCTCAATGTGAGCACACACATACATTTTTCTTTTTAAGTATATTGGGCGCTTCTCTGCCAATACAACCCAAATTCTGCAACCACTAAAACCGAGTACATTTGCACAGATCAAACAGTTTTGCATAATTCGATTTCTGTGTGTCGTCATGGGAGGGAAAACAAGCTATGTGGGTTACGAAAAGCCTCAACTTCCAACCAACAGATTCCCCCACCCCTGGAGTTCATCAGGAATTGCCTATATACGTGCAACTCTATCAAGTCACAAGGGTGAGAAAATGTTCCTTTTCCTTAAAAAATAAAAAAAAATAAACTGGGGACACTCAGGAACCTGAATTCAGCACTCAGAAACAAATCTTGGCCAGCAGCTGCTAAGCCAGTCAACTTCTGCTAGGTCTAACCCTAACCTTAACCCCCTTGTCTGTCTGTGGACCCTGGTTTGTTTTGTTTTGTTTTTAAAAAAGGTGAACAAAAGTACTGGCAATGTGAAATCTGGTATCTGACCACAGAGCAATGTAGCCACATGAAGTCACATTTCACGCCATACACACCTGGCAGATGACTCTCACCTGGAATACACAGCCTCCCCACGGCAATACCCTAGTATAGCAGCTGTCTCTGGGTAGATGGCTTCGTACTTAAGGAGATGCCTCTTCAAGGCATAAAGCGGGTGGTTCTTGTATTCGCCAATGGCTGTCGGCAGGGGCTGGTCTTGAAGTTTAACTAGAAACTGGGAGACATGACGTAAGTGGTTGACTTTAGAGTTTACACTGCACAAGCAGATTCTTCAATTATTTGGAGGACAAACATAAAGACAGTATCAGGGCCAGCTTTCACAAGATTACTTCACTCAGGGGTCATAAGGGACTCATCCCTGCTCTAACAACACCGACGGAACTTCTGTATCAACCGAACCACGTCCTCCAGATGGAATACTTTTATTAATAGAGTCCGTTCACACACTCAGCTGGGAGTCATCGACTGATGAATGAATATGCAACAGACCCACTAGGGATAAGCAGAAGATCCATGAGATAGTTGTCACAGAGGCCACCAACTTGTACAGGTTTTTAAAAACAAATTCATGGAGGACAAGCTGACTCAATGACTACTAGGCATGACAACTGCGTACACCTCTAGTATCAGAGGCAGTATCAGTTACTGGGGAACATGAGTCGGAAAGGGCTGTGGCACCTATAGGCTTTCCAAAGGCATCATCTGGTTCATCACTGGGTGAACAGAATGCCTTTATCCATATTGGACGTGAAACTGTTCTTATACACCAGGATTACCCAAACTTGGGTCTCCAGGTGCTTTTTTAAGACTATAACTCCCATCATCCCTAGCTAGCAGGACCAGTGATCAGGGACGATGGGAATTGTAGTCCAAAAAAACACAAAACCAACTGCTCAAGACCCAAGTTTGGGAAACCCTGTTACAGTGGAACCTCGTGTTATGGACGGGATCCATTCCGGAGGCCCGCCCATAACACAGAACTGACACAAGCCAAAGTGCTGTGCCTGTGCACACACGCGGCGCGACTTAGTGCTTCTGTGCACACGCGAGTGGCGAAACCTAGAAGTAACACGAAAACACGTAACCTGAAGCGGACGCAACATGAGGTATGACTGTATACATAAAACAATTTAAAGTGCTTTCGTTGTTAAATTGCTTTGTGATGTCTTATAGGAAACAGTTCATAAATGGAAAGAAATTGATGGAATTATAAATAACGCTGGACTCGAATAGGCTTTTGGTCTGACCCAGCACTGCTCTTCTGATATCCTTTGTTTGCGAGAGCCAGCTCTCAGGTGCTCTTCAAGCAAGCAGAGAATTCCAGAAGCCCTGCTGCAAGCACAAGCAGAAGGGGCATTGTTAGAGGAATCTCACCCTAAACGACTGTCTGCTCATTAAGACAGCTGACATCATCACATACCCTGCCATGGCTCTGGATTGCTATGACCATCCTAGGCCTAAAATCCTGTCCGCACCCTCACATTGCTGAATTAAGTTGGTACTAGCTTGATAACCCTGCCACACCTGTATCCTCCGTTTCCTTCTCCCTCCTCCCGAAAGCCAAGCTTGTGCCATTTAATGAAACCCAAAGGCACTTGACTCATAGACTCATCTTCCCATGTATTTCTACACCCACCATGTTTACACAGACCAGGTATCAAAAGTAGCAAGAGAGGGGGGAGGACCTCTTAGTCAACCACGACATAGTTTTGTTCATGGAGGAGGAAACCCGCCAGCTCCCTTCTGTTACCTCCCTTTCTTCCTTTTTCTCTCGCTCCACAAAAGGGCTTCTGTACGGTTCCAAGGTTTCCTCCCACCACTCGGCATCCACGCGGCACTTCCTTGTTGACGTCATCCACGCCGGGTCGTATCTTTGTGTCACGTCCTTGACGCACCCGTCGTTATCAATGCCGATGATGTAGCACACTGGCTTGGTGGCGTGTTTGAAGCACAGCAGAGGCTGCCCAACGGTGCCATGGATGCAGTCCACACTGACCCACTTGTCCTCCCGTTCAAGAAAAACCTCCAGCCACTGGTCAGTGCCTCTCTGTTTACCTGGTCCCACATCGCCTCCTTCATCCTCATCGCTAGAAATTATTTTGTTCCTTTTCTTTGAGGGGTTTGAAGAGCCTGGGGTAGCCGCTTCCCCCAGTGAACTCTCAACCGTCCGAGAGTTCTTGGGTACATTCAGCACCGCAGGCCCAGACTTCCGCCTGTTGTTAAGGGCTGCTTTTGCTTTTGGAGTCCCTAGTGATGACCTCGGTTTCCTCTTGGGAGTTTCGAAGTCCTCATCAGAGATGCTACTTTCATCCTCGTCTTCCTCTGAAGCATGGAATTCAGAATCCCTGCTGTCATCGCTTCCACTCTCCTCTTTATATGATACTTTTGAGGCCACTTTTCGTAGGCGGTCGTTTTTGGTCCTCCCCATCCCTCCCTTTTCCCTCAGGTTGCTCACACCAGGTTCCTTTTCTTTCTCAGCACTCCTGAGTGCAGTAGGCTTATTTACTGTCCTTTTGGCTCCTGTTGGGGATGATTTCCTGTCAGCTTCCTGGCTCCCTGACAGGACCTTCTCTTGGCCTGCCTCTGGCTTGACCTTACTAGGCCCTGCACATTTTTTCGAGGCACGTTTAGGCTTTTTGGCAGAGCCACCTGATTCCTCGGAAACTGCACTGAGAGAGCGCTTCTTGGAGGAGCTGGTCTTTCCCTAGGGGGGAAATGAAAGAAGAAGACTATGGGCCATCAAAAGACAAGGCAGATGAGACAAACACTCTGCAGCGATCCAATAGTTTTGGTCTCAGTATGTTAGTTGGTAAAAGAGAGCTGCTTTGCTCTGAATTAGCAGACCTGTAGAACCTGAGCCCACAGCCCTACATAATCTACTATGGAGATACTAAGCTGTAGATTTTGCCATGTACCCTACTGGAGACAGTTCTGAGCAAATATATGTGTGTACAAAGGCACCTCCTCTGTTCAACAGGCCTCTTACTTATTCACTATGCTCATTTCCTACCTTTTCTGCAATGAACTCAAGGTAGCATGCCTGGGCCTTCTCCCACCTTTTATCCACAGAACAACCGTCTGAGGTAGGCTAAACTGAGGACTGGTTGAGCTTCATGGCTGAGTGGGGATTCGAACCCAAGTCTCCCTAAGTCCTAGTCAGACACTCTAACCACTACACCATACTGGCTCTCTTGTGGGCAAGCTCGTAACATCATGATCTCTATTCTGTTTGAGGTACATACACAGAGCAAACACATAAACGAGACCTGCATTTCCAGAATGTGTTTTTGTACTACAGTGGTACCTTGCTTCTCAGACTTAATCCATTCCGGAAGTCCTTTCCAGAACCAAAGCGTTCCAAAACCAAGGCGCGCTTTAACATTGAAAGTAATGCAAAATGGATTAATCCGTTCCAGACTTTTAAAAACAACCCCTAAAACAGCAATTTAACATGAATTTTACTATCTAACGAGACCATTGATTCATAAAATGAAAGCAATAAACAATGTACTGCAGTCACAGAATCAATCAAACAGTAGCTGAACTGGGTTCCACATAATCACAAAAACAAAACAAAAAGAGTCGCAAAAACAAAAACGCAAAATAAATAGCAAAAACAGACAGACCTCAGCGTAACACTCAAAACGGAAATGTGGCACTCAAAATGGAGCACGTTTGGCTTCCGAAAAGAGTTCGCAAACCGGAACACTTACTTCTGGGTTTGCAGTGTTTGGGCTCCAAGTTGTTTGAGTGCCAAGGCGTTTGAGAACCAAGGTACCACTGTACTTCCAATGTGCTGTGAGGGAGATAAACAAGTGATCTTAATAGTGAACACTCTGATGTTTGCACCACTTGTCCATTAAACAGTTACGCTGATTAACATAGGAAAAAGTCATATTGTGCAAGTATTTCAGCTCCCTGGAATGCTTGGGTTAACCCAGGCTTTCTCAACCTTGGCCCTCCAGATGTTTTTGGCCTACAACTCCCATGATCCCTAGCTAGCAGGACCAGTGGTCATGGATGATGGGAATTGTAGTCTCAAAACATCTGGAGGGCCGAGGTTCAGGAAGCCTGGGTTAACCCATTTATTTGAGAACTGCTGCTTTACAGAGTCATCCTATGCATGTTTGTCTCACTGAGAGCCCTCCAGGAGACACACCAACCTTTTCCGCTGACACTTTCAGAGGAATGGGCTGTAGAGACAACACAAGGCGGCAAAGTAGCTGCAATGCTCGCAGAATGAGTAAAAATATCTATTTGAAAAAATGAAAAATATTATTGTTTTGTTAGTTTGGATTTGGAGTTATGTGAATGGAGGTTTTCCCTCCCACCCACCCTCCACCCCACTTTTTAACCAAAGGATTTTAACCCACAGGACTTTGTAACAAATTTCTAGTCTAAAAGTGACCCAGAAGAGCCTTTCCCCACAGCAGATTGGCATACTGGAGACTTTGACCTCCTCTCCATGTTCTGTGAGGGTTGCCGAAGCCCCCTATGCCCGTTGGGGGTCGATGTAGCTTCCCTACCAATGTAAGCTAACTAGGAAAATAGAGGGCTCTCCACGTATGCCAATGAATGACAGAGGAAGTAACAGATTGCACATTTTTTGCTTTTACTCGAGTATTTGTGTATCGATCACAAAGCGGTTTCCAAAACCCCAACAGCAAAATTTAACAGTGCCCATATAAATTACAACATTGGGGGGGGGGGGGAAATGCAGCAAATCATCCTGTAATATCAAAGCATTGTGAAACTTACATAATTGGTTAGCGTTAAAATGTAAAAATCCACAGATCTGCACAGCTAACTAGATCTATCACAAGCCTGGGTGAATAGATAAGAGTGTATCTTGAGGGTGATAGAAGCTCGTCAAACATGGAGATATCAGTTCCACTAAGGGGAGGGACTCCCCTCTACTTTGTGGGGGTGGGGATATATGCATTCACAAATTCCTCTCCCAACCCTACCTGGAGACTGAACTTTGGAGCATCTGCATGAAGAAAGCTACTACAAAGCTGCATCCCTTTTCCATGGGGCCACTGATTGGCTTCATGCTTCCCCCACCACAGTTACTAAGAGAGCAGTCTGATGTGCCCCAAAACGCCTTGTCACTTACATGAACCAATTCCTCCTCATCTCGTGCAGCATACACAGCAAAACGCTTCTCTAGGGTGGACTGCCAACTTTCTTCATTATCAGAGAGCTCCTCATTGACAGTGAATGTCGCAACAAACCTTGAAGAAGGAAACAATATATTTTTTCTACTTGCCTAGCTAATAACGCCTTAATAGCTCACCACCACAAACAACCTTCAAGTCTCTGAAGGGCTGTCACACCCGGAAAGTGAAGCAGAAGGCAGGATCAGGACCAATAGATGGACATCGCAGGGACTCCCTGGTCCTGAACGAGGTAACTGTGCCCCTGAAGGACCAGGTGCACAGCCTGGGGGTCATTTTGGACTCACAGCTGTCCATGGAGGAGCAGGTCAATTCTGTGTCCAGGGTAGCTGTCTACCAGCTCCACCTGGTACGCCGGCTGAGACCCTGTCTGCCCGCGGACTGTCTCAGCAGAGTGGTGCATGCTCTGGTTATCTCCTGCCTGGACTACTACTCTATGTGGGGCTACCTTTGAAGGTGACCCGGAAACTGCAATTAATCCAGAATGCGGCAGCTCGACTGGTGAATGGGAGTAGCTGCTGAGACCATATAACACCGGTCCTCAAAGACCTACATTGGCTCCCAGTATGTTTCCAAGTACAATTCGAAGTGTTGGTGCTGACCTTTAAAGACCAAAAGGGCCTTGGCCCAGTATACCTGAAGGAGCGTCTCCGCCCCAATAGTTCAGCCTGGACACTGAGGTCCAGCGCTGAGGGCCTTCTGGTGGTTCCCTCCCTGCAAGAAGTGAGGTTACAGGGAACCAGGCAGAGGGCCTTCTCAGTAGTGGCGCCCGTCCTGTGGAACGCCCTCCCATCAGATGTTCTGACTTTTAGAAGACATCTGAAGGCAGCCCTGTTTAGGGAAATTTTTAATGTTTGATGTTTTATTGTGTTTTTAATATTCTGTTGGGAGCCACCCAGAGTGCCTGGGGAAACCCAGCCATATGGGTGGGGTATAAATAAATTATTATTATTATTATTATTACTACTACTACTAATGGTAAGAGGCTTGGGTGGTGGTGACTTGGGTGATTTACGCAGAGGGGCGGACAACCATGTGTCAGGAATGCTGTAACTGCAGCCGTCATGAGCGCCAGGGGTTGGGCTGGATGTCTTTCAGGGACCCTTCCCACTCTATATCATATGTAAAAGCACAACACCATCAAAACAAAACAAAACAAACCTGGATTAAGAGAGAGAAGCCCCTTACCACTTCACAAGATTTGACAGGAACAGGCGGTCTACGCGGCCTGCAGGCACTTTAGTAAAATGAGACGGGATGATAGAAAGGCCGATCGCCTGGAGGTCCGGCTGAGAGCAGATCCTGTTTCTATGGAAGCCATTGGCTAGCAGGCACAGTAGGTGGACCTGTTAGGAGAAGGAGGCAGCTCCCAGGAGAGAGAAGTGGCAACGGATAGTCATGCTAGATAAGGCTCCCTGGTTTTGTTTCCATGCCTCAAAAGACAGGCCTAGCACTGACCCAATACACACAAGTCTGCCACTAGGGAGCCAGGAAAGGTTATCGGCAGCAGCCTGCGTGAGGAAGCGCCTCTCTGTGAGCAACTCTGTACACGGGGGGAGGGGGGCTGTTTCCTCCGAGATCTGCTGCAGCCAAAAAATTCAGGAGCGGCCTGCGAGTTTGGAACATTTGAAGAGTGGAAGTGGGGAGAGAGACTTATAAAGAATGCAGACCCTCCATCCCAACCCATATGTCTCTGGCACCTTCTACCAGGAGACGGAAGCTTCCAGAAGCATCAGCTGCCCGGGTGAGGAAGTCTTGCCCAGTGAGGGCAACATCCTGCTCATCACTTTTACTGTATTTTGAATATAATGTCAGCTGGCTTAGAGAACTTCAGTTACTAGTGGGGCTTTCATATTTAAAATAAGTTGTTTTTGTTTGTTAAGCTCCCATTTGAGCATTGCCAGGGTTAACTTCACTTTTCGAGGGAAGAAAACGAGCTGTGGGACTTTTCTGTGACCAGTTGTTCTTTTCAGATCCAGAACACACCTTTAATCCAAACATGCATCCAGGGACTCATTTCTTCATCTTTTCCGCCTGTTTGTTTGGTGGTGGTAGTGCTGCTGTTTCAACCCACTTTCAATCAGGCTGCAACCTGGTAGTGAGTCCTGATGCACCAGTTGGACTAATGCCCCAGACATGGAACAACCTCATGGTTGAGGCCGGAAGAAGTTCTTCCGTCTCTGCCTTTTAAAAGATTTGCAAACCCCATCTGCCTCATCTGGTGTCTGCTTGCTAAATTTATCAGCAGCAGCCTGTGGTTTCTTTTCTTTTTTATGTGACTGCACCTGGTATAGGTTTTTTTTAACTGTTCAGCTTACGGTTCAAATACGCTCATTTGCATTTTGGTTGTGGTTTTAAAATATGTATCTGTTGTTTGCATGCTACTTTGGGTGAAGGAAAATCTGCACAGAACCGTTTTTAAACAAACATAAATAGGCAAGTTTAAGCCCAGTCGGACGACAGCTGTACCAAGATTTCAACCATTGTATGTAGAGGGGTTCTTTAAGCAACATTAGCTGTGTTCATATGTCGTAGTAAACCATAGTTAATAGTTTACGGTGATTGCGGAGATCACTCTGACTTTGCTTCTCTACTGCAACAAACCCTGATCCCGGTTTAGTGTTATATCCGAACTGGGGTTGTGGTTTGACTTCGCATTGTCAGTTGTTTGGAATAAAACTATCCATGATTCCTGGTTCAGATGTAACATTAAACCAGGGGCCGCCATTTGTTGCTCCTGCTTGGGAAGCAGGGAAGTGGCAAAGTAGAAGCCATCTGTATGTTCATGGTAAACCATGAGCTATGGTTTATCGGGATGCACAAGCCTATTTGCTGTATTCTAAACCAACTACATCCCTGCTCTCCTAGAATGACTTGGGGTGTCAATATTGCTCTTGTCCTTGTGACAACACGCTGAATTACTATTTGGAAATACTAACGTGCCAGGATTTCCAATAAACTCTTCTGCCAAGTGCCAGAACAAGGTAACAGAATGGAAACTCTTGAGCCCTGCAGTGTCTGCCTTCTTCCAACACATTACTATTCAGGCATATTACCTTGTGTGTGTCTTCATGAACTCCCTTGTTGAAGCGCTTCATCATTCTCCGCAGATACGTCTCAAACTCGACCTGCCTTTTCTCTCTGCAAGATGACCAAAACAAACCAAAGAGTGAGTGCCATGCAGTGATGTTCTCAAGGCCTAACTTTCCAGCTTCTGAGCAGGAACCTGAAGCCAGAAAACAAAGCAGCACATTCATATGCTACTGTGTGCATGAGGCTACATACACTATAGCTCTGTTGAGGGATTATACCTGAATAGGAAATTTTCCCTCATGGATGAGAAACGGGGCCCTGCTTGCTAGCCCTGTCGCTCCTATCTTCTCTGTTCCTGACCTTCTGTTGTGTGGGGAAGGTTCAAAGGGGGATTTTACTTGAATTTGCCTGAGTGCGAGTAGAACTCTCCATGCAATTGGGGACCCTGATAAAGGGAAGGCCAGGGAACGGAGTGGGCAGGGGCTGTCAGGTGAAGCTTCATGTCTCCTGCATGCTATGCTATTTCCTGCTCAGGCATAACTGGGTTTGTGTGTGGTACTGGTTGTGTGAATTTATTTCCTGTATTTATATTCTGCCTTCCTAACCAATTTAGGCTGCCAAACCAATATAACAGAACAGCCTATTACATTTTAATTCTTGTTTTCTTGTAAGCACTGAAAAAGAAGTGGATCCAGCTGCCCAACACACACACACAAACCACAAACGAAATGCCAAACAAGAGCTACCAAAAGCTTAAGCAAGCAGAAATGTTTTTTACTTCATATCCAAAAGGCACCTGATGAAGATAGCTTAGGGGCTGGAACAATTTCTGCTTGCACAACGTAACATCTCCTGCAACCCCTATCCCCCAAAATCTGCTCTGGACTTTCCCCCAACCCATCAGAATAGATCTGAGGATGAAGTCAGGGGCAGCAAGAGGAGAAGAGGGAGTGCAAGCTGTGTTGCATGCGCTGAAGTCATTCGGCTCGCACAATGACTTTGCTGAATTCACCCCTAAAGTCCTGGTGCCACAGTGGAAAAGGCCCTGCCACCCACCCAAGTTCCGGAGATGGAAATGTCTTAAGCAAGGCCCTCAGTAGAAGAAGGTCTTCAACCAGGCAGCCTTTTTTTCATTCCAGTGGTGCAGGAACTCCAAAGGGCAAATCAGCCTCAAGGGCCTGCTAATCCCAAACTCACAGGCCTCAACTTACCTTCTCTCTCTTTTCTTCGCCTGCTCAGGTGTCTCAATTTCTATCTCAACTGTTTTGTTGGGCAAGGCCGGTGCAGGAAGTTCTTTGAGTATCTCTATCTCAGGTTGATGAAGTTCTGGAAGCAAACATCCCAGTCTAATTAGCGTGTCTCCAATAATGTCCAGTAAGATGACGAGCAGTTAAATTCTAACTCAGAGCTGCTTCTGAAACTTCTCAGCACTGGAGCTTAAGCCTAATGACAGCATCATGCAACAGCACGGTGGGAGAACCTGAGGTCTCCCCACCCCTGGTAGGATACTTTAACAGGGGGGCAAAATTCAGCTATAATAAAACTTGGGTGACTTTGGCATGACAATAATGTGTCCAAATAGTGATAAACCAAAATAACCAAGGGAACCAAGATTGACACAGCAGTCTTTTAAAAAATGTATTACCTTCCACATCTTCCCACTCATCTTCACTTTCATCATCTTCATCATCATCGTCACCATCTTCTTCTTCATCTCTCTTTCTCTTTGTGACGGGAGATTCTTTTTTTGCGTTTGTTTCCTTCTTTAGAGGAGTGCTCTGCAGACCACTAGGATGTGGGGAAAGAAACAACCACAGAGTTGAAGGGGACCTCAAAGGTTATTAGTCCAAGCCCTTCCAATGAAGAAAATCCACTGTCAGACAGCTTGTACCTCCAGGAATTTCTTCCGAACATTAGCTAGTTTAAGGAAAAACAACCCGCATAGTTAAGCGAGCACCTGAAACTGACTTTCTAGAGAATGAGTATCTGATGGCCCCAGAAAACTGTATTTCTCTTCCTTTTTTTACACACATGCTCCAGGTTCGTGTAGATTTGCTCAAATTTAATGGGGAAACAAGGCAAGATTCCTCACCCCCACCCCAGTACAAGACAGAAGATTAAGCCTTGACTCTTTACAAGGCCTCTTTCACAGCAGAAGTGGTTAACTCTTGGTGAGCAGTATCAGGAGGACCACACAACTCCCATCATCTCTTGGCACCAGCCTTACTTTGTTGGGAGCTGGAGTCCAAAGGTGAGCCGCACAGGTGAGCCAACCTTGCCTTGTAGGAAGATCCCTGAACCTGTTCACTTTCCCACTGAGATTTACACAGCGGATTCAATGATACAAAACCGTCCACAGTAATATAGCATTCCAAAGCTACATGTGTCTTTGTCAATATGAACAATACAGTCGTACCTTGGTTGTCGAAAGCCTTGGTACTCGGATGTTTTAGCTCCCGAACGCCGCAAACCCAGAAGTGACTGTTCCGGTTTGCGAACGTTCTTTGGAACCCAAACGTCTGAAAGGGCTTCCGCAGCTTCCAATTGGCTGCAGGAGCTTCCTGCAGCCAATCAGAAGCCACACTTTGGTTTCTGAACGTTTTGGAATTTGAATGGACTTCCGGAACGGATTCCGTTCGACTTCCAAGGTAGGAAAGAGAACAGATGCATCTACTCTTTAGAATCTCATCCACAAGTCTGTTAAGGTGAAATACCAGGACTGAGAGAGGATTAATTTGCATTGCGGTGGTTTGGATGTAACTCTAGTTGTTTAATTTTACATATAAATAAATACGTGCACACCCAAACAAAGACCAAACATTTTACCCACGCATCAGCATCAGGTTTTCTATGGGTTCAGAGGACAAGGCTAAGAGGAAGCCCCAAAAAAGAAATCAATCGTATAATTACCCTAAGGATGACATGAGCGGATGTTCGGATTCAGGAAATAAATAAATAAATCAGCTCTCAATGAAAACCCTGAGCATTGAGTTACCTGCATTTTACCCTTTTTTTACAGGACCCTTTACTTTCTACCACTTTATTCTTTTCCTCCTTCACTTTGGGCTTTGGTCCTTTCTGATTCGAATTTCTGCAGGGTGGCTGAACAATATCCCTCTCCTGTTCCTTTTCCTTCTTTTTTCCAGAAGCTGTTTTGGGCAACCTTTTCTTCTGACTGGGTTTTTCCTCTTCAAAATCATCTGAATGGAAAGAAAATGTGACGACAGTCAAAAACTGTTAGGGTGGGGGGTGGGAATGCAAGCTTAATCCGAATTAAACACCCAAACTGGTTCCAATAGTCTTTTCCATTAACCTTTATAATTTCTTCATCCCATTAGATCTTGAATCAACACTACTATGATGCACCATGAACCCAAAGTTTAAACCTGTTGTTATTATTTTGCTGCTGCTACTTCGACTTTGTTATACAACAACATGGGACAGCTGCGTATTCCTGCGTTGCAGGGGGATGGACTAAATGATCCTTGGGGTCCCTTCTAACTCTGCAATTATATGAAAAAGACAGGAGGGGAGATATCCAGAGCTGCCTATCCATTTGCAGAATGACTTTTAATCTAGCAGAGGAGTCCACTAAACCAAGGGGAGTGGTGATTTTCAGCTGTGGGTCTCTGTGTCGCTTCCCACACTGTGGGGGGTGGGGTTCCTCCAACCTTCTGGAACAGATGGGGGTGTCACAGGGGGCTACAGTATAAATGAGGAATTGCCTCCCCTTCCCTTATGTTAACAGATACCTCCTTGGGTTAAAAGCCGTTCCGCAAATGGCTAGGCAGTGCTGGATATCACCAAGCTTATTTACAGAAGCAGAATCTTAAGACTGTGGCAAAACACTTCTCTGAATAATTTTACTTTATATAAAAGTTTCTATCCCACCTTTCTAATGCTCATGCACTACTTGGTTAGGTAAAGGTAAAGGGACCCCTAACCGTTAGGTCCAGTCACGGACAACTCTGGGGTTGCGGCGCTCATCTCGCTTTATTGGCCGAGGGAGCTGGTGTACAGCTTCCGGGAGGTCATGTGGCCAGCATGACTAAGCCACTTCTGACGCAACAGAACACCGAAACCAGAGCAGCGCATGGAAACACTGTTTACCTTCCCGCCGGAGCGGTACCTGTTTATCTACTTGCACTTTGACGTGCTTTCGAACTGCTAGGTTGGCAGGAGCAGGGACCTAGAAACGGGAGCTCACCCCGTCGCAGGGATTCGAACCGCCGACCTTCTGATCAGCAAGCACGCTTAGCAAATAAAAAATTGCAACATTATGCCAAATAATGCAATGCAACATGCAAAATACACCCCCCCCCCACCTTGATCATACATCAGGAACTTTTGCTGTTCCTAAGGAGAATGTTCATGTTTAGGTAACAAGGGTAACCTCTTCATATGTGTGTGTGTGTGTGTGTGTGTTTAAACGAGACAACTAAGATGGTAACCATGTGACATAGTTGTATAAGGTAGTATCAGGAACATGAGAAGTTTGATTCATAAGCAAGCTGCCGAACTTTGGCCACTCACAATGGAATTCCAGCCAGAGCATGTGCAAAACTGTTAATTTTTACATAACCCAGGAGTGGGCGAGGCGCAAAGGGAGAGCAAGCCCAGTGAACCGTTGGTAGCTTCACGAAAGCTCAGTCGGTGCTCTTAATCTCATGGTCGTGGGTTCGAAACCCACCTTGGGCAAAGGATTCCTGCCTGGCAGGGGGTTGCACTAGAACTAGACTCACGTGGTCCCTTCCAACTACGATTCTAAAGCTGCAATCCAAACTCCTGGGAGTAAGCCCCGTCGACTTCAATGGGACTTACTTCTGAGTAGCCACGGTTAGGCTTGAGCTGCAAAGGCTGTCAAGGAGCAGGCTGTCGGTTAAGGTTATTCTGCATCCCTCCGCCCCCCACTCACCCTCTTGCTGCTGCTGCTGCGTTTTAGGACCGGAGGAGGAGGCGGAGGCTGCAACTTCTCCCTTGAGCTTCTTGCCCACCCCCGGCAGCTGCACGACCCCCTTGCGCTTCTTGGCCATCCTGATCCACGGCAAATCGGCCTGGAGGAGCAGCGGGAGAAGCGCGCGCGAGAAGCCACCGGCAGGCGCGGATGGAGACACAAAGGAGAAAAGCCAAAACAGCAGGGAGGGCAGGAGGGAAAGACGATCTGGGGAAGAAGGCGGCTTAAAAACAACACGGGGAGCAGGGTTGTTACATCTGTTGTTCTCCCTTTCTCTCGCAAGTGGCCCCGCGCGATGCTGGGCTGGCAGCTTGCGTTGCTCCTCCTTCCTGACGTCCCTTCCGTGCCGGGTCTGAGCGGCGTGCAGCTTGCAGCCTTTGGGGGGGAAATGAAGATGCCGTTCAGGATTCAACAGTTTGGCCCTCCTCAGAAGCGACAGGGCAACTGATAAGCATTGCAATATAGGCATTTTGGCAATGGGACTCTTGGGCGTTTTGAGATCACAGGGCAGCCCGCCACCTCTCAGGAATAAGGAACATGGTTTGAAACTTGTGGCGCTCTATGGAAAAATCCGTCCCCTACACACACGCACCCAGTATAAAACCTGATACAATTTTAGTGGCCTTTTCCCAAATCAGGCCCAAAGTGCTCCCACTCCAAATCCATAGTAAGGCACATGGCCAAAATCAACCTTCTTTTATATGTGTCCTATTTTGTATTTTATGGGAACTTTCCTCCAACTTGTAGCGCAATGCTATACATCAGGGAGTCTTGTGTCACCAAGGCGTCCAGCAGCACAATCCTAACCATGTCTACTCAGAAGTAAGCCCTACTGAATTCAATAGGACTCACTCTCCTTAAGAGGGATTAGAACTGCATATGTATTATGCCTGGCACAAGGCTCTTGTTTTTTTTCTGCAACACAGCTACTCCTTTGGCAAGTCTATAGATTTTATACAGAAGTACGTAAGTCCCACTGAGTTTGACGGGGTTTACTGCTAAGTCTTAGGATTGCAGCGTTATGGATTTCAGGCTTGGGAGAAGAAATTTGGCATCAGCTTACTCTCTTTATTTTGTGAAATACAACACAATCCTATACATGTCTACTCAAAGTATGTGTGTGTAGGATTGTAGCCACCCAATCCTAAATTCACTTTCTGGGGAGCAAGCTGCACTGAGTTCCATTGGACTTATTTCCGAGTAAAGAAGTTGGAGATTGAATTGTAAGGCGAGCTTACAAAGATGAAGCTAATTCTGTGATGCCAACATCACTAGTTTTGTTTCCTCCAGTGTTTACAAGCTTTCAAGCCACACAGGGTGGTAGGCAACATGCAGACATGTGATGAGCGGCAGAGTAACTGCTTTGGATGTAGAAGATCCTAGGTAGGACTGGAAAAAACTGCTGGACAGCCATTGCTGGTGAATGTTGACAATGCCAAGCTAGATAATGGTCTCACTTGGTGCAATATAAGGTAGTTTCCTACATTTCTGTGACATGCTTGTGTTCTTCCTGGAAGATGACATCTGTCATCTGTTCAGGGCCTACAACACACTTATATATTCATCATTAGTCTGCAAGGATGACTTGTTTATGTGAATGGGCTGTCATATTTATAACACCCAGTGCTTCTTTTCAGGGTGTGCTCAAGGGTATGCAGAACTGGCACCTCTTTTTTGTTGTTAAAAAGTATGCAACAACTTCACAGTGAATAAAGGTAAAGGTACCCCTGCCCGTTCGGGCCAGTCTTGCCAGACTCTAGGGTTGTGCGCTCATCTCACTCTATAGGCCGGGAGCCAGCGCTGTCCGCAGACACTTCCGGGTCACGTGGCCAGCGTGACAAGCTGCATCTGGCGAGCCAGCGCAGCACACGGAACGCCGTTTACCTTCCCGCTGGTATGCGGTCCCTATTTATCTACTTATACCCGGAGGTGCTTTTGAACTGCTAGGTTGGCAGGCGCTGGGACCAAACAATGGGAGCGCACCCGCCGCGGGGATTCGAACCGCCGACCATGCGATCGGCAAGTCCTAGGCGCTGAGGTTTAACCCACAGCGCCACCCACGTCCTTCACAGTGAATACCAGCACCTATTTTTCTAGGGGGAGAAGCACTGATAACACCACATCAACTCACTTCAAACTCAGAGCTGTTCACTGAAGCCAGATCACACATTCAGTTTAGTCAAGCAAAACCAAAGAAGCAAAGCACCAAGACAGCTATACACACAGGACGCTGCCTGTATTACTGCGTCAGATTGCCAGTCCAGCTAGCTCTGACTGGCAGCCAGAGCTCTCCAGGGTTTCTCAGCTATATCTGGAGATAAGAACCTAACAGCAGCCCTCCTGGATCAGGCCAGCGGCCAACCACGGTGGAAAACTCCCAAGCTGGACCTGAGCACAATATTCTGTTGTTGTTGTTTAGTCGCTTAGTCGTGTCCGACTCTTTGTGACCCCATGGACCAGAGCACGCCAGGCACTTCTGTCTTCCACTGCCTCCCACAGTTCTTTTATATATGTTTGTGGGTAGGGGAGGTTTTTGGTTTGGTTTGTTCTTGTTTGTGTTATTTTGTGCTGTGAACCACCCTGGGATCTTTGGATAATGGGTACTATACAAATTTAATAAACAACAACAACAACAACAACAACATGGTTCTTCCATGGTTCCCAGAAACTGGTATTTGGAAGCATTGCTGCCTCCAACTGCGGAGGCCAGCGTAGCCCCATTCTCTTCCGTGAATTTGTCTAACATGCTCTGCCTGGCACCTTTTTCATGCAAAGCTGTGCACTGAGCTGCAGCTTTTCCTTTGAGTGTTTAATACACCCATTCTGCTTGCTGCTGCTGCCGATGATGATCAGCGATGGCTCGCTCGCACCTGAGCGCACATGACTAAATCAGCTCCATGTGAAGGCGAAGCAAATAGCCACCGCGTCACAATCAGGAAGCACGCGCTCCACATGCGGCCAATCGCAGGGTTTCTCCGAGGTTTGCGGCAGAAGTGCGCACGCGCAGCTATCGTCGTCTGAGCGGGTGGGGAACATAAGGCTCTAGTAGAGATAGGAAAATAAAAGAATGCATGAGATTATTAACGTCTTGGTAGTAGCTTTTATATATATAAAAGATGGCAGACAAATACAGGTGTGTGTGTGTGTGTGTGTGTGTGTGTATGTATACACACACACACACACACACACACACCTGTATTTACCTGCCATCTTTTGAATAGAGGGTGGGAGCTCGCTTGCCGTCCGACCACAGCTAAGCTGAAATCCTTACACTTTTCATTGTTCGCGCTTGTTTCTTAGGCAGGCATGGGGGGAGGTAGGAGCAAAAAAGAAATATTGTGGTGAGTTGACCCGGAACCTAAAGTGCCGCATGTATGTCTACCATAAGTCTATACTTGTCGCTTGTGCGTGAGCGCGCACCTGCGTCAATTGCTGCGGGCGGGGCATAAAATCTCGCGAGAAGAGGCTGGAGTTGGCTTTGAAAAAATGGCGGACGAGGTGGACCAGGTGGGTGATGCTGCCGGGGGAGGGTCGCCTTTGAGGGGCCGGCGGGACCCCGTGAGGTGTCGCCGTTGTGCTCTGAGGTGCTGGGTCTCTGGCCTGGCTTAGCCTGCCGAGGTGGGTCGCTAGTTGGACGCAGGTTTCTGCTCCCAGTAGCGAGGGCGACGTCCGGACTGCGCGTTTCATCTTCTCTTTTTTTGTTACTTGGCTTATTTCTGAGAGCATAATAACGGTAAAGTTGACCTTTGCCCGCCTGTCCCTCCTGAGAAACCCAGCCAGATGGGCGGCGTATAAATAACAAATTAGTATTATTATTTCTCTCTACTCCTGTGTCCGCCCCCTCTCCACATAGTTGAACAAAAGTGAGAAACAACAACAAGTCCCTAAAATATTACTTGTTTTTGTAGTTCTCTCCTGGTAGCTACAAAGTTGTGGTCTGAAGGGCCTCTGCTTTATTCTTCCTTCATTTCCCCTTCTTTATGCTGTTTTCATTGGTACTATCGTTCATAGTTAAACTTTGCTGCTATCTTTGGATTGTTTTTTTTTAAATGAAAAACACAGCCACAAAACAAAACTTTATTATCAGATGTCAAGACACCAAGTGAGGACATTATGCACATTATTCTTGCTACCTAGTCCGAGAAAAGTGACTATGAACAATCTGTTATTCTTTATTATTGGAACAGTTTAAACTGGTGAGCCTGGGATATTAGAAAGGGTATCATAACTAGTTGACTGTTTCCTGATATCTTACAGATAGCCTTAAATTCTCCTAACTCTGCAGCAACTACTGCATAGCCTGAATAGCTTAGGAGGGATTTGCAATTCACTATTTGTCAGTCATTTTGAAGAGGTGCAAACAGGTAGCTTTTAATTCTCTCTGCTCTTGTACTTGAGTTTAGATATTTCAGTAAGGTTGAATAATTGAACAATAAACAATACGGAGCAACTATCTAATACTAATCTCAGTGGAGTTTTTCCTTGGAATAAATTGTATCCAGAGTTTTATCAACTGTATTTAAAAAAACACAAACACTTTTCTCTTATAGCAACAAACCACAAATACTGTAGAAGAGCCCTTGGATCTCATCAGACTCAGTCTTGATGAACGAATTTATGTAAAAATGAGAAATGACCGAGAACTTCGAGGCAGATTACATGTAAGTAAAGCTATATAGAAATGATGGGTGCTTGTTAACAGAACCATGAAAATGTGTTTTGGGAGATGTTAAGTTAGATGTTTCAAAACCAAGTTAAAGTTCTCATAGAGTGAAAGCAGCCTTGGCTTTTGAAATACTTATTGGGCAGCAACAGGAAACCCTGGGTTCTCCAGATATTGCTGCACTCTCAATTTTAACGTGCATGAAATAAATCTGATTTTGATCTTGGCCAAAGAACAAACATTTCACTTGCTGTGGTCTCAAATAACTCTTGGCCCCAAAATGTGTATTTGAAGCTAGGACATTAATGATTCATTTTCCAGCAGTTCTCTGTGAAGCGCAAGCATGACTGCCAGTGTTAGATTTTATGAGTGTTGTTGGGGATCTAGTTGTTAATGGTATTAATTGAGCAAATTGTTGTGTTTTACATCTAGTATATTTAGTTTAATGGTATTTTGTGCTGCCTTTTTCTCTACTCATTTTTGCCAACTTTTCTTTAGAATCTTTGGTATAGCAATCATATATTGTTTTATTATACACTTTATACCCTACTTTTCTTGCTTTCCCTTGTCTGTTGGTCAGTGTTTATTTGAAGGGGATACTGACTTAAATGGTATATTTATGAAACAATGTAAAAGTAAATATAAGAATGGAGCAGTGCTGTTACAGTTGTATGAATAAATTGATATAGTTTGGAAAGGATCTCATGCATGAAGATGTTGAATCAAGCAATTCCATATCTGTTCAAATTGAAGCAATATAGAAACAAATGCCTATATCCAACAAAGTTACACTCAGAGTAGATGCATTGAAATTAATGCATTAAAATTAGTAATGTTCATTAATTTCTGAGTAGGTTTAACATTAGATATAATCCAAAATACTTATAGTGGAAGTTTTTAGATCTGTGTATTTGAGCTACAGTGTTTAAGAAATATACTGCCACTAGCACAAAAATTAAACTTATCTAAACTACTCTCACTTCCACAGGCTTATGACCAGCACTTAAATATGATTCTGGGTGATGTTGAGGAGACTGTGACAACAATAGAAATTGATGAAGAAACCTATGAAGAGATTTATAAAGTAAGAACTTGTTAATACTTAAAGCTCCAAATGCTCTTTCAGGTGTGCGATGTTGTCTAGATGAATTTAAATTAAATATTTTTTGCTTACAAGATCAGTATACCAACTAGACTTACAACATTAAGTAAATTTTAACCAGAGTAAAATCTAAAGCATTGTTTTAACCATAGTGATTACTTCATTGTAAAAGTAAGACACTTAAATATGGATTTCCCCCCAACATGTATTCTTGTACCATATGAATTTATAATAATTATGCTAATCCTTGCGACTATTTTTACATTCCCACTGGATGTAGCCTGTACTGCTTTTTTTCATCCACAGTCTACCAAAAGGAACATTCCGATGCTGTTTGTCCGAGGAGATGGAGTTGTACTTGTAGCTCCTCCACTGAGGGTTGGCTGAAACCATGAAAAAAATGGTCATTGTTTCAAAAATGTTGGACCTCTGGACACTGTCTTCTGATACCCTGAAATATTAAGATTCTGCCCTTAATTCTCAAAGACCATCCAAACCTGATCGTTGTGAAAGCGTAAGATCATTTGGCATATAAGTTGATATAAGGGTTTTTTTCTGAAATAACTTAAGTGCAGGTGTCTTTATGTATCAAATCAGTGGATATATCAATTTTAGTTGCGCTTGTGGCCGCTGATCTTTTTAAAGAAATAAATCTGTTTGGTTTTTTTTTGTATGTATGTGTTTGTAAGCACTTTTCCCATTTAACATGTGCCTCATTATTGCTGCATTATTTGCTTGGTTACCATTGACAGTATCTGGTACAAATGAGACAGGATTGCATTGAGTATTTTCTATTTACGCCATGCTATTCCGGTGACTTGAGTGGTCTAGATGCATGAAGTGTGTATGCTTCAATAAGGGTAACCTTTTGAGGAAGAGTTCTAAGTTGCTGATTATAAATCTACGCAAATCTTAGTGGGAAAGTGGATCCCAGAGTCAAAGAAACTGCCGTTGTCTCATCACCCACAGTTACGTTAGCACTGTGTCCACATTAGGTCATTCATCTGTATACAAGTCCCTGTTTCCACATTTCCACATGTGCTTTGTGCACCTTCATCCACACATTAACACTTGCAATTTTATACTTCCAGAATCTTTCTCAATGTATCCCATCCATGCTACTGGGGTGTGCTTGATGGGATATTTATGCTAAGACTTCCTCCTTCACCATAAGTGCTGGAATCCTGAAGTCTGTTATGAGTTTGCACACAGGTATTTGTTTAGCTGTGTGTGTACCTTTGTTTTATTTCTTTTTTAAATACAATTTTTCTAATATACAAGACTTTCACAAAAAGGGGGGTGGGTGAAGTGTGTTGTTCAAAACCAGGGGGCCTAAAGTCCGGTGTGTGTAGGTATCAGTTGATTTCTCTGAATGCACCTTTTAAAAAGTTTTCTAATGCCATATTTGCACAAAAAGATGATGGCCTCACTCCAGAAAATATTTGGAGTTGCTAGCATGAAATGCTGCCACTTCCTTTCTTCCCCTTTTCATTTCCTATCTTCTGTAGTTGCAAGGGCAGTTTTAATTTTCTGTACAGCTGGTCTCATGCAAGAGCAGTTCTGTGCAAAAGAGCTATTTATAAAATCCCAATGCTGTGAATGTGCCTTCAGCAACAGCTGGTGGAAAAGGGCAGGCACCATCCTTTCCCTTGGGGTGAAGGAAACAGGGAGTGGGTGGTGTGGGAAAAGATGACACTAGAGAAATGTCACCAAACATGTAAAACCCACACTCAGTGCATCCACAGTCAGAAAACATGTAATTTTATTTTGAATTATTAAAACAAATTTAGTGTGTGTGTGCGTGCAGGCTGCCAAGAGGGTGTTATGTGGCAAAAAAAGGTAAAGGTAAAGGACCCCTGACAGTTAAGTCCAGTCGCAGACGACTCTGGGGTTGTGGCGCTCATCTTGCTTTACAAGCTGAGGGAGCTGGCATTTTTCCGCAGACAGTTTTTCTGGGTCATGTGGCCAGCATGACTAAGCTACTTCTGGCGCAACAGAACACCGAAACCAGAGCAGTACACGGAAACACTGTTTTCCTTCCTGTCGGAGTGGTACCTATTTATCTACTTGCACTTTTTGGCGTGCTTTTGAAATGCTAGGTTGGCAGGAGCTGGGACCAAGCAACGGGAGCTCACCCTGTGGATTCGAATCGCCGACCTTCTGATTGGCAAGCCCAAGAGGCTTCATGGTTTGGACCACAGCACCACCTGCATTCCACCCACTCCAGTGCGGAAGAGTCATAGCTAGGTGAAAGTATGGGTTGCAAGCAGTTGAAACAAAGCAAGTATGTTAGAAGCTTTCATATAATGAAATGGCTTGACTTGATACAGCAGTTGCTAATTGGCACTATGATCGCTTAACTTTTTAATATTGGCTTGTTAAGTGTATCCTTTTTGGCATCTGGCAATATGTGCTTTCATTTCCCACAAATTCTAGCACCACGAAAAGTCACTTTCATTCTTTGCCTATGACATTGTATGGCTTCTGCCTTTGCAGCTCAGCAAATCTTCACTGAACACTAGATGGTGCTGCCTGCATTAAGATCTCACTTAATCAGTAATGTGACTTGCTTGATAGTTATCGGTAATGTAACACAATGTACTATGAGACCCAAGTATTTTCATCAAATTAAGTCATTTTGTTTCTAATGAAAGGTTCATAATGTGCAGTCCTAAGTGGGTAGTTGCAACATGCTGAATAGTAATGCTTAAAGAACCAAATGTTTCTCAATACCAGTGGCTTTGTTAAGAAAAGAATCCTGGTTAAGTACCATTATACTTTATACACTGATTCATCACAGTGCTTGTACAGTAAGGCAGCACCAGCAGTCCAGTACTTTGGGTGGGGTTGAAATGGATCTTCAGGGTACATCCTTTTTTCTGTGGCTGCTGAAATGAAAAGGGTAACATTGTCTTAGTTATCAGCCTTGGAAATAAGTGCTACTTAGGGTAACCCCCCTACCCCCCAAAAAAGATCTTCTGGACCCAAATTACTTGAAATGTCTATCCAAAAGATCATGACTTCACTCTGACATTCTCAAACTGAACTCAGTTTCATAATATAGCTCTACCTTTTCATCAGGGGTTACTAACCTGATTTTTGTCCAGGGCTGCATATTTCTAGGGCAGTGATGGAACACCTGTGGTCCGCCAAGGGCTCAAACATAAGATTTGGCTGTGTATATTGTGTAACCACAAAGGTGCAATTGCATCCAATCTGCAGAGATCCCTGAAGTAACTAATCTGATTGAGTAACATGACAGATTGGTATTAAACCGCTTCTGAAGGATGTGTGTTGAACATGTAAGATGCAGCTGGACACAATTTTCATGCATATGGAAAAAAGGAGGTTCTCGAGTCTAAATTACCTCACTGGAGCTGTTTCACTTGCACATAGGAATCGACAAGGCATGGAAGCTCTTAACGGTGGTTTGGGCCCTCTATTAAGTGAATATACTGCAACAGCAAATTTTCTCAACAGCTGTGCTACCAAAGAGCCAGCTTAGCTCAAAACTCTGGAAAACTTCCAAACAGCTGCTTCATATAAAAGATGTACACTTCATCTACTATGTCAGCTATTCTTAGTGAAGATTATATGGCCAAATTTCATGTGTGGAAAAACCCAGTTAGTTGCCGCTTTGATTCAGAGTAGTCGCACTAGAGTCAGTGTGGTGGAATGGTTAGTATGTTGGATTTTTATTTGGGGGAGGGGGGAGAGAGAGAGAGAACTTGAGTTTTGATTCCCGTTTGGCTCATTCAGTCATCTTGGATTAGACCAACAGAGTGACTAACCCGCCCCATTGGGAGACTGTGATACCATCGAATAACCATGAGTAATAAGTTTGCATCAACACACACAAATGGCTGGTGATCCAGGCCATGAATGTTGGGGGCAGGGGCCATTGTTCAGTGGTGGATGGTCTCTGACATCTCTATAAGCACCCAAGAGCAAGCTGGGAAAGGCTGTTGCTGAGCCCTTTGGAGCAATGGCTTCTCAAAAAGAAGGTGAATACTATCCACCCTGCTTCTTTACTATTTAGGCTTCTCCTGAAAGTATCTTAGTTTTCCCGAGAGAACCAAAACCTGGAAACTGTATAATAAACAGCAAACTAATTTTTGCATGCTTTTTTGAGAGTAGAATTCAAGAGCTTGATATTAAAAAACACACGCACAAATGCAGCTGTATACCCATGCTTCAATTTGCATAATAAATCATTATTGTATTAACACACTAATATCTGCAGGCGCATCCTAATTTCCTCCAAAGCCCTAATGTAGCAAGTGCTACTCTGAGCATAGATCCCCACTTAGATTAGATGGAGGCTGTCTTTGGATATTCCAAAGTGTTGGTTAGAGAGACCCTCGGGAGGGCATGTTTTCAAAAATCAATTAACCCTCAGAAACCTCATTTAGATAACAAAGCAGATGCTATTAATCCCATAGTTATGCCTATGTACTCTGGCATTAGATGAATTAGATATGCAGGTGAAAGCCAAAAGAATACTGCAGCAGTTTGCTCATGGGCAAATCTAATCTTGTTCTGATTTTCTGTTTGTCTCAGCCTTGACCTGCACTCTTCCAAAAGGGATGCTTTTATATTTGTGGGTAGCTTGCTTCCAGCAGTGCCCAGTTTTGGCTACTGTGTGGACAACCAGCATAATGATCATTTAGAACATTTTGGAATGGATTATATAATTATATAAATCCTCCACATAGAGTATCTCAGTAATCCTTACAGCAAGTTTGTAAGGTATTTTTTTTATCCCTGTACTTACAATAGATGGGCTGAGGCATTGGGAGAGATGCCTAGTTTGTCTAGGGCAGAGTGGGACTTGCATTGGGGCCTTCCCAGATGACATTCCTAGCCAATATTCTGTGGCACCAACACTTAAGAACCGATATGTACCGGTACTTGAAGGCGGGGATGCAAAACTGGCAGCCTACGCAGTGGCGGACCTTGAGGTCTCAAATTTCAGCAGCGCCCAGATTCAGTGTCCCCTGCCTCTTGCCTTCCATCCTCCATCATAGTTGAAGAGGCCCCTTCAGCGCCATCTCAGCTTGGCACCCAGTGCAACCGAACCAGTTATGCTCCCTTAAATCGGTCTCTGACCTAAGGGGTACATGTGGCCGTTGGCCTAATTTCAAGTAGGTAGTGAGGATGGGGAAGGGGGGAGGTATCATGTGGACCCCAAAAATCATCAAAGAAAATGCAGACAGAAAAAACCTCTGCTTTAGATTATTCAGTTCTCTGTGGTTCATCTTTTGTTTCTGATAATATAAAGGTTAGAGACCTAAAAATATGAGGATCCTGGTTATGCCTGTTTTTATTAAGCAGAGGCCCCCAAATTATTATCTGCGAATCACTGATGGTTTGTACAGCTAATAGTTTTGTATTGGGTGCTATTTTCAACCAGAGTGTCTCCTCACAAGAATACCTCCCCACCAGTGCAGCTTTCCTCCTGAAACCTGGCAGGATTCAGACCCAAAGGAAGGGTGCCATTGCCTGCAAATTTCAGCCAATTCTATCAAAATTAAATATCTAGATGTCTCCTTAAAAAAAAAAGATTTACCATGCATAGCACAAAAGTTTCTGAACCTATTTGTCTGCAATTTGGCAGGCCTTAACCACTCCAGAAGGGATAATATGCCTGCAAATTTCATCCACCTGAAAAGGAAACAAGGTGATAGCTGTATTTAACTTTCCCAGTAGGTTGTAAAGTTCCCATGGCTTGTGAAGAAGACTTGGGCAGCCCCTGAGCTGAACAGGGCTGGGCAGCCCGTAAAGCACTTCAGACTGAGGTGGGTTGTTTTCCTAATTGCTTTAAACTGAATTTTGTGGTTGGCGCACACCCGTGGCCTGCAGTGCTTCCTGCTGGTAATGCTTCACTGCGGTGCAGCACTGTGTTCACCAGATGGCAATGTTGCACAAAGCTTGCAAGCATGAAGCGCAGCCTGCCTGCTCTACACTTCAGCGGAGCCGGAGGAGTTGAAATGCATGACGAGGCTCAGGCGAGGTCTTGTGGGCTGCAACTGCTGTCTAATCTTCAGGCATAGCTTTGGGATTGGCTTTGGATCATGTGGGATGTGAGTGAAAGCTCTGATGCGCGGAACGCAAAGGGGCTCGTGTTCTCAACCGCATTGTGAAATCCTCTGTGGCAACTTGTGGCGCACTTTAGTGGAGCGGCACTGGGTAATGCCCACGCATAAACACTGCAGAAAGCTGCTGCTAGGAGCGTTGAGGACAAAAATCTGTGATGAGCCCATCCAACCTGGTCTGAAGGGAAAATGGCTGGTAGGAGAGGAAGATGTAAACATATATGTGAACCCACGCTTAGCTTCAATAGCAGAGAGCCCCAATTAAGCTTAATTCAACTGTCTGAAGAGTGGGGTGGGGAGTTGTGACAAGTGTTGAGCAATGGCAAAAGAGTGCTCAGCACTGAGACAGGCAGGCTGCTCCTTAGCATGGCTGTCAGTGTGCCAGAACCTTGATCAATAGTGGTTACAATGCATACAGTACATTGAATGTGTATTAGAGATATTTAATCCACATTAGAATCCACCAGACATTTAATCCACATTAGAATCCCCAAAGAATCCTGGGAACTGTAGTTTGTGAAAGGCGCAAGGCTTGTGGTTCAGTGAAGGGTAAACTACCGTTTCCAGGATTCTTTGCAGAATACATGGTGTGGATCCCCTACGTTTGCCCCATGACATTGTGGACATGGAACTGGAATCATATGGGCAAGGGGGAACGGGCTCCTTTTGAATGCCTAGAAAACAAAAGGGGCAGTGTAACGCCTATTCCTACAACAGACTGCGGAGAGGATAAGTTTGAGTGTGGAAGCTGGGAAATGGCTGGGGAAGGAAGATAAGGCAGAGTAGACATTAAGTGGAGAAGGCAGAAAGAATGAAAACTGAGAAGTAGATATACGGTACTTCAGAAAGTGGAGGAAGGCCAAAGACCAGCAATAGAAATTATTAGGATGAACACTATCAAGAAGGGGGATTAATTTTGCGTTTAAACAAGCATGCTTTTTAACCAGGTCAGTTATGCTGTTTACTGTGAGCAGCATTTTCAAGGGCAAATAGCAGCCAGGCAGGGGCAATTCTCAGCAGCAAACCTGTGCCAGTTGGTGGGTTTCCAAGCTTCTCAAGCGCTTTTTCTTTAACATTAAATACAACCAGGCTCAGGAACCTTTCTTAAACACAAGAATTATATTGTGTCTGGTTGGCTGTGGGAGAGCCTGTCTGTTTATCCATAACTGAGGACCACAGAAAGCCAGAGCTGTGCACCTAGAAGTCCTGGAAACACAGTGCCAAATCTACAAAATTAGCCACAAGGGCAACCAGTCTACCATACCACCAACCTCCCACTCTCCTGCAGGCAGGCCAGAGACACCTGTAAAGTTGCAAATAGAGTCTGGATGGAAGGAGGAGTCTTCTTACTGGTGGACTGGGCAGAGATAGCCATGTCATATAGCAAAGTAAGGTAGTGTATTCTGAATGTTGTTATTACTGAGTGGAACCTCTTTCCCTGCCACAGTAACTCATTTGTCTTTCTTCCTCTCCCATCCGCCTGGGTCCCATGCATTACACAGACTCACAAACGTGGGGGGGGGGGCAATCCAGAGAGAGGGAAGAGTCACAAAGCATAGATTTCACAGAATCGTACAGTTGGAAGCGACCCTGGGGATCATTTAGTTCAACCCCCTGCAATGCAGGAATATGCACCTGTCCCTTACAGGGACTGAACCTGCAACCTTGGCAATATCAGCACCATGCTCTAACCAACTGAGTGCACCAGCCGAGTGCTACACTTTTAACATTTTTTGGGGGAGGAGGGAGGTGCTGGTACTGTGTACCCTTGAGTACCCTCAGAAAAAAGCACTTACTGCAGCAGTGTCCACATTGCCGCCACCCTAACCTGCCACCCAGGATCTATGTCCTCTTTTGCTCTCTCCCCCTCAATCTGAGCCTGCAGAAACATCCAAAGCCTCCTGCTTTTTCAGGGCAGTTATTTTCCAAGGCTTCCCTGGGTCAGGTTTCATCTGGCTCAAGCTGTCTTTCTCCCACAGTTTCCCCCCTTTGTGCCTTTCTTGGCTCTGGGTGGTTCTTCTCTAGAACAACTGACAAATCACTCTGGCAATGACATCATCACCTCAATGGATTCTGTGTTGTTTTCTTTCTTTTTTTAAGAATGTAGTTTTCTTTACAAATAAGAGGCTTTGCTAATTAATGGGATTTGGAAGACTGGATTAAGGACAAGAAGTTCTTGGTGCATTCATGCTGCCAGGCCCCATATACGTGGGTAGACTTTTATGGGCAATTGTGTGTGTGTGTGTGTGTGTGTGCGCACACGCGCGTATTGATGTCTTTCTTCTTTCCAAGATTTCTATCCGTTTTAGCCCTTTTTACTTTCTCACTTTAGAACCTTGCATTGCGCACAAACTCCAGGGGAGAGTCATGGTCACACAACCTCGCGTCGTGACTCAACGTCCCGTACATTTGTTAATTGATTTAAACGCATGCCAGTTCTAAGTTGTATCTAAGTACAGCAAGGAGTACAGCCTCTTAAACTGAAAAAGAGGCAGTTCCTTTCTTGCTTTTTAAAATAACCACGCTGTTACTTCCTTTGGGGTTTGCCTTTTCCGCTCGTCATATGCATCAGCGTATCAGGATATGTTTTCTGAGCAGCACTCTGCTAAAAACCAAAGCGCAAATGGAAAGAATCGCTGTGATCTTTTCAAGCGCTGCGGTGGCCACCTGATGCAGTCTCCTCACCACAACATCTGTCTCCTTCCAGATGTGTCAGACAGAAACCCTCCTTGCAGCACATTGGGGACATGAGGGACAGTAGAGGATTAGACTCTCAGGGTTGTGGGTTCAAGGCCTCCCCCCCCCCCCAGATTCCTGCATTGCAGCGGCTTGGGCCACATGACCCTCATGGTCCTTTCCAACTCTACAGTTCTGTGATTTCTCCCCACATTTCTCCAGAGGGGGGTCTTCCACCTTGCATTCAATCACAGAGAAGATTGGCAGCAGTAATGTTTTTGAATACCCATTGCTGGAAACCACAGGGTCCTGCTTTCTGGTTTCCCACAGGAATTCTGCAGTGCTGCTGTCCTAGGATGGCCTCACTGTACATGCACTTTTTTCCCTAATACAACCTAACATGACACAACCTACCACAACGCTCCTCATGTGATGTTACACTTCTGTATGGGTAAATTTATTTATTACTGAGTAAAGTTTTGAAAGCAAGCCTGAGTACTGAAAGGTTGTGTATTGTTGTTGTTTAGTCGTTTAGTTGTGTCCGACTCTTCGTGACCCCATGGACCAGAGCACGCCAGGCACTTCTGTCTTCCACTGCCTCCCGCAGTTTGGTCAAACTCATGCTGGTAGCTGCGACAACACTGTCCAGCCATCTCACCCTCTGTCATCCCCTTCTCCTTGTGCCCTCCATCTTTCCCAACATCAGGGTCTTTTCCAGGGATTCTTCTCTTCTCATGAGGTGGCCAAAGTATTGGAGCCTCAGCTTCACGATCTGTCCTTCCAGTGAGCACTCAGGGCTGATTTCCTTAAGAATTTCCTTAAGAATGGATAGGTATGATCTTCTTGCAGTCCATGGGACTCTCAAGAGTCTATTATGTGTATTAGTGGGGGAAATTGCAGAGGAGAGAGCGGTCCTCAGAAATGCTTGGAAACTGGAAAGATTGTTATGTCATAGACTGTTGATCATCCCAAAGGGAAACACATTTCTTAGCCAGCCTGCTGTACAGAGCTTTGCTCCCCCCCCCATATATGTGATTTCATAGTCCTTGCATCCCCTCCGCAGTCAATGGAACAAAATCCCTGACCCCTTGAACTTTGGGAGGCAGGAGATAGAGTACTGCTCCAGTTCAGAAATTCTGGCCCCATCTCTAATTATTGCCACTCTTGATCTACATGGCTAGATAAGCACAATTGTTGAATGTTATGGTAAAATGATCTTTGTCTCAAAAAAAGCACAACTCCTTCCTTCTGCCAAATCCTGAAGGCACAATATCTTTGTTCCGAAGTTCAGCCTTGATTGCCAATCTCTAGCTACTCAGAAAAGAATGTTCTACTTAATTCCCCTCTAAAAGTTGCTCTTCGGAGCGAGCCTGAACTTTGAGTGCACCTGTGAAGGCGCCACTCGCCTGTGTTGCTGCTGGAAACTGTACAGATGGAGTCAAGGGAGGCGGCAGAAACCAGAGTGGGAAATTAAAAGGCTTCATTTCAGAGAGAGAAGGAGAGTTAGCCAGTGCCTTTGTCTCAGCATGAAAAGAGGCACTTGTAGGGCTATTGCTGGTGCCTTGTTTCCTGCGAGTTCAACTTCCAAAATAAGGCTTGAATTCTATGAGCAGGGATTCCAGAGTCTGCAAGTGGAACCTATTAGAGAAAGGGCCTGTGCTTTGCTCTCATGGATTCTGCCCTTGAGTTGCAGCTTTTCATTGACTTCCCAAAGGATTTGGAATCTTTTGTGGAGAGAGATGGCGACGGCGATGAAGGAAGCGATTGACCACTGCTGTTGGAAAGATAATCGTGGAAGAGACTCAAGCCCCATAAATATGGCCAGGCAGCACCATTGGTGTTTCTGCTTTTATTGCCCATATATAGCTTTCTGGAACATTAGGAGAGTTATAACTCCACTCTAGTTATAATCACATCATAGAGAGAATGTTGCTGTGGACTAGTTCCTTGATCATTGTTTAAGCCCATTTATTTCATGTATTGTTATGGTGTTGTGGGTCACTTTGGGCAGGACCCAGGAGGTAGCATGGTGAATACAATAAAAATAAAAACATTTTGTCAAATCACAGTCTATATTATGTTTCAAAAACAAGTGAACATCATGGGGGGTGGGCTTGAATATTAATTCCACCTTCCTTTGAGGAGCTACATTCCGAACCATGTACAGTGGTACCTCGGGTTACAGACGCTTCAGGTTACAGACTCCGCTAACCCTGAAATAGTACCTTGGGTTAAGAATTTCACTTCAGGATGAGAACTGAAATTGCGTGGCGGCGGCACAGCGGCAGCGGGAGGCCCCATTAGCTAAAGTGGTACCTCAGGTTAAGAACAGTTTCAGGTTAAGAATGGACCTCCAGAACGAATTAAGTTCTTAACCCGAGGTACCACTGTAGCATGAAACAGATCATGACTGCATTTCCCTTTCTGATTCTTTTTCTGTGTAACTTGGAAGAAGATGAATGCTGTAGCTTGTTATTATTTAATAGGTTACAGTTTTAGAGCATTTACCTGCCAGTTTCAACTTGCTGAGATTAAAGTTATTGACATCTTTGCTCTCTAGGGTTGGGGTTTTCTGTGGCCTTGTTCTGAGTCCTGAGTAACGATTACACTGTTATCTCAAAAGCACCGTGCTGATCCATCACAACCTTTTCACATGCCCGGCTGTAACTGCTGGCAAAGCCTGGAAGGCACCAAGGCCTAAATGAAGGTAATAAAAGTTTTACATTTGCAAGAAAGAACTCTGTTTTCCTTCAGTTACAGCTTAGCTCTCTTCTCTCCTCCCTTTCAAAGCATGTACGTCACTCCCCATACTTCATTCCTGTTATCTTTAATTATCGCCTTTCCAACCTGTCTTATCTCTTCTTCTCCCCTGCACCTTCCATCTCAATTCATGTGCACTCACAGCTTACCTGCTGCAGTCCACTTAAAGCACCCTGTGAGTTAGACTGCAATCCTAGCCTCACTTACCTGTGAGCAAGCCTGATTTAATTCCATAGGACTTAGTGCTCAGTGGGCATGGTTAGAATTGCACTGTAAGTCTGAGAAACTTGGGCTGAGGCAAATGTGTTATTGGCTCCATTTGAGCGACAACTCAAAGACTGTAGCCCAGCTTGAGGGCATGTGCTTGTTCATCTTTCTAGCTGCTTTTTCAACAAGGCTGGTGTGGGGTGCAATATAAACTTCAACATACCTGCTTACCTTCTTGTTCTTGCATAAATTCTCCACTCCTCTCTTAACTGTGGTGAAGGGCAAAGGTCAGCTCCAGTCTCAAGCACACTTAATACTAACCAGGGTTCCTCATTCAACCAGGATTTGAAACGGCATTTTAACACTGAGTTCACGTCCAAATTAGACAGGAATGCTGGACTGCATTAACTGCTCTTAAGGTCAGTGCCTTATGTGAGAGGTGAAAGAGGTCACATTCCAGAAGCAAGTTCTAGGTATTTTGGCAGCAGTTGAGAGGGAGGTTTATATCTGCGCTGCCCCTTTGTATCCTTTTGCTGCCACACAGGCCAGCACAGCTATCCTTCCAGAGTTTGTCCAATATTTACACTAGGGAGAATAACGTGGGTGTCTGTTTTTCATAATAAGCTGGTAACTTCAGTTCAGAGTAAATGAATGACCCATGCCAAGCAGGATTAGTTAACAGCTGAGTGAACTACAGACCCAAGTCTTGTGAATGCCAAAAGAGTGTTGTAGTCATTTAGCCCTGTTGGCTGAAGTTCAGTTCGTCAATAAACAAAGTCCAACGCCACTCATTTTATCTCACTGTAGATTAGGCTTCTCTTTGACATTGCTCCAAAATACAGAGATTTGCCTTCTTTGGAATCTGGTATGTCAGCGATAAAAAATATTGATGGGTATCCAAATATTATGGTGACGTTGGTCATTCAAAATGCACCTAAACAACAAGAACTTAAAGGAGCCTGCGTTCGACACACAGCTGCATCATATATATCTATATATGCCTTTACCAAAATCAGTTCTGAAATTGCCACATGGCACGGCAATGTTATGCAGTGTGGCACTGTTATTTTGTCGAGTTGCACAAGGAAAGGACAGCTCACGCAACTGGTCTTTCCCTTCCCTACTTCCCCCTTGCAGCCCCATATAATTCCTTCCCCCAAAGCCTCTCCTCAGGGTGGGAGACTATCTGATGGGGCTGGCCCACCCAGGAGGCAAGGTGAGGCAACTGCCTCAGGTGGCAGGTTCCACAGGAGGAGCAGCTCTGGCCTCTAAGAAATACATCACCCATTGCTGCTGCCACTGTCACAGTAGCGATGCTCCTCAGAGGCCAGACCTGCCTCCTCCTAGGCAACCCCCCACCATGTCATTTCCACAAAGATCTCTTGGCAAATAGAATACACTTCTGGGGCAAATGGTGGGGGCTGCCTTCTGGGTCTCCTGAGCTCTGCGCCCACCCAGCGTGATTCAGAGTGCCCCCCATGACCTTTGATCCCCACTTCAGCCTGCAGGGAAGGATGATTTGCCCCTCCCCCATTTATGATGTTGATCGTCTTCCCTGACTTGGGGGGATGGCGCCATTTTGTGGTTCACTTCAGGTGCCAAAAGGGCTTGGGCCAGCCCTGCTTTCTGAACATTATAGGCTGCATCTTATCAAGCTGCTAAGGGTTGGAGATTGCCCAAAATCAAGTGGGAGAATTTTGCACTTGGATACAGCCCATAGTGTGCTTTTTCTGTTTGGTTTTTACCTGACCATTTTGTTGTGCTGGTGCAGTGCCATGATTTTATCCACTGTTTTGTTTTTCTGTCTGTCTTTTTTTCTGTTGGTGGTTGTACTTTGCAAGTTGCTATTTTAAAAATACTGTTTTAATTATTTCAATTTTGTTATTCTCGTGAACCGCTTTGAGAACCTCGCTGCTTGAAAACATGGCATGCTCTGAAGAAATAAACATGCTGCTTTTCAAGGAAGTCAATTCATGCCATTCACCTGTTAATCATCAAGTGTACGCTCATCAAGTACTACAGAGAAACTGCACGATGTCCTTGGATAAGAAGACAGGAAGCTGCCTCTTTCTTCAGCTCAGATTATTTGTCCGTCTATCACGGTGTTGTCTCCTCTGACTCATGATGGATCACTAGCTGCTCCCACATAGGCCTTCCCCATCACCTACTGCCCGATTCTCTGTTTAACTGGCGATGCCAGGATTTGACCCAGGAGCTTCTACAGTGCAACACAAGTGCTCCCTCACTGAGCTATGCTCCATAGGAATCAAGCCCAAGGGTTAGATGCATTATCTATGTACTATTAGCATATATGTCACAATTTGTTCTCCAGATTATGGGAAGGTGCCAGAAGCAATGAAACTTGTCCCCGGCTCCTACTTGGCCCCACTTCAGTCCTCCAGGCACTGCCTGTCTCTATAGAGACAAGGGCTAAAAAACTGATAATGTGACTTTTCTATGCACGCATAATGGAAAATGGTTGCAACTGAGCTTAAGTTCATTTAACTGGAGATACTGGGGATTGAACCTGGGACTTCTGCGTGTCAAGCATGTGCTCTATCTCTGAGTTTTTTCCTTCTAGCATCCCATAGTATGCAGCATTATACTGACCAAATCATTATGCAGTAATACAAAGCAGTGACGTATTCACTGAGTCTGCATCTGTATAGTTTCTGGCCTAGGATGGTATCAGCTCATCCTTCAGGGATAAAACAAATAGCCAACCCATTATTGGAAATGCTACTTAAATGATGCATTAACAGCAGCCTTCTTCCCATCCTTAAATCCTAAAACGGGCAAGGAGAGGGAAGCATCTTCAACCTCTTAACAGTCCCACAGACTGGAATTAGTACCTGTTAGATCAAATTGCTCAGATTTTCTGGCTAAGAGGCTCAATTCCCACACCACATGTATCCCAGATGTTTCTTTTCAGCCGTACATTTCTCTCCTGCCACAAGCTCAGAAGCTCCCAATTTAGACACTTCAGGCTTGTTCCTGCTCTCTCTCTCTCTTTGTCAGTTTACATATGATTAAAACCTGTGGGATTTTTTTTAGCATCTCTCTCCCACACCTTTTCTAATCCTAAAAGAATTCAGCCTCTGTATGAGTCCTGTAAAACCATTGTTACAACCAACTTCTTTCAGAAGCGTGAGTCATGCTGCTCACCATCACACCGACATTTCTCAATCCCATCCCACATTGCCGCTTTTAGACACTGGAGTGACTCCACCAACATTGTTCTGCTGTCAGGTTCCGCTGGATCTGTGACACCTTCAGGTTTTGGGGGGACTTCACCTGAAACGCCCTCAGTAGACTTGCCTCCTCTTCCTCTTACCACCAGATTGGGCTCTTCTCCTCATAACTGTCATAGCTGCCCATTTTCTTGCCCTGTTTCTGTAAGCAGGGGCAAATCTGCTATGAAGCGAATCCCAGAGGGACCCCAGAAGTGACTTTACTCCATACTGCACTTTTTTTAAATCATTTTTTGTTGTGTATATTTCAACAATCCCAAAGCTTGAGCGTCAGCAGCACAGATGTTGTAAAGGTTGTTGTAAACAACTCCACTGAAGAAGATAACAGTGGTTACCCAGACCTTGTTGCTGGTTGCAAAGCGGGGCCCAAAACCGTTCAAGCTTCTTCTTTTTTATATAGTTTATTTTTGGGGGGTTTTAGTTTCCAATCACAAAGGAAACAAGCAAGATATAATCAATAAATCTCCTTTGACTTCTCTCCTCCCCTTTCATGGGTCCTTATGTCATCCTCTTCTCCTGCATCTCATCTGTTACTCCAGTTCCATCAAATAATAATAATAATAATAATAATAATAATAATAATAATAATAATAATTTCTTATCCCCCCGCTTATCTGGCTTGGTTTTCCCAGCCACTCTTTAATTAAAATTTTTAATTAAAACAGAGTCCAACTTTTAGCTACAAGTGTCATATCAATCCTCCTAATAATTTTACTTGTTTACAATATTTTTTGAATAAATTATATATTTTCCCCATTCCTTATTAATATTTTGGTCTTCCTGGTTCTTAATTCTTCCGGTCAGTTTTGCCATTTCTGCAGAGTCAATCAGTTTAGTTTGCCATTCTTCCCTGGTAGGAACTGTACTGTACTTTCTTCTCAGCCATAACAGTTGAAGTTTCAGGGCCCTCAAAATGTAGGTCCACCACTGCCTTTAAGCCCAATCCACATCACTGCCCAGGAGGGGAGAGGACATGGCTAGTGGAGAATGCTGCTCCATCTTCTTCCACCTATGAGTGCTTGCATGCCGGAAGAGGGCAGGTGAGCAGACAGAGACAAGGAGGAGGAGCCAAGAGGTTTAGGAGAGCTGGCACTGGGCCACTGGTGGCGTGTGGGCCTCGGCTGTCGCCCAGTGATGCCACCCCCCAAAGCCAGCCAGGTTCTGGATCTCAAGTGGTGTAGCCAGAGTCAATGAGTTGATGAGAAATTGCAGGGGAATGTTACCAACACGGTTTAGGGACTGGTGCTCAAGCATCTGAACAAGACATGAAAAGAGGGGTTTAAAAACATTGTATGGTTTTTTTTAAAAAAGGAAATTAAGATTGAAATTTTTTAGGTCTGTTTTGATTTGGAAACATTCTATATTTTTTAAAAAACAACAACATGTATTTAAGGCAGAAAGATGGCCAAAATGCAAAATACTGCCTCTAAGTTGAGAGTTTATGCAGCTGTTCAGTTGTGTGGTATTTACTCCAGGATTAAATTTAAGCTTTACCCAAGGGGAATGGCCATCTGTCCACATGTTATGCTAGAGGTATCCTACGGTTACTCCTTCAAACCTTTTCCTTCACTTAATCATTTCTAGTTGTTGGCTCGGAGCCTTAGAGTCAGAATGTGTTTATTTGTTTAGAACAATTCTAACCCTTCTTTCATTATAACATTTATGTGGCCCCATGCAAACATTAGATCAAGCATCCAGTTGCTTTTTGTGTGCGTCCACACATAGCATGTGTACGTGGTGAAGGGACAATTCCGGGCATGCCATTTTGTTAATGATCTTTTCTTAATAAATAACTTATTTATTTATAAAGCAGTTCTCTCTTTTAACCTTGTTTTTTAAGGCAGAGAAAAAGTATTTAAAAGATCAGACACACACACACACACACAGTGTTAAAATGCCATTGTATCATGCAGCAGCAGAGGGAGAGGTGAGAAGCAGGACTATTCCATTGGCTCTGCTGAAAAACAGTTCCATCAGGTTTTTCTTCCAGTAGGCATTGTGGCGCTGTGGTCTAAACCACTGAGCCTCTTCAGCTTGCTGATCAGAATGTCAGCAGTTCGAATCTGTGTGTTGGGGTGAGCTCCCATTGCTCTGTCCCAGCTCCTGCCAACCTAGCAGTTCAAAAGCACACCAGTGCAAGTAGATAAATAGATACCACTGCGGCAGGAAGGTAAATGGCCTTTCCGTGTGCTCTGGCACTCATCACAGTGTCCTGTTGTGCCAGAAGTGGTTTAGTCATGCTGGCCACATGACCTGGAAAGCTGTCTGTGGACAAATGCGGGCTCCCTTGGCCTGAAAGCAAGATGAGCGCCACAACTCCATAGTTGCCTTTGACTGGACCAGGGGTCTTTTACCTTTTTACCTATCTGGCTAGAGCAAAGAAAGAGGCATTGGGAAGCAAAAGTTCTCCAAGAGGCTAGCAATTTTAGCTCTTCCTGTCCTCGAACTGTTGCCATTCCAGCGGGAATAATAAGAAAAAGAAAACTAGAACTTTGAATGGTAAGAACTAATGTCCCGAGTTGGCTTTCTTCCCCCAATTCCTTTTGTGCCATATCTTCTAGATCGTAAGCCTGAGGGAAAGGGCTGGTTAAAAAAAAAAAAAAAAAACTGGTTTGTGTGAGCCACTCTGGGAGGCTCTTAGATGACTATAAAACTGATTCGGATGAATAAATAGATTGGCACCAATCAGAAAGGCAGCATGTGATTTTTAATCCATTTTTAAACGAAACACTTTCATTTAAGCAAATATTCAGTGTGTGTGGTTTTTTTTAAAAAAAAAGGTGAAAAGGTATTCTAGTGCAAAATACAAGATCATTTTGTCTGTTTTTGTACAAAGCAAACACACTGATAAAATGGCACTGATGGGAAAGGTAATAGTGAACGCACCCCAGTGTTGATGCATTGCAATAAGTTCACCCACCTGTACATCTCTACACACTTCCAAACCACACCTCCTTAAAAAGATGGAAAAGTCACGCTAGGAATTTATATCTGGGAACATTGCGCATTCCCCCGCTCCATCCCCCAGTCAGATTTTATGGGGTCTGAAAAGAGGCATAAGAACCATGGGCAAAATGCAAGAGAATAATGTCATGTGGTTGGCCTGGTAAAAAGGAAGTTGTTATGTACTGAAGTTCTCGCACTGGGCCAGCAGGGGGATACTGTAGATAGTTTTCACTCAGGTCCACATATGCAAATAAGGGATTGAAAGTGACGTTCAGGGATTGGATAGTTACAGAAAATGGTTACTGTTGCATTGTAGTGGAGCTCTATATAAGCAGGCTGGCTGAACCCTTCAGTTCAGTTCTGTTCTGGCCTGTGAATAAACAAGAGCTGTTTGAAGAATCGCTGTGTCGTCTGATATGTTCACCCACAACTTAACAGAAGTGAACAAGAATGGCTGTCCCAGAGTGAACGCTTGGCTTCCTAGCTGTGCAGGCTGCTTCTGAACACAGAGTTTTATAACGTGAACATTGACTATGTCCCACATATATTGGGTAAAGGATGGGGCATACATGGCCCAAATAAAATAAACATGCAGCTCAAGCCTCCAGTTTCTGAATGCTCAGCACGAAGTGACTTGAGAGACTCCCTTTCTAATGCTCTGCTGCTTCTCCCATTAACTTTCACTCCCAGAGGATGTCTGTGGAACAGATGAAGATTTCATTAGCTAATATGTGCATCTGCATAATTTCATCTTGAAGGTTTCCTCTTTCTAAGTATGTGATCAGTGCCAATTCCTTAGTGGTCACCATTATCATATCTCTGATGCGAATAAAGATGATCAAGTAGTTACACGCACATCTAGATCAGGGACAAGGAACTTGTGACTCCCAGAAGTTGTTGGACTACAACTCCTGGCAGCCTCAGCTACCCTGGCCAATGGTCATGGATGATGGAAGTTGTAGTCTAGCCACATATGACGGGAGAGTAACAGGTTTCCTATCCCTGATCTAAAAGATCTTAATGGTGATTTGGCAGTTCTTAAGAGCTACCCAAAGCCTGGCTTGATGGATCAAATCCAGAACAATGATGTGTTCAGAAACAAGGAAGCAGGGTAACTTAAAAGTTCAGTTACTGATGATTTTTATATCTATATTTATATCATTAGTATTATTTTTTCACAAATGTTTGCTTTCAAAAGCCTGTATTTTTAATCATGCATTTTCATCTGTGATGCAAAACTGCATACATAAATTTGCACCTGGCACCCTGCATAGGGAGGTGGGAGCACCTGCCAGAGTGGGGCCTAGTGTGGAAGTGGCTGGGAGAGAGATAATCACCCCTCCTCTGCTATTTCATTTAAAATTGCAGCCTTCCAAGGGTGCTTTAAAATAAACCAAAAACCTGCCAGGGCTTCATTATATTACATTTTAGCATCTGTCTTGCCCCGTATCCTAAAGCTGCGTAAAACAGGCCCCACAGCTCCTGACACCATGATATCACCACAATATCTTCATGCTGGCCTAGAGTTTCCTCCGTATTTTTAATGGGCCAGTGAGATCAAGCAGCCCTGCTCTACTCCACAGGCCTCAGGCTCGCAAGCCAGGCAATTTCCCTCAGTGCGACCTTGAAGGAGTTATTGAATCCACAGGAATACTTTATACGGATTTTGACTGTAGGGAGGAAACAGCAATTATCAGTGGCATGGAATTAAAGTGTTATTGATTTACCTATTGCCTCCCATTCATTGAAAGCCCACCCTCAGCACAGCAGGGTCTTGCTTGGCTCAGCACATGCTTGGCTCAGCCCTTTTCTCTATTCAATCGGCGTCCACCACACAATCTTGTTCATGCCAGCCTCGTCGGCCGCCTTTGTTCGTGCTTTAGCGTCGCACTTCTCCCAGCACATCCGAGCGGCGGGGCGAGCATCCGAACCGGCCGTCATGTCAAGCCCTTCCTTTAAGAATGAAATTAACCGCGTGCGGCGCAAATGTTTCTGTGTCGACTCAAAGCGAGGATCTGACAAACAGGTGGACTGTTTGAAATGCCATTCATTTTTTAAAAAGCCAAGTTGCCAGTTTTTAATTTGCTTAGGTGTTGCACGGTGTTCTGCATGTGAGCTAATTTGCAGCTCTCTCTCACCTGTCAGGAAAAATGTCAGGATTTGAGTGTTCAGCGTTTGCAGGCTTCAGCTTTTGATGACCATGGGGATCTAGGAGGAGATATCAGTGAGGCAGAGAGGAGAGGGAATCGTTAGAAAAAGCACGTGTCTGTCATTGGCCATGAAAGTCACACGTCAAGCGTCCATCCTCGCTCCCCATAAAGTTTCGTACAACGTACCTCATCCTGAAGTCATTTACACAGTGTATTTACCCACTCCACATCACTGGCTGCTGTCAGTGGACAAACATGTGACAGAATGAGGCCAGGGAATGGAGGAAGATGAAACATACAAATATTCTCTGTGAAACAGACCAAAGGCCTATCTCCAGATTCCCATGGTGGCCACAAGCAGGACATTGGGTAGCCCATAAGCAGAAAATTAACGCAATAGACCTCCCACTGCAGCAGGGATTCAGAGGCATCTGGGAAGTCTGTCAATTTCAGTTTCTCTCACTTTCTCATTTTTCTAATGTTAAATTTAGTTTTTCATAGTTCTGCATCTCTCTGCTAATTTTTATTTAAACATCCCCCTGAAAATCCATTTGCATGTAGCATTTTAGTGCAAATGTTTTCTGGTATACATATTTTTGTACACCATTTTGCCTAATATACACATTCTTGCAGTACGTTTTTTAAATAATATTATGCATTTTTGTATATTCACTAATGCTTACATGTTTATCACCACATTATCTTAGTAAATACATTTATGTATACATTACCGGGCTGGAGAACTGCATTGCGAAATTCAGAGATGCACGAATTTTGAAGGGTGCCTACACTTTGGTTTGCATATTGTCTTGAAAAGCACTGGTTTTGTGGGCTCACCTTCAAACGTATCATGAATCAAATTCTTCCTCCACCTCTAGTGGTGGTATAAAGACTACTAGACATTGCACTAGGTGTTACAGAGTGGGAGAGGGGGACTTGGCACCAGCCTACCATTTTCATCAGCGGCCTGTGTTTCTTGTAACATTTAGCTCCACTGGAGCTCCTGGACTGGGGGAAAAGCAAGATGTCAAGCCTGGAAGTGTAGGTTTAGGACCCATTCATATGAAATCTTGTGAATGAATGACAGCAATGAAGAGGGTGGCGAAGGAAGAATTAGGTGCACTATCTTATCCTCGGCCTCATTTTTTGTTGGCACTTTGCATTTGCAAAGTGGGATTAAGAATGTCCAACTTATAAAATTGGTTTGAAGTTCAATTATATTAAGGTTAAGAACATAAGAGCCCTGCTGGCTCAGACCAGAGGCCCATCTAGTCTAGCATCCTGTTCTCACAGTGGCCAACCTAATACCCATGGGAAGTCCACCTGCAGGATCTGAGAACAACAGCACTCTGCCCACCTCTGTTTCCTAGCAACTGGTATTGAGAGGAATACTGCCTCTGACAGTGGAGGCTGTACATACCATTCTGGTTTGTAGCCATTAGTAGCTATCTTCTCCATGAAATTGTCTTATCCTCCTTTTTATGCACTACATCTTGTGGGAGCAAATTCTATAGTTCAGCTGTGTGCTGTTGCATCCAGAAAGACCTCATTTTATCTGTCCTGAAATTCCCAATATTCAGTACAATAGTTATTGTACTATTATTCTGTTTAGAGTATTGTTACAAAAGCCCAGCACCTGTCCCTCTTTCTGCCAAGCCATGGCAAGAGTGCATGGTATCTCAGGTGCCCACAAAGGGTCTCTGTCCCTTTTGAGAATAGCAGACATGGTGGAGGATGTTGTGCTTTAAGAAACAGGGTTTATTCGCCTATTTACACCTGCCATCTGCATGGAGGGGGTCCAGATCTTACAGCATGGTCCACAGCAATGCAGTCAGTCCTTCCTTCACCCTCACCAAGATGGACCTCCCATTTCTTCTTCCCAGAAGCCCCTTGCCCTCTCCCAGAGCAGTTTACCCTGGCAGACTTCCAAATCTCCAGTCTCTGGTCACACCTGAGACAAGGAATTTTTTACGACCTTCAATGGCTCTCTATTGTAATGCTAAGAGCTCTGTTCTTCCCTCAGCCTGCCAGACTGGTTTGCGTAAGGCAGTCCACAAATCCCCTTGCAGCTTATATTCTCCCTTCATATCACAACCCCCCCCCCCAAATCCTAGCATTAGTAATTGCTAGGGTTTAGGGGGATCCTCCCCCTATTTCTATAGCACCATCTCTAAATAAACTGACTACGAGATAAAGATGGTGAGCTATACATTGAAACTACTGTAGAAAATATTCGGAAGTGTGTTGTCATTCCATACGGTGTCCTGTATTTAGGCAGAAATCTATAATGCGGCGTTTCGGCAGCCAAACCATTCCTATCTAGATTTTCTCTGTGTTAAGAGTCTTTCTAATGTCTTTGCTGAGTCTGTTCTCCTACGAGAGCAAAAGCCCCCAGTAGAGGGAAGCATAGACATATTTGTTTGCACCAGCGACACTTTGCTTGATATAATAGTCACCCTTTATTACAGTCACCCTGTTTACAGGAATAACATATGTGGACAGAATGCCTGCTACAAAACAGTAAAACAGGAACCCTTTCTCTGTAGTGATCATCTTCATTTTTTTTTTAAAAAACACATCAAAAATTACTTTTTGGTAACATGAAGACAGGAACATAGGAAGCTCACTGCCTCACACTAAGTCAGACTATGGGTCCATCCAGTTCTGTAGCGGCTTTCTAGGGTTTCAGAGACGGACTCCTTTTTTCAGCCCACCTGGAGATACTAAGGATTCTGTATGCAAAGCAGACACTCTACCACTGAGCTATGGCCTTCCTCCATGGATTTCCCTGGCATAGTTGGCAACAAGTGCAGGCCCATGCAAGAAGTCTGTGCACTGAAGTCCCATGATGCAGCTGTGCTCCATTTTAAATTCACATAGGATGACACAATAATTGAGGGGCAAGTAACCTCAGGCCCAGAGGCTGAATGTGGTCCTCCAGACCTCTCTGTCAGAGCCTTGGCATTCTCCCCAGGCCACTCCCCTACTGGCCTCTTGCTTGTCTGGGTGGAAGATAGAGAGGGGGGGCGTGTGTGTGTGTGTGTGTACTAGACCACTGTACAAAGGCATATTTACATTGGTTGCTCTGTCCACTTTCCCCTCTGGCCCTGCCCATGGTAAGCTCATGGCCTTTGAGAGGTTGCCCAGAAGGCCAGGCCAAGACCAGCCCATCCCTATAGAAGGAAGGAGCCACCGCCAAAGAAGACGAAGGAGATTGGCAAAACAAACTAGGGAACTAAAGAACTATACTGGTCACACCAGACAATCCCCCCCTTCTTTTAAAAAAAGGGAGAAATGTTCAGGCACAATCAGTAAGCTTTATGTATTGATTTCTACATTAAAGGTTCAGTCGTGACCGACTCTGGGGTTGCAGCGCTCGCTCATCTCGCTTTATTGGCCGAGGGAGCCGGCGTACAGCTTCCAGGTCGTGTGGCCAGCATGACTAAGCCACTTCTGGCGAACCAGAGCAGTGTGTGGAAACGCCGTTTACCTTCCCCGCCGGAGCGGTACCTACCTATTTATCTACTTGCACTTTGAGGTGCTTACGAACTGCTAGGTTGGCAGGAGCAGGGACTGAGCAACGGGAGCTCACCCCATTGCAAGGATTCAAAACGCCGACCTTCTGATCGGCAAGTCCTAGGCTCTGTGGTTTAACCCACAGCGCTTAGTTGAACTTTTAAAGGTCACTTCTAATAAAATGTATAAGGTTTTAAAATTGGATAGTTAAGAGTACAGTGGTACCTCGGGTTACATACGCTTCAGGTTACAGACTCCGCTAACCCAGAAATAGTACCTCGGGTTAAGAACTTTGCTTCAGGATGAGAACAGAAATTGTGCTCCGGTGGCGCGGTGGCATAAGGAGGCCCCATTAGCTAAAGTGGTGCTTCAGGTTAAGAACAGTTTCAGGTTAAGAACGGACCTCCAGAACGAATTAAGTACTTAACCCGAGGTACCACTGTATAAGATTCTGTGGACGTGTATAAATAAGTAAAAAAAAAATGGAACCAGGAGTGGGAGTTGGAGGGAAGTCAATTAAGATGTATGATTTTGATTGCGATGTTCTTTGCTTTTGTTTTTGTTTTTTGTTATCATAAAATTAATAAATTGTATCAAAAGAAAAAGAGAGGTTGCCCAGAAGGGAATGTGGCAAAAAGGTAACCAACCCCTTGGATGGCACAAAATCTGCAGCGATGAGAGGGCAATAGGCAGCAGTCCCAGAGAAGGGTTTCTCTCTGTGCCCCTACCCACCTGCCCCAGTTCTCTGTGCCAACGTCATGCACACGGCTTAGCAGAACGTCTCGATCTCTGTCTCCGCACAGTCATTTCCTCCCTCCTTTCTTGTTATTGTTGCTCTCCCGCAAAGCAGACAGTTTGATCTGCGTAAAGCACACGATTTGATCTGCCCAAGGGAACCTTGTTTTTTTCTCTTTTCTCTTTAACAGGCTCCCTCTGGGAGCAGCTGGGTGGGCAGAGCAGAGTGACGGAAAGACAAGGCCTCCTTCCTTTTGGACAAAGCCAGGGAACTGAAGGTGACTGGCTTGGTACAAGGAGTTCAGAAGGAACCGGACACCTGCGCATTCTGTCTCCTCATTCCTCCTCAAACCCTTCCTGGTCAAACATTCTGGCCATTCCTTCCCGGAGCTGAGATGGTGTAATGAATGAGGCGAAGTGTCGGGAGGCATGCAGTGGGATGGCTGCCCTGGCAACATTTGGCTGGGCCCAAGACAAACATTCTGAATATCTGGCGCTCATAGCAGGGAAGGGATCCAACTGGGGACTGTTGTTCTGTGTGGCTAAAGAAGGGCAGGGAACCTTTCTTTCAGACCGAGGGCCACATCCCCTTCTGGATAACTTTCCAGGGGCCACAGGCCAGTCACAAGCAGGGCCAGGGGCAAAAGTGTGATTTTTCTCTTTGTAGGCTGGTTTCTAGCACTTCTCTCCCTTCTGCTCTACAGCACCAGACAGTGTTACAGGGATAGGATTGGACATTCAGATTGACTCAGGGTTTGGGGTTTGTTCAAATTATGGTGGGGAAAGGCAGGAGCCTTTAATGAAATCTACAAATCCCATTCTCAACTCCCCATTTTAGCCAAATCAGTGCCCCCTCCACGATCGTTCTAAGAGCAGTAGCAATGGGTGCTGCCACAAAAGGCAATGAGACAATGCCCCCTCGGGTGTTGTTTTTTTAATACTTTATTCAATTTTCAATGATGATTCGTGGACTTTGCTGACCTATCCTGTAGTAAGCAGCCAATTCTCTGGGCCTGTTTTGATTACTGTTGTGAGTAGAGATGAACAGATCTATTAATTTTGTGTTCCCCCACTTTCTCATTTTCTCATTTCACCACATTTGTCTGCAATTTTGTGTGTGTGCAAAAAGCCATCAGCTGTTCATTACATGTAATGCATGTACAGTGGTACCTCTGGTTAAGAACTTAATTCGTTCCGGAGGTCTGTTCTTAACCTGAAACTGTTCTTAACCTGAGGTACCACTTTAGCTAATGGGGCCTCTCGCTGCCACCATGCCACCGCCACGCGATTTCTGTTCTTATCCTGAAGCAAAGTTCTTAACCCAAGGTACTATTTCTGGGTTAGCGGAGTCTGTAAGCTGAAGCGTCCGTAACCTGAAGTGTCTATAACCTGAGGTACCACTGTATACATAATATATTCCTCTAATAGACACATCTTTTGCAAGTAATGTCCCCTAATGTAATGTCTTTTTGTATGTTGTTTTCACTTGTATATGTGTTTTTATGCATGCATGCTTTCCCTTGGCATACACATGAAGAACTGCATTACAAAATTCACAGAAGTGTGAAATTCAGAGGACCACTATTATTCTAGTAAGGGCAAATTAGGTTAAGTTTGCATTACAGTGTGAACCGAACCATATTTCTCCCCCGTCCCTAGTTGTGGGGAAACCCTACACTGGGCTGAGTTTTAACTGCTTCAACAGTGCCAAGCTGGCCCTGTCAGGCATCCATGAATTCAGTCACTAGGTTGCCAGCTGATGACGAGCCGAGCAAAGGCTTATAGAAATTTGCTAAGAGAGGAGGGTGGAGAATTTAAACTAAAAACGTTTAAGGATTTACCAGGAATGTTAACTACATGGTTACAATATCATCATTTTAACGAAATATTTAAAAAGCATATGAAATGGGGGTTTGGGGAACAACTATCACAATTAGAGAGAGACCTGTTTAATTGTAATGTTAAAGTGATGTGTAAAATGTACAAGATGTTTTTTGCAATGGGAGACAAAGGATGAACAAGTGAAATCTTCAGTGATACACTGGGCAATAGATATTGGTTATAATATAGAAATGGAAGCATGAGAATGATTATGGAATACGGAAATAAAATTTGCAGCATGCTATGGTTTAAGAGAAAATTATATGAAAAGGCTATATAGATGGTACCTAAGATCTAGTAGATTGGCAAAAATGTGTAAGTCAAAGTTGAAAAAGTGTTGGAAATTTAAAGAGAAAGAAAGCACCTTTTTCACATGTGTTGGTCTTGTAATAAGGTTAAAGCTTACGGGGAAATGATATATAATGAATTGAAAAAGATGTTTAAGATAACCTTTGTAAAAAAAAAACCCAGAAGCTTTTTTCTTGGGAATTATAGGATAAGAACTACACAAATTGTAGAGAAATTTATTTATGTATGCGACTACAGCTGCAGGAACATTATTTGCCCCAAAGTGGAAGGATGAAGAGGTCCCGACGAAAGAAGATTGGATGCAGAAACTAATAGAGTATACAGAAATGGCGAAACTTACCAGAAGAATAAGAACTCAAGACAACAAATTTTTCAGAAAGGAATGAAGTGTTTTATTGAGTATTTACAAACAAATTGTAAACAGATCAAGACATTGGCAGGATTATGGTAAAAACCTGCAGTTTAAAAAGTATATATGATATATATATATATGAGAACAGACGATTAAAATAATAAGTTAAGGCAATTTGGAGTATGCAGGAAAGGATGAAAATAAATGTAAGAAACCGCAGAAAGAGAAGGGAGTTGAAATTGAAAATGTTAAAATGATGGTTAAATAATTGTTGTAATGTAGATAAATGAAATTTGATAGATAGATAGATGATAGGTTAGATAGATAGATAGATACGGTAGATAGATGATAGATAGATATAGATGATAGATAGAGAGATAGATAGAATACTTCTACATAGGATGAATTCGTCCTTGAATAGCCATCAGCAATTGCAGAGAGGCAAGCAGCGCCTCTTTGAAACTCATGCCAAGGTGGCAGTGTTGTGGGTTGGAGTGGAAGGCTTGCTACACACACGCACATACCCTACATACATGAACACACACAGCAACTGCTCCTCTAGCGTAAACCCCCCCCCCCACTGGACAGTGAGCACAAAAGGGATACACTTTAGGGATCTTCACACATTCTGCTCCATGTGTTCAGTGATGTCACGAGATGAGGTGGACCTGTGTCTGCTCATCACACAACCATGACGCTGATGTGCTTGCACACACCCCCCCGGGCAGCCACACATTTGAAGATTGTGAGAAAGGACCATAATAATAATAATAATAATATATTGTTTATACTCCGCCCATCTGGCCTTCCCAGCCACTCTGGGTGGCTCCCAACAGAACATTAAAAACACGATAAAAGATCAAACATTAAAAACTTCCCTAAATGCACACCTGTGGGCACACAGGTGAGCAGGAACAATGGACTCATCAAATTTGCAGATGACACCAAGCTGGGAGAGGTAGCCAGTGCCACAGAAGACAGAATCAGGATTCGAGATGACCTCGACAGATTGGAGAACTGGGCCCAAACTAACAAAATGAATTCCAATAGGGACAAATGTCAGGTTCTGCTCTTAGGCAGGAAGAACCAGCTGTGCAAATATAAGACGGGGAACACCTGGCTTACCAGTAGTACATGTGAAAAGGATCAAGGGTCTTAGGGGACCACAAGCACCACAATGTGAGGCAGCAGCAGAAAAAAAAGGTTGCATCAACAGAAGTATAGTATCCTGATCAAGGGAAGTAATAGCACTACTCTGCCAGGAGTACTGTGTCCAGTTCTGAGCACCACAATTTAGGAAGAACGTTGACAAGCTGGAAGGTGTGCAAAGAAGGGCAACTGAGATGATCAAGGGTCTGGAAATCAAGCCTTATGAGGAATGGTTGAGGGAGATAGGTATGTTTACCTTGGAAAAGAGAAGATTGAGAGGAGATATGATAGCCATCTTCAAATATCTAAAGGGCTGTCATGTGGAAGATGGAGCAAGCTTCTTTTCTCCTCCTATGGAGACTTTGACCCAAACCAATGGCTTCAAGTTACAAGAAAAGAGATTCCGACTAAGCACTGGTTAGATGGCCATCTGTCATGGATGATTTAGTTGACATTGCTATATTGCAGAGCATTGAACTAGATCAGCGGTTCTCAACCTGTGGGTCCCCAGATGCTGTTGGACTACAACTCCCATCATCCCTGAGCTCTGGCCTTGCTAGCTAGGGGTGATGGAAGTTGTAGTTCAACAGCATCTGGGGACCCACAGCTTGAGAACCGCTAAACTAGATGATCCTTGGGATTCCTTTCAACTCTACAATTCTATGACTTGTCAGATTCCTGTCGTGAGGGTGCAGACCTTCCTCACTAGCATCCTGTACTGTATGTGGCCATTGTGTGTCTGTTTGGAGGCATGTGAGAGACTGTCATATGCACTGACATCATCAGTATGGCCAGTGGGCATGATCCTGTTCCCCCCTTTATTCCTTCTGTGGAATGGAAAGCATGAAAGCTGCACATGATTTGTTCCTAGAAACAATGCTGAGCTGCCAAGCCCATCCAAAATGCGTAGGTGCTTTTGAGAGCACACTGCTTTGTGCCAGACGCACCTTTTGCCACACGAGGACGGCTGACTTGGAATGGGCTGGAGGAGCTGAGAGCCAGCACAGGCGATGATTTCCCCCCCTGCAGTTCCCTGGAACAGTGGGAGGCTCTCCCGAGTTGAAGAAAGCGACGGCTTGGCATCCAAACTCTGCTCAAGAGAGCTGCAGAAGGATTTGCAGGTTAAAGTTGGGATTATAAATCAGAGAGAGGGGAAAAAACACACAGAACCCATCAATCTCTTTTGTGCCAGCTGCTGAATGTGCGGCTGCCCACACAACAGATGGCCCCCCTGGGAGGGCAGAGCGACTGCTTGAGAGGCACGTAGGCTGTGCCTTTAAGGGAACTGGGGTGAAACTTTATGTAACCGCGTAGGCTGTTTGGAGCTCTTCCACTGCTTCTGTGAGCCAGGAATGGGAGGGAGACTGTGTACGACACCAATCTGTTGCTGTTTGCGAGATAAACGCTCACATGCATCAGCTCCGATAGAGCCAAACATTATGGGAGGGTGGTTTCCCTGGCAACAGAAATCTGCAGAAGAACCATGCGTGTATTGCTGTCAGCACATGCCAGGGAGCTACCAGAAATGACAGCGAGAGCAAAAACAGGCTCAGAGTCTGTGTCGGGAGAGGGGCTCATGGAGCTACCACACCATGGCCTGGACTCTGGTGAATGGGTAGACCTGGCTTCCTAGTTATTCTTGGAAACTCTTCTGCAGACTTGGACTGGCCCAGTTAAAATACATTACAATTACCGATGCTCAGTGTTATTTTTCTAGAAAAAGAGGTGCCAGTACTCACCATGAACACCTCTCTCGTTCTCTTAGAATGGCAATGGCACCCACCTGAAAGGAAAATGGAACTGAGTTCCGGTGAGGTCAGGCTGGGGGAAAAAAGCCCTGCCAATAATAATAATAATAATAATAATAATAATAATAATAATAATAATATTACACGTAAAATTATGCCTGGTGTGGGGAGAGTAGCTGGAGAAACACTTTCCTCCTGTAATGCTAGAATTCAAGAACACACAATGAAGCTGAAATGTTGAAAGATTCAGGACAGATGGAAGAAAGAATTTCTTCCCTGAGCTAAACTTGTCAGGCTGTGACTCTGTTCTGCTTTCACTGATGGAGGCAGTATTCCTACGAATGCCTGTTTCTGGGCCTCATAAGCAGGGAGAGGGAGTATTGTGGTGCTCAAAGTCCTGCTTTAAAACTTCCTATTGGCATCTGCTTGACCAATGATTGTACCATGCAGCCCAGTGTTTGGCTTTTCCATGCCTGTGGGGGAGAGATGCAGTGCAGATGCAGGAGGGCATTCTAAAGCACTCCTGAAATCTGATTCCCTATTAGGAATGTGGACAATCACGTTGTGCTCCAACTGAGTTTCCTAAATGGCCATCATGGGCAAACTTGCATGAAGCGTATCATGGCAATGTAGCTTCAGGGTTATAAAGATAATGAGGGTTGCTTCCATCTCCCTTGATGTGAGGGATGAAAAGTGCTTCTGGCCTTCACAGCGAACAAGGAGATTCTGACTAAACATGAGGAAGAACTTCTCTGCCAGTGAGAGCTGTTTGACAGTGAAACAGACTCCCTTGGAAAATGGTGGACTCTCCTTCCTTGGAGGTGTTAAAGCGGAGGTTGGATGGCCACCTGCCATGTGTGATCTAGTTGAGATCTCTGTGTTGCAGGGGGTTGGACGAGATGGCCGTTGGGGTCCCTTCCAACTCTACAATTCTGTGATTCTATGGCACGTTTCCAGGTGTAGCAGTGCATCTAGCAGCTATTAGAGGACATAAATCTGTGTGACCAAGAGAGGCTGAAGGAGTTCAGAAATGGAAATACATGCACATTCGTCACAAGGCCTGCTGAGTGCCAACTGCAGATATTTCAGCCATGTTCAGGTTCAGTTTTTCCCATCTCCCATCCTTCGGGAGGAAGGGCGGGCTAGACATCTGCACAATTTCAATTCATTTCTGTTTGCTTATACACCAGGGGGTGCTGATGGAGTGGAGATATCTTCATTCTATGCAAAGGTGTTCCAATTGGTGCGAAACTGGTTTGAGAAACCATAGCATCTTATAGCAAAGTACAGGATGCATATGCATTTTGGATAGCAGTTGGTCTGAAGACAGATTAAAAACCCAGCACTGGAAGTGCAGTGAGTGGACAGTGAATGGGGACGTGAACACAGCTTAAAATGACCTCACTTCACCGCTGTGCAGAATCCATCTGTGCCTGAAGCTGCAAAGAGAAAGAGCCGAATGGCCACTGATTGGAGGCCAATTTCCTCCCCTGCTTTACAGATTGATTGCTCCATCCAGCAAAAAACCCCCAGCTTCTCCCAGTGGACATTTAGTAGCCAGCACGGACCTGCCTCCAGGTGGCAAGTGGCTGCTCATGTGCCCCCAAGCCTGCCAAGCTGAGAGACAAGACAGATCCCTGACTGCATAAACTAGCATCCTTTCCCCTCTTGTTGAATAAAAGATGAGCATTTTTGCCTGATCTAGAAGATGTGGCAACATGGTTCACCTTCATCAAACAGACAGACAACTTAAATCCATCTTCGCAAACCTGGTGCTCTCCTGAGGTTTTGGACTAGAACAGTCCCCCTCTCACTGATATATCTAAGTGAGAGATACACATTGCAGCAACCAGCAATGTAGAAATAAACACGGAAGGTAGATTGTTGCAATACCAGGCAGGGGATAAAGCATAAGTGCAGAACCCTATGATCTGGAGCTGTGTACTGGTGGTGAACAGGGTCAAATTCCAAAGAAAGGGTTTTCACACATGCGTACATGTGCACCCCATTCACACATATACACATCCCATCACCCCATTCTGATCCCCTCCTGCTCTCTCTTAGGGATGAGTGAATCTGCCCATTTCAGTTTCTCATTTTTCCAATTTTCAGTTTTCCACATTTCCATATCAGTTTGCGACAAATAAAACAAAATCATGTGAAAATTTGCCAGCATTTGACTATGAATTCTCCCTACTCTACACATGTTTAGATGAAGCTTTGCCTAACACCTTTTTACAAAGCAGTTTCCTGTAATATAATGCATCTGATCTAATTTTATGAATATATATGATTAAATGCTCACGCCACCTCAGTAGATGCATTTTTATTTATTGTTTGCACTTGGCCAGAAAACTGCATCGCAAAATTCTAAGGAATGCAAATTTCAAAAGATCATTGCGTTCCAGTTCATGTATTGTTTCAGGGAAGTGTCATTTAGGTAAGCTCAATGAAAACTTAATTGAATTTCTGCCCATTCCTTTCTTACACTTGCCCTTGCTCTCTCTCTCTCACATACACGCAGTCCTCATTCTCTCTCTCCCACCCACCCAGCTGACTTCTTGTCATTTTAAAGAAATACTTTTCACTTGAAATGCTCCACTACAAGGGTCCTAACACATTCAAGAAGTGCTTAAAGTTCTGCCACTCTGTGCCCCCCTTTCAGGCTCCTCTGCTTCAGATTTGACACCTCCAAAGGTCAACTGATGTTGCTGAAACCCAAGAGCACACATAGGCAGGGGAGGAGATTTTAGGTAATTTATGGTACGAGGCTGGCCTCTTGAAAAGGGGTCTCATCTCATGTTCCTAAAACTCCTCCTGGGCTCAGAGCCCACTGACGAAAACAAGGAAGGGCACTTGTGTTACCAACCATCCGTTGTCTGTAGATCAGTTTGATCCATTGACTTCACTCCCCATAGACATTCTCAGCTCCCGTGATCTCTCCTCCTGGCTGCTGTTCTTCCAAAGTGCCAGACATTTCAAGCACCTTAGCAATGCGATCCGCCTTGCTTTAGCCATGTGGCTAATGCCGCAGATTGCCAGCCGCATGGTGAATATGCTGCCATTTGCTGTAACGTTATTCGGGCCAGCAGGGGAGGGGAGGACCTCGACTCCAGGCTGACAGCTGCTTATAAAACTGGAGTGTAATTTGAAGATTTGGAGATATTCCGCGGGAGTGGCTGGTAGCAGTCGTGCAGAGATATGTGTTGGCTGTGGCTTGATTCCTCATCCCCTAGAGAATGTGTGAACTGCCGCAGTGACGCAAAAGCTCCACATATAGAGGCGGCTCCTTCCCAAATGCATCCAGACATCACATGGTCCTACTGTTGCCAGCTAAGGAACACAGGAGTTTGAGCTGGCCCTGAGTGTGGCTGCAGTTAACATGCACATTTTCATAGCAGGCAAAACAAGGTGTTGTAAACAAAAATTGCCCTTTTCCCTTATGGGGTATCCAAGAGCCCATATAGAGTCCTTACATAGGTTCCCTATTGGTAGGAGAGAATAACAGAGGCCAACCAGAGAATATTGAGAAGCAAAGCAGCTAGTAAGCTTGATCTTCATTGATCTGTTGCAACAGGGTGCTCCCCTCACTCGCAGGACAGAGGAGGAACCCAGAAAAATGGCGCGCAAGGCCTTATAAAGACTTTTGAAATTGCCACCCTGTAGATCAACCACCCCCAGAAACATCATCCATACATCACAGAAGGAGTATAACCTAAGACCACCCCTCAGCTACATCATACCTACATCACAAAAAGGCAGTCTAAAACAGAACTTTGAATGTTGTTTTTCTCCTGTCGTTGTTTATCTCCTGTCTGGCAGGTTACTTGATTGGATTTCCTGGGGAGCCTGACCAATCTTTTGTAATGATAAATACTTAGTTCCTGGGCCAGGTCACAGGCTCACACCCTATTCATATCTTAAATGTGCCCTTAAGGCAGGATTTGTGAGGAAAGAGACAATGGGGAGGTTTCCCACTTTGACCTTGAGAAGGAAACATTTGCTCAGTTTAGGAATCAAAATGGTTCCAGGTTGGCCTTCCTGTGCTGATCTGTGTATGTGCTTGGTTGGTACACTTATGAACATTACCATATACCTAAGACCATAACATTCCTATCACAAAGGGGAAGGCTGAGTGGCCCGGGGGCGGGGATGGCAAAAGGTAGCTCTTTCTCTCCCTGCCAAAGTCTAGACTAGAGTGGGCTGCTAATGGAGAAAATGCAATAACAATATAAGCAAACAACAATGCTTCCCATTTCTCTCTTGCATGTACCCTGGTGGCAGAATGCCCACAAAGATTCAGCGGTGGGATGTCACGGTAACCTTGTTGTGGCAATCTGCTCAAGGTTCCATTTTTCTAGGAAACCAGTGGACCCGCCCTTTGAATCACTGGTTTCTGTGGAAATCCACAAGGCAAGGAAGGCTGCTTTCACTCAGCACCCAATTACCTGCCTGTCTCCCTGTCTGTCTACCACCATGCCAAATCAGGCGTATGTGCATAAATTTGCTTTGGTTGCATAACAGGATTTGTTTGTCAAAAGGCTGTGGTGGCTGTGGGCAAGGGGAATGGGGAGGTGGACAGGCCTTTTGGGAAGCAGGTGACAAATTGTCCAAAGGATGGATTTCTTCCACGGTCAGTTTCTTCCAGGCACCAACAGGCCTGGTGTCTGAAGTCAGCTCCCCATAGGATCTCTTGGGGATCCTGCCATCTTCTGTTCTGTGGACATGACCTAGCCAGCATAGACATCGCTGAGACAGGAGTGCGAACATGCCAGGAATGTGGACTTGGGAGAGCACATCTTTGTTTGTGATGCCCCAAATCTTCTTGATGCAGAGCATATGGAAGGCATTGAGGTGTCACCCCTGTAAGTTACCCACGACTACTTTGCCCCACCCACTTTTGCCTCTGGTCCCGCCCACCACTGACATGTGACCCCCTCCTCCATAAGGTATAGCCCATAAGGAAATGAAAAATGTTTCCTGTCTCTGTCCTATACCTCAGGCAAGCAAGCAAACAAAAAACTGCCATATATCACTGCCCTACCATTAAATGCCATTTTCTCACAATACCCATGTCAGAAAATCACTGTCCATATTAGCTTTCCCCTCTGGGAATATATTTTCCTTTGCCCATATTTTCCAACTTTTAAAACGCATAGCTTGGTTACTTAATATCTGATCTTTCTGGACCTGGGGGAAAGAAGGAGGCCACTTACTTTCTGGGAATACACAAGCAGAAATAGATGCAGCGAAAAGAAACTACATCAAATGGACATCTGCTACAAAGAAATGGTGATCTCTGAGATAAGCTGTTGGTTTTTGGCCCCAGGGTAACAACTGCATCTGCAGGCACCCTATGAAACTCGACTGTGGCTTCCCATGAACAGAGATTTCCCTCAAAGCAAAAGGTCAATTGAACAACATCACAGCATGCGTCTTCAGCAATCAATGGTGCCAAAATGACCAAATGCCACCTTTTTGTCTTTGTCACAGGGGGAGATCATAAATTAGGCATGCTATGCTTACTTCCAAAAGTCAAAAGGCATAGGAAATGTGGTGGAACCAACTTGTTCCCTCAGTAAAGTTGCAGCAGACATTTGAAGGCCGTGTTCAGCTTTTCGGAAAGTTTTTTATTGCTTTATTGTCTCGTTTCCTGAGGATTGTTTTTATGAACATTGCTTAGAAATAGAAATAATTAAGCAATATATATATATCAATATAAAGGTATGCAAGTCATTGCAATCAGACCTGATCTTCTTCTTCTTTCCTTACATTTCCAGACTGGATGCTCTTGCAATTTGTGAATTTATATCTGTTACTAATTGCTTTTGCTTCTCTGTCCTAGGCAGGTTGAGTGAGCTGATGGAAGGAGGAACTCATCTCACAACAAGCCTTGGTGAACTTTTGACTTTCACGGGCCTGCTTAATTTATACAAACCCAACTGTATAAATTCTTCTCCGGTGGCCTGGTGTTCCTTGTTCTCTCCCCCCCCCCCATCCCAACACCGCCCCCCCTCCATGTCTCATTTATCTCTGACATGGAAGCTATCAAGGAAACATGGTGCAACTGGAATGCGAGGAAGCAAATGTGATGCCACAGGCAATGGAAATAGCACAAGGCAGAACTGATGGGTGTCCTCAGAAAGGCAGCTAGGAATCGCACATGTGGTTCTGCACAGCCTAGGTTGGGCCAGCTGGTTAGTGATTTAGGTGGAGGGTAGATGACTTAAGCTACAAGACTATACGCACTTACCTGGGAGTAAGTTCCACTGAATGCAATGGGGTTTACTTCAGAGTAGACATGTATATGATTGTACTGTTAATGACTAGGAAAGGATTTAGTGGCTTATGCTGATTTTTATGCTCTCCTATGCCCACTGTAGGGCATAGAGTGTTAAAGCACCTATCTAGATTGGGATGGGGTGGGGGTGCTATAGCTGCAGTTTACTTTTAGAAAAGCCATTTGTGCAATTGCTCATTGTATGAATGGCAACTCTCCCTAGTTTGGCCCTTAAGTCAGTGCTTTTCAAACCTATGAACAGGGGACCTTTTCCATCTGGAAGAATTGCAGTGGATCTTCTAAAAACTCCTGCATATTGAGAAGATTCTGGGGTGTGTTCTAGGGTGGAGTGAGGAGTTTGAAATAAGACAGGTTGGGATCTGCTGAGTGATCACTGGTGGCTGGAAACATATTGGCAAGGATTTCTGGCTCCCAGTTACAAAAGCAACCACAATTGGGACTTCCGGTTAGCGCCGGCGCTTAATGGCGGATCTCAACCGGAGCTCCGGGAGAGATCTGCTTCGTGGGTTCGGGTCCTGTCAGCTACGGCGAAGCGGGGACCCCTAAAAATCACAGGCGCGTTGCCTGTGAACTGGAGACTCGGCGGGCACCTTTGCGCCCCCCCGACGCTGCGAAATAGCCTTTTTAAAGGCTCCGGAGGAGCGGAGGGGTCTTGGAGCGGTGCTGAGAGTCGTCTTCACCCAGCCTGCGAAGCGAAGCCGCGTCGCCATTAGCGGAGAGCGCTGACTTCTTCCCGGGAAATTGGATTAAAAGAACAACTATCCGTGAGTAGGATTGACCGCTAAAAGATAATTGGACACTAAAAGTAAAGAAATTGGGCACCGAGACGGACAAGCACTAAAAAGGAAGTCTGCTTTCCGTTCTGTAGCAAGATCAAAGCGAAAGGCACTCTAGCTGTAACTGTTTGAGAGGAAACTTGCGGGATTTAAGAAATCCACCACCAAAGCAAAGAACTCCCCCCCCCCGAAGGCAGGAGGGGGGGGAAGAAGATTTTAAAAGTGTTTCCCTGCCAATTTAAAAGAATTGGATTAAGTATCGCTGCTCTTTAACCTGGGATCGGACTGCCGGAGAAAAGGAACCGGCTAAGGACTGTTGCTATAAGAAGTTAAAAAATATCTCAAATTGACTTTGGTTACTTCCAATTTGAAACACTGTTTCTGTGGTATTACAAAGTTACTTACAGGACACTATTGACTGGGATCCCCTTGAAAAAGGAAAGAAAAATTGAAAGGGACTAGGAAACTTTTATTCCTTCTTTTTTGAAGAGTGTGGGATTACTTTGAGAAGCATAGAACTGACTCTACGCCCCCTAGAGGACCTACAAATTGTTTCAGCAACAAGTGGAGTATAAAATTTGAGAACTTTGTTTGTGAGTTTCAAAGTCTGGGAATGACCTTGACTAAAAGACTTTGTTATGGCAGATGGTAAAGAGAAAGGGGAGTTACAAGAAACAACCTTGAGATCTGGCAGACAATACAAAATTGACACTTACATGCAAAGAAGGGCTTCTGTAACAGGAGCCTCTGGAACTATAGTGGCTGCAAAGCCAAAAGCGAAAGCAATGTCTACAGAAGAATCATTTGCTAAGGTATTGGAGAAGATAAATGACTCTTTGGAGGAACTAAAAAAGCAAGGTGCGGAGACTAAATTGCAAGTTGCTGAAACTAAAGTACAAGTTGCTGAAACAAATAAAAAAATTGAAGAAATCTCTGGGAAAATTGACCTAAATACTAAAAGTATAACTGACCTAGGGAATAAAGTGAACTCAAATGCAGAAGCAATTGGGAAATTATTGGAAGATTCATCTATAACACGAAAGATAGCCGAGGAAGCTAAGGAAATTGCAACTGCTGCGGAGGAAAAATTTCCACCAGTTTACAAGAAATTGGATGAATATGAACTGGCACTCTCTATGCAGGATATGCAACGCAAGGAGAGGAACCTGAGGATCAGACTTGTGCCGGAAAAGGAAGGAGAGAACTTGGTGGATGATTTGACAAAAGAATTTTCTGATTTTTGGAAGCAGGAGCTGAAGAAAGAAGATTTTAAGATAGAAAGTGCATTCAGATTGGGAATAAGACAGAAGAGAAATCGACCCAGAGATTGTCTTATTACCTTAAGATCAAAGGAGGAGCGAGATAAAATATTGAACCTGCACTACCAAACAGCCCTTCGAATTGAAGACTTTTTTATTGAGATCTTTAAAGACATCCCTAAGAGTATCTTGGACGCAAGAGGACATTATAAAGACCTGGTGACACTGCTGAAGAAGAACTACATACCATTCAGGTGGGAATTTCCCCAAGGCTTGTCTTTTAAATATAAGGGAAAGAAGAGAAGAATAAAGACTGTAAGTGATAAAGACAAGTTCTTGGGAGAACACGAAGAAGACCTACAGAAAGAGACATTTCCAGGACAAGGGCATCCATCACTGGACACGAACACGGTACCACCGACAGACGAGGAACAAAAACAGGGAGCCGTAGGAGGAAGGAGTAAATAATCCCATCATGGCTCTGCAACTTCTAACCTGGAATTGTAATGGCTTAAATATTCCCAGGAAGAGAAAAAATATATTTCATGCCTTAAAGAAAGACCAATTGGACTTGATTTGTCTACAAGAGACCCACGTGACAAGAGCACATAGAAAATTACTAGTAAATAAAAGACTGGGACAGGAATTTATATCTTCAGACAGAGTAAAAAAGAGAGGAGTGGTGATCTATGCAAAAGAAAAATTGCAACCGAAACAAATTTTTAAGGATGATCAAGGAAGATATTTGGCAATTGAAATTCAATCTCAAGGAGAGAAGTATTTGATAGTGGGAATCTATGCACCAAACGAAGGGAAAGCTGAATTTTTTAAGAAGTTGCATGAAATTTTGATGGACCATATGGATTACAACTTAATTTTGATGGGAGATATGAATGGAGTGGTTTCAACAAATATGGACAAGGCACAAAGACAGGTAATAACAAAAGATGGAAGACTACCAAAGACTTTTTTTGAAATGACTGACAATATGGACCTGATTGATATTTGGAGAACAAAACACCCATTAGAAAGAGAGGGAACCTTCTTTTCTGAAGCCAAAATGACATGGACAAGGATTGACCAAATCTGGGTGACTAGCAGTATGGCTCCGAATATAAAAAAAGTAGAAATCTGCCCAAAAACTTTCTCCGACCATAATGCTGTAAAGATGGTGATGAGGCAAACAACAACTGGTTCCTTCAGATGGAGAATGAATGACGCCTTATTTAGAGACGAGGAGATCTGCAAGAAGGCCCAAAAAACCTTGAAAGACTATTTTGAAATCAACTTAAGGTCTGAAGTAGAAAAAAGAATAGTATGGGACGCAAGCAAAGCCGTGATGAGAGGGTTTTTGATTCAGCAAAATACTTTAAAGAAGAGAAAGCAAAATGAGAAAAAGGAGAGAATTTTGGAAAAGATAAAAGAAGGGGAAAAACAATTAAGATCGAAGCCAAAATCCCAAGAGATTCTACGAGAAATCAAATTTCATCAAACACAATATATGGAATTGATGAATCAAGAATTAGAGTGGAGAATTAAACAAATGAGACAAAAGACTTTTGAATCTGCTGATAAATGTGGCAAGTTATTGGCTTGGCAAATAAAGAAGAGACAAAAACTCAACACGGTAACAAATATAGAAGTGGAAGGAAAAAACATAAGCAACCCAGCGGAAATTAGGAATTGTTTTCAGAACTACTTTAGACAACTTTACACACAAGGGCCGCAAAAAGAAATGGACATACAACAGTTCCTCGAGGAAAATGGGCTGAAAAAGGTTTCGCATGAAAGTAAGATAATATTGAACCAGGAGATATCAGCACAAGAAATAGAAGATGCCATTCAAGGCATGACGCTGGGCAAATCCCCTGGACCGGATGGACTGACTTCCAAATACTACAAAGTTTTGAAGGAAGGGTTGATACAACCTTTGAAGGAAGTCTGCAATGAGATTATGGAAGGGAAAAGGGCACCCGATACGTGGAGAGAGGCCTACATTACACTTATACCAAAGACAGAGACTGAAAAGACCCAACTTAAAAACTACCGACCCATCTCGTTATTGAATGTGGATTACAAAATCTTTGCTGATATTTTGGCAAAAAGACTGAAGAGAGTTTTGATGGAGGAGATTCACGGAGACCAAGCGGGCTTTCTCCCAAAAAGGCACTTGTCGAACAATGTAAGGAATATAATTGACATTTTGGAAAAGCTGGAAGTGAACATAAACACTAAAGCTGTTTTGATATTTGTGGATGCCGAGAAAGCCTTTGACAACATTTCTTGGAGTTTTATGTTGAAGAACCTCCGGGGGATGGGGGTAGGCCAAGGGTTTGAAAATGGTATAGGTGCAATATACTCTGAACAGAAAGCCAAACTAATTGTAAATAATGTGGTTACAGAAGAGTTCAAGATTGAAAAAGGGACACGCCAGGGGTGCCCTATCTCCCCATTACTTTTTATATCGGTCCTGGAGGTTTTGCTTAATATGATTAGGAGGGACCAGTTGGTTAAAGGGATCCAGGTCGGAGCTAAACAATATAAACTGAGAGCATTTGCAGATGACTTAGTACTTACACTGCAAGAGCCAGAAGCTAGCACGAAAAGAGTTTTGGAAATAATTCAAGAGTTTGGTCAAATGGCAGGATTTAAATTGAATAAGTCTAAGACAAAGGTTTTGGAGAAAAATTTGACACAGATAGAAAAGGAAAGGTTCCAGAATGAGACAGGGTTGACTGTGGTTAAAAAAGTGAAATATTTGGGTATAAATATGACAGCTAAAAATGTGAATTTGTTTAAAGATAATTATGAAAAAACTTGGAGAGAAGTGAAAAAAGATTTGGAGATTTGGTCCAACTTGAAGCTTTCCTTGTTAGGCCGTATTGCAGCTATAAAGATGAATGTATTGCCAAGAATGTTGTTTTTGTTCCAAGCATTGCAAATAATTGATAAAATGGATTGTTTCAAGAGGTGGCAAAAAGACATATCTAAATTTGTCTGGCAGGGCAAAAAGCCCAGAATTAAATTTAAGATACTAACGGATTCAAAGGAAAGAGGGGGGTTTGCCCTGCCAGACTTTAAACTTTACTATGAAGCGGCAGCTTTCTGCTGGCTGAAAGAATGGCTACTTCTTGAAAACACGGACATTTTGGATTTGGAAGGTTTTAATAACATTTTTGGGTGGCATGCATATTTGTGGTATGACAAGGTTAAAGCACATAAAAGTTTTAAAAATCATATTGTCAGAAAAGCACTACTAAATGTCTGGGACAGATATAAAGATTTGCTGGAAAATAAAACTCCAAGGTGGCTGTCGCCAATGGAAGCCAAGGCAGTTAAAAAGTTAAATATGGAGTCCAAGTGGCCAAGATACTGGGAAATTTTGGAAAAGGAAGGGGACAAATTGAGATTGCAGAGTTTTGAGAAATTAAAAGGGAAGGTGAGAGACTGGTTTCACTACCATCAAATTAATGAAGCGTTTAAACTGGACAGTAAAATTGGCTTCCAGGTGGAAAAATCAAAATTGGAGACAGAACTGTTAGAACCCAGTACTAAGAATTTGTCCAAAATGTACAATTTGCTGCTGAAATGGAATACACAAGATGAAACGGTTAAATCGGTTATGATTAAATGGGCTCAGGACATTGGTCATAATATTTTGTTTGCTGATTGGGAAAAGTTGTGGACCACCGGGATAAAATTTACGGCATGTAATGCCATAAGAGAAAACATTATGAAAATGATATATAGGTGGTACATAACCCCAGTCAAGCTTGCAAAGATTTACCATGTGCCTGACAACAAATGTTGGAAATGTAAAGAAACTGAAGGTACATTTTTTCATCTTTGGTGGACCTGCCCGAAGATTAAGGCATTCTGGGAAATGATCTATAATGAACTTAAAAAGGTATTTAAATATACTTTCCCCAAGAAACCAGAGGCCTTTCTCTTGGGTATTGTCGGCCAAGGGGTGTTAAAGACGGATATAACTTTCTTTATGTATGCTACAACAGCAGCTAGAATACTCATTGCGAAGTACTGGAAGACGCAAGAACTACCCACACTGGAAGAATGGCAGATGAAGGTGATAGACTATATGGGCTTGGCAGAAATGACGAGCAGAATCCGAAACCAGGGAAGAGAAGCAGCGCAAGAAGAATGGAAAAAATTCAAGGACTATTTAAAGAAATATCACAAAGTTAATGAAAGTTAGAATGATGTTGGACTGGAAAGTAAATGGTTACTATTAGCAATGGTTAAGACAAGGAAAACAAGGAAGAATAGTCTAAATTTAAATTAAAATAAGGGAAGATTTGCTGAACAATCGATAAGAATTTGGAATACAGAAAGGGGAGGCATGAGGAAGTCGGGGAAGATAGGATATGAAATTAGGATATGAAATGATACATGTTTTTTTGTTTTGTTTTTGTTTTTGTATGTTTATGTTTGTTGTATTGTGTTTATATGGAAAAATAAAAATATTTAAAAAAAAAAAAAAAAGCAACCACAATTGGGCTCGCCACATCCTACATCCTTGATTTTTAAAAAAGGTAAAGGACTTCTGACAGTTAAGTCCAGTCATGAACGACTCTGGGGTTGCAGTGCTCATCTTTACTGGCCAAGAGAGCCAACATTTGTCCACAGACAGTTTTTCCAGGTTATGTGGCCAGCATGACTAAGCCGCTTCTGGCGAACCAGAGCAGCGCACGGAAACACCGTTTACCTTCCCACCAGCGCGGTACCTATTTATCTACTTGCACTGGTGTGCTTTCGAACTGCTAGGTTGGCAGGAGCTGGGACCGAACAACAGGAGCTCACCCCGTTTCGGGGATTCGAATCGCCAACCTTCTGATCGGCAAGCCCTAGGCTCAGTGGTTTATACCACAGCGCCACCCACGTCCTTGATTAGGCTGTTAGAATCCCTGATCTCTTGTAACACAGATGGTGATGAATATCAGTACTTGTATGAATGGCCATAACCATGAATGGCTTATGGGAATGGCAGACCAAAGATGTCTGGCAAACGTGACATGAAGGCTGGCAACATTAACCCTGTCGTGAGGGAATCCCTTGCAGACGACCGCAATGCCTGGAGGCAATCTGTTAGGTTGAGCATCCATAGTAGTCACCAGAGGAGAAATGAGTGCTGGGAGGAGTGCAGAGAGAAGACATGATGCATCTGCAGCCACACAACTGCTAGTTTGCCCACAACTTCATCTGCCCCAACTGCAACAAAACATGTCCCTCCCGTATTGGTATCTATAGCCACAGTAAGAGCTGCTACCTTCCAAAAGTTTGACTTCACCCCCAACAGACAACAACATCAGACAACAATTAGGACTGGGGAGGCCCAGGTTACTTGGTATATTTCTATTTAAATAATCATAATTATTTCTAAGTTTGCATCTAATAGCCTGTGCAAATGTTATGCCAAGGTATGACCTTTGGGGTGGGGCAGAGATGTGCAAGTGGTCGGCACCTTAATTGAAATGTGCAGCAGTAGAGACAAGCCTCTGGGATTCTTCTTCTTCTTTGGCAATCACTCCTAGCTGAGGAAGATTGTCTCCCATAAATATGGTTTTAACAGTGAGTCTGTAAGTGATTGTGGAGGCCAATTCTGGATCCACACATCCTTCCACGGTGGGGGCATAGGTTTCCAGGCGGGAGTTGATGATGGTGGCTTAGGGCCCTCGTATTTACGGGATCGCCTCTCCTGGTATGCCCCGCAGAGGACCTTAAGGTCCATGAATAACCATAGTTTAGAAGTCCCGCGCCCCAAGGAAGTCAGACTATCCTCCACCAGGGCCAGGGCCTTTTCAGTGATGGTTCTGACCTGGTGGAATGCTCTGCCCCATGAGACTAGGGCCCTTCAGGATTTGACCTCCTTCCGTCGGGCCTGTAAGACAGAGCTATTCCACCTGGCCTTTAATTTGAATTCAGCCTGATCTTTAGTTTCCCTTCTCTTCCCTCCCCTTCCCCTTTTATGAAGATTACCTGCTCTGAGACCCCGCAGCTAATTCTTCCCTGGCCTCCTCGCTGGCCCAATTCAGCCAGCTAGCCCTGGTGATTATCTAATGCTTATTAGATGGATTACCACTAGATTGATTTCTGAACTTTGAATTTTATTGTTATTCATGTTTTTATACTGTATTTTATGCTGCTTTTACAATTAAGTGTTTTAAATTTGTTGTTAGCTGCCCTGAGACTGAGATTATTATTATTATTATTATTATTATTATTATTATTATTATTATATGATATTATGGTGAGGGTTTGCCAAGCGTGCCTTCCTCTTAGCACGTTTCTCCCTTTCGTCCTGAGTTCGAGTGTCTTCATGACACCTTTGGTAAAGGCTGTTCTCCAATTGGAGTGCTCGCAGGCCAGACCTCCTCCTGCTTCTGCAGCTGATAGACAAGCAGATGGTCAGATCCAAATGCGTTGGAGATCATGCGAACCACAGTCTGTATGATCTGCAGTTCCTCGCAGTGCAAACTTTCTGCAGAACAAAATCCCAAACAGCCTCTTAAGGCTTTGTAAAGAACAGCAGGTGGTGCCAAATCTCACTTCTTCTCACTAGCATGCAGACTTTCGCTCAGCTACCCTGCAGGATCAAGGAATCCTCTCTTAAATTAAATTTGCCTCATCAGCGACAACTCCTTAGAGGAGTTAACGTAGTCCGAAGACTATCTGCTCACCCCTATTAAGAAATGAAACTGTACTCAGTTGCTTTGAAACACTGGACACATTTGCGCATGCAGTGGAACTCTCTCTGCAGATTACAATGCCTACACAGATTAGATAGCATGCCCCTGAGCTATGTTAGCAGAGAGAGCTGTCGCACATTTTAAATTGCTTCCCCAACAAGGCTGAATGAGCCATTAGACTAATGCCAGTAGGATTTCCTCAGGCAGGTGTCCTTAGATTTGGGGTTACCTTCAGAATCATTTAAATGGGCGTTTCCTGAAAGTGACCTTAAATCACATCCATATTTTTTTTCTCTGTGTGCATTTTTGGCACATTCACTTCCACACCTTCCTGGTAGTTTAAGTCATTCCTTGCTATTCTGACACTTGCTGTCCACACCAATGGGCGAAGCTTGTCAGAATGTATCTGGAAGGTGTGGGTCTTTTGCTGTTGTACCCCTCAATCGCTCCTCCCCTACTCTCCATTGACATTTTTGTTTTGTTTTATTCTGGGCATGCACATGGGTATTTCTGTTCCTGTATGCACACACCTAAAAAACCCAACAACTCAGAGCAAATGTTACCAGCCTTCCAGTTATTGTGTTTCAGGGTGTGCAAAACAGAAGGGGGGGGGCAATACCCATTTCTATTTTGTTATGTGCTGAGTTGAATAGGATCCAAAATGCAGCAGTCTGATTGGTCCTTAGAACATTAGGATTCAGAATGCAGCAGTCTGATTGGCCCTAGAAGAATAGGATTCAGAATGCAGCAGTCTGATTGGTCCTTAGAACATTAGGATTCAGAATGCAGCAGTCTGATTGGCCCTAGAAGAATAGGATTCAGAATGCAGCAGTCTGATCGGTCCTAGAACAATAGGATCCAGAAAGCAGCAGTCTGATTGGTCCACAGGATTCACCCAATCCAGCTCCAGGTGGAAGTGAATCCGCAACCCAATTGGCCTACAGGTGAATCCCGGAATTAGCCAATCACGTGGGGCCCATTGTGTAAATAATGTATATAAAGCAGACATTCTGGGGGAACTTCCATTCCTCCTCACCACTATGAGCTGAATAAAGAGCATTAAATCCACTCTCGACTCCGAGTATATTTCATCTTTGTTTTCCATTTTCAACATGGAAGTCTTGTACAAGAGTGATATTTCCCTAACAAAGACTTACCAAAGTGTGATAAAGAGGTCTTGTGCAACTGTGTGGCTCCAAACCCTGATGGATATGCAATTGCTGGAAACTGCAAGACGGGGAAGTGCTCTTGTGCTCAGGTCCTGCTTCTGTGCTCACTGTGGGTATCTGCCTGGCCACTGTGATAGAAGGATGCTGGACTAGATGGGCCTGATCCAGCAGGGCTCTTTATACATATTAATTTGTTTTTAAGAAACCCCCAAGCCCAATGTATGACTGTATTACACTCTCCAAGGTAATCCCCCATATGATGACTGAGAGAATAGGTCCTCCTAAATGGAGTGAATTTCAATTCATAATGACTTCAGCATGCAATTAATTACTGGAAATGAGCACACTCCCAGCAACTGGGCCACCAGAAACAAAATGGCAAGCAGGTATCCACCATAGTGAGAAAGACTGTGACAGCTGACCTGTGTGTGCCTGCTCAGCCTACTCTCCATGTGCTGTTGATGGGCAGTTTCAAAGCCTCTGGTCTCCCTTTTCTTTACCGTTGGACTGGAGAATCCTTCAAGCAGAAGACTCCTTCAAATAGAGGGCTATCCTCTAAAGCAGGGTTTCCCAAACTTGGGTCTCCAGCTGTTTTTGGACTACAATTCCCATCATCCATGACCACTGGTCCTGCTAGCTAGGGATGATGAGAGTTGTAGTCCAACAGTAGCTGGAGACCCAAGTTTGGGAAGCCCTGCTCTAAAGTCAGGCACATGGCTACCCTTGCTATTGTTCCTCAGTGACTGGAGTTGAGAAGCACGCGGCTTCTGTTCCTGGAGGTACTATAGCCTGCACCTCACTGTATTTGCCTAATCCCCTTTAAAGCCATCAAAGTTGGTGTCTATATTGCAGCATCTTCATTTCAAGCTTCAGCACGTAATTTCAGCTTTTACCTCTACCTTTAGCAGAATTCCATGTTCTTCATGAGCTTAACATGGGGATATATTTATTTGCAAAGTAAACAAAGCAAAGCAAACCCTTCTCTCCTCTAAATCAAGAGAAGGTGGGGAAAGGACTCTAAAGCTCCCAAATCTCTTCAAATCCCCTTTGCAGGACGCAATATTTCTCACAGTGAGTTCTTTTGGTTAATTTTTTTCCATTGACAAAATCCGCTGCAAAACAACACCACTGCATGGAAATAAAGTATTCTCTGGACTCAGCAAGGATCAAGAGCTCCCTCTGAAAAACAAATTATGTTGAACATTTCTTGAAGGTGTCTTGTAGTTGTGCTTGTGTTAAATAAATGTCAACAAGACAAAGATAAAACTGTTTTTTTTCCTGGAATTGTTCCCAAGGCTGGACTTGAGTTGGATGGCATAGAACAGACTTCCTCAACCTCAGCCCTCCAGATGTTTTGAGACTACAATTCCCATCATCCCTGACCACTGGTCCTGTTAGCTAGGGATCATGGGAGCTGTAGGTAAAAAACATCTGGAGGACCGAGGTTGAGGAAGCCTGGCATAGAGGGTTTTAAATTCCAGTGACAGCCACTTCTAAAAACGAATGATGTACTAAAATGGCCAGGAAGAAAAGACAGCCTTCCTCAAAGTGATACACGTCAGATGTTTTGAACTCCAACTCCATCAACCCCAGCCAACACGGTGGTTGGATGAGTTGTAATCCCACAACACCTGGAAAGCCACCAGTTCCCCACCCCTGGTTTTCCTTGCCTGACCTGTCTCCATGGGGTCTCAGAGGTCCTTTTAACCCATAATGTTGGTGGGGTTTGAACGTCTGACCCTGTGCATGCAAAACACACCACTGAACTATGGGCATGGGAAGGCCTGGTTTATCTCTTGGAGCTTTTCTTCTCTCATCTGATACTTCTAGACTTGCCAAATATCAAGTGTTGGTGTGCTGAGCCAAACGTCCATAGCAGCATAGAAACTGTCAGGCACAGTCTTCCGCAAAGGTCTTATTTTTCTGGCCTCATATGTCCATCACCCTCCTGAATCTCTGCTGTTGTTGGGCTCAGTGCTCCCTAAACTCTCTCTGCTGCCCCTGTTTAGCTATGGCCATAGATGAAGGATAGCCCTTGTATTTAAGGCCCCAACCATAATGTTACCTCAGTCATTTTGGTGAATAAATTAATGATAGGGACTTGCTCCAAGGTGCCCTTCACTCTCTCTGCCTGCTGCCTTCCGATACCTATTCCTTTTTTTTATTATTGCTTCCATGTGCCAACATAAAACTGGGGACTGTAAAGCTAGAACATAGGAAGCTCCCTTCTATCAAGTCAGACCATTGGCCCGTCTAGCTCAGTATTGTCTAGTCTAATTGGCAGTGGTTTACCAGGGTTTTAGGCAGGAATATGCCCAAGTCCTGTCTGGACACACCTGGGACTGAACCCGGGTCTTTCTGCATGCAAGGCAGATGCTCAGCTACAGTTTAATTTCTAAAGAAGAGGGAGCAGTGTTCACATGTGGAGGACACGGTACTGAGATAACCCATTCTAGCTAATCTTGGCAAGACTCAGCTTTATTTATTTTGATTTATTTTGCAGCCCATATCAAGGCCTTGGCATTCATTTCGGCGCCAGAGACAGTGGGAGAAGAAAAAAACACACCTCCATGTGAAATTGGTCTCTTGCGACTTCTGCTCTTCTTAACCAAAGCTGGTGTTTACTGAAGGAGGATGATGGGCAATCAGCAACCCTGTGATCTCACTCCAAGGCCGATACAAGATGTTTGCATTAATCCAAAGGAATCCAAAACACAGGACAATTCTGGAACCTAGAAACACAAACTTTTGCCCAAAGAATTCAAACAGTGCCTGTACAAGGGCAGCCAAAAGCTTTCAGTTGCTCAGAAACCAGACTTTGCTGCAGGATTCCTGGAAGTTCATTGAATCCCCTGCACACCAGCAGAAGAATGTCATTGCCAGACTTCCCATTGGTTCATAGAACGACCACTGTCTTTACGGATGCAGCAAGCAGCGTGGATTGAGGGCAAGACTTTACCCTGGTGTGGTGTCAGACCTTGGATCTGACACTGAAGCTCTTTAGCAGGACTGGTGAAGTTCAAGAACCTCAATGTGGCATGTTTATGCTTGATTCAAGACCCTTAGCTTGCCCAGTTATCCCAGGTACAGAAGTTAGGTGAGCTACATATCTGTTTCACCCAGAACTTGCCTGGGATACATCTTTAGCTTCACAAATGAGAGGAGAAGTAGTGGTTGGTGAGGCAGCTCTGCATCCCATCACTGCCATCACTGTGGTGAGGCTGGTGTGGTGAAAATGCACACTGGATTGGCTCCATTAGTGCATTTGCACTGCACCACCCAAGACAGCTTCTCACCCTTCCCAGTACACCACAGAGCTAGCACACCAGGCCCCAGCATCTGCCCCGTCATGAGGACAAAACGAGGGGCTGTATCCTCATGCTTTGGACTGAATGAAATCTACACAGAGAATGGCCTTCTCAAATGCCTCCCACACCAGCCTGCTCCATTCCAAAGGGCTGCCCTAAAGAGGAATGATGGAAATTAGTCACGATGAATAAATCTGCAGAGGACTGAAAAACATAAAGAGCCAGAGAGCAGCTACAGCCAAAAGCCAAAAGCACAGCAGGTTTACAAACAGTGCAGTCCTATGCAGTGGTACCTCGGGTTACATACGCTTCAGGTTACATACGCTTCAGGTTACAGACTCTGCTAACCCAGAAATATTACTTCGGGTTAAGAACTTAGCTTCAGGATGAGAACATAAATCGTGCTCCGACGGCGCAGCGGCAGCAAGAGGCCCCATTAGCTAAAGTGGTGCTTCAGGTTAAGAACAGTTTCAGGTTAAGAACAGACCTCCAGAATGAATTAAGTTCTTAACCCGAGGTACATATCTATGCATTCAGCTTATTTCTTTATTTCATTTCTATCCAACCTTTTTCTCCACGGAGCTCAAGGTGGCATACATGGTTCTTCCCCTCATTTAATCACCTCAGCAACAACCCTGTGAGGTAGGCTAGGCTGAGAGGTAGTGACTGGCTCAAGGCCACGCAGTGAGTTTCATGGCCATGTGGGGATTCGAACCCCAGTCTCCCAGGTCCTAACCTGAAACTCTAACCACTACACTACACTGGCTCTCTGGCTTGGCTGGTTCCCTGGGGCTTACTCCCAGGAAAGCATGCACAGGATTGCAGCCAAAATCATGTATGTTTCATAACACTAGGTCCTCATCGGGATGAGTTTAGATAAGAATCTTGAAAGATTGGGGCTTAAAGGGAAAATAAAATACCAGCGAGCAAACAAGCAACGGAATGCAATCTAGCTATTTATAGGGCAGTGCCTAGAGAGAGGCGCGTTGTAAATCAGTTTAGGCCTCGTGGATGGCAGGAACTGTATAAAATGTCATTCCCCCCCCCCCTTTTAATTTACTATCTGCCACCGCCAGCTGGGCATAGAAATCTATGTCAAAAGGAAAATCTGCCTCTGTGGTGGGATCAGAGAGATGCTATGCTATAAATATGACGGCACATTTTCCCGTTTGTCATGACAAATACAGAAGGGTTTGTCAGGATGTCGGAATGTTTGCTTGGGTCGCTTCCCGGTGACATAACCCGGCCCCTATTACAGCTTCAGTGTAATAGTTAATAACAGTCGCACATGGATGAGGTTTTGGAGGATCTGCACTGGAAGCGGACCAAGGTCAGCAGCTTGCTCTGTGCTGGAGCAACGATCCACTCAGCAGCCACCATTAGCAGAACCTCCCCCATCTCCACCATTGCCTAGCCATGTCAAAAGGCAAGCTCCAAAACTTGCCTTCCTTCTAAGTTGCCACCCAACAGCCCTCACAATTCTGCCCTAGAGCCTCACCAGGCGCTGCTCTTTGTGTAGTGATGGAGATCCTGTGCCCCGCCAGCTCTTGTTGGACTACAGCTCCCATCAGCCCAGCCAGCATGTCTGATGGAGGGGGATGATGGGAGTTGTAGTCCAGTAACACCTGGAAGACGAGAGGTTCCCCCGCTATTGCAATAAGAGGCGCTGCAGTAACATCTGGCAGCATGTGAGTACTGGGTGAACAGAGTTAATTATGAGACATGTGTAGATGGCATCAGAGACACATGTACTACTAGAGACCACTTCTGAACGCACTCTCTGATATTGTGCTGTGAAGAGCAGTCCCATGTCTCTAAGAAGAGCCTTGCTGCATCAGACCAATGATTAACTCAGCAGGTGGGGAGCCTGATCTGGCCACAGGGCCAAGTCATTATCTCTCCTGGCCCTCATTGGCTCAATATGGGTAGAGGTGGGTAGGGGTGCCCCCCTGTCAACCACTAGAGGTCACATTGACACCAACTGATGATCACCAGGACCAGAATCCATGTTCTGAAGTACCACCGTTCAGCAGGTTTGCACCTACCCACCTGTCAGTGGATCTGCAGTGACTTCAGGCCTGCTTTCTGGAGGGACTGGTTGCACAACCAATTTTCCCCATGGGGAAATTGCTTCACATCCAGTTCAGCCAATCAGCCAATTCTCCTTGCTCTACACTTGATGTCAGGTTTGTGGGAGATAGGCAGTCAAATCTAATAATGCATATTCTTGCTCGTTAGCATGTGAAGAGGTTAGAACCATAGAGCTGTATCGCAGATAGGCAGACTCAGCCCATAGAAATGTAATGCATAGAAAAGGCTCTGTGTGATGTCATTTCCCCTTCTCTCCTGGGAGGGAAGAAGCAAAAGAAGTATTTCCTGTTCCTTCTTCCTTTTTCTCTCTTTAGCCAGGACATGCCTCCGATTGCTCCAGCACCAGGCACGTGCCTGAAGCTTTTTTTCCCTTCTTTTTTTTGCTGTGAACACATGTATTTTACCTGTATTTATTTTCAGTGCTGTTGCTGCTAAGGATGAATGTTTGACTATGAATAAGTCATATATTTTAGAATTACTTTTCAGTTTGTAGCCTGTTTCTTTGATAAATGGGGTAACAAAGGGAGAGATCAACTCAACAGCTAATTCCTATGCTTTCAATTAAACTGCCTAAGATGGGATTTAAACTTGACTCAGCCTCACGCTTTTAAACACAAGCAGCAAGCTGATCCTTTTGTCTGTTAACCCACACACGTGAGTCTGTAGGGAGATAAAATATAGTTAATTATATTCCCTCATCTACCCTATCAAAGTATGGGACAGGTGGGTGCAGTTTGGTGAGAAACAGCCTCACAGGCAACAGTGGGACCCACACCAAGGCTCATGTGGCCCTCAGGCAAAGTTTCCCCACCTTAGTCTACCTAATCCTGCATCATAGGATCATAGAGTTGGAAGATGCATGGGCCTCTTTTGCCCAAGGTGGGTCTTGAACCCGTGACCCTTAGATTAAGAGTCATATGCTGTGCCAACTGAGCCATTCAATCCTCTTTCAGAAAGCAACACGACAGATGCCTATGGAAAGTCTGGAAGCAAGGCATGCTCTGGTGCCATCAGAGAAGATGGGGGGGGGGCGTAGACGTCCAGGCTCCCAGTCTACAAAATGACCAGGAGGTTCCCTCAAAAGCAATGCTGGATCATCACATTTTGAAATAAGTAAAGCATTAACGCATTGCCATCTAATAAGGGTACCCCCACTTAAAAAAACAACGAGAATCTAAAATGGTCAGAACTGTGCCTCTGAGGTCAGGAATGCACTAGCCTTGCTTCTGCCTCCCCAGTGATTGGGATTCAGAGACAGGGTGACTGATCCTGGATGTATGTTGCATGCAAAGCCGTCATGACTAATAGTCACCGATAGCCTTGTCCTCCATGAATGTGCCTAATCCCCCATAAAAGATTTATTTGGAATGGCCTGAAATCAACCCCTTAGCCGGGCTCTCTTATTTGGCAGGGTGCTCTACACAAGCAAGAAATCCACCTCCTTCTACATGATTATTATGAGCTCTTCTGAATCGACCCTCACAAGCAGCCCTTGGACGGCAGAGGAAAAACAGGACGCATCTTGACTTCAGAATTTAGAGCCTGACAGGGCGATCTATGACGTCAAAAGTAATGAGAGAATTGCCCCACCTGTGCAGCGCAAGCTGGAAAACAAATTCTCTGGCCAAAGGCTAGCAATGTGGTTCCACTGTTTTCACCCTTCTGTTCCCGAGAAGGCAGAGAGATGGGATTTGTCTGCGAGGCTAAATCTGATTGGAGCACTTTAGAAAGCTAAAAATAAACCGCACCTGTTTCAAAGTCATTGGGAGATATTGCTGTTTCACTCAGATGCCTCCTTTGATCGCCACATTTTGGGAAGGAGCTGTTTTCCCACATAGTTCCACTCTGTGCGTGCCTAGGTGCTAAATGTTTGACCTGCCGTCCCCACCCCAAACGCAGTGACATTGGCCTTGGCCTGTGTGCGAAGTTGATCCGTACACAGAGTCCAACAAAAAGTACAAGAAGACTTACTGGAGCTGTGTTGTGTTTACGACGCCACAAGAAAGTGGGATTAAATTATTAAGAGTGACAGCTCAGGAGAATCATGCTTGCCTCTGTTTAATCTTCCACGTAGGATGATATAACTAAGCCAAGGGCAGGGAATAGTACATGCCACAGAAGTTCTCAAGCTCTCCTCACAGATCACCGCTAGTCTGCAAGTTCCATTCAGATGGTCTGTGGAAAGATGGCAGAACAGTCAAGAGCTTCTGCACTTGGTCTGGCAAATGGAGATGGAGTCCATTTTGAGGGAGGCCAGATATATCAAGTCCCTGGCCCAGTACCCCAGAAGTTCCTATTGCAGTGCTGGTGCAATCTACGGTTTCCCCCTTAAACAACTGCCACTTAAATGGGCCTTCTCAGCAGCCTGGCCTAAGGTCTGTGATTTTCACAAGATGGAGATGATGAAGATCCTAGCATGGAAAACTAATTACTTGCTCTGTCAAGACTCCAACCATTTCCAAGTGGAAAAGGAAACACTTGACAGCTGCTTGTAGATCGGGACCTGATTTTTATTAGGGATGGGACACCATAAAGATCTCAGTGTTAGGAACGATCCACACAGAGTAGCCTATTTCCCATCTCATTCCTTGACCACGATTTGACACAAGTTTATTCACAAACGTACACAGTCTGTTAAAATACAAACCATTGCAACTGTGCGGTTGCATATTCTACAAAGTAGTCTCCTTTGCAGAAAGGGTAATATAGAAATAATAATGTAATAAATAAACCAAGTAATGCCTGCATAATGCAATGCATGCAGAAAAGGGGGGCTGCCAAATGTTTCAAACCAGACTTCATTTTCCTTATGAAGTTAATGGCCCTATCTTGGAGGCTGGGTTATATTTATCTTTGCATAACTGAAGAGTAAGAGACTGGTTGCCACAGACGCTGCTGGAAGCAGTGTAGAAGGGCCTCTGCCTTCCTAACACCTTTCCTTGTATATTTCACTTCACTTTCAGGATGCCAGCAGTTGGTTTTGGCTCCTTCAGAGAGCTAAGTACAATTTAACTGGGCATTCCTCCATTGTGATTAGTCACAACTGTCCCCCTGTGTTTGTCCTCGGGCAAGGTGCATAAAAGACATACGTTACAAGGAAGGGGATATGCTGTTTGCCGCTGGCTTAAGGTTTTTGTCTTGTTTCGCTCCAAGCTCCAAATATTACTAAATTTAAATTGGGGGCAGCCAATGGGGCACTCTACAAATATTGTTGGACTCCAGCTACCATCAACCCCAGTCAGCACGGTCAATGGTCAGGAATGATGGGAGTTGTAGTCTAGCAATCTCTGGAAGTTCACAGGTCCACCATACCTGCTTAAAAGGGTCTAGAAGAGTGACAAGCAAACCCCACCCTCTTATTGTGAGATGCTTCTCTGATTTTATCAGATGCATATGCCTGGTCCAACCTGGGATTTGTTGGACTACAAATCCTATCATCCCTGACCATTGGCTATGCTCATTGAGGTTAATGGGAGTTGGAAGCTAGCAGCATCTGGAGAATGCTGGGTTGGGGTAGAAATATAGATTGGTCCAGAAGTGAAAAGAAGAATTAAAAGACCCTTGCTTCAGTGAAAGGTGACTTCTTAGTTACAATGCCCACCAACATCCACTTCATCATCCCATAACAGTTATTTCTCTTTCTCAATTTTCACACACTTCAAATAATTATAATGGTTTTCAAAGTATTTAATAATAGTCTCTTAGAGTTAAGATGTATGGATCTCACACCACTGACTTTATATTTACCAGGTTCATATGGTTGCTTCATCCAATGAGTTTTATTCAACCTGCCTTTACTCAGAGTAGACCTATTGAAAGTAGATGGTCACAACTAACTTGGGCCCGTTAATTTCAATGGATCCACTCTGAGTAAAAGTTATTTGAATACAACCCAATATATTGTCCATCTCTAAGTGCATTCTACACTAACCCAGATATTAATTTAAGTGGACCAAAATCACATCCTAACAAGCTGATCATCTGCACCAACAAATGTAATGTGTGAATACGTTGATCAAGGTTTAGCTCTTGAATATGTGAACTAATAATAAGGAACATAGTGATACTCTGAGCATACGCAGAAAGCATTCCCCACACTGCTGCCTAACCACATTCATCTACCCCAAATCAAGGAATAATTCCCAGATTAGGTTTGAGCACGGACAACACCCACCTCCTTTTTATTTTTAATTAATTAGACTTTGCCAGTAGATGGCACCTGTTTCTTTGGAGATCAGAGAGTAGAACTTGTTTTGCATATACAGTACGGACGGGCTTCTCATTCAAATCCTTGCATGCTTCTCTTCGCATTAGTCAAACTGAGCTCTGCGTAGATGCAACCTGCATCCTATTTTTATTCTGACCCAACCACAACATACCCTTTGAATCCCAGCTAGTCTCCTTCAATGAACTGCTTTCTCTACAGCTCTTAGAGAATCTAAGACAGATATCAGCTCTTAATACTTTTGTGACTGGCCTGCTTCCTTCCTGATGTTAAAAAAAGGATTCAAGAGGACTTGGCTAATACTCTATCCAATTTAAGAAGAGGATTTAATGACCCAGTTTTATTACTTACCGGCTCCAGGCTGGATCTGAAAACTGTGTCAAAATCCATGATTGGCTCAGACCAAAATAAATGGAAACAAAAACATTTACGGGGGCGGGAAAGCTATTCTTTTTTTTTGCGTGTGAATGTTTTGGTCCCACTCTAGATTTTTATGCCAACACAAAAATAGATATATCATTTTTGCTGATGAATAAGGTTTTCTTCTCCTGTTCATCTCCACTGTAAGGTCACTCATTATGTTCAGTAGTTTGAGAGCTCAATTCATTTAAAGGTATTAGCATCCACGTATTAAATTTAACCATGTCTCAGAAACGATGCTGTGCTAAAATCCATCCTCCAGTTTCTCCTCCTCATTGGCAGGGTGCATTAGAATTCCGTCACAATGATGGTAGGCCCAGGGCTTAGTTTACCTTCTTGGTAGCGGAGGGTAGAATATTTTCCCTCCCTTTCCACTCCACATTTCTGCAGCCTTCCTGGTTGCCTGTGTCTCCTAATCTGAATCAGTCCCATGTTGTCTTCCCCCCGGGTTTTAAGATTGTTTCACATCTTCAGGCACCAAACAAATACATTTCTTTCTCACCAAGCCTTTGACATTCAGTTACCTGTAGACGACTTGTGCTTGTTTACACAGTGTAAGTTGCTTTGAATGACCTGGGTTTTAAAAAAAAAAGCCAACAAATTTATAAACAACAGCAATAAAGACAGGGAGACTGGTTACCATAAACCTGAAATTGGTGCACTCATTGACTTTGTTTTCAAGGGAAGTATTTCCTTTTACCTGTTGTTGTTTTTTTTAAAAAAACCCCATTAAAAAATACTGATTCCTTTAAAAGTAAAAAGACTTCACATTTTAGAAGAAGAAGGAGGAGGAAAAAACCCCAATAAAGATTATCTTGAAAAAAATAAAAATAAAAACGAAGATGAAATGAGGCTCTCTCTAACTTACAACATGAAGGATACTTTTAACAGACTCACTGCAAGAAAGAAGAAGAAGAAGAAGAAGAAGAAGAAGAAGAAGAAGAAGAAGAAGAAGAAGAAGAAGAAGACGACGACATAGGGATGACATAGGGTTTTCAGGAAGTTCAGGCACTTGGGAAGGTTGCTGAATGCAGACCACCAAAGAGATTATTTGTAGATTATATGAAAGGACAGTTACAAACATCCCTTAGTCCTCTTGAAAGTAAGGTAAGCACAAAATCCCACACCCCAACCATGAAAATTTCACCAATTTCTTCTTTCCCCATTGATAATTTGGAATGCAATTTCTTTTCTCATTAGTTGATGGAGAATAGCGAAGGGAAAAAATGCTGAAGAATGTTTTGGCACAGCAATACTCAGAAATGTCTACTCCACTTACTTGGTTGCGGCTACCCCCCCACTTCCGCAGTATTAAAGCTCAGGAATGCTGTTGTGTTTTTTTCTAAGATCAGTTGCTAAATTCCTGTGTTATAAAACGGTTGCTTTCTTTCAGAGGCTGTTCTGACTGGGTGATTGAAAAGTTTACAGGAAGATTAAAAGTTCAGCCCAGGAGCCTGGTAGTTGGGGGGAAATGAAACCTAAAGATTTAAGGAGAAAGGAGAAGCTTAATAGGCTTGGGGAAGTGAAACAGAAGCACTCGGTTAGGTCAGCTAAACAAATGAAGAAATGAAGGCGTTTTAACAGAGGAGAAAGTTAAGAGGGCCCAGTTGGAGCACTGTAGCAGAAAGGAGCCAGGACAAGGACACAACTAGACCCAGAAGCTGCTCCAAGGGATGCAAATTGAGAAGTACTGGCTTGGTTGGGGACATAGTCTAGTCTGGATGCATTTTCCAGTGTTATTTTTATTTGCTTTTATAGGTAATGGTTCAATCTGTTTTTAAAATACATTTTTTAGAATTTTCAAAACTTATTAGTTAAGACAGGGAACACTTTCAAATGCCCTGTTTATTGAACATTTGTTCCGATTTGTTTACAAGGAGTTTAGATGCCACGGGCTGCATCAAAGCAAATGTTTGCCCCACACTTTCCAGTGCACGTCCCTGGTGCTTCCCTTTCTGCAAGAAGTCTGATCTTTTGGGGAAGCAGGTTTGTTTCAGGAGACCTCCCAGCTCACTATAACTGCACAACCAAAATTTGACAGGATGTGATTGAATCCCGCTCAAAAACAGCGACAGTCTGGAAGTGCTGATAGTTTGGTTTTAGACCTGTCCGGGGATTTCTTACTCACCCCGTATCTAATGGCTTTACCATTCTACCCAGTATAGGGAGTGGGTTGGGCCAAACAAAAGCCAAAGGTTTAAGTGTTGTTTAGTTTGGCAGCCAGAAATGAGAGAGACCTAGCAATGAAGTGAACAAGAAAGGGAGAGACTGGTTTGCTCCCCTTCCTTCCGCCTTATGGTGCAGGCACGATGTATTTTGATTGGCTAAGAGAGTCAGTGCTAGCTTCACTAAAGTAGTTCAAATTACCTCCCTCTGCATCCTTTATTATCATTGTTTGCTTGCTTGCTTGCTTATTGCTTGCATATTGACTAACAAAGCGAACAAGGTCTTTAATGACAGAAATGACTGGAATTACAAAGCAAAGCAAATTTCTTCCATACCCTTATGATAAGGTTACCAGATTTTTTTCAATGAATCTGGGAACACTTTTCAACTTGGATTTTGTATGGGGACTGATTTGTAAATCCAAGGGCTGTCCCCAGGAAACGGGGACGTCTGGTAACCTTACCTTATGAGCCAAAGAAGAACTGAGAAAGAAATGGTGGCACGGACTGTGAGTGGGTCACTGAATGAGGCCTGCAATCCCTCCATCGAGGCAAAGGTCACATATATGCGGAAATAAACCATATATCCTAAAGATGCCACAGTCTCCGCTGTGCCACATTCCAAAAGGAAACATGAACCCTGGGTATGGGCCTGGAACCCCCGGAATCTTGCACCACTCAGAGACTGGGGTGGCGTGCAACAATATATTTGATACAATTTAGTGTGTGTTTTGGTTTTTTTAGACCAAAAGCAAAATGAAACAACTCACACCCTACCTTTAATTGCTTGAAAGCACAGGCAGTCCTATGAATCTCTAATTAGAAGTAAGTTCCAGGAGATCCACAGTGCCTACCTTTCCTGCCTCATCATCCACCAAGAACTGACCACTTCATTTCCCCCACTCTCTCCAAGGCCCTTTTAAGGCTGGTTCACTCACTCATGCATTGCAGTGCGTTTAACTTGATCTCTGAGCCCTGGCCTGTGAGGGAAGCTCACTGACCTGTGTATTCCCCAAGGTCCATTGTCCACAACACAGAGGCCCACCCGTAAATTTCCCATAACCCTGGGGTGGGCCTTCATGTACCCCTTAGGAATAGCTGCTTTCTGCAGTAGTCTTTGCCTCAGGAAGTAGCAGCTTCTGTAAATTAACCTTGTCAAATTGGGACCATCATGTTATGAACAAACAGATCGTCAATTCTTGGAAAGAGCTATTCCAGACTGCTATATTTAAACTGTTCTCTGGATTATTTCTGATACAGTGAAACGGGGGGAGTCTAGGCCTCCTCCCAAAGTACATTTTCATCTTGGCTAGATATGTCCCTTCTTATGCATTTTTGGAGGACATTGCCATCCGCCCTTGAATGTTGTGCCCAGAATTATGATGGGCTAAACAAGCAGTTGCTTTCAAGGGAACAATTGCAATGCATAGCGGCAGTCCATGTGCTAATCTGCACTGCATGTGGGGAGAAAAGCCGGCTGTGAGAGTGGGAGACTTTCTGAATCCCATTTGCTCACCTGAGTTCCCGCACTGTCTCTTCGGTGCCTCACATCACTTTTCACATTCTTATTTTACACCGAGAACAGAAGCACAGATGGTCATGTTGGGCCATTAAAAGGAGGAAGAAGAGGAAGAGGAGGACAGTAGAGCAATAACATACATTAGGACCAGCCACAACACCAGAAAACAGAACATGTTGTGCATGAAGGCAGTTTATTTGTATTCCAATTTATTCATTTTTGGTTGACACCTTTGATTGAGAAGATAGCAGGGGCTGCCCATTCCATTTTGCCGCCTGAGGTGAAGTGGCAAAGTGCTGCTCCCCATGCTGCCCTCCTTCCACCAAAGCCTTGCTTACTGGGGTCATGTGGCAGTGGCTTCGGGGTTCTAGTGGTGGCCCCTTTGCCACAGGAGAAGTGGCGGCAGGTTCTGTTTTCCAGCGAGATGGTGCCAGAATCCAGAAGCCAAAGCTGCAGCCGTTTCTTTGGCGGGGGTGGGGGTAGAGTGGCCAGAAGGTGCCTATGGTGGTACCAGAGAAGTGGCAGCAGTGGTAAGATAAAACCCATGAAATCTTGAGCTCTCACAAGATTTCACGGGTCTCCCATGAGGTCTTGCTAGAAGTGAGGGTGCCGTCCCGTTGGGATTCCGCTGCCCAAGGCAGCTGCTTCATGAGCAGGCCAGCCCTAAAAGAGAGTTAAGCAATAAATAAATAAATGAAGAAAGAAAGAAAAGAAAGTTCAGATGTTGGGCAGCTGATGAACACCTCTACTTTCAAGGCTGCTTTGTCTCTGCTGGCACATGAGATTATTTAATCTCAAGAATGACAGTCCAAACCTCTTTATAATCACAGACCTTCCGTTCCCCTTCTCAATAAGATCTAAGTAGCATTGCATTGCAGGCATTTGAACATGATAGAAGAAATGGAGAGGTTCATTTGTACCTCCACCCAAAAGGTCATGGAGACTCAAGGAATCACCTGTCCATGTTGCGGTTTTTCTTTTGTTCATCCTCTCTGGAACAGTCTCAATGTGATTTCCTTTGCCTTCTGCCAAACTTTTGGGAGTTTGCAACAAAGGTGAATTAGCCAAGTGACAGCAAGTTCATGCACTGTTTTTCACGACATCCATTTTGGCCCCAGGTCAGCTGTAATCGTAGGTTGGTCCTTGAAGAGGGCACCACCTATTGTGTCACTTTCCAGGGTTTAAGGGATATCTTTCTCTGTTAGCTCTTTCCTGGGGATGAATATTCTTATGAAGTGTGGCTAATTCACGCAATCATATATTTTTTTGGGGGGGGGAATCAGCTGGCTTTTTCAGTAGTTCACTTGCACTTGTGGAACACCCTGGGAACAGCTTCGACTGGCCTCCTAAACCAGGTGACTGGTTTGAGACCTAAATGCGTCTCAAACCCTCTGTAAGTTAGGGGAACCCATGCAAAGATGGACTCCAGCAGATTGAGAGGATGAGATCAATAGTGGATCCAATGGTCAAGAAGGCAGTTTCTGCACATACTGTATAGGGAATGGGGCTCGAGCAGATGGGGCTCGTCAACCTGGAAAGGTAGCCCATCTAGGGGGAGAAAAACTCTTATCCTAAACCTCCGCAGCCTTGCAGGATATCTTTGGGAGAAGAAAAAGCTAAGGTGTAAACCCTACACAAATCCGAAGTGGAGTCCCTTAAATAGTTGGATGGTACCTTATACACCTCCTTCTGGCAACTCCTGCAGCAAAGCTGGTGCCAAACGTATTGCTCTGCTTTCCTTTTGACCACATCCAAAGGGGGTCTTGTTTTCTGGGCAGCCCAATACCTCTGCCCAGGCTTATGCCCCGGAGACGTCACTTCAGTGCTGCTAATGCAGTGGTTTGACTTCACCCCTGGAGGCGCACTCCACTGTCTCTCAAGACAGACAGATGCCAGCAACAACAACTTTGCATATCAAGCCCATAGTGGGAGCTTCAGTCCTGCAGCTTTAATCTTCCTTTGCTTACAAAGATACCCTCCAGAAGAAAGATTGTTCTTGGCCTCCATGACTGGTGGAGAACGCCATGTGCTCAAGCACAGCAGCCATCTAGTTAATAATCTCAAAAAAACCGAGCATTGCTCTCATTCCTGTTTTCCCTGCAGTAATGAGCAGGAGATTCAGGCGGAAGCTTGCTCCATGCAAAATTCGACAGCTGCCCTAATGGTTCACCAGAGGACATTCGAGGCAACTGTCAACATGGCTGTCATTATGCTTGGACTTTGCCTTCCCAGGCAACAAGCAACTATAGCAAGAACAAAAATAACTCCCTAATGCAGAGGGGATATCAGGCCAACTATTGGGGTGCGGGAGGGGGGCTGCCTTCCATTTTTAAAGGCAGAATTACAATATAATTGAATAGCGTGCTGTATGAAGATGCAAAGCTGCTTTTTCCTGACTCAGTTCCTTGGTCCATCTTGCCTGTTCTGACTGGTGGGGGTTGTCCACAGTCTTAAGCAGAGGCCTTTTCCACCACAGCTTCCCAAACCTTCGACTCGAGATGTCCTGGGACCGTTGCATACAAAGCAAATGTTCTACCATCAAGCTGCAGTTTTCTCCCGAACCTTACAGAGGGTTTTCTCAAAGGAAACACAGGTGATCTTTACATCGATTGGTGGAATGCATAAAATATAGCTGGGACTTAAGCTCAATGGAACCTCATTCACTTACTCTGGAATCCAACTCATTCGCTCTTCCTTTTGTTTCAGGGACTTTATTTAAGATTCAGCTACACAAGCATAGGCATTTAAGAACATAATAGCCCCAATATAATGTATTCTTATTGTTATTTCCATCAATATATGCATTTAAATGCACCTACTCTATTGGTACATGCTACTTGGATGTTGCCAATTGCAAGATTTGGATAAGCACAAAGGATAGCTTTGTTTTGGAAAGTGCAAATTAGATCATTTGACCTTTAAATGAGAATTTTCTCCTCCTCGTTAATACATTATGCCTAGGATTGCACTGCTCACACTGGGGGAGAAGAGGAGTTCACATGAATTTTGTCTGGATTCCTCAGGAAGAGATGCTTGAGGATTTCATTTGTTCTGCATTTTGGAGCAAACTTACCTGATTTGCCCCTCTTGGACTGGTGCTTGTGTCAGAATGCAGATATGCCGTCTGTATAGTTACATCAGCATATTTACAAATCTTTCGGCACAAGGTCCAGCTACTTGCAGTTTCATGTAACACACACACACACACACACACACACACACACACACACACACCTTGGTGGCTCCCAGGTTAAAAATGCATTTGAAAATGTTTTTGGAAACAGACATATGTCATTATGTGCAGACCGTTCCCAGAGAATTGCCCTCAGACCACCTTGCAAACTTTAAGGAAGGAAGAAAAAGGCAACTTCAGGCCACCAAACAAGCACTTTGAAAGTAGACCAAATTTAACCATGGGTCACATGTGAAATCAGCATGGATTGAATCCAGACCAATTCATCCATCCCTAGTCTCAGCACGAGTTTGCACATTCCGCCTTTATTTATTCATTCATTTACAGGAAGATTTTGCACATTCTTCAGAAAACACCCCGGAGCGGAATACAAATATGCACACATATAAAACAGCCTAACACCAGCAGTAATGATAAAACATGAGGCCCATATGCACTTCAGTGTGGGTGGTGGTGGGATTACCAGTAAGATCACATGAGGTAACTCTACTCCCAACTCCTTCTCTTGTGCTTTAAGTTTGTCCCCCTCCTCCCCCCCAAAATTCTTTGCTCTTTGTCTGACTGTTCTGTTTGGGCTTGCTGGCTGTGTCTGGGGCTGATAAAAGCTGGGTCTTATTAAACTGGGGGGAAACAGCTTCTCGTTGCATTGCATATCTTCTGTGTGTACTTTTAAATCTGCTATTATTGCTGATACTGTTCCTTCAGGTTGGGGCAAGTTACGCACTCAAAGAAATTGAATCAATATAAATGAATGGCAATTGAAACAACAACAACAACCAGTGCCGTTCAATGGCAGAGGTGCCAGAAGCAGTAATGCACATCAGTCAGAGATGGAAAGAGAAGATAAGAGGGGTTCTGTTTGACTTCTGAGGGGGCTTGAGGGGGGAGGTCAGTGCCCTTTCCACACATGCTAAGGACCTTCCTCTGCTTTTCATTAAAGAGGGGTCAAACCACGAGCTCAGGATCCACTTCTCAGCTTTCCCATGGCTCTCGTTGCCTCAGATCTCAAATCTGACTTGGCTGTATATGATATGTTTAGAACAGATCCTGTTTCTTGGGAATCTACTGGTAAAATGAGAGTGACAAACAGCCCTCTGCTAACACAGAGATGATTGACACAGTTCTTGGTTCCAGATGCACAGCTCATTAAGGGACTATCAGAGCTGCTGAGGAAGAGGAAACCTGAGACCCCAAGAAGTGCTGGCCCACTTTATGCCAGGCGTATCGCAGCCCCAGACACAGAAACACCCCACAGAGCTGCCTCAAGCTCTGATTGGTAACCTTATTTTGGAAGCCCGTATAGATCCGCTGTGGTCCATGTGCCCGAAGTAAGTTTCAGTCAGGGAAGAGGATCTTGAAGGTTGCATGCTTTCCAAACTGTCCATTCCATTCCTAGAAGAGAGTGCTTTCCACGAAGGCCATGAACTTGTTTGTTTATTGGGCTCCCTGGAAGTAAATACAGTATGTAAATCATCTCCTTGAAGCTATCTCCTGGCTTATTGAGGAATTGCAAAACACACTTGACCATGAAACAGAAAATGGACTGGAGTTAAGGAGGCTGTGAGGGAACAGACAACATCAAAGGGAATTGAGAGATTAGATTTGGGGGGAGGGGGAAAGGCGAGAGAAGAGAAGAAGAAAGGGAGGTCTGTTCCACTGGCTTCTTTTCTTCCTTTCTGTTTTTCGGTACATGATGCCAAAGCAGATGGAGTGCAATGTGGCTCTGGACTCCCAAATGAGGCAATTAAGTAAATTTAGGAGAGAGAGAAATCATCATGTTAAAGAAGAAAAAGGGAAGAGGGAAGCAGCTGCTTGCATGGTTTCCTATATATATATATGCTCATTAGATCATTTAAATCAAGGGTAGTCAATGTAGTGTCCTCCAAATGACTCTGATTCCTACCAGGCCTAGCGAATATGGGCAATGGTTAGGGATCATGGGAGTTGTAGTCCAGTGGCATCTGAAAGGTGCCATGTTGGTTATTCCTGACCTAAATTATGAGGCTATCCCAGAGGCCCAAGGCAGCCAACTGGGGGTGGTATTCAGCCAAATGATATTATTGACAGAAATGGACCTAATTTAGTCGTGTTCGTTAGTTTCTGTGGGTCTACTCTGGACAATAAATTAATGAAATACCACATTAGATTTGGTTTGAGGTCTAACTTTATGGAGGCCAGGGTCTGGCATCCATCTCATAGAAAGAGCTTCACTCCAAGGAGCAGCCTCACTCTTGCTTTTGAAAAAAAGAGTCATAATTTTTGGCCAGTAGATGGCAAGGAACGTGGTCAGGCAGTGCCTTATGGAGCCACCATGATCTCAGCACCTTGTTTCCCATACTGGCCAGCTAGATACCTACGACAAGACCACAAATAAGATATGAGGGCAATAGCCCTCTCCAACTGTTGTCCCCTCAAAGTTGATGGGCACTGACATTCAAATGGTGTGTTTGTGTGCTGAGTCTTGCAACTGATTATGTTGGGGGGGTTACCTGCCCCCCCAATACTTTATTCAAGTTGGCACTTCACTGGCCTTTGTCCTCTGCTAACGGCCCATCTAACTAGCTCTGCTGAGTTGCCTTTGCTCGCTAGCATAACTAAATCAAGGGGGCTTTTGTGTTTGGCAAAGTTTAATCAAAACTTGAGTAATTCTAACTTTTACGAAAATAAAACACATTTAAGGGGATCTAGCCCCCCCAAACTGATAGAAATATGAAGAGACATCTTCATTTTCAAAAATATATATTGAAGCCTCTCCCTGCCTCCCTCCCCTCCTCTCTGTCAATGTCATTTAGATGATAATTGGTACATCAAATTGGCATCCACAGATAATTGTAGAGTTCCACAATGTTAAACCCCATTTAAAGTAGAGGTTTGATCTCCCAGTTACAAACACATTATCCCATATGATCATATCAGAGTTCAAATGTTCCCTGGATCCTGAGATGTAACTGATTGTACAAATGGCTTGCTGGATCAGGCCAATAGCCCATCTAGTCCAGCATCCTGTTCTCACAGTGGCCAACTCTGTGGACTCTCCTTCATCAGGGTTTCTTTGAGTAAAGGTTGGGTGGCCATCTTTCATGGATGCTTTAGTTATGATTCCTGCCTTGCAGGGGGCTGGACTGGATGACCCTCAGGGTCCCTTCTAACTCTACAATTCTAAGATGAGGAGTCTCTGTTACAGATGCTGGCATATTAGTAAAATTGGGTGTTTAGCTTACTGCTTAGGAATCGTGGCTAGATAGGAGAGCTGTTTCCCTGTTTCCATAAAAGCATTAGATTCGCAAAAGGGCAATTTCTCTTTAAAATATATTTCAGTAGGGCATATTCAGATGTTTGAAAGAGGGTATGTGTGTAAACTGAAATGACGTGGAAATGTGGAGAGCTGAACTTACGATTGGCAAAACGAGAAACCGAGAGACCCATCCATTCTTGGTCACATGGCATGCACAGTGCCCCCCCTCCCAATTTAGTCTGCTGCCCTCAGATGCTGCAAAGTCATGTTGCCAATGCTGAAATATGATTCCGCTGTCAATCATTCAGTTTCTGTATGCAAAAAGTGTGTGTATAGGTTTGTGAGATCCATCTTGCCTCAGGCAGAAAAATGTATTGAGGCGGATGTGTAGGCAACCTCATCACCAAGTTTTATTGGTCAACCAAATACAGGTTATACTGTAGACAACCTGCATTAGTTATGGAGAAAATAAATGGCCAGTTTTAAATAGCTGAAACTTCCCTAAGACTGGAAAGGTTGTGGGGTTTTGCAGTAAATTCTGCACCGTGTTATGTGATCATAGCCATGGAAGATTTTGAGATTCTCTCGTTAGTCCCATCTCGTTTCTTCCCTTTTCCTTTTTTCACTTCCCCCTGCCTCATCACAAACACTTAACAATGTGCCGTTGTTCCAAAATAAGCCCTGTGTGCTTTGGGTTCCAACAAAGGTCGATGGGTTTTGGTCCAGCACTACTCAAGAGTGACTCTGGGATAAGCACTGATTGTGCAGAGGCCAGCAGCGTGATTCATGGGCCTGATTATTCGAGGAGAATGGCCTGAGCAGGCAAGCTGTTTCGAACCGTGGGCCTTTATTTATTCTTCTAATTCACGGCTTGCCCATCAATGTGATGAGCACCGAGTAAACATCCTCATCTGTGTGGCGGGAGATGAAAGGGGGAGATACCATGTTGACATTCCGCCTCCTTCCAGCGCTTTAGAACAAAGTGCTTATAAAGTGGAGTGTAGCCTTCGTGAAGCCAGAGAGAGAAACGAAGCAGAACAAAGCTGTCAGCTGGCTAACCCCTTGATATGCAGGGACTCTGGTTCCAAGTAATTACAGGGTGATGCGCTTCGTTGGGGTGGGAGGGGACCTGGCAAGGCTTCACGTTTCACAGGATCCGTCCTCAGGCAAAAGGAATGAATGGGCAAGCTTTCCAGCTTCACCTGACAGGAAGTACCAGCAAGTCCCCCTCTGGCTGCCCTGCTACAAATAAGCAGCTACTTCCTGGCCTGTATGCTGCACTACAGATAAGGCAGGTTTCACAGAAGCATAGCATTGTAGGGTTGGAAGGGGGAGTCATCCAGTCCAATCCCCTGCCATGCAGGAATCTTTTTGCGCCATGTTGGAGTTGGACTCGAACTCACAGCCCTGAGATTAAGAGTCTCATGCTCTACCGATGGAGCTATCCAAGTTTCGCTGCTGCAACTGTCTGGTTTTTCAGAGCTAAGATTCAGCTTTTCTCCCCCTCTATCTCCCTGTCCTTCTTGATTGACAATAACATGCCATCACAGCACAGGCCTGGCAAAGTGCTTAGGCGACTTCTCAGGGCTCCTGTGCTGTTAGTTAAGAGTTTCCTGCCAGCAGGTCCTTCCCATGTTATTGCCATGTAATTGCTGCCTGCTGATCACAAGTGAGAGACGAGTGATGGATAGCCTCTTCCTTGTCCTTTGTTGTTCCAGCACCAGTTTCCGTTCTTGCAGGGGAAGGGGCTTTAAATGCTGGTTACCTCTCTTTTTAATTTTTATTCTCGTTTTTCAGTGGCAAACTAGCAATCTTTGAACAAAACTGGCTTTGAACAAAATTGAGTTTACATATATAGGATTGCACTGTAGGATATGCTATTTGAGGGTCATTAAGAAGCCATTCATTACTAATCACCCGGTGCGATCAGCAGGAATTAATCATGCAGGATCTGCACCATGGAAACTATTATTTAACACTGGAAATACATTTGTTTAGCAAAACTTACCTGTGAGCAAGCTTTATCTTGGTAACAGAGAAGGATATTTGCTGGATCATATGTGTTGTAAACTGATTTTAATCTAGCATTTTGAAATGGCAGCAACTCATTCTGGGATCTCATACTGAAGAGAGGGTAAGAAAGCAATGGGTGGTGGTGATTATGAAGATGATAGTACACAACACTGCGAGGAATTCATATTTGAATTCCACTTAGGGTGCTTCCACGTGACCTGTTATTCAGCCTGTTGGATGATATTGTGTCAGTCAAGTGTCTTCCCACACCAGAGGGGCCAGCCTCTTCAGCTGATTGAAGGGGCCCAACACAATGTTGTGAAACACCGCAAGGAGCCAGGGGACAGAGCTGAATACCCTCTGAAAACTGAGCGGGCCCAGTCCCCTCAAAAGAATACATTGGAGGGCCTAAACTACCTCAGCCCCTAGGAGTTGGCACCCATGTCCCTCACTTTCTAGTGCATTTTCCTGTCACTTTCCTTATTGCAAAAAGTCTGGTCATGAGGAAGTGGACTTGTTGTGCAAGACCTCTCCACCAACTGAATTTGCTGGTATGTGATTAAATCCCACTCGAAAACAGCTAACTGGAAAAGCAAGGCCTCAATAGTGCTAAGGGACTCTGGTGTGGAGCGGACGGGTGAAATGACTTCATAGTGTGAGTGGTTAAACTAAGCTTCTCCTATAGTTCATTTAGTCATCTCTGAGGCATGTTTCAGTATTGGCACCACTGGCTGCTTCTTGTTTGAACATGCTCAAGAGGAGAGGCTGTTCAAACACAATTTTAAATGTTATAGAAATGTTTGGGGAAGCGAAGTCTTGGCCGGTGCTGAGTCACATGTAGAGCAGGAAGGCTGCCTTCCATCCCTTCAGATGGTAGTTGCCACCGCATGGTGGGTGCCATTAACGCGCATCAGCTCCCCACCCTAGTTGGGTGATTTTCCACACACACCCTTTTCATGGCTGCTCACAATGGGTCGTTTCCAAAATAGCACTAAGTGACTTGTTCCATTAGTGCAAGGATTTCTGCTGTTGTGCAACAAAACTTTACCCCCCCTCTTCTTCCTCTGTACACCCCCTAAATATGTTCTAGAGGTTCCCCTAGTTGCATGGATCAGGCTTTCAGGAGAGAGCACAGAGCGCACATGGGAGGAGGAAATTTTTTTTGTAGTGCATGCAGATATCATTGCGCTGACAGGACACATTAGTTTGATGCTGTCCTGCAGTGTACATGTGGAGCCACTGTGGACCACAGTTCATCACTTATGACTGAGCATTGGTCTTTTAGTACGGTGTGAGGCCCTGCATATGAATCTTTGAGTTGGGGAGAATCTTCCATGCCCTAACAGTAGAACTGTGTTGGGTTACTTGGAACTCTGACATGTTTTGAGAGGCCAGAATATTCTGCTGAAAAAATGGCCCTGGGTCCCATGGCATGGTTGAATATTTCAAAATCTTGGCTACTATACGGGCAATCACGAACAAAGCATGTCCATCAGAAGAGCCAAGTACAAGAACTTGCTTTGTACTTTGATAATAGAAGAGAAAATCCCCACTTTATTTATAATGGATAATTGGGAGAATCGGATAGGGACAGCTCAGTCCAATACTCATTTCAACCACAGTACATGGTTTTAAGTCAATTTAATCTCTTTGATTACAGTGGAGCTGAACTGGCTTAAATCTGAGTTCCTCAGCTTAACTGGATTGTGGGTTAAGTGGGTAACAAACAGATGTGTTGGCAAAAGCATCTTTTGAGCATTTACTTTCTAAGCATTATGTATAGTTCTGTGAAATGATCTCATGAGTCCATAGTACAGCAAATGCATTTTATTTTTTGGGGCTAGACTTTCTGTCCTTCTACTTGTAATCTATTGCATATGAACTGACAGAAGAGTGAGAGTTAATTCCTGTCAGAGAAAGCAGGAATGGGTTAAAGTGTGCAATGTAACTGAACGAGTTAACAGTTTGTGTAGACTCTTCAGTGAACATACATATTATTTTCTGTTGGGATGTCAATAGATGCTAGGAGAGGATATATTTATTAGAAAATATCCTTACTCATGTTTGCAAGTTTAGCAGAGTGCCATCCCTTTGCAGATTAAAAAGGAAGTTTAGATAGGCTAGTTTTAGCCTTTTAGTTTAAATAATCCAGGATGCTTTAAGGCAGCAACCTCACCCTGCCTAATGTCTGGGCCGGCTCTGCTCCTTAGTTTTTAAAGTATGAGCATAACATTCAGGGATCAGGAAATGAAATTGGAAGACTTCTTTCTCCTGTATGTTTCGCTTATCCAACCTGTTAATAATTCTGATAGGTAAGTATATTTTCCTTCCTTTCTGGGTGCTTTTGACATTATAAAGAACAAGAGATTATTCTTTCTTTTTTGGAAAAAAAAATGTTGCTTTTGATTACCTGCGAACGCAACCTGGAAGGAGTCCAGTCATTTCAGCATGTCTCCTGCAGAGTGTACCATTGCTACAATCCAATGTGTTTGGGGAATAATAACACTTGATTAATGGTGTTCGGTGTGGTGGAAGGAAAAATAATTAGAAAATGTTTTGTAAGCACCCCATGAATATAATCCGTGGGCAGAAAATTTCAAGCAACTTGTCAGCCTCAGCGGTATCGCAGGATGACTCATGCGCTGATGAGATAAAAGGTAAGACGATCACGCCAGTGAGGAGTAATGCTGCCAGAATTAAATGCACGTTGCAATTTTGTTAATAAACATCATTTTCGCAGCTGAATTGCTTGAGCCTTTGACCCATTCAGAAGAGAAGAGCTCTTAACAGGCATGGCAAGCGGCCATACCTCTGTGGCAAAACATGTGCTTGGCATGCAGAAAGTTCAATCCATAGCATCTCTCACCATTCCAGAACTTATGGACATCCGATGAACAGGGTTGGCCCACCCATGAGGCAAGGTGAGACGACTGCCTTGGGCAGCAGGATGCATGGGGCAGCAGATCCCGTCTCCAGGAAATGAATTGTGCACTGCTGCTGCTGCTCTGGTTGGGCAAGGGCTGTGGCACACTGCTTGGAGGCCAGATGTGCTGCCTCCTGAGCAGCACACCCATGCTGCCTCTGTGGTGGCCTCTCTGGGGATGAGAGGGGCTGCTGATCTCCTCCCACCATTGTTCCAGATGTCGCTCTTTATTCCTACCTTGTTCCTGGTGTAAATCTTCACTCACCCCTTGTTCCCTGGCGGCGATCTATTTTGTGGTTCGCCTCAGGTGCCAAAATGGCTTCCAGTGAAGCTGAAGGGTGGGTGAAATTCAGGACAGGGAAAAGAAAGCAATTCTTCATGCAGCATATAGTTATACTATGGAAATTTGCTTCCCACAAGAGGTTGTGATGGCCACCAACTCGGATGGCTGCAAAAGAGGACTGGACAGACTCATGGGGGAGAAGGCTGTCAATGGCTGCTTGCCATGATGGCTGTGCTCTGCCTCCACAGCCAGAGGCAGCTTCTGAATATGTTGCTGGAAGCCACAGGAGGGGAGAAGGCTCTTATGCTCAGGTCCTGCTTGTGGGTTTCCCACAGGCATCCGGCTGGCCACTGAGAGAACAGGATGCTGGACTAGAAGGGCCACTGGCCTGATCCAGTAGGCTGGTCTTGTGTCCTTCTCTCCAAGTATGGGTATGAAAAGGCTGACTTTGTCTGATACCGAGCTAGATAGGCCAATGGCTCTGTATAAAGCAGTTCTGGATATTTTATTGTGCAATTGCTGCATGGAATCCAAACATCTCCTCCTGAGCTCCCCAGGTACCACATCTGCAGTTGAGAACATGCAGAATCCCCAGCAATAACCAGCAACACTTTGTTGCTGATTAAATTATATCCCCCTCCAACCCATACACTCATGCAGGAGGGGATTAGAGTATCTTAACTTATTCAATGAATTTTGTAACTTAGCAGCAGCAGCAGTAGCAAAATGAAAGCCTTAATTTCTGTAGAAAGATAGCTAATGAATGTAACCAATCAGGAATATTGGTGTATAAATAGCCTTGGACCTGCTGCTGTGACACACATGCTGTTGAGCAACACACTCTTACATCCCAGGTTCATGCCATTCTGAGAACATTTGACAAATATTTGCTTTCTGTTAGAAAGGCTGGTCTCTCCCTACTGTACCAATCCAGGGCAAGCAACAATGCAGTTTTCATTGAGAACACACTCCTACACAAAAACCTGTCCCATTTCCTTGCCGTTTCATAAACAGGCTCTATTCTGGGCTGTGTATTCGTTCTCCATGCATCTATGCACAGCTACCAGCTTATTGTCTAAAATTCCTCACTCCTAGTAAAGTTATCCTCCTGCAGTAGTGCCACTCCCATTCACTGTTGCATGAAGAAAGGATATATTACTATTGTTTTGATATAATAATAATTTGTATTTTGTACCCTGTCCATCTGACTGGGTTGCCCCAGCCACTCTGGGCGGCTTCCAACAGAATATACAAAAACAGAACATCAAACATTAAAAGCTTCCCAATACAGAGCTGCCTTTTGTAAACTGCCCTGGAATTTGATAATGAGGGTTGGTATGTAAATATTTTATATAAATGCTATTTTGGATCCATGCTACTGGTAATTTTCCACTAAAAAGAATTCTCAAATTCATTTTTAAGGGAAAGGGTGTTTAGAAAGACCCCTGTTCCTAGCCCAGGAGGAAGTCAGTGAAGAACAGTGTGTGTCGTGACAAAAGGTTTTGTTCCCAATCATGCAGAGAAGGTCTAAAGTAAGCATCAGCAACCAGGGGGCCCTGGTCCAAATCTGCGCCCCACCCCCGAGAAACATAGTATCATAGAGTTGGAAGGGAACCTGAGGATCAGCTAGTTCACACCCCTGCAATGCAGGAATATGCAGCTGTCCCATACGGGGATCAGACTTGCAACCTGAGTGTTATCAGCACCATGCTCTAACCAACTGAGCTATCCAGGCTCCACCTCAGAGCCTTTGGTTGGAGGCAGTCATATCTGAGTATCAGTTGCTAGGAATCACAGATAGGCAGAGTGAACTTGCAGGCTTCCCGCAGGCATCTGGTTGTGGGAACAGGATGTTGGACTAGTTGGGCCATTGGCTCATCTTGTGTTCCACCATTTGTCAGCAAGAGAAGTATGGTGAGTTCGGTTACATGGCCTACCACCTTTCACCCATTAGCTCAAAGTAGTTTTCCCATAAGTTTAATTGCCGACCATGGGTCTCTGTTACCAAAGGATTTGGCCTCGTTGAGCAAGTGGCTTCGTTATCTTTCAGTTATGCTATCTGCCACGGCAAACGGTATTTTTCCACTGCCTCTCCCCACTCCTGTTGCGATATGGGTTGCATTTACCTCATCCAAAAGCCTCAAACATTGGCTCTCCCTGAGCTTTTACTGATAGGGACTTTTAAAAAATAAACTAAGATGAAATACTTGTTCCCTCAAGCTTACCCACACTGGTGTTAGTTTTCTCCCTGGGAGTCGCTCTGTGAGTGGGTGCGCTAGTCAGTCAAGGGAGCATGTTGACATCGTGCCATTTAGCAGCCTGCCAAATATTCTCAGGCGCGGTAACTTTCCTTTCGTCAACAACATTGGTTGCCAAAGAGAGAAAACTAACTGCCTGAGTTGAAAGAGGCAAACTGGGGAGGTGGGGAGAGAGAGAGAGGGAGAGAGAGGCAACAATTGTGTAACCGGGGTCTTGGCAACCCAGCCTGGTTAAGCTTGGCTGATAGGGGGGACTTTGGCTGGTAGCAGAGGAGCACTTGGCCGGAAGGCCAACAAGGGAGTCTATGGAGATATTCCGTCAGTTGTTTTCGTCCTGCTTGCTTTGCTGATCCATATGTCAGATAAAATCTTTGGCTGGGCCAACTGGACTTGGTAACTGCCATACAAGTCCAACATGGGCAATCGCTCTTTCAAGTAACTTGTCATTCCAGTGGGTTTTCACTGGAAGTGTTGAGTAGAGAGAGCAGATGGGCTTTGCGTGCCCTGCAGAGATTCTTGTAGCACCTCAGCCTTCTTCACTGGCATTTATTCTTAGCATTCAATTGGTGTTCCATAATGCAGTTGTGCAGTTGATGAAAGAGCCCTGGGAGGTAAACTTTCTCTGCTTGCTTCCCACCGTCTCATTTGGAAGAGTGGTTTTGAATGGATTTTCAACATTACATCCCAAATACGGAGGTTGCACCATATATAAAATAATGAAGTAAGATCCAGAGCAAGTTGGGTCCCATAGAAAATAGGAAATGTTAGCCATGATAACTTGTCCCGTTGGCCTCAATGGGCTCTAAATGCAACTAATCTGTGCATGGGGCGTTGGGTCCAGATGTGCTCTTTCATGAACAGAAAACTAAGGGGTTTTCCTGACTTACAGAGCAATTCAAATGCTCATCTGCTCCACTGGAGGGGATTTGTATGAGCTAGTGGTATCCCTCTACCCAGCTCTGCCTGGCTGTCCCAGGCTCCACCAATGGGAGAGGACTGCTATGAAAGAGCACCCAGGTGTGCCCTGCTAAACCACAGATGAGCAGATGTGGGGGTGGGAGGGGAAAGGGAAGGGCAGAGCTGGGGCAGGCAAAAATCTGCTGAATCTTTGCGGGTGCTGTTAATCGACCTGTTCTGGGTTTTTGTGCTGTGCCAGCCTGGAGGTGGCATAGGAAAATACAGGGTTTTCTGCCCCCCGTCTCCACCCTGGTCAGCCTGAGGGCCAAGACTCTGTTGTTCCATTAAGCCCCGCTGCTCCCCACCAGGGACTTGGATGGCTCTCTTAGCGCAAGAGAAATGAAGTACAGAACTGTGCTTCCATTTATGCAACGAGTTGCACGATCTCTTGCACAGTGCTTTGAGCAGCACAAGGCATTTTAAAGGGCTTCATAATCTGAATACCACACCATATTCATTGGATTTGCAAAGAGAGCCAATGAGGGCAAGTTCTTGCTTTTCAATGGGATTTTGTTTCTCCCAAGCAGGTTTTAAAGCCTGATCCTACTCTTTTCCTCGGCTCACAGCATAAAATGCGAGCAAGCATTTCTCAGTTGGCCTGGTCATCTTCCATTTCTGACTTACTGACTGACTTAGGTTACATTTATATCCTTTCCTTCCTTCAAAAGAACTCAAGGCAGGCTAGATGGTTTTTTTCCTCATTTTATCTTCAATTCCATGCAGTAGGCTAGCGACCCAGAGTGGAGCAATTTGGACCCAAGTCTCCAGCAGTGCATCTACTATACCAGGCTTTTCCAGCCTTCCATTATCCCTGACCATTGGCTGAAGAGGCTGGGGATGATGAAAGTTGTAGTCCAACAGCATCAGGGGACCCAAGATTGGAGAACTCTCTGCTACACCACAGTGTCTCTCTCCCTTGCCACTAACCTTGGGTACCACCTGAATGTTTTAATACTGATGTTTTAATAAATAAAATAATAAAATACGAGTCTCAAGAAAAAACAACAATTTATTTATACCCCCCACCCATCTGACTGGGTTTCCCCAGCCACTCTGGGTGGCTTCCAACAAAATATTAAAATACTGTAGTCCATCAAACATTAAAAGCTTCCCTAAACAACCATGAATCAGAGCCATTCATTTTGTCTTCCGTTCCTTCCCAAATATATATTTATCTTCTGTCTTAGCCAGCAGGGTCTACTCTGAAGATAACCTCCTAATTCCCTGGTAGGCTTTCAACTGGTTGCTCAACAGGCCTTTTGAGTTTTTCCACCAGCAATCTGCCTCTTGCCATCCCTTTCTACAACCACTGCACATTATATGTTTGTTTGTTTGTTTGTTTGTTTGTTTACATTATTTATTTACAGCTTTCCTGTGGTTCTCAGGCAGTCACACATTCAGCCACTGACTGGAGCTAGACCTGCTTCACTTCAGCAAGGTGGTGGCCTCATGTCCCTTCAAACTATACCCCTGGACATCCTTCATGCCTTTTCCTTGCCCTCTTAGTTATTGTTAGCACCTCAGTCCCAGCTGCTATGGTTTTTCAGGATTGTGTGCATGCCCAATACAATCATAGAAGAAGAAGAAGAAGAAGAAGAAGAAGAAGAAGAAGAAGAAGAAGAAGAAGAAAACAACTAGGGTGAAGGCACTGTTAGGCCCTGGTAACTGTGGGCATGCATATCCAACAGGTACCGGTGGCAACAAGTCAGATGGTGTTGCTGATTCACTCAACTTAGGTATAATGGCCGCAATCCAATAAAAAACTGGGCATGCTTAATGTCTATTGACTTCAGTGGGCATAAGCATACTCAGTTCCATGTCGGATTTGTGGCCAATGCCTCACATTTCTTTACAACCAAGGATCATCTCCCCTCTTGAATTTTTATTGCTTAAAAATGGGCAGATGCATTGGAAAAAAGTCTGTCTGAGGTTTTAGCTTGCTGAAGTTTTGCCAGAACCAGGAATAGAACACAGGATCCCTGACTCCTAGAGGCAGACTCTCCGAAGTAGACAGCCCTGCTTCCGAGGCCACAGTAACAAAACAAGCAACAAAGCCAGAAAGGGAGGAATCTGACGTCATCGCTTTTGGAACCAATTTCCATTTCTCGCTGATTTTTCCTTTCTTTTTATCCCTGTCCTATTTAGGACTCTGGAAAAATTTGGATATTATAAGAATAGGTGCTCTTTATCCTATTTATATCACTTTCAGAAAAGCTTGCCCAGCATCCCATCAATTTATTTCATATTTTCTTTCATTAAAAAAACATTAACAATAATTTCCTCCATTTATAGTAGGGAGATACAACTAGGCAAAGAGTTGGGCATCTTACTGAGAGGAGCTGGGAAGGGGGGGAGGACATAATTATATTTTTATTATAATTTCACATCATACTTTTCTGAGTCATGTGCGAAGATTTATACCAAACATGGGGTTGGGAGGGAGAGCTGGGGGAACTGTATTGCCTTAATAAAGAAGAATAAATAACTTATCAACTATAGAACAACAGGAGAAAACATAAGAGCTGGATGATGATGGCCTTTGTCTTCTGAGAAGCTGGCTACACATTCACATTCAGAGTACAGTGGTACCTGGGGTTAAGAACTTAATTTGTTCTGGAGGTCCGTTCTTAACCTGAAACTCTTCTTAACCTGAGGTACCACTTTAGCTAATGGGGCCTCCCGCATCACCGCTGCGCAATTTCTGTCCTCATCCTGAAACAAAGTTCTTAACCCGAGGTACTATTTCTGGGTTAGCGGAGTCTGTAACCTGAAGTGTCTGTAACCCAAGGTACCACTGTAGCTACATATGGAAACCAGGCCCTGGGCTGGATTGGGCAAAGGCTGGTTCAGACAAAGACCATAGTTCAGTGATAGGGGATATGCTTTGCATGCAGAAGGGCTCAATCCTGGCATTTCCAGGTGGGGCCAGGAGCCCACCATGCCTGAAATTCTGGAGAGCCACTGCCAGCCATTATCGACCAGTGGTTTGGCAGTGTGGTGTGGCAGGAGAGGCTGACAAGTGGGGTGGGAACATTCAAGGGCAATCCAACTCATTGAGTTTGTTTTCTTACTTAAGGTACATATGTAAGAAGCTAGTTCATAATTATATTTTGGGAAGGGTTCATGTTCTTATGCAGCTGCACTGTTTCATACTTTCTGGGTGTCCCGTGATCATATCACAAAGTAGTTGTGCTCTATGTTACAAATCAAGCACTGCTAGGAGTTGTTTTCCAATGTATTTCTTATCAATTACGCAGCTACGTAAGAACATGAATCATTCCCCAAACGTAATTATAAATGAGTCTCTTACTTGTATGTGTACCTTAAATATGCATATAAACTCCATGAGAAGTGTGAGCTCGCTTTTGCTGGGTAATCTAATTTATTAAAAAAATATTTTGAAACTATACTATATTACACTGATATATTAAAATGTTTCTTTGATTGTCCCTCCTGCCACACTTCCTATCCTCTCCTGCCTCCCTTGAAGAACCACTGGCCGATACGCACAGGATTGTACATACGCCAGGAGTCTCCATGGAAGTACAGTGGTACCTTGGGTTAAGTACTTAATTCATTCCGGAGGTCTGTTCTTAACCTGAAACTGTTCTTAATTTGAAGCACCACTTTAGCTAATGGGGCCTCCCGCTGCTGCCGCACCACCGGAGCACAATTTCTGTTCTCATCCTGACGCAAAGTTCTTAACCTGAAGCACTATTTCTGGGTTAGGGGAGTCTGTACCCTGAAGCGTATGTAACCTGAGGTACCATGAGATGGGTATGACTCAAGCTGGTCCAATGATGGCTGAGAATTTTAACCTCCCCCCCCCACCCCTGAGAAGGCCAGAGGAGGATAAAAGGCAAATGAACACACAAAGAAACAGGAACTGCCGCAGGCCTTTCTCCATCCATTTATTGCTTATTTCTGCTTATCTTATCTCTGCTTCAGCAGCTAATTTCCCTGCTCCCTTCTCTTCCACTCACAACAGTAAGACCTTTAATAGATGAAGAGAGCGGTTCCTTTTTCTACTGCAGTCCATGAGTAAAAGTTTCACAATATTCTTTTGAGATATCAGCCCAAAGACCTCCAGGGCAGTGTGGCCATTTACGCTTCCCTGAAATGCATCACACCCAGCCAGCTAAAAAGGGAAAGATTTGCATGAAAATTTCCTGTGCTGATTTATATGGATAGATTCAGATTCAGAAGTAATTACTATAACCTGTATAGCAATACAATACACCTCACCATAGTGGGGAAGAAGACTGTGACCACGTGGTCCGTTCACCTGCTCACTTTGCTGTCTAGGTGTCAACTGTTAATGGGCACCTTCAAGGCCCTGCTACTCTTCTTTCTGGTGGTTTCTTTACCTTCAAAACAGACTCAAACTGGCCAGCCCTTCAAAACAGAGGACTGTCTCCTGCAGAGTAGGCTGTGTGGCCACCCTGCTCCCAGATGGATCCTACGTGAAAAGTCTGCTTGCTTTTCACAATTCTCTGATTCCCCATATTTCTTTTCCCAATCGGCACTAATTCTGGCAGCATTTTCCAGGGCAAAGATGATATTTTAATCTTCCAGAGCTTCGCAGATGTGCCTGAGGTAGCTCCATATCTGAAGCTTATCAGACTGCTATGGAACATGGCAGCTGTACAAATGTGTGTAACAAGACGTGGGGGAAAGGAAGAGCATAATAGCTCTGCTCCCCTCCATTTTCATCTCCTTCCAACTCATAGAAGGTGATGATGTGAAGCCTTTTGTATCAGTGGAGGCTTTCTTCATGCTTTGGCACTCTGATTTTCCAAGGTCAGCTAGCAACAAGGCTGCTGAAGCACAAGAGACCTAACAACTTCCCGCCGCTAAACAGGGTCATCTTTTTGTTTTTCTTGCAAGTCTTTGAGCTCAGGCCTGAAGTTAACACTTTTTACTTTTCAGTGGCTCGGAATCAGAGTACCCAGGATTGGGACTCTGATCTCTGGATGCTCCCAATAGATGAAACAAGAAGATAAATTTTGCCGATTCCACCATCCACCTTCATCGCCTTGAAGGCCTGCTCTAGAGTGCTAGGCGACCCTTCAAAACTGCACTGGAGGAGATGCCGAGCTTCCGGGCAACTGACTGAAATTTGCCTCCCTTCCTCCATCTGGAGCCATTTCTACTGGATCTCCATCCCATTCTGCATGCAGTTGGGACACTCTGCATATGACCCATTATAATCAAATACTGTTTTCTCCCTTCATGGAACACTAAACAAACCAAATAAATAGCAAATTACTGTGGTCAGGAAGTCTGTCGGGCTCTGAAATTGCACCAGAATGAGAGACCAGCATACCATCCTTGATAGCTAATTATTAAGTCAAAAACAGCCCCCAAGCAATTCCTTCCCTCTTTTTTTCCCTAGGAAATGTTTACATTTTGGCAGTTGCTATAAATAACATCTGGTTCCTGGCCATGGGCAGTAATGTGAAAGGGCTGATCCAATTTCACAGAAAGTAGCAAAAGAGCAAGGGGTGAAATTTAATATATTCTGCTCAGAAAGGTTCTGTATAAAGCAGTACCTTTATGCTTGAAATTATTCATTTTGCATGCACATCTTTGAATATATATCTATAGATCTATAGATCTATACAGCTATACATCTATATATGGAGTCAAGTTCCATCAACACATCTAAGAGATGCTTAATTGGAATTTCATTTGTGGCACCTGGGTTTAAACCCCTCCATTCATTCTCTGGGATGTACAGCTTGGGCTGCAGATTACTCCTCCTCAATCTTTGATCCCTCTCTTTTAAAATGGGAATTATATGGGCTTTCCATACTGGGTGGCTGAGAGAATGAGCATAATAAACTATGCAAAGTGATATGCAAAAGAGAAATGGTGATGATAATAATGGGGCTTCCCCTGCAAAAATATGACAATAGCCTCCTTCTATACGTCTGGGGTCACAACACGTGCACACATTCAGTCGTTTGCAAAAGAAGGTGATTTGTTTAGTTACCTACAAAAAAGGCAATCACCTTTAACTGGGATGCCTGCATCAATACCTATCAGCCCAGGGGGAGATCCTGTTGTTGGTATCACCACCAATAGATATGGTGTGTGGCAGGGTAACCCATAACAATGCCTCCTCTGCGGCAGCACCCTATTTGTGGAACTCCAAATATTGCCATCCATCCCATAAGGCAGTGCTTAAATTTGAGACCCCAGGTTCTGCCATTGCTATTGGTATAGGAAAACACTATTGTTGTCTGAAATAAAAGAAATTCGTTAAAGCCATGTGGCTGGAGGAAGCAACTCTGAAGACTGATGGAACAAAGGCTTGGTTATCTATTTCCTCCCAAGGTGAGGGGAAGTGACATATGTAGGCTAAGCCTGGTAAGACAACTTACTCTGTGGTATTAACTCCTTCATGCATTGATTAGACTCAAGCATGCTGGTTATACGAAGTCAGTTTAGCATACAGATTCAGCTGTCTCATCTGTTTGAAATGACGGTCACACCTTTTACATTTTTTCAGCTCCTGCTTCCACATTACATTTTTATGGTATGTTGCTCTGGTACATAGGCCTGCACCTATGTTTTTTTACTGCAATGCACACAATGATCCCCTTGTTGCTCAGACAAAAGGTGAAATCTATTAGACCAGCCTGACCTAATATTTCTGCTTAAGAGACTTCTTTGATCTTGCAGTTAACCTGTAATTCAGGGATGGGTAATCCAATGCCATCCAGATGTTGCAGAGATACAGATTCCATCATCCCTTGCCATTTGCCCTGCTGGCTGGGGCTGATGAGAACTGGAGTCCAACAGCAAGTTAGGCACTCCTCCTGTAATTCTTTACTATAGCCAAACCTCGGTAGAAGGGATCAGGCAGAATATTCCTTACTTCTCCTCATCCTCTCAACTTCTGTTTTGCTAGAAAGGTAACAATGGAGGGAAATGATCGACTAGCAATGGGGAGATTCCTGCTGTTGCCTCACTTTCACCTCTAGACTTCTAGAACTGGGAGGGGCTTAGGTTCAACTTTTGTCTTGAGTTCAGGTTCATTGGGGGAATTCCACTGAAGTGCCACATAGGAATTTGGCTTCTGGAGCAGGATAATTTAGTCTTTTACCTAGAGAGTCTTCCCACGTGGTTGGGTGATAGCCAAGGTTAGCAGAGAAAAATCAAAACTTAATTGCCCAGGTGTTCGTTACTTGTTTTCCAGCATGGGATTTGTTTCAATCCATACTCCCTCCCTCTTTCTCATAGCAAGGAGTAGACCAACATGATGCCATCCATTGGGCGGACAAGGAGCAGCTGTACAGAGCTTGCTTCTCCCTCTCCTGCCAGAAAGAACACTCCACTCCAATGTTCCATTGCCCTGGGACTTTAGAGAAAAGAAGCCCCACCCATCAGCCAAAGGCATAGGAACCACCAAGGAAAAACACCAGCAAGGAAAGGTTAGCGTGACCCCCATCTGGATAGACCAAACCTGCTCCTCTATCTCAGGAACCATCAAACCCAATATGGTGATGATGTATTCAGAGGTGCCTGAATGCGTAGAAACCTAGCTGGCAAACATACAGTTTTCCAAAACATGTAATAGATAGGAGGTATTTTGTATAATCTGTTTATCCCATCCAAGTGTCATTAAACCATTTGTGTGCTTGCCTGTTTGAAGGATCTCTGGATGTGTAAATTGAGGACAGGAGAGGGTAATTGGAGGCATCCAGCCATCCATTTTCCACTTTGATTTTATGTTTTTAAGTTATATTTATGTCGTACTTTTTAATGGTATGCTGCCCAGAGAACTGTGTGTTGTGGGGTGGCACAGAGATGCTGAAAATAATTAAGCAAATAAATAAAGTGACCCAGTGGTGGACAGGTGGCTGCACTTCACAAATCTTTTACATCAAGCTTTGTGGTGTATAAAGGCCAAATTGGGACTCAAGCTCACAGCAATCCTGAAGGTTATCACACAAGGATTCAGCCAGTGAACCTCCACTCAAATTTGGACACGAGTGAGATCATATCCACGCCACAGTCATGGCTTCCCTACAAAAGAATTCTAGGAATAGTTGGTTGTTAAGGGTGCTGAAAGTTGGCAGGAGACTCTTCACAGAACTACATTTTCCAACATTCTTAACAAACTACAGTTCCTGGGTTTCTTTGGAGGAGTTTTGACTACTAAAGTGGTACAAGAATGTAGGTGTGACCCGAGACACAGGGAAGTAAGCTAGACATGCCGGGAAGCCTTCTAACAACCTTCTAACATTACTCAGGTCTATGGCTATTAAATAATTACGTCCTGTGAAAGTGTGGGGAAGAGGACTGTTGTTATTATAATTATTTTACAATTAGGCTGTCTGTCACTATGTTTTTTTATTGTCTTTTTATCATTGATGTTTGTAATGTGTTTCTAATGTTGTACACCACCCTGAGATCTTTTGATAAAGGGTGGTATATAAATTAATTAACAACCTCAACAACCACCAAGTGGTTTAATAGGTACTTCCAGCAAAGTTTCCAGCTCTTCCTTGCTCACCATTGTGAGGCTTTGCTGCTGAATTTCTGGTGAGAGTGTCAGGATGCTGTCAGCGGCTCCCAACTGGTTGCTCAGGAAAGTATAAAGACAAGGAGAAGTTTCTTACAGCCCTTTTTTATTTCAGTCTTTACAGAGAGAGGCTATAGAACCAGGCCTCTTGAATAATGGCGCCCCGAGTCAATCTCCACACACCCATCTAGGAGATGGTGGGTCTGGAATGCTTTCTAATGACAACGTGTCAGTCAAGTGTTGCTCTGGCTCTTCCATGATTTCCCAACGTTTCCCTTCATCTGCCTTTGAGCTGTGACCTCCCTCAACCCCCTGTTCTAAATCTATACTCTCTTTCTCTTCCTCTTCCCTGGAAGGGCCAGGATGGGAAGGCGGTCTCCACTATTCCTCCTCTGCCCAGCCCCTGACGGAGAAGTTGTCCCTATTGTCAGCCCTTCTGCCCCTTGACAGCAGCTGGGTCAGATTATGCTTAGCTACTTATTCATTTGTTAGACTGCACCCCATCAATTAAATGTAGAGTGGTGTACAAATTAAGATAAAAAATATGGTCACACCGCTATAGATACAACCACAACATATGGAAACATAAAAGACAGTCAAAGCGGTTTAAGAGACAGTAAAACGAAACAGAAGAGACTAAACAAGTTAATTGCCTGGGCAAATAAAATAATTTTGACCTGGGGCCGAAAGCATAGCAGAGTCTGCACGGATCGTACTTCAGTGGGGAGGGTGTTTCATGGTTGGGGCACCATCCCAGGAGATACATATCTAAAATAATAATACAGAACAACCTTTGAAAGTAGGCCAGTACTATTATCTCAACATTGCAGAGGGGGTGGGGTGAGGGACTGTGGCTTGCTTAAGCCCACCAAGTGAGTTTGTGGCTGTGGTGAGATGGGGAATCACCAATGCTCTCTAAGCCACTGCACATGACATCACACCAGCTCGCCTATCTGATGTTTCCAGAGAGAGCCTAGCTTCCTGTTCTTTCCTGCCACTGTCCTGAATAGGTCACTTTTAGTTATCATAAAATCAAGCTGTATGCAGAGCCATTTCCAGGCCTGTTTTTCTGATCTGGTTAATTCCAGCTCCTTGGACTAGGCAGCTGGACAAGAGGCGGGCTCCCTTCTTCATCTTTAGGCTACAGCTGTCCAGAGGTCGTTCGGGGACATGGCAGTGTTTCCCCCTTAGCCTCTCTATGCTCCACACCTAAGGATGAAAGGATCCGCCAATTTCAGTTCTCTCCATTTCTCATTTATTTCAATCGTAAATTCTGCGGCAATTTGTTAATTTTTAAAAATATCCTCATGAAAATTCACCAGCATTTTAGTACGAATTTCTCAAAATAAGCACATTGTAGTATGTAGTTTTGACTAAGGTACACAGTTTTGCAGTCAATTTACCCAGATATACTGCATTTGAGTGCACTGTTTTCAATAATATATCAATTTTCATGCACACTGTCCCCTAACAGACATATTTTTGTAAACAGTGTTTGGCAAGAGAACGGCATCGCAAAGTTCAGATTAAGCACAAATTTCAAAGGACGGCTGTGTTTTTGTTCCCATATTGTTTTGGAAAGTGAGGATTTGATAGATTCGCCTTTAAATGTGAACAAAATTAAATTTCTCCCCCATCTCTACCCGAAGACATCTTAATTTGGAAATTTAAGATTCCACATTTCACTCCTAGGTTGCCCTCATGCTCATTCTAAGTAGGACCTATGTAAGACAATGCCATTTCTTGCATCTGCTGCCTTCTGCAGCTGGCTGATCATGAGCCATTAGCCAAGAGTTGCAGTAGGTTTAGCGCCGGTCTCTACCTGCGAAGCTCAGTTTGTGTCTCAATGCAAAGGTGCTGCTTGCTCCATCTTGGGGTAGGCTCTGGACCTGTGGGTGTGGATCAGACTGTGCACTAACCTCTGTTGCAGGAATCCAAGCTGAAGGCTGGGGAACAACAGAAAGCGTCAGAGAAATGTGTTATCACAATGATTACACCCATTGTGGCCTTGAGGGACCTGACAGATCTGCTCTCCGTTTCCCATTTATTCTTCTTCTGTCAGTAAATCAGTAACTTGCAAAGAGCTCTATTAAAACACCCGGAGCCTCCAAGAACTGGGTCCCCCCCCTCCCTGCAAAGCCCAACCTTGAAAGTACTGCTGTATTGTCTTGGGAAGGGTGAATATGACCCTTTCATACAAGATCTCAATCTAATTTACCAGTCATTTTAACAAAGGGCTTTTCCAGACCTCAGCTTCCCCCACAGAGGCTAGCAAAATATCAGAGAGAGCTAACTCATAAATGAACGAACAAATATAATCCCAGTGCAAAGGCAGTCTGCAGAGACTGCGGTCATGAAAGTGGCTTATGACAGCTCTGCAATATAGTTCGTTCCATATATTGTGGGATGAGGGGTTATGTGGTGCCTCAGAGAATAGCATACGGCAACCCTGCAGAGGTTTCCACTGTGGGTATACTGTTATTGCAAATTTAAAGCCATGCAGAGGGTGAGAGAAAGAAGGCAGCCCTTTTGACAGCCCTGCAATATAGTCAACTGTTAATATTGCAAGTGTGGGTGAGTGGGTGTGTTGAGGCTGGTTTGGATTCTCAGACTCATATGAAATATTCTTAAGGTTGCAACAAAGGTCAACATGATCTTGGGTAAAGGGATGTTATGATTTGAAAGCACTGTAATGAAAGCGAGCTCTATCCCTATCAATTTTAGTTTGGGTGTGGGTGTTCAAATTACGTCAATTCCTATCTTATTCTACTGCTCTTGCCCTTCATATGGTGGGTATTAATCAGAATCTTGTCTATATTTGCAAGGAAGAAGAACATTCTAATAGAAGATGTTGCTTCATTATCTTCTAAAGAGGAAGGTCAGTTAAGAAGAAACACAAGGTTTCATCTAATAAACAACTACAGTAAAATAGAAAACTTGCAGCCCTGGAACCGGATAGTGCTTGCTCTGAGCTAGTTCCTCTGTGTAGCCATGTTTTGCTAAGCTGGAACCCAGCAAACCTATGGCAAAAAGTGACCCCTACCTGCTGCATTATGGGCAACCAACTATGTAAAACAGGTCTTGCCGTTTCTGGGTTTGAACAACAACTACAGTGGTACCTCTAGTTACAAACGCTTCAGGTTACAAATTCCACTAACCTGGAAGAGTTACCTCGAGTTGAGAACTTTGCCCCACGATGAGAACGGAAATTGTGCGCCAGCAAGAAGTTAAGTTAAGAACAGTTTCAGGTTAAGAACGGACCTCCGGAGCGAATTAAGTTCATAACTAGAGGTGCCACTATACTGTGTTAGCCAGGGAAATCTTGCTGATGCTCTTTGGACATATGCTGATCAGCTTGCCCCTCACTAGGTGATCTGCAGGTGCAAACTGTGCACATAGCAGGGCCAGCCCTAACATTAGACCAAATGAAGAATCCACTTCAGGCATCAGACACTTAGCAGGGGATAGTAGTGGAGAAATGGAGGACAGAGCAATGTGTACCACACGGGCTGCCCCCTGCCCCCTGCCCCCTGCCCCTAGGCTGGTTTACTGTCCTCAGATGTCATGAAGGACATTCTTCTATCACCAGTCTTGAAGTAAGATTCCACAACCAGCAGGCAACCATCTCGTCCCATTTCACTGCCTGAGGCATAGCAGGAAGGTGCCGCTCCCCCAGGGCCCTTGCTAACTAGGGTCATGTGACAGAAGCTTCTTACCAAAAGCCCCAGTCACACAACCCTGAGGTAAAAAAGGTAAAGGACCTCAGGACAGTTAAGTCCAGTCAAAGGTGACTATGGGGTTGCGGCGCTCATCTCGCTTTCAGGCCGAGGGAGCCAGCGTTTGTCCACAGACAGTTTTCCAGGTCATGTGGCCTGCATGACTAAACCGCTTCTGGTGCAACGGAACACTGTGACAGAAACCAGAGCGCATGGAAACACTGTTTATCTTCCTGCTGCAGCGGTACCTATTTATCTACTTGTACTGGCGTGCTTTCAAACTGCTAGATTGCCATGAGCTGGGACAAAGCAATGGGAGCTTACCCGGTCACAGGGATTTGAACCATCAATCTTCCAATCAGCAAGCCCAAGAGGCTCAGTGGTTTAGACCACAGCGCCACATGCTCCCTCGCCAGCCCTGAAACCATCTTTTGCGTGTAGCAAAATGTCTTGAGCCAGCCTTGGCAGCTAGAGTCAAGTACAAGCATTGGTATCCCTGGAAGGATATCAGGAACTGAAGTGCCCCAACCCACTTATTTAATAGATTGTATTGTGCCACCTCTAGACTATCAGTGTTTTAAGGGACAGAAATTTAAGGTTGCGCAATTAAAGTGGATTAAAGCAGTTTGTTGGCCTGGCACAAAATAAATCTGCTTAAGACCAAATTTTGGGTTAAGAAATTGTTGAGGAAATGTACTGAAAACTGCAGGATAAGCAAATGATCAATGGGAAGGTATGTAAACCCCGCAAGCAAATCAAGATGAGTGTTCATTGTTGTATAACCTCCCCTACAAACAAATCAAAACAAACACTCAGTAAAAACAGGATATAGTCTGGTCTCCAGGTAAGCTTTGTGCAAGCAAATCAAGATGGATGTTCAATAAACAGCTTGTTAGGAGGAGCCCTTTGTTCTTGCTCTCACCTGACACGAAGTATCAAATGGTACCCAGGCAACCTGCGCCAGAGTTTCAAAGAAACAAACCATCGCCTGTTATTTCCCCTTTGATGTCCCCACTCCCTTCGGGAGCACCGTGTCTGGCAAAAAGAAAAGAAATGGTGATAATCAAATATGAAATGCATTGCAATCATTAACCAGCATTACATGACCTTTGATACTATACTGCTTAGAAACTGTTCATGTTTGTTTCAGGCAATATGTATTCTTATTTCTGTTCGTTCGTTCTTATTATTCTGTTATCTTTGCCTGAAGGGGTTTTATGGGTTTTAGAAGTTCTGGATTCTTTGGCAACAACAAAACACACTCTAATAAACAGGTTCTGGCCAAAGTTCGTTACAGCTTTGTGCTCTCATTGTGGGAGCAAACCTGCTTGCAATTAGTGGGATTTAATTGCCAGTAAACACGCACAGGATTACAAATTCCACTGCGATCAATGAGACAGCAGTACAATCCTATGCAGGTTTACCTGGAAGTAAATCCCATTATGTTCAAAGAGGCTTATTCCCAGGAAAGGGTGCATATGGCGTGGAACCCTCAGCTCTTTTCAATGGGAGTTTGTTCCATTCACAGAATTTATACACTGATTGCAAAAACAAAACAAAACAAAAATACCTCAAAGCTGTTTCCAAAAGATTAAAAAGTCAGGATACTTCTACACTGCATTTAATCTGGAGCTGCCATTTTCTCAGGGTTTTTTTTTTCTTTCCAGATTTTCCATGGTAACAGTAAACCTTGATTATATGGGGGGGGGGGGAATGGGATGGCATTCAGATGAGGGTGATGTTGTGTGGACACTGCACAAAGTTTTGCATGCCTAAGCAGCACTGAGCCGGCAGTAAACTGCCATGTGGAAGCATTTTCAACCAGGAGCAGCTTTTGCAGAATTGTGCCTGTTATGTATTGAAGTTCTCACCCTGGCCACCAGGAGTATCGTGTATATAGTTTTCACTCAGGTCCACGTCAGTTACTTTAGGTGGAAACCCTGGGTTGTTGTTACTACAATGTTGACAGCCGGCTGCCTATAAAAGCAGGCCAGCTGAGCTGTTTGCTGTTCAGTTCTGTTCCAGCTTACAAATAAAGAGCTGCTTTGGAGAAATCGCTGCGTCGTCTGCTATGTCTACCCACTATTTAACTGTGCCCATTTTGTCTGACTGCACTGTTGTTTTTTAGAGGCATGTAAGTACAGTGGTACCTCGGATTACATACGCTTCAGGTTACATACGCTTCAGGTTACAGACTCTGCTAACCCAGAAATAGTACCTCGGGTTAAGAACTTTGCTTCAGGATGAGAGCAGAAATTGGGCGGCGGCAGCAGGAGGCCCCATTAGCTAAAGCGGTGCTTCAGGTTAAGAACAGTTTCAGGTTAAGAACGGACCTCCAGAACGAATTAAGTACGTAACCAGAGGTACCACTGTATACATAACAGCTTGTGGGACTGCAATCTCCATGTCTCTTTCTCTTGCTTTTGGAGGCTTATTTCTTTATGTATTAAAGTTGCCTACCTCCCTTCACCCGAAGATTACAGGGCGGTTTACAACATAAACAATGACATACCTGGTTAGGACTGAAAATAAGGCAAGTGCCCAGAGTGTGGATGGACTTTTCTACAAGTGACCTTGGAGATTTGACTGTCACCAGGGTCCCATCCAACTCCGGGACTCTATGATTCTGTGATCACTGAACCCAATTCCAGGTGTTCTTTTCTGATGTATAAAGCCTGGAGTGGCTCTGGACCCGTAGGAGAAGGGTCACAGCTTAGTTGCAAAGCATCTGCATTGCATGCATAATGTCCCAGGTTCAATTCCTGGCAACTCCAGGTAGGGTCGGGAGAGACCCTAGTCTGAAATCCTAGAGGGCCGCTGCCAGTCAGTGTAGAATAGACAATGCTGAACTAGATGAATCAATGGTCTGACTCAGAGTAATGTAACTTCCTGACTGCCCGAAGGAGTGCCTCTCCCCTTGCTGTCCTACCTGGAATCTAAGATAAGCTGGACTGTCTCTCTCCCTTATACTGTCTTTGAATTAGGTCAAAGGATCTATGTATATGACCTGCCAGAAGGCTTTCTCAGCACTGGCACCTCAGCTTTCAACTACCCTCCCAACTCAGTTTGGGTGACACCAACATTATCCACTTTTCTGCACCTCCATTTCAATCATGATTTTTATTTTTGATTAGCTGGGACAGGTGGGAGATATAATGTACTGTAATGTTACCGCTTTGATTAAATATGTGTTTTTCTGGTACAGAAGTTGTTACCTGCCCTGAGAGATCATCTATGATGAAGGGCAGGATAGGAATTACATAAGGTGATCTGACAGAAAGGTAGAAAGGAAGCCTGTCTCAGGGCCAGAAGCGAGAAGCCTAAATTGTTCAACTTTTTTGCATGTGATAAAAATGTCCTTCCCTTGGAGCAGCATCAAGTGGTGGAACAGCATCATCAAATTGAATGTCTGCTGCAGTCATGAAACAGTTCCCTACGACCTTTGCTATACTGGGCTTAGGAACAATTCATTTCTTGTTTAGGCTATGTGTGTTCTCCAAGCCTTCCTCCTCAGTCATTAAACTGCAAACATCACCAGTATTGCTGTATTTTGTTGACATGAGCAGTTTCCTTGGGTGAGGCTATTGTGTCACTATTTGGAGAGCAAATGCGGACATCCAGACTCTGTTGATAAACCAGCATAGGAAGGCACTGTGAGTGACACTGGCTCTGAGTTATCAATGCAGTTAAGATGTCAAAAGCGACTTGCTTTTCTCGGACAAATGTTAGGCCACATACAGCTGTCACTAGTAGGAAATGCACAAGGCCAGTCTTCTAACAATACGTTTATTGAACCGGACAACAGATCTCACCATAAAATCAATGCATTTCCTAACATACAAAGACGAAATAAAAGAACAAATAACTCTACTGATGAGTGGGGAAATATGGTTACCTAGATCTGGATAAGATTTTAGTTCATGTCTTCATTGCAGCTAAATTCCTGTTAAGAGCAATGGTTGTAATAATTTTATTTGAGAGAAGGAGAAAAATGTAATATGAAGATGATCTTCCAGATTATAAAATAGTTACTGGATTCATCAATTCTTTCCAGAAATCTCTTTTCCCTCCAATATAAAAAAAAGTATTTATTTCCAATATGGAACAGTTTGAATACATGCATCCCATAAAAAAGCACAATAAACCTTCCTACCTAATAAATTTCACAAAAACTCATTATTACCCCATACAAATGGCCCACATAATTTCAAATGTCAGTATTTTAGTGACATTTCTATTGATCTGTCATTATCTCCCTGCAAAAAAGAACACTGTGCTCCAATTACCAGTTGCACTGAGAACCAAAAGGAAGTACACTCTGGCTTCTGCCACCAGCCAGGGCGTCAAGGGCTATTGAGAGTCTCTGCCTCCCAGAAAAATCATTACAGCAAGGGGGAAGGCAGCCTGTCCCCATCCATCAGCCAGAGAATAAGCAACTGCTTCGATGCTTTCTTTTCTCTACCCTCCCCTTTCCCCTTTCCTTTTATATCATTTACCATATTTTTCGCCCTATAGGGCGCACCGGCCCATAGGACGCACCTAGTTTTCAGGGGGGGAAATCAAGGAAAAAATATGATTCCCCCCCCCCACAGCTCTGGGAGCAGCGGACAGGCTGCACGCTTTTCGACCAGGAGGGAGAAGGGACTGAAATGGCCAGTCAGTCCCTTGTCCCTCCTCGGGGAAAAGCCCCCAAGAGCGGCGCGCTCTTTAAAGGGTGCGCGGCATCCTGCAGGCTTTTCTACAAGGTGGGGGAATTTGCCCACTTCGTAGAAAAGCCAGCAGAAGCTGCGCAGCCTTTAAAGAGTGTGCGGCTTCTGCATGCTTTTGCGGGAGGTGGGGGTCAGTCCCTTCTCCCTCCTTGGGGAAAAGCCCCCAAGAGCGGCGCGCTCTTTAAAGGCTGCGCGGCTCTTGCGGGCTTTTCTATGAGGTGGGGGAATTCCCCCACCTCATAGAAAAGCCCGCAGAAGCCATGCTTCTGAATTAAGTATTTAACCTGAGGTACCACTGTAAATATTTGGAAGCCAAGTCTGAAGCTTTCCCTTCAGGTCTTTAGCTAGTGCCGATCACATCTTTTTGTTTTCCAGAAGATCAGAGGGACATGCTGCCAGTGTGCGGGCTTGTATGTGTGTGAAAATATTGTCTTGTTAAAATATAATGACAACTGACGGCCCTTTCAGCATAACTAACATCAAGAGTGATTGAGTCATTGCAAGATGGGGGCTGGACATCTTGCATTTGCTATGCATCATAAAAGTCTACCCAGACCTACGCTGTATGCACAGAGTTACCCTTGATCAGCTTCATCCTGTCATCATCTGCTGCCAAAGATTCCTGGTTGAAGGTGGTCTTCTTCTTCTTCTTCTTCTTCTTCTTCTTCTTCTTCTTCTTCTTCTTCTTCTTCTTCAGTTAACTTTGCTGGTTAACCATAACTCATTAATCAATCTTTTTTTAAAGATACTGGGGTTTCCCCACACAGACCGTAATTTTTTTTGAGCATGTTAAAAAGCTACAATGCCATCTAGTTTCCTTGCGGTCCAATCCCAGACATGGTTTGTTCCCTTGCCCCCAACCAAAAGCTATTCTTGAGGGTTGGAGGACCCTTCAGAACAGAGCGTGGTGATATGGCACAGAGGGGTCCAATGGGGAGGAACAGAAGGAACCACATATTGGATGACTTGCTTTGCATGAGCATAAGCACTTTCTGCTTGTTGTTGTTTAGTCGTTTAGTCGTGTCCGACTCTTCGTGACCCCATGGACCAGAGCACACCTGGCACTCCTGTCTTCCACTGCCTCCCGCAGTTTGGTCAGACTCATGCTGGTAGCTTCGAGAACACTGTCCAACCATCTCGTCCTCTGTCGTCCCCTTCTCCTTGTGCCCTCCATCTTTCCCAACATCAGGGTCTTTTCCAGGGAGTCTTCTCTTCTCATGAGGTGGCCAAAGTACTGGAGCCTCAGCTTCAGGATCTGTCCTTCCAGTGAACACTCAGGGCTGATTTCCTTAAGAATGGATAGGTTTGATCTTCTTGCAGTCCATGGGACTCTCAAGGGTCTCCTCCAGCACCATAATTCAAAAGCATCAATTCTTCGGCGATCAGCCTTCTTTATGGGCCAGCTCTCACTTCCATACATCACTACTGAGAAAACCATAGCTTTAACTATACGGACCTTTGTTGGCAAGGTGATTTCTGCTAGTATAAAGGTAATGATAATATTTTGACAGCACGTACCTTGCTTTTCTCCATCAAAGATGCAGCGGCTCACAAAATTAGTCTAATGAACATCAACAGACACTAAGAATCTTAAAATGGGGCCTGATGACCTACTCTGTTCTCTGTTTTAAGGGTTCCTTTATTTGAACAGGATGGATGCTACTTCCTCAGGCTGCCCACAGCTGTGTCGCATTCAGCTGCACTCTCCACACCCAGTTGCAGGTACAGCAGGTTTGTTGAGTTTCCCAGGGGGTCCAGAGGATGGAGAAAGCTCCCCCCTCCACTCACAGCTCTTTCTCCACACTACTGCCATAGACTTTCATTTGCCCCATATAAAATCACATGAACTCTATACGCCCCATATTAACTGTGCTGGATCTGACTTTTATGAAAAATGGGTGCCCGTATATGTGTTTTTTATCTGTCTGTGAATGGGTGAGAGAAGCAGTCAGAGCGGGTAGTGCCCAAAGCCTGAAAACATTGGCAACCATTGCCCTAGCTTCCCATGTTGCCTGTAAGTGATACATCAAGCAGAGGCTTGAGGCATGCAGAGCATGAAGGTTGCAGTTTCTATTTGCTGACCTCACTTGGTCAATGGGGGACGTTCACAAGCTATGCATACCTGCATGGGACCTCTGGGACGTGGAAAGACCTCTTCTGTCTGGCCCCTAACCTAATTAAGTCATCCTGATTTAGTCTACTTAGAGCCCCGAAGGAGGAAGCTCTGTGCTTGAGGCACAACTACCACTGGTAAACACATTAGCAGTCATTAGTGAGACATAAGCTTTGAATCCTTCAGCAGATACCTGCACATGGTAGTCAACTGCACACCACATACCTCTGCACTCTGACACCTGTGACAAGAAACTTGAATCCTAATGGTGCACGCATTTGGATTTTCTCCTGGTTCTTCTCCCCTTGTTTTCTAGGAAAACTCCACCCTTAGGCAGCTGAAACACTAACGTTTGCCTTCCCTAAAACACCAGTGGTCAGTCCTCTAGGATACTCGCCTCACCTGGACTGTTTCTAATCCTGTTCAGTACTTGTGCAATCTCTCTGGGCCCAGATCATTCCTATTCTACTCTGTTTGGCTCCCCTTGCTTCCTCATTTTTCTAGCATTCTCTACCTTCCTTGATATTGTGTATTCAGCTTTGTTAGGGGTGTAACAGCCTCATGCCCTCCTTTCCATGCCCCTGTACAAGGAAGCCTCATGCCACATAAGCAGGGACCTGGAGTGTGTCATAACATGGTTTATGCTGAACTACCTGGATGGAATCATGAGTTTCCCAATCTTGCTCTTGTTTAAGAGAGACAAGAAAGTTCTTGTCTTCCTTCCTGACTTTTGTGCCTTATATGCCAATGGTAGGGAATCTGTAGCCCAGGAGGCACCCCAAGGTAGTGATGAACACTAGCTTAGATGGCTTCAAAAGAGGATTAGACAAATTCATGGATGGTAAGGTTATTAATGGCTAGCTGCCATGATGGCTATTTTCAGCCTCTACTGAAAATATGTATGTGTTCGGTATGCCTCTGAATGCCAGTTGCTGAGAATTACAAACGGGGAGGATGCTATTGCAGTCAGGTCCTGCTTACAGGCTTCTCGCAGATACAGGCTGGCCACTGTGGGAACAGGATGCTGGACTAGATGGGCCATTGGTCTGATCCAGCAGGTTATTCTTAGGTTATTTCACCTACTTTTAGCTCTGACACCACCCACCATAAGATCTGGCTATGCTCCCTGATTGACTTTTCCAGTGTTAAACCCACAAATTACCTACAAGAACAGAAGAGTAGAAGGAAACTCCTGAGTACACCCAGGTACAATTAAGTCCAGCTCCACCTAGTGATTAAACCATATAATGACAGTATCCACACAATGATGCATCTGCCTCTCATTCATAGATGTCCTTTCTAGAGATCCTAGAGAAGGGGGTAGAATATGAAAAATGAGACTCATTAATACACCTGAAGAAACACAAAAGTTGTGGGGCAATGCTTTGCATTCTCAGGTCCCAGACTTTGTTCTTGGTAAATAGATACTATTGAAGCATATAGCACAAAAACAAAAAATGGTTGGACACACAAGGTATTGACATAAACAGCAGCAGAAGTCTCCTCTGAATCCTTCATAGCTTGCCAGCATCCTTCTGGCATCAAAAGCATACAGTTCAAGTTTAAAATGCTCTCCATGTGGACCTAACACGGGATGCACTCGTCCTGCAGCAGAACAATTTCCTACATTAGATCCTGCTACATTAAAACCTGCATTGCCTAATCCTTTTTATCGGAGTACATTGCTCCCGGCTCAGTCTTTTCAATTTACTGCTAATGGGTTATATTAATGATCTGGATGGCAGTAAAAAGGGTAGGCAAACTAAATTCAGACACAGCGATAACTTATTGGAAGCCATTCCAAATAACCAACAAACAAGAACTGCTAATGCAATAGAAGTGGGCACAAAATGCGGGTACAAAATTCTGAAAGGATGCCAGCTAATATGTCCATCGAGGAACAAGGCACAATCCGCCAACTAAGCCCCATTCACTTTGAGTTGTTCTAACAGTAGATCCATTTAAATGGCTGGGTCCAAGTTAGCCATTTCCATTAATTTCCATGGGGCTACTCTGAGTAGGACTATCATGGGATGCAATCCTTTGCTGGGGACCCTAGAGAGTTGGGCAAATAATTCAACCTTATCTAAGGCAACTTCCTATCTTGCAAGAGCATGTAAGAAAAGTTGCATGCCCTGGAATTCTCTCTTTTCCTCTTTGTCCTCATTTGTCTCCAATCACTTATAGTGTGATTACTTATTTAAATGAAGATTTGTATACTGCAATTTCATTAAAGCCCTAAATGGCCTCTATCCAGTATGCCTGAAGGAGCATCTCCACCCCCATCGTTTAGCCCGGACACTGAGGTCCAGCGCCGAGGGCCTTCTGGCACTTCCCTCACTGTGTAATGTCCTCCCATCAGATGTCAAGGAAATAAACAACTATCTGACTTTTAGAAGACACCTGAAGGCAGCCCTGTTTAGGGAAGTTTTTAAAGTTTGAAGTTTTATTCTGTTTTTAGTGTTCTGTTGGGAGCCACCCAGAGTGGCTGGGGAAACCCAGCCAGATGGGTGGGATATAAATAATAAAATTATTATTATTATTATTATTATTATTATTATTATTATTATTAAAAAAGCAAAGGGATTTACAATTATAATGCAACAAAAACCACAAAACAATTAAAGCAGATCAGTGGTTGGCTGTTATGGAGAATGTTCTCCTTAACTGTCTGCATAAAGTCTGGCAGCAAAGAAAACTTTTCAGCAAGCATTTGAAAGTTAGTGTGGAAGATGCCTGCTGAATTTCTATTAGAAGAAGATGAATGACTAATCTGCTTAAAGATATGAAATTGCTGAACTGCTGTTGACATGCTAGATTTCAAGTGCAAGCAAAGCCATTTTCTTCACTCTGGCTATACAAGTTATAAAGAAGCAACTTTATTATGCTCTGTCTGTTGCTTTGCCAACACTGTTCTTCTCTAAAATAAAATAAAATCCTGGTCAAGCAAGTCTGGATAAAAAACACTCTCTGTTCACAGGAGACCTGAAGTAAGGAAAGTGTTGCAGTCTCCACTTATGTCTTGTTAATGATTCAGGATCACCAAATACATTTTCACCGTGTGGTTGTTTCCCAAAAGCCTTCCACTTTCATATCATCCTCTTCCACCTAGTTAACCCATTTAATAGACAGGACATCCAGAAACCTCTCCCAGAAACCTACTCCCAGTTTTGCTTTAAAACAACAACAAATAAAACAAAAAGAAAGCTAAATAAGCTCTGTTATGGTGCTGAAAAATCTTCCAGTGAGTTTGCAGAATTTGTTTGTTGTCACAACACTGGAATCCAGTCAGCCCTGGGAAGAAGCTAAGGACTTAGCTATGCTGCAAACCCATGCTTATTATGAGACCCATAAAATAACCCTGGAAAATGTAGCTTGGAGAGATGCTGATAATTTCCCAGTTTCCCACTCCACCAAATTAGAATTCCCTGAGTTCCCTTGAGATAGGCCTGTTGGTCAACCAGGAGATTCCAGATGTTGTTGGACTCCAACCCCCATCATCCTCAACCATTGATTAAGCTGTCTGGGGTTGATGAGAGTTGTAGTCCTACAACATCTGGGGGCCCAAGGTTGAAGAACCCTGGAATGGCTATAAAGTCATTCATCTAAATCTGTCATGGAGATGTGCCCCAAACATAATGCTAGGGAGATGTTGAGATATGGTTTCTCTTTCAAATGTGGTTCACATTTTGTGTTTGACTGCCATGTCCACGTTCTGGATGAAAAGGATCTGAGAGGCCCACTTAAAGGCAGCACACCAACACGGTCAGCTCCAGGTTTCAGAAGACCCCTTGAGTAAGACCGTCCTCTCCATGGCCTCCCCCTCCCTCAGTGAATCTACCTCAGCTGTTCCTGCTCTTTTTCTTCCTCATAACTTTTCTTCCTGCTTGCTTGCAGGCTGAGAGCTAATGAGGAAAAAGACGGTGGTATCTACTGCTTCTTCTCAACACCATCATTGTCTGGGCCACAGCAATGGGCAGGTGAACAACCAGGTTGCAGTGTTGAGAGAAGGAGTAGGTTGGGGAGTGGAGGTATCTTGCCAGTAGGCCCACTGCTGAGTTCTGGGTCCCTAGCAGATGTCCAGCCACACTAACCCTTGACACAAACCCTACAAGTTCTAGGAGCCCTGCCTTTAGGCAGTTTTACACATTACAGTTGCTGAGGCAAAGACTGGCAATGTTTCCTACAGCAAAGTGCAGCTCTTTATAGTCTTCCTCCTCTGCACACTTATATAGGGTTCTGGCTCTCCAAGTATATTAGATAATGATGGTCCATATCAGCTTGACAAAGCCTGGGATATTTATCTGAGAGCACCTATTGGTCTATGCTAAGACATCACCTTGCCAACAAAGGTCCGTATAGTTAAAGCCATGGTTTTCCCAGTAGTGATGTATGGAAGTGAGAGCTGGACCATAAAGAAGGCTGATCGCCGAAGAATTGATGCTTTTGAATTATGGTGCTGGAGGAGACTCTTGAGAGTCCCATGGACTACAAGAAGATCAAACGCATCCATTCTTAAGGAAATTAGCCCTGAGTGGTCACTGGAAGGACAGATCATGAAGCTGAGGCTCCAATACTTTGGCCACCTCATGAGAAGAGAAGACTCCCTGGAAAAGACCCTGATGTTGGGAAAGACGGAGGGCACAAGGAGAAGGGGACGACAGAGGATGAGATGGCTGGACAGTGTTCTTGAAGCTACAAACATGAGTCTGACCAAACTGCGGGAGGCAGTGGAAGACAGGAGTGCCTGGCGTGCTCTGGACCATGGGGTCACGAAGAGTCGGACACGACTAAACAACAGCATTGGTCTTTGCTATGCTCCTCTAGTGATTACTTTGGATATTTGGGTTGGAGAACGTCTTGTATAAGGATAAGCTTGATAATACTTTTAAGGGCACCTTTACAAGCTGGGTTACAAGCCCCTCTCCTTTCTCCAAGACTTCAGAGCTTCCCTGGACTTAATTTCCCCCTTTGAGGCTCAGCTTTGCCTAAGTGATGATTAGCACCCAGGACCTGGGCAAAATGTAGACTTAAAACTAATAGCACATTCTGCACATGTGCAGAACCTCACTTTACATTCCAAGCTGTAGAAGAGTTTCTTGGGGAAATGCCATTGGACTGATAATAAATCTGAGCATGGTTTGCTGAGCAAATTTGCATTCCGGATCTGGTAATTCCAATTGTTGGCAGCACCACTGTCAATTACAAGCTAACAAACGTGACGTATGGAGGTATACGTGGACCTAGAAAAGAATTCTGGCACACCTCTGGGCTTATTACAAGACTGAGTTAACCCCACACTGCAATTTCCAAAAACACATTTCTGATAATGTAAAAGAAATGGGTAATAATAAGATGAGCTGGTAGGACTGCTGGCTTTGTCTTTTATTTTATAAAACAACAATAAAGCTATTTCTGATACCAGTGCACCATCTGTTCTGTCTTTGCTGCTCTCACTCATTGTGAAAACAGGCCTAAGAGAGCCTGTGGGGGCATCAGTTCCAGCCTGAGTTTCTGACAAGGAACAGCACCCTTCATTTGGCTGTGGAAGATGGGATTTGTCCAACCATCCATCTTTGAGGGAAAAAACTGAGGCGTGGGAAGTGTTGAAGTCTATACAGATAACAGAAGCTAAAGAAATCCAGAAAGTGGGGGGGGGGGGAATACTTCTCACCAGAATCGATGGATGAACAGATGGATATTTTGCTGGCATGCAATGCAAGTTTATCTATCCCTAATCCAGGATTGTGGTAACGATTTCAGCTCTACCTTTAAATTTCTATGTTTTGAGGTGTCAGTTTTATGTCATTACCCTGATTACTAAGTAATGTATTCCATTCCTTATCTAAGATGCTGAGAACCAGACAAAACACTTACCTTGTCCCTGGAGTATGAAGGACAAATTACAGAGGGGACTAGATGCATTCCAAGGCCCTATTTGCACTATACAATTAAAACACTCTTATATCACTTTAAACAGTCATTATGGCTTCCCCAAAGAATCTTGGGAACTGTAGTTTGTTAAGGATGCTGAGAGTTGCTAGGGGGACTCCTGTTCCCCTCACAGAGAGAATTCCTAAAGGTAAAAGTAAAGGGACCCCTGACCATTGGGTCCAGTCATGACCGACTCTGGGGTTGTGGTGCTCATCTTGCTTTATTGGCCGAGGGAGCTGGCGTACAGCTTCCGGGTCATGTGGCCAGCATGACTAAGCCGCTTCTGGTGAACCAGAGCAGCGCACGGAAACGCCTTTTACCTTCCCACCAGAGCAGTACCTATTTATCTACTTGCACTTTGACGTGCTTTCGAACTGCTAGGTTGGCAGGAGCAGGGACTGAGCAACGGGAGCTCACCCGATCGACCTTCTGATCAGCAAGTCCTGGGCTCTGTGGTTTAACCCACAGTGCCACCCACGTCCCTATATAATTCCTAGAGTTCTATTATGTCTGGAGCATTAATCCCAGAATAATAGGCAGGTAGGATTTTAGAATGTAGTAATCTGATTGGCTGTTGGAGCCGTCCAATCCCAGAAGGGAAGTTTCAACCAGCCTATCAGGTGTGACCTGGGGTGGGAACAAAGGATATATAGCCTAGGGTCTGGGAGGGGCCAGCCACAGACAAGCACTGACAGACACACTCAATGACTGACTGTTTTTATTACAAACTGAAATAAACTCCTTGAAAATGAGGATTCTCTCTGAGTATATTTCAAGATCCCTGGGAGGAGGGATTGATTGTTAAACGACTGTGGGAATTGTGACAACTGATGCCTAGGCATTGGTGGCTGTCAGGGTTCATCCTGTGTGGAGGGGTGGATATTTTGTGTTAAAATAATCCCGCCCCCATGGGTGAACACTTCTCTATTGGTATTTTGAAAAGTGAATTTCTTACATACCTTGCATTTTGTAATTTTATTATTGTAAATTGTTTCAGGACATCCCCAGAGATGTGAAACAATATATAATGGCTGAAGGAACGGTTGAAGGAGCTGGGTATGTTTAGCCTGGAAAAGAGTAGACTGAGAGAAGATACAATAGCCATCTTCAAATATCTCGAGGAAGAGGGAACAGGCTTGTTTTCTCCTGCTTTGGAGGATAGGACTCAAACCAATGGCTTCAAGTTACAAGAAAGGATACTCTGACTAAACATCAGGAAAAACTTTCTGACTGTAAGAGCTGTTCAATAGTGGGACCACAGGTATGAAATTTACGGCATGTAATGCCTTAAGAGAGAATATTATGAAAATGATATACAGGTGGTACATGACCCCAGTCAAGCTTGCAAAAATATATCATTTGCCCGATAATAAATGCTGGAAATGTAAGGAGGTTGAAGGTACATTCTTTCACCTTTGGTGGACGTGCCCAAAGATTAAGGCTTTCTGGGAAATGATTTATAATGAAATGAAAAAGGTATTTAAGTATACCTTCTTGAAAAAACCAGAGGCTTTTCTCTTGGGCATAGTCGGCCATTTGGTGCCAAAGAAGGACAGAACTTTTTTTATGTATGCTACAACGGCAGCAAGAATACTTATAGCAAAGCACTGGAAGACTCAAGATCTACCCACTCTGGAAGAATGGCAGATGAAGTTGATTGACTGTATGGGACTGGCAGAAATGACCGGCAGAATCCGCGACCAGGGAGAAGAGTCAGCTGAAGAAGATTGGAAGAAATTTAAGGACTATTTACAGAAATACTACAAAATTAATGAACTCTGAAAAGATGTTGGATTGAACTTTTGTGGTCTCTAGCTGTTATGATAAAGATAATAGGGATTAAAATTGTTTAAGTCATTAAATTTAAAAAAGTTGAGTGGAAAATAAGGTGTTATTTTAAAAGGAATGTTAAGAGATTAGGATTTGCTGGATTAACAAGTTGAACTAGAAAACAAGAAGGGGAGGTACGAGGAAGTCAAAGAAACATGTTATTGAAAAATTGTTATTGAAATTGATTTGTTTTTAATATTTTTCTTTTTCTTTTTCTTTTTGTGTTTATATAAAATTGGAAAATCTAATAAATATTTATAAAAAAAAAATAGCTGTTCAATAGTGAAGTGGGCTCCTTTGGGAGGTTGTGGTCTCTCCTTCCTTGGAGGGATTGTACACAGAGATTAGATGGCCATCTGCCATGGATTCTTTAGTTGAGATTCCTGCATTGCAGGGGCTTCCACCTCTACAATTCTATGATTCTATGAGTCTATAAATAAGATAAACTAAAGCAGACCTAACTAACACAAACCAGCAAGTGACCAATTTAGTAGTACACATGAAGGGCGAAGAGGGAGCATGTGTATCCTTGGCTTGGTCATGTAAAACCAAACCATGGTTTCCTATTACACTTGAACCAGCAGAGTATAAGGTGATTAAGAAGAAAAATAAGTAGGGTACAAAAGATTGCATGTGGGAAACAATGGGCTTACCCAATATATTTACGAATAGCAAGACAGGCACCCAGGTATTCTTCACGCCTGAATAAGTAGGCATTTTGGATACTTCTTTCCCCTACATAGAGAAGACTCCACACACACACACACACACACACACACACACACACACACACTATAGAAGTCAGAGGGTAGAGTCTTCCATGGAATCCAGAGGGCTGCTTTCACACCCAATAATCATAAGACCTTTTTATATAACTATTGGATTCCACCTTCATCCAAGGAAATGAGAGCATCAGTATTTTTTTCAGGCTGTTTCTCCAAACAATTCTGGTCAGGTTCAGACCCACTTAGCTTCTGGAAAGGATGGGAGTATAGCAGGTACATTCTCTGCAGCTTTAATATACTTTTATGATACCCTTTCAACTTGCATCATCCTAGGGTGGATTTCTCCTCGTTTAGAAACCATTCTCCCCACAGAGCCTGGGAGATTTATAAAGTCTTTGTCATTACTGTTTTATTTACAAATATACAAGCCCATCATAGCTGGAAGCAGAGAGCCCAATCACTAATCCTGCTTTAGATTTCCAAATAGCAGCTGCACTATAAGCCCCACTCCAGCTACAAATGCTAAGTTGCTCGTCTCTGCCCCAAGTCAAGCTGCAAGAATATTGTTTCTTGGCCCGTCAGACCAGCTGAAGTGTCACTTTATGACAGGCTTCCTCAAACTCAGCCCTCCTGATGTTTTTGGCCTACAACTCCCATGATCCCTAGCCAGCAGGACCAGTGGTCAGGGATGATGGGAATTGTAGTCTCAAAACATCTGGAGGGTTGAGTTTGAGGAAGCCTGCTTTATGAAGATGGAGAAGAGAGCTTTCATCTATCAAATAAAATTAATTGCCTCTTTAGGTGAGCAACTACACTTAAGAGTGGACACAGAGAGACAGTGCTGCCTGTTGATATCCATACACTCATTTGGTGCCTGTACTGTACTTAATTTTCTGTTTGTTTGTTTTTAAATCTCCCACTACCTACTAGCTACCCAGTGATAGACCCATTCACAGTATTCAGGACAACCAAACTCTTAACAATATATGTAACAATTTTCCTCTTCTGTAGACTTTACCAGATTTTTCTTTGTATTTTTCCACTATTGGATGCTTCACAAATATTTGCAGAGATCTTTTCTGTGATATTTCCTTTCTAATATTTCCCAGTATCATGCTTGGTGCTTTGTGATTTTTGGACTGCTGTGAACAACATATGAACCTTTCTTTTCTTTTTTTTTACTGGGCTAGCTACATTTTATGGCTTTAAACAGATTGGATTACAAGCCCCCAAATCTCTCTTGTTTTTCGAAACAATATTCAGGGGATCGGTCTGCGTTCATACAAAAAAAAGAAAAAGAAAAAGAAAGGTCAAAGACCTAGCAAGAAATAATTCCTCCAAAACCCTGGGTCTGGCGGATTTGAATTTGCTTTGTTTTCACAATTTCCTGTGAGATTTGCTTCCCAGAAAGGACTAGCTTCAGGGGATATTGGAGGTTTTATCATAGCAAAAGAACACTTGTATGGAGCAAGACAGTGAGTCCAAAACATCTGGAAGGCACGAGGTCGGCAAAGACTGCAAATGTTCCCTTTCGCCATGTATTCATGAGATGCCTTTAAGGAAGCAATTATCCTTTGGCTCTGGCCCCATTGCACATTTACCTGAAATACTAGGATAATAGTAACCTACTTTACTATACAGGGTAGATATAGGTTTTACAGAGATAATGTATGCGAAGCACTCGGAACATGGAAGGGAATTATTATTTTTTAAGTACAATTATAATTGGTGTTGGTTTGATGCTTCTGCTCTCCCAGAGGATTCTAAAGTCAATTTTATTGATTGATTGATTGATTGATTGTCTGCCCTTCACCCTAAGGTCCCAGGGTGGGTTACAACATTTAAAAAAACTGTTTTATTTTTTTAAATAATTTAAAACAACTTTATATTGCTAGGAACCAAGAGTTGGATTCTTCTTCATCCGGTGATGGAGGCGAAGACTCTGAGCTTGAAAGGGAAGGTCATGTGGTGCAAACCCAAGAGCTGCTACTGTGAGAGGAACCTGTGAAGCTATTGCCATTCCGCTCCCCCTCACGCCACTGCCATCCCCTTACTCTGAGGACTCCACTATAGAAGACCCTGGAAGACCTGAGCCACTCATGCAGAACAAACACTGAGCAGAAGTTCCACATCCATTATGGGAACCCTCCTGGAGCAACCTCTTCTATATATGGCCCACCATTTCGGAGAGAAGTTCTGCAGCAGGTGTGCGTATCGTTTCAGAGCAGGGGCGGCAGCCCAATGGCCACATTCTCTCATGGGCAGCCTTCCAGGGGCTGCTTGCCAGTGATGCGTAGGGCAACAGATGCAACTCTTATTTTTGTACTGTAGGCCACAGTCCAGCCATGCAAAAGGCGGGGCCTTCTAAATGAAGCTCTCTCCACCCAGGCAAGAAAAAACAAACAAACAAACAAACCAACCAACCAACAAACCACATCATTACAGTTCAAGGACATATTCCAGTCCAGCAAAAGAACCGGAGAGGGTGTGGAGCAGGGCCAGTGAAGGGAGATAACTGGGCGTGACCTGAGGAGAGTCCTCCTGAGCTCCGGATGGAGAAGCCTGCAGAACTGCATTTGACCCATGAGCCTGAGGTTCCCCATTTTGAAAAGGCATTTTGAACAGAGTTATATGTGGTGTCAGATATCCCAGGGGTAAGAGTGATCTCAGAAGCTTAAAAGTTCTCAGAGCTTCACACCTACTTGTTAATTCAGAGGAGATAGGTTGAGCTCCAATTCCATAAGGGAAACCTGGGAAAGACAGTTCCCAATACCTCTGCTTAATGGTCTGAGGTAGGGAAGCCCTGGGCACTCCAGGGGCAGAGGTCATTGCACAGGAGCACCTTGATGCCTTCCACCATTATTATTCTGCCAATAGAGGCTTCTGCCATTATTGAAAGCTTCCATGCCAACCCTGCCTGCTGCCACCACCACCACCACTTCCTTCCCCAGGCCAAGTATGGGGAAAGGAGGCCTGGCAGGAAGAGCTTGGGGGAAGAGCTTCCCTAGGCTCAGTCTTTCTCAGTTTCCTCAGAAAATTCTTGGAAAGTCTCCACACGTTTCCTGAGAATTCTCTGAGGAAGCTCAAGGAAAAAGATGCTGCTGCAGAGGTGAGCCAATGTGAACTATTTTTAGCCTGCTACATTTGGAATTAGCGGGTAACACTTGAAAACAAAGCACTTATCAGTTTTGAATGCAGAGAAATGCTTTACAGCAGGGGAAGGCAGCCTAAGGCCCATGGGCAGGATGCGGCCCAATCGCCTTCTTAATCCTGCCCATGGACGGTCTGGGAATCAGCGTGTTTTTACATGAGCAGAATGTGTGCTTTTATTTGAAATGCATCTCTGGGTTATTTCTGGGGCACAGGAATTCGTTCATTTTTTCCCTTCAAAATATACTCCGGCCCACCAGATGGTCTGAGGCACAGTGGACTGGCCCATGGCTGAAAAAGGTTGCTGACCCCTGCTTTACAGGAATCACCTTGTTTTGAATGGGTGGTGGCAGCCTTCGCTGCCCTGTATTCATTCAAAGTCACTCTTACTCACTCTGAATTGGAGGCCACTGAAGATGCCGGTATGAGTGGAGGTGTCCAGGTTCTTTTCATGGGACTATTGCATGGGTCAGTTTACAATTCTTGTGGCTCGAAGATGTTGACAAGAAACCTGAAGGTGTTCATCCTCTTGCCACCTGCACTCTGGACACCTTGCCCATCTTGGCTTATACGAGCTGTCAGGGGGCTTGGTGGGGGTGAGTCCACAGAGTGGTAAAAGTCTCGTTGTGGGAAGGGGATGTGTCAGTGACCTTAAAAGAGGGTGTTGGTGTGCCCCTTCCTCAAGAGCCCCTCCCTGAGGTATTAAGCAATTATTGCCCAGCAGCCAATATTTTTTGGTAATGTGATGGAGAGGTTGGCAGGTGTTCTCTAAAGAGACTGATTATTGGCACCTATTTTAATTGGGTTTCGGGCACTTGCTGTCTCTGATTGATGACATGCACTGGGGGGGGGGGGCAGTGGGAGCGTGGCACTGTTGATTCTCCTGGCTCTTCCAGCGGCTTTTGATACCTGGTAGGATTGATACCTTGATCATGAAAGGGTTTTGTGAGGTGGGAGTTCGAAGCACAAGCAATATGGTGGTTCCAAGCCTAATTGGCTCCAGATTGGGGGATGATTGATTGGCCCCATGGCAGTTGTGCTGTGGAACTGTGCCACAGAGGTCTTCTTTGTGTTGAATGCCCTTCAACATTGGGTCATCTGGAGATTTGGGGTGGAGTGCCCCATAACAAGCTGAGGACACCCAGCTCTGCCTCTCCATTCCATTGGCAATCAGTCAAGGCTGTGAAAGTGCTAGGCCAGTGACTGGAAGGGGGAAAGACCTGGGTGATAGCCAGAAAACAGAAGCTGATTCCCAACAAGACAAAGGCTCTGTTGCTGGGCAGTTCCCAAATTTCCCCAGCACGCGACAGTCATATCCCCATTTTACAGACAGGTGACTGAGGTCGAATCCCTAGCCGAACGAGAGCATGAATTCAGCCGCCCTTGATTGACATGTAGTATGCCACCCAGTGCCACACTGACTCTCCAGTCATAGTACACAGAAGCCCACAAAATAGACTCCATTGTATATAAGCTTAAAATGCCCCCATGAAACCTTCATCCTTGGCAACAGGTGCTCTAAATGTCCTATATAGTGTTGTGAGTTTGGGTGGAGATTAGGCCATAGGATGCCTGAGTCCTGAATTAAGCAAGGGCTAAAAACTAACGGAGGATCCCATTGTTGAAGTAGCCAGGCAATGGAAGAAGCAAGACTTTCTGGGGTGTAAATGCTGGGAGCTCCTCCATCGTAGACTCAGGGTGGTATTTGTGTAAATAAAACCTATATTTTAAAGAAACTCCAGTCTCCGCCGTCCCTCATTCCAAGGAAACTGAGCCCTGAGTAAGTGCCAGGAACCCCTGGAATTTCAAACCGCTTGGACATTGGGATGGTGTGCAACAGTAAAAAACATTACTTCGTTGACCAAAGAGGAGTAAAACAAGAACAAAAGGTATTTTTGAGCTGTGTTTTCTGGCGCTCTCTTTCCCCGCTCTCTTCATTTGTAAACAACTGGGGAATTGCATTCCAGATTTCAACAGTAAACACTAAACCAACCTATGTCCAAGAAGTGAGGCTATTCTTCCAGCGTCTCTAAGCAACACCATAATATAAAGTTACAAACCGCAGCCCATTTGTTCACAAGTGTTCCATCCCGGCTATTTCCTCCGATATTGTTGTTGACATCTTCCACTGAGCCTTTCATGTTTCAAAACGCCCCCTACATGTTGTTCAAAACCCCCACAGAGGAGGTCATTAACGGTGAACAAGGCAAAGCTCTCCTTCAGGCATATCAGTCTTACATGCAATGAATGTGGATCCTTCAGAGCTTGCATAAACAAACTTGAGTTAAAGATAACCCATGGCATCAGATGCAATAACTAACCCTGATGTGTGTATGTGTGTGTTCTTATGGTATCTGAATCAGAGACACGGTCAATTAAACAAAAAAAGTTTCCGGATTCCAAGTCTGCACGGAAGTGCAAGCAACCATGCTGAAAGGAATGTTCCCCTTAACTCTGCAATGCAGTTGCTCAGTGATGTGGGGGAAAGGCACTCTGTGCATGCTCAAAGGTTACATTGTAACATCACGTTCCTTCGAATCCTTTAAATGAAAAGCAAAGTGGTTTGATGCTGTATGAGCATGAGTGAAGTGAACAGAGGGCCCTCATTACCAGTTGGAGATTGTTATGAATTCGTACTTGCTCCTCTTACAAAATTGTTACTGAGTGATCACTTTTCCTGTTCCTTTCTTGCAAGCCTATGCGCTCATATTGCATTCTCATGGCTCATTTCAGTCTCCTTCCCTCCTTCCCTCCCCCCCGCAACCCCCTCCTTAGTTCTCACTATGGGGTCTTTTAGAATATTTTTACATGCTTCCCGCTGTCCAGAGCAGTGAGAACTTCTAGGGACAACACATCTACTCATGAGAATGGCTGTATGCTACTTCCAGGAACAGAAGCAGAACACTTCGAAATATCAATCACTGGGTACAACAGCCTTCCATATCCTGCTCGTGGGCTTCCCAGAACATCTAGTTGGCCGCTAAGAACATAGAAACCTTCCTTATACTGAAGGTTTATCCACACTTAGCTTCTGCCCCGCACTTTGATGTGTCACCTCTTTCAAACACACAGATGGATTCTCTCATAACTATCGAGAGACTCCATCACTTCCATTGCTGTCTCTCTGAGAAGCAAACACCTGAGCTTATATCTGTTGGCTGAGCATCTCTGGCAGCTGTGGGCAGTGGGTGAACAGCACAGGACAAGTGGGACCTGCCACAATATGTTGTCATGCAGGGTTCTAGCCAGCCAGCTCTTCTTTTTAGGAAATGCAAAAAGTGGAAGTTTTTAGACTTTGCCTGCATTTAGCTGCAAGGCAGTCTCACTGGGGCCAGCAGGAATCAATGGGAGAATCCCAAGTAAATTTGGGGAATTGCAGTGAAACATATGGCTGAGTGCTAGTTAATGCATGAAGGGGCTAAGACCACAGAGCTCTGTTCCTAGACTCAGTTCAGTTGCACTCCCTCTCCTCCGGTGAGGATGTGAAGCTTCTTCCCTCCCTTCCTTTCTCTCACTCTCATTGTGCCATGTAATCGACCAGAAAACATGTGTATGAACTTGCTCCAAGTTCAGACTGCATGCTTGAAATTATCTTACTATATTTTTACACCCAGGTGTATTCTACCTGTGTTCTCCTTGCTGCTGCATGAAACAACACATGATTCAGACCTTTGAATTCTGTAAGTAACTTAGTGTAAACTTACTTAACACTGTGTGGTCTGTTTATTGTCAGAGGGGGGAGAGAGAGGGGCAAGAGTTGTAAGCAGACTAAAAGGAGATATGAAAAGGAGTCTAACAACCTATTTTCCCATGCTATACAGCTGTTTAACTCTGTGATTTGAATATGTACCCAGCTGATTCTTTTGTTAATAATGCACACGTGGGTCATACAGATCTCATTCATTTCCCCCTTCACAGTAAATACATTTTGCATTGGGGGGAATTTATTTATGTTATTTTTATTTATCACATTTAGATCTCCTTTCTCCTGGGGCATAGCTGTGGTTCTGTAGCAGTAATCTATCCAGGCACTGACCAGACCCAGAGCTGCTTAGCTTCAGCAAAGTTTAAGAGAACCTGATCTTGACTAAATATATTTTTTTCTTGTGGTTTAAATTCACCACCATCCATCAAGCACTTACCAAGGTTTAGCCCAGGTGGTAAGAGCATTTTGGTTTGTGGAGGTTCACTATGACAAAATCAGAGCGATACTTACTTCCAGTGGAAAGTTTGGTGTCTGAGCCAATCCAGTCCTTGACTGCAATCAACATAAATATCATTGGGACATAAATACATAACAGGTGATTGACGGCAGGATTGCAACATGATCATCAATACTTGACAGTCTTTTTGTAGTCTTTGTCATAATGATGGGCACCAATATAATCCCATCCACTCAATCATGCAGTAACAAAACAGCTAAGTAATTGCTCAAAGGTAGTATTTTGATGGCTATATAGCTTGCTTGCCTATTTATTTATTTTGAAATCTTTCTTCTCCACTCTTCATTAGAAATGCAGTTTCAGAGTGGGTTACAACCAAAACTGTTTCAGAGAGTAAAAACAAGGCAGTTAAATCACCAACCAGCCATCTAAAATAAACATCAGCACTGGCTTCACCACCATGAGCCCGGGTGAATATTTATTTGCAAAAGGAAAGGAAATTATGTTTTATGACACAACAGTGCACAGCAAGCATGGTTCAAGAATGGGTCAGCCATGAAAAATATAAACATTGGTGAAGGGGGGGGGGCAGTGCTGATGGTGCCAATCTGCCAATCTGCTCCTGCTTAATACACCCTAAGCAAACCAGCTGAAAGATCTGAAACACTCTAGCAGTGGCATTCAATTTTTGTTTCTCTTATATGTAACAGTCTGATCCTTATGTGTGTTTAAGACTCCAACTGGAGAGCCAGACTTATGTGTGACAGCAGCAAGCCAGTTTGTTTGGACTCAGATCTGCCCCAATCACCAGCGGCGTAGCGTGGGTTGTCAGCACCCGGGGCAAGGCAAGTAATTTGCGCCCCCTAACCCGGGGCAAGGCAAGTAATTTGCGCCCCCTAACACCTAACCTGCCGCCGCTGCCAGCTTCTTCTTGCTGCTGCCTGGTCTGGTCTGGTGTGGTTCTTTCCCGCGCTCAGCGCTGCGCTGGGCGGCCGCTGCACTGTCCCTCCCCCAGATAGTCCCTCGCTCTCTCTCCGCACCACACGCCTGGCACCCACCCCCTCTACAGTGGGCAGCGACCCGGCGGCTCGGATCGGATTCGCACAGCCAGCACTGCAGTGAGAGAGAGTGAGTGAGCCAGGTAGGGGCAGAGAGCTGCGAGTGCAAGCGCGCCCCCCCCAGATGTTGCGCCCGGTGCGGCCGGGCCCCTCTGCACCCCCCACGCTACGCCACTGCCAATCACATTTAAATATGGATTTGTTTTTCATCTTATTTTTGAGCAAAAGGATCATGCATGGAGACAATTCTAAGTCTTCGTCCTGATCATGGCTTGACCTCCCCGTCATTAGTCCTCTTACACCCTTTCCTTCTCATCTGACCTCTGCTGGGATGGAAACAAATGCTTGCAAGGAAAGGGAATTAGGAGGCCAAAGTGGGGAGGGTCCCAGCACTCCTCGTCGATAGACTTCTTTTGGTCTGAGATTTGGAAGTTGGTTTTTGTCCCATTTCATGGGCAGGCCTAGATTTAAACAATGGATGGGGGAGATTTTCCATGGGAGAGGTTGATCTGAGGCTGCAGCTGATGGTCAACAGAGACTGGGGAGCCAATGGTGAGTGGAGCCAGAACCCAAACTGGGTGGAGTTTGTGGCATTTTGGGATTGTATAGCTCACTCACTGTTCTTCACTATGGGCCGTTTGAAATTAGGCTGAGGAATCCATGTGGCTACAGGACGTGGGCTTCCCCACTCAGGTTTAAACAAATGGGTCTGATGCTGTCCAGTCTAGTTTGATGGAAACCTTTTCTCATTTCCTTGAGGGTATGGCCCATTGAACATAGTAAGATGTACCACCTAGTATGCTTGCATTGACTTTTGTAGCCTTCTACAAAGTTCTGGTGAAATGGCTTCACTTAATCAACAAGAACTGTGTTCAAGCTGATCACGCAAGGGCGGTGTGGTATGGTATTTAAACAGAGGTTGGATGACCATCCATCATGGGTGGTGGAGCTGCATTTTATATTGTACGTTCTGTATTGAGCAGAGGACTGGACTAGGAACCCCCAAGATCCTCCTAGAACCCCCATCTAAATTGTAACTTAAATAATCACTTGTGTGGGGCAGAGTGGTTAGGCCATCTCACTACGGGCTGGATTGGGCTGGGCTGATCTACAGCAGTGCCCTTTAACCTTGAGCCTCCTGGATGATGAAGGACTACCACTCCCATCATCCTCAGCCAGTTTACCCATTGGCCAGGGATGATGGGAGTTGTAGTCCAGCAACATCTGGGGACTCAAGATTGAAGACAGAAATGAACTGGATATTGGGCAGATTTGATTGATTGCATTTATATCCAGTCTTTCCTCCAAGGAGCTCAAGGTGGTATGCATACTTCTCCTGCCCCCCATTTTAACTTCACAACAACCCTGTGAGGTATGTTAGGCTGAGAGTCACTCAGCTACAATAGTAAAGAAAAAGCACTTAATATGTGTTGTTACACTGTGACACCAGATGGCATTGTGGAGTTCCGTCTTTTGCCAACATGATTTCCCATTATGAAGTTTACAAGGCATTTTTTAATGTGTCTAGATCTTGGAGGTAAGCATTAGAGCCTGGCGGGGGGCGGGGGCGGGGGGGCGGGCGGGTGGATGCGCGCCATGAGATTGAATAGCTCTTTTTCTCCTGTGATACCCTCCCTGCTCATGAGAAATAAAAGTGCTCATGTTCAGTGTTGGCAGCCAGCCCTAATTCTAAGCCCTTTAGCATTATCTAGCACCTAGATCTTACTCATATTTATTTGGAAATAAAACTGATTTCACTGCAACCGTCTTCCTTCCAAGCATGAACATGACTGTAGCCTCAGAGATTTTAATGTAACGTAGAAGAGGTGGTCTCTTAGGTATGCAGATCCTGAACTGTCAAGAGGCCAAAACAAACGTAGAAGACTGTCAGGAGCCGGCGCAGATGCTGAGAGCACAAATGCAACGTTCTCCCAGGAATCCAGCCATGTCTGGAGGCAGCCTGCCACAAGTCCTAAATTAGGAACGGGGAATCTTTGGCTCTCTGGGTGATGCTGGGCTCCCGGCTCCCATCAGTCCCACCAGCCAATGGTCAGGGATCGTGAGAGTTGCATTCCAACAACTGGAGGGGCACAGGTTCACCATCCTTGTGATGGTCATTTGGGCCATCAAGTAAAACTCCATGCAGAGTGCTTATACCAAGTGTGGAGAACCTCTGAACCACTTTCAAGAGAGTAATGAAAAACACAAAACACGGTGCAATTCCTTGGGCATCATCATGGATGCTGGTGTGCACATTCATAACATAATTCTCCATCTGAAGTCCATATAGTGGTACCTCGGGTTACAGACGCTTCAGGTTACAGACTCCGCTAACCCAGAAATAGTACCTCGGGTTAAGAACTTTGCTTCAGGATGAGAACAGAAATCGCGTGGCGGCAGCAGGAGACCCCCATTAGCTAAAGTGGTGCTTCAGGTTAAGAACAGTTTCAGGTTAAGAATGGACCTCCGGAACGACTTAAGTTCTTAACCCGAGGTACCACTGTAACCACTTACTGGGGCATGAGGCGAGGGAGGAGAAAGATGGAAAACAGAAGGGGGTAATGGAGTATCTGAAATGAGGCTGCTCAAAGGCCTCACTGCCATGCGGTCCAAGTGTCAGACTAAGATTAGGGAAATCCAAGCTCAGATCTTTGCTCAGCTGAACGAAGCTCATCCAACAGAACTTACCTCGCAGGATTGTTGTGAGGATATAAGGTGGGCAAAGAACCGTGCAGAATGTCCAGCCACCTTGAGCTAACTGGAGAAAAGGGAAGGGTATGCATTGCACAGAATAATGCAGTAGATAAATGCAGCCTTTTACCAGGTAATTGTTGCTGTGAACCTAAATGACTGGGACTATTTGCCATGTACATCACTGCCTTTTAATTCTGCTTCCCTGCGAGAAACTCCTTGGTCTGAGCCCTCTCCCACTCTGTAGCTTGGATCCCTTGCCGATCGAAGTATCAGAGTATTTTCACCCAGAGCTATAAAAAGAGAGGCATAGTGTTTCAGGAGCAGCGTGTCCCAGCCTTCCTTGGCAGATGGCAGTCTAGCTCACGCAGGCAGCATTACTGGGCACATGGCAGTGGGATGTGTCAGCCGCCACAGCTGATGAAATCCAAGCATCTGTGTTCTGCAAGGGGGCAGTTGGCACAGGGGCCTGAGACTCATCAAGCTGAATTAAAAAGACTGCAGTGTAAATCTGCCAAGCTTCAGATTGTCCTGTCCTTGGGTTTAAAAATAGCCCCAGCCTTGCCTCCCACCACCAAAACCCGCTTGCATCGCCAGCTGACCCTGCAGCAAAATTGGAGGTGATCTTAAAAGAGAAGATTATGCAATGGCAGCTTCAGTAGAGGTTTCCACGCATGACATTCAACGGGCATTGTGTACCTGTGCTGAGCTGCACACCTGTACAATTATTCACACCTAACGTTCAACGAGTGTAGGGCCTGTGAGCACAGATCTGCACAAGTCAACGAGTGTGCACTCTTTCACATGAACATGGGTAGAGAGAGCTTGTGCCTGTGTTCAGTGTAATGCGGGAGCAAGCCTTTTATGGTGTATAGGAAAGGTCATTTGGTCATGGAATCTGCAGATATTTGCATCTCCATCTGGGTGCCAAACACATTGCCTATTGTGTCAAGCAGACACTAAGATATCTGTGCATTTGAATCTGAACGTTTCCACCAAATAACATGTTTTCCTCTCGTTTTTGTACCATCCAAACAACCCGGTGAGGTAGGCTAGGCTGGGGATAAGAAAAATGGCACAAGTTCTCCTAGTGAGTTTGATGTATGTGCAGGGACGCGATGGTCCATGTGCAGTGCTTACCATTACATTGGCTCTTCTGTTTGAGACAGACCTGTCTTCCGCCAGCTCATCTCTAATCCATTTGCTCCCATTGCAATGCTTTCCCTCAAAGTCATACTATTTGCCTTAGATATCTCTGTGCCTCGGTTTCGTATTTTGAGGTTAGTTTCATTTCCCCAACTGCTGATCATGTCCAGTCATGGAGATCATGCCCTAAGGTTACCCAAGGGAACATGGCGTCGAAACTGGGGTCACAAGTCTCACTGGTGTGTCCAGCCAATGCTTACATAAGAATGGAGCCCTGGATTAGTTTTATTTCCCATGCTTCCTGCACCAGTGACTTCGTGGAGGGTTGCCTATCCCTGCACCCCTTGTTAAAGCTAACACACATATAAGCGCAGCACTACAAAACTGGCACCATGGGCGTGTCTCTGAGGGATGAGCGAATCTGCCTGCTTCATTTTCTCTTGGTCACTTTCCCAGTCTTAAGTTCAGCTCGCCCCAATCGTGCATCACTTTGAGATTTCCTCACCTTTCATTCCTCATGAGAGTGTGTCAGCATTTTAGCACACACCTGTGCAATCTTGCTCTTACACACATTTCCGTAAGCAGGTTTCCCCGGTGCATTTTTGTATGTTAGTGTCACTTAGATATACATTTCCATGCATGTGTCTCCTTAATGCACACATTTCCCTGCACATTTTTGTTTGGGTAGGTCAATAAATTTGAAGAAGTATGACTTCCGGAAGGCAGCTGCATTTTGGCTTGCATATTCTTTTGCGAAGCGCAAAGCAGGTAGGTTTGTATTTAAAGTGAACCGAAACAAATCCCTCTCCCACCCCTAATCCCTCTCCACACCTGTTCCTAAAAACCAGAGTATCACTTCCCCCATATAGATCTATTTATTTAATTTAATACTTCTGTTCTAAACGCCTGCTAAAACTCTTCTATTCCGTCAGGCCCATGCAGGCAATTAAGAATACATCTTCCCACAACAGTTAACTGAAGTCTGGTTTTAATTTTTGTATGTTTTTTTATTGTATGGCTTTATGTTCTATTACTGTAAACCACTTTGGTGTTTGAATGAATGGTGGTGTACAGATAAATACCGTAATAAATAAAATGAATATATTTTTTATAAAAAAAATTTTTTTTAAGTGAAATATTTTTAAACTCCCCTTCACCAAAGGATTCCAGGGGCATGCATACACTTGGGAAGACAGGCGAACTAATGCCAGTGTACTGGAAGAAGAAAATATCACCAGTGTCGAAGCAATGATTCTTCAACATCACCTTCGTTGGACTGGTCATGTTGTGCAGATGCCTGATTACCATCTTCCAAAGCAACTACTCTTTTCCCATGGAAGACAATCTTACTCAGCTTTGAGTGGTCGCCAAAGAAGAAGACATATACAATTACAGTTTAAATCCAATAAATATGCACAGAAATATACAACAGGACAAAATCACCACCACACCTCTGAAAGAAAAAGAAACCCAGAACAGAGCAGAATTCCAAAAATCATGTTAAATCCTAAATAAATGCCTGGGTCAGACTTTGTATACCATCCTGAGGTCTGTTTAGCTGTCAACCGTCCCTTATTTGGCGGGAAACTTTCAAAGGAAGCAGCTCCTCTCCCTCCCTCCCTGCCGGCTGGGGAGGAGGGAGGCTCCAACTGTGTTGCTTGCCTGCATTGCTCACCCAATAAGGAGTATAAAAACAACTGGGGGGTGGAGCTTGCTTGCCTTGTGCCAATCAAATCAGCCGCGTTGCCTGGGGACTCACCTTTGCTCAGCGCTTCCCAGCGGAGAGGTGACGGTGGTTTTCCTTGCTGCATCCCCTTTGCCGGGTTGCTGCGCTGTGGGAACCACCACTTGAGGCTTCGTTTGGCTGCTGGCTGGGCTTTCTGCCTTTGGCTCGGAGGGGCTCAGAAGCTGAACATACCTGTGCTCTGAAAATCCCTTATTTTGGCTGCTGATCCCTTATTTTCGAGGCTGCTGGTCCCTTATTTTCAAATCTGTAAGTTGGCAACTATGCTGTTGACGCATGTTAAGAATGCAAACAAACAAGCAGGAAGGTCTTTGCCTGCTGTCCCAAACCCTCCTGTACCATTTTAATACTGAACTCGGTATATGAGTATGGACCCTTATGCAGCCAGAACAGTACAATCTACACACAACGAGCAGGTCAGGTATCAGCAGATTTGGGGAAACTCTAATGTTTGGAGTGACAATTTCCACCCCCCAAAAGCAGCTCAGTAAGGACTGTGTGTGTGGCATGCTGAGCAGCAGTTGCAGAGGGGTCAGGGTTGGAAAGAAATGGAATAAAGTACCCTGCAAGAGGGCACGGCTGGCTAGACCCCTGGCCAGAAACCTGGTGCACTGCAACGTTTTGTTGAAGGTCTCACTTGTATTAACTCTTAATAACATTCATTAACTTCCAAAGAGAAAAAAGAAAGTGTGTACATCCCCCTGTTCGATTGTATTTCCAGGCATCATCAGCCAAGACATAAGTCAGGTAGAGAATCCCCACGACGTTCCAATAAACAGAACACAAGGTCTTCTCGGACATCCTGTTTGATGGGAGCATCATTTTAATATTTTTAATGGTGGCTTATTTGCCCTTAGAAGCAAGCTGACTCATAGTACCTGAATTCGTACCTGCCCCTGAACTCTACACTAAGAATTTTGCTGAACAATTCAGATTAGATGTTTTTTGAAAAAAAAGTGAGGCGGCAAGGGGAAGTATTGCTGTTTCAGGGCATCAAAGAAGCCTTTCTGCAATGTTCTGGTCTTAAGTTGCTTACTATAAGGGATACCACATTTATCCATCTATCCCTCAAGCCATGGGAAAGTTAGTTTTGAGTGTGCTACAAATTCTTTCAGGATTCTAAGAAACCAATTCATTAAGGATACCAAGAACTTTCCCAGAACTATTAATTCTCCAGCTCCTTGAGAAAGCCAGAACTGCAGAGCCAGTTTTAGTTTGTACTGAGTAAACATGTACTGTGTGCAAAGGTGATTTGCATTATTCAGCCTCAAGAGAATCCTCTCAGTGAAACTCCAGTTTTGTCTACAGGATTCTTAAATGTACAGTCCTATAAATGTATAAACATGGCAGCCAGCATGGGGTAGAGGTCATAGTAGTTGAACTAGGATCTGGGACACCAGGGTTCAAAGCCCCACTAGGCCATGAAGCTAACTGGGTGACCCTGGGGCAGTCATTGGCTCTCAGCCCAACCTACCTTACAGTTAATGTGGGGATTAAATGAGGAGAGGGAGAACCATGCATGCCACGTGGAGCTCCTTGGAGGAAAAGGTGGGATGGAAACGAAATAAATAAAATTTTACTCTGAAGCCAGTCTCACTGAGTTCAGTGAGGCTTAGGTCACCTCAAAGCCAGCCCTATTTTACAGGAGGGATTTTATCACATACCAGAAATTTAGGTTTCTGCATTTAAAGTGGATTAAAGCACTCTGGAACAAATCTACCTTTTTTAAATAAAAAAAATGGACTTTTTGCTGTTAGGAAAGTGGTGAGGAAGTTCATTTTTTAAATGTGTGGGATAATGAAAAGGGACAAGAATTCATATCAACACCCTGCAAGCAGCTCATTGTCGTCTACCCTGCCCACAGGGAAATCAGAACAAACGGCCAATAAACAGCAGACACTGTATAGCCTCCAGCAGCTACATGTTTGCCATCACCGAATGTGTGATGTGGCCATTTTGGAATTGTGGCAGAAACATGAGGATCATTTGATCTAATTGTCTGCTCAAAAGCAGTAGGGTCAACTCTGAGCAGAAGTGATGGAAAGGTGCCATGCCAGAACTGTTTGTTGGACAACAAATGTGTTTAGCAAAACAAACCCAGATGGCTTGCGTAAGTAACCAGTGCCACAGGCTACAGAGAAGTATGGAGAAAGCATGATCGCCATCCAGTATGAACTGTGAGGAAGGGGATGTCTTTCTGACTTTAAATTTGTTGGCATCCGTCTGTCTCAGGGGTGAAGTCAAGCTGTTAGAAGGTTGCAGCGCCTGCTGTGGCTGTAGAGACCGATGCAGGAGAGACATGTTTTGTTGCACCTGCGGCAGATGAATCTGCTTGCGCTGATGCAGATGCAACACGGTATTTCTTCTCTCTGTGTTCCTACCTGCAGTCATTCCTCCTCTGGTCACTGCTATGGATGCACGGCCATTGGCTGCTCACACAGAGGGGCAGAGCAGGCAGGCAGATGAACCTGAAGAACAGGACTCAGAGAAGGAAGGGCCTAGAAGAGAAGCACTGTGGAAGAAGCGGTCCAGATGAATGAGGTTGAGATAAGAACTCAGGACTGTAAACCATGAGGGAAGCATAGAACAGGCTTCCCTCTACAGACATGCTGCTTCTCAATCTATGAATATTAGCGGGACGCCCTGCTCCCCCCAAAAAAACTTTATTAGGGCTAAATATATCACAAGTTCAGCAGAGGAGAGACTCCATCAGGCAAGGCCTCCTTCCACCTGCCTTGCTCCACCCTCCAGTCTCTGCTTCTCATTTTGTATTTATCATTTATTTTGTATTTATCATTATTTGTATTATGTATTATGTTGTGCACTGTGGTTTGCTGTTGTTTTATTGATTGGAGTTTAGAAATTACTTATTGTAACTGTTGAGTGGATTTCTGTTTAATTTTGAAATGCTGATATTTAATATTATTCTATATTGTTTTAATGAATGTTGAATGTTATTTTATTTGCATATTGTATATTGTATTATGCATATTGTCTTATTTATATGATGTTAGCCGCTCTGAGCCTGGCTTTGGCTGGGGAGAGCGAGATACAAATAAAATTTATTTATTATTTATTTATATTATACACAGAGACAGAAAATTTCTAAAGATGGAACGGGAAGCACTAGAGTTTTATATTGATCTCCCTCTCCCCTACTAACTGAACTCTTTTATCTCCTCCTCTCTCCCCTGCCCCCTTTTATCACAGACCCTCCAAGTGTCCCTATTTTTCAGGGAAGCCCCTGATTTAGAGAAGCTGCCCTGAAGGCAATCCTGTATAGGGAAGGTTTTTTTAAAAATGTTTAATGCTTTATTATGTTTTTATATATGTTGCAAGCTGTCCAAAATTGGGGCAACCCAATAAGATGTGTGGGGTATAAATAGTAAATTTGCCGTTATGGAATGGGACGTCCCTATTTTTATCAGAGAAATGTCGGAGGGTATGTTATCGTGGTCTGTTTCACCGGCATGGAGGGTTTTTTGAGACTTGTTATTTCCATGCATAGCTAATAACACAGCCATGCTAGACCAAATCCGAGTTCCTTACAAGGTTTCAGTTCTTCTACAAGGTAATGAAAACATAGGACCAAAACCAGCTAAAGTTTGTTACATTTTAGTTCCAATAAAGACAAATGGAAGAAGATAATAAGTGTTCCTATATACCCCATTGCTTTCAATGGAACTTAGTCACAACTAACACTAGCTGAATGGATTAGGGGCATATTTTGTTAGACCTGAGCTGCTAGATAGATAATACTTTGCAGGACCTTACTTCCTTTTGCCAGCAAGTAAGGAGGATATACATAATCAGGATAAACAAACAGAGCACGCTAACGATATTTAAGACTTAACTTTCATCTGTCAAGCATTAATAAGATTTTCATTCTCGGCACATAATTAGGATTGCAATCTGAATGAATTTAATAAATATAGAGACCAATGATTTTCCTTGGCGTTGTTTTCATCATGGCTCAAGTAACAGAGATTGAGGGAGGCACTTAAATCTCCTCCTTTGAGATTTTGTTTTAAAAAATTGGCAGGTACATGTACACTTTCAAGTCAACACGGTGAAAATTGCATGGAATGAGTTTGCAGGCAGGTCTGTACAATGAAAACAATGGAACGCTTGTTGATTTTGTCCGACAAGCTCCTAAGTTGCCAAAACGTCACCTCTCAGCTTGACCCCACATTTGTATTTCAGCGTTTCCTTCATTCGCTTTTGACAAAGCATTATTTACCGTGAGGAAAGTTTTAGCAGACCAACCCTCTTTGCAATCTACAACCAGTGGTTCCAGGGAAGGGGTGTAATCAGGGCTTTTTTTTTCAGCCGGAGCTCAGCTCCGGCACCTCTCAGATGGGCACCATTGCCATTGTAAGAGAACAAAGGAGGCATTCGTGGTAAGTTCCAGCACCTATATTTCTAGAAAAACAGCACTGGGTGTGATCATTTCCACAATTCACGCTTACAACAACCCTTTCTGGGTTCCCATTTTAACAACATGCCTTAACGTATTTTCTAGCTTTTTTAAAAAATAAAAAAATAAAAAATATCCTCTGCACAGCTATGATAGGCCTACTAGTGTGGGATGGGACATAGTGGGGTCTATAAACGGAATAAGCACGATATGCATACCCTCCAACATTTCTCCAATGAAAATAGGGACACCTCATTGCATAATGATAATTTTACTATTTATACCCTCACATATCTTACTGGGTTGCCCCAGCCACTCTGGGCAGCTTCCAACACATATAAAAACATAATAAAACATTGAACATTAAAAAAAACCTTCCCCATACAGGTTTGCCTTCAGACGGCTCGGGGGTCAGATAACTCCATACCCTCCAACTTTTCTCCAATGAAAATAGGAGCATCCTAAGGAAGACTGGGACATTCCGGAATCAAATCAGAAACTGGAATGGCTTATCTAAATCAGGGACATCCCTGTAAAACAGGGACACTTGGAGGGTGTGCAATACGCTCAGTGGTGTAGAAAATCCAGTTGCAATACCTGTAGTATCTTCCAGCAGAACAGAAATGCCCATCTGAAAATACCTGCTCTGTCTGAGGCCTGGGGTCACATCCGCACCATACATTTAAAGCAAATTTGTTTGTTTGTTATATTTATTAGTTGTCTTCTTCTCAAAGAAAGAAAGAAACTCAGTGTGACTTACAAAGATGAACATTAAAAACAAGGATACAATCACCCAAAATACACAATCTGTAAATATGTATGTATGAAAACCAGGTCCAACCACCCCACCCTTCTAAAAGAAAATTAAGATCCCAAGGCCTAGGTGATTGAGGATATTTTTCCCTGGCACCTGAGGAGATCATTCCATAAATGCAGGGGTCACTACTGAGAAGGCCTGTTCTACCCTCTGCACTCCCTCAGAGGGGGGCACATGGAGAAGTGCCTCAGATGAAGAACACAGGTTGGTTCATGTGCGGAGAGGCAGTGCTTGAGGTAATGAGGTCCCTGAGCCCTATCAGGCTGTAGAGTCTAAACCAACACTTTACATTAGGCCTGGAGACTGTTACCCAGTGCAGTTGAGTCGGGATTGGTGTTATAGGCTTGGACTGTCTTGCCCTGCTGAGCCACCTGGCTGCTGAATTCTGCGCCAGCGGCAGTTTCCAAACTGGCCTCTCCATCTTCTGTCCAAGAGCCTGTTTGCTGACATGCTAAAAGCAGCATAACCTCAGTTGGTGAGACGCGGTTAGTTAACGAAGAGGTTAACAAATTTTGCAGCGTCGAGTTTCCCAAGCGATCTCCCCCTTCCACCCTCCGATTCAGTGCAAGCAGGGTAAATCTCTTCAGGTTGCAAAGGATTGCTTGATTTCTCCATTGCCTGCCATTTTCTTTTGAGGCTGTGACTTTGATGTGCTTTCCGAGTAATAAATTCATGCACACCTGTCGCGGATATGTCTGATCTGATACAGAGCGTGGCACACCGGAGCCTTTTAAGCTCCACAGCAGTCTCGGGTTTCTCACCCAATTGCAGTGGAGGCATCGCTTTATTATCTGTTAGCGCACACTCTCTCTCACACACCAGCAACTGCACATATAAATAATAGTGTCAACAACTGCCAGCTAAATGTGTCAATGACATTCCCCTTCTGAGAACAGTTCAGTCTTTCTTTTCCCATGATGCAGCTTGCTGACAGCTTTCCTCCACATCTCATGCTTTCGGAAAACTGGAGGCTGCCGTGAGAGAAAACACTGCCTCGTTCACGTATGCTAGCATTTACCAAAGGGACAAAGTTATATTGCACAAATTCCCCTCGCTGTCACAAGGAACTGAGAAAGGCCTTCAGATCAGAGGTGGAGGAGGAGGAAATGGGAACAGCATTACACCAGCCCCCCCTCAAGCTAAAGCTCTCCCATCCATCCAATTGTTGCAATCTTTTCCCCTTAAGAATACGTGAAGTCTTCAGGTTTGCCGAGCCCACTCCAGGTGGTGGGGAAAGACTTGAATATCCAGGTGGGTTAGAGTGCCCCCCCTCTATATGAATGACTATGTGTGCAGCTGGCAAGCTCCAGGCCAGGAGGCTCTAGCTGCAAACTCTTCCATACTCAGAGCGGGGGGGGGGTGCCCTCCTCCGCTCACTCCTCCCCTCTCCCAATTAACCTCCATCTCCAGGGTTCAGTGGTGGGAGGGAGCGCAGAGGAAGACATCAACAGGGGCCACCCCTAGGTCTCAGGTTTAAGCCCAGAAATATTAGGGTCTGGGATGCTCCTGACCTTATGTACGTATGTATACACAGTGCTTTTGGGGGGGGGGTACACATAGCCCTAAAAAAATTGTGAATCTTTGTACTTTTGTCCATTTACTGTATTTATTTTCCCCGATTTGAACTATAAAATGGTGATTTTCTTGAGTCAAAATGAGAGTACCGCTAAACTTTTTTAAAAAAGAAAGAAAGCACTGTATGTACATATATTGACATATAACAACTTGTTGAAACATATACAGTGGTACCTCGGGTTACATACGCTTCAGGTTGCATACGCTTCAGGTTACAGACTCTGCTAACCCAGAAATAGTGCTTCAGGTTAAGAACTTTGCTTCAGGATAAGAACAGAAATCATGCTCCGGTGGCACGGCAGCAGCAGGAGGCCCCATTAGCTAAAGTGGTGCTTCAGGTTAAGAACAGTTTCAGGTTAAGTACGGACCTCCGGAACGAATTAAGTACTTAACCCGAGGTATCACTGTACATATGTATGACATATAAGCAACTTGTTGAAACATATAATCAAACTGGTTAAAAACACTACATTGAATTACTGGGAAACGGAAAGACCAGCAATTAAAAGCAGTAGTTCAATTGGGAACATCAGGATCTGCCTTATGCTGAATGAGACCATTGGGCCATCCAGCTCAATACACTGACTAGCAGTGGCTCTGCAGGATTTCAGGCAGGGGTCCATCTGGAGATGCTGGGGGACTGAACCTGGGACCAGAATGGTGCCAGGCAGAGGCCTCCCCTCTTCTGCATGGTCTTCTGGCAAACTGGATTTCAGAAACATGATTCACTAGGAAAGCTGTTGGTGACAGGAAGGTTTCCACTGCTCTAAGGTTCCCTGGTTTCACATTTCTGTCCTTACAGCTGCAGTCACCACCGGCTACACTGTACACCACAAATCAAGTGTGATGTAAGAATTAAGCTCATTATTCAACTGGCAAGCAGTGGCCAGTCTTTCAGGTTAAAAGATTGGAGTGCATTTTAATAAAGCAAGGTCTTAATCTCCATTTAGAAAGCTTTGTGCTGAGAAAGATTTTATAGAAAAAAAGAAGGGAAAAAGGGATCCTGGCCAACAGCTGCTATTTACATTACATAATTCCTGCCAACACCCAGCACTCAGATAATAAAAATTGTTCTTTGCTCTTGGGGTTATCTGTGTAAATGATGTTAACGCCATTGCAAGATAAGGATCAGGATTTCAATTGGAGTATTTGGAATAATTTTTACGCATTTTTTGGAGAGAAGTATTTTCTTTTTTTCATACTGATAATAATTAATAAAATAATAAATGTCATTAAATGACCACATATGTTAGTGTAATCCACCCTTTACTAAATTTTCATGGCACAGCTATCTGTCTCACATCTATCTGACTTTCTGTCTGTCTGTCCACGGACTGCTCCAGATGACTTATTTATTGAGCAGTCAACCTGATTTGCTTGTACACAGTATCCATTCTTTATTGAGCATCTGTTCTGATTTGTTTGTAGGAAGATCCTTCAACAATGCAAGAACCACAGCTAAAGAATCCCTGCTGGATGGCCATCCAACTACTGTATAAAAGCCTCCAAAGAAGGAGAGTCCACCACCTTCTGAGGGAGTCCATTTCATTATCAAAAAGCTCTTACAGCCAGAAAGTTCTTCCTAATGTTTAGTCAAAATCTCCTTTCTTGTCAATTGAATCCATAGGTTCAGGTCGTACAATTTGGAGCAGCAGAAAAGAAGCTTGCTCCATCATCCATGTGACAGTCCTTCAGATATTTGAAGATGGCTATCATATTACTTCTCACTCTTTTCTTCTCCAGACTAAACATATCCAACTCCCTCAACCATTCCTCATATAAATTAGTGAATAATAATAATCCTACACTTATCAATATATTTCCTCACATCTCTCTATCATCTATCTATCTATTTATCTCTCCATCTCTCTATCATCTATCTATCATCTATCATCTATCATCTATCTTTCTATCTATCATCATCTATCTATCTATCATCTATCTATCTATCTATATCTATCATCTTTATCTATCTATCTGTCATCTATACGGCCTAGGACCCTCGTACCTACGGAACCTCCTTTCCTGGTATGTCCCACAGAGGACCTTATGGTCTGCAAATAACAACACCCTGAAGATTCCGGGCCCCAGGGAGATTAGACTGGCCTCGACCAGAGCCAGGGCCTTTTCAGCCATGGCCCCGGCCTGGTGAAACGCTCTCTCACAAGAGACCAGGGCAGTGTGAGATTTGACATCCTTCCGCAGGGCCTGCAAGACGGAGCTGTTCTGCCAGGCCTTTGGTCAGGGTTCAGTCTGACTCATTTTCTCTTTGTATAAGAACAAGCATGAAGGAGGTCCTAGCCTGCTCACAGGTCCTTATAATTTCAGTGGAAACAGTTGGTCCTGGCGAGCATTAACCACTTTCAATTTTAATCTAAGGATTGTCATTTCTCCAGTTTTAATTTTAATTTTAATTTATTTGAATTAATTTTGGGATGCATTTTAACTGATTGCTTGTTTTTATGCATATTGTATTATTTATATGATGTTAGCTGCTCTGAGCCCGGCTCCAGCCAGGGAGGGCAGGGTACAAATAAAAATATTATTATTATTATTATTATTATTATTATTATTATTATTATTAACCTTGAAACAGAAATTTTCATGTTTGGGAGTCATTAATGTGCTCTGTGTTTACTGTCACACAGGACATTTACCCTCAAATCCCTAAAATTCAAATACCCTAAAATTCAAAATCCAACATGCATTATCATGTTGTGAGACCAACTGCCAAGTGAGACAGCAACAGTGCAGGTAGCTTGGTTGGAAGGCAAGCAATAAATATAAATTCAGTGTGTACCAGTGTGACAAGGTAATGCACTGACAATGTGGGATTCATCTTGAGGAAGATGCTTCATTCCCCAGAGGCCATTTGTTCTTGACGTCAATGGTGCTTCTTAGATATTCATTCAAAACCCACTACTCATGCACATAAAGGAATGTGTGTGTGTGTGTGCTTCAAGTGGAAAGGGGGAGCAGCAGGGCCAACTCAAGACATTTTGCAGCATGAGGTGGCGGGCAAGATGGCGTCCTTCCCCAAGGCGTGAACAGAAGCCAATTGGACTGGCAGCTAAAACTTCCTCCGGTACTAGTGAAGTAACAGTATCTTCCACTGCACTGGAGGGCAGCAGCTTAGCATAGCGGATACAGGGCATGCATAGCTCTGTCCACTCCCTGCACCTCAGCTGCCTGAGGCAGCTGCTCCACTCTGCCTCACGTCAGGGCCAGCCCCGGGGAACAGGCAAGCGCAGACCAGGTATGCACCTTCCATCCCCCAATTTTCCTGCATTGAGTGGAAAAGTCTGACAAGGTGGGCTTGTTCAGCTGGATGGGCTTAGAAGCCTCCCTACAAGAGGATTTCTGCAAGGAAGCTGTGTTTGTTCAGCTGAATGGGTTTACAAGACCCCTTCAGCCCCCCCCCCAACACAGGGTGTTTGGGGTGGAGTGGTCATGCCTGTTAGTGGTGTGGGGCTGGCATGCAGACATTCGCTTTCACTCCCCCTCCAGTTTAAGCTCTGACATTCTTCTGAATGACTGGGGCTCTGAAATCCGGCTGAAAGCTGATGAGGGGAAAGACAGGCAGTGAGAAGAAGAGGCAGAGCTGAGGTGAGGGGAATAATGTGAGCAACTGCAAGGACTGTAGCTGTGACCAGGAACACAATATCCGCAGCCAGGTCAGCTTGTCTCCTTGCATACATAGAGGTGGCTTCTACAGGGTCAGAGACCATTGGTCCACCCAGCTGAGGGTTATCTGTTTTGACTGCCAGTTGCTCTCCTGGGTGTTAGGTTGCAGGGTCATGAATCCTTGCCTGAGATCCCCCCACAGATGCCAGAGACCGAACATGTGAGGTCCTTCTGTATACAAAGTCTCGGCTGCACCATCCAGCTACTACAGACCCTCTCTCTTGCTTTAGAGCCTTTGCCGGACACTGCCTGTATATCTGCATCTATAAGGGCTGGGAACTTCGGTTCTAGAAAGAAAGCAAGGGATAATCATGGGATGTCTGTTTTTCAGCAGGGCACGGTATCCCATAGGTCTACTTCTAATTTGCATTAAATACAAAATCCACATGGTCTGCATCAATCTGGGCTGAGACTGAGCCAGAGTTCCCTGGGAAGAGGAATTGACTATTAATCCATCCTTGTAGCTCTGAGCGGAATAAGGGTCTCCTAGCAACTTTCTTTTTTTTTTTTTTATAAAATTTTTATTAGGTTTTAAACACATAATAAAAGACAATACAAGACAATACATAAACAAACAAACATATAAACACGTATACTTTCTTAACATTTTTTCCTTGACCTTCTTTCGGCGACTTCCCCATACCTCCCCTTTCTGCATCCCTGTTATCAATCTTTTCAGCATCCCCTAATTTCCATATAAGACTTTCTTTAGATCTTATTTCTCATATCCAATTGCTAGTCGCTGCAATTCTGTTTTGCATTACCCAAAACATTTTAGCATTCATTAATTTTACAACAGTTCTTAAGATAGATTTTAAACTTCTTCCAATCTTCTTCCACCGTCTCTTTCCCTTGGTCGCGGATTCTGCCGGTCATCTCAGCCAGTCCCATATAGTCTATTACCTTAGTCTGCCATTCTTCCAGTGTGGGTAGTTCTTGTGTCTTCCAATACTTTGCTAATAATACTCTTGCTGCTGTTGTAGCGTACATAAAAAACGTCCTGTCTTTCCTTGACACCAATTGGCCTACCATACCCAGGAGGAAGGCTTCTGGTTTCTTCACGAACGTGTATTTAAGCACCTTTTTCATTTCATTATAAATCATTTCCCAGAAAACCTTGATCCTTGGGCACGTCCACCAAAGGTGGTAGAAAGTACCTTCAGTTTCCTTACATTTCCAACATTTATTATCGGGCATGTGATAAATTTTTGCTAGCTTGACTGGGGTCATGTACCACCTATAGATCATTTTCATGATGTTCTCTCTTAAGGCATTACATGCCGTAAACTTTATACCGGTAGTCCATAACTGTTCCCAGTCAGCAAGCATAATGTCATGGCCAATGTCTTGTGCCCATTTAATCATAGCTGATTTAACCATCTCATCCTGTGTATTCCATTTCAACAGCAAGTTATACATTCTTGACAAATTCTTAGTATTGGGTTCCAAAAGCTCTGTTTCTAATTTTGACCTCTCCACCTGGAAGCCAATTTTCCTGTCCTGTTTAAAAACTTCATTTATCTGGTGGTAATGTAGCCAGTCTCTTACTTTAGACTTCAACTTCTCATAACTCTGTAATCTCACTTTCCCCTCCTCATGTTCTATAATTTCCCAATACTTTGGCCATTTGGATTCCATATTAAGTTTTTTCACTTCCTTAGCTTCCATTGGTGACAACCACCTGGGGGTTTTGTTTTCCAGCAAATCTTTGTATCGAGTCCAAACCTTATACAATGCTTTCCTAACAATATGGTTCTTAAAACCTTGATGGATTTTTACCTTGTCATACCATATGTATGCATGCCAGCCAAATCTGTTGTTAAACCCTTCCAAATCCAAAATGTCTGTGTCTTCAAGAAGCAGCCAACTTTTCAGCCAGCAAAACGCCGCTGATTCATAGTACAGCTTTAAGTCCGGCAGGGCAAACCCCCCTCTTTCTTTTGCATCAGTTAATATCTTAAACTTTATTCTGGGCTTTTTGCCCTGCCAGACAAATCTAGATATGTCTTTTTGCCACTTCTTGAAACAATCCATTTTGTCTAAAATCTGCAATGTTTGAAACAAAAACAACATTCTAGGCAAGACATTCATCTTAATAACAGCAATACGGCCTAACAAGGAAAGTCTCAAATTTGACCATACTTCTAGGTCTTTCTTAATTTCTGTCCAGCATTTCTCATAGTTATCTTTAAATAGATTCACATTCTTAGATGTCAAATTAATCCCCAGGTATTTCACCTTCTTTGCTATCATTAAACCAGTTTCACTCTGGAACTTTTCCCTTTCAACAGCTGTTAGATTTTTGTCCAGTACTTTCGTTTTCTGTTTGTTCAACTTAAAACCTGCTACTTGACCAAATACTTGTATTAGTTCTAAAACTCTTTTCGTACTAGTGTCTGGCTCTTGTAAGGTTAAAACTAAGTCATCTGCAAATGCTCTCAGTTTGTACTGTTTAGCTCCGACCTGAATCCCTTTAACCAGCTGGTCCTCTCTAATCATATTTAATAGAACCTCCAGGACAGATATGAAAAGTAGTGGGGATATTGGGCATCCCTGTCGTGTCCCTTTTTCAATAGCAAATTCTTCAGTGACCACATTATTTACAATCAGTTTTGCTTTTTGCTCAGAATAAATTGCACTTATACCATTTTCAAAACCTTGGCCTACCCCCATCCCTTGGAGATTCTTTTTCATAAAACTCCAAGAAATGTTGTCAAAGGCTTTCTCCGCATCCACAAATATTAATACTGCCTTAGTATTAATATTAACTTCCAATAACTCCATAATGTCTATTATATTTCTCACATTATCTGACAAATGTCTTCCTGGAAGAAAGCCCGCTTGGTCTTTATGAATCTCCCCCACCAAAACTCTTTTCAGTCTTTTTGCCAAAATATCTGCAAAGATTTTGTAATCCACATTGAGTAATGATATAGGGCGGTAGTTCTTGACCTGGTTCTTCTCAGTCTCTGTCTTTGGTATAAGCGTAATATATGCTTCTTTCCACGAATCAGGTGCCTTTTTCCCCTCCAAAATTTCGTTACAGACCTCCTTCAACGGTTGCATAAGCCATTCTTTCAAAGCTTTGTAGTATCTGGAGGTCAGTCCATCCGGTCCTGGAGATTTTCCCAATTGCATATTTTGAATGGCTCCCTCAATTTCTTGGTCAGTTATCTTCTGATTCAAAATCACTTTATCTTGTTCCGGAATTTTTTGTAATCCATATTTTTTAAGAAATTCTTCAATTTCTTTGTCGTTCACTGGCCCTTGTGCATAAAGTCTCCTGAAATAGCTCTGAAAACAGTTTCTAATCTCATTAGGTTTATAAATGTTTTTTCCCTCAACTTCTAAGTTGGTAACCGTATTCTGCTTTTGTCTCTTCTTCAGCTGCCATGCCAAAAGTTTCCCACATTTGTCTGCCGATTCGAATGTCTTTTGTCTCATTTGTTTTATTTTCCATTCTATCTCTTGATTCATCAATTCCATATATTGTCTCTGATAAAACTTAATTTCCCTCAGGATTTCATGAGACTTTGGTTTAGATCTCAGTCTTTTTTCTCCTTCTTTTATCTTATCCATGATCTTGTCCTTTCTCTCATTCTGTCTCTTCCTTTTTACGGCATTCTGTTGTATTAAAAATCCTCTCATGACAGCTTTACTTGCGTCCCAAACCACTCTTTTTTCCACTTCTGTTCTCAGATTTATCTCAAAGTAGTCTTTAACTGCCTTCTGGGCCTTTTTATATACCTCTTCATCTCTAAATAGGGAGTCATTCATCCTCCATCTAAAGGAGCCAGCTGTTGTTGAGTTCATTTCCATCTTTACAGCATTATGGTCGGAGCAAGTCTTTGGGCAGATTTCCACTTTCTTGACCTTTGATGCCATCCCACTAGTTATCCATATTTGGTCGATTCTTGTCCATGTCATTTTTGCTTCAGAGAAGAAGGTTCCCTCTCTCTCTAGAGGGTTCCTTGTTCTCCAAATGTCAATCAAATTTATATTGTCAGTCATTTCAAAAAATGTCTTAGGTAATCTCCCGTCCTTGGAGATCACCTGTTTTTGTGCTTTGTCCATATTTGTAGAGACCACTCCATTCATATCTCCCATTAAAATTACATTGTAATCCAGAAAGTCTGTTAATGTCTCATGCAGTTTCTTAAAAAATTCCGACTTCCCTTCGTTTGGTGCATAGACTCCTATTATCAATAATTTTTCTCCTTGTACTCGGATTTCAATTGCTATATACCTTCCTTGTTCATCTTTGAATATTAATTTCGGGGCCAACTTCTCCTTTGCATAAATCACCACTCCTCTTTTCTTCACTTTATCCGATGAGATAAATTCTTGTCCTAATCTTTTGTTGATAAGTAATTTTCGATGTAACCTAGTCACATGGGTTTCCTGTAAACAAATCAAGTCCAATTGTTCTTTTTTCAGAATGTGGAAGACTTCTCGTCTCTTCCTAGGAAGGTTCAAGCCATTACAATTCCAACTTAAGAATTTCAAAGACATCTTGTTATTTATTCAGTTGCCCCTCCAACGGCTCCAAGGAGATCTTCTGTTGATTTTCTAGCTCCAAAAGATAAATTCGAAATGTCTGGTAGGTTTTCTAGGTCCGTAGGTTCCGCCGTTTCCTTAAGAAGGTCCTCCTCGTTTCTTGTCAGGAACTGTTCTTTGTCTTGCACTGTCTTTATCTTAATTTTCTTTCCTTTGTAGTTAAAAGACAGACCTTGTGGGAACTCCCATCTAAATAGTATGTTGTTCTTTCTCAATAGGGTGACCAAGTCCTTATAGTGGGTCCTCGCTTCCAAAATATTTTTAGGAATGTCTTTAAAAATCTGCACACGTGAGTCTCCAATTTCAAGGGCTGTATGGAAATGCAAATTCAATATCTTATCTCTCTCCTCCTGAGATCTCAGAGTTATAAGGCAATCTCTTGGGCTCTTTCTGTTCTGTCTCCTTCCCAGTCTGAAAGCAGTTGTTATCTTAAATTCCTCCTCTTTCAAGCTGTCCTGCCAAAATTCCAGAAATTCTTTTGTCAAATATTCTATCAAGTTATCCTTTTCATTTTCTGGAATCGATCTCAGTCTTAAATTTTTATTTTTTCTCTGTAGTTCCAGTAGAGACAGAGCAGCCTCATGTTCTTCCAGCTTTTTACAGACTGGTACTATCTGTTCCTGTGTATTTCCTGCAGAAAGTTTTGCTTCCTCTGCCGAAACTTTTGCCTCCTCTGCAATCTTTCTAGTTATCTCGTTCTCTTGAACTAATTTATTTATAGTCTCTGTATTCAAATCCAATTTTGTTGACAATTGATTCAGCTGTTTGGAGTTTTCAGTGCTCTGCTTTGTTAGCACTTCTAGGGTTTCATTTATTTTGACTAATGCTTTGGTTATTGTTACTGTATCCATGGAAGGAGCTGCAGGTGGTACAATTGAGCCTCTTCTTTTTTGTTCAGCTTTGCTTTTGGCCCTTGTTGTTCTCTCCTCTATTGGGCCACTCATATCCCAAGGTCTTTCCCACGGGAATCACTTTCAGGTGGAAAATTCCACAAGTCTGTTTCTTACAGTAAATAGTAGTAGTTATTTCCCTTTAGCCTCTAGATGGAGCAGTTCAAAATTTCCAGTGCAAAGTAACAAAGTTCCCTTCCCAAGCAAACAAAGGTAGCAACCAAATGTCCTATATTCTTCTAAGTAGCCAAGTTGTATCTTTCCAAAGTATCTTTCCAAAATTCCAAACTTCTGTCAAATCAAGTCTTTAGTTGTAATCCAGCAGAACACCTACTTTGTAGCAAGTCTCAAATGACAGCTCTCAGTCCCGGTAGCTCACTCCCAGGCAGTCCTCCCCAAGGGTTTAAAGCGGCAGAACTTTCCCTTCCAAGCCTCTCTCGTGCAGGCAAAACAGTTCATAAATCTTCCCCCCCTGCCCCTGCTTGCTAAGGGGGGAGCTGGGTCCGATGCCTGGGTCCTTCACTTTTAAAGCCTTTCTGACAATTGCAGCTTCCTATTTCGATGCTTTATTTACATGCAGTCCGGAGAAGGCAGACTTCCTTATTTTAAACCTTCTCCGCTTTCAGCCAATTTACGATTATTTCCTTGTTTGTTGCTCAATCTTACTCACGGTAGTCCAATTTGTAATCCAAATGTCAGGAAGAAGTCGGCGCTCTCCGTCAATGGCGACGCGGCTTCACTTCACGGGCTGGGTAGCGGCTCTCAGCCCAGCGCTCCCCCACTGCCACTCCGGAGCCTTTAAAAAGGCTCCCTTGCGATAAAGAGGGGCGCTTTAGGTGCCCACCGAGCCTCCTTGCTCTCAGGCTTCTGCGCCTGAGATTTTAGGGGTCCCCGCTTCGCCGTAGCGGTCGGACCCGAACCCGTGAAGAGCCTCCCTGAGCGGAGCTCAGCGAGAGGCGGCCATTAGCGCTGGCGCCAACCGGAAGTCCCTCCTAGCAACTTTCAACACCCTTAGCAAACCACAACTCCAAGGCTTCTTAGGCAGGTGTGGAGGAGGGAAGAGAGCTGTGATTGTTTCAAGTTTTAATGATACTGTTTTAAATGTATAGTGAAACTGGGGCCCAAATCTCCCAGTCCTGGCACCTATGCCATATAGTATGGTTTTTACTGTATTGTTTTCACTGTATGTTTTTATGTACTATTATTGTAAACCGCTCTGATATGTTGTTTAATGACCACACACACACACACCATTTCGCCCCACAGCTCCAAATTATTATTATTATTATTATTATTACTGCTTATCTCTCATGTATGTTTCCTTTCCATTTGTCCCATTTGACTAAATGTCACTTTCTGGTTGTATTTGGTGTGGGCAGGGGGGTTGCTCTGTGCTTCTATACCTCAAAGCTTTCCCCTGTGTTTTTAAAGACACCGCTCCTGCCGCCCCCCACCCCCCGGACATCCAATACTGTCTTGAGTGGCTGCCTTGTCCTGGAACAAATTCAGCCTAATCTCTCCTTTTGGCAGTGACCTGAGTCAGATGCTTGACCCTCACATGGAGGCTGAGTCCTTGTAATATGGGATTATACCCAACCGCCTCACGTGCACATAGAAGCCGGAGAAGCATGGGGAGAGGAAATGCAGGTCGGGCGTGTGAAAGTGGAAACATCAACCCTTGAACTCCTGCGGTTGCCTCTGTTAATATTCCATTCGAGACAGATTTCTCCTCTGTACAGATGCAGACTTGCACTGTACCTAGGCAGAATATAAGTGATGTGTTCTTTCTTTTGTACCGATTACCAAAGTCTAATGCTATGTGCTTATCTGAGGCAAGTGAAGAAAACAAGTCTGCAGCTCTCCTTAAGCGCATTTCCCAGATTTTTCTCCCCTGACCAGTGATTCTCAAATGGTGTGTCACTCACTGCGAGCTGTGTGAGGCCAGAGGTACCCAAAGGATTGCAATGTACTCTATGCATGTGGGAGATATGTTGTCCTCCCTCTGATGTGCTCTGCTGTTGACTATGGCAGTGCTAAAAAAATTTCCAACCCAAAGTGCTAGAAAATATTTCATTCTCTGTCTCTTTGGTACTTAGGGCCTGCACAAATGTGTGGGTCTTTTCTCCACCTCCAGCAGTAGTTCTGCAGTGCAGGGGGTGGGGGGAGAATTCTTTCAAAGCTGCAGGAGTCCCATATAATTTTGCATTGAGCTACTCTAGTCTAAGGGGACGCGGGTGGCGCTGTGGGTTAAACCACAGAGCCTAGGACTTGCCGATCAGAAGGTTGGTGGTTCGAGTCCCTGTGACGGGGTGAGCTCCTGTTGTTTGGTCCCTGCTCCTGCCAACCTAGCAGTTCGAAAGCACGTCAAAGTGCAAATAGATAAATAGGTACCGCTCTGGTGGGAAGGTAAATGGCGTTTCTGTGCGCTGCTCTGGTTCGCCAGAAGTGGCTTAGTCATGCTAGTCACATGACCCGGAAGCTGTACGCCAGCTCCCTCGGCCAATAAAGCGAGATGAACGCCGCAACCCCAGAGTCGGCTACGACTGGACCTAATGGTCAGGGGTCCCTTTTACCTTTACTCTAGTCTAAACCAAAGTGTGAAAAGAGCATTTTGAAGCTAAGTGAAACTCAATCTCACTTTCTCATCATGTCCCCTCTCTAAATGAGATGTGAATTGATCCTCAGTAATAGGTATCCAAGAAAAAACTGGGTGCCTGAGCACCTTGGGTCCTCCTGGACCACAGACGCAGAACTAGAAGGGCAGTTTTTTGATGGCAGGTGGTAGGTTGTTTGCCTTGCTATCTATTCTTCATGAAGCAAAAAGTTTCAGGACAATTTTGTAAGGGAGATTTAAGAGCAATTTCCACATAGACACCAGGAGACAACAAACAGGTGGCCAAATTATTTTGCGATTCAAAATAGCATGAACTTCCCGTTCCTTATCAACATAAGCCTTTTTCACACAGTTGGAAAGCATCATGTAGAATTTGTCTGTGGAGGAAAAGCAGAGGGTTAATGTTATCAGTGTCAGGCTCTTATGAGTCCTCTATCAGAACAACCCCTAGAGAGTCTCTAGCCCTGCACCTACTCCCGGCTGTCACTCCCTGTGCTCAGAGAAGAATGGGAAGGAGGAGAAGGAGCGGCTCCTCACTTCTCCCTCTGGAAAGATGTCCAGAGTAGAGTTGGAGGAAGGCAGCAAGTGAATGGACAGCATCATGGAGCCCGATCCCAACAGGGAGGGGGGCCCTGAGAACATTGGAGACGTGATCCACATCTAAAGCACACCCAATGCCCCTTTAAAACACATGGCTCTCCCCGAGAATCTCCCAAGAACTCTTAACAAACTACAGTTCCCACGATACTTTCGGGGAAGCCACGTGCTTTAAATGTGTGCTGGATGTGCTTCAATATGTATTGTCATGAGTTTGGGAGGGAGTTAGGTTGTAGCCCGATACCCTTCTAATACATGAGTCCTGTTTCTTGGATCCAGCAGTATATCCAGCACAGGATTCCTGGATCCAGCTCAGATTCAATTGCTGGAATAGTCAGGCCATTTTAGTAATGGCCCACTAAGTAGGGTTCATTAAGGTAACGAAGGGAGTGGCTCTGTGCCAGAGGACAAATGGGTAAGCCTCCCTCCCTCAACACAAGGTCGAAGTGGAGTTGCAGTGCTGTGGGCCAGATGTAAAGCAGCAAGCTAGGAGAAGGCAGATGGAGAAAGCCATGCTTGATTTCTAATGGGATCCAAGGTCAAAGCTATGGGAGAAACAAGACCCTTTTGGGGTGTCAGTGCTGTGAACCTCTCCCTTGTATATACTGTAGGTGTAAACAAACCATATATCATAAAGACACCACAGTCTCCACTGTGCCTCCTTTCCAAAAGGAAACATGAACCCTGGGAATCCTGCACTGCTCAGACATTGGGGTGGCATGCAACAGTATGTTGTGGATTGGCACCTGGTCACCTCCAGGCTGTAAGTATTTTGTAAGAGGGATTCAAGCACATGCAAGAAATTTAGGTTTGCACAATGTGTTTTGTTGTCCTAGGGCAACAGATTCGCTTTAAAAACACAAGCAGGCTTCTTGAGTTTAGTGTGGGATGGGCGAATGATTAATGGGAAGATGTACCAACAAAAACAAATGCTCAATAAAAAATGGGCATGCCCTAACCTCTGTGTAAGCATCGTGCAAGGAAATCAGAGCGAATAGTCAATGAACAGCTTGTCTGGAGGAGCCCCTTGTCCACCAACACCCTGCCCCCAAACATGGCACCGAAGAGTGGGGTCATGCCTTCCGCTCCAATTTCAGAGTGCCCCCAAAACACATAGAAAGTGTGCAGTTATTTATTTTAGTTAATAAAACTTACAGGCCACTTGATTGTAATTAAAACCTCTAAGCACCTTACAAAAAATAAATGAAACAAACCTCGAGATTGTCATTAAAAGACGTTAAAAACAGGTATTTTGAAAACAAACAAAATATGATTAAACCAACAGGCAAGCTGAATACAGAATAAAAGGCATCTCGACATCTACATGAGTCTGGATAGGCTTGTCTGAAAGAAAATGCTTTTAGCCGGTACCAAAAAGGTACCGTATTTTTCGCTCTATAAGATGCACCAGACCACAAGACACACCTAGTTTTTGGAGGAGGAAAACAAAACAAAAAAATATTCTGAATCTCAGAAGCCAGAACAGCAAGAGGGATTGCTGCGCAGCAACTCTTCCTGTTCTGGCTTCTCGGATAGCTGCGCAGCCTGCATTCGCTCCATAAGACGCACACACATTTCCCCTTTTTAGGAGGGAAAAAGTGAGTCTTATAGAGCAAAAAATACGGTACCTACCTGACGTCAATAGGGAGGAAGTTCCAAAGTGTGGGTGCTGCAGCTCTATAAAAAAAATATCAATTTCTTACAAGTGCAGAACGAGTATTATGTAGCACCAGTGACAGTTCTGCAAATCGAAGCGGTCGAGTGGGCATATATGGAGAAAGGCATATAAAGGCTATACGGATGGACATTCTGTCCATGGAAAGATTCTGCACACAGAAAGAGCTGGTGATCCCCACGGAGAGAGCAAGTGCTATCCCTTCTCCTCGCCACAGCCTTCCTTCTGCCAAAAAGGGCTGCAGTGCTTCTAACAATGTATTCCGGAGGAAAGCTACTCACCAGTCCGCAATGCATTATGCTTCCCTTTCTTTCGGATGCAAATGCCCATGCCCACATACACCATGCTTGGCACTGTGCATCTCAGACTAAAAGCCTCTTTCACTAGATGGTTGAGCAGCAGGTATGCAGCTGGGCACTTAGCTCTTGAGCTGTGCAGTGAGGGTTGCACCCATCTCATTTTGCATCAGCGCTGCTCTGCAATATGGAGAGTTCTTTAATCACAGGTCTGGGGAAAAGAGGGGCATTTCTTGAAGAAAAGGGCATTGGTATGCACGTGGAAGGAACTTTGATGAGGGAGATCTTCTGCAGAACATGGGAAGCAGCAGGATGCATCTTGGGAGGAAGGTGTGGGCCTGTTTAGGAAAAGAAAAGGGAGGCCCAGCTATGCAGCAATCATTACTGGGTAATGGTCAGTGTGGACATGTTTGCCACAGAGTTGAAAGCAATAAACAGCAGGGCACAATGGGAGCCTTAGTTCTTGGGCTCCAATCCTACTGTGAAAGAACCCTTATTCATCTGTGACAGAAGGAATGTGTGCTAATTGCAACTGGGCGAACCGCTCCACCTCTTAATGCTGGCCATGGGGACAGTGGTGTTTATAAGCCTCCAGGAACAATGAGCTGGTTTAAACCCAAAGGGACTGTTTTCTACAAATACCCCCAACAATTGTTTGATTCCTTTCCTCCCCCTTGGAGTGGGGGTGGAGGGAATTTAGAAAAACTGTAGATCTATTCAAACTGTGGCTGCCTGGAAGCAGCAGTCCGAGAATAGACTATGTGGGCAGCAGTGGAGGCCTTTTGGATTTGAAAGCTAAAACATTTTTGCATTTGAAATCCTGCCTGAGCTCTTTTTTATTTTAAGGTATTATTTTTTATGGGTCAAGGCTTTGATCATCCTTTCAAAGGGGGGGGGGAGAGAACCCATCATCACAACCATCAAAAGCTCACACGAGCATTGCATCCAATACAAACCTAGAAGTAACATGAAGAGGAGGCCACATAACAAAAACTACAGTAATGCAACGTGGTGCTTGGAGGCGGGGAACCGCAAAGGAGGAGGCGGTTGTAATGAAGAAAGGAAACAGGGCCTGTGGGCTGACTTGGGCAGTTTATGGTATGGCAAGCCAGGAGGGCCAATGCACTATACTAACATCCAGTGATAATGGGCAGAGTTGGCCCAAGACATTCTACCGCCTGAAGCGAAAGGCAAGATTGCAGTCAAACCATCCCAACACTAGCAGTTGTCTCCTACACCTGAAGGCAGCAGGATAGCTTGGAGGGGACAAGGAAGGCCATGTGGCCCACTCAGCCACTCCCTGCCTGAGGCAACTGCATTGCTCTACCTGAAGGGTGGGGAACCTCAGGCCCATTGCTAGGCCAAAGGAAGTCCTCCAGGTCTCCCTGGCTGGCCCTCGGGACCATTGCTCGGCCATTTCCTCCCCCACTCAGGCCACACACCAGGCCACCCCTCTCACTGGCCCTGCTCTGTGACCTCAAGTGCTTTTGGCTTTGTGGTATGTGGCCTTGAACTAGGAGAACACCCATTTCTTGCCTTTATGAAAGATGGAGGCGTGCAGGTAAGTGTGGATACATGTGCAGAAACTTCTGTAGCATTGCCCCGCCCACTTTTCTCTTTGGCCCCACCCACAATCGGCATGTTCTCTGTGATGAAATGCAATCCTTGGATTGAAGAAGCCGTCCCACCCTGTCCCTCCCTAATGATAGGGCTGGTCCTGACAAGGCATTATGGCCATCTTTGCTGGACGTTGGCATTGACCTTAAATTAATAGAAACGACTATGGCCAAAATATTACAGAAACTGCACTGCCTAGACCAGCTTCTTTCCTGCAATTTATCTTGAGTAGCTTATTTTACAACTGAAGAAAAAGAATGCAGAATGCGTCTCGAGTATGAGGAGGCCTGATGAGTGGCTGCGAAATGCACACTCCAGCAGTACAGGGGGAGAAAGGGCTGCCGGAGTGTGGTTGGAAGAAGAAAAAGAAACAAACTGATAAGCAGAAAGTGTTGGAAAATCCAGCAAACATGAATTGTTTGTGCTTGTGGGAAATGAATTTGACAAAGCTCAGACTTGAAGGAGGAGTTTTGAACAATGGAGTTCAATGTTGTCACACGACGCAAAACGTTTACTTTCCAAGCACCAGGTGACAGTTTATGGAATCGTAGAATTGTAGAGTTGGAAGGGACCCTGAGGGTCATCTAGTCCAACCCCCTGCAAAGCAGGAATCTTGCCCAATGTGGGGCTTGAACCCATGACCCTCATATTAAGAGCCTCATGCTCTACCAACTGAGCTTAAGCAGGTGGTGAACTCAGAGGTGTTCCATTTAGCTTCCTTTTGCGAAAAAAAAGAAAGGAAGGTTGTCAGATTCCAAGGTCCAGTTTGTTTTAGGCTACCTGGGTCATAAAACAGCTTTAAAACCAACCATTAAACGTGGGTTGGCTTTATAGCTTGTTTCAGTCTCTTCAGGCACATGAGTTCTTCCCTGCTTTGCAGGTTAGGCAGAGATGAGGACCAACCCTGGGAATTTCTTTAGCAAACTAATGTTCTGGTCTAATCCGAGATGGATGATGAGTTAATTTGACATTTATGTGCCTGCACATTCAGCATTAACTAAACATAAATCGCTGTCCTCCTTTATTTCATAGCGTAATCCTGTTCGGCACTGTTTTTCTTAAAAGGAGCCTGAAGATTTTGTGACTATACCCATGCGTGCCTGCTATTCTTACTAACGTTGCTATTTTTAATGTCATCCATTATAACTTGTATGAATGACGGAAGGGTGAGGAAATCTTTGGAAAGGTGGCAAGATTTCTTGGGAGCTGAAACCACACATTCTCAGACAACTGTGGCATTTCCTTAAACCCTAAAGGTGACGGGATAAGCACACAGATTATGGTCTTTGAGTCACATAGCCAGAAAAAGCCTTGCAGGCTGGTCAACCCTCATTTTAGAGCTGGAGGTAGATGTGCCAGATATTACCGAAATTCATTATCCCCACCCGAAGCAATGTGTCTTCCTTGGAAGCATATAAACAATAGCAATATTGTGCTGTACATAGTACCTTTCAGAAGACCTAAATGCTTTACAGCTACTATTAAACTAACAGTACAATTCTTAGTTATGCTTACTCTAGTTATGTCTCTCCATGGCAGAGAAGGTCCTATAGCTTCTTAGTGATGTAAACTCATAAAGTCTCCCTTTTTGTTTTGGCAGCAAAAAGGATCAGAAAGAAGATATAGAAATAGATGATATAGCAGTGAACTGTAAGGGAGATGCAGAGATATAAACAGAGACCATTATTTGTGGTGCAACACCCCCTTTGCTTGTATTCCTTTTTGATTCAGATCTGTCATGGCCAGTGGCTAGTACAATAAAATTATTTGGATTGGTTTACTCTAGTTAAATTCTTGCTCTGTTTAATGGGACTTCCTTCCAGGAAAGTGTGCACAGAATTACAGTCTAGCAGTGCACTCGTTATATTGTCTGTTCTAAAGTGATCCCTATTATTGAATTAAGTGGGACATACTTCTCGGTAAATGTGTATATGATTGCAGTCTGAATCACACAACACCCCAGGGAGGGGGATAGTTCAAAGATCTTTCTGTTTTATTGGTGGAGAACTGAGGGCAAAGTGCATTTATGTGCAGCCTGCCACAGTCCAGCTCAAGCCGGCTTTCAATTTCATATGGAAAATGTTGGGCATTTGTTTGCAATCATGTACTCCTGCTCCTTGCAATTGTGTGAGATTAGTAGTCAAACCTAACAAATGCATGTCCTTGCTAGTTAGCACAAGAAGGGGCCAAGTCCACAGAGCTGTTTTGCTGATAGGCAGATACGCAAACCATAGAAGTACAATTGGTAGAGAGGGCTCGGTGTGATGTCATTTCCCCTGCTCTCCCAGAGAGGAAGAAGCATATAGTATTTCCAGTTCTTCTGTCTCTTCCTTTGACCAAAACAAAAATTTTTTTTTTCTTTTAGGTGCTACTGACTATGTTTTGACTATGGCAGACCAACATGGCTACCTATCTGTAACTGTTCCTTTGACCAGTGTTGGATGCAGACCTGCATCCTCTTGCTCCAACTTTAAGCATAAGCCTGAAGCTGGTTATACTGTAAATATAACCATTTTGCCTGCATAGTTTTTACTGCTGCCATTGCCGTGAACCAATGCATGATAATAAAGAAATCACCATAGCACTTGCAAGTGAGTGGGCTTATTCAATGGCAGCTGCACTCGAATGAGGAAGCTGGTGGCAGTGGGTACTTTGAAGCTCTGGTTGGTACTTGGAGGGGCCATCAAGGACCCCTTGAAAACTAGAGCTGGGCATGTATGGAGTTTAAAGGATGCTCTCACTGACATTTTGATATTTTGCTTTCCAGATCTTTTGAACTACAACTCCTAGCAGCCCCAGCCAACATATCCAATGGACGAATGGGATGTTGGAAGATTTAGTTCAAACCCTCTGGAGGGTACCAGACTGATGACGGCTGCTGCATTCACTGAAAATGAGATAAGGGGAGCAAGGCCAAGAAAATAAGATGGATTCAAACAGAGATGAAAGAGGAAGTAAAGGAGTATCGTGATGAGAGAAATTACTAACATTTTTCAGGGGGCATTTCTCTTACAGTTCCTTTGGGTGAAGACATATGAGCATGGGGCCTCTATTGTACAGATGGGCAACATCTCAGGTAGAGATGCAGGAGCAGGCGGAGTTTTCTTTAAATGAAAGCTGAGATTTGCAAGAACTGAGATTTTATTGATCGTACAGGGCACATGCTGATGTCTGGGGAAAATAAGGCCCTTGTTTGAACATTTCCTTATTGATCCATTGATCCATACATCAATCCCTCTTTTTGGTGCTTGTATATGGAATGTAACTTAGCGGTAGCAGCAACAAGCTACAGTAAAAATACCTGATAAATTAGTGCAAGTGGGGGAATAAGCAAGACTTCCTTACGGAGCTGGGCAGTCATAAAATCCGTTACTGGAATCGGGCAGTGAATTCATTTTATGAAACCCTTGTGGAATGCGAGTGTGGTTTAGAGGCAGCGTATGATTCAAAACACTGCATCCAGAAACTGGTCTTCTCTTAAAGAGTAATGACCTTTAGGTCACCATCTTCAATCAGTGTTGCTGGAGATATCCCCCTGGACTTACCCCCAAAGCATGTGGTCTGAGGGTTGCATTCTCAGTCTCATTATGTATGTAAGGAACCGTGTATGGGAATGTGACATCTAAATTGGTTACCAGGGATACCATCTGAACCAAACATCCCTGGGCTCTCCAACTTGGCAAGCTTCTTAATTTCTGAGTCAGCCCTTGAACAAAACAGTTTCACATTTGTAAAGAATTAAGGCTGCTGTCAACTCATCTAACTGATGCTATCAGGAGCTTTCAGTTCACTTTGCACAGAGAGGTTTTGGATCAGTTTTCCAGCTCGATCTGAAGATTGATAAGGTCCTGGCTACAGGCTTCAATTTCATGTAGATCTATCAGAGGCAGGGCCTGATCTACGGGAGAAATTGTTTCAGGCATCATCCTCTGTGCCTGTTCCACTTGTTTGTTGCTATTCTTTGCCCCCACCATCACATGCCAGCCAGTGGTGGTGCTCAGATGTTCCATAGGGAAAACAGTGGTGGTTAACCAAGAATGTATCATGAGGAACTGGCACGGCATCGATCCAAAAAAGCAAGCCTGTCCAAAGCTGTTGCAACAGGGAATCAGGAGAGCAGGTTCTAGAGATACAGATTAGAAATGGTTGAAGGAAACACTGCTTCAGCAATTGTCCTGCTGCAGCACATCTCCCCTTGAACATAGGAAACTGCCTCAGAGTCAGTCAGACTGTTGGTCCATCTAAGTCGGTAATGCCTACAATGAGTGGCAGCAGCTCTCTGAGACAGAGAACTTTCCCAGTCAGGGCTTGAACATGGGGCGTTCTGCATGAAAAGCATGTGGCCGACCACAGAGCTCTTGGCCTTTCCCTGTAGGCAGTCAGTCAACATCCCCAGCTATATGCACTTCCAGGACTTTATTATGCCAATAACTGGAGTCAAAACAGATGAACAGAAGCCCCATGTGATGTATTGGTTGCTGGCGGTGCCTTTTCTGAGTGCAAATGAGGGATCAAATGCTGTCATGCTGAGATCGGTAGCCTTTGGCTCACCAGATGTTGTTGGACTCCAACTCTCATCATCCCTAATCATTGGCCCTGCTGTCTGGAACTGATGGGAGTTGGAGTCTGATAACACCAGCCTTTCCCTGGCTTGTTCATTTTGCATGGGGGTTTGATGTGTAGAAGCATCTTTCAGCCTTTATAGTGGCAGCTTTTGATGCATTAGGCTAAGTGGGCGGCATGGTCTGCATCTGTTTGCTTGCTGTAGTCAAGCTGTGCAGTGAAGACAACACTGGGACACAGGTGCCAGCAAGTTCATTGGACCTCAGGTTGGTGCCAGCAATGACACAGTGCTTCAGCACAGTGCCACACAAAGAGAGAGTATGCTCTAATGAGTCCAGGGCACCCTTGCCTCATTTGCAATTGCACCTTGCAGAGGGGGGAAACTAGGTGATGATGACGAGCAAGATTATTTTGGGGCAACTTTCCTGCCACTTCTGATCTTACTGTAGACTGCCTGATATTCTTCTATAGATCCATTAGAATAAATTCATTGTAAATCACTGGCCAAGAGTATCAATCACACTTTAATATTACAGATCAATATTATAGTAGGACCAGCTGGGATTGAGTCTCTTAGCACACCGCTCTTGCGGAAAGGAGAATTTGAAAAAGCTGTCCTGAGCAATTTAAAACATTTCTGTGCAAAGCTCATCTTGGAACTAGGTTACACCCAAGTGGAACATCTGACACCCACACATTGTGGGCATTAGTGTTACAGACCATCCCGTTCCCCAGCACATCCTTGCAGTTCATTATATAGAGGTCTAGGACTCTGTAGCCATACTTCCAGTTGCATGCTACTGTGGTGCATCTAGAATGCAAGCTGCCACCATTGCCTTACATGGCCAGACAGACTACACTCAGGTGGGAAAGGAAAATGATACTTTGTTCCTCAACCACAGAAGAAAGTCGGAAAGATGGGCTGGGCTGGGCTGGGCTGGGCTGGGCTGGGTATCATGTTCCATCCTATCAAATGATGTCCCTCCCTACTTGAGGTTAATCTTATGAATGGGAGAAGAGTCCTGCTGGACCAGACCAAAGATCCCTCTAGTCCAGCATTCTGTCCCCCACAGTGACCAGACAGGTGCCCAAAGGAAGCCCAGAACTTTCTGCTTTGATTGACCCACTCATACAAGGTAATACTTGCTTGTTGGTTAAAACAAAGCAAGACTAGATGGACTAGAAAGTTGGACTAGATGGCCCTCGAGGTACTTTCCAACTCTACAGTTCTGTGATTCTGTTTCAGAATGTCTTTCTCTTTTTTTTCCAGGCTGATTCATCATTTATTCCTGTATTGATTATGTATTATTGTTGCTTAATTGGTTTGTAACTGGTGTGCATGTTCCAATTGATAGATTGATTTAGCTCTTCTTGCAAATTGCTTTGGGTGCCTATTTGGGTTCCTCTCCTCCCCTGAAAAAGGAGGGTGGGAATATGTTAAATAAAATAAAACAAAAAATAAATAGTGCAAAGAAACGTGCCGTTTCGATTATTTGCATGTTATTCAAAATCACCCAGCCTAACAGTGCCCTTTGAACATCACCGAGTGTGTTCCATCATTAACAAAAGAGAGGGCATTGTGACGTTAAGCTATACCTGGGAGTAAGCTGCTGCAAACTCAATGGGACCTGATTCCGAATAGGCACACATAGGGTTGTGCTGTGCTGTCAGCTTCCTCCAATGCTTTTCCACAGTCAGATAACTGCATCAGTTTGGGTGACATATTCGGCGAGGTCACATGCAAATGGTCACATGGGCTATAAGGAGACAGGCAACATGGAAAATATTCTTCCCAGTGTGCTGACAACACTGACAGGCCTCCTCACAGGCAGCACATTTATGCATTTCCATGTGTGTCTTATTAATACAACGAAAGGAGAGCAAAGGAGAAAGCAGTTCCCTATCTCTGTCAATCCAGCCGAAACACCCAAAGCCCCCTTCTTTGAGTTCTTTGTAGTGACAGAAACTCAAACCAGTTTTATTGGCAAGTGCAGCAGCTTAGAAGTAGCACATTACGCTGTTAGCAGATGCAGGGCAGAGCAGCTGAAGTCAGACATCAAAAGTCCCTGTGGCTGTATAATTATATCTGACTACACTTGGAAGGAGTTTGACTTAGGAGGGCAGAGGAGCCAAAATGTTTGCACTGTGAATAAGAAGGAACATGCATGGGCTGGATAACTACTATAAAAGCCAGTTCCAACAGCTCAGCTTTTCAGGATCAAGTTCAACTGCAGGCAAAGCAAGAGACCCTCATGGGAAGGACTTCAGAAGAAGAGCTCTGCTGGACCAAGTCAATGGCCCATCTAGTCCAGCATCCTGTTCCCACAGTGGCCAACCAGATGCCTGTGTGAAAACCCACAAGCAGGAGCCAAGCACAAGAGCTCTCTCCCCTCCTGCGATTCTCAGCATACAGCCTCTGACCCTGGAGTCAGAGCCCAGCCATCATGGACAGTAGCTCCATGATGTGATGGTGCAAGTTGCCCGTCTCTTCTGCCCTGAGATCTTTGGGGCAAGGGCAGGGTAAAATGGTGATGAAACAAAGAATGGGTTGGATTCCATGTTGCTCTCAAGGAGAGGGGGATTTCCACCTGCTCTTCCCTCTGTCTTCCATACCCTACACAGATGGAAAGATGGAAAGGGGAGGCAGGAAAGCCTCATGACATGAACATAAGCTCTGCTGCATTCATAAGCAGTAAGTTATGGTGGGACAAAGGCATCGCTACCAGTGTTCCCAATCCATCATTCAGCAGATAGGGCCAGTTCAGTTTTGGACAGATCCTTCAGCATCACACACACACACCATGAAGAATTGGTGAACCCAGATCCTCTCTTTTATCTTGCCCCCAACTCCACTGCCTTCTATTGGCAGATAAATGGGTGGGTGGAACCTCTCCATAAACAGCGGGGCTAGGGAGACGAGGAGGTTGTGGTGGCAGTGCCATGGACCAAGGAGGAATGGCATTAGCAAGGAGGAAGTGCTGGGCTGTTGGCAGTAGCTCAGCTATGTTACTTGGTACTGTGAGGCCTACCAGTAGGATGTCTGAAGGCAACTAAAGGTTGAGCAATTCCAGACGGTTGCAGTTTTCAGGTGGAATTCTGGCAAATTCAGGTTGCACAATTTTTAAAAAGTTGATTTGGAGTTCTTGCATGACAAACCAGTTCGTTTCCCCATCTTGAAATTGGACTTTTGCAATGAGCAAAATGACAGCGAAAATGGGATAACGGTTGCTCGACACAATGCCATCTAATCTCCCAGCAAACAAATCCCAATGAATGCTCAATAAATAGCTGCCATTGTCTAACCTCACTGCAAACCTTGTGCCAACAAATCAGGATGAATGCTCAATAAAACAGGTCATCTGGAAGTGACCATCATCAGGATGGCTGGAGCTGAAGGGAACTGCAATCCAACAGCATCTTGGGAGAAAAGCAATGACAAACCTAGACATCTTAAAAAGTAGAGACGTCACCTTGCCAACAAAGGTCCGTATAGTAAAAGCTATGGTTTTCCCAGAAGTGATGTATGGAAGTGAGAGCTGGGCCATAAAGAAGGCTGATCGCCGAAGAACTGATGCTTTTGAATTATGGTACTGGAGGAGATTCTTGAGAGTCCCATGGACTGCAAGAAGATCAAACCTCTCCATTCTTAAGGAAATCAGCCCTGAGTGCTCACTGGAAGGACAGATCGTGAAGCTGAGGCTCCAATACTTTGGCCACCTCATGAGAAGAGAAGACTCCCTGGAAAAGACCCTGATGTTGGGAAAGATGGAGGGCACAAGGAGAAGGGGACGACAGAGGACGAGATGGTTGGATGGTGTTCTCGAAGCTACCAGCATGAGTTTGACCAAACTGTGGGAGGCAGTGGAAGACAGGAGTGCCTGGCGTGCTCTGGTCCATGGGGTCACGGAGAGTCGGACACAACTAAACAACTAAACAACAACAACAAGCATCTGGAGGGCAGCAGATTTGTAAAGCCTGCGCTGGGGTTCAACACGAGCTCTTTGTCAAGAACTGCTATGCCATATGAGGTAGAGAAGCAGTCCCAGGAAGCTTTTATGCCTCTTCCTTTGTGAAACAGCCAAAAGACATGAATATACCACAGACTAAGCTTGCATGATATGCAGTACTGTGTTTCCTCAAGCCTCCTGGCAAAGTAATGTGGGCAGCCAAGCATCTCATCCAGAAAGTCAAATGCGAACACATAATTGTTCTTCTTCTGCAGCAAACACTGGAGACAGATCAGAGAGAGCGTCCTCGGGTGTTGTCATTAAAACCAGCATCACAATATCTGCATAAATCTTGGTTAGGTTATGGTATAAAATAGCACGAAAGGATAGCGGAGGTAACTTTGGCTGGCGCCTTCATGACAGATGTTTAAGTGGCAAGTGACAGCATTCCTCTTTTCCCAGGCCTTTGACTAATTAAACAATCTATGGCCTGTTGAATGTGTTTATTGGAAGGAGGTTATTGGTTTGTTTTTGTTCTTGTTTCAGTATATATTTTATGTTCTCGTTTTGTATTTTTATGTTGTGAACTGCCCTGCGATCTTTGGATGAAGGGCAGTATACAAATTTAATAAACACTATTAATATAGTATTATGAATAATAATTTGGCAGGTAGGGCAGGGCCTGCAAGACAGTCCTACATCTTCCTTCTCTACATATAATACATAGAGATGGTCTGTACAGGGCCTTTGCCTGTCTTTCTTTGTTGAGACCAGCCATCTGCTTGGAAAAGGATATTGGATTAGTTCAGCATGATCTGCCTTTAAGGAACTCAGTCTCTTAATAAGACATCCCCCTGTATCTTTAAATCAGCTTTCACTCATCAACCTGGTGCCCTCTACATGTTTTGGACTACAAATGGACATGTTTTGGACTACAAATGGAACTTATGGTAGTTGAGTTTTGAAACATCTGGAGGGTACCAGGTTGGCAAAGATGGTTTGAAGCCCTTTAAGTACCCACCATTTGTATTTCCTTTACTTGGCACTGAAGTTAAGCCAACAGGTGATCAGGTTATTTTTCTCTTTCTTGATGTGCTCCAGTGTCCAGATACCTTCCACCGAGTGCTGACAGGTTTGTGGAATAAAATCACCAGGCAGAGGAAAAATTCTTTTTATGCACTCACTCTTTTCATATCTGTGGATGTGCTGTAGACTTGAGATATATATATATATATATATATATATATATATATTTCATTAATTGAAATATTTGATCAAATAAATAAATGTCCTGACTGCTGTGCAAGTCGGTTAACTCTGTTCTTGGCGGCTCATTTCATTTCTTTTTGGTTCTGTTGCCCACCCTTGGAACATAGGTATCATAATATATCATTAAATGTGAGCCTCGGTTAATCTTTGTAAAGTGCAAAGTAATCCCTGCATAAAACCTGCATTATGACTGCCTGCATTGTTATTAGCATTACTAAGTAATATGAAACCTCAATCCCTCTTTCTTTCCTAGAACTCAGATGGTACGGTATATGACTGAGCGATGGGGGAGGAACAGCTCTGTAAAGATCATTGTCACCCTCTCACTGAGCTGTGTCAGAACTGTCTGCCTGGAATTCTCACCCCCATAGAGAGGGAGGCACAGGGAAGGGCTGATCATGTCTTATTTTCCCACTTTCGTCGGCATCCTCCCATTTAGTGAGCCACAATTCAGCTGAGAAAGACCCTCACCATGGAAAGGTGTCTCCTGTACAGAGAGTCTGCCTGTCTCTCTGTGTGGGGGGAGGTGGGGAGTTGGGGGAGGTCATTTCAGTTGCATTAAGTAGACAGCAGTCTCTTGCAACCTTCTCAGCATTTCACAAATGTAAATATCCTAACCCCTCTTTAGGGGAAGCCATGATAGCGAAGCCAGTTTCAAAGAGCTTTAAAACTAACATGTAGATAGGTCCTAAAAACTGCATACTGTTCTGGTATCATTGAAATTAATGCTGGATACAAAATCATCATCATATGATCCTTACATTATGTGTTTGCAAGAGAATGCTCAGGATTATATTTCCTCTGGAATGCAAATATCACTTTGGCCACTGGGATTCAAGTTTGGTGTTTGATCTCAAATTAATATTTGCCCTTCAAAATTATCATGTTTCAGTTATTGCAGAGAAAACTCATATGTGACTTACTCGGGTGTGTTCTGCTAACCCAACTTGGAAAGTACTCTTCAGTCTGGATTTGATAACGCCTTGGAAAAATAAATAAAACTTGAACTTCAGAATCCATACCGTATTCCAAAATGTAGCCTTGCAACTTTCAGTTTTGAATTTCAAATTGTGCCAAATTTCACCCATCTAGATAAGAAACCTACTCACCATCAAAGCCAAACATAACCTTTATGTACACATGGCATGAATAACACAATCCTTCAAGTTATCATGTGCAAGCCCTATCAAAATGAATGGGGCTGCCTACGTTTGGACAAATATCAATTTTCATTTCTCTCAGTTTCTCATTTTTCCAATCTTCAGTTCACCACATTTTTGCAGCAATTGGTTGAGGTTTTTTGAAAATTTGTCAGCACATTACTGCAAATTTCCCTTGAATTTTTGTATGTACGTATTTTTGACTCAATATACACATTTTTGCAAGCAATTTCCCCAAACAGAATGCATGTTTCTTTGGGTTTTTTTCCACTTGATATATGTATTTTACGCACATTTCCCCCATCATATGCATTTTTGCACACAATTGTTTGGTTGGTGAAAAGTCCCGTAAAATTTGAATCAGGGTGAATTTTGAAGGATAACTGAATTTCTGTTCACACGTTGTTTTGAGAATTTTGAATTTGGCGGCTTCATATTAAAATGCAAAGCTTGTTGGATTTCTCCCCCAGCTGTAGTGCTGCCCCAAAAGCACACAATGGCTTGGAATCCTAAAAACAAGTAAAAATATCTTTGCCGCTCAGTTCAATTGGTGCATTGCTGTTAACAGTATATGTGTGCTTCCAAGAACAGAATATGCCCCAAGGTTCTTGCTGTGTGAACACAGGTGTGAATCCATAAGAGTTTATTTCAGTCTCTTATAGTCAAGTAGAGATGATTGCACATGGGCAAAAAAAAAAAATGTTCTTGTCAAGTTCTGTTTCTTGAAGCAGCAATGCATTTGGAGCTGTCACTGTGCCATTCTTGAACAAACAGGCATCTGTAAACAATGCCAAACAGATTCACATATTAAACAATTGTAGAGCGAGCATCATATTGCCACAGGTCTCTGTTTCCTTTGTATAGCCAGCTCAGATTTTTTAAATTATTCATATCCAATTATTACAAGCCTGCAGTTGACAAGACTATTAGATCAGATATTTTAAAATTATGAGGTGTGAAAAATATATTGCGAAAAAGCTGGCATTGGTTTCGATGCAGAGTCCAGTTAAACTGCCATGGCTGGATATAGTTACTTGGGTTTTGCACTTGATTTCAATGGAACTGGGAGCTTACCCACCCAATCTGCAACAGTTGAGAGGAATCTGTCATTCTCCAGATGTAACTGCACCACAATCCACATAATCTCTGTCTCGGGCTGATGTGAATTGGAGTCCAGCAACATCTGGAGAGCCAGAGGTTCCCTATCACTATGCAATAGCATCTTAACCATTTTGCAATTCTTTATTTGAGGTGCCACATTCCACACCTAACTAACTTTTCCTTTCAAGTTGCAAGACTTCGCCACTGGAATGTAAGTACAATAAGTGGGTTGGTCTATTGGCAATGGACAGGGGAGTGGAAAAATAGAAAGGAGGGAGCCTTTTTGCTATTTGCAACTCCTCTGTTTCATCCCATTCCTAAATTGTGCACTCCACCCCACAAGCTGCTAGGTGCAAAGAATCTCACATACATAAAATATAGCATAGACCTCAGATTACACAGATCTCAGTCATTACAAGATTACTGAAAGCGGCAATACTGGGATCTGTGTAAACCATTGTTTCTGTATATTTCTTTGCAGGCAACAGAGGACTTTATTTGTTGAATTGTCCAACAAATAATGAGAATATTTCTGAATAGATTTCCCATGGTGAATGAATGGCGGAAGTTTCAATGTCCCTTGGAAACATAGAAAAATACATTTCCAGTCATGCCACTGTATTTGCTGTGGGAGTTCAAACACTGCAATTAGACAAACTAATATTTGATTAATTGTAAAGGCTGCTTTGGTTTTTAAAATGGAATAGTTGTCCAAATACAGGAGACCTCTCACCTTGTTTTCAAAAGTCCTGTTTCCTTACCTTTTATTCATAAGCATATTTACTCAGAAGTCAGTCCCATGGTATATGATTCTTATATTCTAATTTTATATTATGATCATCTTTCGTACAACAATAAACATTGATGGTCACAATGACGATGATTCAGAAAGGCACACAGGGAGAGAATTTAACATTAGTCGTTAAAGTCAAAATAACATTAAGAATTACTTTCCTCAAAGTAAAAAATCATTCTTCTAGCCCATCATAGTGGAATGGATGCAGAAGTGTCCTTCCATGAATGGAATGCTTTCCCGGATCCTGTAATATTCTTGCAGAAGACAAGGGAACTGAAATCCAGAGATGTGCTTCCACTTCCATTGCCCTACTTCAAAGCATCTTGAGATTGCGCAATCTCTTGCACAGTTTTGCGCAACTTCTCAAGATGCATGCTACTACCAAGCCTCACACAATCTCTTGCACAAGATCTCAAGACAGGAATACAGGAAGCTGCCTTCTACCATTAGTCCGTCTTAGCTCAGTATTGTCTATACGGACTACCAAGGGCTTTCTAGGGTTTCACATGTGCATGTAAAGGAGATGCCCTACAGTTCTTCTTAATGTGCTACAGCCCTTCTTAAGGTCACATGATTAGGGCTGCCATACATCCAGTTTTCCCCCAGACGACTGGGATTTCAAAGGTGGAATTGACGTCTGGGGGGAATTTCTGATCTTAGGCAAGTTAATTGAAAATTTGCGAGTTTTTGGCATTTCTGTAAAAAAAGAGAGCTCAGAACCAAAAACTTTGGGGCTTGTTTAAAACTTGTTGGTCAACAATTTTGGAGTCTTCCTAAAAAAAGTTCAACAGCTTTCGGGGTGTCCTGTTTTTACTTTTTGAAATATGGCAGCCCTACACATGAAGTCTTTAGCTAACCATTGCATAACAAAACAAAACAAAATTTTTCCTTCCAGTAGCACCTTAAAGACCAACTAAGTTAGTTCTTGGTATGAGCTTTCGTGTGCATGCACACTTCTTCAGATACACTGAAACAGAAGTTGCCAGATCCTGGGGAGGGGTATTACTCAGAAGGGTGGTGGGAATGGGTGATTGGCAGATAGCTGTGATGAGCCTGTTGACGACTCTTAACGACTGCAATAGGTCTGACAGGAAAAAGCAAGGGGTGAGAAGGTGAAAAATGGCTTTGTCATGTTTAATGAGATAAGAATCCAATGTCTTTGTTCAGACCAGGTCTCTCCATGGTTTTAAGTTTGGTAATGAGTTGCAATTCAGCAGCTTTTCTTTCCAGTCTATTTCTGAAATTCCTTTGTAGTAATACAGCTACTTTGAGATCTTGTATAGAATGTCCTGGGAGATTGAAGTGTTCTCCTACTGGTTTCTCTGTCTTGTGATTCTTGATGTCCGATTTATGTCCGTTTATTCTTTGGCGTAAGGTTTGGCCTGTTTGTCCAATATAGAGAGCTGAAGGACACTGTTGGCATTTGATGGCATATACAATGTTAGACGATGAGCAATTAAATAGTCCCGAGATGGTATGTGTGATGTTGTTGGGGCCAGTAATGGTGTTGTCCGGGTGTATGTGGCAGCAAAGTTGGCATCTGGGTTTATTGCAGGCCAACCCAGATGCCAACTTTGCTGCCACAACTTTGCTTCCCACCACCCTTCTGAGTAATACCCCTCCCCACCTTCTCACTATATAGAAGGATCTGGCAACTTCTGTTTCAGTGTATCTGAAGAAGTGTGCATGCACATGAAAGCTCATACCAAGAACTAACTTAGTTAGTCTTTAAGGTGCTACTGGAAGGAAAAAATTTTTTTTGTTTTGACTATGGCAGACCAACATGGCTACCTATCTGTAACATTGCATAACAGTTTGTGTAACAACGCCATGGCCAGAATATAACCCAATCTTTTTCTGCCTCCATCCTTGCTTTGTTTACCATCTAGTCTGATGTGAAGTTTTGGAGAACACTTGCACACCATTTTTTTGATATTTTTACTGGCCCAATTAAGGTACCACCCTAATGTGGATTCTGGATTTAAGAATAAAAATAAAAATGAGAGAACACTGTTACCTTTGCTTTCTGCGGCGGGGGGGATTTATCTGTTGAAGTCTTGCATTGACATTCCATTGTGGAAGAATGGTGACTTTCAGGTCAGCACCATAGTGTCTTGGGAGACTGAAATGTTTTCCTGCTGGTTTTCTGAATGTCACCGTTTTTATTTTATGTCAGCTAGACTGGTAGAATTTTGTGAAGCATGACCGTTGGAAACAGTGTTTTTCCATTCAACATGGAGAAGATAAACTTGAAGACAGGTTGAACCAATGGCATTTCTCCTCAGAATTCTTGATTCGTCCGCCTCTGCCTTTTTTTCGGGTGAGCCAAACAAAACATGCTTACACTAAGAGAATTGCCAGGCATTTTGAAAAGGAATTTGCCAAAGTGCATTACATAATATGAAAATGTTTGGGCTTGATTGACTGATTTGATTATGCACTTACTCATTAGGGTATAATAATTGTAGTGATGGCAGGTAAAAGGTAAAGGTAAATGAGCCCTGGATGGTTAAAGGTGACTATGGGGTTGCGGCGCTCATCTCGCTTTCAGGCCGAAGGAGCCGGCGTTTGTCCACAGACAGCTTTCTGGGTCATATGGCCAGCATGACTAAACTGCTTCTGGCACAACGGAACACTGTGACAGAAGCCAGAGCGCACAGAAACACTGTTTATCTTCCTGCCACAGTGGTACCTATTTATGGTGTGCTAGGCTGGCAGAAGCTGGGACAGAGCAATGGTTAGCTCACCCCATCGTGCACATTCGAACTGCCAACCTTCCGATCAGCAAGCCCAAGAGGTTCAGTGGTTTAGACCTCAGCGCCCCACTCCCTTGTAGTAATGGTACCAAAATGGTGGTGTTATGGGACTGAAACCTGAAATTCCGTACACTTTTAGCCCAAGCAGTTTCTTAGAAAACAGGACACCTAGATGCATGCCTTTCTTGAACTGTTTTGTGTGGGCTCCAAAATGGTTTCAGTTGTTCTATGCAACCTAGAGAGCCCAAAAAATCTGTTGGGATATCACTTATGACAGGCCTGTGAGGTAGTTCACTGGGCAAAAAGGAGCTAGTAAACACAGCATAGCAACAGAAGGCATATAGTACTGTGGTTCTATAGCCAGCTGAGGGATCCTGCAGTCCTTCCTTTTACCTTTTAAAAACATTTTAGCACTACTTCACTTAAAAACTACTTCACCAAAAAAAAAAAAAAAAATGCTGTCAGGCCCACCAGTTTCTGTGGCTTTCCACACTTTAAGGAAAGCACAATCAAGGGTCACCTTTAAAGCACATTTAAAGAACATGGCTTCCTCCAAAGTTCCCATAATTCTTTGAGTGGAGGCACATGATGTGACCAATGCTATAGGTTTTTTGGGAAGTGTGGTCCCCTAGTCAGGCCATAGCATACAGACGACTAGAAAGAAGATTTGTAGAATGAAAGAAAAAGTCCTCCCCAAATCCCTTGTCCATCCCGAGAGTAAGGAAAGTGCAACAAAACCTGCACATCCCACCCATGGGAATTTCACTGAATGTTTTCTCTCTCCAATTTGGTAATTTTTGAATGTAGTTTCCTTTTCTGATTAATGGGTAGAGAATGCTCAAAACAGTGTCGAAGACATTTCCAGCCAGGCCTGCTCGTGTATCTCTTTTGGGATGCGGGGTGTGTTGGGGGCGGCTGGGGGGAGGGAAAGAGAGGGGATAATTTTGATCCCCAGGTGCCAAGAACAAAGTACTTATGTAACTTTCTTAGAAAGTTGTATGTTTCAGATTGGCAGGACATTCTGTTTTTCCATCCAAAGGAACAAAGCGAAAACAATGGCACGTGATGGGCTTTAGTCTCTTTCAGTTGCTCTGCTGTGAATCACAGTCAGAGGGGGAAGTAATTAACGATAATAGAGGGCACCACTGGAGTTGCTTGCTTCATTCCTTTTTCGTCCAAACATCCAAAACATGATTGCAGAGAAAGTTAAGCACTGTACCATACATTGCATGCTGCTTTTCATTTTAGGAACCCAATTGGAAATCGGAATCAGAGTTGCTGAGGCCAGCCTTAGCCAACCTGTCATCCTCCAGATTTTCTGGACTGTGACTCCCATCAACCAGCATCTAGTGGGAGTTATAGTCCAGAACATCTGGAAGGTACCAGATTTGTGAAAACTGCCTTTCGCCTTGCCTTTAATGGAGGCCTCCACCTTTAAGAGCTTCTCAGCAAAGAATGGTTCAGTGGTGCAGCTTCCCTCTGTGGGGTAAAGCCAAACATGATGATGTTTATCAGTATGCTACTGTGAAGACCCAGGACATTCTCTGGGTTAGGAATCTACACTCCTTGAAGAAATGCTAGAAACGTAGAAGGCATGCACTGCAACATTAAAAGGCATAGTTCTGAGATCTAGTACATACGTTTCCCACATAACGATTCTAGAAGTGGTTCACTGTGGATTTATTCCATTTTATCTTGGCCTTCCTTCCAGGAGCTCAGTGGGTGAAATATGGCTCCCACATCCAGCACCCTTAGCTTCATAACAAACGGGTGAAGGAAGCCAGGCTGAGAGAGAATGACTAGTCCATCAAGCTATGGGGCTCAATGGAGATTTGAACCTGGATGTCCTCATTCCTAGTACTATATGCTAACCCACACTACTAACATGTTCAATAGAGCTCAGTAGGGAAGATAAAACAGTAGGTTAGCATGACCTCTACAAGCCCTGGAAATAAGCAGAGGAGGTGTTTTCTTTCATTGCATAGCTATGAATACAGGCAAATTGGGATTATGTCAAGGGGGTGTGGAATGTGAAATAAGTAAGATTTTTTAAAACCCACACATATCTTGTTATGCTTCTGTCTCTCTTGTAAAACTTAAGAAAGTTGATAAGAACATTCTGTTCTGTGGGATTGTGGTAGGGGAAATTTGTGTAAGAAATACACACATGTGCTATATTGCTGTGCTATGACTTTATTGTATGTTTCCCAAAAAGTACTGATTTCAAAATGCACAGCTGAGCGCGGTTATGAACTTCAAGGCAGGATTTAGTAAGTCTCTCATGCTGCAGAGTTTAGCTGCTGTGTTTATCATTCAAATTGCTCTTCTTTAAAACAAATAATAATGTATTAACAGGGAGAAGGGAACCCAAATAAAAGCACTAAGAGTAAATTTCAAGATGACATTCCTCAAATATGCTATTTTAGTTTTGCTTAGGAGATCGCAATTGCATCAGTAAGAACGTTCTACCCAGAAACTATGAACGTAACTAAAGAACCCCATGCTGGATCAGAGTAAAGGCCCATCAAGTCCAGCACCCTGTTCGTACAGTGGCCAAACAGATAATAATAATAATAATAATAATTTATTATTTGTACCCCGCCCATCTGGCTGGGTTTCCCCAGCCACTCTGGGCGGCTTCCATAGAAAACCAAAAATATACTAAGATATCACAGATTAAAAACTTCCCTGAACAGGGCTGCCTTAAGATGTCTTCTGAATGTCAGGTAGTTATTTATCGCTTTGACATCCGATGGGAGGGCGTTCCACAGGGCAGGCGCCACTACCGAGAAGGCCCTCTGCCTGGTTCCCTGTAGCTTTGCTTCTCGCAATGAGGGAACCGCCAGAAGGCCCTCGGCGCTGGACCTCAGCATCCGGGCAGAACGATGGGGGTGGAGACGCTCCTTCAGGTATACTGGGCCGAGGCCGTTTAGGGCTTTAAAGGTCAGCACCAGCACTTTGAATTGTGCTCGGAAACGTACTGGGAGCCAATGTAGGTCTTTCAAGACCGGTGTTATGTGGTCTCGGCGGCCGCCCCCAGTCACCAGTCTAGCTGCCGCATTCTGGATTAGTTGTAGTTTCCGAGTCACCTTCAAAGGTAGCCCCACGTAGAGCGCATTGCAGTAGTCCAAGTGGGAGATAACCAGAGCATGCACCACTCTGGCGAGACAGTCCGCGGGCAGGTAGGGTCTCAGCCTGCGTACCAGATGGAGTTGGTAGACAGCTGCCCTGGACACAGAATTGACCTGCGCCTCCATGGACAGCTGTGAGTCCAAAATGACTCCCAGGCTGCGCACCTGGTCCTTCAGGGGCACAGTTACCCTATTCAGGACCAGGGAGTCCTCCACACCAGCCCGCCCCCTGTCCCCCAAAAACAGTACTTCTGTCTTGTCAGATGTCTAAACATACAAAAAAGTTAAAAAGTGCAGGTCCCAATAGCAATGCTTTCTATATCTGTCCATTGGGAGGACTGTCCAGTTCTTCCACCTTCTTGCTTCCCATTCCTTAACCAGTTACTGTTCCATCAGGGGACTTCTCCTATTATCCCATGTTTGCTAAACTTTACAGAAGTTTTTAGTGAGGGCTTTTTCTGTGGCTTAAACATAACTGCAATTATAATTTGTCAAATGAGCAAAACTGTTCCCATTACATAGCCCAAAATGCCCTTCACTTACCTGTTTCTTTTTTTAAAAAAAATTGCAGCTTACTGAAAAGAGTGTTCTTTGTGTGACATTGAGCACATGTGCAAGTTTATTTATTCCTTGGGTGAGTTCTGGGTTGTGTTTACACTCTGCACATGAACCTACCTGCAGAAAGGACTGAAGGGTGTGGTAAGACGCAGCTGCCAAGGGTGTGTTCAGCTCTCTTGGCTGATTTATTTCTGTGGTCCCACAATCACCTTCGTACTCACTAGATCACCTGAGCTCCTCAGCAATTTCTGTATCACGTAGTTCTGCTCGAAGGCAGTACTAAAGTCAGAAATGTGCTCCTGGCCCTACCCTCGAAAACCAAAGCTTGGATTCAGCTAAGAATGTTCATTAACTGCCGTGGGGAATCCAAGGATTCTTAGATTGCAATTAGCTTTTGTAATCAGGCACCATTTGTGACTGATTGCACACTTGCCCAAGACCTCTGGCACCACACATACAAGGAAAGAGTGACGTCTTCTCTCACCCCTCTGCATTATCTGCAGTGTACAGAGGACATGGGAGCGGCAGGGCCGGCCCTACTGTGAGGCAAGGTCAGGTGACCGCCTCTGGCAGCATATGCTGTGGTAGTGTGGGGCAGCAGTTTCCCATAAGGCCCTCAGTCACTTCTGTTTCAGGGCAGTGCTGTATATGCTACAGGGCATGTTCTTGCCCTCCCTGAAAACTAGCTGGCTGCCTTGGATGATGAGCACCGAGTGTTGAGCGCCTAGCAAGAGAGCTCAACAGGTATTTGTCTTCCCAGCAAAGGCCCAGCAGCGACTGGGAGCCTTTTCTTCTCACTGCCACCCCCTCTCCTTCACAGTTATCAGCTGAATCAGTGGCGCCCGCCCTGTGGAACGCCCTCCCATCAGATGTCAAAGCGATAAACAACTACCTGACATTCAGAAGACATCTTAAGGCAGCCCTGTTCAGGGAAGTTTTTAACGTGTGATATTTTAGTGTATTTTTGGTTTCTATGGAAGCCACCCAGAGTGGCTGGGGAAACCCAGCCAGATGGGCGGGGTACAAATAATAAATTATTATTATTATTATTATTATTATTATTATTATTATTATTATTCCTGAGTAGGCCCTTCCTACCAAGGCGAACTAATCAGGTCTTCCTACCATCTTCTCATCAGGTCTGCTTCCATGTTTTCACTGGAGAACTGGATGGAGCGGGGCCCATATGGCCAAACAGAGCACAGGACATGGTCAGAAACGTTATTGGGGTGGGAAGCAGGCAAGTTGCCTATGTGACGGGGTACTTTGGGTTCTTTTGGGACTAACCCAGATTTATCCAAGTCCCCAGGTGTGTTGGGCTTTTCCATGGGGTTCCACATCTTTTCCTCAAGCACATGGCCACTTAAAGACCATGTTGATTTGCAAAAGCATAGAGGGGGTTTGCCCCTCACATCCTGCGGCCTCTTTATCTGTGTTGCGGAGGCCACTTTCAGATGGCTCCATTTAATTCTGTTGGCCCTGGAGTTTGCCACGCAACGTCAGGATTTATAAAAGAAAGTGAGCTTCAGCCACAACGATGGAGAGATTAGCACCATTCCCCATCGAAATGCTGCACCTTTTTTGAGCTGTGTGGAGAGAATTCCACATCCTGCTGCTGCTGCACAGTGCGCCAAGCTGAACGTTCCCCCAAGAGCAGCAGAGGCAGCTGTCGCTGCACCACAGGGATTCCCTACCAATCTCCTGTTTATGAAATGGCCTTTTACCCTGCCAAGGGAGTGCACATTAAAACATTTTTGCATGGTGATGCTATAAAGATCCCCCTGGGTCCCAGCAGCACGCTGGGTGGAATAGTACTGAGCGTGTCTGAGCGAGGACAAAAATAAGATCATCCTTTCCTTCCTGTAGCTCAAAGGCAGAGGATCTGCTTTGCACACAGAATTCCCCAGGTTCAGCCCCCAGAAGCTCCAAGTGGCTGGGACTCTGAAATCCAGGAGAGCCCCTGCCAGACAGTGCCGATAAGACTGTGCTAGATGGGCTGGATAAGCATAAGGCAGATTCTTGCGTTGCTTAATAACTTCGCAATTGGAAAAGATGGGGCAAGGTTCTTCTTTCTTCCCAAGGAAAGCCAGTTCATACGAGACATGGCAGTTAGGTTTGTGGTGTATGCACAGGTGTTTAATGGCATGTCAAGTGTCAAGAGGAGTCACATGCCTCTACTCAGAGGCAAAATGTGTTCATGAGCCAGGGAGGCATATTTGCAGGTGAGAGTCTTCTATGACATTCACCTCTGTGCTTTTGAAAATGTATATCCTGCCATTCTTCTCAAAAAAAGCACACAGCAGCTAACAATACATGCATTAAAACCATACGATAAGCCAAGAATGGGTGAATATGGACCCTTCTCAAATTCCCTCCCACTCCCCCCGAAAAACTCCTAGGGTCAATAAAAAGGTTTTGTTTATTAAATTTGTATCTTACTTCCCACTAAAAAGTGCCAAAATGATCTACAAGGAAGAAACAAATTACACAATAAAATTTCAAAAATAGGTTAAAACAGATTTGACGATATAACGTGATATTATTAGTGCTGCACAAATGACAGGGTGGGGGAAATATATATTTGCCTGGTGCCAAAAATGATAAGGTTAGCACCATGATTTTTTGTGACCTGTTTGTCAGCACAGTCACATGGATGGCAAATTCCTTTCAAATACCACTTTATCTGACGCTGTCTCTGACCAATTGATTGTATGTTTCACTGACTATCCATTACCTTGGAATGTTAATGTCTTGCCTTCCTCAGATGAGCCCTTGTGATCTATCTTGCATTTATTTTTGCCAGACACCTCATTCATGTATGCCTGTTGATTTTCGATAAGACTTATATAGCACCAGACAGACATCCCTGGCCAATAGGAATTAAAACCAATAATAACAGATTAAAAACCATAAGAAATTAAACCAGGAACAAGAAATCAAACAGTCAACTATGGTAGGGCAGACCACCACCACCACCACACAAAACAGAAACCAAAGAAGTCAGCACCAGAACTAACAACACTTGAACCTCAAAGGCCTTGTGTAACAGCCAGGATTTAGCTTGCAGCTTGAAACTACAACGTGTACAAGAAGGCATTACGTTACATTGCCCTTTTTGAAACAATGCATCAACTGAAACACAGCCGCCCATCAAAACTGATACTTCTCTGGATTTTGTGATGCAGTTCTCCAACCAAATAAAGTGCACCAAAATGTGAATACGAGGGCAAAGTGTGCATAAGTACCGTACTTTTCGCCCTATAGGATGCACTTTTCCCCCTCCAAAAATGAAGGGGAAATCTGTGTGCATCCTATGGGGCGAATGCAGGCTTTCGCTGAAGTGTGGAGAGCGAGAGGGGTCGGTGCGCACCGACCCCTCTCGCTCTCCACGCTTCAGGAAGCTATCAGCAAGCCTGGAGAGCCTGCGGGAGTTCCCGCAGGGCTCCCTAGGCTGCGGATAGCAGCCTGCTGCATGGAGGGCGGGGCGCGCCGAAGCAGAGCACCCCACGCTTCGGGCAGACATCCGCAGCCTAGGGTACCAACCTGCCGAAGTCTTGGAGCGACATGTCCCATACAAAGGTCATCAGTGAGACCCATTGCAGATGCATTTTGACAAATTGAAGCTCCTCAAAAGCAGTCCTCAGCATACAGCACATTGCAATAATACAACTGGCACATTACCAAAGCGCATGTAACTGGCTGGACTGGGTGTCCCTAGGGAAGGGTGCAAATGCCATACCAACCACAGCTGGAGAAAGGGCACCCCTAGCCACCATTATTGTCTCTTGAGCATGCAGGAGGTGCTCCGGTTTACAAGGAACAATTGTGCTGATGGCAACATCTGGGGGGAAAACCCATCTCACTCCTTTTATACCCAATCGATCACTGTGCTCTGCAGGTGAAGGCCTCCTGCAGAGGACCTTCTTATCAGGAGGTTTGTTCTGCATGCTATAGGAATCAGGCATCCAGGGTGTGTACATACTGTCATGGCACCTACTCTTTGGAATTCCCTCCCACTAAATAGCAGGCAGCAGCCATCTGTGTTGTCTTTTTGACAACCCTAGGCTAACTTTCAGGTTGAGCATTTGGGAAAGCCATCCCGGTTGCAGAGGGCAGCAATGCCAGTTTGCCAGGCCATGTGACATGTGATTCATAGCATCTACAGGTTCCGTTCCAGTTCTGGCGACTCTCACATTGCTGCAGCGATGGTAAGGGAGACTGTCCATGCAGCCCCTCTGAATGGATGGTAATCTGGATGCATCAAAGCATGACCTTAAGAAATGCTACATACCAGGCTCAGGAAACAACAACAACAAATTGTGTGTGGTGTAGTGGTTAAGAGCGGTGGACTCGTAATCTGGTGAACCGGGTTCGCGTCTCTGCTCCTCCACATGCAGCTGCTGGGTGACCTTGGGCCAGTCACACTTCTCTGAAGTCTCTCAGCCTCACTCACCTCACAGAGTGCTTGTTGTGGGGGAGGAAGGGAAAGGAGAATGTTAGCCACTTTGAGACTCCTGAAGGGGAGTGATAAAGCGGGATATCAAATCCAAACTCAAATAAGCATTTAAAAAATAAACCAAAAACACTCAGATATCTTATGGGGGTTGCTTAATTATTTATAATATAAAAAATGAAGCAAATAACTAGTCTGATTTATCTCACCCATCCCTTCACACATGCATGTGCTAAAGCAGAATAAGCTCAACTTTGAATTTATGTAAGATTTGCAGCTTGGTTCAATTGGTTTAACCGCTCTGTGGCTTCTGCCTTAATCTTATCAAAGGTCATTTAGTCACAGAGATACCTCTTTCAGTATCTCTTTCGTCTAAGGAGAGAAAGTACTTAGCCAGGCTGACTCTTTAGCCAGGGGATTTCTAAAGTGAGCATGTTCTAGAAACAACCTTGGATCCAATCCAGGGAGAAGCTGTCTAGAGGCCTTGGTGGAAAATCCAGGCAAGCAGCTTCTCAGGCTCAGCTGCCTACCTTTCTGGTCACCGGAGTTACCAGGTGCTGCATTTCAGTGGGGCAACCTCCCTGGAAAGAAAGCCCCTTCACACAGCTATGCACAACAGGGAGAGGGGATGCTGGAAGCTTTAGGGCAGTCATAAGAAAGTACTTCATGAAGTACTATGGAATTTGCTCTCACCAGAGGCAGCAATGGCCACCGATTTACAGCTCCTGATTCCCAGCTCACCCTTGACAGTCAGAAGGACTTTTGTGTGGGGAAGGATTCAGGCTTGGAACCCCCCACCTGGAGTCCCACCTTGTATAGTCCCTGGAACTCTGTGCCACATGATTTATCTCTCTATGTGTTGATCAGCTCTGAATTAGAACGTCTCTGTTACGGATGGACAACCCGGTGCCGTAGGATTGCACAGATGAAGCGCCACGATACAGCAGCATAAAGAAATGCATCATGTATTCTTGCCTTTACCCGTCTGACATTGCAGAAGGTCACACTTTGAAGGGAGCTCTGCATGGTCTGCATTAGCCGGTGCTAACCTCTTAAGCCTCAGTTTCGCCCTCCCGCTTGCCACAGTGCCAAATTTTGATTGCATCCTTATAAGCACAGCGAGGAACCTTCTTCATTGCATGGTCTCCTGCAGCGCCACCGCTGAAGCTCCAGAGAGGAGGGCTTCCCACAGACTTTCTTTCAGCACAAGGGGCTGTCAGCTGCCGGCAGCCAGGTTACAAGCACACACTGCAATATGGTAGAGTATGAGACCAGCACATTGCACTCAAGGATTTTCACAAGGAAACGAGTGGTGTGCATGTTCTCCCTGATATTGGTCTCTCCTAATCCTGACTTTCTCCCAACACTTCTTGTCTTACATTTTGGGGACTCTCCAGAAGCAGAGTTGGGGTTTTTTTGGGGGGGGATCTACAACAGCTGACTGGAGATAGAAAAGCTCTGGGAAATCCCTGTGAATTCCTTTGTAACACTCATACTAGTCCCTTTCTGTAAAATGGTAGCATAACAAGAGACTGATTGATACAAAAACAGATAACCCTGTTAATTTATTACAGTCAAATGCAAAGAGAATAAAAGGGTTTTTGTAATCCAGCCCTTCTATGGGTTGTGCTGGGTGGGTGGATTGGGCAGAGGGGCACCTTCGCTGGCATGGAGCTCCTCCACTGTGCACTGCTATGTTGCAGCCAGCAACACCCACACCCAAAGTCAGACTTTCCAGGCTGATGCAGTGATCTCCCAGTCCCGCCTCTACCTCCTACTTGGACTGGTGTGCTTGGCAGGGTTGCAGATGCAGCGATGACCCCGCCACCTTATTAAGCCCCACCAGGCAGCAGCTGGGGTTAGGATTGCACTCAAATAGATTTCCTGTGACGTATGCTTGTGTGGACTGGATCCCAGTTCCTCGGGTGCATGAACTGTTAGCCTCATTTGACAGATGCACTTATAATTATATATGGATGTAGACAATGGAGTCAAAAGGCGATGAAATGATAGGGTCGCAAGCCCTGTTGGGACTGTCTAATCCCCTGTGCCGTTAGAAGAACATGAGGGAGAAAGTAGATTTGTATGCTAGCTCTGCTCCCCGCCCCCCCCAAATCACTCTCCTCTTGTGCTGCTTACCTCTCCAAGTTATAATGGGATGTCAACTGTACACCTGTAAAAATGGTTTGATTGCTTTTAGCGTCTGCGTAAGTGGTTTGATTGTTTTTAGAGGTTGTATTCTGGTTGCATTGTATCTCGTTGTGCACCACTTTGATGGGCTCAGGCTCAGAAGCATTGTATTGATCTGTAAGAAAGAGGGATAGAATGAAAAAACAAAAGGGGAGCCTTCTCTACATATATAAGCTTCCAAAGTGTACAGGGAGCTTAAAGGTAAAGGTAAAGGGACCTTTACCTTTAGGTCCAGTCGTGACCGACTCTGGGGTTGCGGCGCTCATCTCGCTTTATTGGCCAAGGGAGCTGGCGTACAGCTTCTGGGTCATGTGGCCAGCATGACTAAGCCGCTTCTGGCGAACCAGAGCAGCGCACGGAAACGCCGTTTACCTTCCCGCTGGAGTGGTACCTATTTATCTACTTGCACTTTTGACGTGCTTTCGAACTGCTAGGTTGGCAGGAGCTGGGACTGAGCAATGGGAGCTCACCCCGTCGTGGGGATTTGAACCGCCGACCTTCTGATTGGCAAGTCCTAGGCTCTGTGGTTTAACCCACAGCGCCACCAAAATAACTATGTTCTGCCTCCCCTGTTGGAGGCATTATGACTCTTAATCCCAGTTCCTGGGATGGACAAAGGGAGAGAACACTGCTGCACTCAGCTCCTGCCTGAAGTTTTCCCAGAGGCATCTGGTTGGCCACTGTAAGAACAGCATCCCAGAATAGATGGGGCACTAGCCAGATCCAACAGGGTTCTTCTTATGTTCTTAGAAGATAGCCCCCCAACTCATGGAGAGTCACAGGGGTGGGGGTGGAGTGGGTTGGTGAAAGGGATGGATCTAGTGTTCTCTCATCTCCATTCCCCTTGTGTGATGAGCCTAAATAGGACAGACGCCTGTGCCATTTGTAGGGAAAGCTCAGATGTATGCAAAATAAGCAAGCACACACTTCAAGGACTCCATGCAGAAACAGTGTGCGTTGTTCTCTTGATCATGAGGAAAAAGCAGATACCACAATGATTCAGATGTGTGTTTGATGATTCAGCCGAATTACAAGAGGCGGAGATTTGCTGGGGGGGGGGAGAGAGAGAGAGAGAAGCAAAGCTCAGCAATGGAATTTTACAAACTTTCTTTGCATCGCTGCGAACTTGTCGGGATGAGTATGCAGAATAACCTCCTCACTGCTGTTTTGGCAAAAACACAGGCAAATCAGGTAGCGGCATGTCAGGCTTGGCTGTAGCTTTCCCTATTTACCTGGCAACAATATGAACCGTCAGTCCAATGCAGTTTTGCTACACACGCAAGACAAAAGTAAAATAAAAGAATTCACTTGGAACTATTACACTGCTCGTCTTTTCCCTTGTTTGCAGTAAGTAGTTCCAACTCTAGCTAAGTTTCCTTTTTGTTTTTTTTCTGTGGGGGGTTTATGCTTGATTTAATGGCAATTTGTTTTTACCAAATAAAATACTTTTTGAGATTTACTCAAAACCAAGAGCTGAACCCAAACAGGACTTATCCCACTTGGTTCAAAACTGCTGGGATATTAATCATTATTAGGGTAGTCAGTAGAAAGCTCCCTGTGTTACAGGAAATTTCATGTCCATTTAGCTGCTGCTTCTTCCTTTTCTTCTTCTTCCTCTTCCTCTTCCTCTTCCTCTTCTTCTTCTTCTTCTTCACAAGGGGCATGATCCAACCAAAGTTCATGACTTTTAAATCCCATTGATTTCAATGAGAGAAAGCTAAGCACATCCTTACCCTCCCCTCCCCCATTGGAATCAATGACTTAAAACTTGTCATGCTAAACTTAAGCTTTGCATTCTGATTTAAACTTGATTGTGCAGTACGTTTGTTGTTGTTGTCCACACAGATAGAATACATGCGTGGTAAAGTGTTGGTGACTACTTTGAATGAGGCCACAGTGTGAACTCCCCAGAGCTAGGTCTGAATGTGAGAGGCATATTAGTGGCATTAGAGCAGCCTCGCAATCTGTGACAGATAAGCAAAATCATAAAAATAAAAAACATTAGTGAAATAAAATTGGGTTTTTAATGGGGGGGAATGGTAGCAGAAGGTGAAATGAACAGATTAGACTATGGCGTGGTGGAGATATGGTCCCTGGTGAGCATAACAGGAAAAAGAAAAAGGCACAGAAAGTGTTACTCGCAATGTAATTTATAGTGTTGTTTTCCAAAACAGATTTGCTTCTGTTTTTTTATATTTAGATGGCCATGCCACAATCTTCAAGTCATCTGATCATGAAGCATAGTCAAAAGGAATAAGAGGAACATTAAGTTCCTGTTTATCTTTTAGGAAATGCTTATATCTTCAGAACTATTACAGTACAATGCAGGGTAAAAATGATCACTGGAATGAGTACCACTGTCCTGTTTGCAGGTGGTGAAAGAGAAGGACAAAAGCTCAGTGTTAGTGCGGGTTCAATTGCTGGACTCTCCAGGTAAGACTGGGGAAAGCTCCAGCCTAAACCCTAGAGAGCCATTGCCAGTCAGAGTAAACAATACTGAGACAATACTATATGGCCCAGGGGTCTGGCTCAGGAATCTCTGTCCTTAAGAAAGAAGGACACCCCACATCCCAGGCTTGGAGAAAAGGACATCACACTTGCTTCTCACAGGGAGTCAACGTTGCTTGGTCTGCTATTCTTTTTCAAAAAATTTACTTTTTACTGAAAATACAGACAATATAATATTTCGGAGCTCCTGGGGGAGGACGAAACATACGGAGCTCCTGCAGCCAATCGGAAGCCACGGAAGCCCTGTCAGACGTTCGGCTTCCCAAAATAGTTCACAAATGGGAATAGTTCAGGAACTAAGCTGTTTGACTTCCAAGGTACAACTGTATTAGAAGCCTGGACAACACACAGAGAATTATGATATTGATTGAAAGGAAACAGCTCCTGCATGTTTTGTTTTGAAACACATCAAATGTACTGAATTCATTACAACCACTTTCTTTGACAATAGGCTGAGGACTCTGTTTCCATCTTGCACATAAGCCTCCAAATCTGTGGCCCCAAAGCACTGGGGACAAATATGCTGTACAGCAGGGAATCAAGTGGCAAACTAGTCAACGCTGAATATGTACAGCTGATGCTGATGGTTTGGGATAGACTAAGGATTCAGCTCTGCTCAGGACACGGATGAGAAGTCTGCCAATTGTGTTGGCCTACAGCTCTCGATATAGCTGACTGGGGCTAATGGGAACAGTAGTCCAGCAACATCCGGTGATACATCCCTGGCTTAGAGGATTGCCCAGCCAAGGTATCTGGCTGGTTTCTGACATCCTTCGGAGGTCTGACTGGCTCACTGTGCTTCAACACAATCACCATGTGTGCTGAGGTTACCTCTTCAGGGCAGACTTATGACTGCTTTTTTTCGCTTATATCCATGACAGTTAAAGATGCTTCTCAGCTGCTTACCCCACACTTCATTAATACACTTCGAACTGAGTGTTTTGGACTGGCCTGAAAACAAGTACCTTGTAAATTCAGTGTGTTGAGAGGACACCATTGTAGCAGTCAGATAATGACCCTCTTTTGGTGTCTCTATGTAGCAGTTGCTGGAATGGATATTACTGTGCTCATGTTGTGTTTGTGGGCTTCCCACAAATAAACTGCTGGATGAAACCGGCCTTTGGTCTGACCCCACACAAGGCTCTTCTCATGTTCTTATGAGGGCAAGTGCTTTCTCTGCTCCACTTCTACTCCACTCTTCTTCTGAAAAGCGCGAGGTGGTTTACAGATGGTTCCAAGGTGGGTCTCCAACTAGGCAATTTACAGGACCAAACCTGCTTCGCTCAGATTATAAGACGAGACCCTGTGCTGATTGAAGCTTTGTGCGTAACTGACAAGCACAGTCTTGTGACTCATCCCAAGATTTGCAATGCAGAACACTGGTGGTTAGAATGGAATGTGCCAACACCGATATCTAGGACAGCACAGGACCACAAAACATGCTATTACGCTGCTACCAGTTGGCTGGATTTGGATGCTAAGGATTTGCTCTCAGTCTTGAGGTATGTGTGTGCACCTGCAGAAATAAGATTGCCAACTTTAGTTTTCCCAATGAAAATTCCGAGCATGTGCCTCCACAAACTCATCAAGCCTTCCCTCTGAGGCAAAGGTGATGGTTTTGTGTAAGTGCGTATGAAAATCGTGCTCCTGAGCATTTGTAGAAGTTTCCTTTCTGAAAAGAAAGTGGCTTCCATTTGAAATAATGGAAGCAGAGGGCACAGGGTGCCTCCAGACAGGCTGTTTATTCGGACAAAATCTTTAGTAGTATCCTAGGGTTGCCATATTTCAAAAAGTGAAAATCCGGACACAAGGACTTCCGCCTGCACAATAGGAGTTTATCTCCTTCTCCCCTTCCTGCCCCCCAATCTGTCCTGGGATTTCCTCCAACCTTCTGGGGCAGATTTTTTTGGAGGGGGTAAATGTTTGGGGAGGGGAGAGAGGGAGAAGAAGTCCTACGGCACAGGCGGAAGGCTTTGCACAAATAGGACAATTTCATTGGAAACATTCCTTGTTTGTTTCCCCACACTTGCTAGTGCAAACATCCCATCACTTTTCTAACCACAAAGAAGTCCAATAAGGATCACCACACTGGAAAGTGCGGGAAAACTTCTACTTCCTGGCAATGTTGTATGACGCCAGCATGAACTGTCATATAATCTCTGCACAAGTTTTGTGTGACCATATGAGTATGACTGCTCAATAAAACAAACCATCTGGAAGCTCCCACATTGCCCTTGGGGGCAAGTTAATTGGTTTATTTTAAAAAAATTGTTAAGCCATCCTGTATTCTTACAAATTCCTAAGCTTGACCAACAGGTCATGCCAAAATAAAATAAATTGGTTGTTACTACGTAATTGCTTTTAATGTAATTCTGTTTTAGTCACTTTGAGAGAAAAGCAACTAAGAAATCATCATCATGATCATCCCACAATCAAATAAACCACAGAACCACAGAACAATTAAAATCCTATGCCCTTTTAAAATGTGGTTCTTTGGGGGGGGGTTACTGGGTTGTTGTTTTCATTTTGATTATATATATTGTGATTTTAATGTCGATATTTTCTGTGAACCGCCCTGAGACCTCCGGGTATACAATATACGATATCTTTATTGTCATTGTCCCATGCAGAACAATGAAATAGGGTGGTATATAAATTCAATTAACAACAACAATAACAACAACAACAACAACTGGGTGGATGAAAGACCAACAGTTAAAATGCTTAACTGTGCAATCCTATACAGTGGTACCTCAGGTTACTGATGCTTCAGGTTACAGACGCTTCAGGTTACAGACTCCGCTAACCCAGAAATAGTACCTTGGGTTAAGAACTTTGCTTCAGGATGAGAACAGAAATCGCGCGCTGGCGGTGCAATGGCAGCAGGAGGCCCCATTAGCTAAAGTGGTATCTCAGGTTAAGAACAGTTTCAGGTTAAGAACGGACCTCCAGAACGAATTAAGTTCTTAACCCATGGTACCACTGTACAAGCCTGTCCAGAAGTCAAAGGCACTGAATTCAGTGGGCTTACTTCCAGGTGGGTGTGTATAGTGCTTTAAATGTCTGGTCAAATAACAAAGTAACCTGGTGCTGAAAAGATTATCATTTAGGCTCCAGTCATACCTCTGTTTCACAGTCTGTCTCTGGCAGGTGTGGTGAACTTTTGGCCCTCCAGATGTTGCTGAACTGCAACTCCCATCACCTCTGGCCATTGGTCATTGGCCATGCTTGCTTGAGAGTTGTAGTTCAGCAACATCTGGTCTACCTGGAAAGCGGTTGTGCTTATCTCATGTTTATGGGCTTCCAAAAGGCATGCTGTTGGCCATGTGGGAAGCAGGATCCTGGGCAACATCACTGGAAAGCCTCTTTCACATAATAACGTACTCAGGGACTCAGAAAACAGCTGCACCTGTAGATCTTAAGGCACAGTTAGGTTGACTTAATAGGGAGAGGTTGATATGGGGAAAGGCATGTGTAGAACTTCCTTTCCCCTCTAATGGAAAGCAGCTTTTAAAAAAAAAAAAATGCAAAATATATCATACAGATTAAACAGTAAGGAGAGGCCCATTTAAAGACCCAACATGCTTTTTTAAAATGTATTTTCACCCTAGCTTTAAATCGTCCTGTTTGGGCAACTGGTCAAAAATATGACATTCTCTTGACATTGTGATAAGCTGGCTGGCAACCTTATGCATACACCCACAGACACACAGACACACAGAAAGACACGAACACATATAAATATACACTTTAAAAAAAAACCCACCTATTCACATAATCAGCCCATCACCACCTTCAAATTATGTGTGAAGTAGCATTGGGAAAGATTATATAAATTGTGTGCATTTTATATTCCTGGTTGCCTCCGAGTTCTGCCCTTTTGGATGATGTCTTGGTTTCCATAGTAACCAATGTACTTGAAGAAGGGGGGAAGGAGGAGGAGGACTAGGAAAGCACAGAAATGCTAAAAAGAGGACTGATACGTGGCAAAACACATTGGGCCCCGCATTCAGATTGCACCACAGCTGCGACGCAGTGAGCATTTGACTGTGCAGGCCCACAGTTGCATTTGTGATTCCTGCATCTAGTATCTGATAACTTCATTTCAATGGTACTATGTGGATTCATATACCGTAAGTGGTTGCCACAATGCTTAATCAGTCTTCATTCTTTCTTTGGATTTGGGAAGGTAGTCCATCTAGGAGAAGAAAACTCTGCTCCTAAACCTTGGTTGCCTTGCAGGACATCTTCAGGGGAAGAAAAGGCTAAGCAGAAAACCCAACACAAAGTAGAGTTCCTAAGGCACCTTGTAGACCTCCTTCCAGCAACTCCTACAGCCAGGCTGGTGCTCTGCTTTCCTTTGGACCACATCAGTGAGGCCAAGAGTCTTGTTGTCTTGTGAGTCTTGTTGTCTGGGCAGCTCAGGACCTCCACACACACTGCCCAGGCTTGTGCCCTGTGGAAGTAACCCTCCTGATGTAGCAGTTTGACTTCACCCCCAAAGGTGCACTCCATTGTCACTCCCAGGACAGACGTAGGCCAACACACTAAACCTTTAAGGGGTGTTCAAAACATGTTCTTTCCCTCAAAGAATTCTGGGCACTGTAGTTTACCCATCACCCAGTTACAATTCCCAGCAGCCCTTAACAAACCACCTGGGTTCAAATCCCTATTCAGGCATGAAAGCTGCTAAGCAGCCTTCAGCCAATCATGCTTTTGCACTCTAGCCTGTGAGCTCTAGGAAGGGAGATTGGGATACCAGTGTCAGCATCTGCTGACAGTGTAAATAGATGATAAGTAGCCACTATTTCGGGGGGGGGGGGGAGAGGCAAGTGGGACACCCAAGCCATGCTTTGAAGTATTGTTGTGAGATCTCTACTTGATCATTGCCAGTGGGACTGTCATGAAGGTTTCGCTTTCAGGCCTAGATGGCTCCCCCAGAAGACTCAAACACCCATCAGCCCTCGCAGCCCACATGGCCAATGGTCTGGGATAGCAGCCGGTTATTTAACTGTTTATTTGCTTCGTTGTATTAATTGCTCCCTTTAAATGCCTCAGAGCCATTTCACAGTAGTAGAACAACAACAATTAAAAAGAATTTCATATGTAAAAGCAATTTTGTACCTAGTGCAGATACAGGCTAGGATAAGGATCTCCACATAAAAGGCTTGTTGAAAAAGGAAGGCCTTCAGGAGGGGCTGAAAAGACAATAAAGAAGGGAGCCTCTCTGATGTGTAATGAGAGGGAGTTCCAAAGGGCAGTATGTCAACATCCGGAAGGTCACAGGTTTCCCATCACTGCCTGAAGGCAATACCTGGCCAGGGCCTCAGATGTGATAAAATAATGTGAATGGCCCTTAATGGGAGCAAAAGCCTGGGAAGTAATTGGAGAGAGAGCTCTGGAATATTCTGAATGCAGAGAGCCCTTCATTGCAGGAGGTGACCCCAAAGGAAGGGGGCAGGTGTGTCTGAGATAACAGCAGAGGCCAGTTGGGGGATGGCAAGGAAGAAGCTTCTTAGGATGCAGGTCTCTCTCTGTGGGTGAGCGGGTCTGGTGTGGGCAAACACCAGCTGCCCTGGCTAGGAGTGCCATCCTATTTATCTCCTCCATACATATTTGTACATCCTGGAATTTAAGAGCTCACCTGGTAGATAGTGATGCCAAGAGGGATTGTGGGGTGGAAGGCAGAGAGGCCAGCAGTAGATGGAGCCAGAGCCAATGACAAGCAGAATGGGCTAATTCTGGTTTTGCTCCCATCCTCCTCCCTACTAATTTTTTCAAGGGGCAACATTTAGCCTAAGGAAGACAGAGCTGACACCCCCTGGACTAGAGGTAGTTAAGTAGGCTAGATGAGCAAGGACAGATTGGGACAGCACCTCGTTCTCCCTACAGGACCAGTCTCCACTGCTGGTCACCATAGGTGACCAGAAACCAAATGCAGGCATGTGAATAGGCTGGTAGAAGAGGTACTGATCTCTCCAGCTGTCTTCTGCTAGTCCACCTGGCTTCTGTGCTAGTGATGGAGGGCCAAAGACTCCTTAACCCTGATTTACAGGGGCAGTGGCTAACCTGCTGAACAGATGGCAGGAGTTTGTGGCAAATCCAGGCAAAATCTCAAAGGTGGACAGATTCCCGTGGCCCTTCAGAAGTTCTTGGGACTCCCAGCTCCATCATTCCCAGACAGCATGGCCAATGGTGCAGTAAATGGTAGCTGGATGCAGTATTACAAATTGCTTCAGGATTTGAAAGGTAAAGAGACAGGAAGCATTGGCAAGTCATCCCTCCCCCACGTAAAATAGCATACCTTTTTCATAAATTATGAGTCGGTCCCCTGGTGGGACTGTTTTTCTGTTAGAAACCGTGAGATGAATCATTGTATAAATTCAGCTCGCTTCTCTGACTATGCCCCTAAATATGGGAGATTTGTGAGTCAGCAAACCATCTGTGCTCTTGTGCAAAGTAGAGAATGGCTTTTTGATATGCTCTGGCTATAATGGGGTGGAGGACAATGGGTACTAATGGGCAATTGATCCATCACTGAAACATGTTGATTGAATCTCATCACTGGGGGTGGGGGGAATGGACCCTAAGCTTCCTTAGCTGCAGCAGCTCCAAGGTTAGCATGAACTTAAGTGCTTTCCAAAAGTGATGTTTGTCTTCCTCCTCCTTATTTCAACATCCATCCTGATAGTGCCACAACACAAACCCTTATTAGCCAATAACTGAATGCACTTGATGCACTCCATATTGCTTAATTATCTCATGAGTGCTGTGCCCGCTCTCCTGAAGTTAAAGGGCTGGAAAGTTTTCAGGCATAGTGCCCACCCCTTTGGGCCATTTAGAAAGGATAAACTAAAAAGCAGGCAATGTATATAATGCTGATCACATAATAATTGTGCGCACAGCATTAGGAAGAGCATCAGGCTCTCTATTATTAATGTACATGTCAACTCTCTTGATTACTTTTTGTTTGTTTTGTTAAGGGCACAGACTTACAGTTACATGTGCAACTCTGTTAGTAATCATTTATGTAGTGCACTGACGGTGCACTTGGGAAGTAAATGTTGTTGAGTTCAATGGGGCTTCCTCCCAACTCCAGTAAGGGTGAATAAGACTGCAGCCTTTGTGTCAGGGATGGTTAACAATGCTGATTTCAGTAAACCTCCCAAAGAAAAAAATCCTAAGAGGGAGATCCTTAGCATTCCCATTTTACACACAGAGAAGTGTGGCTGAGTGATGGTGACTTGCCCATGGCTCCCCACACTGAGAGGGGAAGCATCAGACAGCAGCACTCCTCAAGACGTTGCAGGAAAAGTATGGAATATAACTAACATCATGCATAAAGATAAAGGGACCCCTGACCGTTAGGTTCAGTTGTGTACGACTCTGGGATTGCGGCACTCATCTCGCTTTATTGGCCAAGGGAACCGGCGTACAGCTTCCAGGTCGTGTGGCCAGCATGACTAAGCCACTTCTGGAGAACCAGAGCAGCGCACGGAAATGCCGTTTACCTTCCCACCGGAGCAGTACCTATTAATCTACTTGCCTTTTGTTACAGGGAGCCTTTTGTTACAGGGAGGGGCAGAACCTCAGTTTCCTATGTATTTTTATTGATTTTGGGGAGGGCAGCTGCCCCTCCCTGCCCCCCCCCCCCGGTCATGCCCATGTCTGGCTCCAGTGTGCTCCCATTGCTGGTGTTTGCAGCTGAATACACATGATGTTAGTCACAATCCATATCCTATAATTTCTTGAGAAATGCTCTTCTTTGCTGCGATGCCCCTCAAACCAGCTTCCATCCGATTTTAAAATGCAAGCCACAGTTTGGCTGCGGTGCATGCAGTTCAGGAAAGCCATTGCACACGCACAAATGGCAGCTTCACTGAATAGAAGTTCCGGCAGTGGGGATCGCAGGTGCAGGGCAATAAATCAGGTGGTGTGAATCAAGAGGAGACACTGCCACTTCCTCTCTGGTATGCACAGCAATGTACAAAAGCAACTTGAAACACAGCAGGGGGAAATGACCTCACGGTGTTTTAAGCCGCCAGTGCGTACACAGCCTTAGACAAGGAAGGAAAACTAACCTTAGTGCTGCAACAAATTATTTGCTGCTAATGATATAGTGTGGGAGTGTTTCTTTTCCATTTTCTTTTCGGCAAGAGTTCAAAGTGGAAGCCAAGAACATGAAAATCAAACTTTGATCTGGAACTGCCCCCTTTGATGTTTTCAAAGCCCTCTCGGGATGATGGAACCCAAAGCAAATCTAGCTGACACAGTGAAGCCAAAAGAAGTTGTTGATTTCGTGATCTGATCTGAGTTCAAACTTGTGCTTTAAGAGCCTTGTGGGGGAAATCATACCAATGTAAAAGGCTCAAGACTTGAACTGAGGGCTCATTCATCTTTCTGCTTGTCCCATGGCTAGAAAGCATGGGTCCCAATGGTTTTCTGCTTAACCCATGCTTTTCATGTATGGGTCTGAGTGGTTCACCTCTTGCCCTGCCATTTCCCAGGGGAAATCCACTCTTTAGCTCTGAATTGGAGCAAACATCAAACTAAAGCAACCCCAAATTTCAATTTGCTCTGCCATTTTCCTGGAGGAAAGCAGCAGGATGCAAGGAAGTGGGGGTGAGTCCTGAACCAAATTGATCAAGGACACGTGTAAAAAGGAACAAGCCTTGTAAATAACCCCAGAAAAGTTACTAGCCCACAACATTCTTCTTCTTCTACTTTTTTTTCTGGCCTTCTTGGAGGATGATAGGGACGAATGGGGAGATCTGTGCCTCTTCCAGCACCACAATGTGTTTCTGTGATGGGCACGAAGGAGAAGGCTTTTTTGTTCTGGAAGCCTGCTTGGTTTCTATGCCGGGCACAGAGGAGGGACAGAGTGCCCCCCCTCTTCTGCCAGCCTGCTCACTTGCCAGGATCAAATTCAATGCATTCACCTACATGCAGTTTCTTGATGCCTTTGGTGACCAGGTGAGTTCAAGCCTGTCCTTAAACATCCCTGAGCATCCACTGCAATCTCTCTCTGCATATTAAAGAATTCTCTCTGGCACTGATTGCTATAACATAACCCAGCACTACTCCAGCCAGCCATAACTTCATTGCTTCTCACAGTAAAAAATGAACGTCCTGGGCAGCGCAGAGGTGTGATTATTTCCTTAATGAGCTCAGAAAGTGAGCTCATCGGATCACTTCAAAATGGGGTGTTGTTTGTGTGTCTCATAACTCAAAGGGCCTTTAGAGAGGAATGATAACCTGGATCATGTTGTCTATAGAAAAACCGCAGGATCTTCCAGTTACGCAGTTATGCTGATGTCTGTAAACGGGCAGCATGATTCCTCAAAAAGTTCTGCTCCATTCATGTCTATGTCATGGCGCCAGCGGTGCAGTTTCAAGGTCAGGCTGTCAGCCTGCAGAGCCTCCCTGCATCTGACTAACACAAATCACTTGCTGATAAGAGAGCATGGCAATGGTTTGCGATTACAGATGGCCTTTCACTCCGCATAGCTCCCAAGCCATGTAGCAAATTAGAGGCTGGCTCTTTGGCCTCTCCAAAGCAGTGTTGTAAATCTGCACCAGTGCTAATTCAAACCATTGGCCCATTCAAACCATTGGTGGTTGACTGACAGCGCTAGTACTTTTACAAGTGGCACACAAAGTTTGTTCCGCACTTGTAAGGAATCAGCCTCTCAGCATGACAACATCTACTGTACACTGTGGAACTCCCTGCCCATTGATAGGCTCCTATACTATTCTTTCTTATGTCTGTTAAAACCCTTTTTCATTTAGGCAGGCTTACCCAGACATGTAAAGCTGACCTGCATTTTAATATGCAAATTTTATATAATGGATTTTTTTTGAACTGCTGCTTTCATTTTGTATTTTGAATTTTTGCTTCAGCCAACTTGTCAACACCTGACTTTGACGAATAATTTAATGTATCTTTTATTTATCAAGTATTTTTATTTTTATTTTTTGTTTGTTCAATTTGTATGCCACCCTTTGTGGTGTATAAAAACAAAAACATAATGCACAGCATACTATTAAAATAATCATAAAAACAGCCCCCCACCCAACACACACACACACAGTTTAATGGCTGAAGGCCTGGGTAAAGAGAAATGCTTTCACCTGGCTCCTAAAGAGATGTATTAATGATGCCAGGCAGGGCTTTTTTTCAGCCGGAAATCAGCGGAACAGAGTTCTGGCACCTCTTTGGTGTGTTCCGGCACCTCTGTAGCATTGCGGCACTGTTCCCCTTCACAGTGCTCTGGGCTGTGCAGCGGTCAACAAGTTCTGGCACCTCTTTTTCTAGAAAAAAAGCCCTGGCACCAGGCAAGTATTTTATGTAAGCTACTTAGAGGTTTTTACAATGAAGCGATATGCAAATTTTGCTAATTTCTTTACTTAAAAGGGGGGTGGATTAGGTACCCAAACTGGAGGTTATCCCCCTTCCTGCCACTTTATATCCTCTAGTCCAGAGCACAGACAGACAATTAGCTTCCCCTATGGTGAGCCACAGCAGTCAACACTTGGGGGAACATTATGTAAGGTGAAATTATTTCCATCCGTCTCTCAGCAACCGCTTGGGACCGATAACTACATGTGAAGGATGTTTGACTGCTTTGCAAATGGCTTCCTATTTAGACCAAAGAGAGAGAGCTAAACATACAATGAATATTATTCTTGGTAAGCAGTTCAAACACTTCTCAGCTGGCATGTTCTGTGAAACAAGGGCTCCTCGCTCTTTGGTACGGAGCACAGAGAACCAAAACAATACATGGAAACTCAATAGCAGAGCCGCGCTGTTTCTTAAACGCTGAGGCTTGGCTGCTGCTTGTTCTTTACTGAGACTGTAGCTCTGTAATTTTCAGGCATTTGCCTATTGATGTTCAGCAAGACTTGGGAGGGCAAAGAAAATACGTGCCTTGTGTGGCACCCACCTGGCTCTTTCCCACAGAGAACCTCTCCGGAGAGGTGGGAAACGAGAGGTCATTGGATGTAGGATTGTTTGCTGAGAGGTTCCAAATGAGCTTGTGTTGGAGAAGCTGCCCGTTAGCCGTGCCAATAGGATTTGCTGGGTCCAGTATGTTGGTATAATCTACCCTGGGTCCTCTGCAGCACTCGCCAAAAGCAGACACAAATCTGCAAATAAAAAAGTGCATACACTTTCTTGTCGCATGCAAATTTGTACCCTTTTTTATTTGCAAGCGGAGTGAGCCTCCAAAAAAATCAGGGGTCACACCCAAGTAATAAGATCTGCAATGGAAAGAATATCAACAGGTGAAACTCCCCCCCCCCAGTTGTAGATCCAGACTACAAATTGCATAAGATCGTAGAGTTGGAAGGGACCCTGATGATCATCTAGTACAAACCCCTGGAATGCAGGAATATGCAGCTGTCCCTTATGAGGATCGAACCTGGGACCTTGATGTTTAATATCTGCCTGCCATGTAGCAGCTGAAGACACAAGGCTCCTGTTCTTCTCCACTGCCAACCCTAAACCATGCAAGCAACTCAACTTTCATAGGTCTTTCATCTGGTGATCTTAGGACGGCAATGCTACATTCATTGTTGAGACCAGGTGTGTTATTTCAGATGAAAGGGGTCAAAGCAATTTAAGATTTACAGCAGTTCTGCTCAGGTGCTGATGCATAAATTGAGACTGGAATACAAATTCATTTTGTATGATCGTTTATTAATACCTCATCATAACCTTTTTTTCTTTTTTCTTTAAGCAAAAGGGATTTGAAAACCCCTTCAGCCATGAGGCTCACTTGGTGCCCTTGGGCCAGTCACTGTCTCTTAGCCTGACCTACCTCATAGGATTGTTGTGAAGACAAAATAGGAAGAGAGCCATGTACACCACCTTGAGCTCTTTGAATAATAGCATTATCAAGAACTCATTTATGTGTCTATCAGCAGCAGCACCAACCCACTTCAGGTGGGTGGGAAAGCAGTGAATCAACCCCCCCCCCCCCGCTCCTTTCATACTGCTGCTATAATCAACCAGCCCTGACTTGACTGCTGCATTTTCCTAGGAAACTTAACAACGCACCAAGAGCTTGGATAACAACAGCAGCAACACTCCAGTTGGGAAACACAGTGAACATTTCTCTTCACCCCACCTTTATCTACTCCATGCTGTAAAATCAACAGCAGCAAAACATTTAGGGAACTTGATAAATATATAAAATTAACACCTTCAACTGCATAATTTGCAATGTAGCACAGGCAAAAAAGAGGTGATGAAACACTAGAGAAACATTCCCAAACCTAGGAAAGCAGGCATCCCCCACACTCTCCACTTTCACTTCCGTTTTTTTTACAGCAAACAAAAACCAGTTTGCCAACCATGTATATGTGTCTGTGTGTTTATGCAGTTTTACATTTTAAACTCACTTCCTGACTTGGTCCAGTCACGAGCTCTCTGCCAAACCTACCTCACTTGGGTGTTGTGAAGATATAGAAGAGGGTATACCGTAAAATGGCCTGATCGTTTTGTGTGTTTAGATGCATAAATCCCAACTGTATTCAAATAGGCTTGCTCCAGGTTGGTGTGAACAATGGACCCTCTCACACTGACTGGAGATTATAAGGAAAGAGTGGCCATAGCCTATAAAGAAAAGTGTGATGTAGAACAAGAGAACAAGGAAGAACGAGGGCTCTGGGACACTCCCAGGGCCCTCGCACAACATTCCCAGAGCCCAGAAAGCGAGGCGGAGAGCAAGGCCTGCTCCGGAGAGGTAGGGATGGTTGTGAGGGGACAGTGCTGGTTCTGGGGGTTTCCTGGCTTTACTTGTGTGTGGACCCCCGGAACCGAAACTTGTGTAACCTGTGGGCCTGCTGTACCCCACCACCACCAACTGTAACAGCTCAGAAATATTTCTGTTTCTACATAAAAAATGGTGAGGATCACATAGGCAAAGGTGGAAGTCTCGCCTGTTCTGGGTCCTTCGTGGTCTCACTGAGAAATAGAGACTAGCCATTGTTTCTTGGCTGATTTCCAGCGCAGGTGATGATGAAGTGCAATGCCCCACTTACACTTCCCCGTAGTTTCAATTAGTCAGATTGCTCTCCTGCTCTGTGGGGTACTAGAGCTGTTCTCATTAAACAGCTACAGCTTCCCCACTCCTAGGAAGCTCTGCCTTTTCTTGGTGTAGCTGAATACATACACATATACCTAAGGGAGCCAGAGTCTCCGGTGGTGTAAATTAGCATTGCTTCCTGTAGAGTTAGACTGGCTTACCTCAACTGGGAGACTCTTGACCAGGGAGCCTGAATCTTAATTCTTCCCTAAGTCAACACTGCTACAAATGAAAGCTAATTACACGAAATTATTATTGCTGTGATTCATTTGGACATTTCGGGCCAGATTTCCAAACAACGAGGCATCTCACGCTGCCCTTTTTAAAAAACAGATATGCAGGCACAGTGCTCCATTTCCTCTCAGAGTCACACTTATGTGCTCATGTCACAGGAAGCTTGCAGTGGGTATGCGGCCTCCATGGCTTGTCGTTTTAGAAGAAAAGTTGGCACATTCTGACTTCATTCGTTTATAAGGCCTATAAACCGTTGGATCAAAAAAGCTCTCTTAAGCAGGGCACAAATAAATTGAGAGACAAAGCACAGCGTAAATCAACAATCCAATTTATGACAAATATGCATAATAGTATCCTCATGTTTTATTTTATTTTAAAATACAAATAAGCAGAGAACCATCAGATGGCATCAACTCAGTTTTATTCAGATAAGGCCCATTGTGGTGTAGTGGTTACAGTGTTGGACCTGGGAGACAAGGGTTCAAATTCCAGCTTGGCCATGAAGTTCACTGGGTGTCCCTGGGCTTGTTGCAACCTCTCAGCCTAACCTACCTCAAAAGGTTGTGGGGGGATTCAACGGGGGGGGGGCTGTTAGTTTCTGTTTGCCACTGAGCAGCTGCTTAGAGTCACAGGACTCTGTTTACATTCCAGAGACCTTCCAGACTGTTGGAAGTCTCACGGGAGAAGGGAGACGGATGTGATGTACTGGTTTCTCTGTTCCTTTGTTCAGTTGCTCTCTGCTTTCATAGAGAGAGGATGTATATTTCTTTGCTGTCTGCGTAGTAAGAAATAAAGCATAGCAATGTAGCCATAAATCTCATCACTTCCATGTGCTGCTTTGGTAACTCTGCTGAATGGGGGAATGTGTCTGAGGCCTCATCAAAGGCTCAGGTCGTTAATTATTCGTCGGAGGGCGATTTCGAAGGACTCGGCCGGAAGATGAACTTTTTTTTTTTAAAATAATTTTTATTAACTGGCCAATCACATCAAATTAAATCACATCACATAAATTCCAAATTACAAAGCCAAATTTTTAAATTTTGTTGGGGGAACCCATACTTCAAGATCCAAAGGGGGATTCAAATCATCTTCTTATTACTGCGTTAGTGTCCAAATCAGTCCCAATCAGTCCAGACAAAGTTCCTAATTCTATCCAGTCTTATCTTGGTGTTTCCACATCATATCTTGTTCATATAATTTCTCTTTTTCTTTTACGATCTCTTCTGTTAGTCTCCTTAAGCCGATAAGCAAATATAATAATCCTGTGTGAATTTCCCGTTCTTCCAATCTAAGTCCAGATGGTTTCCATATATCTCCTTCGTAGATAACATCACTCTTTCCATCATAAATCAGGCATTTTTCGCTCTTAAATCCCACGGAGGAGTTAATCCATGATATGTAAACAGCACTATTTCTCTCTTTCTCCTCCCAGACCCAAGAGCTCCAACAATGCCTCCCAAGATGGCGACGGCATTTTTAACTGCGTCATTCCAAAACTCTTAACTTTCCAGCTTCGTCTTGAAACATTGCTTTGGTTCGAAAGTTTATCTCCACACAGCCTTAAATCACAGCTTAAGTCCTTAAAGTTCTGACTTATTAGGGGAGGGGATTCTTGTTAAATCACGTTCGGCTGGAAGATGAACTTTATCAGCTTGGCCAAGTGGAGATTCCGACAAGAACCAGGTGTACCACCTTGAGCTCCTTGGAGAAAAAGGTGGGATGGAAATGCCATATAGATAGATAGGTAGATAGATAGATAGATAGATAGATAGATAGATAGATAGATAGATAGATAGAGTGGACCTAACTTAGTCATGTTCTTTGATTTCAGTGGGCCTCCTCTGAGTAAAACATAGCAGAATGCTGCCCGCCATCCTTAAAAACAAAGATAAGAAGAATAAAGCTTTACAAAGATATAAATATTTCTCCTCCTTACTTAGGTTCAAGTATTTTAGGTTTCCTTCTGAGAGCTGGACAGGGGAAACAGTCATTTGTTTGTTTGTTTTTTAAAAAAATCTCAGTCAAGTTTCTTTCTGCTCTTCTTGGCTTGCGCTGGGAGGAAACAAACTATGATCCCTGTTAGCATTGCGTCCAAACCAGAAATTGTGGATTCTTTCCGAACCAGTTATACCCTGTAGCCAAAGTTTGTTCTTGGCTTCCTGATAGCGTTGGAGCAAAGCAAACCACAGGCCCTGTTTCGCGGGAAGCGCTAAGCCAGGGATTATGGTTTGTTTCCTCCACATGCTAGCAGAGAGAAGAGAATCAGCTCAGATAGACACATTCAAAGGAAATCATTACTTATGATTTACTCTGTGATATGCAAACGGGGGCTCTGTCTCCAGGTGGGAGGCAAGTTTCCCTCACACTGCAGTGTTGTCCCCTGGTGCCGCATTTTAATATTTCCCTGTTGCCAAATACAGGTCACACCAGAGTGTGACAAAAAGATAAAACTTAGGGTGTGCATGCAAGTCCTGCATTAGTACACCTCCCATTACTCACTCCCCGTTGTGGTTGGGCTAGATAGATTCATCTTAAAAACCTGGCTATATGTAACTGTGTCTCCATAATTTGTTTTTAATAATAATAATAATAATAATAATAATAATAATAATAATAATAATTTATTTGTACCCCGCCCATCTGGCTGGGTTTCCCCAGCCACTCTGGGTGGCTTCCAACAAAGATTAAAAAAACATTAAAATGTCACACATTAAAAACTTCCCCAAACAGGGCTGCCTTCAGATGTCTTCTAAATGTTAGGTAGTTGTTTATCTCTTTGACATCTGATGGGAGGGCGTTCCACAGGGCGGGCGCCACTACCGAGAAGGCCCTCTGCCTGGTTCCCTGTAGTCTTGCTTCTTGCAACGAGGGAACCGCCAGAAGGCCAAAATATGCTAAGTATTTGGTTCATTTATTGTATGTATGGTTATGTATTAGTGTGTTCACGTGTTTACAGTATTATAATAAATATTTGTGCCAGTTTTCTCATGTGCTTGATCCTGCAGGCCCTTCTTATATAACATGGGCAGCCTATTTGCTGGTATCTTCTGAAATACCAGCATACTACCGCCTATAGATACATAAAAGTGACTTCTCTTTTTTATTTGCATCCATCAATCACCTGTGCTTTGTGTACAAAATTTTCCATTTGTATATTATTAAACTGGTTAAAGAGATCTAATCCTGGTTGTCCTTTCCTTGCATGAGAGGTATTCCACAGCTCTGATTCTTTTTCTTGGTTTTGTCTTGCCTGGGCCTCCTTAAAATGAAGAAAAAGGTTCTAGAATCAAGTAATCTATCCAAGCAGGATTATAAGGTTCCTCTCAGAAAATTTTCATTGAATTAATTATATACGAAAACTTGTGAAATCAATCTACAGCCTAACATTAAGACAAAGGTCCCCCACCACACACATGCAGAAAGTGAGTGACAATTGTCCCTTCTTCTCTGAGATCCTAGCAGCACCAGCAATGTTCTGAACCTTCTGGAGTCTTATTAGGAAAGCTCGTCAATGCAGAAGTACAGTAATTGAATCTCACAGCAATAAAAGTGAAAATAACCATTAGGAATCAAGACAATCTGCTTCTCCCATGTGAGTTCTTGTTTGGTCCCCAGGGAACATTTAACATGCTGCTTTTGACGGTTAGTGACGCTGGTCCCAATGCATCTACAAGCCAGAAAATGAATTTTGCCCTTGAGTTGGGTCTTGGTGTGCCCTCAAACAAGCCTGCTCTTAGCAAGCTTCAGTGAGGGACCTGCTCAGAGATCCGGTCCCCAGAGTTCCTCTTGAATTTCTCAACCACTTCCTCTTCTGGGTCCTGAGTTTCTGCAGTTTGTTTCATTACTCATGGTGCAAGTCGGTTTATGGAGGAAGATAGACACATCATTCTGAGGGTGGTTCTTCACAAACAGGGTGACTCTAGCTTCAGAACTTGTCTTATAGGCATCAATACCAGTAAGTTGAATGTTGGGTCTTGTTGCCCGTGCCTAGAAGGTGTGTCAGCCTATAAGCGTGCTCCACGCCTTGCAGGTTGCACATTTATTTTATTTTATTTATGAAAAAATGGCATGTATGCATGATGCATACACACATTTACCTTTCACTTAATTTTTGCAAAACTGCTCTAGGGATAAGTGAGTGAAGGGTGGTATGATATCCCTGATGTGAACACAGCTCTCTTTTCTCTCGTTCAAACTGAACCAGGCTGAAACTATATTATTATTCTTTAGTCCGAGCTCCCCCAGGACAGAAGCATGTCCTGAAGCATAGCTGCAGTGCTACCAGATCTTTCCCAACACCCTTAAAGTGATCATGAAGCACTTGAAGCTATCAATGGGTTGTCCTGATGTCTATATGCTATTTCCAGGATCAGTTCCGAATGCCTCTGACTACCAGCATGAGGAGGTGGCTATTGTCCTCATCACCTGCTTGGGATTTTCTCAGGGGCCTCTGGGTGGCCACTGTGAGAAGCAGGGTGCTACATGAGGTCAAGGCCTTTGGCCTCACCCAGTAGGGCTGTTCTTATGTCCACACTTAAAATGTCACATCTGTCTTACTTTCCACCCCAAATGTAGAACTTTTTTGAGAGGTTTGGCACCCAGCGGCTGTGAAAATTAGAGGTGATTTGAAATCACACGTGCAAGGTGGAGTTTTATAGGGTTATGCAGATGCAGCTCAGAGAGCTCTATGGAGCTGCTACGCTGCTTTCCTGCCTGGTGAGTCATTGTTCTTTACCAGGAGCAAGAGGGGCGAAGCACTGGGGAGGTCAGCATGGTGAAAACACACCAGCAAGAGTGTTAGCTTGGCTCCACCAGTGAGTTTGCGCCCCTCCAACCTCCCCACCACCTCACCTCTCCCCCTCCTGGTAAGCAGCAGCGCTGCACCTACTGGGAACCTAGCATGCCGCTTCTGGAATTGTGTAGTATGTACAATATCAGTCTGCGTTATTTTACTTTATTTTATCTGTGACTGGACATTACTGTTTCTCTTATTCTCCTCTTGTTTTCTATGAGCTTTGTAGTTGACTTGCTCATAAAGAAAGAAAGGTGAGATTGTGGGCAACGCGTTTCTCCTGCATTTATCACTGCTGGTTGCTATGGCCATATTGGTTGAAAATAAAAAAAAGATAATAATGAAGAGTGTTTATTTCCTACAGTCTACTGCTTGGTTCCTCAATGGCTGCAGGGAGGAACTGAAAGCAGCACTGAATTGTCTCTTGGCAACAAGTGTACTTAGGGATAAGAAGTAACTGGAATCTGAGGCAAAGCTTTTCATTTGAAAAAACAAAACAAAAAAAAACTAATGGAAAGAACAAGCGAGGAGATAAACAAAGTCGTGCCGTCCATTTAAAGCACATGGCTTCACCCAAAGTGTCCCTGAGAACTGTCTTTGTTAAGGGTGCTGAGAATTATAGCTCTTTGAGGGGTAAACTGCAGTTCCCAGGATTCATTTGGGGAGGAAATGGGCATTCAGTGTATGATGTGGGTGTGACCACCTCAGCACTCTCTATTCCCTACTGATTTCAGTGTTGACTGGAGGTGCTTCTATATAAGTCCCAACAGCCTGGTAGCACTTGTGTCTGGGAAAGGTGTGGCACACTTGGATCTTCACAGCTGCATTTGCTGCTGGGGTGGAGACAATAGAGAATGAACCTTAGAGAGCCTGCGTCTTTATGCTTGCTTGGAAAAAGCATCACAAGAATCCTCACTATGTCCGTTTTCAACATCTTACTTTGTCACTTGGAAGAAGATTTATTACATCCTAATCGCCAAACCGGGACGTGGGTGGCGCTGTGGGTAAAACCTCAGCGCCTAGGACTTGCCAATCGCATGGTCGGCGGTTCAAATCCCCGCGGCGGGGTGAGCTCCCATCGTTCGGTCCCAGCTCCTGCCCACCTAGCAGTTCAAAATCACCCCTAAGTGCAAGTAGATAAATAGGTACCGCTTTATAGCGGGAAGGTAAACGGCGTTCCGTGTACTGCTCTGGTGCCGGTTGCCGGAGCAGCTTCATCACGCTGGCCACGTGACCCAGAAGTGTCTCCGGACAGCGCTGGCTCCCGGCCTCTTAAGTGAGATGGGCGCACAACCCTAGAGTCAGACACGACTGGCCCGTATGGGCAGGGGTGCCTTTACTTTTACCTTTAATCGCCAAACCACTTATTCTAGAGTGGCAGTACACTAGAAAGTTTGAAAGTTGGACTGACGCTTATGACAGTAAAATAGTTCCTCAGTTTGCATGTAAGACTACGCCAAACCATGGTTTGGTGTGGGTGGGCAAACTCTCAAGACTGCTTTGCTCCTTCTCTAGTCCGGATGTGTCATTTGGTTTAGTGCAGCATGTCCTCTCCACCTGCCTACTGCAGACAAGCCACAAGAGGTAAGCCATAGAACATAGCTACAGCTTGCGATTTGTCTGGAGCGAGACAAATGGTGAGCCTGGGTTTCAGATGAGACTCTAAGTCAAACCATGCAGCAGCAGCAGGACCAGGGGAGGAGGAGAAAGAGGAAAGCAGCTGTGATCTCCTCTTCAGAGATCCACACATTTATGCCTTCTCACTAAACCATGGTTTGGCTTAGTGCAAGCCAGGCCGACGAGTTGACTTTGCTCTGGAGTATTTATGTTGCTGGATGAATGACACTGAGGTTTGCTGGGTGGAAAGGGGAAGGCAAGCTGAGGGATTCATTGATAGGGCCACAAAACCAGTGGAGGGCCTACTGGCCTATCAGTGCTACCATTTCAACATTGCATAGAGTGTGCAATAAGTTTATATGCTTCTTCCAGGTGTGTTTTTTTTGGGGGGTGGGGTTCACATGCAGTTATGTGTTGTTGTTATGTGTGTGCCCTGCAACTGATGGTTACGACCTCATATATGATGGTGTGCTGAACACCCACAGACATTTAAACCGTCTCATACTCACAGCTTAGAAAAGAGGACCCCAGTTCCCCTGCTGCAAGTGACCAGGTGCGTGTCTCTAGACCACCCTTTGCCAACCTGATGCCCTCCAAATGTTTTCGCTGACAACTGCTTTTTGTCCCAGTGGCCGGCATGCTCACTTGCAAAGCAAAACATCTGGAGGGCACCAGCCAAGGCTGTTCTAGATGCACCACTGGAAAAAAAAATGATTGCCCTGCCGTCCTTCGTAGATAAAGCTCTGGGGAAACGCTGAGATGAAGCATATCGTAGGAAGCAAGATAACAAAAACATGACCTCTGAATGTTATAAAAACCAGGAAATGCATAACAATGCAGAAATAAAACCCATATGGAAATTAAAACCCTTGTGGCTGCTGTTCTGCCCCCCCCTCCTCCCAGCCCAGCCGGTTCTTATTTTCCAAAGTTAGAGAGAGATCATCTGATTGTTGTTCAGTAATGCACAGCCAGTGAGTTAAGGTTTGGGGCATTATGCAATGCACTTAGGCGTCTGTTAGTATTTTTCTCTTGATGTCCTGCCATGGGTATTCAGCTGTTCTACGCCATTGCCAAACCAACAGTTTGTTAAGGGGGAAGAAAGGAGGTGTGGGAGGAAAAGGAACAGCCATGTGCAGATTTGGAGTTATTCGTCTATCCTTCCTGCCTGCCTGCCTGCCTTCCTTCCTTCTTGTTTCAGACAGTCGATGGCTCCTTGGAAGGGATACTACTTCCATGGTATGTTGAATTTCGTGTTGCCCTCATTCACACCATATATTTAAAGGACTATGAACTTGAATCAGTCATGGCTTCCCCTGAAGAATTCTGGGTAATTTGGTTTGTTAAAGATGCTGAGAATTGTTGGGAGACCCCTTTACCCATTCAAAGAGGTAATATTTCCAGAGTGGCTTAACAGCCAATCACTCTTCCCAGGGAATTCTGGGGTTGCAGCTCTGTGTGAGGAATATGGTTTCTCCTGAAAACTCTCAACACAACTCCCAGAATTCTCCAGGGTGGATTGGACAGTTGTTGCCATGCCGCTTCCACAGAACAAGAAGCATGGCTTGGGCAAGACAGTTCAACTTTTTAAATAGTGACTCTATGCCAGGGGTCCCCAAACTAAGGCCCGCGGGTCAGATAAGGCCCAAGGGACTTGTTTATCTGGCCCACGGTGACCGCCGCCGCCCGCTGCCGCCACCCATTCTTACCGGCGCTGCGCTGCGCGGCTGCCCACTTCCAGGTCGGAGGAGCACCCGAAATAGCTTGTGCGCATGTGCAAGTGTTATTTGCGCATTCACAAGCATTATTTGAGCATGCACACACGCTATTTCCGGTGCACATGCAGGTCAGAGGAGGCCCGTGCACATGCACACAAGCTATTTCCAGTGCTCCTCTGACCCGGAAGTGCGCCGGAAATAGCGTGTGTGCGCATGTATGGGCACACGCTCCCCCGCCCTCCAGCCTGCCGCGCAATCAGCACTGGAGACACCGACCCGAGGCACGGTAAGTTTGCCGACCCCTGCTCTATGCCATCTTACTTAGAAGGAAGTCCTGTTGCATTCAAAGGTGCTTGCTCCCAGATAAGTATGTGCAGGATTGCAGCCTTAGTGAGCTAACACTTTTAAGCCACGGATGTCGGTGGAGCCGTGCCAAGCCGTGCCAGCTGAGGTTCTTGCCCTTAATGTCAGAGCCAGAGGATTACGCGGCGTTAATGTCAGAGCTGGGATTGGAATCCAGGAATTACAGGAGCTCAGGCCGCTAGACAGCTTCCCTCAGCTTTACAGAAGGACTTTCATGCTGAGGGAAATGTCCACGTCTATCCGATTTACTAGCAAATCTATTGGCTTTCCTCATGGTTGTTGCTGTTTCCCTCTCCCCACCATAATTTGCCTCGCAGTGTGTTATTTGCTAATGAACATGGCTATTTGTGTCTCAAAAGAGGGCTGGTTGCCTCTTTATTCACCCAATCCTCTTAGAGAACTCTGCGGTGGAAGTCACATGATCACACACGGCAGCAGAAGGTTAGCATGAGTTGGCGAGAATGCAGCCCCTAGCATTCATGAAAACGCTCAAAACAAAGGCACAAGGTTCTCTGCCTGCCCGGCAAAACAGAGCGGCTAAACTTTGGCCTTCTGGATGTGGTTGGACTCCAAGTCCCATCAGCCCCTGCCTGCATGGGAAATGGGCTGGAATTTATTCAATTTATTTAAAGAATTTTTATCCTGCTCCTCAGTTGTTGCTGTTGTTGTTTTAAGGATCGCTGGGCAAATTACAGGTCCCTGCCCTCAGGTTCCTGATCTAAATAGATGTCACCCAGAAGGAAAGTGGATTGTGAGGGAGGAGGGATGGCAGGAGTTGGAGTCTAACAATGTCCGCAGGGCCACCCTGGTCAGGAGGGACACTGCTAGGATGTGTGGGGCGTGCAGCCTAGCTCCTGCGTTCAGGCTGACCATTTCTGCAGTCTGCAGTCTTGCCCTGAGGTGGCCTTCTTGTAATCTGGCCGCATGCCCAGAGCAGAAATCTGGGAAGGTAATTCTTACCCCCTCACAGACGGAAAACAAGCGCAGAGGAAGGGGTAGCCTTTAGGGGGCGCTCAGCTAAGTGCCATCTGGTGGGCCTGCACCAACTTTAATGACCCCCTGGCTGCAGCAGCAAGCCTTGGATGCCTCAGTTGCAGCAGCGGCAGCAGGAGCACCCTGGGTAAGCATTGGGCGCCGTGTGTGCCATTAGAATGTGCATCTGGGGATTAGCAGGGAGGATTATTGGTGGAGAAAAGGACCACTTGGAACTCCCGTCTCTGTGCCAGACAACCTAATCTAGAACCCGTGGATTTGAAGGCTTGGAGGGAATTATGTGCCTGGGTCACTCAGGTTGAATAGAGGGCAGGAGTTGCCTTGCTCTAGTTTCATGGAGGGCAAGGGACACTTCCTGATATTAGGCCTGAGCACACATAAGAAGCTGTCTTATGCCAAGCCGGGCTATTTGTCCAGCTGGTCCAGCACTGCCTGTTTGGGCTGGCAACCCCTCTCCAAGTCTTGGTTCTAGTGCCCTTTTTAACTGAAGATTCAAAGCATGAGGAGCCTGAAACCTCCACAGTATAACAGCTGCTTCACAATTCACTTTTTATTTTTTACTTTTAAGAGTACACAAAAGATTTTTACAGCAGGGATCCTCGGATGGTTCACCTGGGCAGATTTGTGTGTCGGGCAGAACAGGTGAGCATCTTGTGGCAAATAAACAATTACTTAAAGCTTAAGCAATTAAAGGCTTTATCCACCTGCAGAGGCAGGGCAGGCCCAAAATCTTTTGCTGCCTGAGGCAAAGATCTTCTCAGTTGAGATCTTTCTCACTCTGTGTCTGTATCAGAATTGTTTTTGAAGATGCTGTTTGTGGCCCTGGGCGCTCCTTCAAGGGGAAGGGCGGGATATAAATTTATTTAATCAACGAATCACGAACATGTTGGTGCCTCTTGTCTTCCCAATTACAAAAAGCTGACCAGACTAGCTGTTGAAATCTTACTTTGACGCTGTAAACAGGGTGGTCCACAGCTTGGCTGAGCTTAGGGGAGACTCCATTTCACACACAGAGCTGTACAACTTCCTTGTTTGCCTGCCCCACCCGCAACATCTGCCTGAGGTGCAGGCCCTAAGCACTGAAAATATGTTGCCTCCCCCCATTAAAAATATAAACAACAGTAAACCATAAAATAAATTTTTATTTTTCAGAATGAAACAAAACCTACAGTAAGAGGAAAGCGATGTTTATTTTTGTATATTTTCACTTTATTTATATTTGGAGGGGGGAATCTCCTTTATTTTCTAAATGCCAAGTCTTTGATCAAACGCTCAGAACTAATCTTACATAACACACCTATTTCTGTACTTAGTAGAGATAAGGCGTCCAGCCTGCCTTGTTGCATAGTTGTTCTGTTGGGATTTTTAATCTACTTCAACTGAGAAAATGAACGCTCAGCTGAGCAATTTGTGGCCACTGATGTTAAAAACCTGGCAATGGAAAATTTCTGTGTTGCTGTCCTTCCAATGATACCCTAAGCACATGCTTATTTTGCTGAATGGTTAATCCTGCCCTGCTGAGACAGCTGCCTCACTCCGCCCAATGGCAGGGCCAGCCCTGCTCGGAGGAGGCTGCTGACTCCATCTCTGTATGATTCGCTGTTCTGGCCCGGCCTCCTTCCAAACTCTCTGCTGCGGGCAGGCTTTCTGCCTTGCCTCAGCCTTCTTGCTAAAAGTGAATCAGCATCACTGAGCAAAAATACGAGACAACAGTTCAGTACGGTAGGAAGATACTCCAGATACTCAAAACCCTCCAATGGAACATTTTCTCACAGAACATACTCGTTTCTGTGTTGACTTTTTTTTTCATGTTGGCTTCAGCTTGATATTTATGATATTCCCTACTTAGCAGAACATTTCCTCCATTATACTTTGAAGCACGTTCGCTCTCCCGTTTGAAGTGTGTCCAAAGTTCTGCCGCTAAGATCAGCGGGTGCGTTCTGTCCATGGATCATAAGCAATCTGCTGTACAAGTTCAAATCCCATGAGCCCCGTACACCTAAAAAACAATGGCCTCCTGCCGCAAATAATCTGCGCTGAAAAATAGCCAGGCATATAACAGGCTTCTATCATTCCAGCTGGAAACCCTGTAAAGAGCTGCTGTGCTTTAACCCCTGGGGGGCATTTCTTCAGGGGGAAATGTACAGACTAGTGAGTTCAATAATAGGTACTGACAGGACAGAAACTGTTTCTATTAGAAAGCTTTATCTTTCAACTCCTAGCCCAAATAGTTGTGCCGAGGGACTTTCCAGCTTCTCGTGCTTTCATATCTGTTTCCTTAGTCTGTCTGGGACATGGCTCATTCTGAAACAAAACAAAAGTTGTTCTGCTGTGAATGAGCAGTTCACCCACCCTCCCTAGTGATAAGCCAGTCTGCTCAACAGCAAATCCACGTCTCTGCCGCATTCATTATGAAATAGAAATAGGGGCTTGGATCCTAAGCTAAGTCAGCTGAGGGAAGTTCAGGAAAGGAAAGCTTCCCACCCTGCCCTCACCTGTGCCCAGAAAAAAACCCCCTCAGGTGGGGCGAGGGGAGGGATGGGGCCCTTTCTTTAAAATGTGGGATGGGAAGAGCAGGGGCGTACTTTGGGGTTGGCCTGGTTGACCATGCATTTCCACTCTGGCTTGGCTGCTCTGGCAAGGGCACAAGGGATGGGGGGAACCAATATGTCTCCTTGCCAAAGGTCAAGGGATGGTGGAGCAGGCACCGATACAGCTCCTTGCCAAGGGCGGCTAGGTACGCCTCTGAGGAGGAGATGTTCCATGAACTTCCTTAAGGCTACAGTCCTATGTGTGCTTACCTGGAAGTAAAGACAGTTCAACTCAGTGGGCCTTAATTCTGCGAAGACATGCATAGGCTCCTATTGTTAACTTAGTTTAGTATCCAAGACAAGACATCCACATTGCTGTTGACAGTGTTCAGCATTGCAATTAGTGCCGCCTTCTACTTTTATTAATTGCAATTTAATCGCAATTTAATCTGAAAGGCTAATTCCAGTTGATATCAGCCAGTTGCCGGCATTCTCCGTGTGTCAGTGACTCGCTCCTTCTTATGCCCTCGTTCATTTGTTTCCATCAGGACCCTTAGGACCTTTCCAGTTGATTCATTTAAAGGAAGACTGCAATGTTCAATCGGGCAAACTGTAAATTAAGTGGCTAAAGCTTTAGTTGATTAACAGGGTGGGTCAATTTTAATTGGCAGGACTTGTTTGTTTAATATTTTTTCAAGGCTGTTTCAGTTCTGGTATGCTACTGTAAAAGGAAGTGAGCTGGATAATATAAATATGGCATTTCCTCCGAATGGCATGTGATTTTATTTTTTGTTTATTAAGTTGCAAGCAATCTCACACATGCTTCAATACGTCTAAAAGGCACTCAGAAGAAATGGGAAGCAGGGCCTCTCCAATGGCTCTGCTGAATAATCAGCTCCAGTAGGCTTTCCCTCCCTCACCTGTCACCTGGAAGCATTTATTTCATCTGAGAAGGGAAGCAAGGCCTCTCCGTAGATGAGATCAACTCCATCTGGCCACTCCTCCTGCTAACCGGTCCTGTTGGTCATTATAAAATACTACTATGCCCTCCAACATGATGTTGCCTAAAACCAGGGCACTGCTTCCAGGGACACACTCCTGCATGAGTCATGTGACCCATGCAAGATCGCAGCCCAAGATCGTGGCACCCAAAATGGCCACCATGCTCTCATGGGGAAAAACTAGGATGTCCTGGTTTATCCGGAACAGTTGACAGATGTTGAATGAATTTGCAGTTTTCCTATTCCTTCCTTATCACCCTTTCCTTTTCTAAAACTGTGGTCAGTCATTGTCTTGTTTTTATTCCTCTTATGAAAGTTTCTCTGGGAGTAAAAATGATCGCATAATTAATTATTTTCATAGAATCATAGAGTTGGAAGAGACCACAAGGGCCGTCGAGTCCAACCCCCTGCCAAGCAGGAAACACCATCAGAGCACTCCTGACATATGGTTGTCAAGAGTTCAATTAAATACAATAAGGTTTATCATAATGTGCAAATTTATTTAAGGTTAACCCATTCATTGTGTTAAAGGCATCAGCTAAATGAGATTTAATATCAGTTAAAGATGAGCTAATTGATTGGCAGCCCTAGTTTATAATAGGTGAGTGAAGAGCAACTCAAGCACCTCCTTCAGAGTGATAGCCCACAAGCACTGTACTGCAGTGTGCTTAAGAGAGTTTGTAGAGGCAGCTTTGTTGATGCCTGTGTTACTTAATATCTGAGCTCATGTGATATGTTGGAACGTTCATAAACATTTTCAGAGCTGGGGAAATGAAAGAGAAAGCACAGAATATTCACAGAATATTTTCCAAGCTTCTCAGAAGTGAGAGACCACAGTGCTTACAATGTTTGTGCTGGTGTTTGCTATGGGAGGGGTTCAAAGCTTGATTTTCTGCCATTTAATTAGTTTCGCAGAAGTCTCAAAAGGAGACATGAATCCAAATTCTGGCTCACCACCAACTCTCAGTCTGATCTACCCCACAAAGTTGTTTTGAGAATTAGTTGCTCTGGAAGTGGAACACAAACTGGCTTCCCCCAAAGAATTCTGGGAGCTGTAGTTTGTTAAGGATGCTTAGAGTTGTTATTCCCTTCATAGAACTAAAATTCCCTGAGGAGTTTAGCAACCGGTCCCTCTTCTCAGGGAACTCTGGGAATTGCGGTTCTGGGAAGGGAATGGGGGGGTCTCCTAACAACTATATCCTTAACAAATTACAGTTCCCAGGATTCTTGGGGAGAAGCCACAATTGTTTAAAGAGGTGTGATACTAATGTTATGGCATTTAGGGGCCCACTGAAGATCTTTTTGTTCAAGAAGTCTTTCCTTGAGGTACGACCCAGTCATTTATGAATTATTAACTGTACTTAGAGGAACGGTTTAAAGTTTGCAGGAATAGTTTTAATTGTTTTTTGAACTGGTATTTTTCTGTATTTTATTTTATTTATACTTTGTGCACTGCTTTGATGGCCTTAGACTGTGAAGTGATTTACAAATTTGTAAAAGAAGTTGTATCCATTCACATTTCATAGAAGTCATTTTCTCCCGCAGAAGTCAACGGCTCCTTCCATGATGGGTGGAAACTAAGGATTCAGTGGGCAGTAGACAGATCTACATAAAGTTACATGAGACACATTCAACATAACTGCAATCTTACGGAGCCTATTCGGAGGTTCAGATGCATTCAATGGGACTTACTCCCAGGTCATTGTGAAGACTGCAGTCTTCAGCTACATGTTTGCTGCTGGAAGCAGTTCCGCCACAGGTGGTGTCTTATCCTACTGATGATCCTTTTGGAACACCACAGATACGCATTTATATGATTTTTTTATTTAAAAACAACTCCACCCTGCAGAAGTAATAGATATACCGAAATCCGGTGTTTCCCGTGAAAGGAGATAAGCTGCACTTTTTGATAATAAATAATAAACAATGCGTCAGTTTCTTGTGTTGACATGCCATCAGTTTATGCCCTCATATTACATGTTCCAGTAAGCCTGTGTGAATAGCTAAGCTGGTTTCAAAGCAGAAAGGAAGAAACGGGTGTGTACTTGCCTGCTTCGGCAATTAAACTATCAAGGACAAAAACACCTTAATCTGCCATTTAAACAAACATAGGGAGCCTAGTTTACAGAGTGCAAGGTCGTGATAAGTGGATGTATAGGGTTGGCACCTACTGAGCACTGAAGAGAGACGCACTGAGTCCGTGTGGATTGCAAAGCCCAGTCAGGGATGGTGGACGAAGGAGAAATGGAGAGTGCCACAGGTTCAGCAAGTGGTTCAGGTTTTTTGAAGGGGGGCATACCTGTTTTGGGATGCAGAGAGCTGAAGGAAGGAGCAGGTGTTCTGCCTCCATATTGCTGCAGTTCTTCAAAACAACAGTTTTATCTAATCAGTGAAAAGCTGGCCTTGGCAGTTGCTAAGGGAGGCAGGAGCTTCAACACACACACACCACACACACCATGCTCATTTAATGTTTGTCTTGTGAGAATAAGCACCTCAGGCTGAGACTGAACCCAGCCTTAGTCATGCTTATGAGTAGATCCGTTGAAGTCAACAAGATGTAAGTTAGCCAGTCCACTGAAGTCTGACATTCTGTGCGGCGGGAGCTGGCTTGTCCTCCTGGCCTGGACATTGTCGCCAGCTTTGCTCCAGAATCTGATCTGGTGAGCAATAGTGCTTCTGGGAGGGGGGCGGGCCTGATATTTTATCTAGAGCAAGACTGCCACAACTGCCTCTGATACTGGCTGTAAGTTTTAAGACTGTCCATGTTAAGAACTAGCGCTTGAGCTTGCTTTTCCCTTCTCCCTCCCATGATTTTTTCCTCCTGTGGCTTGTATTTTTAGATAGTGCACCTGAGGGCAGGGGCCATTTCAGAACCAAATTTTGCACAAGCTGCACTGAGAGTCTTTTTTTGTCACAAATAATTTTTCCTCCAAGAGTGGGCAGCCAGACACCCCAGGGAGTTTTACAGGCTTTCCTCTCATTCATTTTCATTGCACCTTTCTTTGAAGGAGCTAAAAGTGGCTTACATACTGCCCCCCCCAATTTTATACTCACAGCACCCCTGTGAGGTAAGAGCTTCATGGCTGAGCAGGGATTTGAACCCTGGTCTCCCAGGTCCTAGTCCAGAACTCTAACCACTACACCACACTGGCTCTCAAGGAGATTCCCTGCTGAAGGCCCTTCTGAGGCACAATTTTTAAGAATGCTATTCTTTGCACACAATGGGGACTTACCTCCAAGGATTGTACCGTACCCTCTATCAGTTCCAGATCTAAAGCAGTCCTGGACAAAGCATTCTCTGGTGGGCCCTCTCCTCTGCTGGTGAACCCTAGCAGGCTTACTTGCTGCATTGGCTGGGACGAAGCAGCTTTAAAATTTCCCACAATGCTCCATAGTGGTGCTGGGTCAGAAGCTGGACAGATTAAGAAGATGGCCAAATCCAGCCGCCTGCTATTGCTCAGAGTGCTAGGAAAGGGGGAAATATAGGAGTGGGGCAAGGCAGACATTGGCAGTGGGCCATGCCAGCTGCCCAAAGATGCCAGGGGCTGAAGCCAGCCCTGATTCCACATCTCCTTCCCTTTGCACCTGGTCCATCTATGTGTACTACAAGCCCAAAGGTTCAGAGAAGGGCCATTTCTGAAGTACTGGCCTAACATAATCAGCCTCTAACCGGGGGTGGGAAGCCACTAGCACCTGGGACAGATGTGGCCAGGGGCATCCTCATCTGGCCTATAGCTATGTGTGGATCTTTGTGGAGTTTGCAGCTGGGCGAGGAAGGGTTAATCCTTCCCTAAACAGTTGCTGTCTCCATGAAGACCACACACAGTCTTTTGGCAGTTAGGCATGAAAATGTGTAATTGCTGGGGAGGGAGAGGATGGTTATGGGCTATGGGTGGGCACAGCCACTGCAAAAAAATTGCACACAATTTCTCTGCTGTATACATCCCCACACATCCTGATACATGTTTTACAATAATATACCTATACAGTGGTACCTCAGGTTAAGTACTTAATTCATTCTGGAGGTCCATTTTTAACCTGAATCTGTTCTTAACCTGAAGCACCACTTTAGCTAATGGGGCCTCCTGCTGCCACTGCGCTGCCGGAGCACAATTTCTGTTCTCATCCTGAAGCAAAGTTCTTAACCCGAGATACTATTTCTGGGTTAGCTGAGTCTGTAACCTGAAGGGTATGTAACCTGAAGCGTATGTAACCCAAGGTACCACTGTACATTTACACACACCCATTTATATACAGTACATACACATACCTGCATATACAGTGGTACCTCGGGTTACATACGCTTCAGGTTACAGACTCCGCTAACCCAGAAATATTGCTTCAGGTTAAGAACTTTGCTTCAGGATAAGAACAGAAATCGTGCTCCGGCGGCGCAGCAGCAGCAGGAGGCCCCATTAGCTAAAGTGGTGCTTCAGGTTAAGTACAGTTTCAGGTTAAGAACGGACCTCCAGAACGAATTAAGTACGTAACCCGAGGTACCACTGTATACCCATAAGTACATAACACACACCTCACATCCAGTTCTTATACCCAACACATAACACACACACACACCCATTCATGCATGCATGCATTCATTCATTCAAGCACATGAATGGGTGTGTGTTATGTGTTAGGTATGAGAATGGATTTGTGGGGAGGGTTTGCATATGGATCTGTGTGTGCAGATAGTAACTAAAACATCAAACAGCACGTCAGACACGTTTGTTCTGGATCTGGGTAGGATGCAGTTAAGCACTAAAACCATATATTTATTACAGTGACTAACAAAGCATAAATTTTAAATCCTTATAGGAAAACGTTTCGGTTTCCGCCTCCACCAGTTTCTCTGATAAGAACAGTGGCGTAGCGTGGGGGGTGCAGGGGGGGCCGGCCGCACCGGGCGCAACATCTGGGGGTTAGGGTTAGGGGGCGCAAATCCATGGGTTAGGGGGCGCAAATCCACGGGTTAGGGGGCGCAAATTATTTGTCTTGCCCCGGGTACTGACAACCCACGCTACGCCACTGGATAAGAATGATGCTGTTCCGAAGGTGGCAATTATAGAGCGTTGCGCATCCTTGGAAACAGCATCATTTTTATCAGAGCAGCTGATGAAGGCGGAAGCCGAAATGTTTTCATATAAGAATTTCAAATTTCTGCTTTGTTAGTCACCTGTATGAGTGTGGATGTGCATGAGAAAGAAAGTCTGTGTGTGTTTGCCTTGCCAACCTCTGGCATCCCATCCTCAAATGGTTAGTCACGAGGGAATGTGGACCTCGGACTGAAAGGCCCCTTGACTCCAGGAAGCTGCCTTATACTGAGGCATCTGGCTGAGTATTGTCTACACCAGGGGACAGCAAACTGTTTCAGCAGGGGGCTGGTCCACTGTCTCTCCGACCTTGTGGGGGACCAGACTACATTTTGGAAAAAAATAATGAACGAATTCCTATGCCCCGCAAATAACCCAGAGATGCATTTTAAATAAAAGGACACATTCTACTCATGTAGAAACACGCTGATTCCCAGACCCTCCGTGGGCCGGATTTAGAAGGCGATTGGGCTGGATCCAGCCCCTGGGCCTTAGTTTGTCTACCCATGCTCTACACGTTGACTGGCAGTGGCTCTCTAGAACTTCAGGATGCTGAGAAGTCACAGTGGGTACGTTCAGCATCCAAAATGACCCTTCCCTGGCCTTTAAGCCGCCGGGACGCTGGCAGATGCCAAGGATGCCACGTGACTGTGTATAAGCACATTAGGCCAAATTAATCACAGAAATTTGGTGTTGGGCCTGCATTCAAATCCTTGCTCAGCTGGGCAGCCTTCCATGAGTCAGCATTTACCAGTCTTAGTTCCCTATCTGCATAATGAGAACAAGAGTAACCTTCCTGGCAGAAGCAAGGGCAGAGAGGTACAGTTCTACAGCACTGTGCATATTGAACATGGTTATATGAAAGTTATAATAAGGCGGAGGGCACTCTCCCAGGGCAGTCCCTCTGCTCAGGCTGCCACCATTGTCCCTGGATACAAGCAGCAGGGTATGGAGCCACTGAAATCGCACGTTAGTAATACAGGAACTCTTGTTACATACACTTCCCCGATAACCCATATAATAAGCCCTTTTCTTAACACTGTTTGAATTAGCTGTATATACAATGGCTTCCTTTGAACACCCTTCTGAATCAATATATCCCAGCTACCTAGAGCGTTTCTGTTATTTGGTCTGTCAACACTGACTTGTTTTTAGCACTGACCAGGTGATTTTCTCGGTAACGGAAGCTTTTGCCAGTGAGAGCTCACCAGCGCCCCAGACAACTACCTCTTTCCCCAGAGTATGACACAATATGAACCCTACAAACAGTCCACCAAACCTGATAGTTTGGTAGTTTGGAGCTTGCGAGCTTACCCTAGAGGAGTTTACAGTCTAAAATTGTTTAACCCAATTGATTGCATTGCAGGTGTAGTTTATGCTTCAAATTCCAGTACTTCTTGTACCCAAGTTGAAAACTAAAGTGTGAATAGGCACTAAGAAGGCAATGTTGTGTAGCTCTCCAGTGAATTGACAATGGTTGCTGCATTTCTGTATAATATGAGTTTATTTTTATTACCGCTTTTCCTATATGAAGTGGGCATCTATGAAATAACACAACAATGTCAAAGTGCATATTAAGCGCTCACAACAACAGTATTCTTCTTTTATTCCTTTCATACTTAAAGGCGGAGGGAATCTGGTTAATTTATAGAGAATTTATATACACCTTAGTGTGTGTCTGTGCCCATGAAAGCAAAATATGTGCAAAGAACCTTTTGAATCGAGAGGAATTTTTCGTTGGTGATGCACAATGGTGCAATTCAAGATAAAAGAATGAGTCTGCATTTTTGCATTTTGAAACTAGACTGTAGCTCCAGCGCGTTACACCAAAAGGTTGCCAGTTCAAAATTTGAACTAAGAGACATTATTGCAAGAAGGTGCTTGGAGCAAATTCTCTCAAGTGGTGCCGCTTTGGAATTCAGGGCATCCACTATGCTTTTTGTGAGCAGTGCTTTTAAATTAGGAATATAGGTCTAAATTAATAGGATGTTTCCTTAACAACAGATTTCTGTCATCTCCACAAGCTGTCATATATGAAGTAGAGATGCAACATTTATAGGGCAATCCTATACGTGTCTACTCAGAAGTTCCATAGAACTTAGGTAAAGGTAAAGGGATCCCTGACCATTAGGTCCAGTCGTGGCCGACTCTGGGGTTGCGGCACTCATCTCGCTTTACTGGCCAAGGGAGCCAGCGTACAGCTTCCGGGTCATGTGGCCAGCATGACTAAGCCTCTTCTGGCGAACCAGAGCAGCACATGGAAATGCCGTTTACCTTCCCGCCGGAGTGGTACCTATTTATCTACTTGCACTTTGACGTGCTTTTGAACTGCTAGGTTGGCAGGAGCAGGGACTGAGCAACGGGAGCTCACCCCGTCACGGGGATTCGAACCGCCAACCTTCTGACTGGCAAGTCCTAGGCTCTGTGGTTTAACCCACAGCGCCACCCGCGTCCCTTTTTCCATAGAACTTACTCCCAGCTAAATGTGTTTATGATTGTGACCTGACTGTGTAATCCTGCATTTGTCTGCTCTCATTGACTGCCCATCATGTTACTCCAACAAGCATTAGTTTGATGTTCTTTGGAAAGAGTTCTCCCAAGGTATGGGAGAGAGCTAATGTATATTGTTACGGAAATGAAAGCGGGGGGGACACATCTTTGAAGTTGTTAAATGTTACAGATATTATGCCTGAATGTATCCTTTCGACTTGACAGCTCAGGGAAGATACCTAGATTTATAAATCATATAAAATCCCTTTGCCAATTTCCTCCATTCCAGCGCCATTTTGCCCTTGGAAAAAGGACTCTTTCCCCTGCCACCTCCTGCTATGATCCCTCAAGTGTGAGGACATGTTCACACACCCCACCCAGGGAAGTGCCCAGGGGTGACAACATGCTGAGCTGTTAGTTTCCAAAAGCCCATCACCGGACTTGCCCCAGGTTATGGATGTGCAAAGGGAGCTCTATTGTCCTTTGATGGTGGGTACTTGAGAGGTGCCTGGACATGTTTTGCCTATGCTAATCTCGTACCAAGGACTTGTCTGGACATGTTTGCCAAGGTTGAACTAGTGTAACCCCTGTCTACCCCTCCCCTTTTGTGACATGTCAGTGATGTAAAGATGATGTATCAATGATGCTGTACGAACTGTATTCTGGGATATTGTGGGAAGTTTTAAAAGTCAATGTCGCCCCATGATCTGGGTTCCTTACTCCTGTGGGGACCTGATGCGCAACAATAAATATCATGGCCTACTGACAGCTGTTTTGCTGGTCCAGCCAAACTGACCGTGGTTTGGCTGGAATTTCCTTCTTTTAGTGACCGCATGGACCCGCAGGGGACTTGTACCCCAACGAGCTGCGCTGTTGAGTAGTCCCTCACTCCAGAATTTTCCGTATCAATATTAATAAGTGTTATTTGTCACAGATGCAACTCTGCTAGGAAGAACTGCTTCTGAGGAACAACAAACAGACATTAATTCGGGGTCGTGGAGGGGGTGCAGTCTGGAGTGGTGGCTCTGGGCAGCCTCTTCTGCACATTCATTCAGTGTGTAGAAGGGGTCATGTGTACCTTCCCGGGTTAGTTGCAGCCTCTGTTGATTAAATGGTTATATTAATAAAGATGTTTAAGGGATATTTTGCACATGTCCTGATAATGGACTTCCCACAGGAATCTAGTTGGGCACTGAGAACAGGATGGTGGACTAGATAGGCCTTTGGTCTGATCCAGCAGGGGTCTTCTTATGTTCTAAAGCTGATTTGACAGGAGTGGATGTGTGAGCATGTAGAACAGAGGCAGAAGGACTTGTTCAGGAATGTTCAACAACTTCCAAGCAGGCACCCCTATCATAACTTAACAAAGCATAGAGCAGACAATAACAAGGTTATAAGCACCTTGATTGGAGAGCCTTGGTAAAAATCACACACTCTGATTGGAAACTAGACCTGTCAGTCACACAACAGCTATTCTTGCCCCTCTCACCCCATCTTGGTGTTTTCCTTATATGGCAAGTCATTTTCGCAGACACGCTGCCCGCAGCCATTTTGAAATGTCTCACATCCCCACTTTGTTTCTGTGTACTTTGGAGAAATCCCATGTTGGCTCCTGATTTGGAATTTGTCCAAATCTTTTGCATACCCCTGACTGGCTGGTATGCAGTATGGGTGCAGCCTGAAGCCCACTGGCAAAGCTTTAATTGATTTCAAGGAATCGCTGCTGCTCTTTTCTCATTCTTGGAGATAAGACATTTGCACGTATAAAGCATGCTTTCAGGATAGCTTCATCATCAGCTCAACAGGCAGCGGTGAATGTGACAGATTAAAGTTCACCGTTGCTCACTACAACTGTTGGTTACTGGCCAGATAGCTGAATTAAAGTCTCACCCAGATAGGAATCTGGTTTAGTGCAGTTATTATACGTGGCAGTCATTCTTGTGGACTGTGCCACCAGTCATGATCACTGGTCCGTCATTGGGCCCACCAGGGATTACCATGGCAATTGCTCCTTTGTGGTTTCTGGGAGTTTGATTAGTTCACAAGTCCACAGCTCAGTGTTGTAGGGACAGCTAACGGGTCAGCAGATATATCCTGAAAGGGGGTGACTGGATGAGAATGGAACGGCATATTCAGTCAAGGATATATAAGTTGATAAAGATATACACGGTATGGAGAAAGCAAATTGTGATAATCTTCTCTCCCCTTCCCCATATTACTAGAACCGGGAGTCACCCAACAAAATTGTTGGGCAGCAGGTTCAGGACTGACCTAAATAAAGCTTTTCTTCAAACAAAGCACCATTCATTTATGGAATTTGCTACAAGATGTGCTGATAGTCCTGGATTAGATAGCTTTGAAAGGAAATTTGGAAAACTGAATGGAGGATAAATCTATCCAAAGCTGCAGGGAAAGTGTGGCCCACCCATTATTCCTGACAGTAGTCCATGCTACCTGGGGCTTCTGTCCAAAAACACCTGGAGGACCAGAGGCTCCCCACCCCTACACAGGTGATTGTCTGGTGTTACAGTATTTGTAGAGGTGCCAAGGGAAGGAGTCATAACTAACCCGGTATCATTTATTTATTTATATTGTGTAAACGTTGTATATTTATGTTATTTCACTCAATAATATTATGTGCACAAGATGGCTTATTAAATCATTTGTCTAAAACAAATGATGAGGAAACTTTGGCCATCCAGATTTTGTCAGCAGCAGATTCAGGACAGACCCAAATATTTATTCAAACAAAGCATGGTTCATTTATGGAATTTGCTTTAAGGTGTGCTGATGGCCCTGGATTACATGGCTTTAGAAGATTAGGAAAACTGAAAGGAGGACAAGTATGTCAGAAGCTGTAGGCCAGGGACGGGGAGACTGTGGCCCTCCCACTATTCCTGATAGTTGTCGATGCTGTCTAGGACTGATAGTATCTGGATTCCAGTAATATCTGAAGGGCCACAGGTTCCCCACCATTATCTAAACTATTGTGTACAGAATAGTAACACACACACACACACACACACACACACACACACACACACACCCCTCTTAAAATATCAATGTAGTCTGCTGAAATTTTATCATGTCTATGAAGCAGAAATTGAAGCATAGAAGACAAAAATCTACTGCCTGAAGACCTGGCCAAATAGAACAAGTTATAATAAGGTAAGCCTTAAGGAGCTTCAAAGTGGTCAACAGGGAGAGTACTACATGGCCCTCACAGAAGTCTGTATTCTGTATTTTGGGTGCCACTGTTAGGAAGGCCCTTCCCCCTAGTTAACTGTAGAAGCCTACCTCTCTTAACTTAAGGGAGGCACGTGGAGCACTTCTTCCCCCTGTCCTTCCATTTGAGGATTTTATTGTTATGTTCAGAGGCAGTAAGGTTAATCTCCTCCTTCCTGGTGAGATAAAGATGTATCCCAACTGAACACCCAACTTGTTCAGATGGTCTAAGACCCTGCATTGCCTTTCCACTTTTCATAATAAGCTAGGTCATAGGCAGCAAGGGACAGGCCTTTTACAACTATAGCCCTAAAGCTATGGAATGACATATCACAGTACAGTGGTACCTCGGGTTACAGATGCTTCACGTTACAGACGCTGCTAACCCAGAAATAGTACCTCGGGTAAAGAACTTTGCTTCAGGATGAGAACAGAAATCGTGCGGTGGCAGCGGGAGGCCCCATTAGCTAAAGTGGTATCTCAGGTTAAGAACAGTTTCAGGTTAAGAACAGACCTCCAGAACGAATTAAGTTCTTAACCCAAGGTACCACTGTATCGTTTGTGCTGTGAACATCTCAGCTGGTCTTTCGTCTTCTTCTTTTCTTTTTAAAGGAAGTGGAAAAACCACTGCAGTTGTCAAAGGCAGCCTGGGTTGCGCCTGTATGTCTCTCTCCAGTTCAGGTCTGATGATGTGTGGAGCATTTACTGGATTTGCAGATTTCTGCTATTGTTGTCGGTATTTTGTATTTAAGATAAGCAACCACAAGCACCTCCTAGAAGCAGGAATAAATAAATAAAAAGGCACATTCTGAAAGTGAAGTGAGAAAGAGCAGGGAGCAGCTCTCACCAATGCAACCGATTCCGCATTCCCAACATGTTTTCAAAAAGGGACGCCTGTCATTTGAGAGCCGTCACGTCTTAAAATGCCATTTTACAAAATATAAGGTACTTAATACTTCGTACAGCAGCAGCCATGCTCTCCCACGCAAGCAGCTGCCTTTGCAGGAGACGAGGGGACCGCAGCTGACCCGCCTCTTACGAAATCCTCCTTCCGCATATGCAATTCTTCCTTCCACTTCAGAGTCCTGTGATTAGTTTTATAACCTGGAGGGGAGATATAACTAGTGTGACCTTGGTAGTCATGGAAAATACAGGAAAATTAGGAAAAGCAGGGCATAAGCTTGGTGAAAAGAATTAATGGAGGCCTGGCACCTTTGTTCCAAAAAGCCATTTCTCACCAGGCAGGTACATCTTTGAACCGCAGGTGCTGCAGACGTAGCAAAAATGCTCTCAAGCCTTTTGTTAAGCAACCCAGCAGGCGCCTAGAGGAAGGAAGACTTGATTTTTAAAAAAGGGAACAACAACAACAACAACAACAACCACGGATGGAACATTCAGTTAATAAACATGCACACAACACAAAACAAATGCCTAACTCCAGAACAGCAGAGTTTATTCTAGTTTTCATGGAAACCCATTTCCATAAAAGGATTTCTGGGAATAAATTAGCACTGACGTTTTAATGCTGCCACACTGCTGGATGGCTCTAGGACAGGATATGACTCCTTCTGTTCTAACTGGCCGGCAGAGTGCCTTTTTCAAAGGCGGCATCCTGCATTTCTCCTCACTTAAGGCAAGGCAATAGGGGGTGTTTATTAGCAACCTGTCTTCTCCACAAAGAAGAGGGCAATTCAATGCAACCATTTAATCTGCAACAGTAAACAGCCCTTCTTCAGTTGCATGGAAAGACATGTACAGATAGACCTGAATTTAGCTCCACTGATTCCAGTGTGACAGACGTAACTAGTGCCCACTGGATCATGGCATTTGCTGATTTAGATTTTTTGTAATGTTAGAGCAACAGCCCACGGGCACAAACCACTTTGCAAAAGCAATTCTACCTTAGCCTAACAAAGCAGTTAAGAAAGCATGCATTATTTTAAAGATGAAAGCATAACGGGCACTTCCAGATGGCTCTGTCTGCAATCCATACTTATGGAGATTCATATAGAATAAGGAAATCAGGTAGTCGGTTTATATGGAAGGAAGACCATTAGTCCATCCAACTCCATGCTACCTATACTGACTTAGTGGCTCTCTAAGATTCCAGAGGGGACGTGGGTGGTGCTGTGGGTTAAACCAAAGAGCCTAGGACTCGCCAATCAGAAGGCCAGTGGTTCAAATCCCTGAGACAGGGTGAGCTCCTGTTGCTTGGTCCCTGCTCCTGCCAACCTAGCAGTTCGAAAGCACATCAAAATGCAAGTAGATAAATAGGTACCGCTCCGGCGGGATGGTAAACGGTGTTTCCGTGCGCTGCTCTGGTTCACCAGAAGCGGCTTAGTCATCCTGGCCACATGACCCAGAAGCTGTACGCCGGCTCCCTCGGCCAATAAAGTGAGATGAACGCCGCAACCCCAGAGTTGGCCACGGCTAGACCTAATGGTCAGGGGTCCCTTTACCTTTAAGGTTCCAGAAAATAATCTTTCTGTACGCAATCTGGGCTGTGAGTCCTGGAAGACCTGCCGCCTGCCTTGCAGGCCTTTTTCCACCTGGCCTGGGAGGCCAGGGCCCTGACTGACTCCAGCTGCAAAAGCTGAGGCTACTGAGGAAGTCAGAGACCACCTTGGCTGTCTCTTAGTGCAGACCCAGGTCATTGAGCCTGAGCTTCCACAGCTGCAGCCTGCCATGAGTCATCATGCGCAGGACTGGCAGCAACAGCACCAGATATATTCTGTGCTTATGGTGATATTTTATCCTAATTTATTCTAATTATGCTGTTTTAAATGTGCACTTTATTGGAGCTCCAGTAGTAATGTTTTATTTTCTTTTGAATTTTTTTTGCTAAGTTTGCTGTGCATTCTGTAGTTGACCTCCTTTGTAATGTTTTATTTTGATATCTTTAAGATAAAATTTTTAGTTTCCTGTGAAGTATGTTGCTTTGAATGCATACTTTATACAGGTATTTGACTTTCTTCAGCAATGTTTTATTCTGGATTGTTTTATTTGATGTTTTAATGTAGGTTGTAAACCACTTTGAGGTTTTTTTCTTGAAAATATAAAGTGGTATAGAGATGAAATAATAATAATTTAATAATAGTATCTGGGTGTTGATCTTGGGACGTTTTACGCACAAAATGTATGCTGCTGTAGATGTCATTGTAGTAAAGGCAATTTATTAAATTCTATACGGATAGCCATAAATTACAGCACAAAACAACAACTACTGTAATATACCATAATTTTTTATAAGTCAGAGCCCATTTCATCAAATGGATGTCCTTCCTTTCCAGATTTGTATGTGTGTTTGTAGGATGGCAGGCAAGGAGGGAGGGGCTATTATTTCAAAGTGAAGCTAGAAGGCGTAACTATGCAAGAGTTAACTGTGTCACATTGCTCTGCAAAGCCCTGTTTGCCAAGCTGAATTCAATGCATCCCACAATTCAGTGCATTGCCACAATTTGTTCCCTCAGGCGAAAGCCCTTGTCCTTAAAAAATCTAAGTTCATTAACACATTAGGCAAGCTTCCAAGTGGTCCATATTTTTATGATAACCTATAAATAACTGCATTTGGAAATTAACAAAAACTATTCAGAACACAGCTGTAGGTGACTTTTCTATACTTACCCTTGAAAACATTAAGTCCTTCGAGTCAATCAGTTGAAATTTCCAAGGTGTAACAAAACACTTTTTTTGATGGGGGAGGCTTAAATTTGGGGAGGATTGGTGGCCTTCTCCCACCATGCAGTTGCGCTGACCTAGGATAACCTTTCGAAGAACATTCCTATGGTGCAAAAACCTCAGTCAGCTGGAAGCCTTTTCACACAGACCACTTTGTTGTAACTGGGGGTAGCTCAACACCTAAACCGACTCCATAGGAATGTAATCCCTGCAACAAACTCTGTTTTTGCCTTGTGTGGCTAGATTCCACCAAGATAAGTGTTTACTACATTCCACACACACCCTTTTGCTTAGTGAATATTCAAGAGGTACAGACTCCCCACACTACCCCAAATAAATCCTACCTTTTATTTACTAACATTTCACATTCTGACCAAAAACAGAAATCTAGGTGACTGATTTAATAAGGGGCAGCAAAGGCAGTGTTTTCTCTATTGTGGTTCTGCCTAGTCCCATTTTTATCTGCTTTTTGGCAGGAAGTGAAAACTTTTATTTCAATGGGCTCTTTATACTGACATGCTTTAAGGCATATTTGCTTTTTATCTTGCTGCTCATAGTATTTGACTTGTTTTTACTGCTGTTTTCAACAGAATCCAGTCAGCTGCTTACTTTGATAATCTGTTAGAAGAGCAGGGTCCATGTGATTGGAAATCCATAATGGTATCAACAAAGTGAGCACAACTATCAAAACCGATCACATAGGAAAGGAGCTGCTTTGGCTCACTCAATGGGCTCAATCTACTCTAGAGGAATATTTCCCAGAGGATGAGCTGCTGGACCAGACCAAAAGCTTGTCTAGCCCAGTTCCCTGTGGGAGAGACATCAGCTGATTGACAGGTGGACATTGTTTCAGGAAAATGGCCTTGTGATCCCAACTGGACCCCATGGCAGGTGAAAATAGGCACGTGGACCAGAGGCTCTTCACCCTTGGCCTAGAACCTCATCTCTTATCTTCACTATTTGGCTCAGTTCTCCCAACTCACTTTTGGTGACAGTAAATTCTGGCCCTGTATCTTCTGCTGTGAAAACAAATACAAAGAATTCATTCTGTTTTCCTTCAATCTCCTTATCCTCCCTTTTGGCTCCCTTTTGCCATAGTTTGTGTTCCTTTTTGGTCTTCTCATTTGGACAAAACGTCAGTTTTCTAAAGGAAAAGCTACTACAGTGGTACCTCGGGTTACATACGCTTCAGGTTACATACACTTCAGGTTACAGACTCCGCTAACCCAGAAATAGTGCTTCAGGTTAAGAACAGTTTCAGATTAAGAACGGACCTCTGGAACGAATTAAGTACTTAACCCGAGGTACTACTGTAATAGATTCTTTGACTCTCCTTATTAATCAAGTGGGCATCCTCTTGGCCCTAGTGGTGCCTTTCTTGACATGTGGTATACCATCTAGCTGAGCTTCTAATATTGTGGTTTTAAGCAGCCCCCAAGTATTTTGCAGATGTGGCCTTTGTGGCTTTCCCTTTCAACTTCCTTTTTACCAATTCCCTCCTTTTTGGGAAGTTTCCTCTTTTGAAGTCAAATGTGACCGTGTTGGGATTCTATGCAGGGTTTGGAATTGTCCATTTACATATATATCGAATTTTATAGCACTATGGTCTTTGTTCCCAATCACTTCAACAACCCTTACATCTCACACCAGGTCCTAGGCACCAACTTAAAATCAAGTAAGTCTCTTGCAGCAAAAACAATGCACCTGCTGCCTGAAGAAACAGCTTCACTCTGCTTAACAGTAGGTCCGGCCCTGGGACCACTCAACATATTTATACATTTCAGGGAAACTCAGGCCCCTTTTCCACATATGCCCAGTCATGTAGGAGGTGCTTCCCCATGGTGTAATCTGACATTCTTGGGAAATGTGTGTCAATGCTCCAGCCTTGCAGGTCAAAAGAACCTGATGGGCGAATTGTAAAGCAAGCACAACCCAGTAGGAATTACTGGTAATTACTCCTAAACTACTTTGCGGTATTTAAGGGTGCAAATATTAATGGGACACGGTCCAATTGGAAGCACTTTAGTGTTCTCGGCCTTATTGATTTGGACCAGTGTACTCATGAACATGAATTTTTAGCATGGGAGCCCTATAATGTAAGTCGACACTCATATTATCATCCTGAAGGACTCCGCTGTGTGATTCTGTTTAACAAAACAAGGACTACCAGTACCCAATCTTGTGCCATACAAGATTGATTATTACTATTATTATTACTTTACTCAGTTCCAGGTACTGTTTATTATGCACTCTTGATTCCAAAACATCTTTGTTTCCTCTTATGCACTGGTGCCCCAAAGTAGCCTGATTGTTTTTTACATCTACATGTTGAATTCAATGAAACAAGAGAACTGAATCAAAGTTAAGGTGTGTGTGTGTGTGTGTGTGTGTGTGTGTGTGTGTGTAAGATCTGTGCCTTTTCAACGCAGCAAAATTCCTGCATGCCGTGATGCCTTTTCAGTGCAATCATATCTGCCTCTTGCAGGGCTGCAGCCATCTCCAAGGCCAGAGCAAAGGGTTAAGAGATCTTAAGGACTATCCATCTATCTATTGCATTTATATTTCACCCTTTTCTCAAGGAGCTCAACGTGGTCACATGGTTCTTCCCCCTCCTTATTTCACAACAACTCTGTTAGGTAGGTCAGGCTGAGAGCAGTGACTGGCTCAGGGTCACCCAGTGAGCTTCATGGTCAAGTGGGAATTTCAGCCTTGGTCTCTCGACTCCTAGCCCAATATCCTAACCATTACATCAGACCACATGCAGGACACGAGGGCAATAACTATCTCTCACTAATATTCCTCAGCTGCTGGTATTCAGACACAGGATCTCCGATCCTGGAGTTAGCATACACCTAGAGGCTTTAGTGATTAAGTGGTATGTAAATTCTATTAAATAAGAATCATTCTATCAAAAATAAACAAAGTCCTTCATTCACTTGTCTACCATTTGAAAGCTGTCTAGGTAAGCCTCTGATCACAGTGTGATGTTCAGGGGAGTTTGCTACAACCCCCTGATCATTTCGGCTGTCGTTTTCTTCATCTTTCAGCAAGATTGAAATCCTAATGATTTGATCTCGACTGCTTTCTTTCTGACCATATCCATCACCTAAACAGAGATGATTTCTGATTTGTCTGGTTACATCGTTTATTTATTTTTGATGGTTGCTCAGTGCCGAGGTTATTGTGGGGGGCAGGGGAGAATGAAGCTAATACCATTGACAAGATCCAATCCCTGGTTCACTCCTGCTTTAGCCAATTTATCACTCTCATTCACACACACAACCTTCTAAAAACAGTAGTTAAGGCGGCTGATATAAATATTAAGGGGATTCTGTGGAAAATACGTCTCCCTTAATCCAAGCGCTGGGACCATCCCTTTGTAAAGAGCTGAAGTGGAGTTTTTCAAGCAAAGGTCTGCAAGCTTTTATTATTGTAATCTCTGGAGAAGTGCATCTACTCCTCAGCATTCTGTGTTCTATCAGAAAATTCAGCTTTCTCTGTTTGCCTTTGTGTTTATTGTGGTAGCTTTGCACTTTCATTTTTCTGAAGAAGGCTGCTTCCCTATTTTTGTGTTCCACATTTGCATCTGTGGCGGACTGCATCTCTCTGTCCTTCCCATTTTGTCACACTCACCTACTGGCAAAGTCTTCTAAGTAAAGGTACAGGGCACTGATGCCCCCCCCCTTTATTGGCCTGATCTCAACAAAATTACCAGATGTCCCTTACATCACTGAGTGAGGATGAAAGGGCTGATATAGGGGGGTGATCTCAAACAATGATTCATTTGAACTGATGTCAGGTCCATGCCTGCACACCCTCTTCCCCAGAAGCTGTCATCCCAGATGTGTGTGCACTTTAGTGTGCACCTAGCAAAGCTTCTGCCTGTTGGTGGGGATGCGGCCTCTGAAGGATATTTTCCCATCTTTAGTGGGAATGCTCTTGGGTTTCATTACTCTGGTCTCAAGTCTGTCATGAAACATCTAAAATAATTATATCACCTGTTCAGGCTTCCTCACAACTGTCATTATTGAAGTCTTGATAACAGAAAAGTGTGTTGCTCTGAAGAACTTTTGACATGGATGCTAGCTGCTGATAGGATTCCAATAAGCCAGCAATGGAAAACTTTGAAAAATTGCCATTTATCTTTGTGGCATAAAAACTTATGAACTTTGGTTATTGGAGGGAAAAAGAACACATAAATTTCAGGTCTCCAGAGGGATAGAGGACCCAGAATGCTTCAATGTTATGTGGTAGGATTTTATTTTTTTATGCTTCAGATTCCAGTGCCCAACAATCATTCATGTCAGCTCAAGAAATATATATTGGTGTGCTACTATGGCATGATGTAATAACCTGCTACTGTACTTTTGGGCTGTCAGTAATGGTCATTATGCTTCAATAATTTTTTAATAAAAATATATGAATATTTGGTTGGGCATATGAACGGCAATTAAAAAATAAACAAATCACATGCTGCAGGACCGAGCCATGGTATTGAAAATAGGAACCAAGGTTGGGATTGATATAAGAAAAAAACTGCTCCCTTTCCTTTATGGGGTACCCAAGAGCCCATATAGAGTCCTTTTGTAGGTTCTCTATCGGTAGGAGAAAATAACAGAGACCAACCAGAGAATATTGAGAAGCAAAGCAGCTAGTAAGCCTGATTTTTATTGAAGCTGTTGCAACAGGGTGCTCCCCCACACGCAGGCGAGAGGAGGACCCAGAACAAAGGTGTGCCCGCCTTTACTCTTTTGTTATTATAACTACTTAATATTTTAAATTGCCCGCCCTGGAGTCCAAGACCATCCCCAGAAACATCATACATACACCACAGAAGCGGTGTAGCCCAAGACCACCCCCCAAATACATCATACCTACATCACAGAAAAGGCGGTCTACAACAGAAATCTGAGTGTGTTATCTCCTGTCTGGCAAGTTACCTGATTGCATTATCTGGGTTTTGGGCACTCTTTTGTTATTATAACTACTTAATTCCTGAATCTAGGTCACAGGCTCACAGCCTGTTCGTATCTTGAATGTGCCCTTAAGACAAGATTTGTGAGGAAAGAGACAATGGGGAGGTTTCCCACTTTGACTTTGCAGAGAATTTGAGGTCAGTTTGTTCAGGACCTAATCTGTGGGGTTTCAGGCATGTGGTTTATATATACAGTTATGAACATTTAATTTTTTTATATATGACCTTAAAATTCTTAGAACAGGATCATCTCAAATTAAATCTTGTAGTTTCAAGTGACTTATTTGCAAGACTTTAAAACAGATTTATTATTTGTGATTTCTCTGTCCTCCAATGAGCAAGTTTCAATCCCACAATAATCCTGTAAGGTAAGATAAGTGAAGAGAGAGTGACTTGCCCACCAAGGTCTTACAACAGCTAAAAAGGAACTAGCATGCAAGAAACATAATTAGAGAACTGTTGGATCAGACCAAAGGTCCATCTAGTGCAGTTTCCTGTTCTCATAGCGGCCAACCCTACGCCCGTAGGATGCCAGCTAGGGCATGAGCACAACTGCACTCTCCCTACTTGCGCAACTGGTCTTTAGAGGCCTTTAACACGGGTGAAACATAGCCATCATGGCAAGTTGTTGATAGCCTTATCCTCCAGTTATTTGTCTAAACCACCCAAGTTGGTGGCCATCCAGTTTCCTTCAACTATACACGTCAACTCACTACTATTGGACATACACTTTAGACCACTGGTTCTTAACATGGGGTGGGGGTGGGGTAGGAGTCACATGCCCCTTTGAGAATCAGATGAAAGCTACAGATCCTCTCCCCAGAAAAAAATGCACTTAAAACACATACTCATTTTGCATACAATTCATTTTATAGCATTGGAATTATCTGTGGAATGCTCTCCCTAGAGAAGCTCACCTGGAGCCATCATTATATGTTCTGGTATTTAGGTGCCAGGCAAAAACATTCTTTATCCAGGCCTTTGGCCATTAAACAATATATGGCAGTGGTTCCCAACTGGTGGTCCGCAGACCCCAGGAGGTACATGTAACCCACCCTGGGGATCCATGTTACCATTCAAATAACAAAACTACCACCTTAGAGATAACATTTTCAAAAGTATGGGGCCCATGGCTTGGCTTTTAAAAATCAGGGTCTCCCGTACTTAGCTAATTGGGAACCTCTGGTCTATGGCATTTTAAATATGTGGGGGGGATGTTATTAAGATTCCCCCCCTTATTGTTTTATTGTCTTTTATTATTATGCAATGCAAATTATGTTTTTAATGTTGTACATCGCCCTCGGATCTTCGGATAAAGGGCAGTATATAAATTTAATAATAATAACTGGAGCGGGTTCACTGAAGCCCACTCAGACCCACACCCCACACATATCGGTGCTTCAAGCCTACACCCCCACCGAAGCAAGAAAGGCAGCGAACACGTGTTTGAGAGCGGGCGCGCGCCCAGCGCAGCCAATGGGGGAGCTGCGTTGGGGCGGCCGCTCCGCACTGAGGCAACCGACGCCCGGCGGCAAACCGGGATTTTGCGACCGTTTGCGAAATGGCGCCCTCTTCTTCTTCTGTTTACCCCGCTCCTCCTTCTCTCTAAACTGGGATTGGGAAGCGGGGGGGGGGGGGGAGGCAGAAACCCTCGCGTTGTAGACCATGGGGAGTCGAAATTATAGCGTTGGTGCGCCTCCTCACAGCCTGAGGAGGGGGAAAGAGGGCGGGAGGGAGGAAGCCCCCTTCTGCAGCGCCCTCACAACGGCAGTCTCGACGGTTAATCTGCCCCCCCCCCCATTTTCCTGTCGAGCGCGCGCGCGCTGTTTCTCCTTTTCTCTCACCCGCCGGGGGGTGCGGGTGGAGAGGGGGGGAATAGGAGTAGGGGGGGGGGAATAAAGGCGCGACTTTCCCGCCTCCTTGGCACACGCCCGGAGCTGCTGGCTCTCTTTCCCGGCCAGGCAGCTGCTCCCACCTCCTCCTCCCCGCGCCTGTGGCGGCCCTTCCCCGCCTCGCGCAGCCCTCCGGGCCGCCTGCCAGCCGAGCCTCCCCTCCTCCCTCTCCCCGCCGGCCCCCCCCCCCGTGTGTGTCGAAAGGGACTGACGGAAAGATGGCCCCTCCTTCCCGCTCCCCCCTCCTCCCTCTCCCCGCCTCCCCCGCCAAAGACGAGGCCGAGCTGGTGTTTTTCCACTCAGCAGGATGGGTGATGCTCGGCGCTCGCTCATTAGACAACAGACACGAGAGGTCAGGAAGAAAGCGCTTATAAATTACCGTTTCCTCCTTCGCAGCCCTGTTAGTCCGCCTTGGCACTCTCCCCGGGACACACGGGACAGACCCACGGGCAGCTAAGGCTCTGGACAGATATCTGGTCAGAGGGGTGCCGCTGCTACAGGTACCCGAGGCTCTTTTCCGAGGGATTTTTGATATAGATATATATTATTACATATATATTGGGAGAGCAAAGGTACACAGGGAAGGACCTAAGCCCAGCCTTCGCGGCTCTTCTTTCTCTCTGTCGGTGGCTCCCTTTTCTTCCTTTCTTCCTCGCTCTCCTTCCCTCTCTTTTCCGCTCTCCCTCGTAGCGTTTAGGAACAAAGGGAGTCGGAGGCATATGGATCGCCTCTTGTCATTTACTGGAAAACGGGGAGCTACTCTGAAGAAAAGAAACGCTTCTTCCTTCTTCTAAGGGGCATCCCTCAGCCAAGGTGGGAAGCAAGAAATCCTGGCATCAGGGGGTCGGGGATTTTTTTGGCCAGGTTTCACCGTAGGCTGAGAAGCCCACCCACCCACCTACCTTCCCTTATCCGACCCCCACCCTTTCCCCCCTTCCTTAGAGATTTGTATTTGTCCTTTGCTATTTACTTTTAGGATGCATTGCTTCTGTGCTTTTTTTTTTTTTTGAGAGCGAGGGAGTGAGCGAGCGCATGGCGGTTTTCCTTTTGTCTGGTGTCCCCCCTCCCCTTTAAAACGTGCATGCATGTGCACCTTTCTGGTTTGGCTGTATGGGGTCTCTCAGCAGTTACCTCTCTTCCCCACCGCCGCCCTCCGACACCTTGTGTTAACTTTTAAATAACAGATAGCAGCTAAGTGGAATTGTCTGCTGGTGCGGCTAACGCTTTCCTTCTGGTTTTAGTGCGTTTTCTGCCTTTGTATGTCTGATGAGCATGTGCTTGGCCCTCCTCACTCCCTTTCTCTTCCGTTCAGTGTGCGATTAAATTATATTTAAGCAGCGCTGTTCTCTGCTACTAAAAATCTACCAGAAAAGGCAAGCGCTAGCATTGCTACACTGTTGGTGTTAGTACATCTTTAACTGGACTGTCGTTGCCCTCTTGTGCACTCGTTCATTCATTTTTTTGGGTTTGGAGTGGTGAAAGGAAAGGGATTGTGATACTCTTTGAAAGTTTGCTGGCAAGAACCGAATCTCCAGCACACTTCAGTGTCAATAAAGTGATTCTGGATTTCCACCGCTGTTCCTGGGATCAGAAGGCAGCACTAAGGTGATGAATATTCATCTCTGTGTGTGATCGTTTAACAAAAGGGAAGGATACAGACTTTTGAGGCAGCACCATCTAAATTTCCATATAAGAGCATGAGGAGGAAGGCACTTTGCATACGTGTAAAGATCAGCAGATGGCCAATTGAGGATATGCTTCTCTTTTTATACTGTTTTGTTTAGAGGAGAACAGAGTGTTCATTACCTATACAACCTGCGTTTTACCAAGGTGAATGTCTGAACTAGACATTCTTATTACTGCTGCTGCCTAATGCTGAATGCTTTTGTGAGAAAAGACCATTATCTTTAATACAGACCTTATTTCTAAGTATTCATTCCTTAAGCTTACTGTCTTTAGTGTTCTAAAAGTAAGTAATATATACTGTGAAATGAAGAGCCAGGTGTGATGGTGAAGAAACAGAGCTGTCTGTTTTGAAATCTTGAACGTCCTTGTAGCTCTTCCCAATGTGGATATAGAGCTTTGCTTATTCTTTTTAAAAAAAACATTCATAGTGACTAATTTTTAACCGTATCAGGAAAGGCATTAAGAAAGTGTGCCAAGAAAAGTCAGTTGTGCTTAATGGGCTCTTTTGGTATCCACTGTACTTTCTTGTTCCTCTGTGTTAAAGACTGTCTTAAGGGTTGGGCTGAAAGAACCAAATAGGTTTGTCATGTTAACAGGCTATGTAATTTGGAGTTGCTGCTGGCTAAGATTTTGAAATCTCTTATTTTTTAAAAGGATATTTTGTTTTTAGTGAATGAGCTTATTAAAAATGTGGGGTTATTCATACACAGTGTTTGAGGGGAGGGAAATATAGCCCAGTCTAGGCCAGACCTCTGTGTCCTTGGCAAATGGTTCTGTATGTCTAGATTTATATTTGAATAAACAAATAATCTCTCTAGCACCATTTGACTTTGGAATGTGGTGGGAGTATTTTCCTGGAAGACATTGCTTGGAAACTGATCTTTTACAGTAGGGATGGATTTTACTTTGTACCGGAGATGAGCTAGTCATCTACTGTAATAACAATGTCATTTACTTAAGGCAAATGCTGAAGGTGAACGTACTGTTCAGAGGGGGAAATTATATGTTTGCTGTGGTGGTCTGCTTCTCTCTGTTTTCAATTTTACCTTTCTCCTTTAATCTTCCCAATATTGATCTCTCTTCTTTTTTTAATCTGTCACTCCCTTTTGCTTTTCACGCCTCCCTCTGCCCTCCAGTCACCTTCTACCCTCTCCCCCAAGGTCTTTCATTTTCCTTTCCCACTTTCCTCTGCACTAATCTCTGTATAGCACTTGCACCCAAGAATGACATAACCTTTGGCAGCTTGCAAAAGCAAGTGTGGCAAATAACATCCCATCCTGTAGGGGGCAGTATGTGAGATTGGACCAGCAAAGACATTGTTACAGAATGGTAATGGGTGGGGGGAATAGGTTGTTGCTTTTCCCCCTGGGCTATATCATGGATGGGCTCTAGTATGCAAACTTAGACAGAATTATCTTCAGAAATCTCTTAATTGCATTGGATAGAACTGTGTAATTCCAGGATGAGGCCTATAGAATATTAGAGCATTAGTAAGTGAACAAATGGCCGGAAGTCTTGGTCTTTGAGCTGATCATAAAATGAGCAGCTTTGGTTAAAGAGATATAAGCAGGAGATTTTGGTGTAAAGCTGAAGCAACTCTCCAAAGGCTAATTTACAGTGGAGTAACTGAGTGCAATGTGATGATATCATTTAGGTATTGTTTTTTTGCCATGATGGAATAAAATATCATTAGAATTTCTTCTGTTCCTCTTTTCTTATGGGAAGGGGAGAATGGACTGAGACTTATGTCTGATAACTGATTAATGGGGGAAATGAAGAAATGCCTGATGAGAATACTAAAAATAGGTGAATGTGGTATAGACCTGTCAGAATCTTGTTGCTTCATTAGGGCTTGGGTGAACTATAAGCCTCTCTTTCAGGGTTATTTCAGTAAAGGTTTTCCAGTCCCACAGTGACTTCTCAAATATGGCCCACAGGGTACTGAGGGCAAAACTACGCATGACTTTGGAGCTGTGTGATTGGAACTTTTGATGTTTTATTTTCTACTGTAATGTAACTGAAGTGAGGCTGCCAATTGGATTGGTCAAGCAGCACTTGGGAAGTCTATTCACCCCTTTTCCTACTGCACCATGCTTCAGTCAAAAGCACACATCCTATGCTGTTGTTTGCTCTGTGGTGGGAAATAAGGGCATTATAAAATGTAGTATTGTGAGTGATGTGGTTTTGTGCTTTGTTTTTTGGTGCAGTTTTTAGTTTGATCATGTGTTTTAATTATTGGATTATTGTTATTTTTATGTTTTGCATTTCTGTTTGTGAAAGCCGGTTTGAGCACCTCCTTTTGTGGAGGGGGAAAGTGGGATATATATAGCCTTCATTCTGCCTCCCAAGATTTTTTGAGGCATTTAAAACTGCTGTATCTAGAAAAGTGTAACTAGAAGCCTTTTGTTGAGTAGAGCCTACATGTTAGAATGTCAGGATAGGCATTCATGCTCATAAGTGGGTGGCCAAATTGTGGCATGGTTGCACCGAGTGTCAGAGTTTGTGGCATTTCTGGACAATAGCCAGAGAGCTATTGTTGTTGTTTAGTCATGTTTGACTCTTCGTGACCCCATGGATCAGAGCATGCTAGGCACTCCTGTCTTCCACTGCCTCCCGCAGTTTGGTCAAACTCATGTTAGTAGCTTCGAGAACACTGTCCAATAGAGAACTATTAGGTTTGACTATTGAAAGGAGCCAAAATCACCCCGAACCCTGGAAGTAGCCTATGTCTTGAAAGGTATGCTAGTGTTGCACTGTCTCACACTTTGTGCTTAAAGGTTGCCTGTCAGTGTTCTAATTGATCATTACACTTGGGAATGGGAAGGATTTCCCCCACTTCCAGGCTGGTGAACGTGGTGGGAGGGAAGTGATTTCCTTCCCTTGGAATACATGGATTGGATTACTTGTCTGAGCAGCATCATGTTGTGAAAATGTTCTGTACTTGCTTGAAGGCATCATCACTGTTATGTTTGCTGCTTCTCTGTGCATGTGGCACATCTTTTACAAAGTGAGGCCCAATTAAGACACAGCAGTAGGGGTGCTGTTGAAATGCATCTGTGGAATTGGGGCTCCACACAACTGTTTTAATGTCTACAATCAGCTCCCCACATGTATCAGTGGGATTGTGTGGCCATCCCTCAAGTCAGCAACAAACCTTTCTAATATCTGTATCAAAATTCTATTTGTCATATCCAACAGAATAAAAAATACATTTTTGTTTTCAGTGTGGTAGTGTAAATGACTCTGTGAAGTAATTGATCTTCAAGAAAATAATGATGTGGCATAGACAGGCATCATATTGCTATTGTGCCCTGGGGAGGAAAGAGGTTATGAAATATCTTGTGATACAGATCTGAGTTTAATCTTGTATATAATTTACTAAACCATAAATTCAGGACATCTCAGTAGGACAAGACACTTTTCCATTACAGAGTGCTGGAAGTGGCTAGCGTTGTTTTGGTAAATGTTTGTAAATTAATGTGAAAAGAAACTGTTCTATGGAAATGGTTCAAGATGCTGCTAGTCTTTGATATCGTCTGATGATCACATGACTTAAGTGCTGAAGTAGTGAGATAAGATACTGTGCTTGACACAAATGGTGAAATGGTGGTGGAATGGTAGAGGGGATGTGGAGCATTTGGATGTTCAGATCCAAATATTTCAGAATCCTGTTGCATATGGTAAGAATGGTTGGAGAGAAAGGAAGGAACCTTGTTGTTCTTGCTCTTGAAAGAATGTTATATGTTGTTTATTATATAGCATGTGATAACCCAAAACAAGCCTACACTAGTACTTATCTTCCCCATATAGAATGCCCCTCTTGCTACCCTGCTACCATAGAAAAGGCACACACACACACACACACACACACACACACACAAATATATATATATAAAGAGAGACAGGACAGAAGAAGGAGAGGAGGGAATATGAAGGCAAGTTAAGTTGTGGGAGAAGACGATAGGAGTCAAAAGGACCACTAAAGTATTTTTAATCAATAAACTCAAAGTAGTTACAGGATTGTGAAAACAAGGTCATGTAAAGCCATCTGCATCCTGCAAATGTCACGTGTAGTATGATGATAAGCATATAAGCACTAACGTTTCTGTAAACATATGCTTGGTTCTCCCCACTCCCCTTCCTTCCTTTGAACCATTTCAGTGGAGGAGGCAAGAGATTTGGGGAGCGGGACTAGTGTCCTGAGAAGGAGTCCCTCCTTCTGCTCAAACCTCCTCCTGAACAACTTCTCTTCAGAAAACTGAGCTGGGGAAGGCTAAAGACTGTGCTTGGGGAACTTGTGATCTTGAGCTGGGAGACAGCGCCACCTAAATGCCCTATTCCTCTAATAACTAGGCAGGAGAGCAGGAAGTGTCCCTGCTTAAGGGGGAAGAACAGTTCTTTTGTGGCATCAGCAGCCTGCCCTCAACTCAGATTTCTTTGCACACCTAAGGAACAGAGGAGAGAAGCCTGAGACAATGGCTGCTGATGTCACAAGGGCATTCTTTCCCCGCTACCCTCCCACCTGTAGCTAACATTGGAACAGGGACAGGCTGCCCAGAGGAAGGTGAAGTAGGGAGAGACATGAGGTAAGGATAAAGGCGAGGCAGTGGGCAGAGGTAAAAGCTCTAGCTCCCTAGTGACTGAGGAGGAAAGGCCGAAGAAAGGAGCTAGAAATCCGACACGGCTTGATCCACTCATTTAGCTTCATTGTTTCATATTTTTGCCTTACATTTATCTACTTAGCCTGCCTCTGTTTCTTTCTATATGGTCTTTTTGTTCCCATTGTTGTAAGTCTCATCAACCAATGAACAAGCATCCTCAGCATTTATAACAGTTTTTAGATGGGGGGAAAATGAAAGCTGACTATAGGGTGGGGGCCGTGAAAGTTCTAGCAAGGCAAAGCTAGCAAGGCAAAGCTACACAAAAGTGCCATGGCAGCAGGATGCTCCAGCTCTGCTAACCAGCTTCCTTTCCATCAGATATGTAAGTATTCCTTAGTTAAGCAGGGCTTAAAGGCCAGAAGCAAATATCTACTACTGCACTGCTCTTATTAATAATATTTATTGGTTGCTTTGCTCATAGAAGTAACTCAAAGGACAATTAGGTCTGTCTGCAGTACAAAGTACTTTATATGTAGCAGTAGTAATAATCACGATTATATACTTCTGGGCACCCCCTCCTGGTGCATTTCAGTTTTGTCCCATTATTTTCTGCTTTTGTCTTCAGGCTCAAACATGATTCTAGCAGGGATTGATTATTTTTTTCCTTGTGGCAAGTTAAAGCCTGTTCATATATAGTTTAGGGCAGCCTTCTCTATATACTTCTTCCCCGTCTCTGCATCCTTACAAAATTAACTTTGCTTTGCTAGTGCAGCTGTGAATGTGAGCTTGCTTTGTAGATGCAGCTTGCCTCAAGACTTTTGCTTCATAGAAGCACTGCATGTGTGCCCTGTCCCTAACAATACTCTTAACGTTTCAAGCAGAGGCTGTTGTCTAATCCCAGATAAAAGCACTTTCTACTGTTAAGGGCTGCTTTACAAATAATCACTTTTCAAAAACATATACACCAGTGCCAAGGTCTCCAACTCATATGTGTATGGTGTGAAACTTTCATTTGCCATTGTGTAAGATGTGCAACTGTCCCAGTACTCATAAGAGACAATGCACAGGTATGCCAGTCTCTTCAATGGGCTGGGAGCCTTATTGAACTTACTGGAGCTTGTTTAAATCATGTTAAATCTATTTGTTTTAAATTACAGTGGTACTTATAAATGTCAAATATTTAAAAATGATTTCTTGAGGGGAATGAAATGTCTGAAAAACAGTGCCATCTATTCTCATTCAAGATGTGTCCTGTACTGTATCTCTGAATAAATTGGGGTTTGAATATTAATTATATTTTATCATTGACTTGTGACTTTCCTTTTAAGAGCAAGTTGGCTTGTTCAACCAGAGGAACTAATAATACTGTTTTTTTCCAATGCTGAATTGATTCTTTTAAATTATTATTTATATCATTATTATTTTTTAATTTTATTGTTATTACTAATGCAACTACTTTTAGTTTTAACAATATCATCACCACCCCACCACCATTATCATTTTATTTAATTATTGTTAATTCAGAAAGTTATTCCAGATGTTGCAGAGGTTCAAGTTCTAAGAGCTTGCTGTAGCTTAGACTTAAAAATATTTTCCACCTAAAGCAAGTTATAGAAAGATAAAAATAACACCAAGAGCTACAATGTTTCAAGGTCCACAGAATGAGAAGCCCAGCTCTGTGGCTTTGTGATATACCATTGTATTCAAATTGTTCTGAATTTTTTTCAGTTTTATACACACTGCCAAGTTTAATAGACCTGTTAAACTGTTGAAACTGAATGTAGAGTAACTGCACATTCCCACATATATCCCCTTGCCTAGCAGAAACAAAGTGTATTTTTAATGGACAAGTAGCTTCTAGCCCCCTGTATGAATTACTTTAGCTTTAGCCTGGCATGCACAGCAAATTTTATAGTAGTTAACTCCAGTTGCAGCTGGAGGAATTTGTTTTCTATATTAGGACTGCCTTTAGACTTAATGAAACCCAGGTTTATATCCAAACCTCAGCCTATATCCAAGCCATGCTTAAGTACACAATAGTTTGACTATAGCATTGAAACTACACTTCAGCCTGATGTTGTGTATACTCCAAACATTTAAAGCAAATTCTCCTCTACCCCCAAATAATCCTGGTAATCCTGGAGGTATTTGTTAAGGATGTCAAGAATTGTGCTCTGTGTAGGGTAAACTACAATTCCCAGGATTCTTTGGACAGATGTGCTTTAAATGTTTGGTGTGCACTTGCAGAAGTGACTCAATACACCACATCCTGCCTTGGTAAGTACAGAAGAGGTGTTTAGCTATTTTAATAGAATACACCTAGGCAGCTTATTTTCAGTTAGAGACTGTCAGGACACGAAATACACTTTGTTACTATCTCTACTTCTTCCCCATCTCTTGCCAAACTGCACAAATTCCTTAGCACAGATTATTTTAAATCTTGCTTATAGATAAGACTTCAGGCTGCTACCAGAATGTGGGCATTAGAAGAACAATGTAGTAGAGGCCTGTCAAAACTGCAGACTTTAGGACAAAACTGCAGACTTGGGGAGAAATTTGATGCCTTGGTACTCTTCAGTTTCTGATCTCATTCTCTCTGCCTTCCAGTCCACCCTCTCATACTTGAGCCAGCTCCCTGCCCTATGCCAGCAGAATCCGCTATAGGACCCAAAGAGGGTATTTGCTTTGCAGGATCTAACTAGGTAGTTGAGAACCGTTACAGAGTTCTACTGATCCCTGTACCTATTTGCAGACTAGATCTCTGGCAAGAAGAGATCCAGAAACACTTCTTGTGCCTCAAAGCCAGAAATAGAGTTCATTGGTAGAGCACATGCTTTGGAAGCAGAAGGTATGAGGCTCAGACCCGGCATCTCTAGATTAAAAAGGACTAGGTAGAAGGTTCTGAAAAATACTTCTTCCTGAGACTTTGAAGAGCCACTGCAAGTCAAGAGTGTATAATACTGGGCTAACTGGACAAACTTACCTGGTGTTGTTCCTAAGCTGTTTTCCAGCTTTTCATTGTAGGCCACAGAGGACCTTTCGGTGTTAGAAAAAGGCTGTAAACAATGGAGATCCTAGACAATGATGCACAAATCCCAGGGAAAGTGATAAGCCTTCCTGTCTTGCTGCAGGAACTTAATTTTTCTGGATCTTAAGTTTGACTTTTGAGACAGTTTGCCAGAATTTCATTTTTTAAAAGCTGGCACGTATGAAAGATTAAAGGAGGAACAGTTGCCTGGTAGTGCAGACTCTGTTGTTATCTGGAGTTCTTAAACACACATGTGGCATTCATATCTGGCAGGATTATGTCCATATTTTCCCCTCCATTAGCATCTTATTTTTTGTTTTGTTTTGTTTTTGTTTATTTTATTTTATTTTTTCTTTTTCTGAAACAGGAAGAGAAAATCCATTCTGGAGAGACTCTTCTTCATGTAAGTGTTATTAATGCTCGTTAATGAAAATAGCGAAATATTAGCAGTGCAGCTCAAATGTTCCAGAATTCCAAATGTTCACCATCTGCTCATAGGACAGTAAAACTGCTTGCAGAAAATAAGCTACTGTCATGTAGTGATAAATACTCAGCATTATTATTATTATTATTATTATTATTATTATTATTATTATAGGGTGGGCCTCTTCTAGCAGAGCCTCTTCTTACTCCTGTGTATAGTTAAGGTGATCTGTGATCAGAACATGTGCACAGATCATCCCATTCTGGATCAGTGTTTTGTTTTGCATATATTCTTACCAACTTTGTGAAGTGGGGTTCCTATTGTTTCAAATTTACAAACTAGTGGTTGAGAGAGCAAGCGATTTGGGCCAAACTAGAAATGCTGCTGTTAGTAGTAGTAGTTATTGTTGTTGTCGTCGTAGTATTAATAGGCAACAACCTCTGACTTGAATTTGCAGTTTGACAAAATTGCTGGGTTTCATGTGAACAAGTAGGTAACTGCTATTGCCCTCATTTTAGAAATAGAAGTTGATGAAGAGTAATTAGCACTGCAATCACAGGTACACTTACTAGAGAGTAAGTCCTTTCTCTCTCTTTGAACTACATGGGACTTACTTCAGAGTAAATATGCTTAGGATTGCACTGTAAGAGATTTCTCCAAGGCCATAGAGCAAATCAGTGTACGAGCTCAGTATAAAATTTCCTGCTGCCATTCCTGTGCTGAAATACACTTTGTTTTTCTTGGATTATATAACATAATCCAAGTTAGTATTTGCAAAGTTGGCGTGTGCATATGTGCGTGTGGCCTCAGATAGTATGTAGATATTGTAAGCTTTTTCTATGATTTCTTGGCATTACTTGTTGACAGCCATGAATATAAGTATATATAGACACTTACCAGTCCCCTTCCCCTTCAAAGAACAGCAACAGGATGCAGTCAGTCTGCTGATCTATGTATCACAGGGCAGTTTGAGGTCTGGCAAACTATTTATTTACATGAAACAGTGACTCACCCTGGATGAATGAGCAAGAGTCTTAACCACTAGGTTGCGCTAGAGAGCCAGTCCCAGCAGCTATCAATGTTGGGTTTTTTTAAGTTGCATTATGCAACTCCTTTTACTTAATGTTCCCTTCCTCTGCATGAGCATCATTCTCAGACCAAATGGAGCAGCAGGTTGCGGTAAAACAGTTATATATTCTGCTCATGGACTTGGCTTACTTGCAAATTCTGGCTGGTTACTCGCAAAGACGTTGTCTAAGCCCATAAGTTTGGGTACACCCACTGAGACTTTACACTCATGCACACATACCCTTCTTAATAGTAATAACCATGCCATATCTCAAACTGCTTATGAGTTTCCCTTCAGTTTCATCATTCATCGAGAGGGCTGCTGTTTGCGAAACACAGGACTAAAAAACCCCTTGGACACATTGAACTAGCTGCACAGTTCTTTTGAAAATTTGTCTCTGTGTTCAAAAACTTAATTAAACTTGTAAATTTAATAAAGGTAGGGATTCACTTAGGTTTAAGTTTTTTGTTTTTGTTTTGATGGAGCAGAATCTGCTTTGGAGAGGAAAATTATTGCATTCCTTTGTGGTATGGAGTCTGTTTTATATGACATTCTCTGTGCACACTGTCCCTAACTCAGTGGCAAACTCCGGAATGTTAGCCCTGGGTAAAGGTCTAATAAAACAATAGTGTTTTTTTAAAAAAAGTAAGTGCTGCCTTGTTTGCATAACAATGGGTTCATGTATCTAAAAGCTATGGTAACAAATGTTCTTATGGGGCTGAAGTACTAGTTGAGCTAGAATAAAAAGCAGCTTGTGCAGCACACTCTCCATAGGTAATCATTTCTGTGCTGAGTACCTCCATTTGTAGAGGCAAATTTGATTGCAAACATCTTTTCCCTTCAAGCCATGGCCTTGTTTTGCATGATAAACTAGCAGTGCATTCAGATTTAAGGGAACATTGCAAAATATTGCGATGAGGAAAATGGAAGAATTTCCTCCTTTCTGCCTTAATTCTCAACAGATGTGGGTATAGGTTTTGAAGATTTCCCTCCTTGCCTCTGCCTCTTGGGATGTATGAGATGCCTGCCAGCCACACCATAGGCTAGTCTTTGCCAACTTAGTACCCTCCAGGGGTGAGAGGAGTTGTAATTGAACATCTGACCATTGGTCATTCTTGCCGGAGCTGAGGGGATTTGGAGTGCCAACACCATCTGGAGGACACCAGGTTGGGGAAGGCTGCCAAAGACTAACCATACATCCCAGGCCATGGTTAGCCAAATTAGAAAAATGGATGTTAGAACCCCATTTTGTGCGTTTTTCCTACTACAGTACAGCGGCACACAGTCCATTTGCACATTTCATCCTCTGCAATACAACATGCAAGGGTCCCAACAGATGCCATATAATAAGATGTTTCTCCATGGGAGCAGTGTTTAAAGTGATTCACTCACTGTCATTATTGCCACCTCTTGATCCAGCATTTTCTGTGCCTGGTGAGCCTGATAGCAGTAATATTAATGGCAACTGAATGCAGGGACTTTGGTGAGTGGTTGGGGTAAAATGGTGCTGTCCAGAGAAAATTAAAGTTTACTGGTAGGAATGGGAGAACTGGGATCTACTAGCTTCTTGGAGGAAACTCCCAGCCTAGACAGGCAAACCCATGAAATGAGGAGCAAGCATAACATAGAATCTCATTCCCCTTGGCCTCATTGGATGTCATAATTGGCCAGCTCAGTAAGGTGCATGGCCTCTCTGGATGGTTAGCATGATAGAGAGACAGAGTTTCTAAACTATTAAACCATCACCGTTCCTATTTTCAAATGAGGGTTAGCTGCATGTGGATGTGCTTTGGGTGTGCTGGACAGCAGAACTAGTGAAGGGAAAGGGTCAGACTGGATGCCTATTCCCTGAGGTATTCAGGGAAATTGTGGGTCTTGTGTTTTTAAATGGCCTACTACACACATGCCTTCCCAGTAACCCTTAAAAACAGGCTGAAGACAGTGGTTTCACATGCTCATTGCCCTCCAGCTACCTTGAAATGTTAGCAAAATAGAGCAGCACCCACACATGAGTTCTCGGCCCCTGGAGTTGGGAGGTAGGCTAAAGGCCAGTCTGGTGTGTATTTTCTGTGCCCATCGCTGGATTGGGAAAAGGAATTGGCTTTGCAGAATACTCTGTTCTGATTAGTACATTCCTTGGGCTCAATTTGCTCTCTGCAAAGGCCATTTAACCTGCAAAATGTAATGCTTCCTCATTGTGTAAAGCTGGGGGCAGAGGAGACATTAGCTCCAAACTTTCCCCTCCTTCAAGTTCTTTAAAAAGCAAGGAGGAATGCCATGTTGTGCTTCAGAGGACAAGAGAAAGGAAAAACAGGTGTCCATTCTCCAAGCCCAGTTCCTCTACAGCCCTCTGCTTGAGCAGGGCATTTCCTCCTTTTTTCCCTTGCCCTTTTCCTTCTCTGTGAATGTCTTTCACACATGTAGAAAAGGAATGGGATATAACAACAACAAAAAAGGAGATAAATACACAGACTGCAAAAAGTGCCATGGGTCTTGATTTGTACACATATGTATCTCATATGTGTACAAACCTGGGTGTGCATATAATATATAACAGTGTGCCCCTTTATTACCTACTTAGACATGTATCAGTAAAGTGAAACTGGAAGTCTTGATGCTTCCTTTTCTGCATATCCAGATAACATCTTTGTATACGTTTATTTTTGCTCATAATCTCTATAGTGTTTGTGGCTTAGTGCTTTGGCTTTTTGGACTGCTGCAGCATGAATTTTTAAATGGGAGTTAAATGCTCTCATGAGAGTTAAAACAAGCACATTGTCAAATACTAGATTTGTTAAAATGTACAGTAATTTTGGAACAGTATCCTTTTCTTAGTTAAAATACTTTTTCCTTTTTTAAACTTGACATTTAACAGAATTAAATCCTCTGCAGCAGTGTTAATTTTGAGGGAGTAGTGTATAGCCCTTAAGTATAAATACTTCTTAAGGCAGTTGTGCTCAAGTATTTCAGAGATGGTGGAATGATCTGAGACTTTTCAGACAGAAATGCATTCTCAGAGATGGTCTTTGTCAGGATTTAGGATTGTTTTTTGAAGCAGGTCATTTCTTAGTATGGAAAGTGGATTGCTCATAGTTATCGCCAGTCTCATTTGTAACTATAATGCTAAGAAGGAACCATCTTACTGTAATCATTTTGCGTCAAATACTACCATCATTCATTACTTTCTATCAGTGCCTCACCCTATGGAGGAACCAGCACTGCCCATCCGCATTGAGGAGGGGACAGAAGTTCCAACGGGTGAGTGCAGCTAAGGTGGGATGCTTGTGAAATGGGGCGGGGGAGGCATGTTTGTACATGGAGCTTGATGCCTCGTTTGTGTTTATCCATATGTCACTGAGAGTTCTAGGAATGTTATCTGCAAACATTTACAACATTTTTTGTCCCCCTCCCAAATGTGCTATGTTGGCAGTGCCAGCCCTCAGATGATCTACAGAAAAGTTGCACCATTTCCAGTCACCCACTATGCTTCTGCCACATCCCATCATTACATCCGGACTTTGCAGCTCTCATAATTTTATTGCCAGTCTAAGGGGTGTGGACATTTCTAACTATTCAGCTTGCAAAGAATGAGATACACTCCAGAGTATGTGGCCTCATTGATAGGAATGTCTAAGTTGCCCTGGATTGCTCACAATATTTTACAAATATTGCGGTAGATGACATAGTTTTCTTCCTTTAATTTTGAATAATTGCTCTTCTGTCTTTTCTGAGAAATTGTCTGTCATAATGAACATATGTAGGGGAACATAGGAAGATAATAAAACCGACAAATGCTTAAAGCACAAAATGTTACTTACCTGTTACAGAAGGCACACATATAATTCCTCTACTTGAGGGGAGAGTAATTCACCCAGAATAATTTACTGTTACAGCATTTCAGATTAGATTTATTGGGCAACATACATAATGGAAATTTGCTCGTGCAACAGGACTAACACTTTCTTTTCTCTTTTCCACCCTGCAGCCCCCCCCCCGCCCCCAAAATCTGCTCCAGAAGATTCCCCCAACACACCAGAGCAGATACTGGGGCCATTTGTAGTGGGAGGCTGCAGGGGAGAGGAAAGAGGAAGGGAAAGCTTTGTTGTGCAAGCTGACACTCACTGCACTGAATCTCACCCGTTTGTTTAAAATCTGGGTTCACCTCATTGGGGTCAGATAAGGATACTATCAAAATGAGGAATGCTTTATTCTGAATTTCGATTGAAAGCACCTTTGACTTCCTTAAAAGGCAGCACAAAATCCATGTTTATTAAAAACTGCTGTCACCCCCCAATCGCTCATGCTTTATCTTATTTCCCTGTTCTGCAAGCAAACTGGAAAAATATGCATTTAATTTTATTTTTTAAAGTCTCATTTTCTGTTGTTTTGCTTTTGTAAAGATGTTGCCATAGCAAACTTCATTCACATCTCCATAGCATTATTATTATTAGTAGTAGTATGAAATTGCAAACATTTTCCACTTGGTCATAGTTTCATTTTTCTGCCACAAGGTAAAAGAATAAAAATTCAAGATGCAAATTACATATTAAAGGTTGAGTGACCATAACCATGGATATCCATTAATTTTGTTCAGACTGGTTGCTTTGTACCCTCTTCAAATTAATATTGTGGTTCTGCATGCTTCTGAAGTGCAAAAAGTGTGTGTGAGATTAACACAAACTAAATATAAATAATGGTATCAAAAGCATTGTCTGAAATCAGTGGCAACTAATAGAAGAGATAAATAATTTCTTTTTGTCTTTCTTGCTTTCTTTCTTTCACAGTAATTTTCAGTATAGGTTTTTACCACTTCTTGGTAAGAATGTTCAGGGCAAGTAGGCTCCATGTACCATGACAGAGCCGGACAGTTCTTTTTCTTGATTCAGGAACTGATTCCACATTCACTCAAGTGAAACTCCTAACTGAAGTAAAAATTAAAATCAGTGGCTTTGTTGCTGTTGTTGTCTATAGGTGAAAGTGTAGGTTAAGTTCTCTGTTTGCAAATTCTGCCTTGCAAAGCATGATATATAGAAGTGGGCTGCATGTTTCGGTTTCTTAGAGAAATGAAATGCTTATTTTAATCCTGATCTGATTAGCCAACAGAAGGATTTGCAAAAAGCAACAGCGTAGCATTTTGTTGCATCTGATTGCCGAAGTTTTTGTTGGTAATAAATATTGTGCTGAAAATAATTTTCTGATTTAAAAATGGATCTTCTATCACACATTCTTCAGGAAAACTGTTAAGAATTACACAGAATGGCTAGTGACTTATATGACCCCAAGGTTATATGCAGAAGATTTGAAATTTGGAAATAACTGGTAGACCCATAAGTATAGTAAAATATATTCCTATTACAGAATCATTTTAACTATAAGAATAAATGTTTCCTAATCTTAAATGCTTATAGACATAAAGGGCACCCTGTGCATGTAGGCCCCATTGACTTCTAATTGGGACTTGCTCCTAGGTACATATGCATAGGATTTCAGATAAACAACACATACACAGGTCCTAGGCTCCTCTACAACCAGCTTCCTTACTAATCCAGTGTTTCCATTCAGCTATCCATCCTTCCTACTCCCTTTTCCCAGGCTTGTGGAGAGTTTATAGTATTGCTATCCCTTGGTCCCAAAGGATTTCCCTGGCTTCTTCCCATATAAAAAGGATTGAGAGATGCCAGTTGGCACACTTTCTGACTAGGGAGGGGAAGTTGTAGTGGAGTGTGTGCCTCAGGAAGTAGCGGCAGGTGCTCAGTTGGGGCAGTGGTCATATGTAACAGATGACTACTCCCTCACCACTTTGAGCATATCTGTGCCACAGTCATAAATTGTTGTTGGGCACCATGGCTTTAGCCAAGTGTTATCTTATTGATGCTGACCGTTGGTGATCCCAGAAGTGCTTTTTCTAGGATTTATTTGGATACGGTTTAAGGTCATGCCAGAACCATTTCTAGTGTGCAATGCAGACATTGGCCTGGTGCACATGAAATGCTAAGCCAAAACTTGGTTTAGTGAGACCATGCAACTGTGTGGGCTGCTGGAGAAGAGCTCACAGCCACTTTTCTCCTCCAAATTCTTCCTGCCATGCTGAGCAAAGCCAAGGTTTGAGTTAGTGTACCATCCAAACTGGGACTTGTGGTTAGGTTCCACTTACCCACAAGTTGTAATCAAGGCTTGTATTTTGTTATAGCTCTTGGTTAGTGAGGATAGGAGCTTAACCACGAGTCCTGGTTTTGATGGCATGATAAATTAAGCCTGCTTGGCATGGTGCAAAAGAACTAGGAAGGAGCAAAGCAGCTGCAAACCCTTCTCCAGGAATGAGTACTCCTTTGGTCTGGGTAAGTCAAGATTTGGTTTAACTTGTCATGTGCAACCAGCCAGTCTCTCAGCCACATTCTCACATACCCATTAAGTAGCTACTTAAGTAGTCTCTGGAGTAATTAAATTAGTCATGATGCTGTTGCCGCATAAGAAAGGAGGGGGGTTGATGAGACTGGAAATAAGAGGAGAAAGTGTCTTGAAGCAGTAGCAGGGGCTCACTTAGCATGTCAAAGGGCACCGTATGAATGCTACTTGTCTAAAATCAGGGCAGGAGTAGCCATTTTAATGTACCATCTTGCTAAAGGTGCAGTGGAAAATCCAGTGAGTGGGTGAGCTATGGAGAGTGAGAAATCAACGTTGACTCTAGGCAGTGAGTCAGTCTGTTCTGTACCCACATAAGTGCATAAACAGTAGACTTCTGTCTTCTTTGCTGCTGTTTCACTATCAGCGTGCATGTGTGTGGCTAGGAGAGTAAGGAAACAACAGATGATGAGAGGGTTTTTTTTTAGGGTTGTGTGTGTGTTTCTGCTGTTTTGCCACTCAGAAAAGAACAAGTAGTTCAGTGTGAGTTTCCTCACTAGCAGGTTTATGTAGCTTAGAGCATTTTCTCTGTAGAAACATCCTGATCCCTTTCTGTTTCACCTTTTGTTCCCAGCATTCTGGTGACTGACCATAGAACTTCATTTCCTCTTTCAAATATGATAAAATCTAGTTTCTATTCAGTTTCTTTTTTCTTTTCCCCTAAATGGAAGCCCAACTCTAAATGAAGCAGATTGTAGCAGACTTCATAAAGAAAGATGTTATCAGACACCTTCAAGATATATCCATTAGCTGTTATTGGTTCTTTTTATCATCCCAGTAGCTCTGATCTGTACTTCCATTTGTCTGTACACACAAACCATGACATTTGCCTTGGTGACTGAGTGGTAACTAAAGTCAAGTATCCTAGTTGTCATGAATGTGTGAAGCGGCTAGTCCTCAAAGCTTCGCTTCCTGACTGGTAGCAGCCATCCATAATCTCAGATGGCTTTTCGTCCTTAGTCATGCCACTTGAGATATTTAACACACACACCTAGAAATCCCAGGGGCAGAATCCATAATCATTTTTATGTGCTTTACCACTGGTGTACCTTCATCAGCATAATTGGATGCCTTCATCTGCCCCAGCTGCAACAGAATATGCTTCTCCCCTATTGGCCTCTACAGCCACAGCAGGTGCCGTATCTTTCTAATGCTTTGACTTCATCCCTGAAGACTCACTCCTTCATTATTTCCCGATGGATGCCAACCAACCACTGAGCTGTGGCCCTGTTTCCAGTTTTAGAGCAGATTACATTGTTAGTGATGCAATGAAATCTCTAATAATACACTAGATTTGCTGTGTAACTACTGTGTAACCTGGGATGGTTGCTCTTAATAGGGGCCAACATGAAGATGTTAACAGTGCCTGCCCACATTGTTTCGGCACCTCTTCCCATTGTGCCACACAAAATACATTTCCGTCTGTGATTGTCAGGGCAATGGAATGATTCTGACGTTGCATGCTGTGACATCATTGTCAGGCAAAGTCTGCTCTGGTTGTGGATGGGAAAGTGGCCTGAAGAACAAATCACTGATGCAGATAGTTGATGGCGGCACATAACGAGCTGAAATGAAATAGAAACAGAAGGCATTCATATTTACTCCAGACAATATTAAATGTGTGTGGATAGCATTTGTGAAAGCCTGCCTTCTGTGTATCCCAGAATTTTAAATAAGAGGCACTTGTCATTTGAATTGCACCTAATACTGTAAGTTTTTCAGGTGCAGTTAGTCGCCTCTGAAATTTTGTCCAGCACCAAACAGTAACATTTTGCACTCTTGCATCTGGAGGGATGATGTAATGATCAAAGCAGCAGTTTATCAAGAGAAAGCAGCAGGAAGCTTGTGCTCCTTTCTGGATTATTGTCAATCATTAGCCTTTTAGCTAGCTCACCCCCAGGGGTGTTAATTGAGATCAGAAGTTGGTTTGTTATGAACAAAAACAACCTTTAACCAGGCCACTTCTCCTTACTGAATTAACAATACTTGCAGCAGGATATAACAGCTTTCAGTCCTTCATCTGTATTCTGTTGATGCCTGCCACCATTTCTTTCCTGCTCTGTTACTTTATGGAAGCAGTCCTGATGCCTAAAGAGTGTGGTGTTGTTTTGACTCTGGAGAGCAATGAAAGGGAAGCCTAGATGTCCTGTTTCTGGGACAGTGTCTGATAGGGAGTGTATTCCAAGCACGCCTACTTCAAAGATCCATTCCTTTCATGGTATGGAAAACATGTCTTCAAACAGATTTATGTGGTGAATTTTGTCTCCACTTAATATACCCACAGTTTCTCAGGAACAATTCTTGGGATCTCATGATGGTTTAAAAATGTGTACTGCACCTGTGAAGAGCCCAGTTTTTATGTGACATTGGGTTTGTTTGGGTGATCATGACTTGGCCAAGATATGAACAAGCTTTTTGCCTGCTTAGGTAGCCCCATAACACCTCCTTTTATGCAAGCTGCAGGTCTCCAATTAGCCCATAGTTTCCCATATTAACTGGGAAACTATGGTTATCAGCCTTGGAACAAGCCAGGATCTTAAACCATGGTTATTAAACTGAGACACAATGTGTCTTTAGGGAATCCCAGGTAATACTACATGCAGACAATAATGACAAGATGAATTGACCCATAGCATGGTAGGGTCAATCTGGAGGTGACAGATGGGCAGCTTTGATACTAAGGAGCCTCAGTTTAACACTGCAAGCTTTGCACTTTTTGGCTAAATTGCAGCCTAAACATGTTTGGCAAGATAGGATGACTCTGTGCTATCTGCTACAGCATGGGTAGGCAAACTAAGGCCCAGGGGCTGGATCCGGCCTAATTGCCTTCTAAATCTGGCCCGCAGACAGTCCGGGAATCAGCGAGTTTTTACATGAGTAGAATGTGTCCTTTTATTTAAGATGCATTTCTGGGTTATGTGTGGGGCATAGGAATTCAGTCTCCCCCCCCCCAATATAGTCCAGACCCCCACAAGGTCTGAGGGACAGTGGACCGGCCCCCTACTGAAAAAGTTTGCTGACCCCTGTGCTACAGGAAAGTGCTACTTTAGGCAAGATAGGATGACTCTGTGGTATCTGCTACAGGAAAGTGCTACTTGCTCGTTTTTGCCTCTTACTCATTTATGAGCACTGTTCTGTTCCAGCATTATTAGCCAGTCAGATTTTGGTGTCTGATCTTACAGTATAAGCCTTCATGGAACATCAAGCTGAAATGATGAGAACCTAGCTAAATAAAAAGAGTTGTATCTTGTGCTTGTACTGGCTTAACTAAACCATCACACCTCTGTGAGATGATCACACTGATGTCATTACTTCTCCTGCTTATATGTACAAAAGCATAGTGTGTTAATTATACAGATAAAAAGGGCAAGGGGTCTTACCCATGCCTAGATAATTTCAAATACTGGTGCAGTGTGCATTGCCATTTTGCTCATTAAGATGTAAGTTCTTTACATTTCCTCACAATTGAAGATTTTTAATCCTTTCCACTGCTTCTACACATACAAAGACATGAGACATTGTGATATAAGCAACTTTCACTCTAGGAGTTTGCAGTTCATAGTACGCTTTGCTTGTACTTTGAAACATCCTCAGTTCATTGCAGAGCAGCACATAATAAAAAATAAAACAGATAAGCAGAAGGCAGTATAAATGGCATGTGGCAATCTGCTTGGAAGGTGCCTTAAGATAAACGAGATAAGTAAAACTGAAGCATGTTCTTTCAAAATAGCAAAGCTCAGACGTTTTTGCTGTTCATTATACAGTGGAAAGGAGTGAGTCCTCTGGTAATGTGTGTGCTTAGTAGTTAATGTTTTGTTTAAAATCTCTGGCTCCCAAAATTACTAGGAGGCAAAAGAAATTGCTGGCAGACCTAGAGACCACCCATCCTGGTTCTAGTGTGTGTTTTGATCACTGAGGTTTTGGATTACCAAATGATGTGAATGTGCCTTGGGGTCATGCGTGCCTCTCTCCCTGGTGCAGCTGCAAGGAAGCTTGAGCTTCCATTTTCAACTATCCTCAGTTCCATTTTTTAGTTGGCCACATTTCAGCGTTATGCCTGAAAGTAGATAAGCCGGCTAGGCTTAGCTATGCTTTAACGAGACAAACCAACCAAACCATGGTTTATGAAGCTGTGTTGTTTCACTCAACCAAATACCAATTCCAGTCTTGGTAGGAGTGGATGCCATTGCTTATGAAGCTGTGTTGTTTCACTCAAGCAAATACCAAATCCAGTCTTGGTAGGAGTGGATGCCATTGCTTATGTAGCCAAAATGGTTCAATCCACTTACAAAAGGAAATAATCAGCAGGCTTGGGGGAACCTCATGGTTTGCAGAAATACAGTGGTACCTCAGGTTACATACGCTTCGGGTTACATACGCTTCAGGTTACAGACTCCGCTAACCGAGAAATAGTACCTCGGGTTAAGAACTTTGCTTCAGGATGAGAACAGGAATCGTGTGACGGTGGCGTGGCAGCAGTGGGAGGCCCTATTAGCTAAAGTGGTGTCTCGGGTTAAGAACAGTTTCAGGTTAAGAACGGACCTCCGGAACGAATTAAGTACGTAACCAGAGGTACCACTGTACACAGATTTGATTCTTTAGGGGGAAATAATCTAAGGAGTGGGGAGCCCCACACAGGGTGGGAACCCCAGTCTGATGAGGATTGAGCATGCTCATTGGCTGTGGAAAGCTGACTGACGGAAGGATAAATTGAAAATGGGGGTGAGAATCCTGAAGAAGGAGCACTCCATGCTTCATTTTTTGAAGGTCCCACTTATAGTTGAGATTAAGTTTTGGGTTTGGCTGTGATGAATGCTAAACTGCAGTTAATTGAAAACAGGAGTGAAAGTTTCTGATCTCATGGCTGTGCCAGAGGCTGGAGGTGGAAAGGTGGGAAGAAGAGCATGAGCCTGTGGGTGCAGTGCAAACCAGAACTGACAGAGGTAATGTCAGCAGATTTTCCCAGAGCATTTAATGCTCATGACTGATAGTTTAGTGGGACACTGCTAGTTATTGAATGGTTTGCTTAGAGCCTGGAAGCAGAGATGACGTCTTATTACTAAGAATAAGTATGTGTTTGGGGAGCCAAAGAGAAACAAAGCCATATCTTACTGATTATGTAATAATCCCCCTTTGTAATGTCATTGAAAGTTCTGGACAATTGCTCTGAATTTGATGAACAGACTTGGATACTCACCAGTAAAACAACAACAGGATTTGGCCTGGATATTCCCCCCTCCCTCCACCCAGTTTTTGTTTTGGAAGGAACTTGCCTTTGGCTGCACTCAGACTTGCTTCTATAAATGGTGGCTTTGGCTCTCTTCATTGTTCAGCCATCTTAAGTGTTTTTGGCCAAGCCCTTGTTTTCTGAAAGGAAAGCAGACATGTGTCTCCTAGAAGCTGGCATGTTCTTTAGAAGTAGAATTGCCCATTTTATTCTCCATGAATTTGAGTTATATTTAAACATAGAGTTTCTGTCTTTGAATTACTTTGTTTCCTATTAGCTGATATTGAAATAATAGCTCTGGTTTCCAGCATGCAAAATGCCTTCCAGCTTCATATCAGCTTGTTGATTATTATCTCTTAAAAGGCATTGTAGTTTAATGCAGTGGAATAAAATCACAGGAAATTAAAAACAAATCCTATTAATGTTCAGGACAATGCCTTTCATTAAACACACACAGTTTTCTTGGAATTTTCCTCAACTGTGCAGTGCCTTGAACCACCTCCTTTTCATCTTCTCTTGGCATTTCCTGTAATTGGCAATAGTCAGGAGACCATGGGTGGGCCATAGGGTTAAGTCTGAGATATGAGCACAATAAAGGGTAGCATTTTAAGAAGTTTGTTTATGTCATAAGATAGAATTGTGGTGCTGCTCAGTGTGATTGTTATGGGGGTGATCTGCAAAACAGTTTATGAAAAAAACGGGCCCTCAGATCTTGTCAGTTCAAAGCAGGAATCCGTTTGAAGACTCCTTAGACACTTTAGTTTAGTTACACCAAGAAGTCACACAACTAGCATGAGTTAATTGCAAGCATTGCTCTATTTGTGTTGTGATGCCCGAAAGCACTTGATGCTTGTTGAAGTGAACTTATTCTGGCCAATCTCACCATATTTTTTCAGTCCAAACAAATGTTCCCTGTTAATTCAAGAAGTAAGAACATCCAGTCAACCTGAAAAAGCCCACTTTTAAAATCAAGGACCTGCTAATTTAACCCAGATTCTTACATTGATCCCCCCCCCCGCAAATAGATTTTATTAAAGCTTAGGTTCTGGCATTAATTTTTGATGTGACAAAGTCATTGCAAGGTTTTTAAATTTCTTACCTAGGCAGGGCCTCCACAAACTTAAGTGTGGTCCTCCCAACTAAACCTTCCTCTCCCTTAAAGTCCACTGTATGTTCCAAAAGACTGAAATAGGGGAGGGTTGCCATATTTCAAAAAGTAAAAACCAGCACACCCCAAAATTGTTGACTTTAAAAAAACAAACTCCCCATTTTTTCCCCAATTTTTTTTTTTTACAGAAACACAAAAAACCACGCAATTTTGTAATTGCCTTTGAAATCCTGGTAATGTCCAGGAAAATCCAGACGTATTGCAGCCCTAGAAAAGGGTGGCGGATGATAGATCTTGAATACATTTTGGGCTTTGGAGTAGGCAGAGGTATGCAAGATGTTCAGCAGGCAAGATTAAGGTGGACATTCACATACCGGCCCAAAAGAGAAAATTCCTCACTATAAAAGAGGGCACTGATTCACCAATGCTAATTTATATGGGTAGATGGAAATTTCAGAATAGTGACAGAGCTCAACCTAAGGAGGAAGGGGATGTCTCATGCCACACACTAAACTCTAATTCAGATGAAAGCTATTGTAGGACATATGTTTCTTCTACTTGTTGTCTCAGTTATACAAAGCCATGACCTATTAATTTCTATAATATCTCTACTTTAAAGTTGTTCAAAAATTCAAATGTATTGAATAAAGTGAAACTAATCTTTGAAGAGGACCATTGCAAATGAGAGGTTCCAATTTGCTGTTCTCCATATCTACTAGTGTAGATATAATTATTACATACTTAATTACTGGTTAAGATTCAGTGTCTAATATGTCAGCCTGCCGGCTCTTATTCTGTAACATCATAGTTCCCGTACTAAACCAACCCTTTGAAACAAATTGGCTAGACGTGTTAATTGACAATCTGTTACCTGGCATTCAGTGTTGCATATGGTCTGTTTAGGCACACTTGAAAAGATTAGATTAAAATGGCTCCAATAAACGTTTTCCAGATAATAGCATCATGAAAAGCAAATATATTTTCCCTCCAAACCTTATTCAAAATTTTTTAATGAGAGTGTCTTATCGTTGGTTGTAAGCAAGACACTGAGGCAGTAAGGCAAGTTCCATTGTTTCCCTCCAGATATGGTTTAGCATGGTTTATGAAAAGGTTTTCATCTGCATGGTTACATTGATGCATATCAGTCTCAGAATCATGTTCCAGTTGCAGATTTCCTGCCAAACTAAGGTCAACCCTAGTTTCAGGTCATTGCCATACAAGCTAAATCTGTTTACAGATCAGAAAGCAGCAAATTAATTCCAGGTTTCACTGCGTTAATATGAACTAAGTTTTTGTGGTGACACTTGCGTAAACAAGTAAAAACATTGTTGCAGCCTTAAATAAATGAACTGCTTTGCATAAGCCCAATAAAAACCTAGATGTTTTCACTAATAAAGCACCATGTAAATACAAACAGATCTGCAGTGCAGTCCTATGCACATTTACTCATAATAGGAAATAAGTCCTATTGTGTCCAGCATGATCTATTTAGATGGTTTAAGCACGAGGTATTAATGTCTTCTATCATGAATGTTAGGTTTAAGTGTTTACTAGCTATATCTCTTTCTATCAGTGTTATATTTTAAACTTTCTAGATTTAAATCATTGCCCTCATCCAGCAGTCATCTTCTGCATGTTGGTAGGATTATTTGCATGTGTTGATTCCAATGTAGGATCATCATGCAAGCTTAAAAAATGATGGAAAGTCCATCATGTGCCTTTCCATTCACACAACCCGGTACAGAATAATTCTCTGATTGGAGGAAAAATAAGCCATGTGACACAGATACGAAGACTGGATTGGACTGACTTCCCTTCTAATATATAAGAGCACAAGTATGCAGAAATGAGGACAACCTAGGCAGCCTATGCGTGCCTGGTCTCTGCAATGTATGGAAGTTTACTTTAGCGCTCCAGTGTAAATGGCATACCTCCCACAGCTTCCACATTTGAATTTGATCAAATGTGGCCTGTTTTGAACATGCACTTTGGATGAAATCTTGTGTGTGTTTATCTTCCATTTTAAAAACTCTAACATATATAACACAAGTGTGTGTGTGTGTGCGCATGTGCACGTGGATATATATATATATATATATATATATATATATGGCATACTTTTTGCAATTTAACAGCTGACAGCAATATTTATAAGCCAGTGTGACCTTCTAGGGTTCACTTTGCCCTGGAGTTTTCATAAAGCAAGCCTTGTCATTGGCTATTTCATTAACTAAAAAGCCATTGCTATGGCAAAGAACATGATTCTATTGCGTATCAGGAGTGAGTCAGTCCTATTTATTTTGAAATCCAATTGAGATGCTGAGATGGCAGTGAAATGAGGCGGGGGTGTATGCTGAAACTGAACTGAACAGAAAGGTTTATTTATGCAGGGGTTTTGTTGTTTAATCAGTACCAAGATATAAAAATAGAAGAAGAAAGAAACTGCTGCTTCAGATCCTTCCGCTCATTAGGATAAATCACTATGTTTAAAGTGGGGGGCGGGGGATAACTTTTAATAGAAGCTCCATGATAACTCTCTTTGTAAAGCCTTAATATTTCAGCCGATGATGATTCTGGAGAGAAATTACAGGCTTGGAATGGACACTGGGTCAGTGCAAAGAAAAAGTAACGTGGTGACGTAATAGAGGGCAGATTTTCTACAGTGGTCCTCTCCCATTTACTAAGCTGAAGTAAACATAAAGTCAGAGTACGATCTGCTAGTTGCCTAAACAGGAGTTAAGCCTGTTGATAATCTCTTCACAACTGTAGGTAAAGAGTACTTCAAAATCTGGGGTTGCACACCAGGAATGGCAAGGACGTTCAAGAGAATGCCCAGTGGCTGGGTGTGTGCTTGGCATCTCCAACGCAGAATACACTGCTCTTTTCTTCCTTGCTTCTTCCCTCTCTCCCTCCTTAACACCTTCACTATTTCGCCATCATCCCCAGGGCACACACTTCTGCCCTCTCCCTAGAAACTCTACTTGTCCTCTTAATTTTCTTATGCACACATTACCTATTCTGCACTCTTATACCTTAATCCACAGCCACTTTCCAAAGGAGCTTTAGGAAGAAGCCTGACAAGTTCTTGAGCCCCAGTCTGAAAGGTGGCTCTGAGAGGGAAAGGGAACAAAAGCATAGCGGTGGCAGTTTGCCTGTTTTTACAGGCCTGGCTCAGATGGACTTTCACATCTTTTCTGTGCAAAAAAAGGATCCATTTTACTTCCTGCTGGCCTGAAAAGGTGTTGCAATACATGGCAATGCTGCTTTTGTTTTTAATACTCTGAGTAACAAAGATGCTTCCGCCTCTTCTCTAACACAAAGTATCTTACTAACACAGTCATTAGGATCCAAGGATTGTTTTTCCAGACTGCTCAGGAACCTGGAATGCTAAACGTCTATTGTGAAAAGACCCTTAATAGGTGTCAATACGAAAGAGGCACAGGTGTATTTTAAACTCATTTGTGGGGTCAAGACAGGAATAACTGTCAGCTGCATCTTTCCTTTGCATATACTGGCTTGAAAAAGTGGATGAATTTGAAGGAAACTTTTTGTTTGCCAAGATGATTTGTAAGCACAGGTACCTATTTGTCTTCCAAGTAACGTGGATTATAAAACCTATATTGTAATTTCCTTCCTTTTAGAAAGCAAAAACATGGCAACAAAGGAGAAACTGCAGTGTCTGAAAGATTTCCACAAGGACATTCTCAAACCTTCCCCTGGCAAGAGCCCTGGGACACGCCCTGAGGATGAGGCAGAGGGGAAGCCACCACAGCGTGAAAAGTGGGCCAGCAAGATTGACTTTCTGTTGTCTGTGGCTGGAGGATTTATTGGATTAGGCAATGTCTGGCGATTTCCGTATCTCTGCTACAAAAATGGCGGAGGTGAGTATTGTTGTCGCTTCCATAATGGTTTGGGATGTGGATAGCAGCTCCCTTTCATGTGAATGGGTGTGTGGGGAAGCAGGGCTGCTCTGAAGATGAATGAGATCAAGATTTAAAAACAACCGGAAGTGCTATTGGTCTAATAGCTACTTTTCACCCCTTTTTAAAAAAAAAGGGGGGGGGGATTTGATTCATATTAGCGAAAGCCAGTCACATATTTCCGGTATGCATTTCACTGCATTTAATTTGCTTTTAAAAAACTCTTACAGCTGTTACATGCAGTACACTTTGTAAACAGCAGGTCATTAAATTTTGAGACATTGTAAAACAAGAAAACAATTGCCTTGAGATTTTACCTAATCTTCCAGTATGCAATGAAAGGAAACTATTCTGTTGCTCATTTTCTTTCACATTGTTCCCCATTTCTTAATCTGAAAATAGCAGGGCATTTGTGTAACATTTAAAGTCTGATTATTAATCTTTGCTCTCACGTGGCAATTTCAGAACATGCTAACAAGGGCATGGGCCAGATTTCATAGTGATACTTAAATACCACCATCAGCTGCTACTCCATTAAGAAAAAAAAACAACACGTTGAGTCATAGAATCTTCCTAATCTTCCTTCTGTGTTTTCTCTACAGGTGCATTTCTCATACCTTATTTCATTTTTCTGTTTGGGGGAGGTCTTCCTGTGTTTTTCCTGGAGGTGGCACTAGGACAGTATACCTCTGAAGGAGGAATTACATGCTGGGAAAAGATCTGCCCTATCTTCACCGGTTAGTTATCTGCCTAATTCTTTATAAATATATATATGTACATGCACACATCTAAGTTAGTTCCCAAAATTCTTTGACATTCTACCTTCACCTTGCAGCTATGCAAAGGAAAGGGTGAGACTATGCAGAGGCATGGCTCCCTGTGACTGGGGTCAGCAGGGCAGGAAACAGGTTTTATCCTTAACTTTGCTGGTGACTCTGATTTCATTTAATTCCTATCCTTTCCTTTTAGTTTTTCCCCATCCAGCTGAATGGTTGTCACACACCTCTCTGGGGAAAAGTTAAACAGTACTGGTCTTGGAGACATTTTTGCACTGAGGGCAAAACCTGCTTGCCATACCTGGCAGGAATTCCACAGCAGGATGCAAGGTGCCAGGTGTCCAGGACAGTGAGGACTTGAAGCTGCCTCTGTGGGCAGTTCCCTCTGACATCTCCTCCACATCCACAGTATTGCCTTCTGAGGAGGAGATAGACCCTGAAAAAGGGGGTAGTGGAGTGCTAAAAATTTAGTCACAGAAGTACAAAAAGCTTTTTCTCCCACCTCCCCTCCAGCTCTGAGCTATTGGAGGTGGTCTTGTTTCCTGCCCTCCCTTCCACCTCCAAGTTTAGAACTGGAATGCGGAGCAAATTTCCCCCTGACCTTGTATTGTGTTTGAAACATAACTTTAGCTTGGCAGGGGTGGATCCTGGTGAGAACAAAATTTTGGTTGGCCTCTGCTAATGCAACTTTTCTATTTAAAAAATATAAGAGCAGTATTGAAATTGATGTGTTCCTGATAGAAGGTTTAGGATTTACTATTATTTCAAATAGTAGACTTCAGAATACATGAAACTCTCTGGAACAACTTCTCTGAGATTTCTGATCTTTAATGACTATGAAATGCTTTACTATGGGTATTTGCATCAGGAGAATGTGGAATGGCTCCCATCGTCCAACAAAGCTCAATATTTAATAAGGAGCTGGTGTGTTCACAGGCCATTAAGTTGTTCCAGGGCAGTTTGGTGCTTTGTAAGGTGATTGCCAGTTTATACCAGTTCTGTGTCTCCCAAAGTACTTACTTAGAAGGAAGTTCCATTGAGATCAATAGGACTTCTTGCCAAGTGTACGGGGCTTGGATTGGAATTTATAGCTAAAGGTTTGTGCCAATTTGCACTTCATTAGCTGTGTGCATGCCATTTGGAGCAGCAAAGGACATGACCTTATCTGCTAGTGATCCTGTGCTTGCAAAGCAAACAGGGCAGTATTTTTTTGTTGTCAAGCATTGATATGCAAGTTAAACATTTATTTTATAAATAGCAGGCATGATACCTTTGGGGGAAAAAAAAGATAGATGTGTACATATATTACAAAATTCAGTTTGCTGACCTTGTTTTATTTTGCACAAACATGTTGTCTTTCCTTCCCAGAATATTGTTATTACTGTTGCTATAACCAATGTTTTATGACTGTGACCCTATACATTCTTACGTAAGAGTAAGCCTCACTGAATTCAATGGCATTTATTTCTGAGTAGATATGTATAAGATTGCACTGTAAAGTTGGAGTCCTATTCACACTTTTCCTGGGAACAAGCCCTGCTGTACACAGGCAGAACACAGTGGGACTTAATTCTGAGTATACCTTCCTCTAGTTGTGCTATACATTGCAGTCAGAGGTATAAGTAAAATAACACCGTTTATAACTGCATTGCAGAGAAAGTGCATTTCACTGAATTCTGTTCCATACGTAATGATTGTCACCCTAAGTTAGGCCGACACTTCCATTGTCCACTGTCTGCATTTGACATTGACTCAGGGAGACTCATAAGCAGATCTGGATTGAGAGAACCATCTCCTGTGATTTAGCTTTGGCTTCTGATACTCAGAAATATGTTTAAAACTTTCATAGTGGCTTCATAATACAAGCCAGGATTGAAAGAGCTACTTCAAACTATTTCCTTAGGTGTGCTGTTCCCCAGTGGGAATTTTTTCTTTGAAGAGTAGAACATCTCCCCTCCAATACTTCATCACAAAGTGCTTTTGAAATTCTCCTTTATTTCAAAAGCATATTGGTATGTAGCATGGAGAAACACAAGGCAATTTTTACCTTGTGCACACGGAATAATTATTCTTTTCCAACAAATACCTGCTTTAAATTGGGACTCGTTCCTAGTCTGCATTGGTTTTAGATGTTTTCTTGTTTGTATGCTTGCCGCCCTTGGCTCCTTCGGGATGCGGGGAGGGAAACTACTACTACTATTGCTAGTAGGTATAGTCCCCCAGGACACAAGCCACAGAGCCATCGGTACTGCATCATGTCCTTAGGTTTCCATTTTTATTTAGATAGCCCTTTGGCCCATAACTTGTAATTTTGTTGAGACAAAATGAGGTTTTAGCTAGTTGTTTTTATTGTTGCCTTATCTGCTTTTCTTTTCTTTGTATTTTATTGCTCTTTTATTGTATTGTTTTTAATTACTGTTAGCTGCTTTGAGTACCATTTGGGGGAAACGTAGACTACAAACCTAACAAGAAATGAATTGTACCTCATTTACATGGCCATTTCCTTCTGCTCAAGTGTTATAGCTTCAGTGGTTTTGTTGATATTAAGCAGGGTGTTCCTAAATATTAACAGTGCAATCATTTGTATGTCTACTGAGAAGAAAGGCAAATTGAATTCAGTGAGACTTATTTCCAGGTAAGCGTGCACAACAGGGGTGGGCAACTTGTGGCCCTCCAGATCTTGCTGGACTACATCAGCCCTAAGCATTGGCCAGTTTATGATGGGACTGATGAGAGATGATGTTCAAAAGCATTCAGAGAGCCACAGGTTACCCTTCCATGGTCTATATGTTTGCAGTCCAAATGTGATAGCCATTGCTTGCATACCTTTACAACCTCACAACTGTCTTTTAGGAAGAACTACTACTCCTTACTGAATTCTCTGGAAACATGGGTGCAACTGGTGAAAGAGGGGGAATCCCTTGATACCTTATTTGAGTCTTGAAATTATGCATCTCCGCTTAATTCAGCAGATATATGATGTTGAACTGTTGCCTTTGTAACCCTAGACATAGAGATTCCTAAACTAGTGAATATTACATGTTCACCTGTAATACCAACAAGCCTTACTTATGTGTGTAATTTCATATGTTCTTTTCTTCTGCTTTCTTTCTTTCTTTTTTTTAAAAAATCAGGAATAGGTTATGCTTCCATAGTGATCGTGTCGCTTTTGAATGTGTATTACATCATCATCCTGGCTTGGGGACTGTACTATCTATTCCACTCTTTTACAAGTAAGCTGCCTTGGGCTTTCTGCGACCAAGAGTGGAACACAAAAAACTGCATAGAAGACACTCTCAGGAAGAACAAAACCCTCTGGTTGTCACTGAATACCACTAACTTCACTTCTCCTGTGACAGAGTTTTGGGAGTAAGCAATTTTAATTCTTGCTCTTTGGAGAACTTTGTAAGAGACATAGAACACAGAGTAAAATGGTGACTTCTAAAATTGTAAGGGGAAGTATGGGGTATTACCTACTTCTGTAGGAGTTTTGGATTATTATTACGAATTTTTTATTATTATTAATTTTAATTATTGTCGTCTTATGATATTTGGGTCATGTTTTAACATCACTGTTTACTGTTCTGGATTCTGCAAGGAGGAAGGGCAGAGTATAAGAATAATAAAAGAATAAGTTACCGTATTTTTCGCTCTATAACACGCACCTGACCATAACACGCACGTAGTTTTTAGAGGAGGAAAACAAGAAAAAAATATTCTAAACGAAACAGTGGATGTATGATTTTTGTGGTTCATGCTGTGGCCACAGACATGTGATCTGACGGTGAGTTTGGGGTAGCCCAATGCAAAAATCCTGAGGATCCATGTGGATCCGTGCTTTGTAACCATGTTTTAAGTGGGGAGGGAAGGAAAAGAACTCAAGGGACAAGGAGCACGCGTGGGGTGTGTGGAGAAGGATGCTGCTAATAATGCAGGAGAGGCTCCTCTCTGGCTTTGCTCCTTTAGAACAAGCAGGCTCTGCGTCTCTCCCTCCTCCCCGGCAAGGAAACCATGATAGTAACCACTCTGAGACAAATCAAGAAAAATTGCGACCAACACTCTCCCCCAACAAGCGCAGTGAGGTCAAAGCACACACACACACGCAGAGAGAGAACTGGCCCTAAAGTCACAGGGGTGCTGGGGGAGTGAACGGGAAGCAAGAAAAGGAGAAGGAGCCCTCACACACAGAGAGACACACAGAGTGTCATTCTAAAGTCGCAGGGGCGCAGGGAGAGTGAATGGAAGCAAGTGAAGGAGAAGGAGCCCTCACACAGACACAGACACACAGAGTGTCAATTCTAAAGTCGCAGGGGCGCAGGGAGAGCGCAGGGGCGCAGGGAGAGTGAACGGGAAGCAAGAGAAGGAGAAGGAGCCCTCACACAGACACAGACACACAGAGTGTCAATTCTAAAGTCGCAGGGGCGCAGGGAGAGTGAACGGGAAGCAAGAGAAGGAGAAGGAGCCCTCTCACACACACACAGACACACAGAGTGTCAATCCTAAAGTCGGAGGGAGAGCGCAGGGGCGCAGGGAGAGTGAACGGGAAGCAGGAGGAGGAGAACGATAGCTCAAGCACACACACACACACAGCCCCTACAGTGGCTAATCCAAAATCGGACAGCAAAAAACTGCAGGCAGGGACAGAGAGCATGGGGTTGTTTTAAAGCAGCCAACCCCGCTCTGCTTCTCTCCCTCCTCCCGGCTAGGCTGGCTGAAAAGCTTTGCTGCTACTTAGCAGCTCAGTGGGGAGGAGAGAGGAACATAGAGGACGGGGTTGTTTTAAAGCAGCCAACCCCGCTCTGCTTCTCTCCCTCCTCCCCGGCTCCGCTAGCTGACAGGAGCCGCTTACTGTTTCAAAGCGAGCCACGGACTGCTCACAACTGCAGCAGATTCCCCCGCCATCTGTAGGCATTCGCTCCATAACACGCACAGACATTTCCCCCTACTTTCTAGGAGGAAAAATCTGCGTGTTATGGAGCGAAAAATACGGTAGGTTATAGAGTCGCAGAGACAATGCACACACCTGATATTCCTGTTTTGATTATGATTATGTGATTTAGCCCTATTCAAATAAAGTTTCAAGTTGACTCTGTGAATGATGGCCTTGATTCACCATGCATTTTATACAGATATTTAACTTAATCATTGCACAAGTAATGTCATCTATGTGGGAGGTATTTGTTAACTTATTACACAGAAAGGCCTTAACAAAGAACTTTGCATTTTACATTAATTTTTAAAAATAACTTTTTATTGGGTTGGGTTTTTTTTTTTTTTGCATCTTACATTAATGATAAACGTTCAGTAATCTTATAACTACCATATGTTATATGTATTAACAGATTGAGGTCAACTGCATTGCCCTGAGCTAGCTAATAAGTTACATAACTCAGAATAATGTATGTTGCCTTGTAAATATGTAAACCTCTTTATCATGTGTTAATTCACTTAAGTTTGGTACATTCAGAAGACAACAGTCCTACTGTGAATTAAATAATCCTGAGGAGCTGTTACAATGCCTGAATTATGAAGCCTGGTGCTCTTTATTAGGTGGAAAGTTTCCTGAAATCTTTATCAGTTGTACTTGCCGAACACTAAACTTCTCAGGCATGGTTGGCTTTATTGAAATGTTCACCTTTGTATGCTAAGTGACATCTTCCTCTTAGCAGTGCTGCTGATTGTGCGTTGGAGGCCATCATTATATCTTATTTGAGCTAATGGTCTGTGTAAATCTTATGCTTGTTTGAGCAGCAGTCATAGGGGATAAGCAAATCTGGCTTTATTTCCAGAGTCTTACCTCTTGGGATTACATCACATGCTTTGATTTCTTAGTTGTGAAGATTTTATTTCATAGTATATGGTTGCAAACATAATGAAACAGTAAGAAGCAGGGGGCAATTACCTGTAAACAAGAACTTTGATTGTTCCCTACTACCAACCAAAAGCTTATAAGTACTTAGGACTCAGCAGGCTTGGTTCATGTGAAATCTCAGGAAGCTGATCACATGCTTCAGACATGCAAATCTAATAAGAGCTGAATAAAATGAAGCAAAATCCGCTTTTGGCTCATGTACACTTGATGCTAGCCATAAATCTAGCAAAATGTTTTTGCTCTTTTCCTTCTTATGGGTAGATCCTTGGGAACAACTAGTTCATTATCCCCCATTTCTATTTTAAACAGTTCTTCATCTTAGCTGAAATGGGACACGCTTCAGAAGTTACACAACTCCCCTAGTTCTGTGTTTTGTTTACTTATTAAAATGGATGTCTGTGTGATTATAGTGCTGTGATAGAAGCAGGCTGCTATCCTGTTCCCTTACCCCCCCCCTTAACTAAATTTATCTAAAATAATGATGATTGATTTGTTTACAATTTAAGGCAATATATAACAAAGTTGGAGAGCTTTGTGTATTTATACCTTCCCTGCACAACAGAAATTACTAGTTATGAATAGAAATACTAAGAAGTAGTAAAGGTGGGTTTGTGGGTTGATTTTTTTATTTTAAAAAATCAATTCTTTTCATTAGTTTTAGAGTAGCCCCATCAGATTCAAAGAGCATGCGCACGTGTACATGGCACCAAACCGGGAAGTGACCAGAAAATGTCACTAAATGGGCGGAATGGAATACTTTACGTGGGCCCCGCCGACATGCTCAGGAGTCCAGCATGTAACCCCTGTGCAAAGCAAGGATTGCCTGTAGACAAATGGATTCAGTTCCAAGTATTCCAGAGTGAACAGAATAGTTTTAACAAGCTGAGGGATAATTATCACTCGCAGCTCTTTGGAAGACTACAAATAGAACAATGGGCCTTTCCCATGTGTCCAGTTAATCTGTTTAGGCAACATGGGAAGTATCATTCTGCTTTTAAAGACTGGTTCTTGTGAAGCAGCTGTTCAGTTTGTTTTATCATACCTTTTGTCTTGTTTCTTTCCTTTTTTTTAATCCTTTAAGGCACAACGTATTGAGCTTGTCTTCAGGAATTGATGAGCCTGGTGTTGTCAAGTGGGACCTGGCACTATGTCTCCTCCTTGTCTGGGTGATATGTTTCTTTTGCATTTGGAAAGGTGTAAAGTCCACTGGGAAAGTAAGTGCTCTCAGCCTCTCCCTTTGCAATTATAACTGCCTTGTTTCTTGGAGTGCTGGTATTGGCAAGTCCAAAAAGAAAATGTTCTCTTTGGATCCAAGTTCCTCTCAGTCCCACAGTGCATCTCAAACTGGGGGGGGGGGACTTGAACAAACTTCCAAGCTTGCTCAATCTTTCCCCCACTTTTTGCTCCATAGTTTCCAACAAGAGGGAAAATAAGGTGTTAAAAAGGCCAGAGAAATTCAAAACATTACTCTGCCTTAACTTCTGTTCGATACCAGCAGAGCATAATCTGCCTTTGAATTCCACCCTCTTTACACACATACACTTTAGGTTTATAGCCGAAGTGTTTAAATAGGTTCAGAAGTTAGTTTTATGCAGTGGTTTTGCACACTCTCCACATCATCTTGGGCTTAAAATGATTGAATTGCCTTCTTACTTAGCAAAGGCTAAGTTCCCAATGTTATTTTGAACCTTTCCTAGAATCATAGAATTGTTGAGTTGGAAGGGACCTTGAGGGTCATCTAGTCCAGGGGTCAGCAAACGTTTTCAGCAGGGTGCCAGCCCACTGTCCCTCAGACCTTGTGGGGGGCCGGACTATATTTTTTGGGGGGAAATCCTATGCCCCACAAATAACCCAGAGATGCATTTTAAATAAAAGGACACATTCTACGTCATGTAAAAACACTGATTCCCAGACCGTCCGTGGGCCAGATTTAGAAGGCGATTGGGCCGCATCCGGCCCCCGGGCCTTAGTTTGCCTGCCCATGATCTGGTCTAACTCCTGCAATGCAGGATTCACAACGTGGCTGAAGCCATACCGAGCCCTGCAAATATGCTAGCAGTTTTATTACTGCACCTCAACATATTCCTTGTTTATCCAAGGATGGAGGATGCATTTATTTATTACATTGTTTCCTCTGTAAACTCTTTGGCTAGACCCACTCAAAACTTGGAAAAAGTTCAGAAACTCTCATAACATCTGGCTTCTGTTTTTTAGTTGTTTCTCCAAGGTCATAGCTGTTGAACATTCTTAGATTTTTTCTTTGAATTGATGAACAGGCCTCTTTGATTTTCCACATTTGTCAACAGTGTACTTCTGGAAGATAGTTCCTTGCCCAACGATAATAATTAGATAGCAGTCAAGTCTCCCTTCATTTTAAACATTTTTAAAAAGAAAAAGTACATAAATTTGAATGTCCAACCTCTCTCTCTCTCTCTCTTTTTATTAATCCCAAAAGCAATTTGCATAGCTCAGTGTTTGTTCTGACTGAAAATATTTCTCTTACAATTAATTCACATTGGCAAAATATGCTAGGTTGGCTTAGTTTGAAATAATTTCTCAGTAACAATCTTGGGGTGAAAAAGCTGGTGAGTTTTGTTTCTTTAAGTCAGTTTGAGTCACTTGTGGGGGGGAGTGACTAATGAATGTAGCAATAGTAACAGTTAAAGTTGGTAATTGTGATGAACAAAAAAAAACCTACTTACAAATACTTGTTTAATGTAAAGAAGGGGAAATAACAAAGGCAAGAAAAGAAGGGGAAATAACAAAGGCAAGGATTATATTTAAAAGCAAAACAAAATACTTTGGGAGGAAAAATTCAGGAAAAAATTACACACAGAGAAATGTAATTTACCAAAAGAAAAGCAGGGCATGATATGGAAGGGTGTTGCATTTAGAGATCAGACTGGCTGCGGAAATTATTATGGTGCAACAGGCTTTGATATCTGCCTGTTAAATCTCCTGAGGTTCACTTAAAAGGCAGGAAGATGCATCTCAGGAGCTTTTATCTTGCTAAACCAATTTCACAAAAACAAAGCTATATTAAAGTAGCAGAGCTGTAATTGCTGGGTGGCATCATCTGACCCTATTAGCAGAAGAAAGGAACCAAATAAATAAATAAACATAAGTTTGAGGCAGATTTCCAGAAGGCACACATGTACTTTGGGACAATCATTCAGAAGTAAGCAAGGGGTACAATTCAGCTAGGGTAATCTCTTGTGCATACTGATTTTATATATCACCTTCTATTTATTCAGTTTGTGTTACAAAACATTCTCAGTTGATCATGCCCAGGTTCATCCTTTTTCTGTGCTGGATACAATAGGAACAAAGTTAGGTGCCTTTGATACAGTAGTTCTGTATTTACAACACTGACTGGCAGCAACTCTCCAGTATTTGAAGTAGGAGTCCCTCCCAGTCCTACCTGGAAGTGCTGGGGGTTGAATCTGGGACCTTCTGTGGCAAAAAAATGTTCACCATTGAGCTATGGCGCTTCAGATGATAAGTAAGGATGTGCCACACATCAGTTCCAGTCTTTAGTGAATCTCCTGATGAAGAGTGTTTAATGATATTATAAATACATAAGTTCTATTGAGCGTACTAGGGAAGGAAGGAACACCTCCAGTACTCAAATTTCACTGCTGTATATGTGATTTATTTATTTTAATACTACATTCTTCATTATTGTGGTGAATGCCACCTGTAGACATCTGTATAATGAGAATGAAGTGTGTTGCCTTGTCGGCCTCACTAGTGGTCCAACCAACACAGCCCAATGGTCAGAGATGATGGTAGTTGGAGAGCACCATGTTGATCACGCCTGACATAGCGGTGACCTGGGGGAACTGGAAACAGAAACATGACCAGTATTAAAGTCAGCATTAAAGTCCGATAATGTACTTTCTCTGTCATGATGGATATATGTGCATGCAGTTAAGGGGAACCTGCTGTGATCCACTGAATAATGAAAGCTGAGAGCAAACAGGAGGATAAGAATTGAAGATAAGAGATGAGACCATTTGTAACCTCAAATACCAGGCGTATACAATTAAAATTCTAGCTTTTTATTATCAAAAAGTGATAACATTTATCATTTTTAATACCAGGTTGTGTACATAACAGCAACATTCCCATTCATCATGCTTCTTGTACTGTTAATCCGTGGTGTCACTTTACCTGGAGCTTCAACGGGCATCAAGTTTTATCTTTACCCTGACATCTCTCGGCTAGCAGATCCACAGGTGGGTTACTAAAAACTGGAAGTGGTGATACTTTTCTTCCTATGCTCTAAACAAAATGTGAGGAGGGCAGAGGGATGATTGTGCAATAGATTTTCTTGTAATCTTGAAGCAGTCAAAACCTAATTGACGATTACCTCCATGGTGTTATTCCTTTCTACCGTATCTTGTCAAAAAGGTTATTATTGTTAATGTGTTAATGCATTTTCCATGTGTGTATATCTTTTTATATCAGAAGGATTCTGAGGCTTGTAGACTCTGTCCAAATATAGCATCTCAGCTTTTTTGTTGATATTAGGCTGTGGACAAGGTAAGGGAGATAATTTTTGCTTCAGTCTTTAGCTCTTAAAGGCAGCAAAATTATGGAGCAGCGAACAGAACGGTAAGGAGCACTTGTGAGTATTTGCAACTGTCCGTGTCATATGGACGCCCTTGGGGGAAGGCAGTTAAGGACAGTGAAATAAAATGGGAAATGCTGAATACCTTTCACATTCTTTGTAGAAACTTGCTTCTATGCAAATGTTTGGAAGATAGCACCCTTAGTAAAGTGCAGGAGTATAGCACTTTCTTTTCTTTTTTTGCTCCATCTTCAACTGCTTACAAATTATGTGACAGTTTATTTTATGATCTGGTCAGCCACAAGCTCTACCCCATAGCAATGGGGAAATGCAAAACTGTTAAAGTGGGGTGGGGGTGGGGAATGCACATAAGACTATGGTAATATTGTGATACGAGCAGTGAATGAAAAGCAACTTATGATACAAGCTGGATGAAAATGCCACTGAGTACAATTCATCTGGAACACCGTTTATAGCAGCATTGAAGTTATGTGAGAGGTTGCTGCTTCTTTCCTGTTCTGATTCATTAAACTGTTCTCTGTTAGCCTAAGCCAGGCCTGGGGAACCCCTTTCAGGCCAAGGGTCACATTCCCACCTGGGCAGCCTTCTGTGGGGCAGGGAACACATGCCAGCGGTGGGAGGGGACAGTTGCAAAAGTGGGTGAAGCAACAAATGCAATTTTTACCTTTGTACAGTGGGACTCATTTCTACACACACAGCCCTTGCTATCCTCCATCCAGGAAACCAAGAGGCATTGTCATAGTTCAAAGACATATTCCAACAAAGGGAAAACCCTTAAGGGGGATCTGAAATAGTGCTGGTGGAGGGTATGGCCTTGAGAGAGTTCTAGGGAGAGAGGGCTGGAGGGCAGTGTTTTGCCCTTAACCATCTGCTGAGGTTCCCTACCACTGGCCTAAGCAGAGCGCGCTGGAAGACATAATTGGCCACAGCAAGAAAAACCCTAAGAGGTATTGGGAGGGAGCATAGTGCTATCCACCAAAAAGCCTGGGATCCTTAAACCACTGAACTGATCTTGAAATGTATCTTGTGTGTATATTAGTCTGCTGGGATCTACAACGGGTGATGCTCAAAACTGGGACTGTATATATGTAATGCTCTGTTGTTTTTGTTTAAAAGAACTGATTGCGTTTTTATTCACTTTTATGCCAAAATGTTGTGCTATGGTATTGAACAGTGTAGGTGCATTCAATGGCTAGCATTTATGAGCAGATTATTTTAAAGAGACGTCTATTGTTGTCACATTGTGGGGGTTGCATAGTCTGTATTAGCTTTAGATAAATGGCCGGTGCTGGTGCAAAATGCAGCCTTCTAATGGGCCTTTTCGTGTTTTCTTTAGGTCTGGATAGATGCTGGGACGCAAATCTTCTTCTCCTATGCAATCTGCTTAGGTGCAATGACTTCCTTGGGGAGCTACAATAAATACAAATACAACTGCTATAGGCAAGTTTCCTACCAAAGGGGTTTAGTACATGTTAGCTAATTGATGTGTAGGGAACCATGGGTTCAATTTTTTTCTCCAATTAACTTCCTCCATGACATATGTGTGACTTAGGGACTGTTTGCTGCTGGGATGCCTGAACAGTGGTACCAGTTTTGTGTCTGGCTTCGCAATTTTTTCCGTCCTGGGCTTCATGGCACAAGAGCAAGGGGTGGACATTGCTGATGTGGCAGAGTCAGGTACGATGGTGTCGGTGGCAGTGATGGTGGGCACTGCCACCCAGTGTGTGAGCAAAGTAATACAAACCAAATCAACCGCCCCTCTCCCCCTCCCCCCAAAAGGAGATATTTTGAAAAGTAAAATTACTCAGCATTTCAGGAGACAAAGTCTTAATTTATTTCAATGGGTGTGACAGTTCAAAACAAATTGAAAACATGCAGAAACATAAAGTGGAATTGAGTTTAAAAGAAATGCCCAGAACAGAGTCAAAAATATGTGAGATGGAAACAGTTTATAAATATATGAACCTCTGTGGTCGCTCGCCATTTGCTTCAATCAAATTCCTAATAGATATGATCGCCGAAAGCTCCATAGACCCACAGCAAGTGACCTCAAGAGATTATAGCTGTGCTAGGATATGCCTTGAGTTTTATTGCACCATGTATATTTTAGTGAAGGGCCATTGTTTTCCATGACAAGGCTGTATAGAAACTAGAAAGAGAGGAGCCCCCCTTTTTGCACCCTTCCTGCCCTCCCAACATATTTTACATTCGTGCATAGAGTACTTCCATATACAGGAAACAGTGGATTGATTCCTACACATATTTCCCTGGGATACATGTGCATTAAAAGAACAATATGTCCTTATTTACTTTTGAACAAAGCATGCATACTTTTCTGGACTTGCCTTGTAACACCTGAGGAAGCACAGCAACTCAAATTAACTATGCCTTCGAAGCCCAGACGTGCTAGACCAAATGCTCTTTTCATTGTAGTCTATGTGAACTTACTTAAAACGATAGCACTTAGACTGGCTGGCAGCAATTTCTGCAACTAGCTAGTAAAAAGGGTATTGTAGAACCCCAGAGGTTTCTGCTGGTCATATCCATTTTACACATTTTATTTTTCTCTGTGAGTGCAGGTTTGGCAAGGTTCAAAACAGCTTGAAAAGGCAAGAAATGTGCATCGGCATTGGATGTGAAGCCGTTAAAAGGCTGTGACTACCCTAATATTAATGCACACCTCAGGCAGCAGACAAAGGTCACCCATTCGGGTGCTGTGGGGAAAACTTGTACTGTGATTTTGCCGTGCCATATTGTCAAACAGATCGTTTTTTCTTCCTATAGTGCCATTTTAATAGTGGTGAGGAATGCCAGTGGAGATTCGTATATTCCCTCAAATTTTATTTAACAAACAAGGCTAGTTCTTCAAGGCAGGCAGGAAAATGAGGGAGCTGGGAATGGCTGTTAACATCCCAATGCAGAGCTTAACCCTGTTGATTTCAATTACTTAAGTATGCTTAAGGCTGCAATCCTATGCACACATATCTGAGAGCAAACCACACTGAACACGGCAGGTTTTATTTCTTCTGAGTAAGCATGTGCTTGTCAGTCTGTTGAAAGATTGTAGCCATCAGATCTAAATGTTTGATGCCTTAGTCTTACACAGCACTTTTTAAAATGAAAAAGTGGCTAAGGCTGATGTTAACTTAGACCCGCTTAGTTCAGTTGGACTTACTTCCAAGTACATGTGGGTAGGAGATCAGCCTAAGTAACTTTATGAGCAGATAAGCAATAGTTGGCCATAGTGAGCTCCATTGAGAGATGAGCCCAGGAAACCAGTACTTTTTAGCTCTGTATGCATAGAACAGCTTGAGGTGAGCATAGTCTCTCCCCCCTTTTTTTTCTTTTAAAAAAGCTAAGATATTTTCAAGGGGAAGTAGAGGAACAGGATTCAGTTCTAGTTCCCTTCCTAAATAACTGACTGATGCAATTTTTATTTTTTAAAATAATGTATTCAGTCACAGCAGTTGGTTCACAAGAGGGAATAATGTGGATAACACCCATTTGTACATTTTGTTCCTTACCCAGCAAGTGATGTTTGTCATGACCTTAAATAACCTTAAATATGCATTTGCCCCAGTGCCACCAATTCAGAGAAAAGTGGCTGCACTTAATTTCCATTGAAATCAAGGGCACGTCTAACTTAAATCTCATTTATTTTAGTGGGTCATGCTCAACTAATTTTTCTGAGTTGAAGACCATAGATTCAGGATTGGGGTGCCAGCATTTTTTCATTTTGCTGCACTGATCTGCCTTTCCATTCAGTTTAATGGCATGGAAAATGGAAGGTAGCAGAGGCATTCAGTGGTGAGTGACAAGGAGTAATCTTGTTACAGATAGGTAGCCGTGTTGGTCTGCCATAGTCAAAACAAAATTTTTTTTTTCCTTCCAGTAGCACCTTAAAGACCAACTAAGTTAGTTCTTGGTATGAGCTTTCGTGTGCATGCACACTTCTTCAGATATCTGAACTAACTTAAGGTGCTACTGGAAGGAAAAGGAGTAATCTGTGGAGTAATCTTCTGCTGTACTTTGTAACAGATAAAAGAAGAAGAAAAATAAAGTAGAGCTATGAACTGGAATGCCAGTGTATTTTCTTTAAACAAAAGCTTGTGTGAAAAGTGTTGATGCAATATTTTCAGTCATCTTTAAAACTACCCAAATACTTTAAACATAAACAATAGTGTTTTTGGGCTTTTTCATCTCTATATGATTCTTTATTGCACCTGAATAAGTGGCACCAATATAAACTGAAAGCTCATCTCATTGTAGTGCATGACTGTCACGTGCCATGGAAATGAGCTTGGTTTTGGCTTCTTGTGGCTCATCCACAGTGCAAATATGGAATAATCTACCAATGATTATTAACAATACTAGTTGAGGGACATTAGCCTTATTTCACCCAGCAGGTTTTCAGAATGAAAAAACAGCAGCTATTGCTTTGTATCTTAAAAGAATACTGCCTACTGATAGTGGCAAATTGATTCATTATAGACATTGGGTAAGCCATTAACACAATGCAGCTACCAACCCCTTCAGAGGAAGGGACGGAGGATTGATTATTTAGATAGTCAAATCAGTTTTTCCACTTCCTTTGTTGTGGTATAGAAATGCTTTTTGTTGGCATTGATAGAACTGTGGAGGGGTACAGCAGCTCCAAATCTGGCCTGTGGAGCACAAATCCCAAACCCTTGAAGTATATGTTGTTGGGTTTTATTTGTCCAAGGAGGGGCTGGGGGTTGCGAAAACAAAGAGAACATGTATGGCATTTCCCCCCTCCTCTGTTCGTAAAGGAGCACAGGAACCGATCATCCTATAACTATGTCTCATTTACACCATAAGCCCAGCTGCTCATCTTCTATCTTGTTCACTTTCTGCATGATGCGTGTAGAGTTTGACCTATTCTTGGCATGTTGAGGCAGATGCTGAGACTGAAAGTGGATAAATAATGGCTTTTGAATTTGATTATTGGAGTTCCTTTTCTAGCAATGCATGCTTCTTTGTCAGATAAAGGATCCAAGTGAATTCCATTCTGGAATCTTCAGTTGGGTTTTGGTTTATCTGAATCGAATCAAGCATCTGTTCTGGAGAGGCAGAGGGGGTCTTGCCTTTCAGAATGAGCTGCTTACTTACTATATCTTCTCCTCTTTTCTCCCTTTATTCCTTTAGGTCCAGGCCTGGCCTTTATTGCCTATCCGAAAGCTGTGTCCATGATGCCACTCCCAACTTTTTGGGCTATTCTTTTTTTTATTATGCTTCTGTTGCTTGGCCTGGACAGCCAGGTGAGTTACCATAGCAACAAACCCAACACCCATACTGTATGATGGAAAATTTAACAATGTAATTGGGTTTGTTGCATTTTATGCTCTTGGGCAAATGCATCATAAATGTTGCAAAAAGGGATTGCTTCATTCTCTAGCAGAGAAAGGATAACAGCTGTTAATCAGTGTTAGCCTATGCACTGTTTTGAAGTGTATGAAGTGGCTAAGTTATTCAGGAAGTTTTCAGCTAAATCAGAAAGGGACAAAGCCATCCTTGGGATGTGGGGTTGAGTACCCTTGCATGTCCTGCCTTTCATAAGGTCTCTTACAGTTCAGCACCCTTGAAAACTGAAACCATGGATATGCTCTCTTTTAAAACAGTTAGACTAAATGTGCAGTACACATTGGTGGTGTTGTTATTCCTTGAGGAAATGGACGGCTGCCCCACCTCCCCAAAGAGACCTATTTATATGACGCAAATAAATCTGTTAATAATTTGTAGGCTATTGCTAGTTGCACAGATGTACCAGGGATTTAGGGGGTATTTCATTGAGTTGGTTTAAGAATTTAAACTAACAAGGTTCTATTTATTCCTTGGGAAAGTAGCTTTAACATTAAATAAATCTACTTGACAGGGGCAGAAAGTTTACTGAATTCAAAACCTCTCATATGAGCAGCGATTAGTGGAGTTTTCCCTCTGGCTGTTACTCACTTGATCTCTTAAATTGGCAAAGCATTCCATTTGTTCTAAATGGCTCTTTAGTGCTTAATCTTTGAACTCCAGTGAGTGACTTTTAATCACTTCCAAATTGAATGTTAAAACATGCTTGGTGCTGTGGTTCTGCAACCAAGTACTTATGTAAATTGAGGGTTGCCTAGTAATTTTAAGTCATTTCTCACTGTGTCGAATAATTAAAACTAATTGGAGCACTTAATGTTTTGTTTGCTTTTGGAGCGCTGTCAGGCAGGATTTTGGAATGCTAGAATAGCTTAGGAGCAAGCTAGACTATAGTTGTATTGCAACAGAAGAAAAAAAAAACTTCTGGAAGTGTACTGTATTTTAAGGCCCTGGGTTAAAGAAAGATTTTAATACATTAGCTTGTGAGTTAGTCTTACAAAGCACAGTACTAGTGCAGCTGCTGCTCGTTAGCAGAAACAAATATGATGTGTTATGTGTGTAAAGAAAATTGCTTATATTCCCATGCATAATAAACTGAAAGAAGAAGATAGGGACTTATTTTTAAATACTTGGGAGGAGGACTTTCTGAGTGCAAAACCGCAGCTGGACACCACTCACAGGCTGTAACCTTGACTTGTTGAAAGGTTAAGCAAGTAAATGGATTCAGCTTCTCCAGGGAGAGTGCCAGCACTGTTTCCAAGGGATGCCTTTTATGAAAGAATGGAACACATTCATGGCAGTTGTTCAGGGTTCTTTTTTCTTTCCTTCTCTGCCAGTTTGTTGAAGTTGAAGGACAGATCACGTCATTAGTTGATCTGTACCCATCCTTCCTAAGGAAGGGTTACCGACGGGAAATCTTCATCGCTATAATATGTTTCGTCAGCTATCTTCTGGGACTATCTATGGTGACTGAAGTAAGTGAGACGAGCTGGTGTGGGTTTGCTTGGGTTTTGATTTCATTCTGTGAAGTCAAATAGTACAGTGCAAGAGGGAGCAATCACAGTTCAATGGCAGAGCACAGGCTTTGCATGTGAAAAGGTCCCAGGTTGATTTCCTGCATCTCCAGTTAAAATAAAATTGGGAGAACTTTTCCTTCTGAGAGCTTCAGAGAGCTGGTAGCAGCCAGAGCTAACAGTACTGGGCTAGATATATAAATAGTTTGGCCTGAGCATAGCGGAAATTCCTTGGTACCTAAGAGAGGAGCCTGGCTCTATAAAACGGTTACTCTGTTGTTGTCATTGTTTTTTAAAGCAGAAAGAACAGTTGAGAACTGATTTATCCAAATCTTTCATTTCTCTTAAGTTCTCCAGTGGTGTCAATGTAAGGCCATGCCAGTTGTAGCCCTGTGTATTATTAGTGCTGCTTTTATCCAGCACTGCATTTCCCCCAAGCTTATTCTTATAGAAGAACCTAGATAGCGTGCTCCGTTGTGCTGTAGATCTGGAGTAAACAAAGCTAGACAGATGTGAAACATGTGGGAAATGGTGCAGGTTGAAGCCTATCTCATTATATTTGGGGCTTTGAAAGCACGTCAAAGTGCAAGTAGATAAATAGGTACTTCTCTGGCAGGAAGGTAGACAGCGTTTCCGTGTGCTGCTCTGGTTCACCAGAAGCGGCTTAGTCATACTGGCCACATGGCCTGGAAACTGTCTGTGGACAAACACTGGCTCCCTCAGCCAGTAAAGCGAGCTGAGTGCCGTAACCCCAGAGTTGTCCGCGACTGGACTTAACTGTCAGGGGTCCCTTTACCTTTACAAGAGAGCCTTATAGAAGGTGCTAGAAAATGGAGCAGAGGGAAATACGGTGCATGAAAGGAAAATATCATGCTAAGGGAAAAGCAGTGTCAGCCCATATATGAGGAAGCTCCTTGGTAAGCATTGCTTCCATATATTTTGGTCTTGTTATAGCAATTTCCGTTGAACACCAATTGTTTTCTCCCACCATATTTTTCTTGTGAGAGCCCATCCTAAAATACTATCCTTTAGAAAGGAAATAGCTCAGTGTTGGAGTAGAATAAGCTAAATGGCTTAATTTTGGTCAATCACAATCTCTTTCAAAAATGCCTTCTATATAAGAAATAAGTACATGTTCTGGGGAGGACAACAGCATGTGCTTATAACTCCCCAACAGTTGATTGACAGTTGTATTTGCAGATGAGTAATCTTCTCCAGAGTGAGTCATAGATGTGAAGGATAGGGATGAAGGTCATCTTGCTTGCCACAGGTTTTCTTTGTGGTTTATTAATAGCACTTGTTTCTTTTTCTCTCTTGCTCTTTTTCAGGGTGGCATGTATGTGTTTCAACTCTTTGACTACTATGCAGCTAGTGGTGTATGCCTTTTGTGGGTTGCATTCTTTGAATGCATTGCTGTAGCCTGGGTTTATGGTGAGTAAGTTGTAAATATCTGGCCTGGTATTTTTCCTACAGCAACAACTAAAAATTGCAGGGGCTTGGAAGATTAGGCCCCTGGAGCCCAGGAGTTGGGATTGTGAGGGAGGCAAAGCTAAAATAGGGGTCAAGCTAAAATAGGGGTCTAAGTGACAAATATAATTTTTCTTACTTTGCTCCCTGAGATGCAGGGGGGGGAAAGGTTGCTATATGACAGGTATGTCCAACAGGTAGATCATGATCTACTGGAAGATCGTGGGGTGTTTCTGGTAGATCTTTGGCCCCTCAGAGATATCCTCCCCCGCCCCCGCCCCAAAAAGGGAGGAGGAAGCTGAACAACTGTGGCTTAAATCTCAACAACTTTGCCTTTCCCAAAAAAGCTCAACAACGTAGATCACTGCCAGTTTTTTTTTATACTGTGAGTAGATCACAGTCTATTGGGAGTTGGACGTCCCTGCTATATGGGAACAGAGTTGGTGAATGTGAGGCTAATAATCACTTTCCTAATTGAAACAGCATATTGGCTTTCTTAGGAAGTGAGCCTGAGTCCCAGCCTTGAAAAATGAAGTAGTGTTTATAATACACATTACATTGTGAGAGACATTGGCTGAATCAAGCTGGATGCGGCGGTTGGTTTGGGGAACTTTCAAAAAGTATCTCCCTTTTCCAAAAGCAAGATTTTCAGGGGGCAATTGAAAAGGAATGGCTGGGCTTATTGAGAGGAAAGTTAATGGGGTTAGGCCACTGTACCAATGTTCCCTTTTGCTATGCTGCTCTGTGGCAATGAAAGTGCTGCAGTGCAGCACAACACGGAGCATCTGCCCAGATATACTTTGCATGTTCATCTGAGTGGTCTGGAACTTCAGAGGGAAGGTGGTGCAGCTTCCGTTGCCTTCGGCACTACATAGCCAACTCTGAATGGGTCTGGCTTGCCATCACTTTTACAGTGTGGTGTCTTTTTAGTTGCATCCCATTGTGAAGGAGAAAGCATAAGTTTAACTTTTAAAGCTGAAAAAAAATTCCTGAACCAGTAGCAGACTGGGGAAGAATCACTGTTTTAACAGGCACAAAGAAAGTGTAAGATAGAAGGTGTGGGTTTTCCAGCACTCTTTTCAGGCTTCTTGAAAACAAACTTTATTTCAAAACTCTGGTGCACATAAGTGTGGGAATCAGCCGCACTGAGGTCAAAAAAGAACAAATTTCTTTCTGTTTGGTATGAAGTTAGTGTTTATGTTAAACATAGCCTGTCTCCCTAGTCCTATCCCTCCCAGCCTATAAATGGTTGTGGATAATACAATAAAACTATGGTTTGCTGGATCTGCAGCTCATCCCCCTGGAAATTAAGTGATATCCATGTTGATATTTTTAGAAACTTGTTATAATTTCTATTATAATAAAGGTTTGGAATGTATTACTGATATCTCTGACCCCCCCTTTTTTGGTACCTGTTTTCTGTGATGGTTTTGTTCTATACTTGATTTTGCATTTAATAAAAAAGAATTAAAAAAATGTGGCATAGCTCCCATTATGAGGTTAGAGCCAAAACAGGCATCTCATCCAGACCAGTAACATTTCCTTTCCCTTTTGTCGAACTCTAGGCGCTGATAATTTTTACGATGCCATTGAAGATATGATTGGTTACAGGCCCGGTCCCTGGATGAAGTGGAGCTGGATTATAATCACACCAGTTCTCTGTGTGGTGAGTGCTTGAAACAGCTTGGCTAAAACATGGTTTTGCATTTGTAGTAGACTTTGTTGCTTTATTATTTTACTCCTCATCTTCTCCAACAGTAGCTTCATGAATTAAGATACCGAGTTAAAAATGTATAATGTGTAAAGGAATTGCTCCCATGTTAAAACATCTCCACTGGCATTCCATTTCTTTCAATGCCCATATAAAACTGCTGGACTTTTGCATGTAATGCCTTCAGTTGGGAAACCTAGAAGACCATTTTTCTCCCACGTGAACCTGCCTACCAATTAAGATCTTTTTCAGAGGCCTTCCTGTGGACCACTCTGCTGCAGCTAACAGAAGTGGCTTTTAATGTATTCATAGGGTGCCCAAATGATGAAATTTTCATCCCACACATCATCACCATCATCATTAATAATAATAATTTCTGTACCGCCCTTCATCTGAGGATCACAGGGCGGAAGGCACACCCTGCCACTGAAGCCGCCTGAGCCTCAAGCAACAACAACGAACCCAGAAGCACCCCCAAGCTATGTGCCTGTTTGCCTGGCACTCGTATTAATTACCTTTTTTTAATCTAGGCAAAGTCCATCCTATTGCAAAGGAAGAATAAGGAGTGCACTCTTAAGCACACTCCTGAATCTTCTTTTGCAGCCATTGCTTGAATTCAGAAAGTGAAAGCTGGAGCTGGAGCTGCGAAAAAAGAAGCATGAACGCCCTTAGAGTGTGCTTCTAATACCTATTTTTGCAGTCTCTACTTGAACTTCCAGTCACCTGGCTGTCCTACTCAGCTGTCAAAGTGGCCTGTGGAGGGGTTTTTATCTTACTGGTGGCTGCGTAGAGCTGCATTTTTGCTGCTTTCAGTTTTGTAAGCTGCCTTGAGGGCATTTGCAGCAAAAGGCAGGCTATAACTTCTATAAATAAACATGCAGTAAGCAGAACAGTAATCAAGCATTGTTTGAAGGCATTGGAATGTGATGGGCCATTGCCATTAGATGGTTCCTCAAGCTATTTCAGTTAAACTTTATATACTTTAACACACAGGAAGCGTGAGAGAGAAGTGGATCTATAATACTAGTATTTTGAGATGGCTTACTCTGCAGGCTTACCAAGAAGAAAGCCCCACTGAACACAGCAAGATCTGCTTCTGAGTAAACATGAACAAGATTGCACTGCATATTACACAAAGCCTAAAAGGTGGAAGCATTCATGTCAAGTGAAAAGAAGTAGGGCAGTGCTACGATGAATACATCAAAGCCTTCTTGTTCTTTTTGGTGTATAGTAGTGCAGCACAGGAGTAGCCACCCAGTGGTGTGTCTGTACACAGGGCTTATTTCCCTGTCGCCTCTTTCCCCCACCCCATCATAACACAGCTGCCAGAAGGCTTGGTGTGCACCCCATCAGCTGCTCCTGGTGTGCTGCATGCTACACTTTTTCACTTTTGGTTGCACAGAATATACAACAAAACAACACTCTTACTGAATGGGGAAAGGATGCAGAACAAATTTGGCATCCCCTACCCCTGCTATTACCAATTATTACCATAATCTCTAGCAGTGTGATTCCAGGGGCAGAGGAAGCACTAAGGGGATGTACTTAATGGAAAGGAAGGAATGAGGTAGATGTTGTTTTCTGAATCTCAAGTTCCAAAAAGGAAGTGGAGAAAGCTTTTAAAATGTCATTTTCTCCCACTCCACAGCTTCTTGTAAACACACACTTAGGCATGTGCAGAGTTAGGCATGAAAGCAAATAACAACAGCAAAAACTACAGCAGAAGCTCAACTTTTGTCAAGCTTATCTATTGTCAAGCTCGTGTTTTTTTCTGTAGACTGTACATTCATTGGATACTGTAAATCCATGCAGCTACTAGTGTCAGTAGCAGCAAGCTGCATACAGTTCTTCCAACAAATCTTCAGCCTGTCTGTTTTGTTTTGTTTCTTTTCCTAATGCAGGGGTGCTTTATCTTTTCTCTGGCCAAGTATACACCACTGACCTACAACAAGGTGTACATATATCCTCAGTGGGCCATTGGCCTGGGGTGGATTCTTGCCCTCTCTTCTATGGTCTGCATCCCGCTTGTAATGCTTATCCGTATTCTACAGTCCGATGGCTCTCTCATTGAGGTAAGTCAACAACCTGAAAGCACATGAGAATGCACACTGGCCCTCACAGGCTTTTTTCTCTGCAACTGCCTTCCCAGACTCAACTTCAGTGCTTTGCTGCAGGATCCAGGCTATTTCCAGTGCACATACATCATTTCTACATCTACAAAAGTTTTTCCTGGTCATTCATTCAATGGATAGGGCAGTTTTACAGGCCCTGTTATTTTGGTGCATTCACAATGCTAAACAGGGCATAGCAGAGTTCTTCTGTTGAACTGGACAAGGTTCAGTGCAATTAAATAAGATGCCTGTTGTTTTAGTCATATTTACATTCTGGAAAAGAATACAGGTGCTCAATAATTTTAGCTTCTGGACAGCTGGAACGCGGCCAGTACAGAGTGAAGTTACAAATGCATGGGATTGTAATATTTGCTAAAAGAACTGGTGTCCATTTACAAACCACAAAGCCCTCTCTATCCAAGTTGATTCCTCTAAGCCAGTACAGTAATTTCCAACCTTTTCCAACTTGGGACCTTATTTAGCCCAAACATCCATTTGAAGACACGCTTTCTAATTTTTTCAATCTTACATTTGTATGTTGGTAGTGCTGCTGTTGCACACCAGTAGTGGTCATGATCATCTAGTTAAAGAAGACCAATAGTCTAAGCATTATCCAAATGGGGGCCCTCTGCTTGCCTCTCACACCATTTCTCAAAGTGACTTCTTTGCAATAGTACTTACTGGAGTGGAGATACCCAGGTATAAAATGCCCAGACTCTAGCACATAGGAAGTGTGCAAGCATTTGGTACTGTAATAATCAAATGCATAGAAACAGTAACCAGGCAATAATATAGACCTTTTTATTAATAGATTTTTAATTAATTATCAGTTTTTAAACAACATGTATTTTAAATAACAACACTCAAATATATTCATTCTAATAAATAGTTTACAATCAGGCATCAATACAGTTAACTTACTAATTCCTTCATTGTGTTATGCAACATATAGCAGGCTTTCCCCCCAGTATAGGACTTCTATTTGCATATATTTCTAAAGGGGTAAGCTTAAAATATTTATCCTTTTTAAATAAATCCAGGACTCATCTATTTTGCGCTATTACTATTTTGCCAGATTATAAGAGTTGCTTGAGTAGCAGTCCTCTGCCTAGTTGCTATACTGGAATCTCAGACAAGTCAGCCTAGCTTTTGATGATTGTACTTTGACAAGAGCCCTAGTAAAGACATGAAGATCCACCTGTGGGGTCCACATGTTGAGTGTGCAGCCTCCCTTCCGGGTGCCGCACCATAGATGGGCATCCTAGCTGCATCAGCTGCTCTACTGAGTTAAGAGAGCCACCTAGTGGAAGCAGTAACTTATCAGTACCTCAGGTCCAAGTGATGCTCACTGCATATTACTCACACCAGCTTTCCCCAAAACCTTTCTTCTGTGTTGCCTTCTTGTTCTTTGCATTATCACACTTTCTCCCAGTAACAAAATCAGTTTTCTGATCTCATCTTGTCTCATGAGCACTGGCTTGGACGTTCAAACTAAATCCACTTCATGGTCATGAACCAACATTTTTTTGCCATTTGAGCTGTGAATACATAAGAGCAGCCCTGCCGAATCATACCAAAGGCATGTGTATTTCAACACCCCCCTCCCCCCCAAAGTCAGATCCTTGCAGGAAACCCACAAGCAGCGCCCTCTTTCATTTGTTCACTAGTGACTTGAATAACTCAGAATAAGTCTCTGATCCCGAGGAAGCATACAGGCATCGTGATGGGTAGCCACTGATAGCCCTACCTTCCATCAATTGGTCTAATCGCTTTTAAAAGCCATCTAAGGCAGCAGCCACTGTGCCACTGACATTTTGCAGCAGCCAATTCCCTCACTTAACAACGTGCTGTATGAAGAAATACTCCATCTCCTTTGTGCCAAATCTATTCAGTTTATTAATTACCCTTCACCATAAGGTCCCAGGACAGGTTACATCCATTTAAAATACAATATTTGAAAACAGGCTACCCATTAAGTTCTTTTGGATGACTCTGAGTAAGTGAGTGAGTGAGTGAGTGAGTGAGTGAGTGAGAGAGAGTGAAAGAGGTTAAGTCTCTCCTCTTTTTCCACACTATGCATCATTTTACACAACTCTGTCATGTCTTCTCTGACCTTTTTTTCTAAACCAGAAAACCCCAGGTGTTCTAATCTTTCCTCATAGGGGAGCTGTCCTTTTCTATACTCTTTCCTGCTCTACAATATTCCTCCTCCCCCTGCCCCGTTTGTTTTTTTTTGAGATGCAGCAACCAGAACTGTTGGCATTGGCTTATGTTCATTGCAGTGCTACTGCTAAGGTGCTGTCAGCACAAGGATTTTCCTTGCATGATGGGACCTTCTTCCCTTGTGCCTCCCCCTGATCTTTTCTGGGGGTTGCCCCAACCCTCCAGAGCTGTTTTGGGAACAGCACCGGAGGAGGAAGGAATTAATGTGGGAATCCTTGTACTAGCTTCTCCTGGTGCAATGGGTTTGCTGAATATGACCCAGTGTGCTATTTCAAGTGTGCTACATCATAGGTATTGGTATTATAATACTGGCAGTTTTATTTTCAGCCCCTTTCCTAACATGATATTCAGTTTTTTTCTACAGCTGCTGCAGGCTGAGTTGATGCATATCTACCATAACCTCTCCACACACACACACACACACACACACACACACACACACACACACACGCCCCACCCCTGCCAGTGATTTTTTTTCCTGGTCATCACTGCCATTTCAGTCATACACGTTTGGATTCCACTAAATTGTGTGCATAGAACAAGGTCCACTCATGCAATTATGCTTCCATCTCCTCTTCCCACGTGCCCTTCCCTCCCAATCTGCTCTGGAGCATTGGGGAAGCCCCCAGAACAGGTTTAGGGGGCATCTGGTTGGGCTTTGCTTATGTTCTTACAAGGAGAGGAGGGAAAATCTTGAGCACACCCCATTCTGTGCACACATGCATCCTACTTAGCCTTACATTGAACTCTGCCCACATTCATGTATCCGTAAAGTTAGGCTTTTTCACTCCAATTTTTCACTTCATAAGGATCTGGAAGCCTTTTCAAATACCATGTTTCCCTTTCTCTCTTTCCAGAGGGTGAAGGCAGTGGCTGCCCCTCGTGAGATAACTCGGTGGGAGAAAGAAACAGAGAGCGCTGCCCCCTTCTGCCCTCCTGGAATGGCCAATGGAGAACTGATCAAGCCAACTCATATCATCGTGGAGACAATGATGTGAGCTCTCTCTATGAGAGGAAGACGCCTGCTTTAAAACTGCCGTTTACTAACCATAGAATCTCTCATAGGACCAGGTTTACAGAGCTTTATATTTGCACTAGGATTTATTTTTATTTCTCACAGAGAAAGTTATTTTTTGTGTGTTCAGTTTTTATTTTTTAATATTTTGTAAAGTAAATCACAGTGCATGCCTCTCGCTCTATTTAGAGGCAGAGCTTTCATATCAAATTAGGCACACTGCAGGAATTTACTAATTTTCTCTCTCTCCACACAACATATCTATCTAACGCCTATTCATGATACCACTTTACCACTTGAGTTGATTTTCTTGCCAGCAATATATACATGGGCTGCAATCCTATGCACATTTTCTTGGGATTATGCCCCACTGAACACAGTGGGACTTACTTCTGAGTAAACATATATAGGATTATGCCAACACACAACATATATAAATATATGCATATACACGTTTCAAATTTCTTTAGGTGCTGGTGTGGTTGCGAACAGGGTAAAACCAAAACTTAAGAAAGTGAATATCTCACTGGAGGCATTTGCTTTTTTAATGCTTATGTTGTTTTAAGAAACTGGTTTTCAAAGGTGTGGCACTATCTTCCTCTGGTTCAAGTGGGGAGAATTAAAGCAGGAAAGGGTACATGCTTTTATGCTTATTGTGGTCCATGTAAAATATAGAGAGATTGTAGATATATATTTGTGTGCTTGTAATTGGAAAAGCTGCAATATGGGGTGGGAATTGGGAGCAGTTGGGAACCAAGGGAACAATCCACGCAGCAGCCATCTCCCGAGTACGGTTTCTGTGCGAAAAGCCTGCAAGAGGGTGGCAAGGTCATTACTGCTTGGGTGGCATTTTGCCAGGCAGTACCCTCTCAGGGCCACTTTCTACATCCCACGAGTCCCGTCTTCCCTAAGCCAGTTCTGTGTCTAATATCCCAACACAGGCAGAGTTTATATGTAGACTTCTGAGAAAGACATGCAGACCTTTGTGTTGCTCTACTACTATCGTTGGTATAGAAGGGTTTCTCTGAGAAGCCGCCATGTGTCCTAGATCCCTTCTTGGGTTGCTTTTTGAGACACGAGAGTAACTTAACAGGTCGGCGGAGTGGACTGAAGCAAAGTGATGTGGGGAGTGGCCCGTCTTCCACAGGCCGTACTCGAGAAATGAACTGGCTTTGACTTGAATTTTCTTAGAAAGGTAGCTTGCTGTCAAAGAGCACGTATAGAAGTGCAGCATTTGCAAGGATGCTGCAAAAGCGCTGTGCAATTCTGAAGCATTTTTGAAACCCCAAACTTGCCAAAATTTATCATTTCTAGTTCACAGAAAGGAGTGTTGGGCCTGTATCATTCAAAGCAGCGTAGTAGCATATCGGTCACTATAAAACCTGAAATGGACCTCTAGACCCACTGCTGAGGAAGCTACTGCAGCGCAGGACTATTCAGGACATGCAGCTGAGTGAGAGAGAGAGAAAGAAGGAGATGCAGGAGGCAGACTTAGATCCTGATCCTCACAGGCATTTAAGTAGAGTCATCATTTGTATCGTATGGAGATAAGGAAGCACAAGAAGATGAAATGAGCTACAAAGGCATTTTAGTTTGGATGAGGCATGAAACATCTGAACAAGATTTTTCATCAATGAACTAAGCGTACAGAACTTTCCCACTTACCTCAGGAATAAGGATTTGCTTCTGGAAATCTCACCTCAGTTTTGACCAAGCCCTGGTTCTTATGGAAGGTAATAAGATGGTGCTGGATAAAGGCTCTTAGACCCTCCCATATGGGCATTGATCTTGGGGGAGGTGGTGCCCCCTTTTAAGTGAGTATTGGCACTAAACACAATATGGGCAGGATTGTAAGCCAGAAATGGCAGCAAAGCCTTTACCTGAGTACCTGTAGCCAGTTTAGTCTGTCAGTGACAGATACTATAGTTTAAACTGGAACCTAGCCAGTATTTAAAAACATTCCTAATTACATTTTTTTTAAAGAAAAAAGAAAACCTAAGAAAATGTCTGCGTGTGTCCCATGCTCTCATTGGCCACAGCGTATTGGTTTTACAAATGCTTGCTAAGTCATGTCAGGTTTTATATGAAATGGAAACAACTTTAAATAAAAAAGGACCAAAGCACAGTTATTTCAAGTTTCTTGTATAGCTGACATTTTTTTTTTTTAAGGTAAGAGTCTCAAATTTATTTTTATGCGAGGGAACTGAACTTTGAGTACACACAGGTGGCCAGGGTCAGGGCTTTCTTTTTCCAGTGACCATCCTACTGGAAGAGCCTTAAGCCAAACACTTCCATAATATGCGATGACATGATAGCATCATTCTCAAATCCTAGCCCCTACCAGCTGAAAAGCTTAACCTGGAGGGCTAAGGCAGCCAAGGGAAAGCTGACCTCTCTCATCCAAGCCTCATTGCTAGCCAAAGTAGGACTCCAATTTAATAAGCACAGGTTAGACTTGTATTGTCTCTTTTCATGCTATTGGGAAGCAATGAGGAGTTAGGCCAGAAGCAGATCTTAACTGAATTCCCTTGACTCTCCCTGGTGCACATTGACCTAAATACGGTGCAGTGTATATTTTGATAAGCAAGTAAATAAATGAGTTCAGGCTTTCCAAAGCAGCTGATGATCCCAGTGCAAATATAATCAACCAGGGGATACTCTAAGCACATATTGTGGGAGGATGAATTTCCAGAACAAAACCAGAAAGAATCAGTCCTGCGCTTTTAGAGTTCCATCTAGGGAAGACAAGTACCCAGCCCATTTTGAGGTTAAGCTGTGCCATTTGAATCAGTAGCTTCCATGTTGAGGGTGAAAGGGTTTTATAGGCATATACACAGTGACCTTAAAAAGTTATGCTAGCTAGTTAGTGTAATTGGGGGCGGGTGGGGGTGAGCAAAGCCTCAATCAAGTTTAACACAGCCTGTCATCCCTAGGTTTTCTGTTCCAAGGAGCACATTTTCACACCGCAAAATCTCTGAATAATCGAATGTGGTAAATCTGAATGTCAACAGTAGATTCTGCCAAATTAAGGGCATGGGGTGGGAGTGGGGGCAGGGTTAGGGGGACATTGTAAACAACTGTTTGTATTTTCTACTTATTTATGATTGAAAAAAAGAAAGACTGGTTTTTTTCTAATTTACTTTGTAGAACTTTGTGGCCTATTTTATCTGTTATTTTGTAACTAAGAAGTTAAATATTCAGTATTGTGACTAACTGTTGGTGAACTGGTTTGGATTCAGGGAGATGGGGGAGGGAGGGCGGAATAGCATAAATGTTTGTTCACATAAGTGATTGCATTTCCAAAAAGAAAAAAAAAAGTGGGGAGAGAATGAGAGCATACCTTGAATGCTTTGTGGGTTTGGAAAAGGGACATGTTCTTGAAACAGTGTTCTTGATTTGGATGAATTCCAGAAATGTCCAGTTACAGATCACTTGGACGTTCAAGACACCTGCAGCCAGCAGTTGCAGATCTGGTTCTGACCAAAGCAGTTTCCAGAGTTGTCTGGTAACTTTTGTTTAAGAGAAGGACACATCTTCCAAACTTTCAGCATTAATTCATCATTAGTCACAATCTCGTTGAGAGGTATCAGTTAATAACAATATAACCAGAAGTACACATTTACAAAATATTTATGCATACTGTAAATTAGAAAAAAATATGGAGTTAATTCTCATTATTTACACTTTGCTTCAAAACTATGTATGTGGTTCTGGTCAGATTGAATCCGCAAGGCAGAATAAGCATCAGAATCAGAGCATGGATGTTTTGAGCAACCAAAAACCTGGGTGTTTTGTTATTTAAGCAGCAACAGCTGGGCTGGGCAGCTGCTGAGGCAGGCCTAGGGAGGCAGAGGGAAGAGGAATGGCTGGAGGATAGGTCAGCAGTCAAGGCTGATGGAAGGAAACTTGCAGCTAATTTGTGCAACGAGAAGGTGTGTGCTGCTATGGCAACAGAAATTACTGTGCTTTGCTTTAAGCCTTAAAGAGTAATGTAATTTTTCATTTATGGTGTGACCTTAACCCATGTTTACTTGGAGGTTAAGCACCATCATGTGCAATGGGGCATGCTTCTGAGTAATATACATAGCAGGTCTCCACTTCCAAATGCCACCAGGAAACAATTTCAAAGAGGCAAGAAGTGTTTCAGGGTTGTATCCAGTTGTACCTCTCCTGACTGGCAAAAGGCTGCTTTGTCTAGTGGTGGCTTCCAAGGTGGAAAGCGAGAGGTTGTTTTTTGCAAGTCCCCTCTTACTCCTGCATTGCCCTGCACTACAGAGGGCTCCCCAAATCTCTGGATCAGATTTAGGGGACTGCAGAGGGAACGGAGAATCAGCAGCAATTGCATCTTCTCCCTGCTTGTTCTCCTGTTTCTGTATGTGTAAACCTTCAGTGGATCAAAGAGACTTCCATCTACAGAGGGACACCATTGGGTACAACCCTCAGCCATTATTGCCTCTCTATCCATCAGCCAGTAGGATGCTAGACAGTTGTAAGCTTTGCACAGCTTTCTTTGCTTGAGAGGACCTGAACTCAAAGCATTTAGTTAAAAAAAACCTTTCCTCTAGCATTTTTTAGAAGTCTGTAGTTGCTAGCCTGTTATAAACTGAAGGTGATTTCCATGCTGTATTGAATAAATCATATTGGCTGGTGAAACTGTGCTGAACAGAAGCTCAAATAAGATTTTAAAGGAATAATCACATCTCCACTGAGGCACAATGGTTCTTCATTATTTTTCTTTTATTAGTGATCAGTGCAGAATAAAAACTTGGTTCTTTCCTGTATGGGAAAAGGTAGTGATGTTCTGAACTACCTTGCAGTGTTTGATTTTTTTGCAAGAGCTGTACACTAAAGGAAAAAATTGTTTTATCATATGGAATGATGAACCCAAACTTGGATGCCATCTGTTTGGGACTGGAGGCGGGTTGGAACCCAAATCCAAGCTGAAATCCAGGAGCACAACCCAGCTTTCTGCACATAATTGACCAAATGTTCAGATGCCAGTCTCTGAACTGTACCAGTTTTATCCAGAGCTCAATCTCAGCCATGGTTAGAATTTGAAACCTCCTTCCAATGTATGATTAAATAATATTGAAAATGGAAGCTTGGAAATCATCCAGATTCAAGCTCTACAGTTTCACATTGGTTTGCTTAAATTTAGAGTGGGAGTCCAAATTGTGCTAAACGCTTGGCAGGAAGAATGTAATTTTAGACCACATGTTGGTTTCCTAGTTCCTTCTGGAAAGGAGCTGTGTATTCCACCTGTCTCTTATCTAAATCTCTAAAAGTATCTGCTGACAGCCTAGTCTGCAATTCAGTTAAGCCAAAGTATTTTGATTTAAGCCAATTCTGCCTCGTTGTCTTCTATGGTACTAAATCCATAGAAGTCCCAGTCCTACAGCATGAACAAGTTGTGGATTAGGCTGTTGGTTGCCTGTTAGTACTTTATGGAAGGCTGGAGGGGTGGGCAAAAATGATAAGATGTGCATTCCTTTGTCAGGAAATAAAACGTGGTAGCTTATTTTTAAACGATAGCCTTAGGAATTCCACTGACAGCACTAATACTAGCTATGGAACTAGATCTGAAAATTCCCATGATAAGTTCAGTTTAATTTTAATTTTTTTTGGGAAGAGAAGTAAAATGTGCTAAAAGAAAACTAACCCCTTATTTCCTTTTTTTTTAAAACACAAAAAGATATTTTCAAGTTTTGCAATCCACTTAACTGATATCTACTTAGTAGCTGGCTGGCTCAAAGATGAACCCAGATACGCAGACACGCAGCCTGCTCTTCAAAATGTTCAAGGGAGCTCATTTTCCTATAAATATTCTTAGGATTGCAGCTGGAATATTGTTAAGTTAGGGTTGGGGCCGGAAGGAGTTTTCTAGCTCAGATGCGTTTGCTGAGCCTTATGCATTGCGCAAGCAAGTTGGCCTAAGGCCGGAAGCCAACCCCTTCCTATGGGCAGCCAGGCAACTGAGTTGAAAAACTCTCTGGAAGGACAGGGTAACAGATGAGCTGCCAAATGGCTAACCATCAGCTGCAGAAGGGCAATGCTTGTCTGTCTGTGTGTATGTGAGCGTGTGGCTTATTTTAAGGAAGGACAAGGTTAGATGGCAGGAACCAAAGGACAGTCTGAGGCTGTTCATAAATGTCTCTTCCCACCTCCCCTCAAAGCAGTCAGTGCAGTGCTCTGATACATTCACTGTTGTAATAGAACATTGTTTGTGTTGTTGCTGTATTGTGCTGTAGCGGTTTTGAAAGGAATGCATCTCCAGGGGCTCTACAGTTATAAAAATAAGACATGACAGCCTCTTTAGTCTACTGAAAACAGTGGTGAGCATTTTGGAATTATTATTTGAATTCACACTTGTGACTACCATCTGTCAGGAGTAGCTACGTGGATTGGAGAGGACACCAGACTCTCCTCTTTTTAAAAAATAATTTTTGAGAATAATTTTTTAAGAAGACATTTTAAACCTGTTGTCGTTTGTCATTCTTATTGTTCCAGAAAGGAATATTTGTATAGGAATAAGAATTTGGAGTGTACTTCAACCCAGAAAAAAAATTAGGTTTTATTTGTGTATACCGTAAATGTTTGTATTTTGCAGTTTTATCTGTTTTGCTTTTTAGATAAAGAAAACGTATATTGATATTTTAAAAGTCATTTTTGCTTTTTTAGATGAGTTTGTAATCATCACAAACAGAAAAATAAAAAAAGCCTTTCCTTTATAAAGTGAGCAAGCCTTCGTTATTTCTAGCTTCTGGTGAGAGTTTACCAATATTACAATGCAATGAGCAAAACCTTTCTATTGAGTGCTGCATTGTTGAAATTCATAAAATATAAGCCAGGTACCCATGCAGCCTATTATGTGGCCTGCTAATATTTCTTCAGAGGAAAATCTCCCTCCCTCTCCAGCACAGCAACTCGTGCCTGGGGCCAAACGTCTTCAGAGTTATCAGTCAGTCTCCAAGCCTGCTCCTCCTCAGCCCACAGGATGGAGAATATTAGCAATACAAATTGCTGTTATCTATTTTTGATCCTGCCCTGGGCAGGGCTTCTGTACCTTTTGAAACTTCGCAACATGTGGAAATTCCTCTGGTGCAACTTACCACTGCACCAGCATGCCAGGAAACAGCTTACTAGTTGAATTTCTACTGGGGAGACAAGCATTTAATGACACAGGTGTCTCACCAGGATGCTACTTAATCAGAAAAAAATGGGTCTCTGCTGCCACCCCTACTCCCACCTCGCATGTTTCAGACCATGCACTCAGGCTTCAGGAACAGCTGGATCTCGATCTCTCTATACACTGAACGTTGGGAAATTGTTTTAAAATGCAATTAATTTAAAATAGCACTGCCAGTAAACTAAAATGGTGTCTAACCCCAGTTCTCAGAGATGCAGGCCTCCAAGCAGTTTCTTCTGTTCCCACAAAAGGCCCCACTGATTTTTTGTGGATGTGGGAGAAGAAAGTGGGGAGGAGCAGACATAGCAGTGGGATGGCCAAAGAGGTTCAAACTAGTTTCTGGTAGATGGTTGTTTCTTATGTGAAGCTGCTCTGTCGTCAGGAAGTTGCATCAAGGAAGTTGTCATGGTACCTCAGGTGCATACTGGGCACACCCCTCTGCTTGCCCACCCTACCTGTTGGGCCTTTAGCTGCTCCCAGGGGAAAGCATTTAACAAGGCTGCCTTTCACCAACCGGCTGGATTCAGCTGGCTAGCTCAGTTGGTCGGACATGAGACTCTTAATTTCAGAGTGGTGGATGCAAGACCCACATAGTGCGAAAGATTTCTGCATAGCAGGACTGGGATTGATAATCTTGGCTCTTTCCAACTCTACACTTCTATGATCCTGCCTAAAAATCCCATGTTTTCTTTGAGAACAGCTCAAGGGTAGCATAGAACTAGACACGGGGTGGTATGTTCCAGGAGAACACACAGGTTTCATGAAACATGACTGAAGCATGCACTAAAGGGACAAAAAAAACCCCACAATGCTTGTTCTTGGGAGAAAAGTTTAAACATAAGAATGGTTACAAGCACATGAAAACATTCCTCCCAGTGGCGAAAAGGACGGTAAAAAGAAATGCAGCTTTAAAGACAAAGCTGGTTCCTTCTCCACTCCTTCTGTATTTTTGTTGGAAGCTACCCAGAGTGGCTGAGGCAACCCAGTCAGATGGACAGGATATAAGAAATTTATTATTATCCCTGAAGCTAACAGCTTGCTGTTGCTTGCAACCCCCATCCCTGAATGTGCACTCTAGGAATTAAGAGGTGTGTGTTTTCCAACAGCAGCCTTTGCTTGTGTGCCACAAGCACCATCCTCCAATGATTATTCCTACCACCTTCCAATTGGATCCCCTAGGCAGTTCACATTTAAAAAGTCAATCCCACATTCTCCAAACAAGCCTACATTCAAGACTTCTATTTATTGATGACAATCCATTTCCTTCATCCAAGAGTGAATACCTCAGTGCAATGCAAAAAATTTGTGAGGGAGAAGCGAGTTTGTTGCACAAGACTGCCACATCAACTTTAATTGCCCAATCTGACTTTTCTGGTATGTAACTGAATCCCACCCCAAAGTAGTTCCAATGTGGAAGAACCCCTCATCTCTGGTTCCTGGAGCAAGTCAAAGGGAGAGTGTGATGCTACCCTCATCTTTCTAAATTACTTGAATGCACTACACATCGCATGTGAATAGATGCTGTCATATATTGCAGTGATGATGCAAAAACAGAAGAATGAAGCTCCTACGAAGACTTCATGCCAACCTGCTACTTTTAGGGCCCATCAGTTATGAGAAGGGAATTCTGCTGGATCTTACCCAGGGACCATCTCTGATCAGTGGTAATGCCACAGTTTTCCTGTTATCAGACATGGAAAGCAGTTTGAGATGTTCAAGGCAGCAATTGGTGCTAGGCACTCACATTTCTGCATTGAGAAGCTTTTGCACCAAATCCAATCCCTGACCTAATACATACTTGAACATTTGGATGGGGAGAATTTAAAGCACATCTTCCATATGCAGGGAGCACCTTCAGGGTTTTTTTAAAAAAGAAAAACACACACTACTGTAGCTATCAGTCTAGAAATCCTGCATAGTCAGGATTAGCTATTTTTAATTTTTAAAAAAAATATAAATAAATCCCACAGCAGCAAGACCAGGTTTTTTTTTAGTGGGTGATGAAGTGTCAGTTGAAGCCATGCAATGCATCTCACATCTCTGCTGTCTCACATTTTTTCTCCAATCTGGGAAGTCCTTAAGTGACCTTGCCTATACATTTTGCAGCAAAATGCCTTTGTACTTGTTGTGCAACACACTCTGCTTTTATTGTACTGCAAGTCAGTCAGTCCTCTGCTTGTAGAAACAGTGTTTGCGAAAGAAAGCCAGCAAGTCACCTTCCACAAATGCTGAAACCATGTTTGCTGCACGTTAACTGTTGACAAGCATTCTACACAGCTCTCCAGGAGGCCAGTAGGAATCTGCTGCCAAGTGCCAAACCTCCAAAGGTCTTTGCTCAGTTACAAATACCAGCCTAGAAAGCAGGCCAAAGATCACAGATAAAGAGTTGTTTACTGGAAGTAGAAATCTTCCCTGTTGAACATTAACCAGAAGAGAGGGAGGGTGTTGAGGTCAGGGAAAAGAGGTGAGAGAGAAAGTGTGTGTCCAACACAGAGCCCCCCCCCTTATTGCCCCTTTGTGTATGAGTTTACAGCCTCATAGTTACCATACAAATAGTCTCGTATATCTAAACATTGATGGAATGCCTCTGTGTTCTTAACTTCTATAAGGAATGAGTTATACAACGACCAGGAATGGTTCCTTCCCTATTTTAAAAAACCACTACTGTGCTACATGGAAGACTGTTGACCACAACCCAAAGTGCTTAAAATACCACTGATGGCAATGGAAGATCAACAAAAAATAACTCATTTCTTCCAATGTTATCTCAACTATTATGCTAAATACTATAACAAAGAGCATTCAAAATCAGTGTTCAAAGTTGGGTAGCAGTGCTGATGCATTGAAAGTATTGTGTTTTGTTTGTTTACATGCATACTATGGAAATCGCATTACTGGGACCCAACCAAAGTGTCACAATATTGTGAGCAAGCTTTTGAGTTAATCAGGCTGGATGCTAAACAAAACAAGGTTAAGGATGTAGCAGAAGCTCAGCTGCCCCAGAGTCTGCTGTGCAGGAGGGCTTGCACAGATACAACTAGAACAGTATCATGAGATGAAAGATAGATTTCAGAATGTACCCAGGGCTACCAGGACAAAGAATCAATAAGGGCTGTTTCTCCACGTTTGCAAATGTAAAATCTGAAGGGTTTGCCAGCTGGTTTGGACCAACAAATGTATTTTGGATTTTGAGAATGTGTTGTGGGCACCAGTCACAAAATGGCTGTCACAGGAGCATGGCACAATACAAAATTAGGGAGTGTACAGTCATTTTTGCTTCCATCCAGCCACAAGCATGAGACAACCCCAGACTTGCCACGCGAAGTCAGCTATGTCTTAATGGTTCTGATTGGAGGCCTGCTCTTGTTCCCTGGGAGGCAGAAGAAGCTGGAGACTGTCAGTGAAGGAGGTGAACTGCCCAACTAAGCATGTGCTTAAGGCAGCAATCCTGCAAGCACTTACCTGCGAGTAAGTGTTGTCAGACTCAATAAGACACGCCTCCAAGTAAACTTGAAGAGGACTGCACACTAAAACTCACATTCAAAATCAACAAGTATTTAAAAGTGGTTCCTTTGGCTAAAGTTAACCTCAGATTCTGCTTTTCTCTTCTGGTGATTCTGAGATGATCCAGAGATTACTTTCTGGTCTCAAGCAGGCAGCCCAGCAGAGATCCAAGTGCAAGCAGAGATAGACCACAGATAGGCAAAGTATCACTGAGATGCCAACTTTTCAAAGAAAACAGGAAACCTGTTTTGTTTTGCTTTTATTTAATTAAAAAAATCTAAGTAATTGCAATACCATTTAAATACATAGATTTACAAATAGGTCCAAAACAGGACTAAAATATTCTTTGAATATTGTGCTTTCATAGATACATAAGAAAATTAGCGTATAAAAATACTTTACAAGGAATACACTCTAATATATGGATAAAAATACACATTTAAATAATGCATTTCATTTTCGTATCATTCAAAATGCATAGGAAGGGATACAAGGACCATTTTTTTAAAGCCTTATTAAAAGTCTTCATTAAAAACCCATTTGAAGCCACGCTGAGCTTCCGCCATTTTGGGAATATTGCATATAAAACCCCCTTTTTCTGCTCAACTGTCAATACCCTCCAGTTTCTTTTATGGCACATTATCTAGGTTATATGGCAGCCATGGTATGGAATATTGCATACTTTGAGAAGAGAAAATGGCTACAGCTAGATGCAGCCCCAAAGGGATTCCATGCACATCTTAAGGAAAGCACAGAAACTTTGATGTGGCCCAGAAAGTGAATAAGCATATTTTTTATTTTAAAAAAAAGAAAGAGGAAAAGAGAGAAGTAGATGCAATCACAGCTTAATCTGGGCTCAGATCTGAAAACCAGTTGTGGTTTACTGATCTACCGGAGAAGGTTACCCATACCAAAACATGGCATCTTAATTTGCATCAGAACGGTACCAAAAAAACCCAAAGGGCATATAAAGGAAGAGAGGAGCCAGTTTCCCATTTCCAGGGTCTTACTCAAGTTCCCTTGTAGGGGGACAGTCGAAAAAACCACCACAATAAAGTGCTATTCCAGAAACCCTGGCACAAGCCATTGGACTGGCCGGAGCGAGATTTGCAAGCCCTGGCATTTTTGCCATGTGGAAAGGAAGAGATCATGGCCTTAAGTTGCAAGTCCATCTCACCTGCTGCAGGCAGATCATCCAAAGAATGTGAATATCACATCCATGATCACTACAACGGAATTCAGTTGTGGAAGGCAGAGGGTCACATAGGCATCGTGCTCAGAAAGCCAGGGAGGAGAAGGTAACTACTAAAAACATGGGGCTGCTGCTATGACTGGTTACAACAGGGCGTCAACCCTCATCATCAGTGGGGGGTTTTTTAAACAAACAAACAAACAAACGCACGCACTTGCACTAGGACGACCCACAGGGGGTGCACTGGGAGACACAATACCAATCTCGCAGAGGATGTCTCATGCTTAACAGTGACAAGGAGATACAAGGGTTTCCCCACTCCCATAGGGGGGAAAAACGAGGGTCAGGGCAAAGAGGGTTATGTGAGTGACTCACATTCAGCTGCCCACTCACAGACTCATGGTTCAACCAAGAGAAAGATTCTTGGTGTTGTGTGTGTGTGTGTGTGTAGGGGGAGGCACACACAAGGTTACTGGTGACCCAGAAAAGCCAGTTTCCTGCCCTTTGTGTATGGTATCATCAGTGCTGTCTAAGAAAAACACAGTAGATGAAGGAAGGAAGAAAACAAGCACACGTTGTCTTGAAGTCAAATAGTGGTGGATGTGTTTAGGCTGCACCCCAAAGAATGAGTGCCTGAGATGGGGAGAAAAAAAATCACATGTCTGGGCCCAGTCTTTTGTGACGAATGGCTCAGGACTTCATAAAACTTGCGAGGGGAAACTGCTCTCAGTTGTGAAGGGGATCCCAAGCACCACAGTGATCTGTGAGAGTGTGGCTGTGAATTGGGAAAAGGACACAAGGCCGTGGGCTAAGGAAAAGCTATGGGGTAGTGCAGGGGTGGCCTTTCACAGAAACAAAGCAGTGTGTGTGTGTGTGTGTTAAATATTAAGTTTCACTGTACATGATTTAACAAAGCAAACAACAAGAAATAGCACCATGTACCCAAGCCCTTCGAAGACAGGGGCAAAGATGATGGTCTGGTGCCCTGTGACCTCGTTCGCTGGAGAAGCTCATACCATGAGCAAAGGATGTTCTCTCCCAGGTGAGTTGTGCTGGGCACTGCTTCCTGCTTTCAGTGGCAACAGCAGCCCATCCCACCCACCGTGTTGGCCAAAGCGGGACCATTTCCATTGGTCTGTCTCAGCTCGGGCCTTCAAGGCCTAGGCTGACTGGCTTCAAGATGCGACAAAAGGGAAACCCATTTCTTCATGGCAAGTTACGTTACACAGAGTAATCACAATACCAGTGCAAAAGTAAAACCGAAAAAAGTGTTACAGACACCCATCAACCCCTTTGCCCCCACCCCCACAGGACCTCAAGAACAGTTGACGCCAAGCCCACCCAGCATTCAGAGCGTCTGTGTGTTTGCCTTGACCTCCACACTAGGAGGCTGCCGGCCTGGCAAATCCTCATCGAGCTGGGCTTTGGCAGTGAAGGCCAGGGGATTCCGGCTGATTACCAGGTCCAGTTTGTCTCCTGCTTCAGATATCAAAGGGACAGCTAAGCAGCAGTCAAAGTCCCGGGTTCGAATGCGGTTTACCTGAAGGGATGGGAGAAAACTCATAGTGGATTATGGGAAACACACACACACACACACACAGGAAAATGAGACCATTTTATTTTACTGTGGTGTTGTTTTTAAAAAAGTAACCAGTTGCTGGAAATCATAGGTGGTGAGAGTGTTGTTGCGTTCACATCCAGCTTGTAGTCTTCCTTCAGGCATCTATCTGTCTGGTCAGCTACTGCGAGAACAGGGTGCTGGACTAGATGGCTTGATTCAGCAGGCTCCTATTGTGTTCTTATATTCTTAAACTTGTGTCAACGTTGAACACTCAATAGACTGTAATTTGGGAGCTGTTCTGCTACATATAAAACATAGGCCAAACCAAACTATGCTATGCTATGGCAGAAAAATCCAGGAAAACACATTCCTGGAGCCATTCAATTCCTCAGTTATGTGAGAGAATGGAAAAAGACATCCGATCAAACCGTACTCTTTTTGTGGGACACAGTTTTTGACAAAAATCTAACCAGAAGCATGAGCTGTTGTTGTATCCTTGTGGGGTTACTCTATTCTCCAGCCAATGATTCAGGGGGCCAGAAATGTATTTTGTAAAACCCAAGTGGTCAGGCGCCATAATGCAGTTGGGTTTCATCTTGCAGAAAAGGCTCCCCAGTTATGATGAGGTTGTTTAAGGGTGGAGCCTCTCTGATTTGTTTGTCTTAAAAATATTTACTTTTTCCTCATCCCTGATGAAACTGTGGACAAACCTTTTATCCTAACTCAATTAAAGTTTCATTAGGGCTACCAGGGACAGATAACCCATGGATCAACATTTTTTGCATTTAGCTGACAGTGTAAGGTGGGTATACAATCAGTCAAACTGGCAGGTGGGATCTAAATTAAGTTTACGGTAAGCACAGATGTGGATGTTAAGATCTGCTGCACACACTCGGAAGCGACATCATCTGGCGACAGTGAAGGGCTACTTTATATTCTAAACCCCAAGTGGTTGAGGCAGGATGACTCCTTTTGTTTCTGTAGCCTGTGAGACAAACAAGGGATGTTCTCTCCATCCCAGCTCCTCTCAGCCCAGTGCTGCCATGGGGATGAGCAGGGTATGTCAGCACATGGGAGGGTGCATGGTGCATGAGAGAGAGAGGGAGAGAGAGAGAGAGCATGGTGTAAGAGAGAACGCATTGTGTGTCTCTGTGTCTCTGTGTGATCTGCAGACGTGGGTTGTCGTGATATGTTTGTGCGACGAGTGTCTGCAAGTGGGTGCATCTGAAAATGGCATGTGACCCTCAGAGGGCTGCCCAACCTTGAACTCAACCCCGAGGCCAAGGAAGGTTAATCGGCTCTAGGGTTAGTTCTTCCATTCCTCTGCATCTGTTTTCATCTGTATCAAACAAATCCTTCTATATTTTTCTGACCTTTAGAAAGCCCTTTACAGATCACTCCCGGCTCAACACTTTCCCCTAACTAAGATGCTACAGAGTCAGACCATTGGTCTATTTCACTCAGTTCTGTCTGCACTGACCGATAGCTGTGCTCTAGGGTTTCCCAGTCCCACCTGGAGATGCTGGCATTGCACTTGGGCAACGTCCCCTTTCAATGCCTGAGGCCAAACAGAAATGTGCTGCCATGCCCTCCCTTACCTGAGGTGACAACGGCAGTGGTTTCCAGTGAGATCTCGCAAAAATCCAGTGAGATCTTGCTGTAAACGAGCGCTGCTTCTCTGCCACCAGCTGAGTGGACAGGGTGCCCGCAGAGACAATGCCTGAGGTGGTTGCTTCACCCCTGCACTTGGGACTTCCTGTATGCAAGGCCGATTCTCTTCCCACCACCTCAAGCTACAGTCCTGCTGAGACCATCATGACAACAAGGTCATCTCCTCAGTGGTGTCCCATGCAGAGATACTGAAGTCCTCTTCTCATGGTTCCTCTTTGGGTCTAGTGTGCGTTCAAGGGGGATGCTTTGGTGCTTGTGCAGGCTGTGACATTGCCAACATTCTGCAGAAACGTGGCCGGCAGCCTAATTCCTTTTTTTTTTTGTTCCCCCTCTCCGCTCTTCCCCCAATTCCTTCTTTCTGCTGGTCTTTCATTTGAGGCTGAGAAAGAACAACGGTGCAGCAGGCCAGCTGGCTACGGACCATAACAAGCACAAATGAGCCTCCCCCTTATTGTTGCCAGATTTTCAGTTACTGACCCTACATGTGTTAGAGTTAATTGTGGCACAGCCAATAAAGTCTTTTTAAATGCTGAAGGGAACAGCAAAAGAATCCTTCAGGGAATTGCAAGACTTCTAAAATAATGAATGCAACTGCTTGCAGAGCAGGGAGGGGGGTTGTACCAACTGCCTCCAGCATTTCTGGTCCGAACAGGAGAGGCCGACAAAACAGTTTGGACCTCAAGTTGTCACTTCTTTTCCTAGCCCCACCAGAAACGCCAGCGAGGTGTGCCAATGCATTAATAAAGAGCCTTCACCGGGGCTCCTGAAGGTCTAGGTGGCTTTTTCCTGTGGAGTAGCTACAATGAGTTCAGGGAGCCACCACCTGAGGGAAAATGTGTGGGTATGAATGGCTTGTGCTACAGAGCTGGAGGACAGGTTAAGGCAGTGTTGGCCAACGCAGTGCCCTTGGCTGCCAGCGTGCCTGCTAGTACCTCCTGTAATGCCCATGAAAGGTCTCTATAAAAGCCCACAATGCATGAGAGATTGTTTGCTCCTCTTGCTCACAGTTCCTGTTTGCACTGGGCTTGCCCTTTCCTGCACCATCTTATGGCGGCCATTTTGTGACAGGCATCCATGGCACTATGTCAAAATTCCAAATGTGCCCCCTGGCCCAAAAAAGGGTGGCATCCCCTGGGTTAAGGAAAACAGAAACCTTTCCATCAGTGAAATTGTGCAACAGTAGGACAGAAAGAAAGAGTGTACCGTTTTAGACAGACTATTCCAACAGCCACTAGCATGAACCCAGGTGGTTCGCCCCAGATGCAAGTTCTTCTTCAAGAAACAGACCCACCTGCGTTTCTTAAACCTTTTGCTGTTATTTATAGTTATTACCTGAAGGACTCTGTCATAGGGCTTGAGTCCACACTGATCAGCTGGCCCATCTGGGCGGATCATATTCACATAGACGCCTTTTTCCAGCAAGCCATCTGAGACACTGAATCCAAAGTCTTCAGTCTCTGGATCCTTATAAATAGTTATCTGAAAAGGAAAAGGAAAGTCTAATTTGGTACGAACAGCAAAAACAGAGGACAAAGCATGAGGAGAAAGTCCCCCCCCCCTCCAGTGCTTGAAGAATAAATGAGGGTCTCATTCTAAAGTTTTTGCAAATTTCAGCTGTTTCAGCCTAAAATGTCAAACTCGGTCACTAAGTAGCTACGGTGAATGTAAAACAACAGCTTCAGGTCTGTGTTCTCAAGTGGCACCGTAAGCCATGGGAACCAAGTGCAATGCTGATGCGACAAGAGTGAACGTGTGGGCATGTGGCACAGAAGTAGGAAAATGGCCAGTGTTTTCCAAGAAAGCATCAGTAGCAGAACTAGGGCACAGGACAAACAAGGATAAGGTGATAACATTGCTCTAACACCCCTCCCAATAATGATCCCTAGTTGGAATGTGGGGTCAGGAACAGAACACGTTTGTAGAGCAGTCCTAACCGTGCCTACTCAGAAACAAGCCACACTGAATTCAATGGGGCTTAGTCCCAAGTAAGTGGGGTTAGTACTGTAGTCTTAATTACTAATCTTTACTGGGAGAGCATCAACATTGCTATCAGAAAAGGTCATTTGGTCAGACACAATGCACACATTCAGGCTCTCCGTGCGAACCAGCAATGCTGTTGCTTGGGGGGGGGGCAGGCGCTGTTCCAACTTTAAATCGACTACCTCGTCAGCCTTGAGAATAAAGCTCTGCTGTTTAAACAGAAATGTCTGGTTTCTAGCAAAATGCCTGAAAGACTTCCGAACCACCAAAAGCCTTTTTGGAGAAGCTGGTGCAATGGTAAGCATTCCTCTGCTTACGTGTGTCCATGGATTGCATGCCATTGCTATTAGGCAAGATTAGATATCCCTGACAGCAATGCTGTATTTGCATGTTGAACCTCACGTTTTCCATAGGCCTTTCAGAAGTGATAGGAAATGAGAACAGGAAGGTGTACCCCCCCCACGAGTCCTGTGCTTACACCTCTCCCCCGCCACTAAAATGAGAGCAGAAGCCATTGTGCTACTCCTGCCCTGAGACTCTTGTTTAGCTGTGTGTGTCATCCGCTTTACTGCAAAGCCATCCTATTATAGGAGGCGGTCTTCTACTAAGCCAGTTCAACAGGTCCACCTACCTCAGTATCACCAACACTGACTAGCAACAGCAGGTTCTCCATGGATTCAGACAGCCCTGCCTGGAGATGCTGGAGGTTGCACCTGGGACCTTTTGCATCCAAAGCATGTGCTCTACCCCTGAACTATGGCCCGTTCCAGTTTTGCTAGGTGTGTGGGGTCCATTGCAAGGGAGTGGCAGGAAGAGGGCGCTGTCCCCACCAGAGGACACCAGCTGCTTACTAACATCAGTAGAACATTCCATGCCCTGCCATCCTGTGCTCAAAGATGTTTATCCAGAAACTTAGTAATGGGGCAAATCCGCCTCTGGAGATTATTCTTTTTTCAGTCCTTTACCCACCCCTATCCTATCTTTACCCTACAGTCTTAAAACCCATAACCAGACCATTCTTCAGCACAAACCTTGTGCAGCTCAAGAGGCGTGGGAGACATGATTTCTTGGATCTCTTCCTTCATCATCTTAATCTCCAAATTCCTGTCATTTTTCTTGGTGGGAGTGACATTGGCATTGCCCTTCCCTTCACCTGAGCTCTTGGTGTTCCCTTTTCTTGGTGGGCTCAGTCCTGATTGGTTGACAGAGTTCATGAGCAACTTGCCCCCGTCAAGGTCTAGATTGTGTACACTCCCTGTCATGATGGATGCCTATGGAGGGGTAAGTAAAAAAACAACCACACACAGAGAGAGAACACAGTAAGCTCGGTGCAAGAAGCAGCATGAACAGTAAGGTTCAGGGCAAGACAAATGTCCCAACTCCTGCATCCTCTGCTCCAGGACCTCCCACCCAAACAAACGCTGGCAAGACAAAGTTCAGAGAGAGAACAGGGTGCCATCGCTCAAGGACGCTTCAGGACTCTTTACTATGGGATGCTGCCAAATTGCAAACTCTGCTCAGGATTCATCATGAGTTCACTTGAAGTGGCATAGATGAGATATGCCAGCCCGCATGGACAACAAAATTTTGGCCGTGCACTATGGGAACTGGCCACAACACCACAATATCATGGCAAGACTTACTTCCCTATTATGATTTTCCTTTTGGCCAATGCTAGATGCACACAAGTGTCAGGTGCATGCTGGGTTGATCACATTTGCTGTTGCTATGTGCACTTTCAACTGAATGCTATCTCAGTGTTTCCCATCCATGCTAGTGGGTGGTGCTTGGTGGGATGAATTTGCAGTGTGTGTTGTTGTTCCCTCATCTCCATTAATACTTCCACACCCTCCCAGAGTTCTGGAAACATGAGGCCCATTGTGGACGTGCACAAAATTATATGTTTACCTGCATGTGTGGCCATTAACAAAAATTGTTTCAAGTTTTCATATACACCAGATTTGCACAAAAGAGTAGGTTAAAAAAAAAGAAGTTGAATTTTGAGCCCCACCAGCAACTCACCCTCTCTGAGTTTGAAAAACCTGAGGTCCATATTGGACACGCAGGCAGGTATTTGTTTACTTTTACCTGTGACCCTTTTATAAATTTTGTTTTTGAGATCCAAGTTTTCTGATATACCAGACTTGCACAAAACAGCGAGTTAAGAACAAATGAAGTGTGTGTCATGACAGATCCATCAACAGCACACCGAGGAGCACCTCACCGTCAGAAGTAGGGGGTGTGGTGATAGATGACACCCAGAAAAGTCACCACGCACATGAGAGATCCAACCCACCTCCATCATGTGCTTCAGTATGTCCACAGTTGGGCAATAAGCAATTTTATGTAGGATTTTTGTTTCCTTACTGCATTATTGGGAAAATCTGAACTAAACAGGGAAGTGCCACTTAGATGGGGACAATGTTATGTGTTCAATGCAATAAACATTTAATCCACTTTAAGCTGTTATGTACCTAGCCTTACACATGGATGATAATTTGACCGCTTCAAGCACTTGAAACGCAGGAGCCATGCTTCTGACAAACAAAAAAAAAGGGATGAAAATCCCAATTTTCTGCTTGGGAGAGCAGTGCTAGTTTGGATTAGGCTGGCAAAGGCTAATATAGATTTTGGGGAAAACAAGTCTAACCTTCCTGTGTGCCTGTACCCTTGTAATACCTGCTCAACCTGCTCAAGATGCATACTATAAGCTTCTAGTGATATTACCTTGAAAGGAAGCACCCTTTATAAAGGGTGACACTCTGACTATGCAGGGAAGGGGGAATATAGAGCGCCCTGTTCACCCTGCCATTAGCTCCAGCTCCCATCAGTCACAACCAGAAAGACGCAGCTCAGGAAGAACCAAGAGAGGGGAACTTACTAGAAGTGGCACAGCTAGACACCCCTTCTGCTTTCAAAGGTTAATTTACCTCAATCTCCCTCAAAAGCTCAGACTGGCCGCATGTTTCCAAGTCCTCCAAAGCTTCTCCAAAAACACGCCAAAAATTATCCTCATGTGCGGTCTCAAGGCCATTTTGGCGGTTGGGATATCTGTTGTAACGTAGGAACCAAAGATTGTCAGCACTCTTCTGGAGCAGGGTGGAAGCCGCAAGGCTACAGCAAGTGGCTCGCCAGTAAAAGCAGAGACTTGGCAGAGTCTTCATATACAAAAGCAAACAATATGAACTTTTCAGGCAAGAGAGAGTCCAAATACAAAACCTCCATGCACTTTCACTAACAGGGCAAAAGTCCTTCAAGAGGAAGAATTACACTGGTGTAGTAATGCCACGTTCAAAAGGGTAAAATAAAAAGTGCCTGTAGGAAGATTGTAGGTTTAGGAAGACGTTTTGGTGAAATAGAGAAGTAAAAGAAAAAAAGGATGCATTATGGGTAAACCAGGAACCTCAGAGACTGTTAGTACAAAGGCGGATGGGACAGAGTTCAGATCTGAGACACAGAACACCTGAGAAGAGAGAGAAAAACACAGAGGGTAACAGACGTGGTGAGAAAATGAGAAATACATCAGGTATCTGTGGGAGTATATAATGTAAAAAATGATGTATATAAAATGGCTTCCCCTAGACTAGGCAAGCAATTTAAACACTAAATGCAGAAATATACAGAGGGTTCAACAGGACCTGTATCTCTCATTTGCGCGGGTCTGTAGTTATACTTTCAATAAATCTAAATGCTAATCTATTCTGCTGCCCCTCCTCATTATATACTTCTCCCTTGAAGAAGTAGAGAGGTTTGTGCTTGCTGATATCCACACCACCCTCTCTTTTAGGGGTAAAAAGGGGGCAAAACAGTCCTTTCCCCCTGTGTATAAGAGTCAGTTCCCCACGTTCCGCCCCATGCTTTTAACATTCAACCACACTCCTTGGAAACCCAGATATATTGAACTCAGTTTGGGGCTCCACTCAGTGGCGGAGAGCAGGCAGGGGCGGGGCTGGCGCGCGTCCTGGGGGCAGGGGGGCAGGTGCGATGGCACCCCACCGGGATCACACTGCCAGGGGCGGTGCGCCCCCCCCACACTCCTCTTCCTCTGCCAGTGGCTCCACTGAGTGAAGCAGGCTTGAGTTTCAAATGGCTCCATTCACTTGGGACAAGAAGTGGGTGAGCCTACTGGTGTGCCACCTTACTTTCTGTGATTCGTTGCCATTTCTTCCCTTGAGGGAAAACCAAACCGCTGCACTTAGTGCCACTGCGGTATGGAAGGTGAAGTCTGTTCTCCAACCCTGACACTGAATGGCCTGACAGGAAGACCACAGAGCAGTGCAATACCTCTCTCCACACACAAATAAGCTATTCTCGCGATGGGCATTTTGATAGGTTATTATCATTCGTCGGCACTTAAAAAATGGCTAAGTGCACAACTGCGACGCCTGCTTCTCATTTGCGTGGACATTTCCATGTCACTTCTTAGATCGCTAAAGGGAGAGCAGCAATTAAAAATGAACTAAAGTCATATGAAATGGTTTTGGAAATTCATGCCAAGGAAATGATTATTGTTTTAATGAGTCAACACTACAAAGAACTGTGATACAAACAGAGGGAATGTTGAGTTGAAGGTTCGTGTTTTTAATTTTATGCAGTTGCCTTCTTCCATCCTCGCCCACTTTCCCTTATCCTTTGGACAGAGTCTTGTTTGGACCAAGACTGACTTTGTTTTCACAGCTGCTTGCCAACCCAGATGTAGCCAGCACAAACCACAGCAACTCAGGTAACCCAACTGAATGGCAAGGAGTCTAAGGTCAAAGCAAGGTCTGTGGTTGGGCAGCCTTTGATGAACTGCTGAGGTGTGGAAGACAGCAGAGTGATGAGCAGTTAGGCCATTTGCAGATGGCAGATTCCTGAGTTATCACAGCAAACAGATTCGGGTCACTTGGCACCCACGAGCCATATGAGGACTATGCCAATCCCTTCTAGTTCAAACTGGAAAATTAGTGGGATTAGTTCAGGCTGCATAGGCCACTCAAAACCTTATGGAATTGGTATCTCTCCCCTCGCCCTCCATTCCCATGTAATACTTGCTAATTTAATGCTGAACCCTGGGCTTCATCCAAACAGACACTTACAGATGTCTAACATGCTGCACCTTAGTATTATTTTAACCCCATTTTACGCATGTGAGTGTGTGTACGTACGTACATGCACGCGCACGCGCACACACACCCACCCACACACACACACAGCTCTTCTAACAACATTAGTGCAAAGATCAGATTCCAGATCTGCAATACTGGATTCCTGCTCACGTGAAAAACATTGCACCAGTGGAAAAGGAACTTAGAAATGACTTTTTGGTGACAACATCACCAGGACACACTTTTGCATGTGATCTTGTATACCTACTGGTAATCAGAAAAACAGAGAATAGATAGGATAGAGATAAAAATCAGCGTCATGTATAAGCATCCACCCTAGATTGCTTTCATATATGGCCTTTCACATACCTAGCAGCTATGGACTGCCATTTAGTCAACACCCAAAAGAACAAATGTGGGCCACACATTAAAGGTTTTTTAATTTCTCTCCATCGCTTCAACGCCATTGTTAAGATGACACCCCGCTGTAATGAAACTTAAGCCTGGGCATTCAGAAAAGGTGAGACGCCGACTTCTAAATGCCAGCATTATTTCATTCCAATTAGAAATCCAACTTAATAAAATGACCACTCATCAGACTAGCCCAGCAGTCCACTTGCAGTTCCATTTCTTCTCTAAAAACACAGGCGAGGCCTGGGCTTTCTGTACGACATGTCCCTTTTGGAACGTGGATGAATAAATAGATCTGAATGTTTTCATGTCAAATTCCTTCAGGAATAGTTGAAGCTGATATTGACCCCTTCCTTTGGGATGAAGAACGGGAGACAAATCGAACGGAGTCAGGTAAGACATGTAGGCATGCCTCGTCCTTGAGATCCATATGAATGTGCACACACACACAGGCCCATCCTTCCCCCTCGTTTTCTTACAAGCCTCACATACCTGCTGGGCTTCTCCCAGTCATCTTCACTGAAACTGCCATCCATAAAGGGGTAACTCTTCCTGGGATCACCAGGAGGGGTACTGTTCTTCTGTCTGCTGGATCTCCATTCATGGGGGTGAAGTGCAATGCCAACAGCTTGTGGCAAGTATGTACCTACTGGGATCCGATGGGGAGCAGAGAGACAAACAGGAAGGATCAGGTCATTTTTACATGGCTACGTTGAGGAAAGACAATCTTATGGTTAAGTTAGCTGGATGGGAAGTCTGTCTCCTATTTCTAGTTCTGCAGTAGACATCCTGTATGTCTAGGGGGAATTTAATCGTGCAACCAGATGGACAAAGCACCCTGCTTTGTCCATTTGCTGGTGAGGTTTGAATCCAAACCACACCTGTAAATGGAAGTTGAAGGGGTTCGCTGTAACTGCTGACCCCATGGCAATGTTCACTTGCGTGAACCTTTATCCCCTCAAATATAAATGTATGAACTGGCCCTCAGCAATTCAAAATGGAGTTGGGAGGGAGGAGACAAACTTATGCATTCACACATTAAAGGCAGACTCACCCTGACTTCCATAACCAGCATCAATGCCAGAACCGTCCCAGGATTCCATTGCACTGTCCACACTGGGGATTGTGGTGGAATAAATCTCAGAGAGTTTGCTAGTTTTCTGGGAATCAGTCAGGTCATCTTCTGGGTCGCTCACTTCATTTATACTCCCAGACTGTTTTGGGTAAGTCCCTGGGGTCAAAATAAAGATGCACAGGTATGCACAAAATGTTAGAGACATTTCTGTGAAGCTTGCCTGCTCTCTTTCGGTCATGTTATAATCACCAGCTAATGGGTGGCACTGTGGTCTAAACCACAGAGCCTAGGGCTTGCTGATAAGAAGGTCGGCGGTTTGAATCTCCATGATGAAGTGAGCTCCAGTTGCTTGGTCCCTACTCCTGCCAACCTAGCAGTATGAAAGCACTTCAAAGTACAAGCAGATAAACTGGTACCGCTCCAGCGGAAAGGTAAACAGCATTTCCATGCGCTGCTCTGGTTCACCAGAAGCGGCTTAGTCACGCTGGCCACATGACCCGGAAGCTCACATTACTCAGCCAGTAAAGCGAGATGAGCACCGCAACCCCAGAGTCGTCTGCGACTGGACCTAACGGTCAGGGGTACCTTTACCTTTACCTTAATGGTTGGTAAGTCTCATATCAGGTTGCAGGCCCAATGTTGTGTTTTTCAGAAGATGTAGGGTTTGGTGTGCAGAACACTGATGTTCCCTTAGCCCTGTAGCAAGGGGGTGCTGCCCTTCTTTCCCCTTCATCCTGTAAGCCTTTTTGACCCATGGCAGCTTCAAGTTGCACCAACCAAATGTGAAATTAAGAGTGGGGGAGCAGCTTTCCAGGTGTAAAAATCACACAGATCACGACTACTGCCAGCGTGTGATCTTAAGTGCATCTGCTTGCAAGTAAGTTCAGTGAAATCAAGTAAAAAGACTTATTTCCAAGTAAGTGGCTTTTCTGATTTAGTGATTGTAAAGTGATTTATTCTTTACTCAACACTTAAAACCACCATCACCTTGACAATTTTCTCTTTCACCTTAGAACATCTCCTGAGATAAAGACTGTACTTTAAAGAAAGGGGGGAGCCCACTATAGTCTCCCCAAATTAGGATGGGTTAAATTGCTTATGGTGGAGTACTTGAGATGGCTGTGGAATTCCAATTTCAAATAGCTCAGGCTTAGAATGATTGATAGGAATTCACTCTCCTCCGTTCATTTTGACTCATGTGTCATACGCAGAAAGTGCTCCAAAGAGCTTCTGTGAGTAAAAATATCATTATGACTGCTGGACGAGCTGTGCCAGCTACATCCTCTCTTGGGGAAAGCTCTGCGAAAGACTATTAACGTGTTTCACACCATAATAGCTAATGGTTGAGAGGTACAGAGATCATCTCTGGACTGTGAGAGACGTTGGGGGATGGTGATTCCCAGACTCAGCTAAGGTTGGGTCTCTGTGTGAAAGAAACTGCAGTTTTTTAGGATGATGGAGTGAGCAGGAAAGAGAGCACTGACGTGGAGATTGGAAGGCACATTGGAGAGGATGAAGGGATGGAGGAGAAATTCAATTTAGTTTGCATTTTAATAAGTAACTACCTAATGTGCACCTCTTAAAAAGAGAAATTGGACTAAATGGCCCTTGAGGTCCCTTCCAACACTACAATTCTATGAAATGTGCAAATCAAAGCACACCTATCCTTTGAAATTTGCACTTCTCCAAATTTAGCAATGCAATTCTCCATCCCAAACAATGTGTAGAATATATGTTAGGGGAAAGAATGTATTAAAATGCATATATTAATAAAGAGATAATAAAATGCATCATATTAGGGGAAATTGCTTTCAAAAACGTGTACATTAGTCAAAACTGCATACAAAAAGATGTATTTATTAGGAGAAATTCTGACAAATTTTCATGGGGATTAAAAAAACTATAATTGCAAATTGCTGCAGAAACATGGCAAACTGAATTTAAGTAAAATAATGAGAAAGTGAAATTGACAGATTTGACCATCCTTAGGTGCAGGTATTTCTCTCTGGGGATCTAAGCTGACCCACCTGTCAGGAGTTGATCAACTCCACACACAGACACACACACACAGTTTTACTTTTATAGTTGTAAAATTAAATATTTTTAGAAACACCACAAGTCTCAAGTTTGGTCTCCTCCAAAAGCAAGTCAAACCTGAAAAGTGCTGCCTCTGCAACCTCTTGAGGAAGTTCCACAGCAGAAGAGTGATTTCAAGAGGATGTTTTAAGACCTGCAAATCTCAGATTGGTTGTTTTTAAAGCACAACTATTTTAGTGGTAGCTTCTGCTTCCAGCAGAAACTGGGAACTACCTCTCTCCTCAAACACTTCAAACCCCCCCCCCCAAGTTAGCTCTAGGCAGGTCACAGGTCTTTTGAAGAAAAGAAAAAAAGAGAGAAAAGTGAGTGAGACTGGAGAGAAGTACAATAACGTATTGCAGTTGTCTTTGTTTATGGATGTCCGTACAACTCCTTGCAGCAGGAAAGAGACTTAAAGGAGATCAGAGGTGAGGGAGGTGTTTTATCTCTGCCAGAGTAAAAAGTGCTAAGAAAGCAAGAGGAAAAACTACACTCTGAGCAAGTAGGAGATCTAATTTATCAGTGGCTAGGAAGGAAAGTAGGAGGGACTGCACCCGGAAAATCCTCTGTGTTCATGAAGAGCCGAAAGACTGAATCAGAGAGGGAGGAAAATGGATGTGATTGAAATCTAATGGTCCCTTCAAGCATGAAAATTAAATTGCATGGTTACACTGTCAAGTTGTCTTCATTAAAAGCAAAGAACAGAAGGACAGAGGCCTATTTCTCAATTTTACACATGAACATCAGTCAGGACTTTAAAGTGAACTTCAGCCCTTTCAAGACATTGGCTGAGCTCCTTAGTTTGGCAGGCAAGGTTGCTGCTGCATCAGAATTTCAAAAGTAAGGGACTCTGCAGAGACACAGAGTCTGATGTGAGATGCTTGACTGACAGGTGGTTGGCAGTGAAGGATGCCGATTAAGTTTTCCCCCAATTGGCTTTTCAGCAATTCTTTCAGAAACTTAATGCTGCGTCAAAGTGGGGCTGCTCGAACAGTGTTAAGGAAGGAGAGGAGAAATAAAAATCACTTTCCACATCGGCAGGTCTGAAGATGTTTTTTAAAGGGAAGCAGACAGCTCAAAATCTAGTCAACTTCTTAAACAGATTCTCAAGTGGGTGCTTGAGATTATACCTGTCAATGGAGTCACCTATTGATCTCGGTGCTTTTGCCTCCTTCTCCTTGTTTTAAAGAAGTCTCCCAAGGAAACTAAGACATTTGCCCACAATCCAGTAGTCCAACACAACAGGGGCATTAACAGGAATAGTATTAAAGGGAACAGCAGTTTAATAATGTAGACAGAGGATGCAATCATTATACAATGCATTTATGCATTGACCTCATATATTTTTAAAGGCCCCCCCAATGTCTTGATGTCACTCATACGGCATCATGTACCATGTGACATCACCTCCCCCCAATTCTCCTTCAGAAGCTGGTGCCTCTGAGCAGAGCAATACATTTGGCACCAACTTGGCTGCAGGAGTTGCCAGAAGGAGGTGTACAAGGGGCCATCCAGTCTCTTAGGGACTCCACTCCGAATTGGTGTAGGGTTTACTTCTTAGCCTTTTCTTCTCCCAAAGATATCTTGCAAGGCAGTGAAGGTTTGGGTCCTAAGGCTTTATGGGTCAAAACCAGCACTTTGAATACAGCCCGGAAACTAATCGTAGCCAGTGCAGTCATGACAGAACTGGTGTTACATGTTTGGACCACTCTGCCTCAGTTAACAGTCTAGCCTCTGAATTCTGCACCAGCTGCAGTCTCCAAATTGTCTTAAAAGGCAGCCCCATGCATTGATGTAATCCAGCCTTGAGGTTACCAGAGCATAGAAAGCAGACTTGGCTGCCCAGTTCACTTGAGCCTCAAACAACAGTAATGGATCCAGAAGTATCCTCAAGCTATAGGATCTACCTGCTCCTTCAGAGGGAGTGCAACAACATCTAGAGCAGGTTACATCCCATCCATCTGGTTTAGGGAACCACCCACTAACACAGCCTTTCTCAATCTGTGCTTCCCCAGATGTTGAACTACGACTCCCATCACCCCTAGCTAGCAAGGCTCAGGGATGATGGGAGTTGTAGTCCAACAACATCTGGGGACCCACAGGTTGAGAACCGCTGCACTAACAGGACCTCAGTCTTGTCTGATTAAGCTTCAGTTTATTGGCTCTCATCTAATCCATTACCGGGGCAAAACATTGATCTAGCACACCCACTGCCTCACCTGAAGATGTATAGGAGAAGCAGAGATGTGTGTCTCCAGCAAATTGCTAACCATGTACTCCAAAACTCGAGATGACCCCATTAAGCAGTTTCATGTAGAGGCTGAATAGCATGGGAGATAATACAGAACTCTCCAGAAGCTGACACAGAAAGGCTCCATGAGGCCAAACAATATCCCTCAAGGATCACCCTGTGAAAACAGCCACCCAAGTGGGACTGGAATCATCACAGTGGTGGCGCCCACTCTCAATGTGGACAGCCACTCCAGAAGAAGACAATCGTTAATGGTATCAAAAGCCACTGGATCAAGGATAATAAAACAGGGACACATTCCCACTGCGGCTCTTCCGACAAAGGGCCACCGAGGCAATTTGTGCACCAAAAGCAGGCCTAAACCCAAATCAAAATAGATCTGGGAAAACCAGTGTCATCCAAGAGAGTCTGGATTTGGCCAGTGACTGCCCAAGAACCTTGTCCAAGAAGTGGAGATTGCTACATTGATCTGTACTGATTTTGGCTCCAGGTGTGCCAGATGATACACACAGATTTTTAGAATGAGGGCTTACTTTCGGTTTGCTTCTTGATCTTCAGAGTTACAGTTTCTCCAGCCATCTGGAGTAGATGAATGGCTTCACTCAGAGGCTTCCCCTTAAGGCTTACATTATTAATAGCTAATATCCGGTCTCCTACATGGATCGCTCCAGTCCTAAAGAACAAGCAAAGGAAAATTCCAACTGTTATGCAAGACAGTAATTTCATTAAACCAGCCCATAAATAAAGATATCCATGTTCAGTTGATGGATGCACGTGTGGCAAGATTTAAAGTTCTGTGGTAATCAGAAGAAAAACATGAAAACAAATGCACAACTATTTCCAGATTAGCAGGCACTTCTCCAAATTCAGTGATTTATAATGGAAAGAGAAGCCCATGTCTTCACCCGTTCTACACATAATGCTTCTCAATCATCTATAAAGGCTGATCCATGAATTCCAATTGAAACAAACAAACAAACAAAAAACCCCAGACCTGTATATGCATATCTCTGCATAGGCAATCTGCCAGGGTTTGGGAACCTTCACTTCTTGGGCCCCATTAGGCCCAGCACAGATCCCAAATTGGCCCATGGAGTGGTTTCTCACAAACCATCTGCACACCTGACATCATATGTCATATGGATGTGGATTTAAGGGAGCTCTCAGTTGCCCCTTGGCCAGCTGACTGGGAGCCATGCTGGGATCAGCTACACTAGGGAGCTCCCCATTGGGCTTTGAATCCAAGCTGCATCATCTGCAGAGGGGAAAATGCTCCATTTATTAATACTGTGTTTTTACTTCTGCAGAGACATCAAAGTGGTTACCAATCAGCTGTTTGGTGGTTACAGCAATCTCCTTTGAAGAAGCCCTTTCAGCGATAGTCAGCTGATTGGTGCTAGAGGGTGCATTCAGAGTGGCTTGTTGTAACCACCAATCTGTTGATCAGTGACCTCCTTTGAACTGCGACAGGTTTCAACCACCTGCAGTCATTATGATGCCATGTGAGCAGCAAGTGGGAAGTCCCTTTGCCCTCACTGCCATGGGAAGAAGCCACAGCCAATGTCTGACATCATGATGTCAAGAATACCTGTAAAAAAAAAAAGGGTTGCCATAGCCAATCAGAACAAATGGCAGTGAAGCCAAAGAAGGCAGAAGACAGCGATGTCAAATAAGAAAGGGGGGGGTAACATTGCCCCAGAGTAGCAGGCAGAGGAACAAAAATGCGCCAAGCAGCAGAACGTCATCCAAATGTTTGGTGAGGCCAATATTTTGCCTTGTCATTTGTCTGGCTATGGTGAATAGACTAATTTTGAGTTGCGTTACAGAATGTATGGTGCCCATAATAAAAGATATGATTCACCTATGAACACTACAAAACATACAAAACACAGTGAAGATGGTATAAAGCCAGTGTGGTGTAGTGGTTAAGAGCGGTAGACTCGTAATCTGGGGAACCGGGTTCGCGTCTCCGCTCCTCCACATGCAGCTGCTGGGTGACCTTGGGCTAGTCACACTTCTCTGAAGTCTCTCAGCCCCACTCACCTCACAGAGTGTTTGTTGTGGGGGAGGAAGGGAAGGGAGAATGTTAGCCGCTTTGAGACTCCTTCGGGTAGTGATAAAGCGGGATATCAAATCCAAACTCTTCTTCTATAAAGAAAGAGTATTCCTCAGGGAAGTGACCCATTCAGTTTGATCCGGGCTTGCTTGACTTTAGTAATTCATCTAAATAGACTGTGAACTACAAAGGGTTGAGTGAATTTCACCTGACCCTTGGGGTGCTGCACAAGGAGACCGCAATAATAAAGGCTGCCTTTGCATGACCTAAGTACACCATCCAGCTCACAGGTGGAATTCAAGGTACGGCTCAACTGTGGGTTGTTTTCCAATGGATGCAAAGGCCAATTTTGTCATATCCTCCATTTAGATCACAGTTATTCCATTAAGCTACAGCTGCAACAGACATTCATTTCCTTGCATGCTCTAAATTGCACTACAACTCAAGCGTTGGTTAAGTACACAGAGACCAATGGCCGGCCAGTTTCAGAATGCTTGCTGTACCCATGTCCATTTTCCTTGTGCTTCTGCTGTTCTAGCCATCAGCTGTGGTAAAATCTCCAAGAATTGTCATTTAAGCATATTTTATCTTCCCATCAGAAGAGTCTGTCTAGCTACTCCACTCCCTTCCGAGAGTAAATTACTTTTGCTTGCAGATCTCCCAAACAAAAGAACACTGTCTATTTTCAGTCACAGAAAACAAAAGCTTAGCACACAGAACAGCAATCAGTTTTGGAAATCTTGTTTGTTGGCAGCTTATAAGGATATAATTCAACTTCTTTATATTTCATGCTCTCTCTCCCCCCACCCTGCTTTTTCCTTTGAGTCAGGATATTGATTTCTCAACTATCCACTAGAGGTCACTACGGTGCCAGTTTAAATAGCAAAGTTAACTTTATTTCCAAACAGTGGATTAGTGAACTGAAATTATAAAATTCCTGTTTTCAATAGCAGCTGAATGGATTGGTCTAAATTCTGGCTTTAAAATTCTGGGAAGGGAATGTGCATGGGCCCAAAGATTCACCTTGTATCTATTTTGTTTTTAAACATTCTGATCCGTTTCTGAATTGCACTATGCTTTTTACACTTTGATCTGCGCTCCAGGTTCCGAGCCATTCTGTATACAAGTGAAGTTCTGCGTTCTCCATTCATTAGAACTGGGAAATATAAAAAATGGTGTGCTGTTTGCAAATATGGCCGCCCCTTCTGAGGAAATGAAGCCTGCCCAATTTCAGAATGATAGTTGCAGGGGTTCTCCTGCAAGGACCGACGTTACCAGTTTGCAGTGGTTACATGTGAACGGGGTGATGGTGGTGAAAAGAACAAAGGATCCACAGGAAAAACTGAGGTGGGGGGGAATGTCATGTACCCCCAGCAATTTCACAAGCATGTAAACAAACAGTCCACAAATTACAAGCGGGATAGCTCAGTTGGTTAGGGCATGATGCTGATAATGCTAAGGTTGCAGGTTCAATCCCCATATGCTACAGCTACGTATTCCTATATTATGGGGGGCTGGATTAGATGAACATCAGGGTCCCTTCCATCTCTATGATTCTAAGGTTATGTGGCTGCACATTTTGAACACAACACTCCTGATTGGTTCCTTGCTTGTAACTGTCACACACACACACACAAACACACAAAAACACACACACCTTGCACAAACATATCCACCAATGCATAAACATAATAGCACTGAATATACTACCTGGAAGAAGCTTCACAGTTTCCCAAGCAACACAAAATTGCCCATTGGGAGCTCAGAAACTGTGACAGCCATTCAGCGCACAAACCTCTCATGTCTCCTCTCAAGATCACGTGCAACCAAGTTCTCTCTCCTCTCTTTCCTTACACGCACAGCCACGTAACTGTGCAGAAAGATCTACACCACCCACGTATGCAGGCTCCATTTAATTCAGTGGTACAAATGAGCAGAAGAGCTTCCCAGTGGATTACACTCGGAGTATCATTATATCATGCCTGCCCATTAGGATGCAAATTGCAACTCACCTTTCCGCCAGCCCTCGTTTTGTCAGTCCTGAAATGACAATTGGGTCAAAAGGCTCCTCGGTCCCTGAAATAGTGATTCCCAGGGGTCCACCGTATCTCTTTAGCTCCACTGTGTAGATGATAGCACCAGTTGTTTCTTGCTCATCTGTTAAGAGGAAAGGAGGGCTCTGATTATAGAAATCACCCTAAACTAAAGGAATTCCTGAGATTAGTCCTAGATCATCTAGAAGATACAGGCTGATTATTAACTTCCATTAGACCTACTGCTTGTTCTTTCCAGTTATCAAAAACAACAACCCAGTAACCGCCAAAGAGGATTGGGAAATGATCATTTATTGCTTAATAGCTAGTAGCATGTGATTACTAATTTCATTATAATACAGGAAGGAATGAAGTGCATATTTTAATTCTTTTCCTTCCCGCTTCTTACAATTTCCCATGAATTCTAATTGTTATTGATACAAAATACCTTTAACTAAGTAAATGGATCAATTCATATTTGTAATTAATTTTGGTATATATGCTTTGATGCAACTTTGCTAATTAATATATCCAGAAACATTTATCTGAGTGTTTATTGCCGTTTGGATTTTAATTTTAAGAAATTGCTGTGTGCCACATACTGTAGTGTAAACAAATACCGTATTTTTCGCTCTATAAGATGCACCAGACCACAAGACGCACCTAGTTTTGGGAGGGGGAAAACAAGAAAAAAAATATTCTGAATCTCAGAAGCCAGAACAGCAAGAGGGATCGCTGCGCAGCAACTCTTCCTGTTCTGGCTTCTCGGATAGCTGCGCAGCCTGCATTCGCTCCATAAGACGTACACACATTTCCCCTTTTTAGGAGGGAAAAAGTGAGTCTTATAGAGCAAAAAATACGGTATATATCTCAATGCAACCATGTTAAAACAGTTTAAATATGAAAATGAATGAAAACGATGTCACAAAGAAAAACAATAAGGGAAGGAAAACAGGTGGATAATGTGTGCATCAAGAAATGGAGCATGTCTGCTGTCTACTGGAATCTGCTGTCTACTGGACTGTACATAACTGCATTTATTAGCTAGGCAATTTTGTTTCCATTAATATACCTATGTTTCTAATAAGGCCATTTAGATACTGGTGCTCTGTTCAATGTATAAACACTTATTTAATAATGATAAGGAATCTTCAAGGTATGCATCATAGCTGTCAACTTTTCCCTTTTCTTGGGAGGAATCCTATTCGGAATAATGGAATTTCCCTTAAGAAAAGGAAAACGTTGACAGCTATGGTATGCATCAAACCTCAAAGTATTTCCTAGCAAAACAGTAAGTAACATTTAAGCCTTAGCGTAGGTTTGTAGGCATTTGCTATGTGCACATGTGCACCAACACATAAATGCACATGCACATGTACACACCAATTACTTGAACAACAGTTTTCCAGTTTCTCTGCCAGGCTTTTCTTAAGTATTGGAGTGTTTTATTAAAATGGCTCAGAAACAGCTTGATTCAGTGCTTTCGTACCAGAATTATCCTCATCCTTCCTGATCTTCAATTTGACAAGTTCTTCACACTGCTTTAAGATCTGCACCGCATCCTCCATTGAGCAATTGTCGAGTCGGATATTATCAATGGCTAACAGCTTGTCTCCGGGCTCTAAGGTGCCAGTCCTGTGAGCAATGGGGGAAAAACAAGCCTGTGTTTAACACATTCCAAATAGCTGCATACTTAGTTCTTCTCCAAGAGCTGTTGCAGTATTGTGGGTGGTATGGCAACTCTTCTGCAGAAGAGAATTTGCCCAGGTTAATGATTAAAAAAAAACAAGATATTTCTGCATAGAAACAGGTTCAAATAACTAAAATCCAGCCTGAGAATACACCTCATTATTAGCAATTCCCTTAGCTGGTGAAAGTTAGGCAGCCTTTCAACATTTCAATTGGGGTACCTTAAATAAGTGAGAAAATAAAAAAATGAGTCACAGGTAAATGTGAAGGAAGCTGGTGTCAAGAAAGCGTTTTGTGAATTACAGTTTTCTCCATACATCATGAAAGGACATAGGGAGGTGCTGTTATTGGCTGTCCTCATCTCTCATGGTGCGTCATCCAGAGCAGAGGTAGCCAACTTGTTGCCCTACAGATGCTTGACCACAACTCCCATCAGCCCTGATCACTGGCTTTGCTGGCTGGGGCTGATGGGAGTTGGAGTCCAACAACATCTGGAAGCCTCCATGTTGGCTACGTCAAAATAATATAGACCAGTTTATACTGTACGTAACTCAGAGAGCAAACTCTTAATGTATGTATGTTCTACTTTTATATAACAAGGCAGTGCTGGCAAGACTGCTTGTACTGGAATCAAGTAGGCTTAAGTGAGATTCCAGGAGTCAGTATGCTTATAAAATACTAATTTATTAAAGCCAGCACTGTACTCTAATTAGACCTACTTCTATACTGAGGCCAAAGGAAATGTCAGGCCATGGCACACCTTGTGAATAACTTTAGCAAGTCTAATTACGCACAGGAGGAGAATATGCAAACATCTGTGAACTTCGGAAGACATGGAAAATGTTTGGCGTTACAGTTCATTGGTCCTGATGTTTGGGAAGGAGCCATCGCTTGGAGGAAGAACGCACATACTTTGCACAATGAACGTCCCAGTTCAACCCCCAACATCTTAAGCTGAAAAGATCTCGGGAGGCTGGACTGGGAAAGAGCTTTGCTGTTGCCTTCAGGCCCTGCTTGCTGGCTTCTTATAGGCATCTGGTTGGCCACTGTATGAACAGGACGTTGGATTGGATAGGGTGATCCAGCAGGGCTTTTCTTATGCTTATTCTTTGTATCTCTGACATCTATTTTCCCCCTCCTCATTCTTCTTATATTCTTAGAACTGCAGATAGTCAGAGCAGACAATATGGGTACAGGTGGCTTGGAAGTCTGAACCAATATCAGGGTCTTCATATGTCTTAACTGGGTTCAGCTGATTTAGTGTCTGAGACTTGTAAGTGGAAAATTAGATTCTTCACTTACCTGTGTGCTACACTTCCCTTCTTGATATCAGAGATAATTAAAGGCTCCCCAGACTTTCTGCTTGCTGTTGTGAGAGAGATACCACAGAGTCAAAACTCAATCTGTACCTCTAGGATAATCTTTAGCATTACACTAACTTCACAAAGTAGGCATTATACAAGTCTTTGGAATTCAAAATTGAATGGAAGATTCATGCTGAGAAAGCCTAACACTTGGCCTAAAGTTTATTAAGCATTGGCATTGACAGGCACTTTAAGAACAACACATTTCTACACACTTATCCCCAAACAGGAGATATCTTTCTGGCCTTTCATGGCGTCATGATGAAGGCAATAATATAAGCCCGTGTGGGGCAATGGTTAGACTGGAGGACCCCCAGGCTTGAATCCCCAATCAGCTGTGGAGAGTAGGAGGGGGGGGGGAGAACTACCACAACTTGATTTATCTTATGATCCAAACAACCAAGTCGTATTCACAGAGACCAATGACCTGGACAAGAGAAGAGTAAGAAGGCATCGGTTTCTGTTCAGACCCTTGTTTCGTCTCATGCAGCACTGTTTCTGCTCCACTGCAGTTTGACTGCCAACAGAAGCTATACAATTCCTCTCAGGAATTGTCTGATACAGTAGAATCTTACATAATTCATTACGTGGTTAATTTATCATCACGTTACTCCACACCATTTATTTAAACACAAATACCATTCATTTCAATGCAAAGGAAATGCAATGCAGCTCGGGGAGGGGAAGTTATCGATTATGCATCATTTGCGGACTGAAAAGAACAAGAGAAGCAAATATTGATCATATCTGCTGGACTGATTTCTGCTCCAGACGTGGGACGAATAAGCAAAAAGAAGCAATTTCCATTCCCCTCAGAATCCTCCAACATCCCTAACAAAGGGTGAGCGCAGATGGCTCCAGAAAAACTAGGCTTGGGAAGCAAAGGGGTGGCAAGAACCATTATTAGGAGAGCAATAAAGAAATCCAAGTGACCAAAAGCTGGAGAGGTGGTGAATGGGGGTAAGAGGAAATACTGTGGAACACCCACCACCCTTCAGCTATCTTTGGTGGTGCAACCTTTTCCTTCTCCTGTGGCAGGAGTATCACAGCGGACAGATCCACAAAGATAGCTCAAGAGTAAAAGGGGAAGGAGCAGGTGTCCTAGAGATTCCACATATAACAAGATGATGTACCCATAGAGTAGGGACGGGGAACATTTTCCAGTGCAACAGGTGCGTTCCCTTATGAGCAACCTTTCAGAGGCTGCATACTAGTTGTGGAGAAGGCCAGAGATAAAAGTGGATGGAGCAACACATGTGACTATTATCTTTGCACAGCAGGCTGCGTTCCAGTCACACAAAATCCAGAGGTTCCAACATACATGTCCACCCATTGCATCCTCCCTCCAGGCAAGCAGCAGGCACTATTGCAGCTCACAGACAGATCCCAAGCAGGCCTGAGGGCCACATTCAATCCATTGGCCTGAAGTTCCCCCAGCCCCGTCACATAGGACTGTAGAGGGAATCCAAGAGTACGGCTTCTTGCCAGGAAGCATTTCACTTCATTAACTTTTTCTCAGCCACATCTGATTGTGGGCAGACCAGGACATCCGATACCTGTTTAAAACTAAGGGCATTTTTACCACAGAAATAGTATAGAAGGAGATAACAAGAATCAGTTCCAAAGCTGTTCAGATCTTTCTCCTGTTTTTTTCCCCTTCCTAGTTGAACAAATTCGCTCTATTGAATAATATAAAAATGCAATTAGTCAGTACCTATGCATAGTGCTAGAGGGACGCGGGTGGCGCTGTGGGCCCACAGAGCCTAGGACTTGCTGATCAGAAGGTCGGTGATTCGAATCCCCACGACTGGGTGAGCTCCTGTTGCTTGGCCCCTGCTCCTGCCAACCTAGCAGTTTGAAAGCACATCAAAGTGCAAGTAGACAAATAGGTACCGCTCCGATGGGAAGGTAAATGGCATTTCCGTGCGCTGCTCTGGTTCGCCAGAAGTGGCTTAGTTATGCTGGCTACATGACCTGGAAGCTGTACGCCAGCTCCCTCGACCAATAAAGCGAGATGAGCTCCGCAACCCCAGAGTCGGCCACGACTGGACCTAATGGTCAGGGGTCCCTTTACCTTTATGCATAGTCCAATCAACCATTATTAGATCATATCAGCAATGGTAGAAGTAGGCAGAAAGGTCTAGCACTGCAATTCTCTACACATGTACTCAGAAGCATAGCTGGCCGTGTCCAATGGATCTTACTCCCAGCCATTTCCCAGCATTTATTAAGGTTAACTTGTTGAAGGGCTCTTACAGATAGCAGAGGCATAAAATAATCCAACTCTCCATGAATTGGCCTTGTAATTGCCCCAAACAACACTTCTCTCATCAAAGTTAGACATGCACGCTAGGCCTACATTTATCCTGGTACAACACACATTATTGCTGAATGCAGCAACCCACTCACTAATAAGCACAAAAGAAGATACCATCAGAGAAGAAATAATTCAGTCTCTGGAGCTGGTTTGTCAATGGCAAAATTTGAATTACGCTTTTCAAAACAGGCTTAATGATATTTAATTTGGATGTAGCAACATAGGTCTAGGAAGCTGTTCCGCATACCGGTAATTAAAAGAATTTCCAGCCCAGAATTCAGCAGAACTGGTAACAATTCAATTTGCTTTAAATAGTCACATATAATTAGAACACTTTACAAAAAAAAAAAGCTTAATAATATTAAACAAGGCAAACTCTCCTTTTAAAAGTAATTCAGTATCGTACTGATTGTTCTGTGATGCTCCTCCCAATATGCAAATTATACAAACTAATTTAGGGGACTACTGATCAGCAGTCAATTAGTATTCAATTAACCCTACTAGATCTTATTAGCCAAATTAAATTCTCATGGGCAAGTGCCACCTCTTCCTGTTCACTACTCAGGTTTTCTTTCAGCTGGCCTTTTAATCCAATGCTGAAATTAGAATAGGTTTGCTTTGTTTTTAATTCATGGAGCCATTATATGCAGCTCAGGCTTATTATCTGGCAATTCATATTAAAGGCTTCATGTATATCTCCATTCTATTATACCAGAACGCCACCATGCCATTCTATTCTACCAGAACTTCACCATGAGTTGTGAATGAAAATGACATTGTCCTTGTTTCCTATGGTGCTATGTTCTAGAGCAGGGGTGGGAAACCATTTTGGCCTGGCAGGCAGATCCCACTCCCATAGGTCAATTTTTACAGGTGGGTGGGGCAACCTGCCTGTCAATCACTAGGTGGTGTTATGACATCAGATGATTGACAGGTGAGTTGTCTCGCCCTCTTGTAAAAGTCCCTTGCCCAAAGCTTGAGGACCACAGTGTAAGCGACTTTGCATGCTTTCTGCTTGGAACTTGGCATAGCTCTGTCAGTAGAGAATGAGACTCTTAACCTCAAGAGTCATGGGTTTGAGCCCCACATTGGGGGGGAAAGATTCCTGCATTGCAGGGGGTTGGACTAGATTGGCCCTTGTGGTCCCTTCCAACTCTATGGTTCTATGACTTTCCCAAGTGCAAAGCGTATACTAGCAAAGCTGTCTTCTGCAGGGATCAGCTGTACCACTGAGCGCCCCATGGCTTGTCAGGTTGCCCGGACTGACAAACTGAAGTTATTCAACATAACAAATTGCAGCTATCCAAGAGTAGTAGCTAAAGCTTGTAGACTTTTGGTCACCCAGAAGGAAAGAGAAGGGAGTCAGCCGGGAAGAAGGCTAGCTTTGTTCACATCTTGCTAAACCAAAATTCAGTGTGATGTCTGTTTGCAGCCTATATGACCGAGGCTCGCCATCCCACCAATTGCTAACTACAGGCCAATCACCTGTTTGGAATTATAATTTCTTTTTTAAAAGAAACTTCCTTATATAATGCTTCATTGCACCAGAAGACTCATGTGTACGTAGGTCTGCGTGTGTATGGCTTCTGATCCAAAGTTTCACTGTAGTCTGAGTCTGAGGCTTAGAAGTTAAAATACTCTCCGCAGAAGAAATCTGGAGAAACCTCAATCAAACACTCTCTTTCTTAGGTATTACTACATTAAACACGCTTAGCTTTGTGACATTTCTGCAGATCAATAACCAGGCATTTTGACAACAGAAATGCAAGCTGTTCTCAAACCAACTTGATACTATTTCACAAGCTACCCTTCCTGCACCCTGCTCTCCTTCATTGTTGCAGCTGGCAAGTAAAGAGATCTCAGTCTTGCTAGTAACTGCACAAATTGAGCCCACAACTCGGTCAGCTGGGTGCCTTTGTATGGATCACAGTATTCACACTAAGGGGCATTTAAGGGTGATTCCACGTTTTGAGGGAACCAGCTCATGTCTCAGCACAACAAAAGAGGAAGGATGTTCAACATTCTTATTTACTTTTCCTGATTCGTAGGCATGCTCCCACAATATCTGCAGGGAGCCTGTCTACTTCTGCTTTATGGTATGATAGATGAAGTGTCTCAAAACACATGTCCATTTTGTGTTTTTAATAGGATGCATAATGACTTGGACTGGGAAATTATTCCCCTCAGAGGAGCTCGAGCACATAACTCACATGCACCAGTGACTCTGCCAGTTATAAAACACCTTCTACTATTGATTGAGACAAAGCAGCATTTGGGAAATGTGTAATTAAACAAAGTCTAATACAGCAATAAAGCCACATCTCAGAAACAAAGTGTTCATAAGGGTTTGCGGGGGGAGAGAGATGATTTTAAAAAGCCGTGAGAACTCAAGGATAGCTGAGGAACACAAATATACACAGGACAAAATACATTTCAGGTCTGAATTACAAAAGAGGAGCAGTCAGCATAAAAATCTACTACTACTAGAATACTTCTGTAGAATCCATTAACTTAAGACAGGGTTTATAAATTAAACATTGTTCTAGCAGGATATTCCTTTCAAGCTCTCCTCCAAATCCTGAATACAGAACAGAACAATTCACAAAGCTATTTCTGAGGATGGTTAAATTCCGCTTCACATACTACCAATGTACATGTGTTGAAAGTCTCCCGTCTGCGGTAGTAAGATCAGGGCTTCCAACATGGTTTTCAGTGCTAGTCTTAAAACCACAGTCTTTTCACATAAAAATCTACTCCTGGTGTTCCTCCCCTCCAAGTTTTGTTGCTTTCAGCTGCCTCAGACTGCAATCTTAAACACACTGACCTAGGAATAAATCCCACTGAACTCAATGGAGCTTACTTCTGAGTCGATATGCATAGGATTGCGCTTTAATTTACGAAGGAGGAAAAGGACTTACTGACATTGCTATTACTAAACTGTTTGGTGTCAACCACAAATCATTTGGTGAGATCACAGATCCTTTTCAAACTTGTGCCAACTCCTGAGGTAGATTCTACCACATGGTAAAACGTAGACCCAAATGAAAAAAGTTTTCATCACATTGAAAGGAAACATATGAATCGATCTTGACCTGCTTACAAGTTCAAAATATTTTGTGAAACTTATACAGTACAGGAAGAGTTTTAATCACGATTAGACAAAATGATATCTTGCAAGATGTGACCCTCTCAAGCAATCCTCGGAGAAGCTATTTTAACTAAGACTTTAATTAAAGTATTTGAATTAAAGTATTCCAGCTGAGGCCAGAAGAGGCACATTACATATTACACAACTTATTTTAAAAGGACCAGTTGTTTACTCCACTTACTGCAAAACTCAGCAAGTATCTGTTTTGCAGCAAGTATCACATGCTTTGATCACCTGCACTTGACATACCATCATCAGTTACATTATTGTTTCTTAATTGTTTCATAATTATGTTCATATTCACAAAAGCCCTCTGATGCCAGCCACTATTGGTTCCATTTTATAGTCAAGAGGTGGTGATGTAGCTATGGCTATTTAGTTTTATTTTTAAGTATGCACTCATCTGGAATTTGAATATTAAATATAATGGTCACAACACTAGATGCAGCCAGGAACTAATCTGATGTAATTCTACTAAGATGCCTTGACTGATTTAAGTGTGAACTTTGGATAAATATCAAAATGTGAAACTATTAGGATTTATTGAAATTACTAATTTTTGGAATAAAAAGGTAAAGGGACCCCTGACCATTAGGTCCAGTCACGGCCAACTCTGGGGTTGCGGCGCTCTTCTCGCTTTACTGGCTGAGGGAGCCGGCGTACAGCTTCCAGGCATGTGGCCAGCATGACTAAGCTGCTTCTGGTGAACCAGAGCAGTGCATGGAAACGCTGTTTACCTTCCCGCCGGAGCGGTACCTATTTATCTACTTGCACTTTGATGTGTTTTTGAACTGCTAGGTTGGCAGGAGCTGGGACCGAGCAACGGGAGCTCACCCCATCGCAGGGATTCGAACCGCCAACCTTCTGATTGGCAAGTCCTAGGCTCTGTGGGTTAACCCACAGCACCACCGGCATCCCATATCTTTTGGAATACTGAGTTTATAAATAAAAAGCAGTGACACCCACAGCATTTTGCAGCAGTTGCAGGTTGGAACTATTTTCAAGGGGCAGCACCACACATATGGTGGACCTGGAGAAAACCTGACATGAATACAACTTCTAAGTAAACAGCTGTAACCTGAGCCATACTTACAGCTGATAGTAATCCCAAGCTCCACACCTCTTTTCTTGGGTAGCTTCACATGAAAGGTACCACTGCTGGGAATGACCGATTCTGTAGAACCAAGAAGATTAGACAAGAAAGGATAATGCAGTTCCACATTGCTTTGCTGAGCTGTGCTGCGTCACTCACAACTTGTGAAGATAAATTGTGGGAGCACGCAACTAAGAGCTATTTCAAACATCCCATCCCTAACACAAAGATGGTATTTGAAGAGGAGATCATAGTATTAATTAATTCACTTATTTCCATCCCAGACTTCCTGCCAAAGGAGCCCTGGGTAGCCAACACATAAATGGTAAAACAATTAAAACATCTAAAAACATCTACCAGGTATTTTGTGTGTGTGTATGTGTATATGTGTGTGTGTGTGCGTGTGTGTGTGTGTATATGTGTGGAAAGTATGTTCTCTGCCATTGGGCCACAGTCCCTCTCCTAGTTAAGTTCCACTAAAGTTGCAATACCACTGATGGTATGCTTGAGGCTTTCCCAAAGGCTGTTCCAAAAGTATACTGAAGCGATGCTATAAGCTTGAGGGAAACCCTCTGTTTCTAGCTGCAAGAAGGAGTACTTGTTAAGAAACAACTGAGTTCATGAGCCTGATCTAATTTCTCAACTGCTGAAAACAACCTGGTGCTGCCTCCAAAATCCATTAAATCTGCAGTTTTAAGACATTGTCTGAAGACAAAGAAGCACCATTAAAAGGGAGTTTGGGGCTGTATCAAACAATTGTTTCCATACCTGCTACATCAAATTCAATCTCCAGCACAACCTTGTTAGTAAGTGCTGCATCCCGCAAGAGCTGGTTGGCTTCTTCCATTGTCCCATCTTCTGTTGCAATGCTGTTGATGGAAAGCACCCTATCTCCAACTTGCAGGAGGCCACACCTGCAGTCCAGAGTGGAGGAAAAACATGGGAGAGATCAGGAAAGGCAAGAGACTCATAGAGACCCTCAGGCTCCTTTTTCAAAGACGCCAGTCAGAGCAGTAATAAAAGTGGGCAACCAGAGTATGAGTGTGAGGCACTGGTGGGGATCCTCAGCCCCCCAGGCCTCTCTATGTTTGGTCACTGGGACTCTCTCCAAGTGACACCCCAGGCCATGCTACTCGCAAGCTGGCTCCACACCTTGAAGTACTTTTGCCTGGCTGCAAAGTGATAATGATGTCTCTTGCTCGCCTGGAGGGAGGGACGTGCCTGTGTGTATGCAAAACCCCTGACTTCTGTGTGGCTTGAATGCAGCTTCTTGTACAAAGCTATTAATCACATTCATCACTCCACCCACTGTTGCTTCTGGCCACACCCACTACTAGCAGGTGCCCCACCCCCGAAGAATGTCGATAAGGGAATGTGCCCCTTTGGCTGAAGAGGTCCCCCACTCCTGGTGTGAAGTTCTGAGATGCCCCAACAGAATCATCTTTGCACATGGATGATGGAGCCTGACATGTTTTGGAGAATTTTACGATGTGTTCTGCAAATTAATGCCAGCTCCTGCTGAAATTGTTTCTATTCTTAGATTAAACATCTTCCTGACACCATATATATATATATATATATATATATATATATATATATATAGTGTGTGTGTGTGTGTGTGTGTACATATTATGTATCTCACTACAACTAAGATCAAAGCTGTATTGAAGACAGAAAAACTGAGAGGTGCCCTTGCTCTGAAACCATGTCTAATGCTACAAAAGTCACATTAAGCATGCCGGAGCCCACTGGCGCCCAGACTAATGGCACTGAACATTACACACTGCTCTGATTAATATGTGGGTAATAGCACAAGCTACAAGTCTGTGGGTTCACCTCAATGTCTCAACAAATTGGGTAATCATTTATCCCTTGTAATTTCCTCTCTTGAAGCCAAATACACATGGGTGCTGCTTGACAGTGCTGAAAAGCCAATATTATTATAAGACACAATTCCAGGATTGCCTTGGCATGCACTTGGCATAAGGCAACTGCTGCTTGGTGTTTTGCAACAACTATCTCTAATGTTATAGGAGAGCAAGGAGGAGTCAAGCAACAGGCAGGGCACAGCAAGAAATGAAGAGAAAATAAAAACTGTTGAGCAAAAAGGATCTGGGTATGAAACAAGACATCAATATGTTAATTGTCATTTATGTACTGACACCATGGTGGCATACAACAAATTTAATGAATGAGCTCTGAGGCTTTCCCCAACCCTCTGGAACAGATTTGTGGATGGTGTGGGTATAGGTGAGGGAGAAGAAGTTCAGTTGTGTGAGCAAAGGTTGTTCCACTCATGCAGTCACTTAGTTGCCTTAATCCAGAGGTTCTTATTTTCTGGTTAAAGAGACAACAGTCACACTCCTCCCTTTTCGTAAACTCCCTTCTGTCCAGTAGTTATTATGAATGGCTGGAGAAGTATTTGAGGAATTGCAGAAGCTGCTCTTTTTATCAATTTGAGATGTTTCTAAAGTATCCATCCAGGACTGCGAAGGATCCATTACTTTAACTGCTATTTTTATAACCACTGCACCGTGCTTCTAGGCACTATCGTCAAACCATCTTGTGGAGTACAGATAAGTAGGAGAAAATCGGTTATATATATATATATTAACATCCTTTTGCTCTATGCATTAGATAGTTTTAATAAGCCGAGTCAAAAGCTTTTTATCTCTCTTATTAGTAGACTGAACAGAGTTAACAGGATGTTTCACACTCAAATCTTGCAGGTTTATAAAATTTTGTGACATGAAACCATGATCGCCTAACAGATCACCTAACAAAGGCACTGGCATGAGATGCCACAGTTAACTTCTTCAAAAGTAAATTCAGAATTCAAATCAATGAATTCCCCTCTGCCCCCGGCTTGGCCTCCCTTTGCTGTACTAGACTCATGGAAAACATGAGCCCAACCAAGTCCTACTTTTCTGTGATCCCGGGGAATTTGAGACCTACCACTCCCTTTCAATTTCATAATAATAATGGCTTGTATACCCATAGGTTCTCAAGTGCAAAGTTCATGGGAACGAATGTGCATGAAGCACTTGCCATTGTTACAGGGACAGTCTGAAAATGTGACCAGCTCTTGTGAAAAAATGCTTTGGTTAGTTTTTTAATCAAGCATTTGGCTTCCTCTTCCTTTGTTGTTTCCAGTTCTTTCACTAAGGCTTTTGTGGAATCCATAAAATTAAAAGAACACACACAAACTGAGACTTTTAAGGACTATATTCATAGGAGCCTTACGCTAGCGAAAGTGGCTCAACATGCATTCCACATGTAACAGTGGGAAGTTGCACTTATGTGGTGGGTGGATAAATTGCAGCCTTTTTTATTTATTAAAGAAAAGCAACATTCAATAAAATAAAATTAAAATAATAGTTCATGCAAAGTCAGGGTCCTGCTGTGGAGATGCAACAGGGGAAACTTACAGGTGCTTTAGCTGAGATTCCTGCATGGCAGGGGGTTGGACCAGATGATCCTTGAGGTCCCTTCCAACTCTACAGTTCTGTGATTCTATTAATGAAGAGCTACTTGATAAGCCAATTGCATAAGTGGCACCTGAAACTCTACAAGTCATGTACATTAAAAATAAATAAATAGCAAAAGGCAATTTTTATTTCTGCTGGCTAATGGTATAGAGCAGCAGTTCTCAACCTGTGGGTCCCCAGATGTTGCTGGACTACAACTCCCATCATCCCTGACCACTGGTCATGCTGGTTCTCTTCTACTATGGATTGGAAAGAAGGTGGAAAAGGGATTTCAAGTGGGGAAATGAAATCCAGAATGGCAGGGAAAGCTCTTGTTTTTATTTAAAAACACAAGCTGTTAGGGCAAAGGGTATCTAGTTTGGCCCTTGCTTGCAAGTTTGCAGCAGGAAATAATTGCACTTTTAAGGTGCTTCTGGCTGGGAAAGGGGCCAGGGGTAGGCCTTTTCTTCTTCAAAAAGGGCAGCCACACAGTCCTTCCAACTGGACAACAGATGGGACAGAAATTAATTTCTAAAGATAGCAGGAAAAATAAGATGGCGAGCCTCCTCTCTTTACTAACTGGAAGGCACACTAAATTAGTTCTAACCACAGCCTCATAATTGCAAGCAATGACCTGAAACAAAGGTACCCTTGAGGAGAAAGGAATCAAATGGCCTCTCAGTGGTTACCCCAGCAGCAGGAGCATTTCTCGCTCTGTGGTCATCTCTGAATTACCTCACATAATATACATTCTGGCCTGTTACATGTAAGCAAAGTCAAGGGGAGAGGAAGTGGTGGCAAAAGAATTAAGGGCCTATTACTATAGCACAACTGAAACAAAATGGGAGCCATATGTGTGGTGGGCTGAGGTAAAAAATCAGCTCCAGTCAAAACATATTAGCCTCTTTACCAAGATTAGGGCATAGTTCCACGTAACGTAAACTGTGTTTTGAAAGCACACCCTGCGTTATCAGAGGCTCTACATGCTTTTGGTGAGAGGCTGTCGCTTGGCAGCAAAAGACGTGCTTTGAAGCCACTTCCAGTTAAATAGATAGCACTAGGTTACATGGAGCAAGAGCTCCATTGACTTGCCCCGGCAAGCTTTCGTCCTTGCTGTAGTGAGTGTGATTAATGCTCAGAGCTGGGGAAGGAGCCGAGGGGTTGCCTGCACTGCTTTGGAGGTGATCCAAATGCTTTAGTGGGACCACATGACTGTGGAGATGACTCCATGCTCAGGAAAGGGCAGTAGGACTCATCTGCCTTGCGCTCTGCTTTGGAGAGACTCCAAGCACCTCAGGAGCACCATGTGAAACAGATGAGTTCCAGTCTTCTTCCTGAGCCACCGCAAGCCTCATGCTGCAAGTTGGAAGTGATATGATCACCTCTGAAGCTCAATGAGGCATCGTGTAAAACAATACCCCCTCCCCTATATTGGACAACCAAAACTGGAAAACATCTGGATGAACTGATAGATCAAGCAAGCTGAATGGCAGCGTCATAAGTCCCCATCAAAACTGGTGAGCAGAAACTGACTCTGGGAGAGAAATAAGGGTTAGCATCTTGCTATAGAACGGAGGTGTGTGGAGACCCCTAATTTATGTGTGCTCCTACATTTTATGATTCTGATGGTTTAGGCAGAGGTTCTGTTTTGATAAATAGATTTATAGATATTTATTTCTTTGATAGTGTCTGTATGGTTTCGTCATGACCTTTGGCTAGTACAATAAAGCTTATCTACTACCACTATAGAACGGGATGGGGAACTGATGACACTCCAGTTCTTGCTGGACTCCAATTCCCATCATTCCTGACCACTGGCCATGCAGATGGGAGTTGGAGTCCAACAAAGATGCAAAGGGCCATGGGTTCCCCATACTTCCTGCTGATGTACAAATCAGAAATGTCTAGTGTTGACTCCTGAGGTGCACAAAGACTCAGGGGAGCCTCGGTTGTGTGATCCAGAAATTCTCAGAACTCCTCTTATATCTACACTTTGATTCTATTACACTTTGATTTTATTTTTCCTCTCTATGATTTGACAATGCTTGCGTCTGCTACTGCTTTTTGGCTACAAATTATAAACAATATGACATTATTAAAATTATTAAAAAGAAAAAGAGGAGGTAGAATAAGTGTTCATATTCTGACTAGGAGGGGAGAATTTGAAGTGGAGACTCACTGAAGTATCTTGAAAGGAAATATTCAGTTTTCTCATTCAGCTAGCATAAGCTGAGAAATGGGCCTGTTTACCTTCCCCTTCTCAAAATGACAGCCTTTTAAATTCAAACATTTGCTGTCTTCACGCTGACCACCACGCATGAATAGTGACTGCCAGAACAAGCTCTCTGCACTGTGCCTAAAATTGGGTCAACAGATTTGTTTCCATAGGCAGAAATGTGTGCAATGCTAGTACACATAATGGCATCCGTACTGAATTGGAGGCCACAGTCAAGGGATTGAAGGTGAAGAAGAAAACTGACCTCCTGGAGGTGGAATGAGTTCAATAGCAAAGCTGGAGGCATCAAAATAGGGTTTTAAATAGCATGCACGCATGTGACTTTTAATATGGAGCTCCTTCCCTTGCTTATGCATCAGGGAGCATGAGGGGAAAGCCAGAATGAGTTTCTGTTAAATGCACTGATTTTTTATGACAAAATTAAAACACTCTCCACCCTCAAAAGGGGCAGAGAAGAAGACACAGTCTGGGAAACCCCAGAGTAAAACAGTCTGGACTACCAAAATACTAAACACAGTGTCTGCAAAAGATATATTAACTGTTCAACAGAAGAAGGAAAAAAAAGTTACCTACTAACTTCACTGGAGAGTGCTAATATCAAAAGTTGCAAAGGGGAATTGGGAGATGGGGAAATTGTGAGTAAATCTGTTTCATCTCTGATACTGCCCTGTTTTTATCTCTGTGTTTAACCAGCATTTGTTGATGCAAACCGGCTACTCTATCTTGTTTGAATCCTTCTCAAGGGGAAAAAAAATCATTCGCAGGATCTGAAAGGTCAGTATTTGCAGAATGTGTCTTTTAGAGATAAAAGTATTTATTAATTGATTTTCAATATTTCTATCCTGCCTTCCTATAAAAAAAGAATATTCAAGGTGTCTGCTGCAATCTGGATTTTAAAGGATTTTATATGGGCTAACCTAGGGGAAGAATGAAGGAAAGGTTTACCAAACCGCAAATATCACTAATGGTTAGGGGGTTTTCTTTTGTTTAGTTTTTTGTTTTGTATTGTTCAACAAAACTATCCAGAAGGTAGAAGAAATAGGAGTGTGGGTAGAGCAAGAAAATGAGCAAAGCCATCCAGGGTCACTAGAAACCTGGTCACTATGGGGTGTAGTGGTTAGTGCCAGACTAGGAACTGAGAGACTGGAGTTCAAATCTCCACTCAGCCATGAAACTCAATGGGTGACTTTGGGCCAGTTACAGCCTCTCAGCCTAACCTATACCTCACAGGGATTAAATAAGGAGGGGGAGAACCATGTTTGCCACCTTGAGCTCCTTGGAGAAATAGTGAAATATAAATGAAACAAACAAACAAACAAACAAACAAACATGGCAGCCAGACCCCAAAAGCATAAAGCAAAATCCGCCCACCTCACACTTCTGTGGCAACGTTTCCTTGGCCCTCTGCAATGAATCTAATCATCCCAACCTCCAGTCTGATTCCTGCTGATGAGTCTGGGGTCTGAAGTCACCTGGCATGAATATGAACCACTCCTGTGCAAATGTGTGACTCACAGCGCAGAGCATGGCCCTCCATTTATGGGTTTTGTGCTTAACAATCTATTGGACAAGTAACAAAACCTAGAAATTGATTGGGCCTTCTGTGCGCTGCCAGATATAGCTGGCCACAAGGCATAACCTCAATTAAAAACCCAGGAGTCTTACACAATATGTCCCAAATGAACAATTCCAAAGGATGATGTTGCATTGATTGAACAGGTGGTGCAGTGTAACTTACAGAAGCTACCCTTTGGGGTTACCAGTGATGTTCCAGACCCCAGGTAAAACTGTACCCAGCTTAGCTGGGCAGATATTGTCAATCTCCACATGAGTGGAGGGAACAAACAACTAACAAAGAGAATCCTGCCGGGCAGGCATGGAAGGAAAAAGCTAAATGCATGACTCATTCAATTCAGGCAAGTCCATACAGCAACACATTGCTTTTTTTTGCTTGGAGCTTTCGCAATAGCATAAAAAAACCTGGGCTGATTCCAAGCCCTCTGGAACTGCAAGCTTTGTTGAAGCCTGATCTGTTTATTTATTTGTGTGTTGTTTTAAAGCAAACAAACTGGTGATTTCATAACCATGAAGTCCACCCAAACTGCTGGGAGTAAAAGCAGCAATACCTGGATCCATTCTTTTCTTTCAGATCTTATTGCTGGTCTTAGCTCCTTCAAGGAAAGGTGTGATAAAAATGCAGTTGGGGTTCAATGGCTGACTTCGGTGTAAATTAACTCACAAGCAAAAACCAAACCAGCTCAGATTTCATTCCTTTCACCCAACAACTACAGGCGACACAATGCAACCACATTCTACACCGCAATTACAGTCTGCACTACACTTGCGCTAGCACTGTGGGTGGGTGACTTTGATAACGATATCCTGTGCCAAAATGGCTACTTGGGCAAAATGGGAGCTATGGATAACAAAAGGAACACACATACAAACTGATTTCCTAAAGCAGGTGTGGGGAAAATCTGTGACTCTCCATATGTTGTTGAACTTTGACTCTCAACAGCCTTCACCACTGACAAGGGTGGCAGGGGCTGATCAAAGTTGGGGCTGATCAGAGTTCTAATCCAACAACATCTGGAGGGGGGCATCATGCTGGTTACTACTTAGGTACAGGCAGCGACCGATTCGTGTGGGGCTTCTGTTCTGAGGCACTGCACACTTATGTGAAATCGCATATAATCAGAACACCCATTGAGAAAGCCTGCAAACACTCCGTTTTCCCCCTTTTTGTGACGTTTTCAGGTCACTTCTGGGTTTGACATGATGCACGCATGCATGGTCACACACATATCAAATGCGCCTAAACCAGTCGCTGCCTGTATGTTGCTACCTTTCTCATTTTCAGCCTACGTTTATTCAGCATGTCTCTATTTGTTCATGTACCCATATCAATCTAATACAAAGAAAAAATATATTTGTGCATGGTTCGGATAATGCAGGGAGGAGGAACTTTTTCCAGTCCTAGGGCCGCATTCGCTTTCAGGCAACCTTTTGGGGGCCACGTTCCAGTGTGGAACAATGAATGAGAATTGGTACCTTTGAGCAGTAGGCTGCTCCCTCTACACGCCTTTCTCTATCCTCCACCCAAGAAGCAATCAAGAAGCATTACTAGAGTCCAAGGACACATTCCAGCCAGGCAAAAATCACTCTCGGAGGGCACAAGCAGGGCTGGTGAGGAATGTGGCTCCGAGGGCCAGGCAGAGATGTCTGGAGGGCCACATTTCCCCCTCCACCCTAAGCCTGAGGTTCCTCACCTGCAGACTAATGCCTCTTGGAACTGCACCCAATATGAGGACAGGTGCCTTTTCTGAGAAGAATGAAATGAATTGTTATTCCAGAGAAGATGCAAGCTCTTTGCTGCTCCTCAGACGGCAGATGCAACATCAACGGAATCTATTCCTTCTGGCGCTATATGAGGGGTGGTCAAATTTAGACCATAAAGCAGAGTGCGCCCTTTGGGTTAATCAAGCTGCAGGCTCACCAAGATGATTACAGTGCAATTTTAATGGATTGTAACCATTTCATGGTAGGATGCTTTTGATTGTTAGAAGGTTGAATAACACAGCAAGAAATCATCAAACCTCTAGAATGATGATGTTTCGTCTTGAGGAGGAAATAGAGCAAGCTGTGTCGAAACGGAGCACAAATAGGTAGTCTCTCTGATAGATAATTTGTGGCAGGCAGGGGCTTCCTATTACTACTCCCTTGACGGATGTGCCAGCCCAAAGTCACAAACAATTAGAATTCTGAGGAAGGTAATAAAGATGTGACCTCTGCGTGTGGGGAGACACCTCTATTAACAAAAGGGAACGCTATCATTATCATTTGAAACCCAAGAGCAAGGTCTCTAACCTCTCTGCTGGGCTGTCAGGCTCAATAAATCGGATGAGAGGTGGAGAAGAGAGAGTTTCAGTAGCAAAGATCCCTCCCTGCAGCTGCAGTCCAAAGCCATTCAAGGGGTCTCCTCTTAGAATCACCTCTGTTGTTTCCGTATGAACAATCTGCCCTCCAGGTCCCACAGTGCTAGAGGCCAATGACACTGAAAGAAGAGAGACAACATCAAGGTAGCAATACACTCTTTTCGTAACATCTGCAATTTGTGCTCTGTTTTTACTACAAACAACACCTCCCTTTCTTCATTTTGAAGTACAGTGGTACCTCAGGTTGCATACGCTTCAGGTTACATACACTTCAGGTTACAGACTCTGCTAATCCAGAAATAGTACCTCGGGTTAAGAACTTTGCTTCAAGATGAGAATAGAAATCTCGCAGCAGTGGTGCGGTGGCAGCGGGAGGCCCCATTAGCTAAAGTGGTGCTTCAGGTTAAGAACAGTTTCAGGTTAAGAATGGACCTCAGAACGAATTAAGTACGTAACCAGAGGTACCACTGTACATTATTTGCTACCGGAGCACTAGGCTTTTGCAGTCCCCAAATAATGGACCTAGGTTTTATATCTATCATGACCAAAACTATTCCTCACTGAACAACCCAGAAGCTTGCACCCATTGGAAATTTGCCACCAGAACCCAGTTTCTTAAGTGTTTGGTCAAACCCCTTTCAATCCTAGTCTGGGGTGCAGAGAAAGTCTATAGAGGGCAACATCATATTACCATGTGGCCCAGAGAGATGAAATATGCAGCTAAGGCAGGTTTTGAGCTCAAAGAGAGATGCACACAGAACATATAAGAAGTGCTGTGGTTACAACATCCTCCTCGACTAGCTGCAGTAGGAAAGATCAGCTCAAAGAGGGAAGGGAAACCCAAAGAGAGGAAAACTAACATCAGATAAACTGTTTACCATACATATGAACTGATGAATGGCTTTGGGATAGTTCCCAACTGCACATTCACTAGGCTGAAGACTGTGGTTGAGGGGGGCCGACAGAAACACACGTTCAGCTCTACTGCGCACATAATGGAGTGTGTGAATTAAGTAATGCCCTCAGTATGCCTGGGCTTGATATGCATGCCCCGTGATGGAGGAGGAAATAGTGCTCAACAATTTGGAAACACCAACATCCAGATACACCCTCTTTAAAAGGTGAAAGGACAAAAAAGATCCCAATACTAACTCTGAGCACCTTCCAGTCATTAAAAAATATGTCTCTAACTCTCCCACACACAGCTTCTGGGAACCACTGAGGCAAGGGGCAGGAACTTCAAGTTTCTAGCAATTTCTGAGGGGGATTTGAAAGCTCCACAGGGAACTTAAGGGACCCCCAATAGAAAAACTGGAGGAAGAATTGAAAGGATATGCATTCGCCTTTTGTTATTTACTTTTAAAAAAAGAGAGCAGAGAACTGCAACAGTAGTTTAAGTAATGAATACTTTAATTCCAAGTAACCCTGAACAGAGAAGGCCTACATACCTACCCACCCCCCATTAGTCAACTGCCTGTGACCCTTACATGAGCTTTTGTGCTCCTTCTTTCTTTGTCTTCTCCTCAACATGGTGGCCCGTGGGCTCATGGGATGGTTGCTTCGAGGTAGAGTATTAGAATTCTGGCAGGCAAACGCCGACGTGTTCATCGTGGGTGATGCAAAGCTGGCAGCTACAAGAGCTGGATAGAAACACAGGCTTAGTGTCAGAAATCAGCCTTTCTTGCCATCATTGTTGGCCTCAACCTTTATCCCACACGTGCCTATTTGTGTACAATGCACATGCCTGAACATATACCAAAAATGAGTAGCTTACTAGCAATTATTTCCCCCTCCCCAAAGCACATTAAAAAAATAGTTATGTTAAAACTTCACCCCACCCCTCTGCAGGATGCCAGCATATTTTGCTGGCCTACAAAACTGCTAAACCTGCCAAATTCCACATTGCTGAAGGAATTTCTCCGGAGCTTTCATCGTAGGGACTCCCCCACTCCTCACTCACATTCTTTTAGAAAAGAATTAAGTGGAAGATTGCATCACTACACCACGTGGTTCATTGTGCTTTCATACGGAGCACAGGAGGGGTCCTGGCTGAAGACCTAATCTCCTTTCAGTGGACAAGACAGGTAAAAGTAGACAGATGACCATGAATACCAAGGGTGTGCTAGGGTAGAGTCAGGAGAAGTTGACGGAAGACTAGGCAACTTCCATAATGGCTTTGTTTGAAGACATGGGTCTACTGGATGGAACAGGAGATATGAGATGTCTTGACAAATTGAGAGGGGGCAAGGCTTGTCCACAGGAGCAACAAATGTGGCAGATTCAGTGCTGCTTGCAGAGAATGCAAAATTGTGGCTGGGCAGATCAACAGAGAAGAGAAAATCAAGAGAGTGTTACATTTGCAGTAATCCTGGCTGGATGTCTGGTTCCAGGTGGGTGTCTTGCAATGCCCTGGATGGTGAGTGTGGCAATAGCTGACGCAGGGATCCCAGCAATGGTGGTGGTCGCTCTTCTGCACTTTGACTTTGTCCAGCATGATGCAGGAAATATGACAAAAAAAGAAAAAAGGACAGCGTAATTATACATGGCATGAAAAGCAAATTTGTGGTTATCACACTATTGGGAGGAAAAGTCAAGAAGACTATGGATAGGTGGTTCTATCAGGACAGAGTCTTCGTCTGTTTGGGGGACTAAATAATATGCTATTAAAAGCCTCCCCCCCCACAGCCACACAGCTTCAAAGATCCTGGTAGAGGTTACAGCAGTCTACAGACTGCACAAGTTCTGTTTGTGACTTTCAACCTAGAGCACAGAGCCCCTTGCAGGGCTAACCAGATTCAGCATAGATTGACCAGTCCACATGACTTCCTTTCCTCAGGGAAAGACTTAACCATCCCCTCTGCTATATTTCTGCTGCTCGTCTGTGGGCATGTGAACTTGTCACTGGGGATAGCATTTGTGGGAGAATCATTGCTTTAATTATCAGGAGGTTATACAGTTAAGAGATCCTCTGCAAACCAAGAAGCAAGAAGTCACTGCTGACTCAAAATGGAAATCACAAGGTCGCATGCCTGTATGACTCATGATGTTGCCTTATACTGCATTAGACCCTTGGCTCTCATAGCATCTACTGTACTATCAGTATCATCTAACCCCGAGTTTTCCAAACTTGGGTCTCCAGCTGTTTTTGAACTGCAGTTCCCATCATCCTTGACCATGGGTCCTGCTAGCTAGGTATGATGGGAGTTGTAGCCCAACTCATCAATATATTTCTAGGGAGGGGTCCTTTCTAATTCTGCTACTTGACCAGAAGGCCCAGGTTCAGCTCCTGGCATCTCTAGGTGCAGCTGGGAAGCACTCCTTTCTGAAACCTTGGAGAGATGCTACCAGTCAGTGGGGACAAAACAGACCAACGATCTGACTATGTATAGGGTAGCTTCCTATGTTCCTTTTAAGTGAGGGAGCTAGGAATAAGATCTTCTGCATTTAGGACATGTGCTCCACCCCTGAGCCACACAACATGCTGAATACCGTTCTCTTGCTTATCAGCTGAGGCCTGAAACAGCAACTCTGGCTCGTTGGCCATTGAAGAATCTTTACCATGCCTGAATTTAAAAGATATTGTTCATGGCAACAGACATTATTTGCCCATGTTAAAGATCCCCCCACCATTACTTTTAAAACTAGCAAAGAAGAGCATGTGAATGCTCTCTCAACACACACATGGAACAGTGTTCTTCAACATCATTCCATTGAAAAATAAAAATGCTTGAGGTTTTTCTCTTTTTGCTGATTTCATAGTGAATGCAACTGCCTGTGTGTGTAACCAGAAACAAGAGCGCAGAGACATTTGCAAACACCTGACTCAAGGCAATTATATTTCTATAAATTGGCCACAGAAGCTTAGCATCCACTGGAGAGTGGACGAAGGGAAAATAGACTGCTGATGTTTAAAGTCACGCAGGGAAATGGCTTTTTAGGTCAGAGGCATGTAGCGGAGTCACTTGTCGTGGGGGTGCTATTCCTCCAAAATACTCCATGCCCTCCATGCGCTGCCAGCATTTAAGCTGCCTCTGAAAGTTCAATTTGTAGAGCCGAGTATCTCATCCGTGAAGGATGGTTATCAGACTGTGCAAGGTTATAAGAACTGGAGTTTAACCATAGCTAAGAGAGATTGCTCACTGCAATATCAGCTGAAAAGCAGGACTTGTGGAAATTTATTCCTAAATCGCTGAGAATTTTGCCAGAGAAACTATAGTCATTTTTACTAAGCCATACTTCTAAATAACTTCTGTAATAATGTTCCCAGCTGTCTGCAAGCACCTGCACATATAAACTGTCAAACCAATACTTCTGAAGTATGCCACTAGCACACAAAGAAGTGGTACTGCCAAGAGGAATGGGAAAGTGTGAACTTTTACCTTGGACACAACATCCAAATGCCAGGATTTCCATAGGGCAGGGATAGGGAACCTGTGGCCTTCCAGATGTTTCTGGCCTTCCAACTTCCATCAGACCCAGCCATAATGGCCAATGGTGTGGGATGATGAAAGTTAAGAACATGGCATCCTGTTCTTACAGTGGCCAACCAGAAGCCAATGGATAGGGCCAATCAGAGAGGGTGGGGCAGGCAGGAGGGGCCATTTAGCCCAGGACCTCCAGCTCAAAGGGGGTTCAATTTTGGACACTTGCTAACTTGTTGGCATTTTGTTATTTTCCCCACAAATTCTTTTTATGCACATAGAACTGAATTGAGACACGCCGTCTCATCTAGAAAAGCATTTGTTTAATAATAGTAATACCTAAACAGCTAGGTATCACTCTATTTTTGGTGCCTTATGCTTTTGGGTGTTGTTTTTATTAGTGTTAGTCCTGTCAAGGAATTTTTGGTCCTGATTCCAAAGTCTTTTTTAGCATGCAGGTGGCATACACTTTGACGAAGGGCCTATCTCTCACTTAAATAAATATAAATCTAGTTTTACATACATTTTAGTTAATTAAATTTGCATGTGAATAAACACAATAGTTCTGAAACAAAAAGCATCCATTATTTGTTTTTAGATGTTGCACAGGAAACATGGGGTAGGAGCATCTTAGAAAAAGCATGAAATGGGGTGGGTGGGTGGGTGGGTGGGTGGGGAATCCTTCTAAAATGATGGTTGCCACCCACACTTTCTTTAAGTAATTTTCAAAAAGTTGCCTGTTGAATTAATCTAAGCATCTTTTCAGGGAAACTTTTTTAAAAGATATATGAATTAAGTGATTTATCATTTAAAGTTGTAGCCCTGGTTTAATTCATAATGCAGCTTCACCCATGATGGTAATGACATTCAGCGGGTACCTTCTCTGCCATCTTTTAAATGTTTGCTGAAAAGAGGCAGGCAGTTAAGAGTACAGCCCCTACAATGGTTTATTAATATTTGTTGTTAATTTCTTTTAGCTTTTAACTTGTTTTTTTAGAAGAAATTTATGACTTTATTGTTTGGCTTTATGTTTTTAAACCACTGTGATTTATTTTTATGATACAGTGTGTTATATAAATAAATATCTCACTGTATAAGAACACACAGGACATAAACCTGTCTTTGGTTTAGCCATCAGCCTTGGTTAGAACAGTGTTTCTCTACTGAAAGGTCAATATTAGCACATCTCTCATTTTACATCTGCCAGATATATATTTACCTGCCTGTTTGACTAAATGAATATGAGTTCGTGAAAACTGTCTTTAAATAACAAGTATTGTGTTGGATTCAGAGTCATTCATGCTTGTAGACAGATTAAATCTGGATCCAGCTGATTGGGTATGAATATTTTTTTGAAGATCCACGATCCAATGAAAGGTCAGGTTTCAATCACCTCTTACCTGCTTTTAGCATCCTTACCCAATTTTTTCATTTAGAAGATTTATAAAGTGCTTAAGAAAGAAAATCCCTAGGTAGTGTACAAATAAAACTGCCTATAAAACAGTTAAATCCATAAAAATGCACAATATATTATGTTTCTATGGGATCACAATGCCAACCAAGGAACTCTTCACAACCTAACAGATATTCTGCAAAGGCCAGACGGACACAGTTTGGCTATTACATGCCAGTTCCCAGAGGGAGCAGTGTTGTGTCATATCTTACAATCAATCTTGGCACACACCCGTGTCTGGAGGCTTGAGGGGGAGTCTACTCTGGTGTGCAGGTAGTATCTCCAACTTGACGTTTTCTGACGTTGCAGCTAGCAATTGGGTAGCCTCCAGCAAGGAGCAATGTTCAGTGCTGGTGCCATCGATGGAAAGGATGTGATCGCCAACATGCAAGGCCCCACACCTGCAGGAGAAGACACAGAGCAAAACAAACAGAGGAGTCACTTGTGGTCACCACAACAACAATTCACAACCTAACTGATTCACGCAAACACACACGCCTCACCCAAGCCCTGTTTGCATCCTGCAATGTTCTCTGTTGGGATTTAGCTGAAGTCAAAATTTAGAATGCCAGGGGTCCAGCCTTGGATCCATCTGGTTGGACACACATGAAAGCACAGAGATTTCATCCAAAAGGCTATCAAGATGGTTTGGCTGCGAAATGAAGTTACCCTTCACTATGAACTGAAGCGAAAACATTCATGTGTCAGACACAGTCTGAGAATTATCTTTCAGTATCCTAGGGTCTTTTCCAGCCAATAAATAACCTAAACTTTCTCCTTATTTGCTTTTATTCTTTGCCATTTGGCACTTTGAAAAAGAGTTTGAGTGATCAGGGCAGGCAAGTTCCAACATAGGAGATAGGGACCTTTACAGCCTTTCAGAAGGAATGTTTTGGAAAACAAAATGTTTGTGAAATGACACACACTGGTACTAGATAGTGTTTAACATTTTGTTGCCTAAAAGGGCTATAGAGGAGCATTCCCAGGCTGCGGGGGTTGTATACACACACAACCACATTTCAATAAGCATTCAAAATAGCAAAAGGGGTGGTAGCTGGGTGGCTGGGGGAAATGGGATTTATCACCAAAAGGTTGGGGGAAAGGTAAAGAAGTGTGAAGCACTGGGGAAACAAATTCCCCACTAAAATACTTTGAGACAAGACCTGAAACATGAACAACAAATTATGTGTTTATTTATGCCACACAAAACAAAAACACACCTGTAAAGGGCCAAATAAAGTGTACAAGAAGACATACTTAATGGCAGCTCAGTCTTTGCCAGAAAGCCACTGTGCCATGCATCAACTGGGATCTCAAACAGAAACTCCCAATTTTTTAAAAAAGTTATGGTCATAGAGACACATTCACCAGGGCCTATTCAGTCTCCAACAAACTGAATTTGGCTATCTTTAACAAGATGGTATGGTGAATTCACTTGCAACAGCATTGTCACATGCTTCTGTTGGCCCTTGTGTCTTACACTGCTGGCCTTATATCAATTTATAGAGCAGTAGCTGTGTCAGTCAGTTGCAGCAAAAAAGAAAGAAAGTGTTCTTTCAAGGTGGAACTGCTGAAAACCACTGCTATAGAAGAGAGAAAGATGAAAGAGTCCTTTGGCATAAGCTTCCATGGACTGCAGTCAACTTCATGCATCTGATTAAGGGCTACCCTGAGTTAAAGTGTGTATACACTCATGGGTTTTGGGTTTTTTTTTGAGCAAGTGGGAGTGTCAACAATGAGGTCAGATGGTGCTTTTTTGGGGGGGGGGTTTACGCAGGGGTACGCATACCCCTAAACATTTTGTGAATCTAAGTTTGGCCTCATTGAGGGGCAGTATTTCAATATGAGTAGGAAATGAGAGTACGTCTAAACTTTTTTTAAGGAAAAAAAGCACTGAGTTCAGAGAAAAATAAAATGCAGGGGCTGTTTGCCTTTAAGGTACCAAAAGACTCTCTCTGACGTCCGTCAGTGGTTTGCAAATATTCAGTCTTGAAATGAGGGGCATATACACAGGATATTCGCCTGGGTCTGCTGGGCCTTGCCATTGTCCTATGTTACCTGAGTAAGCATTCTAGACCGCTGGTCTTCAACTGATGGGTTGGGAGCCACTACCAAGTTGCAGCCTAACCTCAGGTGCACTGTCCACCACATAAATATATGGCTTAAAAAAACATGAGGTGGGTCCCCAAGGACTTGTTTAGGCTAAAAGGTGAGTCCCAAAACTGAAAGGGTCGAAAACTAGTGCCCTAAAACACACCCCTGTGTCTGCACATAGCGTTAGAAAATTGGTACTCTGGTCTTTCAGAGAAACCTGCCTATCCAGATTCATCCCATTCAGAAATCCATGGTTCTCCAGGATACAGTTTGAAAACCCTGCCCCTATGCTGTTGAGCACGCCAGCTCCATTGAATATACTGGATATTCCTTATTTATGGCACATAGTACTCCTTATATTGATGCATTTTTCAAATACCACCCTACCCCACTCACTCACCCACCCCACTCCGCTGCCCCATTAGTTTCAAGAGATGGAAAGATTTAAAGTATGAGGAAAGGGGAAACAAAGTAGACATGGGAGAAGACCCCACAGAGTTTGGCTTTGTACCTGTCTACCACACTGGCTGGCTTGATCTTGTCAATGACTATGACCTGCTTATTCCGATGGGTGTTTGTTGCTAGTGTGATTCCTAGTGCAGAGCCGGGAGTCTTTGCAATTTCCACTAGCAAAGGACCTGAAGCATTGGCTACTGTGTCTATAAAACAAACAAACAAAAAACACATTTCAAGTTGCTTCTGCTCAAGTCGTCCCAACGAGGACACTGGCCAGGCTACAAAGTGCAGTGTCCCCCTCCACCCCTCCGTCTTTGCCATCGTCCTTTCCTGACGGCTTGAGGTCAACAGTGAAAAGACAACGTCTGCTGAGAATGGGATGGAGCAGTGCAGAGAGGCTTAAGGTAACAGGGAGCAGAAACCAGCAGCTGAACAAACTGCAGGGGAGGTGCTGTAGAGCAGCTGGAGCAAGCAGGGTTCAGGGCCAAGGGATTAGCCAGATGCTAGGACCATGGATAGCTCCAGGACAGATCAACTGCTAGAGTTAAACTGAGCCTTTATTATTTTGGTGTATTGCTCAGAAGTCTGAACCAAGTCTTGCCCCTCCTTGGTAGATTTTTTGCTTCTTATTTTTTTTTTTAAAAAAAAGACATGTGGGGTTTGGGGAGTCATGCTCTGGCCTGGAATCCAGTATTTCTTTGGCAACCTGTGGCTTCTTGACATCACAGGCAAGATGGACTGAGGTGAACATGGCACCCTCAAGAGTTGGTGGGGTTGTTCCTCAGGAGCATCAGCTCCTGCTCAGTAGTCTGGACTGCTTGTCCACACGTCTTTGTAAGAAAGACTCATAGACTGGATTGCAGGTTCACCAAGGCTACAGGGATTTCAGAACAGCATTTCTTCCATGTTGCTATATCTAGATATGTACTGGGAGCCAGATATAACATCCACTAGGGTGTGCAAACAGCTTTGCATGGGGGACGAATTACAAGGTCAAGTCAGGTGCTTTCTCACATCCCCAAGTCAATGTGTGATGTCAATCTCCCCCCCCCCCCCCGCCGCCATCAGTTCAAGGCCCCCGAAAGCCTTGTGCCACTTTGTTTCTATGTTTTTCTATCTCTTATAGCTTCAAGTTTTCCTATAGTTCTTTATTTCTCTATTTCACTACTTCACCTATTATGCAAGTAGAAACAAGAACATCTAATATTCATTCAGATCACATTCCTAAATGAAGGCTATAGGAAAACATATTTTTAAAGCCCCACATTATGAGATTAAGTATTGAGACTGAAGCTGTATATACAAACATAATTCTCTTCTCTTTGTAAATTGTAATCTTGGCATTTCCTGTTTAGATTGGTTTCAAATGATCTAATTAAGTATTACTTAAGCTAAAGCTGAACAGTTAGAAAGATAGCATCAGACTAAGCTCTGCAAGACTTTAGATCTGAGCTTTCCAGCTGCTCAAATTTAGTAAAGTTAGCTTACACTGGCATGCAAATGAGCTGCAAAGTTTGCAGAAAGTGATTGTTGCTTTGACCTAGTAAGTGTAACTCAGCTCTTTGGCAATTAACTCTATTCCATAAGACAACAGATAGGAAAGGAAAACTTTCAGAATTCAAGAAAGCTCCAGCTTCTTTGGGCCAAGGGGCACATTTGCAAATCTAAAAAAACAACAACTATTGTGAGCAGAAAAAATAAAACTGTGATCCCCCTGTTCTGCAAAATTATTACTGTTCAATTTATGTGCTTGAAACTGTATGTCATTGCCAACCTTTTACCACCTTAGGTGGGAACTTATTCAATAAGTGCATGTTTAGAAATCAAAGGACAGATGACTTGGCACACATCAGTATCCAATACCTTTCAATAATACAGGAAATTGCTTTTTTTTTAACATGAAGGTAGTTAGGGGGCAGATAAAGGAACACCCCCAAGACAGGAAATACCTATCAGCCTAGAAACATAAAACCTCTTCCCCTCAAGGCAGGAGAAACTCATCACAAAGCAGTAGTATTCATTAAAAAGATAAAAAATGAATGAATCACCACATAGCCTGCAATCAGGAAGTTCAGAGCACCTCAGATACACAGAGGCCAGCAAGTGCTATATTAACCTGTTCTGTCACTTCAAAGGAAAAGCTGATGGAATCAATTCAAGGAAATCCTGCAGTCCCTTCTTTGCTTCTTGATGAGTCAGAGCAAGGCTTTTCACTCCCACACCACCATGCCTATTTCCTTTCCATTCTGATAAAATGCTGGTATATACAGACTTTGTTCATCAAGGACAGCCGGTCCCTGTTTTTTGGTACACCCCCCCCCCCCCCGCAGATGCTTTGTGAAAATGTTTGCAGTGAGAGTTGCTAGCATTGCCCTTCCTCAGGGTCCAGCCGCTTCCCTTCATGGGTTATAAGAGTTAAACCTCACCTGAGTGACTCCTATCATTAGGGCACATATCCATGTAAATGCACGCGTGGGAAACCTCAGGCACCATGCAGTGCCCACAGCCTGGCATTTCGTCACACTGCAGCTATGTCTTGAACCGTTTTGTCAATGACATATTGCCTGCCAACAATGTTTTGTAAGTTATTATTGTTTAACCAAAAGAGCAAACTATTCAGTCGGGTGATTGTAGAAGAAATGAGTACAGGAGACAGGAGATACAGCACAGCTTTCGGCAGCCACTGCGCAGCAACGAGTATGTAGGAGTTCAGAAAGTGATCCTTGACATTGGAATTAGGGTGTTAAAAGTCTGTGCCCATTTGCAGGGTGTGCTGCACCTGTTAGATTCAGAGCTCCATTGGTCCCTACGTCCCAGCCAGGGATGGAGAACTTCATTCCACCACATTTCCTTCTGGGCAGTTGTAGGCTGGGCCAGAGACAACATGGGCAGAGCAAAGAAGGAAAGCGTTACCTTTGCACAGTAGGCTTGTTTCTACTCACTTGCACTCCCCGCTCTGTATCCTCCATCCAGGTGAGCAGGAGGCATTATCAGAGTTCAATGACATTTTCCAATCAGGTTAAAATAGAACTCCAGGAGGGTGCAAAGCAGGACCAGTAAGGGGTGCAGCTTGGGGAGAATCCAGAGGGCCAGATAAAGATGCCTGAAGGGCCGCATTTGGCCCCCAGGCCTGAGGTCCTCCATCCCTGGGCTAATGCGTCTCAAAACTACATCCTACATCAGGGGTGGCCAACTCCCAAGAGACTGTGATCTACTCACAGAATTTAAAACTGGCAGTGATCTACCCCCTTTTCTGAGCTTTTTTAAGGAAGGGAAGCCCCATTTTGTTAGGGTACAGGGGAAAGTTGTTGAACTTTTCTTAGGGAGAAGGAAAGCCCCAGTTTTTGAGAATTCAAGCCTAAGATCAAGGGAGAAAGGGGAACAACCACTCACCAACAGATTGCTGGGGAAACAAACAACCTCACCAAGTAAACCCCGTCTTCCGTTCTGCAGATCGTGCAACAATGCAGAGCTGGGTGAGGGGGTGGGGGTGTATTCTATTTTACCAATGCTAAGGAAAAGGACCCAGCGATCAACCGCGATCTACCAAAACCTCCCGGGGATCTACTAGTAGATTGCGATCGACCTGTTGGACATCCCTGTCCTACATACTAACAGGCGCCCTTTACTTTGTCTCATGTTCCAGGTTCCATGTCATATGGATCAGTGAGTACATATACAAAATATACAGAGCTTAGAGCATGGTAACTACTGCTCATTAGGCACAATTTTGCTGTGTACCTTACAAATATAGTTCAAAAGGCATAAGATGCATCTATGTTGCTTCTGTAATACGGAAGAGTTTATTACGGGGGCGGAGGGGAGGGGAAATGGCAGCCATGCAATTAAGGTGTTATTCATGACAACTACAGAGCTAAGCTAGCTTTTTAATAATTAGCAAAACAAACAAAAAAAACCCCAACCTCATCCGTATATCAGACAAGCATTGCATGGTCAGGCCCTGCTGCCTCTTCTAGGGGCCTTCCCAGAATATTGTCTTGAGCAATAAAGGCACAGCTGGTGCTCAGCTGTTTTCAGGGGATCCAGGCAACTTCCCCACCACAATGTTGGCACTGCAGGAAAGCCACATTTTCTCATCACCCAAAACCTGCATATTTTTGGCTGTTGAGAACGTGGCATTCTCCCCCTGCCTCCAGCACTTCAATCACGGTTGTGAATGACACGGGGACATGTGTGCCATGGGCCCCTATTGTCTACGGTCTGCAATGCAGTAAAGTGCCATTGTGCTTATGTCCTGCTTGTAGGCTTTTCACAGGCATCTGGTTGGCCGTTATGAAAACAGATTGGGGGATTAGGAAGGTCTTTAGACTGATCCAGGAGGGCTTGAGTTAAGTTCTTCATGCTACCTCCCTCCCCTTTTGCATTGGTTCACTGTTTTGTGAATTTCCTTTGGCTTCCCTACCATTCTTCCAATGCTTTGAATGAATTTTGTAGTTCCCCACTCTGATGTTTCAGCACTTACTTCTGCTGTTTAATAATAATAAAAAATGCAAATATCAGCCCTGCAGGGGGGCTATAATCTCCTTCCAGACTGCAACCCTACTTAATTCACTGCAAGATCTTCCACCACTAGCACCCAACCCAAAGCAATCACTGGTGTGACTGTAAACAAGTATGGAGGGGTTTTTATTGGTTGCCTGGAAAGGCCCCAAATTTATTTAAAATGCTGCAAGCTGTCTTGTTTAAAAGATGCCGGATAAATAAAAACAGCACCAATTCAAGTCTCATTTTAAAATTTCAGCTTGCACTGAAAAGCTAAGAGGGAACTAAAAAAAGAGAAGTGTTAGCTCTAGGGAGGAATATAGAAAGATATGCAACAAACCTAAAGGCGTCAGATGCTTTCATTTCCCCCAGCCAGAAGATCCAGACTGATTGGCAACGTTTGCGTTAGCAACATTGCCAAGAGCCAGGAGTATCAGACACCACACGCTGCTGACATCAGGTAAAGTGAACAGGCGGCTATTCTTCCTCTGGCTCTGACTCCCATGTGCAATGCTGAGCAGAGATCACCCATCCAAATGGGGGCAGAACTCACTGAGGGCAGAACCAGGTGCCATCGAGCTGCTGCTCTTCTCCATGTCTTTTTCTCCTGCTAACGTTACAGATAGGTAGCCGTGTTGGTCTGCCATAGTCAAAACAAAAAAAAATTTTCTTCCAGTAGCACCTTAAAGACCAACTAAGTTAGTTCTTGGTATGAGCTTTCGTGTGCATGCACACTTCTTCATATCTGAAGAAGTGTGCATGCACACGAAAGCTCTGTTACGAAAAAGGAGCAATGCTGCAGCTGAGTGCTCCAGATGGCTGGAAAGCCAAACAGGATGTTGATGTTTTGGGACTGTACCGTGGGAACAAGGAACAGTCTATTATGTGCACTGAGCACCGGATGTTAGCTCAGAGTGGCACATAACCCTGTACTGGAAGTACATGGGTGGAGTTATTCTCTCTCTGCTGTTGATGTAAAGAGAGTGCAGACATGTTTTCTCTGCACTGCTGGAAAGACAGAAATAAAGGCATGTAAATATATTTCTGTCTGTCTCTCTCCCCTCCCTGGGGAAAGGGGGGGAGGAATGGTTGTGTTCTTCTCACGTTTGAGAAGGATCGGCCGATAGAGATCTGGCCTTGTCTTGCCGGGAGCCGAGACGGGGAAGATCAACAAGGAATCCAAGCCGGGCACCTGGAGAGTGGCCAATTCCTCTGAACTGAAGGCTTGATTCCGACAAGCTCATACCAAGAACTAACTTAGTTGGTCTTTAAGGTGCTACTGGAAGAAATTTTTTTTTTTGTTTCTCCTGCTAACGTCTAGTATAGTTTAGGGAAAGGTCTATCGTTTAGAAGGGAGCAGATGCTTCCCATGCAGGAGGCCCAGAGTTCTATCTTTAGCATTTCTGGTTTATTCAGGACTGGAAAACACGTCTGCCTGAGACCTCTGAGAGCTATTGACAGTCAGAGTAGAGGAACCAATCGCCAGAATCAGGCTACAATAACGCTGTTTACTTCCTGCCTGCTCCCCCAGCACAATCAGCTGTCAGCACCAGGGCAGTGTCGAGCACAAGGCAATGGCATCACACACTGTATTGTATTAGGGGAGAGGCCATCAGAAGTCAGACATAATGGGAAACCGTGAGTTGCCACTATGTGACCAAGCAAAAATGAGCCAGGGCTAAACCACAGTTTCATATCCTGGTTTGTTCCCTAAGTAGAGGTTGAATGAATTCCCTGAGTTTGGATGTCATGGGGAACTGTGGTTTGTATTAACACCTCACAGGAGAAGGAGAAGAAGAAAGGAGAGAGCTGGCTGTGTGAGCATAAGGCTTGCCATGAGGCTTGCCATGGCTCATTCCCAGTGAAGGAAACCATGGTTAACTGTGATGTCTGAATGAGGTCACAGAGTGGGGTAAGTTCTGTGCCAGATTTAAATATAGAGTTCTGAACTTACAGAAGACACATCTCTGACTTGGCTCAAATTAGGGTCCAGTCAGCAGAAGCAAGGTGTATTGTCAGTACTATTTTGAAATTGTTGTTGTTGTTTTAAAGGCAAATTGAGTTAAGTCTGTATCAGTTTGCTTATTTGGGGTGAGGAAGGTGGAGCAATGGTGTTAGGGCAGGGACTTCAAGATCTACTGGCAGTACATAAATCCATCAGTGCGGACAGGCCAGTGGGAAGTAACAGACTCTAAATAGACCCCATGAACTCTTAAATGGTGCATTCCAACACAGGAACACTGGAAGGAAGCAGGAGAAGCCACAGCTAAGCTACATCATATTAACATATTGTCCATGCAATTCTTACTGAAAAGCTTCAGCCAACTATTTTCAGGCACAGTGGTCTGCTTAAATATGGCACTGTGAACGATCAAGAGCTTGACATCTCTTACTGCTGAGCTAAGGGCAGAGATGTACAGCTGACCCCCCCCCAACTGTCCACCCCACCATAGCAGCAGCTTTTATAATTCATGTAGAAATAATCAATAAAAGGAAGCTAGCCCTGAAAGGGTAATAATATCTTGCACGATTGTATTGACTACACCGTAAGAATTGCAAAATGCTTTACAAGCAATGAATTTGGCCTCTCAGCACCATTAGGAAGGGTAGGGGTCTGCCTGCAAATTACAAACAGGAAAAGCAGCAGATGAACAGTTGCAGCAGAAACATACTAGGAGCGGCAAAAGAGGGTCAAAGGAAGATCAAACCACTCTGACAGAAATATACTTTGCCCCTAAAGGTCACCCAGCTTTCAACAAGAAGAAGAATGGGGAGCTGGGAAAAGAGATCTGTTTAATGTTTCTCCAATATCAATCATTTCCCCATGGCCTCGTGATGGACTGCTGTGATGTAGTTTTGCACACGCACAACCCCACTCCCAAGCAAAGACTCTGAGAAGTGTATTTGGTGTGCTTTATTAAAGATGCTTAAAGATCTGCAGGAAGACGCAACAAACAAGTGCATGTTTGGAATTGGCATGGAGAATGGAGGGCATACCGGTCCAGGTCCCTTATCTCTGGTCTTGAGCAACACCACTTGACATGAACCTTGTCACCTAGGTGAGATTCTCATTGCCAACTCAGCTTGAAGGTTAGCTGAGGGAGGGGAGTCCTGCTGTGTGACATTCAGCACGACTATTTCTGCAGGTCCCCAAAACAGACAGGGCATTCCCTTTAGCTGGACAAGCAGTTCAGACACCCCTCACATATATCCAGTTCAGTCTCCGGAGATCTAATGTGAAAGCAATGAATCTCTGATTGTCCGCTGGTGTGTTAAAGGGCTCCTCTGAACTTCCCTTTGTGCTGCATGTGCAGGCAGAGTTTTGGGATTTGGAGTTCCGTGCCCAAATGGTGGTTGTTTTTTGTTTCTTCTGGCACTTTCCCGAGGAAAACCCACATTTTACCGCCAAATCAAAGCAAACAATAGGAGGATATCCCTCCTATGCCCAACCTGTTTATTATGTAAAATAATAAAGTTCTCTTGGAAAGGATACTGCAAACTTCCGCATCCTTCATGTTTGATTCTGTTGCTCCACCAAACAACTTAAGACAACAAGCTGCCATTCCTCCCCGTGCTTCTCTAAAGGCCAAGGTAGACATGACAGCACTAAATCCTACTGCAATCATGTGGGAAGTGAGGTGGGAGAGGAAGAGAGAACGCAGCCTACCTAAGGAAAAAGTAGGGGCACCCAGCTGAGAGGAGATAAATCCTTCTTGGCTTTACTTCCCTAAAGCCCTTTCATCACTGCACACTTATAATATTTATTGACATTTGTCTGCTACCCCAAAACATAAAGTTTCCTACTTTTCTCTCAGTCACCTCACTTCTTGTTTTGGAGCTCCAGCTAAAGCTGATGTTGACGTGGGTTGGAGGGCTCAGATTTCTGTGGGAGGATTCAGATTTCCATGTCTCTTCTGCGCCTTAGACAGGATCATGTAATGCCTCCATTACATGACCCTTGAAATTCACAAAACGAACCAATATTATACCAGATGCATGTGGTATGGGCAGAGGATACATATAAACACAGGAGATGCGCCATACAATCCATTGCAAGGTACAACCCAGTTGCTCAGCATAACTGATCACCCACTGCCAAAAATTAGGCTTCTGATGGAAGGACCAGATTCATGCAACATGACAGAGGGCATGTGAAGTATGGCATGCACACCTTTTCATGGGGCAACAACATCCCTGCCCATCAATGCCTCCTGGTGTGTACACAAACAGAAACAAATCTGACACCAATGAAGCTGTGCTGATGTTGAATAACTAGGAAATGCATTGGGAGAGGGAGGAACAACATCACTGTGCTCTAAGGCAGTAATGTGAACATGCCCCATTATTCCACCGCCACAAAACACTTTGGAGATCCTTGACAAATGGCAGCATTCTCCATTTGGGAAAATATCAACATGTAGCTTTCTCACTCAAGTATAGGAAGGATTACTTGGTTAGCTGAACATTTGTGTTCCCAGATCAAAGACACACCAGGAGCCGTCTCTCACTTTAATTCTCAAAGTAACGGCTGGGAAGCTTTTCATTTCACCTTTTAATATATGGATTAGGAGCTATCAGTTGAGTGACTGGTTTAAAACTAAGTACTTAATTTGTGTCCACTGAGGGGTGGACACATAGGAGCTAGGAGAGAGAAGCAGGTATGCACCCTTCAGATATACTGGGAAAAGTCAAATGAAAAGGAAATTGGAACAAATCTGGGGTAAGAGTTCTGTTTTAAATTTGAAGGCTGTAAGCCTCCTTTGGTCCTTCTTCAAAGAGCTTTGCCAGCTATGGCACCAGCTCTGCAGATCAGAATCCCCCAAATTATCCATGAAATTTGTACAACCCAGAATTTCTAGTAGGGAAGAAAAAGTTTTCCTTCACGGGAAACCCTTTTTCTGTCCCGTTCAAAATATGTCAAGAGCTCTTGTGTTACGAACAAAAGCTTGGAAGCATGAGGCATCTAACCCCACCATCACCCCGGACAGAAAACTTCAGGAATAAAAGTGTCACAATAAGGGAATACATGTTGGCGGATATAAAGAAGCAAGCAAACCCAAAGAAATATATGTGCCTACAAGGCAGAAAAGCAAGGAAATATTCACTCTGATGCGCTTTACTTCAATAAGCCAGCTCCTATCAGCATCACCCAACCATATGCAGTAAACATGAATTAGACCGATGTCTCGAAAGACTATTCTTATGTCAGTTGTTTGCAATCTGCAAAATATTTTTTTGCTCATTTCTGTCAATGCGTATTTGCTCTATATTCTGCAGTGCTTTTTTTTTCTTTTTCCAACTCCAGGTATCATTGAGGAGCTACTGCAAATCACATCTGAGTTTCAGTTGGAAAACTGGCAAGCAGAACGACTCTGGCCTTTGATGACCTGGTGCCCTCCAGATGCTTGGGACTACAAGTCCCAACTGCCCATGTCAGCATGGCTGTGTTGGCAGAGAATGATGGGAGGTGTAGTCCAAAACTGCCTGGAGGGCACCAGGAAGGTGAAGGAAAGTCAGCTTTAAATCACGGCCTCTTGGGTGGAGATGCATGTTCTACATTTTGATGTGAGGCAACACAGATTCTGGAAGCAGAAATCCCAAGTTCAGAAGCTGGGCTGAATTGCCACACCTGTACTTTATTGATCTGCACTGTGGGGCTGGGGAGTTTCCCCCTTGTAGATACGAGATGAAGGTCTGCTGGACAGATTGGCAATTAAGAACCCAAAGACAATGATGCGCTGCACAAACTACAATGCAGGCTGGGTGCCAATTTGCATGTGCTTATTTATATGTACAGAGGCAAATTTAGAAACAATTTCTATAATTTAAAATAGAAACATGATACATCTCACCACAGTGTGGAAGGCTGTGACCTACATGCCTGCTCAGTCTGCTATGCAGGTAACCAACTGTCAATGGGCAAACTCCAGGTTCCTGCTCTCACTTCCTTTGCCTCTTTATTTTTAAAGTGGACAACCCTTCAAATAGAGAACTGGGCTCTGTAAATTAGGACACATGGCCACTATATCAGGGCCTAAGGCGTAGACAAACAACTTATAATCTGGGTAATACTTGACTGCAGCACATCAGAACGTGTAAGTGGGAATGCATGATCAAATACTGCTCCACCACACATCAAGGAGAAGAGGTCTCACCTAGCCTTCTTTGTGACATGCTAGTTTTACATATGTAGTATTTCCTACCCCCTCAAAGGAGGAACCAAGCAAAACATGGTCCTCTCCTACTTACACCATGATGTGCTCCAGTCCAGTTTAACACACAGTGACCTAGATGTAGTGTGATGCTGTGTATTTTTTTCTGTGTGTGACCAGTTTTGAAAGCTCAAGAAAATAATGTTACAGTGGTACCTCGGGTTACGAACTTAATTCGTTCTGGAGCTCCGTTCTTAACCCAAAACTGTTCTTAACCTGAGGCACGCTTTAGCTAATGGGGCCTCCTGCTGCTGCTGCCACGCAATTTCCGTTCTCATCCTGAGGTAATGTTCTCAACCTGAGTTACTACTTCTGGGTTAGTGGAATTTGTAACCCCAAGTGTTTGTAACCCGAGGTACCACTGTACACACCTCCCCCAAAGCCTGCAGGCTTTTTAAAAAAACTGTTATGAGGTAGTACTTAATGTGACCACTCAGGACTGTAGTAGGGGAGAAAGGGTTAAGTTCCTTTATTTCAGGCCTGTGCAGGGAGCGGGGGCAGCCGGGTACACCTGCCCCAGGCCTCAGAAGGCAAAGCTGTCTGAGGGGGAGGGTGATCCACCAGGGGCCTGCCAGACATACACTGTCATGCCAAGAAGCAGATTCCCACCCCGGGCCTCAGACAAGCTCTGCATGGGCCTGCTTTCTCCTGCCTTCTCTGATGATCAGAAATCTGCACATGAACTCAAGGACCAGTGGCGTAGCGTGGGGGGTGCAGGGGGGGCCAGCCGCACCGGGCGCAACATCTGGGGTTAGGGCAAATCCACGGGTTAGGGGGCGCAAATCCACGGGTTAGGGGGCGCAAATTACTTGCCTTGCCCCGGGTGCTGACAACCCACGCTACGCCACTGTCAAGGACACGTAATCCGAGTTATCTGAGTTATCAATTGGTCCTTGCTTTTGGTTAGAGCAGGGCTTCCCAAACTGTGTGTTGCGACATGTTAAGTGTGTCGGCTGCAGTGTGTAGGTGTGTCGTGTGAATGCTCCTCACACTCCTCTTGGGGCTGGAAAGGTGTTAGTTTAACTTCCGGCTGGATAGTAAAACTGAATTACTGTGATGCAAAATGATGCGTGTCTAAAAGGTGTGTCACCAGCATGAAAAGTATGGAAAGCTCTGGGTTAGAGTAATGCTGTTATCTCCATTAAAAGGTCAAAAATTGCTTAGTTCTGACCCCCCCCTCCAAGTTTGGAATATATTGCATGACAAAATATCTAAAAGCTTCTCCAATAATTTTATATATACACACACAATCTAGCTGCACATTGACAGTGTTCAATTTGGGGGGTGGGGAGCCGTTCCACAGTCCCTAGGCACAACTCGAAGCATTCTGAAATGCAGAATTTACTAAAACGAAACTATAACCGGGTACCATTCTCTCCCCTCCCTCCGCCCACCTTTCTCTGCTCCAGAGCTTAAACAGGGTGATGTGGTTCCTTGGTTTACAATGAGAAGTGCAGGGGGAAAGGCTTTAAAAATAGGCAGTCCAGTCTGTTCCCCCCACCCCCGAGAGGCATTGCACTCTGCGACAGTTCACCACGCTTCTGCAGCCAGCACAGCTTTGGACTCAGCAGTAACCCTTAAACCCATCATCTGCACATTCTGTTCCGTATTTTCTGGCATGAACTGCTCTAATTTGCCACACAGCAGCTACATGCCTCCTACACAAATTCCGTGAAATTCAAAGGCTTGAATAGATGTGGTGCCTAAAAAACACTTTGCATTGGGCTCCTGCATCTCCGGCAGAAGCAGTGACCTACAATACAAATCAAGCAGGGTTCCTCTTCTGCTCAGGCCAGGCCACCACTGCCTGTCTCCTACTCAGGGAACAGCCACAAATAAGACAAATCTGCCTCTCTCATTGAGCATCAGCAAGGGGCTTTAGCTCCTTCTGGTTACGACGTACACCAGGAAGAGATTAGGAACCACTGAAGTCGTGTCAGCGCAGGACTTTCTGGCACAAGTTCAGTCCCCAACCCAGCAGAATGAGCAGGAGGAGGAAGACACCCCCTGTCAGCTAACATTGCCACGTTTTGAAGTAATGCAGATCTAAAGAGGGTAAGATTATGAAGTTCAGAGTCTAAAATTTACTGTAACTTCATCACAGCTAGATTCAATTTTTAGTTTTTGACGTCCAGCTCTGAAGCCAGAGACGCGAACACTGAGGGTCTTTTGAACGTATGTGTTCTAGCATTAGGAAAACCAGGAGAAGAGAAAACATACAGGCTGTGCAAGGTGGGAAACAGGGTCCATAAGGGGCTAGCAGCAGGTTTAAGTTCAGGCAAGTCTCAAGCACCCCATCGATTTTAGTAGGCACTACTTTATATTCTTGTCTGTGAACAATTTTGCCAGAGAGAGGGGAACACATCCTTTCGTAAGGACACCATAAAATCCCTTGTTTATGCTCCCTCCTATAGCCAATTTCTGCATATTCTCTACTCCCATATTTCTCCTTTGCTAACAAGATAAGCGGCAGATGACTATAGATAACGATTTATAAATGAATGTTTCAATTATATTGTTCGGTCTGTGAATACAAAGCATGAGAACACAAAGCACTTTCCTTTTTCTTCTTCTTTGAACATAGATGGAAGAATGTGATCTGAATGAAGGCATATATTAAAACCTAGAAACAAATATTTTCTTGCATTTACTGGCATTTCAGGTGATTTAAGGATATGGGGACAGGAGACTAGATCTTCCTTTCTGGAATACTCACCTGGCAGGTTATCTGCTCTCCTTTACCCCGCAATAGTTTAATGTTCATGTGCCAAAGAGCATAATTTTCTATTTTTCAAGTCATTTTTTACTTTATTTGGGACCTTTATGCATTGGGCACTGCGTTTCCCTCAGGTATTTAGTCGGCCACTGTGAGAACAGGATGCTGGACTAAATCATTGCCCTGATCCAGCAAGCTTGGCTTATGTTCTCTTTGTTCAGCTGAGTCACCTGCCCCTAACATACAATGGAAGGCTTAATAGGTTTAAATTTCTGGGGGAAATTTACACTCTCTGCTATACAGTAAACATCAAGCCATGTTTCATAATGACATCAGGGTTCATTCCATCAGAGCCAATCTTTCTGTGTCTATAACCACCTCCAAGTCTATATGTCTTCTGCAAAACACCCCACAGCTTTCCTAAAGAAGACAATCCATTGTTTCACTGCTCTTTCTCAGTAGTAACTGTAACATTTGCAGCAAAGTACTTGTCTGCAACTCCATCATTTTGTATTAATTTGTGATGTTGATAACGATCAGCTAACTTGTCTCAGCCTATGCACTTGTTGCTTAAGAAAACTGGTGCATGAAATTTGGGAAGCAGAACTTGGGAATGGTACTGAATGTCCCTTAGAAAGAATACCTAGTTTAGATTTTCTGTATGCCTCCAGGAGCACACCTCCAAACTCAATTATCTATCCTAAGCTTGCTTTAAAAAACTACAAAGTTTTAGCCCATTCCTCTTGGCCGCTGTGGTAATTTTAAACTTTTAAATTTTCACTACCTACAGATCAGTATATTCTGCACTGGGTGAGGAGAAAATGCAAATGAATTCCTCCCTCCCCATGGCCAAAGCCTGTGTGCCCGCCCCCGAGGGAATCCAAAAGCCCTTACCCATTATGGTGACATCATACTCAATCTGGAAAAGTGCCTCTTGGTTGCACTGGCGAAGGATGTTCAATGCGTCAGCGTGACTCACACTGTGAAGGGGAATCCCGTCAACACTCAGCAGCCTGTCCCCAATTTTCAGAGACCCTTCCCTGCAGGAAAATTGCACACAATTCTTAACACATCCAAAACCAGGACAGACAGACCCCCCAAATGAAGCATATGTGGACCAGAAAGCCAGCTTTTCAAACAGCTTGTGTTTTTACTTTTATTGCACATCTGCCGGAAAGAACAATGTTTCTTTGCTACCTTTAGTGCTTTGTATTATGTTGGATTTCATTCTTATGAGTCGCCCAGGGAGCATGTGTAATTGGGAAGCCGTTCAAATGTAGTAAGTGGGGAAGTCAGTTCATAACTAGCTTACCAAGACAAATATTTCTGTGGCCCCCTTTCCAGGTACACTTAATGGCACAGATGTTGCTGCTTGAACAATTATCCCCATACTGGTCTCCAGCTGTTTTGGACCAAGGTAGAACACCATCCCATCAGATGTCAAGGAAATAAACAAGTATCTGACTTCTAGAAGACATTCGAAGGCAGCCCTGTATAGGGAAGTTTTTAATGTTTGATGTCTTCCTGTGTTTGTTGGAAGCCACCCAGAGTAGCTGGGACAACCCAGTCAGATGGGCGGCATATAAATAAATTGTTGTTGTTGTTGTTGTTGTTAGTAGTAGTAGTAATAGTAGTAGTAGTAGTAATTACTCCATCACCTGTAATCTAAAACAGTTGGAGGGCACCATATTGGTAAAGGCTGAGACAAGGGATCTTGCAACAATCTATCCACCATCAGCCTCAATTAGAGCATACATAACAGCTATTTTTAAAATCAGTTGCACAAATTAGTGGTAAGCATGGAAATCAGTATTTGAATTTGGCCTGAAACTATTTTCAGTCTCTTGAAACACTAGCTAGTGATCATTTGGGGGAAAGTCGAGAAAAAGAGACATGTAGAGAGTACGCCCAGATATCAAACTTAGATATACAGCTGGTATGCAGACCTACTAGGACAGGCATAGGCAAACTCCACCCTCCAGATGTTTTGGGACTACAACTCCCATCATCCCTGTACTAGGAGCTTCAGGTAGGTTGGTTGGCAAAACACCTATTTGTTTAAGCTCCGTTGCTAAATGTGAACATTACCTGTCTGCTGGACCACCTGGCCTAACATATGTCAGTACTAATGGCCTGGATTTGTGCCAATCTTCGTGGGCTCCTCCTGTAACAAATTTGCAAAAAAACACACACAAATAAATGCTGTAATGCTGAGATAGGAAAAATCTGTACCACAGCAGAAGACACGAACCCTTCTGCACCCCAGTTATTAAAGGGTTCAGTCCAATGAGTCACTATGAGCATGGAAAGGCATCTGCTAATGGAAATGGAAATTTCCTTCCCTCTCCTCCCACTGCACACACCCAAATCTGATCTGGGGGTTACCCCAACTCTCGCAAACAGATCTGAGGGGCTTTCAGAGGGGAGACATTCTGTTGCATTGAGCAGAAGTCATTCTGTGAACCATGTGACTTTGATGGATGCAACCCAAAGAACCTCTGAAATAAAGACGGAACCCCAAAACTGTATTTGTCAGCATTCTTCAAAGATTGTCCTGTATGATTAGCTTAGGATTTTGATTTATACAGAATAGCTGGCTTTATCCCCGCCCCCACTTTTACATGTCCCAACAATGTAGTTTTATCATCATTAACCAAAGAGAATCTGACCTCGTAGTACAAATCCAAAACTGTTGCCTTCTTTGTACAGGGTGACTTCAATGGTCTTTGGAATGATGCCGGCACTATTATCCGGGGCTAGAGATAGGGAAGAAAAGGGGTGAATTGACATCCTTAAACCTGCCATACTTTTTTTTTAAAAGAAAACATTCTTCATCAGATACGAAAATTTGCCTAATCACATTCAAAAATCTTGCAATATGAGGGGCTTTTGAAGCAGGTAAAAAGAATGCTTGCCTTAAGTATATGAAGCTATTAAACAGAATTAAAAATATGGCTAAATCAAGATCCAATCTTCTAGACTGCCCTCAAGCTCTCTTAATGCATACATAATACTGTACTAAAGCAAACCATTGCCCTTTTCCTGGAAGCTTCAAATCTGATTGCACCTTTCAGAAGCTGGCAGTGGTTACTGGACTGTCAGGTATCTTAGGCAAAAAGCCTGCAGGCAACCCTAGATGACTATGTTCAAATCTTCACAGCTAAAAGAATAGTTTGATTATAAAGTAGAAAGCATGGTTAAAGTACGGGCAGTGACCATTTTGTGCACATTCAATTGACATATGACCACTGATGCGTGGGTCATTTTGGACCCAGAAGAGGGCAGAATGGGGTGGAATGGGATGGGGGACAGGAGGGCAGGCTTATGCATGCTCCGCTGGTGCACACAGGGCCAGGAAGGTTGCCTGTATTGAACACTCCTAAAGGAAATGTGATGCTAGTCATACTTAAAACTGCTTTGAGGGGGCTTTGTTGTTGTTTTTTACTACCAAGCAGTATAAAAAAATTATTACCTAAATAAATAAATAAATAAATGCTACCTTGAGCTCCTTGGAGCAAAGATGGGCCATTAATGCAAAGAATGGTAATAATAACACCATCAAGAGCATATGCTTCAGTTTGTGAGTAAATAAGAATCTGCTCGGTCATCTACTCAAATATCCATAGACAGTGGAATTGCAGCACCAGTTACAGGTGGAAACAGTTTGTTTTCTCCATCTGCTACTGCCTGTAAAATCTTGAGGATTGCTAAATGTTTACAAGCAACAGCATCCAGAATTCTGGATCCAACCTAGTCACTGGAAGTGATCCCGGTTTCATATCACTGGCATTTCCAGTTAAAAGAATTTCCCAGAACAAAGCTGGAAGGGACCTTTGCCTGAAATGTTACAGATAGCTGCTGCTGCCACCAGTCAATGGAGACTAACTGGAGCAAGATGGCTGAATGATCTGATGGTTGAAACCATTTTTTGTAGAAGAGGCAAGGAGGGGAGGGGAAGCCACCTACATCTTGAAACATTACAGTAGTAACTCCATCCAGGAGGTACTAACCCGCTAGTGGCAGCTCGTATTCTACCTCTAGCACCACCCTTTCCCCCACGTTCTTCAACAGGCTTATGATTTCGTCATGGCGAAGTTTCGTCAGGTTAATCCCATTCACTGACTTGATGTAGTCACCAACGTTTAGCTGGTCGCTCCTGCAATAAATGCAACAAAACATCTCAATTGCATCTTTCCAGCACCCTTTTCAAAATTTGCATGATCTGCAATTACATCTGACTGGCTTATTAAATAGAGAGAACTACCTACATAATGAGGAATGTGAACTTAAACTCCATATGGAAAGTAACAGCAGATATTACTTGATAACCATGCACAAAAGCATTTTTCTCTATTTTTTAATAAGGAAGGTTCAGGGAAATGAGAAAAGGGTTTATAATATGCACCCACTGAATCATAACGAGTAAAGTTGTGTTAGGAGGTGAGGCTGAAAGAAGTTATTCTTTAGCTATCTAACATGCAAAAAGTGCTTTGAACAAATTGCTGGTCCCTGGTGATGCATGATCCCAAGACAATGAAATCTATCCTTGTTAATGTGATTGGTTTACCTTGCTGCCAGCCCTCCTGGTCTCAGGTTAGAAACTCTTGGTTTACCATCTTTATCTGTACCACCAGATATAGTTAAGCCAAGGGTGCTTCCTTCTTTTTTAATCAGTTCCACAATAGTGACTCCTCTGAATTCTTCTGTGGAGAAAATGTAGGAAGAGGTCCCTGGACATTGTTATGCTGCCCAGCACATCTCGTAAGTAAAACAGTGAAAAATACATTTCAGCATTTATAAACAACATCACAGACAATGGAGATGCTCAAAGTGCTTAATAACTCCCCAATCCTTCCTACTTTATTTTTCCCAAGCTACCTATGTTTGGTGGGCTAGGTGAGTCTCTGCTAAGGGTTGCCCAACATCTTTGGCACACGTTTCCAAAAATAAGGTTGATAGTGTGCCAGGCTGTTTTTGTTTTGTTTTGTTTGAAGTCTTATTACTTGCTGTCTGTTTTAGAAGAGGAAAAGACTTGCTGTATATTAGTTCTTGTATAATGTTATGTGTCAATTTAAGTGCTCAGGATCCACTCCTCTCTCTTCTATGCATTTTCTGCTTTGGATTGCATTGATGACTCTGAACTTCTCCATGGTGCAAACGGGTGTAGGTGCCACAGTATCCACAGGTGACTGCAAATGGGCCTAAACCCAAGGACACTCAGTAATGGAAGAACGAAGAATATCACACCTGTGTCATTTAAATGATAATCTGACATTAATGCATGAATGAAGGCGAATAAGTGCTGCATAATGGTCCCCCTATAAATATTTATCACTCTCCAGCCTTGTAATGCATACGAGTAGAGCATGTTTTACAAGTCTTCACTATTACGGGCTCAAGCTGCTACAGAATATATTGCATCTCATGTGACTGATCAATCAAAACTGAAGGAACAATAAAAATGAGTAGTAGTTGGAATGTGCTCCTCAATAGCTTTTTTCTCCTCTTCCTCCCCACCTTCAACATTTCCTTCCATTTCCTCCTTTTGGCTTTGTAATTATGATTATGATGATTATTATTACAGGAATTACCTGAGCCTGATGCTGTCTCATCTCTTAACTATGGCTATGAGGTCAGGAGTGCTGCAGGGCTTGCATGCCTTTTCATCAGATGCAATTTCCCTCCTTTTAATTTTTGGAGCTAACCTTGGTGCAGCAACACATCTCTACCGCCATTGGTGCAGACCATGGTTTACTGCATCAGGAACTAGCATTTGCAGGCAGCTTCCAGGACTCAAGTGCCCCCATTAGAGCTCAGCAACATTGATCCCTGTCCTAACATACCCCCCCAAGATACATGCATTTCTGGCAGCAGCAATTTTAATTTTCCATTATGACCCTGATGTAGTGTTGACACAGTGGGAAATACTTAAATTAAAACCTACGACTGCAGCTACCAGGTGAGCCCGTGGTCAGGAGCACCCACCCAACTTCTGCTGGGACGTGAGCACTGCACCAGTCCCTTCCAATAAGCAACCCATCTGCCAGAAAGTTAGCAAAGCGGCTCTACCACACCCAGCAAAGCACTTTGGGTGGTTACCAAACTAAGAATGAAACCTTACTGACCTCAAAAAGGTATACATGGCTAAATGAAAATGTCAGTTACCTGGTATACTTTGCCTTCTTGAAACCAGGGCTGTGTCCAGTCCACCTGAGTCTTTGCTCCCTTTTGAGTAAGGGCCATCATCTACCAAGACAAAAATCACAACAGACTGATGTGCAAATTATAAACAAGTGCTTCCTAACCTGTAGGTCACAACCCATGAGTGGTCTGCGGGCTTTATAAGCAAGCCCAAAATAATCATTGCTTTTAATTCTTAACAGGTATGACAAATATTTCTTAAAACTTTTTGTTTCATTGGCATTTTATAATGCTGTGCTGACACCAAGCATTTGAAAATCTTGAGTCTCACACATTTTAACACTTGCGAACTGCACGTTGCTGGCTGGCAGTGCCTGAGCATCACAGGTAAATTTTAATAGTCACTAAGAACAACCCTCAGAGTTAAGCTAAGGGTGATTTCAATTTTTGCTTACCCAACATTTAACTAAATAAAAAAAATTAAAAATTGTCCAGTAACACCTTAGAGACCAACTAAGTTTGTTCTGCATATAAGTTTTCATGTGCATGCACACTTCTTCAAATACATACCAACATTTAACTATTACTTTTCTGCGAAAGAATCAGAGAAGTTTGAGTGATGTCACTGCTAACACAAAGTTGTCTCTCCATGCAAAACAACAACATCAGCTCACTGAATCCTCATGTAATAGGGCCCTCACAAATAAATGTTTGGAACTCTGGTTATCTGAATTTTGGCTTTGTAAACTTCCTTGCAAAGTCCTTTTATAACCTTTAGAATTAGTGTACATGTTACTGTGGCTGTAGAGATAGTGCTGAAAATGGCATTCCTAGGTGACTTCTCTACCACTCACCATAGCATTTAGAGGCTTCTTATAGTGTTTGGGGGATGCGGGTAGAGCTGTGGGTTAAACCACAGAGCCTTGCTCAGTCCCTGCTCCTGCCAACCTAGCAGTTCGAAAGCACGTCAAAGTGCAAGTAGATAAATAGGTACCACTCTGGCGGGAAGGTAAACAACGTTTCCGTGCGCTGCTCTGGTTTGCCAGAAGCCGCTCAGTCATGCTGGCCACATGATCCAGAAGCTGTACGCCGGCTCCCTCGGCCAATAAAGCAAAATGAGTGCAGCAACCCCAGAGTCAGCCACGACTGGACCTAATGGTCAGGGGTCCCTTTACCTTTACCTTATATTGCTTTGGAGGCTGGCCTCACCATCTTGCAAGCAGCCTTACTCCTGCTCCATCCCCTTTGGCAATTGGTGGAAGAGTAAAGTGACTTACAATGTATCGAATCCAACAATGTCATTGTGTGCCACGTTTTCCCACACCTCTATCTGCTGTGGAGAGTTGGGGAAATCGTCATGGCAGATTTGAAGGGTGCAGGGAGTGCACAGAGGAGAGGAAGGGGATGTTCCATTGCAGGAGTGTGCAGTGTGCATAAGGGCCACTTAATGTTGTGGCAGGGCAATGCTGTGAGGCATGTGGAAGACTGCTTTATACTTAAGACTAAACATGACCTCCCTACTTCAGTAGCACTTTTCCAGGACAGCAGTGATAAAAGGACAATCTGATTTATTTTTCATGAGATAACCCTTTAAGGGTGAAAGAACATCATTCCAATATGGCTTTAAGCATGCCATAATACTTGCACAGAAACTCATGGTCCCCAGAAATGGAATCATACATCAGGATACCAACAGAGCACTAAATCACTATACTTGAATCCAATCACCTGTTCCCTTGCATCCTTTTATTTCAAAGTCACCTCTCCTTGCTGCAACTTCAAAGTGGGGGTGGGGGTGGCGGCACAGAAACAGTATATAAAAGAGTATCAGCTTAAAATGCTAATGGTATAATTAAATATGGATTTCACTTCTTATGTGCATTTTTCCCCCAAGGAGATACTTATTTGCCAGGAAATAAGAACTCTCAAATCTCTTTTCCTCCCGCATTTACTGACTGTATCAAATCACAGAAACTTCAATACTGATAGAACGAAAACAGTTTTAAGGGAACCCAAGGGTACAATACTTGCAATGCATCTCACTGCAGTCTATAATTTACTGCACAGAAGGAGTTAACTCCCAGTATCCCAAACCCATTCAGTCTCTAATAGGTACTTATCAAGTATCTGATCACTGCAGCACCCACTGGATATTCGGTTTGTACTGGAAAGTAAAAAATAAAATAAAAAATTCAACCGGATCAGCTGCATAGTTGAGAGTGGTGGAATCGTACAGAAATACCTGTTTTAAATGCAACATGCTTGGGAAGCACTATTAAATTTCCGTCACTTTGCATACCATAACTGTGGAACCCATACTGGAGAACAGCTGCATGCGTCAAAGTTAAACCTAATTCATAGTACATTATTTCTCTTGGGGAGCTTAGGGAAAATGCTAATCTACCAAGCTATACAATATAATCTATGGAATATAATCTATATATTCCATTGACCAGATGGATGCCATACACCAAAAGATGCCCCCCAATGAAATTTGGTAACAATGTTGTTGTTTTTTAATGAAAAGTACGATCAAAACTAAAAAGCATCCTGTCTGGAATGTCTCTAAGATGGGGGCCTGCTTGACAATGTGTGTCAACTAACAACATAAAAAGAGCCATGCTCTTAGGGTTAAAGGCTCATGAGGCCAGAATCCTGTTTTCACTGCAGCCAACCCACCAGTAGCCTGCAAAGTAGGACCTGAGGACCTCTCCAGTTACAGTTCCCAGCAAGTGGTATTCGGAAGCATACAGAAATTATGCTTCTTGCTTCAGAGTTATTGTTGTTTCAATCCATATTCAAATTAATTTAGTAAACTGCAAAGATGCATATGGTTAATGGTCTACAATTTTATCGTTTAGTCGGGAAACAGCCTGCCTAATATGAATATAAAATGATAATAATAACGTTCATTTCAACCATCCAGGTAGTCTGACAAAAGTTTGGACTTGATAATGTCTTCCAAAGCACCTCCCCAAGCACTTAAAGCTACAGGTGGGTGAATCTGTCAATTTAGGTCCCTTTCAGTTTCTCATATTTCCCCGATCGCAAGTTCAGTTCTCCACATTTTCTTATCAGTTTGTGATTTTAAAAAAAATTATTACGCAGGTAATAGCTCAATTTGTAGAGCACAAGACTCTTAATCTCAGCGGCATGAGCCCCATATTGGGTGGAAGATATTTGCACTGCAGGGATTTGGACTAGATGACCCTTGTGGTTCCTTCCAACGCTACAATTCCATGAAGATTCATCAGCAAATTTACCCTGATATACACATTTTGTACGCTATTTTGCCAAATGTACACACACTGTTTGCAAAACCTTTTCCCTAATATAATGCATTCTATTTTCACTATCTTTATTTCCATGCACATTTAAACGTAAGATAATGCATTTTTGTATGCATATCTTGGCTGGAGAACAGCATCGCAAAATTCAAAAAAGTGCAGATTTCGAAGGCTGCCTGTGTTTCAGTTCACATGTTGTTCGGAAAAGTACAGATTAGGTAAGTTAGCTTTTAAATGTGAATTGAATCAAATTTCTCCCCCATTCCTATTTTCAAACCATGCCTTGGATACTTGCCAGAGCGCTGCCTTAGCAGTTCCAAGATAAAATAAAAAATAAAAACTGACAGAACATCTTTTGGGGTGCCATAGCGAGCTCAGGGTGGCATCTGGCAATATAAGGGGGATTTTGTTGTTGTGAGAAATTACCTAAAGCATTTCTATGGGACAGGCAGGCACACAATTTTGCCACTGTGAGTTCTAGTCCAGAAGCAGAGACTGACTGCACTAGGGAGCCACGGAAGCAGACTTCACAATTACATGGATGCCCCAGACATGCCATCAGCCATCTGCTTTTCATTACAGACACCTCAGCAATCCCTTCCCCGAACACCAAGAGAGAGTGTTGAGATTTCCTTCTGGTAACCCCAAAGCAACATCTGATGTAACACCCTCAGCATCAGTAACACCCTGCCCCAGAAGTGCAAGTGGTGCAGACAAACAAACAAGCTTGACAGCTAAGCTAGCATTTCAAGAGTGTGGCCCAAGGTAAACCAGCTCATCATCATCAAGAGCCTTTTGCAAAACAGCTAAATGGCCTGAGCCAGCAATAATAAATCTGCTTTCACCATTCACCATTAGCCATCATTCAACAAAGGTGCCAGTCAACAAAAACCTCTGGCATTTCCCTGACAGTTCAGATGGCAAACAATTAGCACCAAGACTTTCCCTCTCTCCCCTCCATCCCTTTTGAGCTGTTCTCCCCAGCAGAGGGGAGGATGCTAAAGTGTTTGTTTTTGCTCATTATCTGACTGAAAATGTTTGAGCAGTCAAGGAAGGTGCCTGCTGAAGTGTGAATTGGCATTTGCTTGCATTCATTTCCCTGCTGTGCGCCTTTTGTTCATATCTGTCTGGCTTCCTGCTTTGTCAATCAGGTTTACTTTATTAGATATATTTCCCTCCTCCCTTCTCTACTCCATCTTCAATTAAGTCTCTTATATTGTGTGTTAATATCCTGTCCTCATTCTTAGCATGTCATCTTAGAAGCTTCATGGGAACAATAGGCTCTTAAGAGCTTTCCCTCCAGAAAAAGAAAGTGTGAGATAAAAAAAAGGAGATCTGACACCTCTCCAAATTTTAACCTCCAACTAAAAGTGCACTGTGTATTAGGACATGTGCTCTCATGTCTACCACTGGAAAGTTCTTTTTCTGATAGTTATAACTTCAGCATATCATGAGATGTGCAGAAAGGAGCGTTCACATCAGACACCCTGCACAAAAAGATACTATGTGCTACATAGATATATATTATCTCTGCAGGGGAAGAGCTGTGGCTCAGTGGTAGGTAGCACATTTGCTTTGAATGCAGAAGATCCTGAGTTCAATCCCCAGCATCTCCAGACGGCCCAGGAAATATCCCTCCCCATAAACCCAGGAGAGTCAGCTGCTGCAGACAACGCTGATCTAGATGGGCAGCTTCCAATATGCCTATATGGCTACTATTCGTGTGCAGGCTATCAAGAAATTCCCCGATGACAACAGAGCAACAATGCCCTTAGTTTCTTGGCTGGGAAACTATGACATCCACAGGTTTGAAACTTTTGTTTAAAGGGCAGGTGAGCTCTAGAAATGGCAACTGATGAGGAACAGAGTTGCATGGGGAGACAACAGAGTGTCTTCTCCAGTATGAACCTCTCTGAGCACTGTGGTTGCTTGCAGGAACAGCCCAAGACTATTTGCCACCTGTGGTGAACAGCATGAGGGCAACTTTCCTCCCTGGTTCTATGGCAATTGAATTTTACTTCAATAGGGTAGCTTCCTCCACTGCTTCTGAAGGGCGACAAGCTAGCTGAAGGGATGCAGGGCAGGCTGAAGGGCACGCAGAGCTCTGCTTCTTAGTATCACATCACTGGAGCCTTGCTCTACCTAATGGTAGAGCCGGCCTGGTTGTTTGAGATAACCAGCCACAAGGAACAGGGCATTTTTAACAAGTATACCACCAGGCATTTCAGTGATTTCCAGCCTACGAAAGGTGCCCCCCCTCCTGTGTTCCACATGGAACACCTTGCCCAATTCAGTCCAGATTCAGTTGCTTGACTTCCTTACACAATATGATGTTGATAGAAGCGTAATTAATGTTGGAGGCACAAATTCACATGGGATAGCAGCTCATCTTCAAGATAAAGAATCACAGTGTGTGAATAGAATGCATACCTAAGCAGTTTGGGGGTTTTGCTGGTGAGGAGGACAGGAAGTAAGTGTTTTTGTGAAGATGAGGGTTTGTAAGAATTATTTTTTCCTTCAGGCTTTGGCTATTATAATACTAGCAGGTTGGCAGCAGGGGGAGAGAGCAGTTTCTGCCCCAGGATGGAACCTGCCCCACTTCGAAGAGAGCGATGAGAGGGGAGTGTGTGCACCCTAGGTGAGAGATAGGGGTATAATGATCCATAGGTTTCCTGTTCCCTTGCTTGAGGGGGTTAAGGAGTCTTCCAACACATATTCAGCACGATTGAGAGGTATTTTGCGATTTTTATATCGTTTTGATGGATTTATTGTGTTTATTGTATTTTTTTATTGTATGTTTCTTTTGTATTATGATACTGTTCTCCGCTTAGAGGGTCTCTGGGCCAAAAGGTGGTGTATAAATAAATGGTAACAGAATAAATCAGCTGTATTGTCAGAACTGGCTTTCAGGAAGGAAGATCCACCCAGGAGGCAGACATGCTCTTCATACTGAAGAGCTGCCCATTGTTAAAGCATTCTTGTCCCACAACTACATCCTCAGGTGCCAATCATCTGAATATTTTTCAATAGCGTTACAGTCTACTTATGCAGAGCTAAGTGTTTGGAAGAATAACAGCTTTGTGTAGATAGCAGCAACATTCCTACCCTGTGCAATAAATGGTCTTATTTGTTCCGTTTGACAAGCTCCTGAAGTTTTGCATCCGCATTGAGTGAAACCATAAGCAACATCAAGAAATCCAATTGCAAGTTTGATGTTAAAACACTGGCAAAAAAACCCCTCACCAATCTGTAAAAATTCATGTGGAAGCTGACTTAGTAACACAAGGTATACAGAAGACTCTCAAAAAGAGAGGAGCAGTTGCATCATTCAGGTAAATGTTTCAGAAACTGGCAGTACCAAGTGTTTTTGCATTTTAATGTTTTAATTTTTTTTAAAGGAGGAAGATGGAAGGCAGCATAAATCCTACAATTCCATTGTACTCTGCCCTTTGTAGTAGCAACACATTTACACTTCTATACTTTCCTTGACAGTCCTCAAGTTGCTAAAAATCCAGTCTCTTTTCTCACTGTTAAGTGATGAGCAAGCCTTACCTCCACTTCCCTGAGTGGTAAGAAGTTCAAGGGGAGGAGAGACGACTGGATACTTGTTTTTGTATTATTTCATTCATTTAGAAATATACAGAAGCAGAACACAAGAGGCAATAAGTAGCTTAGCAAGCAGCAAAACAGATGGCCCTCTTCAACACCTCGGAAAAAGAATTACTTGAACCCGCAAAGGTGCCTTCTAGCACTCATGCTCTGCTTCCTTTCAAGTCTCCCCCTCTTTCTTCCAGAAATAATTCTATTTTTACCTCACACAAAGATGCTTTCCCATCAACCCTTCCTCCCAGTTGGTTGGAGGACCATGCAGTCAAGAGAACCCCCCCCCATTTAATCATCTGAAGGGGTGTAGCCCAGTCATAACTTTACCTGAAGGACCATCTTGCCCCACATACCCCAGCCGGGAACAGTGTTCCTCTGATGGACCATGGTTAAGATTATTCCCCATAGCTACGGGAGAAAATCTTCGACATGTGATTGCAACGAGAGCGGGGAACCTGATTTTAAGAAATTGTATTAAATTTAAGCAATTTGGTTTGATTTGTAATAATTTGGAAAATCAATAAAAATAATTTTTAAAAAGAGTATTCCCCATAGGTACTCCTGCCATACTAGAAACCAGACCTTTGATTTTGCTCTGTGAAATCGACTACCGATCAAACTTGGATGAATGCCTAGCCTGGGATTGAACCAATGTCAGTGGAAGCCCTGTGCAAAGACTTCCACTTGCACAGCGGGTCATTCCCCCCTCTCCTCTGCCCCTTGTGCCTACAGAAATGGGCTCTAACGGGTGAAGGGAACCCTCAGAACAGCCCCCAGAGGAAGAAGAGGGAGGATTGTTCCGTCTGGCAAGCTGACATGCTTCCGCTGATGGAATGACAAGAAAAGAGCGATGCTGAACACCTTCCCTAGCATTTTTGCTTTTAGTTAGCTATTGGAAATTTAAATGTTGAAGAGAGCTATCAGCCATTTTATACTACATATACTATAGATAATTTGAAGCTTTGGGGATCTGCTATTTAGATTGTTAGGGACGCAGGTGGCGCTGTGATTTAAACCACTGAGCCTCTTGGGCTTGCCAATCAGAAGGTCGGTGGTTCGAATCCCTGTGACGGGGTGAGCTCCCGTTGATCTGTCCCACCTCCTGCCAATCTAGCAGTTCGAAAGCACACCAGTGCAAGTAGATAAATAGGTACCGCTGCGGCGGGAAGGTAAACAGTGTTTCCGTGCGCTGCTCTGGTTTCAGTGTTCCGTTGTGCCAGAAGCGGCTAAGTCATGCTGGCCACATGACTTGGAAAAACTGCCTGCGGACAAACGCCGGCTCCCTCGGCCTGTAAAGCGAGATGAGCGCCGCAACCCCAGAGTCATCTGCAGCTGGACTTACCGTATTTTTCACCCTATAAGGCGCACTGGCCCATAGGACACACCTAGTTTTCAGGGGGAGAAATCAAGGAAAAAAATATGATTTCCCCCCCACAGCTCTGGGAGCAGCAGACAGGCTACTCCAAGACCTTCTCCCTGCTTTCCCCCCACCTCATAGAAAAGCCCGCAGGAGCCGTGCGCTCTTTAAAGGGCTTTTCGACCCAGCTTGTGGGGCTGGCGATGAGGTCGGAGAGTAGCGCGAAGGTGTCACGTGCCTTCCCGCTGCCCCCCGATCATCTGGGGCTGGCGATGGGGGGAAGCGCTGCTTTCCCCCACAGCCAGCCTCCAAACCAGGTCGGAGAGTAGCGCGAAGGTGTCACGTGCCTTCCCGCTGCCCCCCGATCCTCTGGGGCTGGCGATGGGGGGAAGCGCTGCTTTCCCCCACCGCCAGCCTCAAAGAGCAGACTCTCCTGGCTTCAGCGAAAGCAACGCGAAGCCTCCGGAGCGCAGGCTTCGGAGGCTTTGTGTTGCTATCGCTGAAGCCAAGGAGCCTGCATTTGCCCCATAGGACGCACACACATTTCCCCTTCATTTTTTGGAGGGGAAAAAGTGCGTCCTATAGGGCGAAAAATACGGTAACTGTCAGGGGTCCTTTACCTATTATTTAGATTGTTATGTATACACTCTGATTCTATCTATGCTTATAAATCCTTAAATAAAGAAATAAAACAAATAGGGTTTCCACCTCAGCCAGAACTAGACCAGGGAAAGACAAAGACTCAGAACAAAGCAACTTCTGGGCACCATCTGTCATAAAGTAAAATTAATCTGCTCATTGTCTGAGCCAAGGAAATGGACCTGGGGCAGCCGAACTTTCCAGCAGTTTTAAAACTGAATGCAGGCCTGCATTCAAGTGCTCTTTTTTTTTATCATGTACCAAAAACTGAATGCTTCAGGAAAGTTCTCTCAGTTCTGACAAGGTTAAAAAAGGGGGGAACAGTGACCTACACTTCAGTAGGTTGTTGTCAGAACAAATGGAGGGCTATATAAATGGTCAGCGGCAAACAAGAGTTGCACCATGTCTCTTTAGCCTTTTTTATGGCAGCAAGAACAATTTTACTCACAGCTGTTAAATCAGCGGACAAATCACTCAGCCAGCAAGAGACCATTTAGGAAAGACCAATGAGAGAGAAAAAAATTGCCAACGCACATAACAATTCATTTCCCTCATTGAGCAGATCCTGCTCTCAAAGTCCATTTGAAAGACAGACCCTTGTGGTGAGTGTGCCAGCTGCAATTGGCAAACCAGATAGTATTTGATTCTGTAATGAGTCAAATTAAGCAGTCTGCCTGCCTTTTGTAAACCTGACATCTTTTGCACTGTGTGATAAAGAGGGCAGCCTGCTGCTCTGACATCTTCCTAACAAAGAATTTATTACAAATCAACGCAGCATCTAAAGTTGTAGGACAGAGTTAAGTTCTTCCCTTTGCTCTGGGCATTTCTCTCCATTCCCAATGCCATTTCTTTTTTTTATTATTGTGGGTGGCTGCTAGGGAGGAGCCCAGCAGCAAGCAGCAACACTTGGTTGGTTGCAAAGGAGGCTTTTTGCAAGGAGTTGCAAATGTCTCTCAGGTTATGAGTGGTTAAGGCTCCATAAAGTCAGACATAGATCAGACTTACTTCTGTAGACATTGGCTACATCCTTGTCAGCAATGTCCTAGATACAGTGGTACCTTGGGTTAAGTACTTAATTTGTTCCAGAGGTCCGTTCCTAACCTGAAACTGTTCTTAACCTGAAGCACCACTTTAGCTAATGGGGCCTCCTGCTGCTGCTGCTGCTGCACCGCCAGAGAACGATTTCTGTTCTCATCCTGAAGCAAAGTTCTTAACCTGAAGCACTATTTCTGGGTTAGTGGAGTCTGTAACCTGAAGTGTATGTAACCTGAAGCGTATGTAACGCGAGGTAAAAGGTAAAGGTACCCCTGCCCGTACGGGCCAGTCGTGACCGACTCTAGGGTTGCGCGCTCATCTCGCTTAAGAGGCCGGGGGCCAGCGCTGTCTGAGGACACTTCCGGGTCACGTGGCCAGTGTGACGAAGCTGCTCTGGCGATCCTGCACCAGCGCAACACACGGAAACGCCATTTACCTTCCTGCTATAAAGCGGTACCTATTTATCTACTTGCACTTAAGAATGCTTTCAAACTGCTAGGTGGGCAGGAGCTGGGACCGAACGACGGGAGCTCACCCCGCCGCGGGGATTCAAACCGCCGACCATGCGATCGGCAAGTCCTAGGCGCTGAGGTTTTACCCACAGCGCCACCCGCGTCCCCGTAACCTGAGGTACTACTGTATAATAAAAAATGATCACCTGCTGCCTCTCCCCTTGCTTCCCCAGCAGCATCGGCAAGGGGGCTTTTTACTTTATTTGGTATAAGTTGTTTAATTTAAAGTTATTGTGACTTTTTGTAAAGGATGTGATTGTTATTCTTAACGTTTGATGCTTTATTATTATTTTTGTGTGTGTTGGAAGCCGCCCAGATTGGTGGGGTATAAATGAAATAGCAACAACTACAACAATGAGACAACAACAATGAAACAACAACAAGAAGAAGCCCCACGCTATCCAGTGGACCAAGCCCCATGCAAATGGATCTATTGAGAAATGTAGCAAAGGAAAAAAATCTACTGAAAGCCAAAGAGCTGTCCTCTGAGAATATGCCTTGGAGGAAGTGGCTTCTTAACACAATACAGGAAAGGGCTGAAAAATGAACCACCTAACATTCTTACTGTTAAGCCTTTGGGGAAAGAAACCTCCTGTCACGCTTACTTATCAGACCAACAATTGAGAAGGAGTAAGCTCATTTAGGGATGACACTAACTTGGCATTTCCTTATCTGACTATTAAAATGTCACTTCTAAAGTTCCCATTAAAGAGCTGCAGTTAGCTTGGCTTTTTTTATTAAAAAAACACACCCCACAAACCTGGATTTATTGTAGAGTCCAGTGCCAGATAAACAGGCAAATCCATTAATCCAGGTGGAGAGAGAGAGAGGGAAAAAGCAGAGGTAAAAACGTTTCTCCTTAAAACACACACACATAAAATAAGGTTGTTTACAAAACGCTTCTTTCAGAATAATTACATGCTGCAGTTTGAAAAAAACAAAACACCAAGACCATGAGACAAAACTGCTCCATGGGAATGTATATTTAGCACAATATTCTTATTGCAAAAAAAAAAATAAAAATCTTTTTTTCTTAAATAGATAGTCAGACTGTTAGGAGGGGAACATGATCTGAGCCATACTGAAGACTGAAGTTTTAACATGAAAGTCTTATTAATCCACAGCTCAGATTTTCTTTATTTTTTTAAAAAAAAGGTTTGTCAGAGCGGATGAACATTAAGAAAGCTATCTTGTGCAAGTAACTCCAAATGCTAACAGCAACCCCTGTCAGGACTTTAGCCTATTAAGAAGAAATTTGTTCCGTTTCCAACAGGCAGCCAGATAAAGCGGCTGCTGTTGCTGACATTCAACAGGAAAAACAATACCTTCACCAGTTCAGAATCACCTAGTGCCCTCCAGGTATTGTCGGACTACAAGTCCCATAATTTCTGACCAATGGCCATGCTGTCTAGGGCTGATGGGTGTTGAAGTCCAACAGCATCTGGAAGGCACCCCAATGACTGCTCCTGTCCTGGATTCACAACATTTTCAAAACTACATTTGTGCGCCACCCTTCCACAAAAAAGTTATCCAGAACATGAATACATATGGGGTTTTCTTCATGAAAACACTTAAGACCATCCAGTGAGCTTCATGGATGAGCTGGAATTTTAACTCAGATCCTTCCATTCCAAATTCTGTATCATATCGTACTGTAAAGCACCGTGTCTCTTGGAAGCCGCATACAACTTAACACAATTGATCATATTCCTTTCCCCACTGTCAGTACTATTTTATCTTTAACACAATAATTTAATATGGGAAGCCAAACAGCAAGAAAGATCTGCAAATGCGAAGTATGGAACTCCCCGCCTGCCCCCCTGATACCCACTGCTAACTTCCTACAGGCCCTCTTGCCAAGCACTGCTCACCCGGGTCAAACACACCCACACTATGTGTGGGTGAGGGACAGGCAGAAGAGAGGACAGTCTGCACTCCAGTGCCATTTTCACTGTCAATAATGAACTGCTGTTCTTTCTCTTTCTAGACATTTGGGTTGCCACAGTGTTTAAATACAAGGATCTGCCATCGGCTCATCAAATGTTGTCGGGGATCTTATTTATTTGTATTTACAAAAGTATTTATATGCACCACCCGTTCATAAAATATATGGGCAGAGACAGAGCACGGCAATATAACAACATCTAAAGCCCATTAAAAGCAGTACAAAACAATGGAGATGCCTGCAAAACCACTGAGGATGTTACTACACGGAGCTTGCCTCCTAATGCTCGGCTTGAATTTTCCTTTGATAATTTACCACCACTACATATTTTAGACATAACATTTATCTCAAGCCAGTGATAAATCGCCGTGAGCATTGCAATGACATTGCTTTTGTATTCTGGTTGAAGCTGGCTGGAAGCTAGGAGCCCTGATCTTTTTTGCACCACTCCTGGAAATGGGCAAGATAGTAAAACCTGCACAGATGTGCAAAATTCAAGAGAGGGAAGAATACAGGGGAGGAGTCACAATATTTCCTGGACATATTTCCTGGACATAAAAGGTAAAGGTAAGGTAAAGGACCCCTGAATGGTTAAGTCCAGTCATAAGTGGTGCTCATCTTGCTTTTCAGGCCAAGAGAGCTGGCGTTTGTCCGCAGACAGCTTTCCAGGTCATGTGGCCAGCATGACTAAGCCACTTCTGTGATGAGTGCCAGACCACATGGAAAGGCCGTTTACCTTCCCACCGCAGTGGTACCTATTTATTTACCTGCACTAGTATGCTTTCCAAACAGCAAGGTTGGCAGAAGCTGGGACAGAGCAGTGGGAGCTCACTCCGTTTCGCAGACACCTACCAGGAAGCAAAGTAGCAATCCAGTGGTACTCCTGGCTTGCTTCCTATGCTAAGTAAAGATGAGGAATATATAGGATGGAATGCCTTCCAGAGCATCCACATTAAAATATCCCCTGCGTTTCAGTCCAAATTCATTTATTTGCTTTTATCAGTTTCCAAAAACAATTCTTCTCAGTAGATTAATAATTCTGTATGGCTTCCTAGTGTTGCTAGAAGCAACCTGCTTTTCTATCCTTGAGAAAAATCGCTGTCACACTGATGGTTTTGCAGCACCACTAAAAGAGAGACCTTAAAAGTATATTGATTGTTCCAACAGAGTATGCTAGATTCTACCTGAAGTTTCATATGGAATTTAATCACAAAGCTATTCTAGGGCAGTTTCATCCTGTTTCCCCAATTCTTTGCTCTTGACATCAGAAAACTTGTTGAAAGAAATTAGGAGGGGAAGTGAGTATTTTTATCCCTAGTGGAATATCGGGAGAATTAAAAGCGTCACTGGGCTATTGCCATCTCCAAAGAGGGACCGTACACAAATCTTATATATACAATTATATTCAGAAAGTGCCTTCACACTCAAAGCTCAGGCAGGTGTTTATCAGTTCAATTCTCCCACTGGAAGCTGTCCAGATTCAATTGGTGTTTTGAAAGAGAATTCCCCCTGCCCCCTTTCTCAAAGAAAAGCCTTCAGAAGCTACAATTGCTTAGGACAAAATGAATAGCCATTTCCAGAGGTTTATTTTACTGGAGGGGGGCAGGGTGAGATAGAAGAGTTGTAACTAGTAATTTACATTTTGTGTGAGGAGGGGAGAAAAACTGTGACCGATAATTCCCTCAACTATTCCCTTCTGCTTGATATAACCAGGTATGAAGATTGAAGAGAAGGATGCAGGTTTTGGAAATGGTGTGTGTGCGCGCGCACACACACACACACACACAAACACACACACACACACCTTCCTCAAAAGAATTGGCAGCATCTACTACTGAGGTGTAAAAATGTATGCTTGGTTTGTGAAAATGTGCACACACATACATGAGAACTAAAAAAAAAAGTAGACTGATTATCAGTGGAATTTGGTTACAAGAGGCAAGGAGAGGTTGCCATCCCTTTGGGATTGGGAGAAAGTTGGGGGTGAGCGGAGCTCCTCTTCTGCTTTGGCTGCCCATGGAAGGGCTTCTTAAAAGTGGGGACATTAGAAAAGAGGGGCTTTTCTTTGAAAAAGGAGGGTAGAAGTAGTGCGGGGCCTATTTGCCTCCTCGTTGCCTGCTGGCTTTGTGGAGCATGAGGCAGGAAACTGCTCTGGCCACAGAGGGTTGTTTGTTTCTTTGGTGTGTGTGTGTGTGTATGTGGATTGGTGGAGGAGAAACGACAGGATGCATCTGTTTGCTGCTCTATCTGTTTTGTTTTGCTGCCTGCCGGTCACATGGAGTATCAGGCAGCTACTAAAAATGTGTGTATTGGAGGAGGGAAATGTAGGACTCACCTATCACTCATTTTGCTGCCTGCCTGCCATATGGCAGGCAGCGACTTGAGGGACTTTTTGGAAAAGGGGGTGGTAGAGGAGGAAGAAATATGGGAATTGTTTCTCTGCTGTTGTTTTTATTTTGCTGCCTGATAGAGCAGGCAGCTACTTGAAAAGCTCCTCGGCTGAATATGAGGGTGAGGGGAGGACATGGCAACCCTTTCCTTTTTCCACCTCACAAGGGTGCCAAATCAACTTTAATTGCGTAGCCTGAATTTTGCCAGCATGTGATTGAGTCCCACCTCAAAATAATGACAGGATGGAAGGACCTTACAGATAATAATTACTGGCACCTTGAACTGTCCCCAGAAGCTAAGAGAAGGCTGTTGCCAAGTAATGGAGTTGTGTGCCCTCTGTTGCCAATTGTTGTCAAGCTAACCTCCTATCAGAAGCTAAAGATTGACATTTTATACTAATTGTTTTGGCAGTTCTCAAAAGATATTTTTCATAAAACATATTGCAATACTCAAGTCAACGAAGGCCTGGATCAGGGTGGCAAAGAAGAGTGCCAGCCATCATGTCAGGTGTAACTGCCCCCCACCCCCCAAAAGCAAAAGAACACTATCAGATTGCAAACACACTAACCTGGGGGAAGCACTATCTCATTTTGGCCAGGAGATACCTCTTTGCTTGCTTGGGCCCAACTCCAAATCACCACTTCCTCTGTTTTATCAGGATCCAGCCTAAATTGTGAACCTTTATCTAGACCTTTTGGCAGTCAATTTTCAGGAATAGAATTTTGGGCCAATTTCACAATACTATTTTTAAAAAAACAAACCGAGCTGGTTTTCAACAGCATAAAATGATACTGCATTCCAACGTCTGTGAGCATCATGGAGATAGCAAACAGAAAACAGCTACAGAAAAGGGACGTTTCCTGTAGGGATAAAGAGGGGAGTTCAGTTTTTCATTTTAAAGGGAACATACCCAGTGTGATTTTTCTGGCGGTACTCTTCCCCCACCCGGAGACGCTCAACTGCATGGGCAGCCATGGCATAAGCAAAGCCCCTCCAGGGTCCTGTTGCCGCTGTCTCCTTGGGGCTGGCCAGAGCCCACAAGTCCTGCTCCCCAAGGAGTGTGAGAGTGGACAGTGTGGTGTGTGACACACTCCCCCTGCCGTGCACTGTGCTCTTCTGGCCGTGTGCATTCTGGTCACCTTGCTGGCAGAGCTCATGATGGGTAGGGTGGGATGGAAGCTGCTGGTGAGTACCAGCACCCATTTTCTGGGGGAAAAGGCACTGAACTTACCTCTGCCATACTTCTTGAAAGTATACAGGAATTGAAATGCAGCTTTTAAAAGTCGCACTTCCCCAGATTTTTTGACGCAGTTCTCCAACCAGAAAACCCTTAAGCATTCTTCTACAAAAATGCTTATATCAGTAGAAGTTTGCAAAAAAAAATGCGTATTTTGGTGAAATCAACATTGAAAAACGCATCATTGATGTGCAAAGCAGTCTGCAAAAATGTGTACATCCAGAGAAATGGATTCTATAAAATACTGATGAACTTTCATGATGATGAGGATTTAAAAACGTGCAAAGGAAGAATGAGAAACTACCGTGTGAGACCATGCAGGGAAAACCCATTAGGCTAGACTAATAATCACCTGGCATCACTGCCTTGAGACCGCTGAGCCAGGTAGAATTGGATAGTATATTAATCCAATAGGCAACCACAACTTGAGGAGTTCATCTCTCTTTGCAGCAGTACTGTTCGTGTATGGAGGTGTTTGCTTTGGCTCTTCCAGATTACCACTCTAAAGACTATGAAAGCCTGTTTTATCCTGACACTTTTATTGTGTTATATTGTATTGTATTATTATTATTTCTTTTTGTGTGTGTGAGCTTCCCCGAAGGTGGGATGGAAGTTTGCTAAGTGAATAAAAACAAGACTTGTAAAAAGATGTTTGAACAGCAACCATGGTGAGATATAGGAAATCAACACTTGGACTCCAGGTAATTACAGCCCATCAATACCGTCAAACCTTTGAGAATTTATCATCTGCATACAGCCTTGAAACCTGTGCCCCTCTGCCGAGCCACAGAGATTGGCCAGAACTCAATGAGCGTATCAGCAGGAAAGCTAGCTCTTCTGGTGGATCAATGAATGAAGCAACCATGAAAAGTCACCCTCTCTAAAAGACTCCACTGCACAATATTAGCACAATCTCATACTCAAGCACAAGAGGACAGCATGGGATCGTCTCACTGAAAGTGGCAGGAGAACGAGCACAACTCAAAGCTTCTCTGATATCCTAAGGATTTGTCTCTGATAAGCTTCTTTGTTCTTTGCCCCCTCACCATTTGTACATAAGGGTGGAAGCACAGGCAAGACTAGTCGGAACTCGTCAGTGTGGCATAGTGGTGTCAGACTAAGACCTGGAAGATGAGGGTTCAAATCCCCACTTGACCATGAGGCTCACTGGGTGGCCTTGGGCCAGTCACTGCCTCTCAGGTGAACCTACCTTACAGTGGGGTTGTTGGGATAAAATGGAGATGGGGAGAACCACATATGCCTCCCCTTGAGCTCCTTGGAAGAATAAGTGGGATATAAATGTAATAAAATAAAAATAAATGACTACATTGCAGGGAGTTGGCTGGACTAGCTGAGCCTCGTGGTCTCTTCCAACACTACCCTTCTGTGATTCTGTGACTTTCCAGAAACTGCAAGGGCATCTCAAGCTTTTCTCCTGCTTCCTATTATTACTTGGATTTCTTACCTGCCCTTCACTTTAAGGTCACAGGTTACAGCAATGTCAAATACAGTATTAACACCAGTTAAAACAATTTAAAATCAAATGAACAGTTCTGAGTCCTAAAAACATGCATTAAAGGTGTCAAAAGGCCAGGTTAAAGAGGTGCATCTTCAGCAAAAGGCAAAAGGATGGAGCAACTGCTTTGCCTGTCATTCTTCACAAACACATTGCTGACCACTTGCATGAAGCTCATGGACCAGTGGTGGCCCATAGACCAGCTTAGGAAACAAAGAGTTACAACAGTGTGTTGCAGTGTCCCTCACTGCATTCCATTGCCTCACTCCTCTTATCATAATCTTGCCCCTCAAAAAGAAATAAAGCATTCAAGCCAATTGTATATAGACTTCTTCACCAGACACCTCACTGATGTCCTCAGGTATTAATATTTTTGCAGGGAACTGGTGGGTGGGGTTGTCTCAGATACTTCACAGTCCCATCTCAAGCTTTAACCAGGGCCCCTGAGGCAGAAAACCCCACACTCTCAGTGACCAGCAAACTTCAGTCACACATTACGCTTCTTTTCAAGACTGTTTCTCAGTACATGCAGCACACATTTAGGTTCCTCCCCCCCCCATCAATTCCGACACCATTATCCATTTTCCCAAGGACCCTACCGAGGCATGCAAGTTTCATAACCACCTGCTGCTTTATTCATGAGAAAGAGATCTGTAAGGTACACGACCGCTCATTGTTCGGCTAAGAGCTCCGTTCTTTGTGCACTTGAAATCTCTTTTGTGAGATTTTCCAAAAGAAAATTGACTTCTGGGCCCATTTAGATTTGATATAAGCAGCCATTTGTAATAATGAATTATAGAAGACCTCTGGAGGGGGGGAAATCAGAAGAACTTGGTTAGTGACGGGTGTAGCACTGTTCAGAAAGCAAAGGGGGCAAAAGTCTCTCTCCCCCACTTACACACACACACACACACACACACACACACACACACACACACACACACACTGCAAGTATATAAAAAGACATGAGAGGTATGACACTGCTTAACGTTTCGAGAAATGCAAGTTGGCAAGTTCTCGGTGAATTCTCTAGCAGACCAGGGGCTTGAACCCTGCATCTCTGGAACACATTACCACCTTGAGTCCACCAGACCCCATCATTACAGAAGAGTCCTGTTAGCTTGGGCCCAGTTCTCCAATCTGTTGAGGGCATTTTGAATTCTGATTCTGTCTTCTGTGGCATTAGCAAACCCCTCCCAGTTTGGTGTCATCTGAAAATTGAATGAGCATCCCCTCAGTTTCTTCATCCAAGTAATTTATAAAGACCTTGAACAACAATGGGCCCAGGACAGAACCCTGTAGCACTCCACTGTCACCCCCCCCCCCGCAAGGATTGCTGCAGCACATCCTGGAATGCGGAATAATGCTACATGTCATAACCATTCCAGAATACACTGAAGTCTGTTATCGCCTTGAAGTCCAGGCAGCCCCCTGAGCAGCCACACTTATCTAATCAACCTATCTCGTAGAATACATAATACATTTTTCATTAAAAGTTATCAAGTTCTACACAAAATAGATTTTAAAAATACGTTTAAAAAGAAGAAGAGGCAGACAGGAGGGGAAATTACTTTATAAAAAGAGGACCGGCCACATATTCTATCAAATTTGGTAAAGGGAAAGAAGGAATTAATCTGCGGTGATTTATCAAAGGGAACTGCCCCCTCCTTTCAATTTGTATTAAAAGTTGTATGAAGCAAGCAAGGGAGGGGGGACACAACACCACGACTGTCAACAGCTAGCACACGGCGTTGCATCTCTACTAAAGTTTCTAAAAAGTTTTCCACAAATATATATCGTTGATTAGATTTAGGCCCTTAAGTTTTAGGGGAAAGGCCACAGCCCAGTGGAAGAGCGTTTGCTTAGCATGCAGAAGACTCAGGTTCATTTTGCAGCATCTCTAGGTTGGGCTGGGAAAGTTTCCCTGTCTGAAACCCTGGAGAGTTTCTGCCAGACAGTGTAAACCAGACAGCCAATGTGAAGCTCTCCAAATGGTGTTAGACTCCAACTCCCATCAGTCCCTGCCAGCATAGACAATAGTCAGGAATGTTGGGCATTTCAGTACAACAACCTTCCTGCGGGCACCACTCTGGCTACTCCTGGCACACTATTGGGCTTACTCAGCATGAAGGAAGCTTCCTATGCTACTAGGAACATAGTTCAATTGGAAAACATTTTTTTGTACCTTTGCAGGCCTCAGGATCAGTCTCCAGCTTCTCTGCATAGCACTGGGAGACTCTGAAGCACTACTGCCCATCAGTGTAGACCAACTTTTGCCAACCTGGTGCCCTCCAGATAGTTTTGGACTACAACTCCCATCAGCCCCAGCTAGTGCGTGTTGGCTAAGGCTGATGGGAATTGTATTCCAAAACATCCAGAGGACTCCCGGTTGGCAAAGGCAGGCATAGACGATACAGAGGTGGAATGGCCAAAGGGTCTAACTCAATACAAGGCAGCTGCTAAGCTCTCCCTGCTGTATAAGGAGGTTATATAAAAACATGCCCCTGTTAAAACTAGTTGCTGATCAAGAACTTTGAGTGCACGCTGAAGCCCTCATTGGCATTCCATCCTCCAGTAATGACATTCATGTGGCACAAATACCATGAGAGCAGATCAAATCCACTTTTTCCTGTCATGTGTGAAAATGCTCTGAGACTGCAGTCGCAACGTACTTAATTCCATTTTTAAAAAAAATTAAATCAATGGGATTTAAGAGCATTTAACCGAACACCAGATTGCTGCCTAATTGATCAAGCCTTCATGCTGACAAAGTTCCACCTGCTGCAACAGGGCACATCGTAATTGAAATTAGAGGTTTTTCCTTCCAGTGCTTTGGATTTTTGGCTTATTACAGCCTCAGTGCCTAATCGTTTCTATCTGCTAAACTCTGCTATTTTTTTTAAAAAAATATTTATTAAAGTTTTAAAGGTTACAAAAAGAAAAAAGAGAAAACACCAAATTAAGCAAAAACAATACAACACATCACAATAAGGGGGGAAAAAACGAAAAAGAAAGAAAAAACAGAAAAATAGAAACAATTAAAAAACACAACGAACCTTCCCATAACTTATCTTTCATTTGCTTGTTTCCTTGACCTCCTCACACCTCCCTTTTTTGTATTCTAGTTCAGTTAGCTATTTCAGCAAATCCTTTCCATCTTTCCCAGTTTTTGTCCTATAATTTATCTTAATATAATGTAACTTTACTTTCCCTCTTTTCACCAATTAACAGTCTATTTTTACTTAATCCTTTATAACATTTCTGCTAAAGCCACATAACTTCATTCCAACATCCTTCTAACATTCCTTAATTTTACAATGTTTCTGTAAATAAACTTTAAATTTCTTCCAATCTTCTTCCACCGACTCTTCTCCCTGGTCTCGGATTCTGCCAGTCATTTCCGCCAGTTCCATGTAGTCCATCACCTTCATCTGCCATTCTTCCCGGGTGGGTAGATCTTGTGTCTTCCAGTATTTTATTTTTTTTTAAAAAATCTGCTAAGCTCTGCACCTTACATTCTCTCCCTTACATGCACATGCACACACACCCCTGAGTAAGAAAGTTAAAAGCAGAAGACATTACTTTTTCCTTTTAACCTCTCCTGAGGTGCTAGAAACTCTCCATGAAGTTGCTACTAGGCTAATGCACCCATCGTTTAGCCACCCGGCAAGCCCTTTGACCCTGCTACAAACAGAATCTTTTGCGGCATTTGTAGCAAAGTACACAGCTCAGCATGTCCAATGTGCCCCGTCTAACCCAGAGGTTGTGTGGGAAGCACAGTTGAATTAACCATTATTTCAAGCACAATATAAAATCACCCCCTTGCCAAATTTGGGTCCCTGCTGCAGAATTAAATGGAAGCACTTTTTTCAGGAAAGGCAGAGCGTATCCAAATGTGAACCCATGTTCAAAGGCCACCCGCTCCTCTTGGACAGACCTGCGAGTCCCAAGTCAAAGCCAACAACATACTACACATAATGGATGTTACAACTGTAATATTGCTGCAGAAGGAAGGGAGACAGCTGTGGACAAATTTGCTGCTCCCCTAACGAAGGAACGCTGATGAAATGTTTGTGAGGATTTTAAAAAATAATAATAATCACAAACTGATGCTGAAATATGGAGAACTGAATTTAAGGACTTGAAAAATTAGAAACCGAGGTTGGTAGGTTCACTCATCCCTACTTGCAACCCAGCTGCAACTAGTGGAAGCCATTTTGTTCCATGAAGACCACTTGGCATCTCTGATTTATCAGGATTAATATTATTTTCCCAAGCAGAGTTATTTTATGCATGTCTGGCAGAGTCCAAAACTGGCTCCGTTGGGAGCATAAGAGGAGAAATTGGATGGCAATCCCAAACAAATAAAGAACTTCTTTATTTGGCAATGTCTTACGATAGCATATTTATAGACTTCTTTATTTCACCATATTTATATCCTTCTTTATTTCGCCTATCTCCCTCCCAGCACTAAAATTTTAACTAAAATAGCCATTGTTTATAACTTTCTATTTACAGAGGCTCACCACTGTAGCATCTTATTGCTTGAAACAGTCCAGTGTGGGCTTATAGCATCTTCTTCTTGCGGGAGAACAGGCTTGGAAGCACCCTGGATTATTCTGCCACCAAGTGAGTACCAATGCACCTATTCCTCTGTTTGCCTTTGAGGCTGGATGGTGGCCTCTAAAGTATTCACATCCCTCCCATCCTTCAAAATCCTTTCCTCGGCCACCTGAAAAATACAGGTACAATTCTATGCAAGTCTGCTCAGAAGTAATAGTCACACTGATTTCACTAGGGTCCACTCTCAACCAGGCCATCTCCGGGATTTTCTTTTTAAATGAGGCTCCAGAAATTCCTCCAGTTTATTATATTTTGCACCCTCCATTTTATCACATTCTGTAATTTGTGAACTGAGTGGGAACTCCTACAACACACCTGTGCATTTTGTTTCTGTCAAAAAAACTCCGCCTAAACAGATTCCAGGTAAGGCTTTCCACTGCGACTATAAACTGGGAAAAACAGTGCATCTGTTTATAAATCCTCTCCATTATTAACCCCCCTGCAATACTAAAACAATACAATCCATCCACACATATGAGACTCCAAAGATCAACATAATCCAGACCACAGCTGTGCTACAATAAGAAAGCAGGAAATCACTTATATACACAGAGAGCAGAAACCTGAAGAAAGTGATCCAAAGCAGATTACAGATTGTCACACACATATAATTCATTTGATGGAGGAATGAATTATGTAGACGGTTCCATAGAAAAACAAGCACCCATTTTAGAGATATGTATGTAATACCATCGCCCGAGAGATAACAACACACAGAGCCTGCTTTCTTTAACACACACAGACTAGTGTTTAGGATAAACTGGTTCGGTTCACTGAACTAGTTTGAAAAGATCGAAACTTTTTGTTGTTGGTATCCATCTGTCTCAAGAGACAATGGAGTGCGTCTCTGGGTGTTAAAGTCAAACCGCTGTGTTAATGGCACTGAAGTGACCTCTCCAAGGCACAAGCGTGGACAGTGTGTATGGAGGTCCTGGGCTGCCCAGATGACAAGACCCCCTCCCCAGGCCTTGTAGATGTGGCCCAAAGCAGAACTTGGCTGCAGGAGTTGCCCAAAGGAAGCATACAATACACCATACAACCGACTCAGGGACTCTAAACTACACCTGAAAGTATTTCCCACAGTTGCTGGGTAAACTGAAGCTTAATTAAGTTTATTTGGGGGTACAACTTTGTATGATTTCTACTTCCTTTTCACATTTATTCTCTCTCCCTACCCCCAGAGGTGGGGACTCTTTGCTTCCATTAAAAAAAGATAAAGGAAACTCAAGTGGCCTTCTATAAGGAAAGTTAGAAAGCAAAACATGGAAGCAACATTCTAAAGTATATTAGGTAGATACAGAAATGATTATGAACTAATTGCTTTTTAAAATAATTTTTCAAGTATTGGCACAAGCAGGGCTCATAACATTCAGTCATAACACACACCTATTCGCCCCCCCCCGCCCGGAATACCATATGCTGAAGAGACAAAGGGGGGGCCTGTTGTCCTCAGAAATATCTGTCTGGCCACAATAGAGTGCTGGATGGCTGAGGAAAGTTTGTTGCTTTATGAGAATTTCTTTTTAATTAATGGAACGATTACCCCTCAATAAATCCCCCCAAACAATTCCTCTCAAATTACCCCATAATCTACTCATTTCTTCTTCTATTATTATTTATTATAATTACATTTCTCTCTCAACTTTCCATATAAATTAAATTGCTTCTGTAATCCACTCCAGCATAAACTGTGTTTCATTTCTCCACAACAGATCTCTAGAACAGAAAGGGAAAAAAGGCAAAATTCTAAAGAACACTTGGGGTGGGGTGGGGAGAGTCTGCTAAAAACACAGAAGCTGCTCCACGTTAAGAGACACAAAGTGATTCCCAACTTTGAAAAAAACAAGTCATTCTCCCTCAAATGTACATGACAAGAAACTCTCAACACAGCTTACTCATTCCAAGTCTTTACAAAATAGCTCACTAAAGAAGCAGCGGGAGAAAAGGAGTTCCCGCTGGAAGCAGACAGCATAGGGTAAGCAGCCCACCTCCTCCACTTTTCACCTAGGCAGTTAATTCCCTTCTCCATCTTTACCCCAGGACTCCCACCACACCTATCTGAAAACATCCATACATTTCAAGCGAAATACTGGCAAAGCAATCCAAACCTGCTTTCTACATGGCCGTGGTGGTGGACTGGGAGGTGAATGTACCCACACCAAGCCTTCCCAGTTCCACCAGCTCCTGCCAGTCACCACCTGCAAAGTGGGGCCTGAAGCACTCCGCTTCTGCGGTGGGAGGGAGGGGGTGAGGCTGAGCTGGTTCGGGCTCTATTGGACCCCAAGTTGGCCCTGCTGCCAGCTGGTGAACCAGTTTCAGGCTGGCACAGCTATCTACCTGACTCCCATCACCTTCCATCACCACTCTTGGCCTACATACAGGAGCCAGTCTGGTCCAGTAGTGGGGGCCTTGCCCCAAAATGCCCCCCCCCGCAAAGGCTATAGGCCTGGGGCACAGAATCACAGGCTAAATTAATAGGACAGCAACATTAATGGATACTTCTGGAATCCAAGAGATTCCTGAATTCTTTTCTAGCTACATAGTTGCATGTTCAGACCCAGAGACCTCCCCGCTAAATAAAGACACATTTGACTCAAATTTTAGTTTTGGTTTTTGGCATAATTTAGGCCACAACTTTATTGATTACAGAAAGTGAGTGGTTGCATAGGCTCTGGTTCGACTAGCTCCCTGCACCCTTGCAGGCAGTGCTGACCCGGAGCACCAGCATAGATCAGCCAAGGGTGAACACCTGAAAAGCCGGGAACAGACTATGTTCACCCCCCAAATGCTCCCCTGGACTCAGGCATGGGCACAACTCCCTCTCGGGGGTTGACCAAACCAGTTGAGTCCCTGGATTCCTTTAATGGAATACCCTTCACATAGGGGTGGCGAGACCATTCTTCCATCCCTATCACCTGAACCAGTGCCTATTCGCAACCTTACAAGTTGTGACGCTTTGCTACGTGGCAGATGAAACCCAAATGGCAACAGCCAATCAGCCAAGTGGGGAAATTCCTGCTGTGCCCCTGTTCCAATGACAGACGACACATGACGGCGTAGCAAGGTCAATCGCAAAAAAGAGTAGGGAGAGGTAGGCAGGTGTTCCGAATGCACAAGCCGAAAGAGGAAGCTCTGGGTCACGTGCATGGGTATATATTGGTCCCTCAATCCATTTGGACTGTGCCCCATTGGCCAGATTAAACCCAACATCGAGGGACCTACCAATCGGGTGTTGTGGCTGACCAATCTAACCCACCCACAACACAAGAGGTCGGTCTCCAGGTCTCACTGCAACACGTGCCCTCTTTTAGGGAGGACATCTAGTGCTCCTGTTGAAGCCTTACTCACACTCTACTGAATGGGGAGATGAACAGGGACATTAATAGGGCTTCTCTTAAGTAGGGATGAACAAATCTGTCACTCTCTCAGGTGGTCTTTTCTTGAGTCTTAAATTCAGGTCTACACCATATCCACAGCTCTTTACAATCCTTTTGTTAAAAGAATCCTCATGAAAATGTGTCAGCGTTTTAATGCTCATTTCTCCTAACGCACACATTTTTCTAACATGCACATTTCTGCAAGCGTTTCCCCCTAATGTAATGCGTTTGTGTGTATTAGCTTTACTAATATATGCATTTCTATGCACAGTTTACCTCAGCATATGCATTTTTGTACACTTCGCTGGAGAACTGCGCTACCAAATTCAGATAAGCACAGATTTCAAAGGGTGGCTGTGCTTCAGTTCACATATCGTTTCAGAAAGTGCAAATCAGGTAGATTTGCCTTTAAAATGTGAACTGAAACAACTTTCTCCCCCACGCCTACTTATCTTTTCCATTGCTGTGGAACCTGGGCAGCTTCATGGCTTTCTGCTGAGCTATGGATAATAAAGCAGGCCAGACAATGGCCGGAGTCAAAATGGGGAAAATCTTGCCCTGAATATGACCAAGCGCAGGTAGAAGCAGATAATCGTGCCTACCAGGAGGCACTGGCAGCAACAAAGGAAGTGGGCTTCGGCAAGCTTAAGCAGCCGCCCAGCTAAGCTTTTAAGGGTTGTGAATAAAGCTAGTTGGTGCCAGTCCTTTGTCAGCAAAAGCCCAGGGAGTGCCAAGATGTTTTATTATGCCCAACGTGTTTTGGAATTAAGGAAATCCTTCATCAGGGGCAACTCAGGTGGTATCCCATTTATGGAAAAGACAAACTTCTGTAGCTTTCTGAACGTGTTCTCTGAGGCCTGGTGCAAAAAATAGATTTGCAGGGAACTCAGAGGATACATGTTGGGGGTGGGGCTGCAGGAACAAAACCACCAATCTGGGGGCAGGGCCAACAAGCTTGTAATCCACGAGGTGTGTGCGTGTGGGAGAACAAGTGAACAGGACTAGGGAGAAAGCCCCATGTGTTTCCATGTGTAGATGCCATACAGAAATTTAAGTGAAAGCATGCAGGCAGCATGCTGCTCTGAACCTACCCCACTCCCTCACCCTGGACATGTCATGTGAACAAGGCTACACATTTCAACCTCCCATCCTACGATTCTGCTTCTTGTTCATGTTCCACAGTGGACAACTCCCAGGTTGCTGCTGTCTTGTGCAACTTGCGTGGAAAGCGCCTAAGAGGCAACAACCATTTCCTGGCTGGCTGGTCTTGTGGGCTTCCTCAGGAGCCTCCAAAGTTTTGCAAATCTACCGGGGAAGGTGGTACTGTCAAGTTTTCTAAAGGTGGCCCACCAGATGATGTTCCCTTGTTGCTAGGGCTTCTGCTGGGAACATGGTTGGTTATAGAATCATAGAATAGAATCATAGAATCATAGAGTTGGAAGAGACCACAAGGGCCATCGAGTCCAACCCTCTGCCAAGCAGGAAACACCATCAGAGCACTCCTGACATATGGTTGTCAAGCCTCTGCTTAAAGACCTCCAAAGAAGGAGACTCCACCACACTCCTTGGCAGCAAATTCCACTGTCGAACAGCTCTTACTGTCAGGAAGTTCTTCCTAATGTTTAGGTGGAATCTTCTTTCTTGTAGTTTGGATCCATTGCTCCATGTCCGCTTCTCTGGAGCAGCAGAAAACAACCTTTCTCCCTCCTCTATGTGACATCCTTTTATATATTTGAACATGGCTATCATATCACCCCTTAACTTCCTCTTCTCCAGGCTAAACATGCCCAGCTCCTCAAAGGAAAGAGGGGGGTTTGCCCTGCCAGACTTTAAACTCTACTATGAAGCGGCAGCTTTCTGCTGGCTGAAAGAATGGCTACTTCTTGAAAACACAGACATTTTGGATTTGGAAGGCTTTAATAACATTTTTGGGTGGCATGCATATTTGTGGTATGACAAGGTTAAAGCACACAAAAGTTTTAAAAACCATATTGTCAGAAAAGCATTATTAAATGTTTGGATTAGATATAAAGATTTGCTGGAAAATAAAACTCCAAGGTGGCTGTCGCCAATGGAAGCTAAGGCAGTTAAAAAGTTAAACATGGAGTCGAAGTGGCCAAAATACTGGGAAATCTTGGAAAAGGAAGGGGATAAATTGAGATTGCAGAGTTTTGAGAAATTAAAAGGGAAGGTGAGAGATTGGCTGCACTATCATCAAATAAATGAAGCGTTTAAATTGGACAGTAAAATTGGCTTCCAGGTGGAAAAATCAAAATTGGAGACAGAATTGTTAGAACCCAGTACTAAGAATTTGTCCAAAATGTACAATTTGCTGCTGAAATGGAATACACAAGACGAAATGGTTAAATCAGCTATGATTAAATGGGCTCAGGACATTGGTCATAATATTTTGTTTGCTGATTGGGAAAAGTTGTGGACCACCGGGATGAAATTTACGGCATGTAATGCTCTGAGAGAAAACATTATGAAAATGATATATAGGTGGTACATAACCCCAGTCAAGCTTGCAAAGATTTACCACTTGCCTGATAATAAATGTTGGAAATGTAAAGAAAAGGAGGGTACTTTCTTTCACCTTTGGTGGATGTCAGGGAACTGTCATCTGAGACGAAGGAGGTGAAAGGGCTCATGGAGGGTGAGAGAGACCACTCAGCGGAGGAGGGGACCAGCAGGGGGAGAAGTGGAGTTACAAGGGAAAGTGAGTCGGAGGGAGAGCTCAGAGATACTTCAAGCGGGAACAGTGGAGAGGTTTCAGGACCTCCCGTAGGCATACCCACTCCTCGGCGGAAACTGTCACGCCGAGAGTCCAGAAGACGCGTTTCCGTCAAGGAGCTTTTATGCTGGAAGAAGTTCCGTAAACGCCCACTGTCCGATTCAACGAGCGATTGATGGAGCCATGCTTAAGGAGCTCCATCACAGACAGAGGTTTGGGAACTTAGCCAAACTCTGAGGGATCAGGATTTTACGCACAAGCAGCTCACCATCCCATCACAGCAATCGGACAGTCCCTGAAAGCAGCTTGTGCAGAGAGGCATCATGAGCAACCCAGCTGGAGCCGGAGGAGCAGCAGGAGCTGGAGAAGGTCCAACTCTGGAAGAAAGGTACAGAGTTTTGGAACTCCAGCTAGCAATGCAAACGGCGAGGCTAGAAGAAAGGAGGGCGCAGGATGCAGAAAAGGCAAAAGGCGCTACACTAGCAAGAAAGATGCCAGGAATGGTGCAGAAGTTTTGGGGGGACCCCAGGAACTACCAAGCCTTTAGGACAGAGATGCAGTATGCTCTTGAACTGCAGTTTAACGACTTTCCCGATGAGGCATCGCGAGTGGCGTTTGTGATTGGCCATCTCGAAGGGGGGGCTAGAGACTGGGTCCGGCCCCTGATGGCAGGGAATAGTGACATGCTGAAGGACGCGAGGAAGTTTTTTCGCGCCATGGATTTGATGTTTTCCAGCGAGATTGAACAGGGACTGGTGCGCAGACAATTGATGGCTTGCAAACAGGGGAGCCGATCGGTTCGTGAGTACTGGACTGAGTTTACAATGTTGATACATAAATTGGGGTGGGACCTATCGGCGGAACCCATTCAAATGCTCTTTGAAGAGGGGCTTTCTTCGGCGGTGAAAGACGAACTTTCCCGGGCGCCCAGGGCGGAGTCTATGGACCAGCTGACCAAATCAGCGCTGACCATTGGAGCGCGCCAGGAGGCAAGAGCCTTGGAGAAGCGGGAGGGGAAAGGAGAGGGTTGGAGGGATTTCCGCATTCCAGAGATTCCAGAACCCAGTTTCCCGCCCGGAGAGCCGATGGAAGTTGGAACAGCGCGCGCGCGCGCAGTTTCAAATCCCAGTGAAGGGAGGAAGAAGGAGGGAAAGAGCGCCAAGAAATGTTACCTCTGCCAGCAGCCAGGTCACTTTGCCAGAGTCTGCCCACAAAGAAAGGAATGGCAAGGGATGGCGGGAGCTGTTGGGGGGAAGGAGGAGGAAGTCCAGGAGCCAGTAAAAGCCAACGCCTGTCTGCCGCTGTCAGGGCACTGCAGACAGGCCAAGGAGCAGTAAAAGTGCCCACTCCGGAACCTCCAAGACCAGCTCTAGTAATAGAGGTGCTGCTAGAGCTGGCAAACGGATACCCACTAAAGACCAAGGCGCTGTTGGACTCAGGCAGCTCCTGTAATTTTATGAGCAAGGAGTTTGCAGCTGAACACCAGATACAGACACTCCCTTTAAGCAACCCCCTGCAGGTCACCACGATCGATGGGAGGGAGCTGTTGGGGGGAGAAGTTAGCCTACAGACCGTCCCAATGGTTATGAGGGTGGCAAGGCACACTGAAAGGATAGCGTTCAATGTAGCCACCCTGGGAGGGGCGCCAGTCATTTTGGGAATGAGCTGGCTAGCGTTGCATGACCCGCTAGTGGGCTGGCATCAGAGAGTGGTCTCCTTTGGGTCAGCACATTGCCTGGAGCACTGCAAAGAGGGAAAGGTGCCAGAAAGGGCAAAAGCCTCCCTAGCAGGGATGGAAGTGGCGGACAAAGGGAAGGTGCCCAAACAATACGCTGACCTGAGCAAGGTCTTCAGCGAAAGGGAAGCAGATAAACTACCACCGCATAGAGACTTTGACTGCCAAATTAACCTGGTCCCTGGGGCCCAGCTCCCCGTGGGCAAGCTGTACGCCATGTCAGACAGGGAAATGCAGGAGTTGAGGGAGTTTATTGACAAAAACCTGAAGAGAGGTTTCATCAGAGAGTCCAGAGCGGTGGGGGGCAGCCCAGTGTTTTTTGTGGACAAAAAAAACACGGATAAACCGAGATTGATCGTGGACTACCGGCGGCTGAATGCCGTGTCAGAACCAGTGACTTTCCCCATGCCCAGGATTGATGACATTTTGACCAGGGTGAGGAAGGGAAAGATATTCACGAAACTGGACCTGAGATGAGCGTACAACCTGATACGAATAAAGAAGGGGGATGAATGGAAGACAACGATGTTCACCCCCCTAGGGGCTTTCGAATATCTCGTTATGCCCTTTGGATTACAAGCAGGCTCCGCCTGTTTTCAATCGCTCATGAACCATGTACTGGGACCTTTGCTCTACAAGAATTGCGTGGCCTTTCTCGATGACGTGCTGATATATTCAGAGAATGAGAAGCAGCATGTAAAGGATGTCAGGGAAGTGCTGAGCCAGCTGCAAGCAAACCAGTTGTGGGTGAAATTGGAGAAGTGTCAGTTCCACGCCAAGGAGGTGGAATTCCTGGGGTACCGCCTATCAGACAAGGGATTAGCCATGGATCCAGGCAAGGTACAGGCGGTGCTGGAATGGAAGACACCGAAAACGAAAAAAGATGTGCAAAGGTTCTTAGGGTTTGGGAACTTTTACCGTAAATTCATCAAGAACTTTGCCCACTTAACGGCTCCCATCACGGACTGTCTGAGCAGCAAGAAGAAATTTGTTTGGACGGCGGAGGCGGAGCACGCTTTTGAGGAATTGAAAAAGGCATTCGCTTCGGAAGAACAGCTCCTGCATGTGGATTTACAAAAACCCATGAGAGTGGAAACTGATGCCTCAGACCGCGCGGTGGGGGCGGTGCTGCTTCAGCCAGGGAGCAATAAGTCGGAATGGAGACCGTGTGCCTTCTTTTCGCGTAAGCTGAACAAATCCGAGAGGAACTACACGGTATATGACCGAGAACTACTCGCCATTCACGAAGCGTTCCGGAGATGGAGACACTTACTAATTGGTGCACAGCATAAGGTACAAGTATGTACGGACCACAAGAATTTGGAGTATTGGAGAACGGCACGAGTGCTCAACCAACGACAAGTGAGATGGGCCCAGGAGTTCTCCAAATTCCATTTTGAAATCTGCTATGTGCCAGGTCCAGAAAACATCAGAGCGGACGCTCTCTCTCGCAAACCTGAATATTTGGAGGGGGAGGGAGCGCCAGAAGAGAGACATATTATCCCAGAGGACCACTGGGTGTGTGGTGCGGCCGGGGTGGGGCAAAGAGAACTGGTAGAGGGAACGGTAAATGATGAGTACGCCCAGGATAAGCTCAGAGGTTTAAGGGGAGAGGGAGAAGACCCCGGAGGTTTTGAAGAAAGAAACGGGGCATTGTATTACAAAGGGGCGCTATATATACCCGAAGGGGAATTGAGGGGGAGAGTACTCAAACAGCTGCACGACAATCCCACAGCGGGGCATTTTGGGCAACACAAGACCATGTGGTTGGTGACCAGGGAGTTTTGGTGGCCCAAGGTGAGGGAGGATGTACGGGAGTATGTGAGAAGGTGTGACCAATGCCAGAGAGCCAAAGGAGAAAGGCGGGCACCAGCGGGATATTTAGAACCGTTACCCACACCAGAACGACCGTGGGAGGCGGTGTCGATAGATTTTATGACTGATCTGCCCAAATCCCAGGGGAAAACCGCCATACTAGTCGTAGTAGACCAGTTAACTAAGATGGGTCACTTTGTAGCTTGCTCACATGCAGTCACGGCGGAAGAGACAGCAAAATTGTTTGTAGAACATATTTTTAGGCTGCATGGCGCCCCCTTGAGGCTGGTTTCCGACAGAGGGAAACAGTTCACGTCCAGGTTCTGGAGGAAGCTTATGAGCTTGTTGCACGTAGAGGTCAACTTTTCGACTGCCAGGCACCCTGAGACCAATGGGCAGGCGGAGAGGGCAAACGGTATCCTTCAACAATACCTGAGGTGTTATGTCAATGACAGAGAAAACGATTGGGTCGAAAAGTTGGCGCTAGCGGAATTTGCTTACAATAATGCAGAGAATGTGTCCACCGGGATGAGCCCCTTTTTGGCTAATTATGGGTGCCACCCCAGGGCGTTTCCAGGGGAAGGAGGAGAGAGATGGAGTGTTCCGGCCGCTGAACTTTTTGTAGAAGAAATGGAAGCGATCCATCGTCAACTCCAACACAACTTAGAAAGGGCCAAAGAAGAATATAAGAGGCAGGCAGACAAGAGCAGAAGGGAAGGTGAAACAATTAGGGTGGGGAGTCGGGTCTGGCTATCAACCCAAGGGTTGCCGTTCAAGGGTAGTTGCAAGAAATTGAGACCCAAAAGATTGGGACCATTTGAGGTCATCCAACAGGTCAACCCAGTGGCTTTCAGACTCCGGTTACCGAACCACATGAAACTGCACCCAGTATTCCACAGGTCATTACTGTCACCATACAGGGGGGAAGGTGAAGGGGTATCCACACGGGGGCCAGCCATAGAAGAAAGGGAAAGCCGCAACTATGTGGCGGAAATCATCGACTCCAGGTGGAAGGGTAATCAGGTGGAGTATTTGGTCGCGTGGGAAGGGGAACCGGAGTCGGAAAACACCTGGGTGAAGGCAGAGGAGGTCCATGACGAGGTCTTGATCGAAACGTTCCACCAAAGGTTCCCCAGGAAACCTCAACCAGTAGCGAGGTTCCGGAGGGAGTACTTTGGCACCACCGACGATGAGGAGGAACTGGAGGGATTCAGGGAATCGGAGTTGGAAGAGGGTACAGACTCCGAGGAGGAGGAGTACTTGGAAACCGGGAACAGCAAAAGGTGGAGGGAAGTGTTCGAAACTTCGGAAGATGAGGGAGGTTCCTTCAGGGGTTTTGCTCCCTCGCCTCCCGCAGAGGAGGGGAGGGAAGGGGGTGAAGGGGGCCCTAGAGGGGAGGTGGATGTCAGGGAACTGTCATCTGAGACGAAGGAGGTGAAAGGGCTCATGGAGGGTGAGAGAGACCACTCAGCGGAGGAGGGGACCAGCAGGGGGAGAAGTGGAGTTACAAGGGAAAGTGAGTCGGAGGGAGAGCTCAGAGATACTTCAAGCGGGAACAGTGGAGAGGTTTCAGGACCTCCCGTAGGCATACCCACTCCTCGGCGGAAACTGTCACGCCGAGAGTCCAGAAGACGCGTTTCCGTCAAGGAGCTTTTATGCTGGAAGAAGTTCCGTAAACGCCCACTGTCCGATTCAACGAGCGATTGATGGAGCCATGCTTAAGGAGCTCCATCACAGACAGAGGTTTGGGAACTTAGCCAAACTCTGAGGGATCAGGATTTTACGCACAAGCAGCTCACCATCCCATCACAGTGGACGTGCCCAAAGATTAAGGCATTCTGGGAAATGATCTATAATGAACTTAAAAAGGTATTTAAATATACTTTCCCTAAGAAACCAGAGGCCTTTCTCTTGGGCATTGTCGGACAGGGGGTGTTAAAGACGGATATAACTTTCTTTTTGTACGCTACAACAGCAGCTAGAATACTTATTGCGAAGTACTGGAAGACACAAGAACTACCCACACTGGAAGAATGGCAGATGAAGGTGATAGACTACATGGGCCTGGCAGAAATGACGAGCAGAATCCGAAACCAGGGAAGAGAAGCAGCGCAAGAAGAATGGAAAAAGTTCAAGGGCTATTTAAAGAAATACTACAAAATTAATGAAAGTTAGAATGATGTTGGACTGGAAAGTAAACGGTTACTATTAGTAAGGGTTAAGACAAGGAGAATAAGGAAGATTAGATTAAATTTAAATTAAAATAAGGGAAGATTTGCTGAGTAATTGATAAGAATTTGGAATACAGAAAAGGGAGGCATGAGGAAGTCGGGGAAGAAAGGTATAAGAAATTAAGATATGAAATGGTACATGTTTTTTGTTTTGTTTTTGTTTATGTCTGTTTATGTATTTGTTATATGTTTGTTATTGTTATAAAAACCTTTAATAAAAAATATTTAAAAAATAATAATAAACATGCCCAGCTCCCTTAGCCGTTCCTCATAAGGCATCATTTCCAGGCCTTTGACCATTTTGGTTGCCCTCCTCTGGACACGTTCCAGTTTGTCAGTGTCCTTCTTGAACTGTGGTTGCTGATTGACAGGGCCAGAAAGGATTTTTACTCACCCCATGCTGAGTGAGGTTTTCACCTTCCCCCTAGTGAGAGTAGTTACTATCATCCGGCGTTTCTATTTCTAGCACAACTTTGGTGGGCAAGGCACCAGTCAGAATCATTTAATCCAAGGCAGGCCTTATGAGGCCTTGGGCCAGCCCTTTCACTTCTCAGCCCAGGTTGCAAACTGGAACTCATATGCTTTGCCTGCACCACAGTGGTGACCATTAAGCTGGCAACCCCCAGAAAGTGTGACGGGGAGCAGAAACTGGGCTGGCCCAGGCATCGGGAAGCAGAAAAGTTGTCAGATCACTGATCCATGCCCTATGCCAAGCAAACCTTGTGCACTTGTTGTATTCGATGTGGCCTGTTTCCCCCACAATTGGTCTGGCTGTCCTTTATCCTGCTCCTGGGGCTGAGGAACACCTGCTCATGGCTCACAATGGAAGTAGACTTAATCAAGTCCATACTTTCTCCCAACCCTATCTTTGCAAGCATTCCCTTATGCCTCAGTGTCTTTGCACTTGGAAAGCACAATTTCCAAGTTTAACCTACTACTCCAGTGCCTTTTGAGAGGTATTAAAAAGGACTGAGGTTATTAGTGAGCCTGCCAAAACTCCCCCCACCCTTATACACAAGTAAACTGGTAGTGAATGAACAGAACCATACCTACAGCAGGTGATGCCACATAAAAATACGTTGAAAGGATTATGGCAGAATTTGATAATGAGCTTAAATCAATGGGAGATGAAGAACATAAGGAGGTTCCAACATAGTCTAAAAGTTGTATATAAGTGGTTGCCTTTAGGGTTTTTACAGCCTTTCAATCCTGCGCACCCCCTTTCAAATTTGCAAAGCTCGTGGCACTGTTGTGTAAACCACTGAGCCTTGGGCTTGCTGATTGGAAGGTCAGCAGTTCAAATCCCCGTGACGGGGAGAGCTCCCATTGTTCAGTCCCAGCTCCTGTCAACCTAGCAGTTCCTAGCATGCCAAAAAGTGCTAGTAGATAAATAGGTACCGCTCCGGCGGGAAGGTAAACGGCGTTTCTGTGCTCTGCTCTGGTTTTGCCAGAAACGGCTTAGTCATGCTGGCCACATGACCCGGAAAACCTGTCTGCGGACAAACGTCGTCTCCCTCAGCCAGTAAAGCGAGATAAGCGCTGCAACCCCAGAGTCGTTTGCGACTGGACTTAACTGTCAGGGGTCCTTTACCTTTACCTTTTTATTCAATCAATCCTAAACCTTATGAAGATTTAATTCTCCAAATATGATTCTCTAACCAGCGTTCAGCAAAGTAGCTGTATTTCAGAAAAATAAATACCAGCTTGTGTGTGGATTATGCATCCAAGCAAACAGGAGTCATTAGAAAATGAAAACATGCAGCACAGATGTTAGCACTTCAGAACTGATAGAAACATCTGTAGATTTAAGCAGCAAAGCCATCCATTGCCCAATGGTACATGGCTTGGATAGGAACCGCTTCATCTACATTGGGACAAGGATATTTGCACAAAGATGTTGAAAACTGGACAGTTATAGAAAAAGTAAGTCAATAGCAGGTGGAAAATCACAATTACAGAATCCCTGGAAGCAGTCCCATACTTCTCCCTCCCTCATTCAGGTAAGTTATACAAAGTGAGGCAATGTAATATAGAGTTTTGGGTGGAGGGGACAAATTTGGGTGTTTGCATTTTAATGAGAACCTACCCAATTCACACTTCCAAAACTAATATACGATGAAAACATAGTTATCCTTCAAAAATTCACACTTCATCAAATTTTATAATGCAATTCTCCATATACAAATATACATATACGAGGCAGAGTGATCTTAAAAAGACATATCAATGTAAATAACATACAAAAATGCATTATCTCAGGGCAGTTTATATTAGGAGAAATGCACACTAAAATGCTGACTAATTTCTGTGCTTTTTCCCCCTAAGCAAATTTTCTAGTTTAAACTACTTTACAAAATGAAGAAATGTGGTGAACTGAACGAAATTAAAATCGACAGGTTCAATTCATCCCTATTATACCTTGAATTAATTTTCTGGATGAATTCCAGAGAAGTCTTGGGCAGGTCTGCCCATTGCAACACATTCCTTGTGCAAGTGGAATACTCTTTTATCAGTGGAAATAGCAGATCAAAGCAAAATATGAATTACAGAGCCAAAGTCATGACCCCAACTTAAGTGTGAGTTGGGTGAACCGCATCTTGCCCTCATGAGAAAATTGGTGGGGCAGCAGATGGCTTATAGTTAGAAAATAGTTCAACTGGTTGATTTGAAACTTGGCAGTGTAGCAGAGGAAGATTTGAGGATGTTCCCTGCTGAATTTGAATAGAATTGATAATAAATTACATATTTTGAGTTAGTTACAAGTTTAGCAGAAGCAATACAGAAATTCACACGTGTGCTTAGCATGAGCCCCTGTTGCCTAGTAGCAGCCTGAGGAGGAGGAGAAGAAGAGTTTAGATTTGATATCCTGCTTTATCACTACCCGAAGGAGTCTCAAAGCGGCTAACATTCTCCTTTCCCTTCCTCCCCCACAACAAACACTCTGTGAGGTGAGTGGGGCTGAGAGACTTCAGAGAAGTGTGACTAGCCCAAGGTCACCAAGCAGCCACATGTGGAGGAGTGGGGAAGCGAACTCGGTTCACCAGATTACGAGTCCATCACTCTTAACCACTACACCACACTGAGAGGGATCCCAGGCTCCTTGATGGGCTGCATAGCATTTCAGTAGGAATAGTGCCAAGGTGGTGGATAGAGAAAGGAAAGTCTTCCTTTTCTGAGGGGAAAGGGTAGGGGTGTTGAAGGAAATAAGAAAGAGAAAGTCCCCTTATTCTCCAGAGCAAATTGGGGGGAGGCATGGAAGGGAATGTTCCACTGTGCCAGCGTAAGTCATTCTGCAAGTGAAATGGCTTTGATACAACCCAGTTTAAATCAGTGCTAATTACAGTGGTACCTCCAGTTACAAACTTAATTCATTCCGGAGGTCCGTTCTTAACCCCAAACTGTTCTTAACATGAAGCGCAATTTTGCTAATGGGGCCTCCCACTGCCACCGGCGTGTGACTTCCGCTCGCATCCTGGGGCAAAGTTCGCAACCTGGAGCATCTACTTCCAGGTTAGCGGAGCTCGTTACCCGAAGCGTTCGTAAGGAGGACGGTACATAACCCGAGGTTCCACTGTATTTTTCTTTCTAGACTCTCATTGTAATCCTGGTCTCCATCCTAATTACTACCCTTATTCAGAAAGAAAGAGAGAGAGAGAGAGAGAGAGAGAGAGAGAGAGAGAGAGAGAGAGAAAGGGAGGGAGGGAGTGTGAACACCCTTGACTATAGACTTGAGTGAACAAGGAAAGCTCTTAACACAACTTGTTAAACAAAAAGAGAGATGAGAGCAAATTATACTTGCATTGCATCTGTCAGACTGAAAGCAGCAAGTGAGAAGGGCAGAGAGAGAAATCACCGGAGTTTCCCTCAGCTGCCCTGCCTTCCCTGCTGCCACAGGGCCAATGGCCTCCTGGGAAGGATACCAGGAATGCTCCTGTGATACCTGGACCATCTTTTCCCACAGAGACATCTTCTGCCAGAAACATCCTGATGACTTGGTGTATGTTTATATTGCTTAATAATCTTTGAAATAAAACAAATGAATGGATGCAGCTTGTAAGGCACCTTGGGAGGATTTACATCCTAGAAGGTGGGCTATTAATCAGTGGCGTAGCGTGGGTTGTCAGCACCCAGGGCAAGGCAAGTAATTTGCGCCCCCTAACCCGTGGATTTGCACCCCCTAACCCGTGGATTTGCGCCCCCTAACCCGTGGATTTGCGCCCCCTAACCCTAACCCCCAGATGTTGCGCCCGGTGCGGCCGGCCCCCCTGCACCCCCCACGCTACGCCACTGCTATTAATAACTGCAATAATTGTTGTACTTGTGAGAATTAGGTGCCTTCATTTGTAAAAGGAACACAGCATGCCATAGGATTGGATTATTGAAGTGTGGGAGATTAAAACGGGTGGGTCCCTAGGGAGATTGATGGGGGCTTGGTGATTCTGTGGCTTCACAAGGCTCTGTTGGAATAGCAGCTGTAGAACCACAAGGAGTTTGAAGAAGAGCATAAGGCTTCTTGCACCCTCCCCCCAGATTGGAGGTGAAATATCAACAAAGGACCCATTGTTCAAAGATGTGATGATGATGGCCACTAGCTTTAAAAAAGTTTATGATGTCCCACCTTTTGTACACGGTTCTCCCTCTCCTTTTTTAATCCTCACAACAATCCTTTTAGTCAATGCCTCTCAGCCTGTTTTTAAACTATCTCAAATATTACTATGGCTAAGTAAATGTATTAGAGCAGCTGTGGAGAACCTGAAGACTGCATTCCCTAGGTTAACCTTGCAGGTGAGGGGTGTCACATGATGGTGGAAGTGGGTGGAGTCAATGCTATAATGGGCAGGGCCACCACACACACCCACACAATAAAAACTATGCAGTCAAAGTTTAGAATTACAACAATTTAATTCATGTTGAAAGAGCCAGCATAACACAGGTTTCTCCTTTTTCTAGCCTGACATTTAGAAGAAGAGGAAGCAAAAGAGGCAGCAAAGCCTCACAACTGCTAGATAATAGTTTTGTTAAATAAAAAAGAGTCCTAATAAAACAAGACAGTTGTTGCCTTCACCAGAAAACTATTGTGTTGTTCCTCTGAGGGATGATGTCATCAGGCAAAATAGGTTTCATTTCATTTCATTAGGACTGTTATTATTTGATAAATATATTTTTCAGCACTGCTTTGAAGCTTCGCCTCTCCTCTTCATCCCTCAGTTTCATTCAGAGACATAGTTGGTAGTTACCAGAGGTCTTGGGTGAAAAGGGCAGATGACTTGTTGAGGGGAGAAAGACAAATCCTTTCATGTTGCGTGTGCCCTTTCGTAAACTTGCAAGTTAAGTGCCACATCAATTGCTAGGCATGATTAAGTGTGCACATCTCTTCACATCTTGACAAGGCTAATCACTTTCATGAGTCCATTTCAGGAACCAAAAATATGCAAGGCAAATTAGCAGTGATTAAAAAAAATTGCATGCCAGCCTTTCATGGTTCCCAGGTGTGGGGGCCCAATTTGCTACAAGGCAATTTTCATTTCTTTCTTCCTAAAAGCCCACATCTGCCAAGTACGTTGGCATCTACCGAAGCTAGGATATAAATTTCCCATGAAGCAACTTCCTTCAGGATGAATTGAGTGAAGGCTGAGCGCATAATTGTAGACTTCTAGTTTCTTTAAAAAAAAATCTGGGAGAAAGATATTTTTATCTGCATCTACAGCTGAAAATGGCTGGGAAAAGATACTTTTTAAAAAGCCTTCATATGTGAGCATATAATTACTAGAGCCTTGAACAATTTATTTATATAGATATCACACACAGAGAGCCAGTGGGGGAAAAAACCTCTATTCTTATTAGTATAATAAAAATGGGGGTGAGCTTAATGGGTTTTGACAGTAGATACTTGTGTGAACTCTATATTATATATATTTTAGGCAGCAACTTCTGTTCCACAGAAGGGAGATGCTCACTTAGGCAGAAGGAATGCTCACAAGTTACTAAGCCAGTGCAATTCAGGGGATAGAAAATTGGGTTTGTTCTGACGGATCTAGGACCAAGCTCCCTATAATTGTATAGCCTTGGGAAATTACCTCACCCACAATTTCCTATAAATAAGATCTGAATAACAAATGATGAAGGGTTTGCTGGAAGGGTAAACACTCAAGGCTACAAAAAACACAGCAATTTTTTTTTTTGGAAAAAAATGTACCAGTATTATGTGGCACTGAAAAATAAAACTGGTAAGGAAAGGAAAATTGAAGAAGCAACAAGAAAGGGATGGTGTAGTGTGGGCAGTTGCTAACTTCACTCCTGCTGACATGCAGATTTGAAAACTAGCTCCCTCTGACTCTAGGTTCCAGCTTACAATTGTGGTAGAGATCACAGGAGAGCAACTTTGTGTATCACTGCTATCTGAATTGCCCCAACAAAAAAAGTACAGGACGTGCCAATAACGTGAAGTAATATTGCCAGATATAACGCTGGCATTCAGCATCACGGAGGACCTAAATTTAGCACCCAACCCATCTCTGATCCACACTTTCTAACTTTCTTTTTATCAGGCCTGAACAAGCAGAGAGAGAAAGGCATCCTTTTTGCGTCTTTCTTTTGCAGATATACAAAGCACAAGGTCCTTCTTCTCTGGCTGGACAGAACATGTGATGTCCACCATAACTGGGGGATTGGAGGATGCACACCTGTTGCAACATTAAGGAACCACCACTGCGGCTGGAACTACAATTTAGTTTTAGAGAAGCCTAAAGTACATAGGTTAGTCACACTGAGATGAAATTAGGAAATTTCACAACATTGTTGGGCCCAATATACCGAAACCTATTGCGCTTAAAGTTATTTTTTTACTCATTAAGAAGTTTCTATACCATCCTTCACCATCAGTTTCCAGAGTTACTTACAATTAAAAAGCACATCAGTGCAAAAACAACAACAAAGAACAGAATCAAGACAGCCTAAAACTCAGCACCTGTTATGTATAAATAGAATAAAAAAGTCAGTTGAAAGACTTTCTAAAAACTTGAGAAGGCTCAAAAGAAAAGTCCTACCAGATCAAACCAAAGGCCCATTTACTTCAGCAGTCTGTTTTCACAGAGGCCAACCAGATGCCTATCTATGAAGCCGTAAGCAGGGCCTGACTTCAACAGTGCTGTCCCAGCAACAGGGATTCAGAGGCATGCTGCTGCCAAAAATGTAAATAGTATATAGTCATTGTGGCTAGTAGCTACTGATAGCCTTTTCCTCTGTGAATTTGTCTAGTCCCTTTTTAAAGCCATCTGCATTGGTGGCCATCACTATGGCTTGTGAGAGTTTTCGGTTCCACGGTTTAACTATGTCCTTATCCTTTCAATGCTGGTAAACACCAGGCAAGCTCCCCAAGTGAGAGAGGGTCCCAGGCTGGTCTGGCCTGATTATGGGCAGCTTCATCAAGGCAGCAAACTTGGGAGGGGTGGTGACAAAAGAGAGGAGGAAAGTGTTGGGCCCTGCACCCCCAATCTAATCCACTGTCTTCAGGTGTGGTGGAAGACGCTATCCCAAGTGTTGAAGTAAAAGTCAACTCTCAGACTCGTCAGTTTGTGTATGTGGAATGGGATGGCGGCGCTGCCATCTTGCCCTTTGCCTCATGCAAACAAGCATGTCTCAGGCCACTGCTGCACCACAGCTGAGGAGCCCTCCTTGGCTGATACCCACCGCCCTTAAGATGTTATACTACTGACAGGGACTGTTGGAGATGAGCATCAGCAGATGACCACATAGGACAGGCAGGTCAATATGGGAGCAAACTTTCCTTCAGTGGTCCCCTCTTTTGTAAAAAATCAAGATGGGGTGGAAAAGTGAAACACATTTAGAAAATGGAAGATGTGACTGAACCAAGGCCAACTTGGTGTTTTGGTTTTTGGACCAAAAAGAGGAATTTGGAGTTTTGAAAAGATTCATGTATATACACCCCGAAGATGGCCTTGCAGAAATAACATCACAGGTTCATAATATCCTCCTAATATTATCTCCATTTCACCAACAGTGAAGTGTTATTATACTCTTATGTCACGACTCTCTCAGCTGGTGGGTTGTGGCCTGATCCAATGTGGGTTGCAACAGGAGCACTACCACCATTCAAGTATATGGGAAAAGATTAAGGAATGGATCCCCTAATGCATGTTTGGGTTAAACATGAGTCCTGGGTCTGGAAAGGTTGAAGATACCTGCTCTAGGCTTTGTAGAGAACTGTTTGCTTTTGCGTTTGACAATCAAGCTCACGATTCTCAGTACAGTAGTATCATTAAGATTAGTGCCTGCAGGAGGAAAAAATTATTCATGGCTTTTTCCAGTATAGATCTTATCATCAGAGTGACAAGATAAAACCCACCCCTTCCCATTTTCTTAAATATCAAAACAGGCAAACTTAGGAATGGCTTATCATCACTGAAATTGCACTGCCTATGAAATGTAAGTTTGAGGGAAGTCAAGAAGTACATTTTCCTCTGCTGAAAGGTGGCGGGGGAGCAGGGAAAGGAACAGAAACTGGACTGTGTTGTTATTACTGAACTGCTGGTCCTGACAAGACCACAGTTCCATTAGCCATGCTAAGTACTGTCAGTAGGGTTAATGGCGATGGCCTTTGTACAAAGATCAGATGTTTGCTAAGTCAAACAGCACACAAGAGTCAAACAGCACATAAGAGTTTGAAAGCAGTCTAATGGAAAAAAGCCCTTGAATACACTTTAGGGGAGAGCATACATCTGGCTTGTCAGAACCAGGCAAAAATAAAGGTCATATTTTCAGTACTTCCAATTCTCCTAATAAAATAATCCTAAGCAATTTTGTGGAAATTTATAAGAGCGTTGAAATAAAAAACAATGTTAACCTTATCCTCACCTACATTAATTTTATCCTTAAAAAAAACAACCCACAGAGTATATAGTATTACTCACTTGCTGCAGGAGGGGAGCAGAGGTTGGGAAATAGCAGCTTGCCGAAAGCATTCTTGTGAGTTTGAACCAGTGACTTCCTGGTTCAGTCATAAGAGCCCTGCCAGATCAAACCAAAGGCTTATATAGCCAAGCATTCTTTTCACCAACCAGATGGCCCTGGGAAGCTCACAAGGAGGCCATGAGCACAACTGCATTCTCCCTCAGCCACTGTTATATCCATGGCCCTGTACACTAGCATTTGTCCTCCAAGGTTGCTTTTAGACCTTGTGGTAAGCAAATCCTATATAGAGGATTATGAATGTTCTGCCTTTGTTATGTTTGCAATACACACTATGTTTATCTTATTTCTTTAGAGAGAGCGAAATAAACCACTTTATCACCAAATCTACAAGAAGTGTACACCACAAGGTAGAGTATGGTACTGTTCCAGACCATGGGGTATAAAATGGTTACATGCACTCATATGTGGTCGGGTACGGGTGCAAGGGGCAATCAGGTCAAGACCTTGGTCCTCTAGGTACAGAGAGCCTTACTTAAGACAGGTGGCACCTAATGGGGGAAGAAGATCAGAAGGCAAGAGGAAAGTTCAGCCAAGAGGTGCTTAAATACAAGGTGGTGGAGGATCTGTCAATTGGAAATACTGAGGTGTTACTGATTGTTTCTTTTCAATGCATCTATGAAAATGCTGTGGAATCTGCAACATGCCCTGCTATTCCAGGAAGCTATGAAACAAGCAGACGATGGCTAGAGTGCCAATGGCATAAGACTTACTGAGAAGATGAACGGAGAATGAAGAGACATTCTGCGGAGCACACAACTGTGCTTATCATGAGGCAGTGGGGATGGAGGCAACAAAGAATCTCTTCAAGTACCAGTTACCTGGAATTCTCTTTCATCCCTGCAGCCACAGATGACACCACATCTTCCCATTCCATGGCTGATGCTATGTTATGGGAAGCAGCCGCCTGACCTGGACCCACCTCACTTCTCACCTCCCTCATCATGCCAAATTGGGCAATGGTATCTTCAGAGGCATCCAAGTCAGCACAGGCTAGAATGCCTAAAGAAGGCACCAAGGTATAGTACATAATCCTACACTGCCCAATAGGGAACGTCCCATCCTCAGACTTAAAAGATGGGTGGGTCATGTCCACAGGCATTTCCACATAGGGATCAGCACCTGGAGTGCCCAGGGCCCAGTCATGGGGTACCAACTTAGTTCAATACGTGATGATTGAGTTTGGAAGGAGGGAGTTGTGTGTGTGGTAACAGGACTTAGCAGCAGTCAATGGAATAGGAGGCAGTACAAATTTGTCTTTCACCTGTCACCACGATTTCTGTCGCTATTCCACTGTTTATCTTACACAAATTCAAAAAACGGTTCACACACAAATCCAAACACAATCTCTATATGATTATTTATAAATATTTATAAACCACTCATATTATAACATATTGGAGCAGTGTTCAGAAAAGGAAAAATAAGCAGTAAATATACACCCAAAGTGATAAATTTAAAATAAGAGTACAAAACTAGAAGATGATCGGTGGATGATATTTAAGAATTTAATTCAAAAAAGGCTTGGGTTAATTATTTTTAAAAGTTATGCCTGTATGTGATACATCTAAATATAAAAGATTTTAATGTAACTATACTTTAATAAGGAACAAAACACCAACAGAATTCACAAAAAGTGGGAGTGGGGGGATAAAGAACTTACGGTCCAGTAATGGGGAAATTGGTAGAAGGTTGTGATATTGGTCCTGGGAATTACAAAAGGCAGTGGAATCTTTACTGAGCTGAAAGCTCCCACATATATTAATATTTGCCTATAACATACATGTGCCTACAGTGAATGTCTAAAATTTAGTGTTATTATTAACATTTAAATAGCTACAATTCCAGATGAGTTTTGCAAATGTCTAAAAACTGAGGTGCACCTTGGTGAATGTTGAACAGAAATATGCTCAGTCGACATTCCCTGGTATACAACCAAAATGTGAAGAAACTAAGCTATAAGCCATTTTTGAAGTATTTATATGGCAGGGCGGCCTATTAATTCTTCAAAAATACCCATTTTCAGATATGCATGGCCAGGCATCTGGGATTATCAGTATTCACATGTGAATGTTGATACAGGTGAAGAGAAGCAAGCTTAAAAATAACTTAACTTTCCATTTTGCCTGAAGTGGAGTTTATGCAGCTTTAAACTTTCACATACCACTGCAGAAGTGGATGGACTTTAAAAAGGTCTGTCAGTAACAGGGACAAGTCTACAGTATCAGTTTTTGCCAAACTATCCTGGGTTTTCAGTGTCCTCTCCTACTAAAAGGGTGAAGTTCTCTTATGAAACTAAGTAGCTGGCCTAAAGCATGGCTAATTGCCGTAAAGAATACATGAGCAGACAAAACTAGGTTAATATATCCAAATTGCATCTTTTTATCATATAAAACAGGGTTAAGAGGGCAGTTGTGGAAGAAGCCAACACAGGATTATTACTTTGCCTTTCCTTGTTCATTTATTCAATCAGATCAGAGAGGCAGGTCAAGAAGAAGTTACCCTTTAAAGATTAACAAAGAGTCTAGTGGCACCTTAGCACCCACGTTTAATGTGACATAAGCAGTCATTGGATCGAGTTCACTTCATCAGATGAATGAAGTGTTATCCTCAGTTGGGAGATGTGCACACATGCACACATGCACACACACACTTCTTGGGTTGGTTACAAGTATGTGCCTGAACCAACATGTGTGTCCAAGCACACACATGGATTCATTTTCTGATGCTTTGTTACAACAAACTAACATGGGTAGTCCATTTTCTCAAAGTGCTGAACTTTTCTTTCTTTTTTTTACAAGGAGACCACCTAAGTCAGAAGAAGACAACCTTCCTGCCGCAGCTGAAAAACCCAAGGGTGACAGTGGAACTCAGTGAGCATAATTAAGCATGAATCACATTTTATCACCGCCAGCTCTCTCTAACAATAGGTTGTTGTAAAATCTATTCAGCTTGCAAAATCACAGCAGAATGAATACTCATTAGCACTCTTCTCAGAGATGAAAAGAAACAGAGAGAGAAATAAGTGTGGTCATTTTCTGCGAAAGTAAACTATCATAGAGTGCAGTTCCTGAGGGCCACCCCGCAGCTTATTGCTTCATTGTGAACACGCGGTAAAATAGATGCACTCAGCCAATTTCAAATGTGGTGGTGTACATTGGGTCTACCTGTGCATTGGGTCTACACACCCTTAATCTGCAATGTGCGGAACAGCCCTCCATCATAAGGCAATTTTCTAGTGAATTAGAACCATTAATGTGTTATATTATTACACTAGACTGACTACTTGATCTTAGGAAGACCACTGCACAGAGTTAGCAGGCTGCCTATTTTTAGCATGCTCCTTTACTACTCACAAAAGCTGCTCCTTAGTCTTTTCTATGCAAGCTCAGCTTTATAGTAAAAGGGGAAATACAAAATTACACGGAGCTACACACAAATCCCCCACGGGGTGGGGTGGGGGGAGACATGAAAGCTACAAAAAGACTTTTAAAAGAGGTGTTCAGTATAGCAGCCCACAGTTTCCAAGGTGACAAAGTCAAATTAATTACATGCAAGTGAACACATAAACACAGCTGCTTAAAACAAAAGCATGGAAACCACAGCGAAAGAGCAAAACAGATTTTGAGAGACTTTTAGTAAAGGTGGGCATCACGTTTGTAAAAAAAAAAATATTAAAAATGAATTGAAATAAAGTTCGAAGGATCAAGTTTCTTTCACAAAGAAGATCAGATCAAATGAAAAGAAATGTAAGGTAATATTTTAAGTCTCACTCACCGAAGTCTGACTGCAAATCCTTTTTCAGCCCGCAAAGCATGTCTGCTATTTATCTATCAAAGCATTCAGCTAAATTGCAAGAGGCACTCCTCTCTCTCCGCCTTGGATGGCACTGGAATCACATTACAGCAGCCTCGCTCTCTCAGGCTGTCTCCCACAAGAGAGTAGGGCTTTACTGCACTCCTCCACTTAAACGGAACAAAGTCCTATTGACTCTACCAGACTGACACCCAACACATGGTACACTCCCTTGAAATAAAATTTAAAAGCGATGTCAGTCGAGATCTCTAGATTTGGAAAGCAGATTATTATTATTATTATTATTATTATTATTATTTTAAAAAGGTGAACAGATCTTTGATATGTTCCCTTAAGAAAATCCAGCAACAGATCTGTCAAACTGGCTGGCCACGAGGCAGAACAGGGCAAGAGTTTCTAAACGCAGGCATTAATGAAGAAATTCTGGTTGAAGGTGAAGCAGCATGGGCAAAACTGAACACTGGCTCCCCAGCTTCCGCAGAGAAGGCAAAGCAGGCACTTCACTCCCATCTGCATTCCAACTTAGCGCACGCTGGGGGAGAGCAGCCATCAGCCCACATGGGTGGTGCGCTCTTGTCTTTCAGGCAGTCTTTTGTTGCTCTCACCCAGGAAAAGAAAATCCATAGCAGTCCCCAGAAGGCTGGATTTAAACCTCTTCCTTTGTGTTTCTAAGCCAAAATGCTTTCCCTCCCTTTGCTCAATCCAGCGGCACAAGTGCAAGTTGGAAGGCAGCAGCGATGACTTAAAGGTAAAAGAGAAGGAGAAAAAATATTCTAAGTTGCAGGCAGCAACATTGTCAGAGTGAGGGAGAAGACTGCAAGTGCTGCAATACTGCTCCACGCCACTCTTTGCTCGCTCTCTCTCTCTCCACCCCCTTTGTCAACCGACAACTGCACGGCCTCCAGCACCTTTCAAGGCAATGTCAAGCTGCTGCCAAAGCATTATGCTCCCTTCTCTAAACACAGAGCCAGGGCACAGGAGCATGAAGCAGCAGTTCTGTCGCCTGATAACTCAATTTAACCCTTCTTCGCAGGGCAAACTGGCCAGCCGTGTGAAGATTCGCATTGCCTGCTTTGCGGACTTCGGATGGTAGGCAGCTAAGTTTTACTCAGAATAAATCCTCTTATATCAATGCACCTAATGTAGTTATGTTCATTAATTTCAGTGGGCCTACTCTGAGTAAAACATAGTTGAATACCACTCTGCAGAGTCTGTTCCCCCCTTCTATTACTTATAATAAGCACCAAAAAGCTGAATATGGACTCTAATATGAAGGAGGGAAAAGGAGCAGACACAACTGCACCTTGCTGGACAACAGAGATTACAGTGTTGAACCTTAGAGAAGTAGCAGTATTTCTCCCTAGAAGTACCAACTGGCACAGGAAGAAATTTGGGCGGTGGTCACTCAAGCTGAGGCTACTAATTCATTTTAGTCTGAAGAGTTGGGACTACAAGGGTCATGCAGGAATCTTTCCCCTAACGTAAAGCTTGAATCCACAAATTTGAGATTAAGAATCTCAAGCTCTACTGACTGAGCTACATATATTCAATGCACTGATTCAATGTGCCGGACAGTTGCGCACCACTCCACCTGCATATGCCCATAGTCTATGGCTTTGCAAATGCTTGCAATCTTTATGGAGAAAACGCTGCACTGGGTTGCTGAACTGGTTTCAGTACTAAAATGTCATGGACATGCAAAGAAGAAGAAAAGATGAACTTTCTACCTGACTGCTTGCCACAACCTCACAGGAATACAGAGGCACTGGCTTCTCCAGAGGATTGGGGGGGGGGGGGCGCATGATGCGCCATCGCAAGGAGCCAGCAGATGGAGCCAAATGCCTTCTGAAAATTGAGGGGGCCCAATTTGGCCCCAATACATTCATGGGGCCGAAACTACCTTGGCCCCTAGGAGTCAATGCCCATGTAGAAATATATTTAGCTGCCTTATACTGAGGCACACCATTGGTCCATCTAGCTAAGTATTGCTTACACTGACCCACAGCAGCTCTCCAGGATTTCAGGCAGGAACCTCTCCCAGTCCGAACTGGGGAGGTCAGGGATTGAATCTGGGTTGGTTTTTTTCATGCAAAGCAGATGCTCTTATTATTCAGCAATGATCCTTCTACAGAATGACCAAAAGTGCTCTCAGCCCAACAAGTGTATTTGGAAATCTGGCACCTGGATAGCTCAGTTGGTTAGAGCGTAGTGCTGATAACACCAAGGGTGCAGGTCTGATCCACATATGGGATTGCAGGGGGATGGACTAGATAAACATCAGGGCCCTTTCCAACTCTACACTTCTATGATCCTATGATCTCTTACTTCCCACCTTTCCAGCAGTACTACAACCATGGTGTCAACACTTTATCCTCAAACTGGCTGCCCAGTTTAAGGAAAGCAAACCTTGAGGTTGCTACACATACAAAAAGTAGCAAGGCAGATTCTGGAGAAGAGTTGATATTGCAAAAGGAAGGCATAGATCCAAGGCAAGCCCACAAGGCCACCCTGCACGACCCTGTCTTTCCACACTTCATAACATATTGGCCACGATCTGACCAAAGTTAACACTTTTTATGTCATATTGATTTTTTGAGAGAGCCGAGCATATACTTAAAATCTCTCACTGAAACCAGAGTGACATAAAATTGCTCGACTTTGGCTTGCTTGTGTCTATAATAAATGGCTGGACGTTGTGCTATCCGACTGCCCCTTTTGTCTTCCTTTAGGATAGGCTTGAGGGGAAGAGCTTCAAGAAGGCACATTCCAGCCAGTTCTTTATTTAAAGATCAGACAGCCAGGGATTACCCAGCCCAACATTCTTGACACACTGTCCTGCTATTCATGCCCAAGCATTTCCCATTCATGATGTGCTTCAGAACAGCATGCCTGAGTTTTTAATAACACTGAATTCTTATAACGCTACACCAATATGCCCGAACTCACGCTAATGAATCCAATGCAGTGTGCTAAAAATAAAATGGTGTGGGGAGAAGACCCTGAAAATGGGGTGATGAAGATGCTTGATTGCATAACTGGAAAAGTTTCCCCTTTGAAAGTTAGCATGGGTAGAACAGTGGAAATGTTGTATTATGTATTTAAATAAATAAATAAATAAATAAAGCTAGTGATAGAGATTGTACAAGACAATGGCCACAAATGGGAGGTGCAAATTTTTGTCTTCATTAGACATGGGAAGTCTCTTTCTTTAACAAAATGGAGAAATGGAAGAACCGTGCTGAGTACTGTGTCCAGTTCTGGGCACCACAATTTAAAAAGGATATTGACAAGCTGGAACATGTGCAGAGGAGGGCAGTCAAGATGATAAACCTACTGGAATCAAACATTATGAGGAATGGTTGGAGGAGCTAGGTATGTTAAGTCCAGAAAAGAGGAGACTGAGAGGAGACACGATAGCCATCTTCAAATATCAAAAGGGCTGTCACAAGGAAGATGGAGCAAGCTTGTTTTCTCCTGCTCTGGAAGGTAAGTCCTGAACCAATGGATTCAAGTTACAAGAAAGGAGATTCTGACTACGTATCAGGAAGAACTGTCTGACAGTAAGAGCTGTTGCTGTTCAACAGTGAAACTGACTCCCTCAGAAGGTGGCAGGCTCCTTGCTTGGAGGTTTTTAAGCAGAGGTTGGATGACCACCTGTCATGTATGATCTAGTTGAGATCCCTGCAATGCAGGAGGTTGTACCTGATGATCTCCGGGATCCCTTGCAACTCTACAATTCTATAATTCTATGGTGATGTGGATACTTCCCTTTCTCGCATAATAACCTAAAAATAGCAGGTTATGGCTTTAAATTGCTCCAAATATTGGTAATCATCATGCATGGAGGCTCATGACATGATTTGGGCTATGCCACCAGAGGCTTCTGTTCTTTTGCGATTTGCCTTAATACTTAATTTCAATATAATGGAGAGATACAAATACAGAATAACCCACATGTATGCAGTAACACCTGCCTCCAAATGAGGGTTGTGAAGTGTTTGCCAGACCTAATAAATCTTTATGTATTTATTTACTCTAACATTCATATCATGCCTTTCTTCCATCATGGAACACAAGGCAGCATGCATAAAATTTTCAAGCAGTCACCATCCAATGACTGACTAGAATCAGACCTGCTTAACTTCAGCAAGGTAGTGTCTTCACATGCTTTTAGGTCACACACTGGAACCCATTAAAAAAGAAGAGGATGAAACAGACAATTGTGACAGACAGTGGAAATTAACCACGACACTATGATTTATGCACAGTAACATCTCTACCTTGGGACAAAGTCACTTGCTTAGGGTTCAAGTGCCTTGAGCAGAAAGCTAAAATTAGCAAAATCAAAAAACCAAAGCACACAGAGGAGAATTATACCCTGTAATTTGTTATTAAGGGGAAAACACCACAGTTGTCTTTGATAAATGCAATTAGTAACAGAGTTGAGTTTGCAATTAGAATCCCTTCACACACTGCATAGCATTTCCCAAGAAAAATCATTGGGTGAGCTTTGGAAATTTTTCAGAAAAAAGGATACTGCTGGAAACTGCTAATTTGGAGTAGGTACAATGCATTAGTTAAAAATGACAATGAAGCTGATTGTATTAATAGTGTACCCTTTTTAATCTTGCATGCGCGCGCGCACACACACACACACAATATACGCATTAAGAAACCTGAACCATCATGGTAATTGGATTAAACATAGTAGGTATGTTTTTTTCCTAGAATACCTCAAACTAGCCCTGCAATTAACTTTTGTATAATGAATGTCCAGAGTGAGGTTATAGCAACACAGCACATTGTGAATGAGAAACCTGTAGCCCTCCAGACGTTGATGGACTGCAATTCTCATTATCCCTGACCACTGGCCATGCTAACTGGGGTTGATGGGAGTTGAAGTCCCACAACATCTCAAGCACCACAAGTTCCCCACTTCTGTTCTGTTTGAATGACAGTCCAGTCCAAGACCAGCTAAAACAGAAAGATAAAATAAGTAAGAAGGAGAACAAAGGCCCTTCAGCAAATACCACCTGGGCAGCAGACCGAGCAGGTCTGTTAGGGTGAGATTTCTTGTATTTCTATTTAAAAATTAAATATAATTTTGAGAAGTTATTTCTGAATTTACACTTATGAAGTTAGCCTATGTCAATTGCATTCAGATCTGCCCCATCTTTTGCGCGTGTAGGACTTCAGGGTGAAGCTCTAGGTTCATGCTTGCTCCAGAAGCAGGACTGGAGTGCAGCTTTCGGGAGTCACCTGTACTAGAATGTGAAAAGGTGTGTTTATATGTGTATATATAATTATTTGTTTATTTGAAGATTTTACCAATTACAGAAGAGCAGCTCGCTACTCAGACTTTCATTAACCAGCTTTACATTCAGCACTCATTTAAAGCCTGACCACCAATTTACGGTTACATATTTTTCTTCCAGAGCCACCAGAGATCAAATTCTTTGAAAAGCATAACACGCAATATATTTAAAAGTCAGGCCTCTTACACATTCTCCTGTTTAGAGTAAACATATAAAAACTACACACCAAAAAGAGTTATATGCCAAAAATGGGAACCATTATTCTGAGAATGCACCATTCAAATTAGGATAGACCTAATCTGCACAGGTATTTTAAGGTAAAGGGACCCCTGACCATTAGGTCCAGTCGTGACCAACTCTGGGGTTGCGGCACTCATCTCGCTTTATTGGCCAAGGGAGCCGGGCGTACAGCTTCCGGGTCATGTGGCCAGCATGACTAAGCTGCTTCTGGAGAACCAGAGCAGCGCACGGAAACGCCGTTTACCTTCCCGCCGGAGCGGTACCTATTTATCTACTTGCACTTTGACGTGCTTTTAAACTGCTAGGTTGGCAGGAGCAGGGACCGAGCAACAGGAGTTCACCCCGTCACCGGGATTCGAACCGCCGACCTTCTGATCAGCAAGTCCTAGGTTCTGAGGTTTAACCCAAGGGCCACAGGTATTTTATCCACCATAAAAGCAATCCCCATTCTTTGACCAAACCACCCCTTAATATGTGGCACCTGGAGGGCATTGCAAAGAAGTTGCACAAGAGGAAAGTCAGGAAAGCTTGCAGATGCCCAAGCCTGCAAGTTCATTATAGGAATTGATAAAATATTTCCTTCAAGACCAGGATCTCATCACAACACAGACCCATAGGGCTTCTCTAGGTATCTTTCCATAAAGATGGGATTCCTCTAGGCATTCTTAAAAGCTAATTCATCATCAATAATTGGCACTGCAAGATAAATGGACCTTTCCAACAAGCAATTATAGCTCTTACTTCAGAGATAGAAGCTGCCAGTGCACAAAAAGAAGGAAGAATATTCTCGTTGAGTTTTTGTCTAGAGTCGTCCTCATTAACATTCTGTCTTCCTCAGAATTGGAATCCAATGAGAATTACCATACATGTTTGGCTACACAATATTTCAGTAAACAACCACATCCATCTTGGGCCTACTAAAGCTACAGCAGCATTGGCAGAGTCGGTAGCTAGGAGGCTTAAAAAAAGAAGAATCAGTCAGCTTGGAGCACCACACAGGATTGTGATTAATGGGAGAGAAGGGGATGCCAAAGTGACCCTCCATCTGACACGGCCTCTTTGAAGTTCCAGGATTATGCAACATGTATAACATCTATACCTAATCAGACTGGAATGCATGCCAAGATAACAGACTGATATTCAGTTCCAAGAAGCACTTTAGAGCAAGTGGAAAATTATTCTTTCTTCTTATTTTAAAGAAACCGAAGGCATCGTAGGACCAGAGATATTTATCAGACAAGAGTATTCACTAAAGACTTGAGAGAAACTACTGTCACAGCATAACATGTGGAACTGCTTTTACAGTGATCTATTTTCTTTCCATATTTCTGAAGAAAAATTGTGAAAAGGAGATGGACAGAGAGGAACATAATTTCAAAGGCACACACACACAACCTCCGATAGCTAAGAGATACGCAAATGAGTTGATAGTTATGTGCTCCATGCAATGGTATGCGACACGAAGAGACACCCAAAACCTCGGACAGTGCACCAAATTTAGAACACAGTGATCTTCTGAGTTGGAGAAGGAAATCCATTCTATGTCTCATGGCCTAACGCCTTCTTATTAGATCCTAAAGAGTCTAGACTGGCTCCCAGTAAATTTCTGAGCACAATTCAAAGTGTTGATGCTGACCTTTAAAGCCCTAATCGGCCTCAGCCCTGTATACCTAGAGGAGTGTCTCCAACTGTGTCATTCAGGCCGGACACTAAGATCCGTTCCAAGGGTCTTCTGGTGGTTCCCTCACTGTGAGAAGTGAAGTTACATGGAACTGGGCACAGGGCCTTCACGGTAGTGGCGCCCGTCCTGAGGAATGCCCTCCTATCAGATGTTAAACAACTACAGTGGTACCTCGGGTTACAGATGCTTCAGGTTACAGACGCTTCAAGTTACAGACTCTGCTAACCCAGAAATAGTACCTCGGGTTAAGAACTCTGCTTCAGGATAAGAACAGAAATCGTGTGGTGGCAGCACAGCGGCAGCAGGAGGCCCCATTAGCTAAAGTGGTACCTCAGGTTAAGAACAGTTTCAGGTTAAGAACGGACCTCCAGAACGAATTAAGTTCTTAACCCGAGGTACCACTGTATATGACTTTTAAAAGCCATCTGAACGCAGCTCTGCATAGGAAAGTTTTTAATGTTGGATGTTTTATCTTTTTTCATATATATATGTTGGAGGCTGCCCAGAGAGGCAGTGAACATAATAATGGTGTCAGTGAACAGTGTTGGACATTCAGGGAACTGGGGCTCAAATTCCTGTTTAGCCATGCATTCACCGAGAGACTTTCTGCCGGTTGCTCTAGGGGTGCTCAAGATTGCAGCTGGTGGGGGGTGTTTGTGCACATTGTTCCACAGCCCCCTTTACCTATTACATTAATGCACCAGGAGATTCATCTGAACCCCCTTCTCTCTTTGCCTAACATACCTTTCAGGGTTGTTGCAATGGCAAAAAGGAAAACTTATCGACTGCCTTTTTGAGCCCTTTATGGGGAAGTGGTACAAATGCGGCACACTTAAGTATTTCCTCTTTTTAACACGCACACGCACACACACACACTCCTTTGTCTACTGTAGGAAAGGATTTCAGCATGTTACATGATCTAGTATAAATGTAAGATACGCTACCATGGTAAATAATACCCACACAAGGCTTTAAAGAAAGCAAAGCCCTCAATCTTATCTTTTCTTCCGATTTCATGCAATCCCTTGGCACCAGAATCTTTTCTGGGACACTTTGCCAAGCCAAATGGAAAACTAAGTGAGTAGGTCATCACTCTTAATAGGTGTCACATACTTTCTTTTCAATGAGTAACAGTGTAACAATGCATTAACGAGAAATGAAACAGCATGTTAACACTAATTTGCATAGCATTAAACCATGATGCTTTGCTTCCTCGTTCTCCTTTGAAACCATCCTGACCTGCATACGAATCAAGATAAAATTTAATTGCTGGAATATTCAACAGAAGCACTGCGTTTCTGCTTAATAAGACTTCATTTTTACGCTAGCGCATCAGACACCTTTTCTCCAAGGTGCTATATCTGAGCTACTTCAAATGCAAACATATCTTCCCGGGGCTTAATTTTAATAAGCATTGCAACAGGATACACTTTAAAAGCCGATTGCCACATTTTGCAAAAGAGGAAATAAAAAATTAAACGTGTGCATTATGATAAAGCAGGCAATATCCCGGGCATAGGAAGGTAGAAATATTCAAACACAAGTAGCATAAAGAGCTTCCATGACACACCAGCTCACAATACAAAGTGAACATTAGCTTCCCTGGAAGGACTTTATGAAACAGACAGAACAAAACGAACGTGGCTAGGGCCTGGGGGTGTGGGGAGTCCAACTGGGTATAGAAGGAGAAGCTTAGTGACGGGGGCTTTTTCCAGTTGGGGGAGTTTGCACAACAAATTCAGATAAGGTTATTGCCCACCAATAGTCCATGGGACTAGGGCTCCCAGTCATATCATTTCCAATGGGGAAAAATGGTATTGCATGCACCATTTTTGCAATGTGGCATGATAGCCTCATTTTCTCATCAGTTCCAGTCCCCTCCCAAGCGAAGCAACATACTCCGACGGAGCCTCAAAAGCACTGCTACAGTCTTCACCTGGCCTAAGTGGAAGTTGTTTGGGTCTGGACCAGCGGTTCTCAACCTGTGGGTCCCCAGATGTTGTTGGACTACAACTCCCATCATCCCTGAGCTCTGGCCTTGCTAGCTAGGGGTGATGGGAGTTGTAGTTCAACAACATCTGGGGACCCACAGGTTGAGAAAGGCTGGTTTGGACAGAGGAAGGGCACTTGAAGAATTCATTCTGAAGTGAACAGGCCAGATCTGCACCTCTTTGACTAATATGGGGATGAGAATGATCCCATCCTTTGGACTTCTCTGAATTTTTGCAATGCAGTTCCTAGCTTGGAAAACAATGTGTATAAAAATGCACATCTTAGGGGAAAAAAATATTTACAAACCTGTGCTTTCTGTGATTCCCCACCCCCAATTCTTGCAGGTTTCCTTTTTTTAAAAAAATCACAGATTAATGATGAAACAAGAAGAAATGGACTCATGAATGACCACAGGTAAAACTAAAAAGGAACAGAAATAGGTTGATCTTTCGATCCATAAAAGGAGTCTCAAGGACCTGCAGAACTTTAGCAAGCTCAAACTAACATTCAATTCTTTTCAGATTTAATACTATCTTTGGGCTCATCTACAATTCTGTTTGGGAAAACCTTATCTTCAGCACTGAAGCAGCATAAACGTCCATTGGGTTTTCTCTGGAATTGACAGTTTGCTCTGATTTAGTGCTAAAGAGCAAGTTTTCTGGGGGAAAGCAGTGGGGCAAAGGTGAAATTGCTCAGACCCCTGCTGAGAAAAGCTTGGGACAAGCAGAAAACCACTTGAACCACTGCTTTCGGGGCATGGGAAAAGTGGAAGTGGGGGTGAGCCCTTAGTCTAAAGTTATTCAATGCTTGTGTTCAGAGACATGCCCAGTTTGCAGCTTTTAAAGTGCTTCCTTGCCTCAGCCAACAGATCAGGAAGGAAAAGGCTGACTCCAACTAAGTCACTTTAGCATCCACAAACACAGTCTCAGTGTGACAGAAGGAATCCACACCAGATGACAAACCCATGTACTTAACCTGTTTGCCCAAAACATTCTGCTCACCATGAGCAAACCTAAATGGCTCTGACTTGCTTGTCAGAGATGACCATACCTTTTTTTTTCTTATCTCATGGGAACACATTGTTGTGCTGGTCCAAATTGTGTCACTGTTGGTGCATGTTATTTGAAAACTGATGAAGACTATATTTAATTAAGACAAATCTTAAGACAAAGGTGCATCTTAATATCAAGGTAAAACAAATGCACAACCGTGGCATTTGCACTGCTTGCGGTTGGAACTAGGACTAGAAGACAGATTAAGCATCTCTTCTGGCAGTGGTGTGAAAAGCAGCAGTTGGAAACCGGGAACCAAGTATGCTTGGTTTAGGCAAGCTCTACGGACGCAGGGACTCTGTAAAATGAAAGCCATAGATTCAGCTAAGAAACTGCAAAGAGACAAATATGGACATTTTAAGTCATTATCATTTCAGCTGGAATACTTTAATTGAAAACAACTAATCTTCCAGCAGGTTGCTGAAGGTTTTATAAGCCAAATGGTCTGAGTTTTCTTTTGTATTCACGCTGCAATGACTGCAGGGCAGCATATGCCGCTTTTGCGGTCTCTGCCTGCAACAGACTCTTTAATCAGGAGCAGGGACACTACTCAATCTTATTTCTCATGTAGAAACAGGCCCAGCACAAGCAGCCACTCACTGGCCTGCTTCCCAGGCTCCTGGATGCTTTACAGTGGCGAGTGGGATGCTGTTTTTGAACAGGAGCTCAGCTCAGCTCCCACCAGTTTAAGTTCCCACCGAAGACATTGATTTTGGGTCTCCCAAGATTCAGTTTCATTGGATGACCCCAGGTTCTAGAATTATGAAAGACAAGAGGCAAACACCTCCACATTCATTTTCGTTCCGCTAGGCATAATTTTATACATCTTATGGCCAATGGTAACTACTGTGGCTACTTTTTTTTAGAAAAGAAAGAAGACAAGTTGACACCTGCTTGCAAATGTGTGGTCTGGCCCTTTATTCCTGTGCTGTTGCATCACTACAGTGTGAAATGTTTAAGAGAGACATAGAGGGACTGATGTAGGTATAAAACAGAGGTTGGCAACCTAAGGTCCATGGGCCGGTAGTGGCCCACGGGGCTCATCTACCTGGCCCATGGTAACCCCTGCTGTCCCCCGCTCTTACTGGCATGGTGCAGCACAGGGACAGACTTCCGGGTTGATGGCACCTGTGCGCATGCGCTCCTCCGACCCGGATGTATGCCAGAAATAGTGTGTGCACACACACACGTGTGGGACGGAGAAGAGCTCGCTATTTCTGGCGCACATCCTGGTTGGAGGAGCTCCAGAAATAGCATGTGCACAAGCAAATGGGCACTCCTCGGACCCAGAGGAGCATGCGTGTGCACACGCTCCGGCCCATCCTCCGACAGATGGAGCGTGGACCGGCCCATCGTTCGGTAAGCTTGCTGACCCCTGGTATAAGATGATCTCAAATGCACACAGAAGAACTTTTGTAGGGTGGGGTGGGGAATCAAACAAGAATCTTGGGTATCAGCCTGCAGACACAGAGCCTGCATAACTCTTAGATTACTCACAGATAAAAGCAAGTATTTGCGAACCATTTTTGTCCATACTTTTTAAAAAAACCAACCAGTTTAAAATGCAGATTCTGTCTTGCCCTGTTTTTTTTTTGTTTTAAGTTGCAACAGGCAAAGCAAGCAATATATCCTTCAAGCAGACTCAAGATCATGGAATCACAGTATAAGGCTCACAGGTTTTTACTGGAAAACTTGAACGGTGTCCAAGACATAAAATTTAATAGAAAGATTCCTGCCATTTCCATTAACACCCCCCAAGATTCTATCATGTAGTGCCTGTAGAAGTAAAACCTTAAATTCTTTCTGATTTCCAACCATGAAAGTGTTTTTCACCTCTTAAAATCCTGTGAAGGTGAAAGCAAAGGCTACTTTCACATAATGACTAGTCTGGCTGAAACTGGCCCAAGACGTTTAGGTCCTATTTTGAAGTGTGTGAAAGTGGTAGCAGCTCCACACCCAAATAACTAAAATGGATAAGACAGTAACCGCTTACCTGGGGCACTGGGAGGGTAGCCTTTGCTGCTCGGTGCAGCTGTGGCATGGCCCCGGGGGACTATGTTTCCCTTCCTGCGCAGTGGGGGTTGGGATGTTTGGCCCTTCCCTCCCAACCAAGCAGGCATTGGCCCATACAAACAAGCCAACCAGTAACCCTGGAGAGGACGGGCTTCCAGCCCCTTGAAGTGAGGGCCATACCTAGAGTGCCCCCCGGATTGCCACTGGATTTAGCACCCACCCACCCTGTCTGTATGTCCCCTGCCCACAGGTGAGCAGGCAGTGCCCTCTGTGGCACCCTCTTGGCTCATCACCCATTGTGGGTGAACCGGTAGTGCTCCCCTAAATCCGCCTCTGGAGCATGTTGGTAGAAGACTTTTGCAGGCCTATTTTCATTGAATTCTATAGCTAGGTAGCCCATGCCACTCCTTTCAACTCAATGGGAGCTTCTACACAAGATTTGAATGCAACTCATAACAGAGAACGGCATGTGGAGCTAGTGCAGTCTACAGTTCATCCTGCTTCCTGTACCCAATTAGCTCTTTCCTGGATTCAGTGTGTGAAATGCACACCCTCCATTAATTTACTAAGCTTTCTGCAGCCAGTCTGATCACAGATTTGAAGCAATCCTCATCCTGTCAACTGCCCTGCATTATTGGGCACTTTTTCTTCTTTTTTTTGGGGGGGGGGGGAGGACATTTTGCATGCATCCCACCCACCCCTTCACTGGACACATTTGCTTTCGCCATGGATGCACATTGCTTATTATTTTGCACAGCTGATAATTACATTTCACTAGACTTAAATAATTACACAAGACTTAAAATAATTTCAGAATAAGGAGACACATTTGTAACGCAAATGAGCACTCTGAATTAAGGAACGACTAAATAAAGACATCAAGGCCTTTTAGCACTGCTGAAGCTGTTTCTTCCACAATGAGCTGGCCCTGGAATTGAAAGTGTGGTTCAACACAACACTTAATAAAGCCTATGGCCTCACTACACTGCTCTTTTCGGTGCCAGAAGCAGACCTTTTTATTTCTCCAGACCTTTTATTGCATTTAAGCTCAATCACTTTTATCTGTTCTGGTTTTCCTGACAGTTTTAAATACTCAGTAACGTTGGCTGACTTTATAGTAGACCATCGTGGAATCTTGTGATGAATGGCAGTATACAAATTTTAAATAGGATCCTATATTGCTCCAGTTTATATCCTGCCCTTCTTCCTGAAAGAGCCCAGGGAGCCCAAGACCAAGAGAGCCCATCCTCCGACAAGCTTCACCTTCCTTTAAGACCAACTTCCAGAGGACCTCTAGCAAAGAGGGAACTAGTCACATGGCTGAAGTGAAGAGGGAGCTTGATGAAGCCCAAGGCCTCCTTGTATCAGTTATCATTTACTTATTTCATAAAATGTATATACTGCTTGATTGCAAAAAAGGAAAAAAGTTCAAAATGGTTTACAAAAAGAATGAAACCATGACATTATTAATAAAAACAATTTAAGTCCAGTCAGATGGATGGCATAGAAAATAATAAAATTATTGTTATAATTCTTCAGAAAATGAACACCAGCAATAAACTAAAAACACCAGCATTCTAAATATCTGGGAAGCCTTGTTTAAAAGGGGAAAAAATGTTTTTAGCAGGTGACAAAAAGAGTACAGTAAAAGTGCCTGCCTGATATCCGTAAGAGTAAGGAGTTCCGAAGTGCAGATACCACCTGAAATATACTCAGAGTCGCAAAGTGATTTCATGCTCTTTATTCAGCTCATAGTGGTGAGGAGGAATGAATGAATGTCCCCTCAAAGTATCTGCTTTATATACATTATTTACACAATGGGCTGCACATGATTGGCTAATTCCGGAATTCTACTGTAAGCCAATCAGGTTGTGGATTCACTTCTATCGGGAGCATGATTGGGTGGTTCCTGCCAACCAATCATACTGCTGCCTTGTTCTAGGACCAATCAGACTGCTGCATTCTGAATCCTATTGTTCTAGGACCAATCAGACTGCTGCCTTTTGGATCCTATTGTTCTAGGACCAATCAGACTGCTGCAGTATGGATCCTATTCAACTCAGTACATAACACCACCACACTAAAAGATTGGTTTCTTACAAATATGTTACAGTACCAGTTCCATAGATCAGCTCAGTCAGTGGTACATAAGACTCTTAATCTCAGAGCCGTGGCTTCAAGCCGCATGTCATGGTGGAACGTTTCTTGTCTCTGAACGCATATGGGCACAATCCTGCTGTCAGCTTGCCCGCCCACAATATATAGCCACATCATTTGTGGCAGGTTTTCCCAGAAGCAAAGTTTTAGTAACCTATCAACGCTACAGATTTAAGATGTTTCAACAGCTAGGGTTGCTGCCCCAAGTTCTGGGAATCCTGGGAGCCATCGCTTCGTGAAAGTGCCTAGGCAAGAGGAAGCAGAATTTCCAGCTGCCTCACAAACTTACCACTTTCAGGATTATGTGTGGGAGTAGAAACGGAGCTGCGGTTTCTCAAGGCGAATATTTAACATGACATCAGCATCAATCCAAATAATATAAAAACACACACACACACACACCAGAAAAGCAGGCGAGTAGAAAGCAGGCGAAAGCAGGTACTGTGTTTTCTTCAAGATGAACTTTGGGCTTTACGCGGAACACAGGCTTCAGTCTGGGTGGCGGAGGGGGAAAAAGAAGAGCAGGCTGCCACTAGCTCCTCTTTATTAGCACCGAGGGACCCAAAACACATAGCAGGCTTTTTTCCCCTTGACCAGACAGTCTCCGGCTTGGCAGCATTGCCTGGAGTCACTTACCCATGCCTTTCAGTTAAGTTACCATAGCAACACAATGCAGATGTAACCCAAGTGTTTTACACAGCACAGCTGATTTATGCCAGCCCATTCGAGGAACCAAGGCAATGATATCTTGACTTTAAATAAGTCGCTGGAAAGTATCTGCTCTCCAACCACTTTGCCTCCTACCTTTTTTACCCACCAGAAAAGATCTTTTTAAAGTTTCATGAGCAACTTCAGTAATTCAGACTGGGGGGGAAAAAAACTGCAGTTGATTGGACTGGCTTTTAGAGCTGTAATCACCAGCACCGCCACTCAGTCTTGTGTTTTTGGAAGAGCGATGGGTCTGTGCTGTCCGACAGCTTATTTTTCCATCACAACCTTTTAAAAATAAGGACTGGGGGAAGTGTGGGGAAAAGGCAGCCAGGGCCAGCTCAGTCATGAGGCGGTTTGAGGCAATCCTCTCAGGTGGTGGGCATCTCAGGTGGTGGCAAAGTGGTGCCCACTTGGGGCCCTATTCACTTGCCTCACAGCATCTGGCTTTCATGCACATGAGCTTTTGCAGGACTCTTCTCCTCCCTCTGTAGCCTTTCTCACCCCGAGATAGAATCAAGGCACACATGGGAGCTTCCTTAGAGAAAAGCAGTACCTAGAAGCTTAAACTAATTTTAAAATATTAAACTTTAAAGAAAATTTAAAGTGGCTGCAGGGCAGGTGGTTTCTTAGTCACCTCAACAGAATGCCTTGGTGAGGCTGCTGAAGAGGCTGGAGACCACACCTTCAAGGCTTTCTCCCGGCCTTGCAGGTCTTTTCCCAACAGCTACAAAAACTGAGGCTGCTGGTATCGTACAGGCCTAGGGAGTTTTGTTGCTGGATAGGGGGTGTTGTTGCAGTTATTGATATTTTCATCTTTGTTTTTGATCTTCTTATGATTTCTGTGGGAATTGTTCAGTTAGATCATGTATAGTGGTACCTCTGGTTACGAACTTAATTCGTTCCGGAGGTCCATTCTTAACCTGAAACCATTCTTAACCTGAGGTACCACTTTAGCTAATGGGGCCTCCTTGCTGCTGCCGCGCACAATTTCTGTTCTCATCCTGAGGTAAAGTTCTTAACCCGAGGTACTACTTCCGGGTTAGCGGAGTCTGTAACCCAAGGTGTTTCTAACCCGAGGTACCTATTTATTTATTTATTTATGATTACTTTTGTTATAGGTAAAGGTAAAGGACCCCTGGACTGTTAAGTTCAGTCAGAGGCGACTACGGGGTGCAGAACTCAGCTTGCTTTTCAGGCCAAGGGAGCTGGCATTTGTCCACAGGCAGCTTTCCGGGTCATGTGGCCAGCATGACTAAACCGCTTCTGGCACACGGAGGACCGTGCTGAGTGCCAGAGCACACAGAAAGGCCGTTTACCTTCCTGCCGCAGCGGTACTTATTTATCTTCTGCCAACCTAGCAGTTCGAAAGCACACCAGTGCAAGTAGATAAATAGATACTGCTGTGGCAGGAAGGTAAACAGCGTTTCTGTGCACTCTGGCACTCATCACGGTGTCCCGTTGCGCCAGAAGTGGTTTAGTCATGCTGGCCACATCAGCCGGAAAATTGTCTGTGGACAAATGTCAGCTCCCTCGGCCTGAAGCAAGATGAGCACCACACCCCAGTCGCCTTTGCCTGGTCTTAACTGTCATGGGGTCCTTTAACTTTTTACCTTACCTACTTTTGTTATGTTGTAATTATGTATGTTTGTGTTGTAAGACACTTTGAGCATGGTATATACTGTGGAAAGGAGGCATAAAAATAAAATTATGTATGCACATATGTTGCCTCTCTAATGAAGGATCCCCACCCTGGTCCTTTCTCAGAATGAGCCAAGACTAGACAGAAGGAGAAAGGTGATGTTGTTACCACTACTGCAGCTGCAGGAAAAAGCGGGAAGGGGACAGAGCGAGGGTTGGAAGCAGCAGCCAAGGAGAAGAAGCAGCCAGGGCGGGGGGAGAAAATATGGAAGCTGCAGTAGGAAGAGAGAGGAGACGACACCTCCCTTCACCTCAGGCAGCACAGATTCCTGGGTGAGCCCTAAGGACAGCTGCATATATCTCACTAATTTTATAGTGGGCCTTAAAATAAAATCCCCACAGAAGCATCATCTGCTGCCAAGCATAGAGCTTCACATAAACATTTTTGAGGCACATCTTTAGGAACCTCAAAACCTTCCTGTGAGAAATGGAGTGACAGATAATGGTCTTCCTTGGGACACAAGGGCGAGTGGCCCACAGACGAGTCACAAAATTGTGCTGGTATGACTTTATTCACAGCTTTCACATTTACACGAAATTTGAACAAGTTGCCAGCCTGGATTAGGCAGTATGGCACATCACTCGAAGGTTCAGTATGGTAAGCTGCTATGCAAATGGTTTTAAGTGGGCAACTATATCCCCATGGGACAATTTAGATGAGTCATTTACTCATTTGCATCCACCTTGCCACCATCTAAGGTATGCCTGTAGTTCTGGTTTCTGAAATAAGAGAGCTCTTTTGTATATTTATATAAGCATGGGAATGAGAACAAAGAACATCCATTGTGGTCTTTTGTAGGATTGTTTAAGAAAAGGAGACAAAAATGAGGCAGAACCAGACTAATGCATTTTCCTTGGGATATGGCACTAAAACAGCTGCAATTAGCATATCCATCTCAGACAAAAAGGGGGCAAAGGGGACATAACTTAGTAGTAGTTCTCTTAAAATGCACCTTTCATTATTTATTTGTTACCAATTTATATCTTGCCTCCAACCATAGGTGCTCAAGACATGCAACAGGAAAGCAAGGCATCTTAAATTAGCAGAAATGCAAAAACCAATAGCACACAAAGAGCAGGTAGGATCAACAAAAGTAATTAAAAACTGAAAACAAAAAACAAAACAGTGACAGGCCAAAGGCTCATTACATATCCCTCCCGCAATGTTGAAATACCATTAGTGAGGAATAAATGCAGGCTTTCCTGTTGTCTGCCTTGTTTGGTGAGAGAACATGAGAACTTCTCCAACAGATCTCAACATCTGAGCAGGCTGTATGTAGGAGCAATGACTTCTAAAGCCCTAACCAGCACTTTGAATTGAGACCAGAAATACAATGGAAGCCAGCATAGTTGCGTTGTTTTCATGTGGGAGTAGTATGTTCCTTGATAACTGTACCCCATCAGCTGGAATGGGAAACCAGAGATTTCATTTGTGTTCCTGGCCATGATGCTGCATGTTTTCGCTTCCTCTGTTTTGCTTTGGTTTTATTCCGGGGATTAGGAGATTTGTTAGCACATTTTATTAAGTCAGATTGATTATTAACACCCATAGCCTTGGTAGAACTCACTTATTTCATTTGGGCAAAAAGGTATAATGTAGTAAAGACCATCAATTTGTTAGCCTGTCCCTCCTCCCCGCTTTCTTCCTCAAGGGCAAAAGCTTAATTTGAGCTTAAACAGACCAGGCTCCTACACTGTATTTCCTCCAGCTTCAAAGGGAGACACTGAAAGCTTCAGAGGGGAGAGAGAAGTTTGACAGCTCATGGGGCTTTCCCCTTCTTGCTCCCCATTATGCATTTCAGCTTCACAAAGGATTCCCTCTGCAGGAGAGTCGAGCGCTAAAGCAGGTTATATTTTAGAGTGCAAAATCAAGAGGGGGTTAGCAAAGAGTGAGCGTGGGGGGAATTGAGCAGACAGCTGATTAACAGACTTGCATTTATGACAGTTTAATAATAGAGCTGTCACAATAGGAGAGATTTACTAATTGCAGAGTCTTTTCCTTTCAGGTCCCCATCACATTACCATTTAAATCCCTAGGCAACTTTCCCTAAACACCTCCTTTTAAAAAGGAGGGAGAAAGTACCTTCAGTTCTTATTCAGCTAAATATAATCCATGCAAGCATGAGCAGTGAAAATGGGACTTTTGCTAAGAACATAGGGTTTTTATTTAGAACACAAGAAGAGCCCTGCTGGATTAGCCAAAATCTAATCCAGCATCCTGCTCACACATTGGCCAACCAGAAGCATGGACCATTCTTCGTGGGCCCTGCCTACAACCTGGGTATGTGGCAGCCTGCCCCAGACCCCTCTGCTTGGGCTAGCCAGGTGCCACACCTTAGTGGATCCCAGGCTAAGGAAACTGCCTGGTGTCTTCTCAGGCCAGAATAGTAAATAGTTACAAGTGAATGCACATCCTTGCTATTGGGAATGTGAGAAAACCTCAAAACATAAGGCCAATTAAAGTACAAGTAAAATTATTTCCCAGCTCCGAGAACTGGTGATCAACAGTTGTCCACAGCAACTGAAAACATAGAAGAAGGGTGGGTGGGAAGATGGTGACAGTAAAGTGATGCTGATGCTGCAGGCCAAGCAGTCAAATAGCCCAGGAACAGACCAGACAGAGCAAGTTTTCCCTCATGCAGCAGTGCTGCCCACCAGGTCCTACTGGCACTTCAACCAGCCAACCAATACTAGTGGCTTTCTGGGAGATGATGGTGCCTGCCAAATTGGAACCATGATTCATCACCACCACATCAAACCACAAAGCAGGCACACTGTGCGATGGTAACAAGTTGTAGCTTTCCAAAGAATGGCTCCCTGAAAAAGCAGGCCCAGTGTGGCATGATTGAGAGAATTGAAGAGATCTGTGCACCAACACAAAAGGGGCGTTCGCTGTGCCTGCTGTATCACCTCTTAAAATACAGTGGTACCTTGGGTTACAAACACCTCGGGTTACGAACACTTCGGGTTACAGACTCAGCTAACCTGGAAGTAGTACCTTGGGTTAAGAACTCTACCTCAGGATGAGAACAGAAATCGTGCGCCGGCGGCAGCGGGAGACCTCATTAGCTAAAATGGTACCTCAGGTTAAGAACGTTTCAGGTTAAGAACAGACCTCCAGAGCAAATTAAGTTCATAACCAGATTAAACCCTAAAATTACACACCTCAGACTTCTGCTAGTCATGAGGAGGGACAAGGCACTTCATACCTAGTCCTCTGGCCAATAAAAATCCTCTACGTGTCAGGTTTATTACCATGTACTATTAGCCTTACCATAAATAATCCTACTGGAAAGTGGGGTGTGTTTGCAGCTATGATCTAGCATCCTTCTAGAGTATGAAAACAATATGTTAACCAAGGAAGACTAGCAAAGACTGGTAGCAATCAGTGAAGAAAGAACGGTAGGGTGAATATAGTTAGATGGGAAATGTGGAACAAATTTTAGTAGAGTTGATTTTTAGGAAGCTCTATAGTTAGGGCCAGTCATATCAATATGTGGTCTTAAAACAACCGCTGCATTTCAGGGCTCTGTTAAATATTATGTGTCCAGCCTGTCAGTGCTCATGAGCAGAGCAAGGTATGCTTTAGCCATAAAAATGTGTTCCATATCATTCTTTGCCATCCTGGTACTCCTGCCACATCTTTTGGACTATAACTCCCATCAGTGCCAGTGCTGGCTATAGCTGGGTTTCTAGCCCAAAACATTTGGAGGGTGCCAGATTGGTGAAGACTGAACCAGACACCGAAAATCTCTATAAACTTTCAGTCAACTTCTCCAGTGTTCAAGAGGAACTTAACTTCGCTTGCACTGTACAGAAATTTGGTGTTTTTCAAGCCAAGCTCTGAAAGGAAACATCATATGAAGAATGATGCAGCCCAAGTTGGGAGATAATACTGCTCAAAAGCTCTCCACTGAAATTATAAGGGAGATTAAGATAAGCATTTTAACAGGGATAGGTAGAAATACTGAACATTTTAATTAACAACTGTCCATTTTCTCCAAGTTAATTTTTACCTTCAGTTCATTGGCAAATAAGGATTCTTTAGCCACACTGCCCTTCTTATGCAAGTGGATTAACGCTTCAGCTTTAAAGCAGGTTCAATTCCCAAAATGCTATTAAACCCTTATTACCTCCTCCCCCAGCTCCTACTTTCTAATAGATTAGCATCCAGCTGATCAAAAACTGAATAATTACAGTGCGGCAAGAAGGTTAATGGCAAGATACATCCACTGTCACCTCATTAGAAGAAGAAATCTGAAATGTTCATCTGTTTATTATGCCTGATTAGCACCGATGCACCAGAGACCAGTTTGACAGTCTGGCAGCTAGATTAGCTGGAGCACAGTTATCTGCAAGCATTACACATACCAAACAACCAAATTTAGACCTCCCCAATTGAAGTGAAGCCATGATAGTTATCAGAGAAGTGATTCAGTAGAATTAGTGGCAGGTCTAAAAGGCTATAAACCATGAACCTTGGGTATTGCTAGGAATGGAGTTCTGGAGGCCATGCTTTCCTGTTTTAATCAGATTTGCCCAGAGTTATCCAAGATCTTCCTTCAGAGCCACTGTGAAAGGCTTTGGCCACACGAAGGCTATGTACATAATTAATAGCTTAAAATGCAACAAGATTGTCCCCTCACCCCCACATTGCATTTCAAGACATATTTGCACAGTGTTGTACACAAATGACCAATTTTGTTCCTTTACCTCTGCAACCCCCGTCTAACCTTGAACTACCTGGTTCATCGCACATATCTTCCTTCAGAGCCAATGTGAAAGGCTTCATCCACTCCAAGTCTATGTGCACATTAGCAGCTCAGAAGATAGATTCAAAGCCTCATGAGTGAGCAAATGGCATACTGAAATATCATTTGGGAATGGGCCTGTTGCCTGCCAGCAGCAATCCCAGATTCGGTGTCCTGTTCTGCCCTGCCACGTCCAATCGACTTCTCATTTCCAGACGTCAGGAGCTCCATGCTCATCTTTGCTCTGTGATAAGGAGATGCAGGGATGGAATATGCACATATGCCAAGGTTCATTTGGGTCTAGATGGACCAAGTAAGCAGACTCCAGCTGAGATTAACTGTGGCAGCTGAAGTTAAATGTGACAGTAGCAGAAGACCCAACTGCAGAACAAACCAAATGGGGTGGGAAGGATCTCTGAATTGCATCTTCTATCCTAGCCATACCATACCAACAGTCAGTGAAACAAGGTAAGAGAAACCATTTAGTTATTTGGTGCACAAGAGCCAAATTCAGTTTTCCACTTCAGAGCAAGAATGGGGTTAGGAGCTGTTGCATCTTACTCTGCCATGTTGCATTCAATAACTAATTTTGCTTAAAATACAAGTAGGCACTAGGGTTCCTTGAGGAATTTGATTTATGTGAACTGTGATACAAATTGACTTGAACTGTATCTCCCAGACTAAATGTGTCCATCAGAACTCGGTTATCCACCAGATTTTGCATGTCCCAAATGTTCTTACAGAGTCCTTGGATAAAACACAATTGTATCAAAATAAAATGCCTAATATTACATATACAAAATAAAATGTGTATTTTCAGGGGGGGATATTTAGAAATACATTTGGATGGCAAATGTTTGCTTAAATGCGGAATTTTGTTCAGATCAAGGGGCGGCGGGGGGGGGAAAGTATGATAGGACAGACTTATGGGTGAATTATATCTGAAAGCAACAAGAACTAGGAACAGACTTGATTAGTCAATTCCTATTAGGCACTAAATAACCTAACAGATTACAAGGCAGGCTCAAGAGCTCCTCTCTGGCAAACCTTGATTGTGGCAGGATGTAGATGATCAGCTCATTCTACATGAAAATGTCTGGCAGTGACATGGGACACTCTCCATATATTATCTGATATTATCTGCAAGCAACACATGGAGGATGTCGCAATAAGCAACTTCAATGCTGCTTTTACAAAATGCACAAAAGCTTTATCAATGTCTTTTAAAAACAACCCAGATTCTCATTAGCGCCAAAACTATCTAGCATCTATACTCTTGTATAAACAACAACAAAGCTTTAATAGAAAAAAAAAACCAACTGAGAAAGCAGACAAGGGGAAACCAGTAAGAACATTAACGAAATTGAGAAATGAACTAGCAGTACAGGGTTCAAAGAAGCTGAACTGGCAGAGGAATTTTCCATGGTTTTCCTAAGACTATTATGCTCCCACTTAGCATATACAGAGCACCCTGTTCTAGTTAGCAGCCATTCATCGGATAGGGGCAGACTTTGCCCAGCTGTTTCATTGTGGGTATATCACTGTGGAAGTGTGCAGTTCAACTGCAAGCCCTGGCGGCCAATAAGGATTATGCATTATGTTCCCACAGGAGAGTAGCCAAGGCAAGAATATGTACAAACTAGGAGAATCAGTTGGCATATTTGGAAAAAAACAAAGAGCCAAAATTTTAGTCAGCACTTAATTGTTTTATGCAAATTTCACTCAGGAGAATAAAGTTGCTTTTTGGGGGCCAACATGGCATTTGGCTGTTGCTATGGCCATTCTTATAGAAACTCCTCAGGGGTAAGCAAACTTCTTCAGCAGGGGGCCGGTCCGGTCCACTGTCCCTCAGACCTTGTGTGGGGGGCCAGGCTATATTTTTTTTTGGGGGGGATGAACGAATTCCTATGCCCCACAAATAACCGAGAGATGCTTTTTAAATAAAAGCACACATTCTACTCATGTAAAAACACCAGGCAGGCCCCACAAATTACCCAGAGATGCATTTTAAATAAAAGGACACATTCTACTCATGTAAAAACATACTGATTCCCGGGCCGGATTTAGAAGGCGATTGCATTGGATCTGGCCCTGGGGCCTTAGTTTGCCTACCCATGCTCCAGGTAATAGCTGCTGGATTCCCTGGAAATTAAAGAACTTGCAGAAGCTATATGACAACTCTGCCCTCTTGTGACTATTAGGGTTTAAACAAAAGAACGAAATGAGGAGAACACTGTGACTAAGCTAAAAAGGGGAGACATCTGGATACTAGTGAAATCTAATGAGTGGATTCTGGTCTCTGGCCCCAGTAGATATCCCTTAACTGGGACAGAATGCTGCTAGGGACTGAAGTCCAACCAGGCTCTCTTAATAGGAATAAGCAAGCACTGCAACTAGAACTATCATCTACCACCAGGGTACAGACTGGAGAAATAGAGATTGCCAGAGATTGCCATTGTTCTTTCCCCAGACCCATTTCCCCCTTCCCTTCTATAAGAGATGTTATTTCTCATGGGAGAAATTGAGGGTTAGAGGAAAATCTCTCAAAGTTCCCTTCACAGATGGATGCCATCTAGCGAAGTGGGGAAGGAGCATCCTGAAGAATTTGAGAAGATGAGTACTATCTGCAAATTTGCGTACGAAGTAACTAGTGGTCTTAGCCAACTTCCATTTTTGAATCATTTTCTGTAATATAAGGCAAGAATCGATCGGAAACTGGAGTTTAAAAGTGATTGAGTTCCAGAATAGAGGCTCTCTGCACACCTGTCTCAGTCATTATCTTTACTGTTAATAATCCTTTACATCTTCAGACTATTAACACATTTGTCCAAAATCCTTCAAACTGGGCTCAAGCTGTTACAATTCAGTCTGAATCTATAAAAAAGGGTGACCTGTTCTCTCATAAAGATATGGTATCCTTAATAAGGCTCAGTTCCCGATAACTTAATTGTCTCTTGAGCTCACAATCCTAAGGCGGCTCAGAAATAATATGGTCTGCAGCTTCCTCTCCAAGAACTTTAGCAATTTATCATGGTATAGTTAAAAGGCCTAACAGATAGGCTGGGACTTTGTAGAATATTTCCCCAGAAAGGTACACATTTTTTTTAATCATTCTATTCTGGGTTGGAGAGCATTGCTGTGTAACTTGATTGTAAGTTAGGTAAAGAGGGGCCTGTGTTAGCCAATCAACCAATTTGATAAATAAGTTTGAATAGCCCTGCAGCTTAAAAAAAAAAAAAGACAAAAAGGAGTTTGTGGCGTTTGCCCTCATAGGTGGGTCATAAGGAAAGGGTTAAACGAGTGTGAAGTGATTGGCCAGTGGGAACGCAAGGGGAGGAGTTTGAGTTAGAGTTGGAGTTGTTTGGAAGTCAGTTGGGAGTTGGAGAAGGAAGAGGGAGGATAAGTCTGTGGGTTGGTCTAGTTTTAATGTGAGAGAGTGAGAGGAACTGTTAGGTGGAGTCAGATAGATAGTTGTGATAATCAGTTTGAAGTTGTTAGGAACGTATAGGTCAGTAAAGAAACTAAGATTAAGAAACTGCCAAGAAAAATAAACTGAAACGCATCAACTTGTTCATACTTATAAAATAAACTTGATTATTTGTTAATGTTAACAACTGTCTGGACTCCGTGTGTACCCGAGAGAAACGGGTTGGTGGCAGCGAGGAGGCAATCACAGTGGTGGCACAGGGATCAATAGACCGTCAAACATCCGGGGACCCTGTGTGATCGCCACAGAGTGTCATATTTATCTCAGCCATATATATAAAGACATTCCTACCCTGCTCATTAGCCAAAACCATGCCCATAATAGTTTATAAAAATCAGTAGCAAAATGGCCCTCTCACTGATTCTATCTGGGAGAGCAAACCCAACATGGAAAAATTCCTCTCCCCACCCCCAAAATGGTAAAAGATCAGGACCAGGAAGACAGTTTTTCCTCTTAGACAGCTGACCTGTGGAAGAGAAAGCTGATGGAATTGTCTTCCTCCCTCACCTGTGTCAGTGGTGATTCTGGCTGCATTGTCTCTCGGCAAATGGCAAAAGCTGCCCAGAAGCTCTCTCTCTCCCCCCGCCCAAATATTTGGGTGTAGAGCAGTGACAATGTTCAGGTCAAGAGCGCAAGGCTACTATTGTCTGCCATACATTTATTTTCCCAGACCCATTTCCCTCTTCCCTTCTATAAGGTATGTTATTTCTCATGGGAGGAATTGTAGGATAGAGGAAAATCTCTCAAAATTCCTTTCACAGGTGGATGCCATCTAGTCAAGTGGGAAAAGAGCGTCCTGAAGAAGTAAGCTGAAAGTTTCTCCTCCCACCAACCTCCCCACAAAACAATGAAAGATGGCTTGCATTAGTCATTCATTCATATCCCTAGCCAAAATGTTATTCCCAAATACATCTCTGATCTGGTAGCCTATGACAGAAAGTGATTCTCAATTCTTCCCTCGTGTTTTTCTTTCATTGCAGTACTTCATGCACCACTAGGGAGCAGCATATGCCTTCAGCTGGGAAAGAAGTGGTCTACTCTACTGAGTACTTATTAAAATGGCTAATGTTATTATACTGGAGATTAGATTTATTCTAGTTTTTAAACCCACACACAGACACGCAGCAGTCTCATTTAGCCTTGGTAAAGAAAGAGGAACTCCTGATGAGCAAAAGGGAGCCGAAGAGCCTTTGGGTATGCATTATACACATGAAATGAGGTGAAAATGAATGTGACCTGAGCAGCCATCTTGTACAAGCTCAAATAGGTCACTGGGTAAAATGTTAAGTTCAAGAAAGAAAACCAAGCAAAAGGAATAATGAGCGCTAATTTCTCCTAGTGTACACATATTTGCAAAGCAATTTCCCCTAATATAATGCATGCTTGTATATTATTTTAACTAATATATACATTTTTATTAACACTTTATCCTAGCATATGGATTTCTGTACACATTACTTGGCTGGAGAACAGCATTGTGAAAATTCAGGCAAGTGTCAATTTCCAAGCATGAATGTTTCAGTTCGTGTAGTCTTCCCCGAAAGTGCAAATTTTTTAAGTTCATCTTTAAATGAGAACCAAATCAATTTTCTCCACCATCCTAGTTGCAAGTTGCTTGTACCATGAGTTTAACAACCACCATAGGCCATCTCATCTGCCGTTTCCAAACCAAAATTTATTTTGACAAATGGTTATCTGCATTCAGATCCTGAAACGTAAATCTCCCTTTAACTGCTATGAGCATGGTAAGGTGATTGAACAGAAGTAGGGCTGGGTAGCCTGAAGGAAAATTAGTTACCTCATAGCCAAGCATCCTATGAAACTCAGTGGCAAAAATGATTCATACATTGAATCTGGTTGTTCCATTCTGATAAAGCACTGGGTGCCTGTTTACGTCTGAGTTGGTCATGCATTGCTATTTCTTTATTCAGCATATGGAAGAATTAAACTCCATGTTGCACTACATTTCTGCATCGAGGTAGGCTGGTCAAGCACATATTTAAGTTATCGTTTTAAAATTCCACTTTTAGTGTAGCCGCTATTTCCAGAGCGCCCGTGAGGATTTTTGAGGATCCACACCTCCTTTGCACAACCTATAACCTTCCCTATAGGCCCTGCACAGTAGGAAGCAGCACTGATGCCTCCCATTCCTTTCCAGGATTTTCCAACTCTGCTAAGTAGTAGATTAGGGCAGCAGACTGCACACATGTTGCATTCCCCAGCTCACACCGAAAACTGCATGTGCCCAATATAGGCACCACTCAGGGGCGTCTTACCTATAGAGGCTAGTGGCGCAGGGCACCAAGTTCTGGAGGGCACCAGGGAAGAGGCGGAGGCTGGACACGGTGCCTCCCGGCATCAGCTCGCTGCCCTCGCCCTTCTCCGCTATGCCGCGCCAAAGCAGCACCATGCCCAGAGCCACCGCCTGCCGTGGCTACCATGGCATGAAGCATCCAGCTGAGCCAGAAGCCGCTGCATCCAGCCTCTGCCTCTGCCTCTTCCCCACCGGAGGAGCTGACCTCCAGCTGCTGCCCGCCTCCTCCAGCCCCGCAAAGCTGGCCGCATCACCAGCAGCGCCGTCCTCCCTAAAAAAGGTTGGCAACTCTGGGAAACGGGGGGGGGGGGGGCAGGGGCGGAGGGATCTTTGCACCACGGTGCCGGATATGCTTAAGACGGCCCTGGCACCACTTCCCATGCTACTGTCTCCATTGGGGATTGCATTTTCTGAAAGCTCCGATGTCAAGCTTATCCACATGGATTTTGTTCTTATTCCTTAATCTCGATGAGAAGAGGGTTAAGATTTCCCCAGTTCCGCTAACAAGTCAGCTGCGTATTATACACAATATATGCATGCATATTTCAGGGGTCCTAAAGGAACCGGCACCAAGACAGTTACAAACAGTGCATATGACTGAATAAAAACTATTATGAATCAATGCTTATAAAATTGTGCTGCAGAAATGGAACACAACATGGAGTTTGATACTTTCGTGTGCTTAACGTACGTAAGACAGCAATGCATGAACAGCTCTGACATAAGCAGGCACTTGATGCAGGAGGCAGTCTGATTCTTGATCAAAACAACCAAAGTTCATGTATAAATCCTTTTCAAAACACCGCTAATCTCATGTTATGCTTCAGAATGTGTGCATAGCGGCACAAGGCATTTTCTTCCAAGTTGTTTCTGGGCAGAAAAAAACCTATCCCGCAACCAGCAAGATTATATCTAGAAAATGTCAAGAGTGTAGTTTTCCCACCTCAAACTTATATGCAGCATCACTCTCCCATTGAAAATAAGCGACACTTGAAGAGTGCTGAACTATCTGGATTTTGTCCTTACTCCCATTTCTCTACATGGTGTTTATATCAATATATAATAAAGATTATTTTGGGGAAAATAAGTAGCTGTCATTTCTTCACCTTTTTTTTTAGCCATTTTTGTTTTACACCTTTTGGCTACTCAAAAAGGCAATTGAGTACCTTCTATTCACCAAGTACGATAAGAAATCTTCAGTTCCAAACATACACTCTTCATCCCAAGCATTTAATCAGTTTGCCATTACACACAGTGTTTATAGCCTCCCTCACTGCACCTGCAAAACCATTATTATCAAGACCTGTCTTCTTGGGAACGTGGCCATTGCAATCACACTTCAAAATAATTACTCTTATTCAACTTTTGCATGGCTGATGCCAACAATTTGTAGACACTGAAATACACGCACACTAGTGTTCTCGAAGCTACCAGCATGAGTTTGACCAAACTGCGGGAGGCAGTGGAAGACAGGAGTGCCTGGAGTGCTCTGGTCCATGGGGTCATGAAGAGTCGGACACGACTAAATGACTAAACAACAACAACATGGTTTGGCTGGAGAGATATCACAGAATGTTCTGTTGGTTATGAGAAACCATGAGAATTGAATCTTTGAAGCCTGCCCTTAAAATGGAGGTTAGCCACAGCAGAGCACTGGAAACCTCAGGCACACTTTCCAATGTCCTTAGGAATAATAATAATAATAATAATAATAATAATAATAATAATAATAAATAATTTTATTTATATCCCGCCCTCCCCAGCCGAAGCTGGGCTCAGGGCGGCTAACAACAATCGGGCGGCTAACATCAACAATGGATCTTCATCCCAAGATCCATTGAGATACATCTCTCTAGCCTTCTACAATTGACAAGAGAAAGTAAAGGGCAAGCCATTAATGCATCTCTAATTATTACCCTTGAGAGCTACAGCATGGACACCTTCTGGATATAGTTTACAGTGGTACCTCGGGTTAAGTACTTAATTCGTTCTGGAGGTCCGTACTTAACCTGAAACTGTTCTTAACCTGAAGCACCACTTTAGCTAATGGGGCCTCCTGCTGCTGCCGCGCTGCCGGAGCACGATTTCTGTTCTCATCCTGAAGCAAAGTTCTTAACCCAAAGCACTATTTCTGGGTTAGCGGAGTCTGTAACCTGAAGCGTATGTAACCTGAGGTACCACTGTATTCTGACTTCTCTCAAGTGGTGCCCAAGAACGATTCACGATACATGCCATGTCGGAATTTGACTAGAGAGACCCGGGATTCACATATGACATTATTGCAATCTAATTTGTAGCTACCTGGGAGTACATAAGTACCACTGACCTACGTAGGAAAGCCATCACAGGAAAGAAGCATCCAGCCCCTGCTTGATCGTTTGTCTTATTCTCCAGTTTCCTCAGTGCTAACTGGTCACAAGAATAGTAAAACTTGAAAGCCTTGTTGCCATCTCAATCACTTGGTACAGCAAGTACGCTGGGGCTCCAGTAGATGATATGATTACTGCTGCTGTGGGGTGGGGGGAGGAAGAGTCCTCAAGCTACACTGTCCCCCACTTCTGGTCCACTGCATTGTTGTAGGACAGTTTTCCTGTCTTTTAAAAATAGATGTCCAAGACCATTGAATATAAAAGTAACTACATAAATTAGCACTGTCTCAGGCCTGTCAAACTCAATAACTCTTGACAAACATAGCTTTCCATCTAATTAATTTTGCCAGGAAAAAGGAAGAAATTAAGACTGCAAAAAGCCATTGGGGATTTAAACGCAGCTTCTCCTCTTTTCTCTCTGGCTATGGAATTTTCTCCCACCCGTAAGGCATCCTTTGTCTTCCAACATCAACAATCACTTTATAGTATTCTCAGATTAAGTCAGAAGCAGAGAGTTCCCTCCATTAGACAATAAGACGGTACGGATTAAAAAAATGGAAAATGGGGACATAATAATTAGAATATAACATTAAGTATGGTTGAAACAAGGTTTTGAACTTGCTGAATCTGATTGGAGTAAAGTGGAACACAAAAAAGGGGGATGTGAGGAGGTCAAGACAGAGGGGCATGGAACTTCATAAATTTAAGAAAGAGTGTTTTTCTTTTTTCTGTTTTTCTATTTTTCTTCTTTTCTTTTTTTCTGTCATATATTTTTGTTTTTCTTGAGCTTTATGTATGGAAATGATGCATTTTGAAATGATGAAATTCTTTGTTTTGTAAAACCTTAATAAATATGTATTTTAAAAAAAAAAAAGACAATAAGACCCCCCACACTCTCTCTCACATACACACCTTGCCCAACAACTCAAAAGATGGCAACTAGATTCTCCATTAATTTAGAATGAAATAATTTAGGGTAGCTGAAGAGCTACCCTAAATGGAAAAGCATACCATAAAAATATAACGGATGGAAAACTAGGGACATTGATTTTAAAATCAATCTTCTCAAATCAAGGATTATTGTCTGTTGTAGTCATTCACTTTGAGGTAGCCTGTTCTGCTTTGTTTTGTTTTGTTTTTTAAAAAACACACAGTAAGGCGTTTATCCTACAGCCTTAACAATTCACAACATAAGCCTCACAACCATGTGAAATAGCAGTTGTGCATTCATATATGTGCATTAAACAATACACCCTCACCTACTGCCTACGACCAGAGAGATAACTTCTAAAGGTCCTGAAGATGGTGCTGACTGAATGTTGGCAGACAGACAAAACATTTCAAATGGAGAAGTCCAGGATGCTTCTTTTGCTGTCGGAGCAGAATTCACAACCTACCTCCTTGGGTGAAAAGACACTCATGACAAAGGAATTGTTGGCATCCGTTTGTCCCAGAAGACAATTGTGTGTGTGTGTGTGTGTGTGTGTGTGTGTGTGTATAAAAAGAGCCAGGGTTGCCTCAAGATGTCGTTGGACTCCCAGCTTCCAGCCCCAGGAGGCATATTAGCCAGGCTGTACGCATAGGTGCCTGCAACAGTTTTCATGATCCCAATGACACTCTTTCCAGCTGTCGTGATCACACGAAATAGCTCTGGCTGTATCTGTGTACAGAAGGAGTCAGATTATCACTTCCCCCATGAGATCACAGGTGTGTGCAAATAGCCAAAAGAGGGCTGCAGCTGCTTGCTACGTAGAGAAACTGTTTGAACAAGCCCTTATTACTGATGTGAGCAAAACCCGAAGCCTCATTTGTGCCACGTTAATTGCCTGAAGAAGTCTCCACATGCTCACAGGACAGCAGGGCTGTACCCCAAGTCCTGCCACTGAGGTCACCAGGGTCTCTGCCATGCTCCCTGATGCCAACACACTGAGCTCTATTTATATAGGCTTCTACGGCTCATGAACTCTAAGCGCATGGGATTCCCACTGGGATATGGCTATGCCCAACATGTGGAAGAGTGTGTGGGGCTTGCTGCATGACTAGTGCATCACTGCCCCATAGTCATGTGGAAATGCCTCATATGATTGATGTGTGAAAGGGGCTTTATTAACCCAAGCGTTCTTAATGGTAGAACTTGAGCCATTGAGAAGTACCTTCCCATACGCAGTAGCTTACTTCCTTACCATATTGCTTGAGCCCCTTTACCAAACCACTTACAATTTCACAGTATTTTTTAATAGCTGAACCAAGAGGATGCTATCGTTTACTTTATATGTTTGCAAGGGATATAAGCCACTTGTTTGTCCTCTCATTATTATTTGAAAAGGCAGCCTTTACAACCACTACAGGGAACAGGCCAGCAATAGACTGGATGCTTTGGGATTGCAGATACTTAACAGGAATGTCCTTTATTCCTTTCCAATTAAAGTCACATCTCCCTTAAAACTCATCAAAGCACTATTTAATGTCAGCCTAAGGCACAGAGATCCATCAATACTTCCGTCTCAATACTATAGTTATAATTAAGGTGTAAAGGGTGCGTGTCAAATTTGGTGTCACCCCGATGAAATTCAAGTAGATTCTCTTCTAAGTCACAGCTCTGTAAAGAGCTCCAGTTGATTCAAAATACTTCATCAGCTTTATTTGGGCTCCTTTGCAGTGCATTTAGAGACCTAGCATGCAAGAAGACATTCATCCTAGTAATGGACTTATTTAGCAAGTAGAGTCAATGTTTCACATAACTCTGAAAATCCACCTTCCTACCGTTTTGCCATTGGGCAAGGAAGCTCTTTCTCAGCTCCTGCGCTGCCACCCCCAGCCAGATGAACACATTTCTATGATTTCTACAACATGCATGCAAAGAACTTACACTGTATGGGGTGTCACAAAATGAAAAAGTATTTCAAGGGTTATCAGTGCTATCAGAAGGCCTCCCATCCCAACTAAAGTTCAATATTTCAACAGCAAACTTTAGTTTGGCACAAGAGTTCATGGCAAAAGCTTTCTTATCCGCATGCTTCATAATGGGACCAATGAGAATATCTTAAGTTTCATGTACATCTTCAGGCAAATATATCGGTCTCGGTGAATTTGCTACAGGATGCAAGGGCAGCCTTGTCTCACACTATTCTCATCCTGCTGAAGGAGCCAAGTTGCCCAGGAGGAGAAACCACCATCAGTTTGCCGTACTAGACACAAGAAGACTGCCTACAGGACTGCTTGGCATAGGCTTACTCCTTGCTCCTATGCTGTTCAGTGTGGGATTGACTAATTTCCAGATAGAGCCAATGCTGGCAGGGATTCAACTAGAATCATAGAAGAATCAGTCTCTTCAACCTCTTGCTCTAAAAAGCAAAACAGTTCTTTCTTCCTTCCAAGTAACAGAGTGAAGGAGCTCCGTACTCCATAAACAAGCACAAGAAACAAGTTAGTTTAAAAACAAGTCAACTTCAAACCATATATTAACGTCATGTTTAGATATAATCGTAGAACTGTACAGTTCAATGGAACCATGAGGGTTACCTAGTTAATCCCCTGTGTTGCAGAAATCTTTTGCCCAATGTGGAATAGCCTAAGATTAAGAGTGTCATGCTCTACTGACTGAGCTATCTCTACTCTGTAGTTAGTGTCCTAGACCTAGTTTAGTTTTATGTGAATGAGCCTCAACGTCCTCTTGGCCTTCCCCATCCCCTACAACCAACTTCAAACCCTTCATTAATACAGCTTGATTGTTGAAACCAACCATAGTTAATGTTAAGCTACACTCTCCAAACACAACCAGGAATAAAGCCTTTTGTTCTATTTCCTGGCATTACGAAGCAGAAGCAGCAAGACCCCTTCGCCTTGTTGAAGTTAATTAGTTGCTTAGCCAGGGCATGCAAACCATTAATCGTAGGTGGATAGCTTGTCACCCTGCAACACAGAGGGCAATGTGCATGGGGGTGAAATTGGTGCATTCATGCATGTTTTTTCCTCCTTGTACATTTACCTAATCCCTGTTCAGAACGCCTGGATATGGCTGAAACGCTGTTGCCTCAAGGCAAACCAAGTTGCAGCATGGCTCCTCAAACACATCATCCTCTGCTCTCCTACCAACACACATGAACTGTACATTTTATCTCTTTCCATATGAACAACAATTTGTGTCATGCAGCCTCAAGACCTTTGCACGCAGCCTGATGTTCCTGTCTGTAGTTTTTACAAAGCCACTGCTCTACACCTCCCTGGGAGAGTCAGTGTTGCTACTAGGAAAATGAGAGACAAGAGCATCTTAGAACTCTGAAGAAAGGCTGTATTATTTAGGCAGTAAATTCTGAGAAAGTTATGGAGCACATTAACACATAATTATGCAAGTCACTCCAATGATTGGATAGTCAAGTGACAGGTGTAATAATTCTTAACCTCTAGAAAGAAGAGCAACCCTTCATTTTTATGGGGGAATTGATGGATTGCTTACCACTCAGATATTCTCATGAACAGAAAATAAAAGAGTATCCCTTTTTAAAAAGGCATCACAGGCATTTCCAGCACAGAAAAACCCCACCATTATTTTGTTTTAGAGAAGGTTCACTAACCCTGCCTCTATTTTGAATACATCCATAATTTGTGCCATAAAATACACACAATCACGGCAGTCAAAGTAATGGCAGTTGCAATAAAAAGTTTCTGATCTTGCTTCGGTGCTTGAAGAGTAGTCAGATATACAAAAGGTAAGGAAATTACGCGTTCCCCATCTCTGGTTCTGCATGCCAAGAAAACCCTCATCTGCTTAGTTTATAAACACCAGACTTTTCCTAAAGGTGCAGGGGCAGTTCAAAGACCTTGAAAAGGTAAAGCAGAGGCAGGCAAGTACAACCTGTTTGCAAGTATTTCTTGTTTCAAGCAAATAATGACATTTTCTCTTGTGTCCAGTCCTATATATCCCTCCCGGATTACCGTCTTCATCACCATAAGCTTGAAATAGTTTCTAGATAACAGCTATTGGCTGCAGATCACAAGCACTATTACTCTAGATCTCATTGAGATTGATGGGACTAAATATGGGTTGCAAAACCGTACACTTTGGCTGCAATCTTGAAGCATACCAGAATAGTCTCTCACCAGTTTTAAAATCATTACTTCTGAGTAAAGTGTTTAAGGGTTAGACTTACCATGTAGTTTTATGCATGCCCAAATAATTTTTCTTTTCCACAACCTCTCTCTCTCTCTCCACATACAAAACTAGCCCTCCTATGTATGTCTGATTGAGTTCAATAGGTACGTGGGCTTTAATTGTAGCTTTAAGCATTTTAGGCAGAGTAACACCCACTAACAATGACAAGCCTGCATTAGAGTCCCTATGTACCAACTAGAAGCAGACACTTATTTACCAGGGAAACCATTTAGGGAGGGTAGGAGACATTTGCCCCCCACTCACTGTTCTTAAGACCATGCACAGTTATTTCTCAGTTTGAGGTATAAAGAGAAAACAACTACTATTAATACACACTGCAATGTTTCAATTTTAAAAATCCAGCAGGAAGTCTTTTAATATAGCTTCTCTACTTTTGACTAGAACCTGAAGAACCACCCCTTTCCTCGTTAATAAGCTACCATTTTTACAAGACAACCAGCTTTCAAATTTTTCATGCTAGCCCAATACACAGAAACATTCATGTGTTCAGCCATGAAATACATAAAGAGGAGATTGTCAAGAGGAAAAAAACCTCATTACACTAATATAGCAAATTCTCCCCCTTCCTCCCCTACCCGTACAGCTAATCATCTCATTAGAGATGCAAAAAAGTCACAGAGAAATTCAGGTAGTTTTTCCATCTACAACCATTAGGAGCCCACCAGATGTCTACAGTGATGAAAGAACAGGACCCCCATGCTTGTTCATACAGCCTCAGTGAGCTCAAATGACATGCTAATTTGCCATGCTCATCAACAAAATATAAGCACCCTTGGTTTATCAATACCTCAGGAGCGTATTATCCTGTTACATACAGCCCTCTGGTATGAGGCTGCGGCACATTTTAAAAGGAAGTCTCAGGCAAGACACTGAGCAGCTCATCCCATCCCTTCATTACAAAGGTGATTAAGCCACCAGAACAAAAAGAAAAGGGCCCGTCAAAAGTGCAAATACCTCTGAGTGCCCTCCACCGGAGGAAGGTCTGCAAGAAGTGCATGCTCTTTTTTTTCAGTCCCAGGGGAGGAAGCAACATCAGTCTGACCTGGCACGTTCCACCTTCACAGGACTTGGGTTACTTCAGCATCTCCCTATTCCCAAGCACAGGGCAGCCGCAGCCCCTCAGATTAGTAGGTCCAGCTCTACTGAAGTGCAACCTGGTCCAATCAACTAATCACCCATGTAAAGGACTAGCGCTCTCCCCTCCTCACTCCAACTCCCCAAACAAGCAATTAGCATGAATAATTACAGTTCTGATTATAATACCCAACCAAGTTTGAGCAAGAAGGGGTGGGGTGGGGGAGCTATAATTAACTCTTTCTCAGAGATCAGTTAAGCAGATTGTGAAATATCACAGGTCAGCTTAGCTACTGCTGGGGAGAGCACTCTAATGCCAAGACAAATAGGTGTGAGGGAGACAAAGGCAAGACTAATATGCAGAGCTTCATGTATTAATTACCAAAGGCTGGTTCAGTAGACCTGGGGAAAGGAGAAAATATCTTAGGGGGTCCATTATGCAAAACATTTGCCACACAGCGCATTACAAAGTAACGTATTTGTATGAAGGTAAGTCACAGTGCTGCACTTCAAAGAACAAATTCATATGCTTTTAAAAATAAACAAATAAAGGGGGATTAATAGGATTTGTTTTGCCCTCAGTGGTTCTGGCATGTTGAACTGAAGCACACTTGCAAATGGTTCATTACACGTCCAGGTTACAGGACTTTGGCACAAGTCTCAGTACAAGCATTGTCACTTCTCCAAATGTTTGTAACCACTAAATTTTATTGGCAATACAGCATTGGAGGGCAATGAGATTTATGTGTATGGGGATTATACACATAATTGGTACAGTGTAGAGGGTCTGGGGTAGCAGAGGCACAGGTAGGCTGAGACTAGGTAGCCTACAAAAGACCACACCAGCAAGGAAAGATTTAAAAAGCCAAGAGACTATCTCCATCCTCCTCACTGACAGCCAACAGCAAACAACAAAGATGACCCCACAGCCCACTTTCTAGATATACAAACATATTGCAATACATACGCATGTATTTCAACTCTACAGCACTCCATACTCCAACCCACAGCAACTTTGGGATAGCCATAGGAAAATGGAGACCTTCCATAGCATTATTTGATCTACATGTTAAAAAGGGGTTACTAGCATAGGGTAGAGCTAGATAATCTGACTCCTCAGCTTTATAGTTGGGAGAAGAAGATGGAATTTATGCAGGTGCTGCTCATCAGGCAAGGGTGAAGAGAATTGCTGCTGCTGAAATTGCTTTCTCTATGCACTTATTTAAAGATACAAGAACTCTTTAACATCTGGAATGTGACTAAGTAGTACCCCTGTCCATTCTCAAGTTAACTTTGCTGTAGAATTAAGTATTGTTAGTATGGGTCTACAGAATACTGTAGTACATTACTGTAGTCATCTCGAAGGCTGAAGGTTATAGGACAGTTCTGGAATGAATGACCTAAGGTCTCAATCCAAATGATTACCCATGGGTATGTTTTCCTCAAATTTAATTTTGAGGAAATTTATTTGGGTTCATATTTGTTGTTGCTGTTTTGGAATATAGAACTATTTTAATATTACTATAATGTTTCATTTAAAACATATGTGTACTGGAGATTGCTGACCTAACACATCTGATTACCTGAAGTCATACGTTTTTGGACCCCCTCCCCATCATTAGCAGATTTTTATTTTATTTTTTAAAAAAACCTCTGCTGAATTTTTTATAAGTCCCCAAGCATTAAAACATTAATTTTTATGCAGCAAAGTCTTTCAGCACAACTCTAATTTTATTTATGAAGCCAAGGTACTCAGGGCAATCATACAACATAATAAAGCAAATTAAAATGCAATAAAATATTTAGACACTAATGTGAGCAATTTCAAATTTCTCTAAGTAGGTCTTCAGAATGCTGTTGTACAGAACTGGCATTTTAAACCTCACCCTCACTTAAGAGTTTTGTCATTTTGCTGTAAATATATATATTCAGTGCCATGAAATCAACAAGCAGCTGGGGTTATAGATTCATTTCTACAAAGGCCTATCCATACATTTAAATGTTTTCACTTGTCCTGGTTATAACAGTGCTATTGTTACAACCAGGGTAGGAATCTCCGATATTTTGGAATTAATACCCTAGGCCCTGGTTCAACTCAATGGCACATGGAGGCAGAATCTGCCAAGCCATAATCCGGAGGTGAATGCAACTGATCTAATCTGCCCAGAGCAGACATAGGCAAACTCGGCCCTCCAGATGTTTTGAGACTACAATTCCCATCATCCCTGACCATTGGTCCTGTTAGCTATGGATGATGGGAGTTGTAGTCCCAAAACATCTGGAGGGCCGAGTTTGCCTATGCCTGGCCCAGAGCAATGTGAGGATTGGAGCAGAGGGGCAGTTTGGAACATGCACACTGAAGTATCCCCAAATCTTACAGATTTGCATACAAGGTGATCTGAGGGTTGTCTGTCTTTTCTTTTTGTTTGAAAAGCACATTCAGCCTGTATACAATGACAAGTTGAAACATATGTTTCCTGCTGCCATGTGTGCTGAAATCCTTGCATCAAGTTTTCCTGCGAATGACAAATCTTGCTGACGTTCCATCACTCTCAAGTGGGAATCCTATGCACATTTTACATTCAATTTCCTCCTCAATACTCAGGACCACCTCATAAGCACACACAACTAGTACCACCTCGTAAGGTTTTGCTTTGTTTTTAATGTGTACATTTTTTAAAAAAAACAAAATACAAACAAACCACGCTGTGGATTTTTAAGGATTCATACAGATTTCTTCTAAAAGCCCTGCACGGAACCAGGACAAGACAAACCTTAGTGGCGTTCTGGCATGGCACAAATTTTGTTCTTGGAGCCATCCCCCAAGGAGTAACAGCACTAATAATTAGGATGACCAGATACAAATCAGGAGGTATCAATCAGGCCTCTGGTTCAGTCACTGACATCCCTAGGTAGGGCTGGGAAAAGCCCTGTCTGAACACATGAAAAGACACTACCACTCAATGTAGACCAGGTGTGGGATGTTGCTGAACTGCAAATCCCATCACCCCTTGCCATTAGCCATGTTTGCTGTGTGGTGGTGGCCCAAAGGGCCACAATAAATATGATGATGTGAACCCCTATAAATCCTTGAGTGTGCTTCTAATAGAGAAGTTATGGTAACCTGTTGCTTTATGAAACCGATGATTTTGCAAGTTGCTGGGGCCCCACACATACTGGGGCAGAAGTACAGCTAATATGTGAATCACAAAGATACAGCTCATAAGCTAGAACATAAGTTGATACAATGGTGCAAATGGCTACGTGTAACACAGGTTTCCAACATGCATACTAACACAGTGTAAGAGAAGTTAGAACTTTAACAGAAAGCAGTGGGAATCAGAACTGAATCAGCAGAAATTGCTAACGCTTATTGTGCATGTGTATTAAACATGAAATGAGGTAATGATGTATATGATTGGTGGAAATTGAAATGCTTTGTTTGAAATTTATAAATACCCCTACCGGGACCACCGGGTGGGGTTGCAGTTTTGTGAAACAATTCGACTGTAACCTATTGCCTAGCAATAAACAACAATGGACTCCTAACTCCTCTTGTCTCTGAGTTTTATTGGTGTAAACTCAGAAGATAAGCCATTTTTGGCTTACAACAGCTGAGGCTGATGGTTGTTGCAGTTCAGCAACATGCCCTCCCATGTCCAGAGCACCACTCTTGTGAGCAGAAGGAACAGTGAGCAATGGTGAGAATGGGTGGTAGCAGCCTCAGGGAAGTGCAGCCGTGTAGCTCCAGCTGCCCAGTAGTCTCAGCCCTTCTTTGGGAAGAGAAGAGAAGGCTAGGCAGCTGTAGCCCCCACCTAAGCATCAGGTCCTAAAATAAATTGGTGGAGGCATCAGCTGTAGAGAGCCCTTGGGCTTCCCTGTATTTCCCCCAACAAGTGCCAGTTCTGCAAAACAGGAAGCTCAAGCTTTCTTCCACACTTATATCACAAGATGCAAACAGTTACGCGACTCCTTCACATTTGCTTGCCCTAACAGCAGTAATAGCGACCAAATTTTCTACTGGTCCTCAGGGCCTGCTCGAGACGTTTTCCTGCCTGAGGTGGAGTAGTAAATGTAACCCCCTGCCTATACCTCTACCCAAGCTAAGGTGCCCCTCCACCTACTTGGCAGGGGGGGGGAATACAATACAAATAAAACAAATAGCAATTCCTACCATTTCATGATGCCCCAAATCAACGGCCTATTATGGCAGCCTACTCACTCTTTGCCTAACAATAAGGCTGCCCCTGCTGTTGTGTTAAGAGTCCCATCTGGGCCCAGGACAGAGTGACTTATGTCTTCCTTTTTGCAGGTTGTCAGCTCTACCTTTCGCAACCACTTGCTTAACAAGTGCAAAATATTATGAAGTCCAGTTTTTTTAAAATAAGGCTTTTATATTTGTTGGAAACATCCCAGAGTGGCCAGAGCAACCCAGTCACATGGGCAGGGTACAAATAATAAAATTGTTATTGTTATTGTTAGGCTGAATGTGGGCCAGATTTAAGCATCTTCACCCACTCCGAACAGCAAGACCTGGTGCGAACATCGTGATGCAACACATCGTACGTAGTCTTGAGGCCTCTCGAGGTTCCATGTCTGCTTTAAGGCCTTGGGAGATAATATTTCACACAAACTTCTGCAGAAGCAGAGTCTTGGAAGTCAGGCAGTGTGCCTACAATGGATCTGACAGGCATGGGGGAAGAAAAGAAACTCCCCCTCAAACATAGCCTGAGGGGGAACTTGCTGTGTTCACAGGCTTTCTGACATAGTACAAAGGCCTTTGGGAGAAGCGAGCAGGGGCAAAGCTTTAACAGCCAAGGCCCAAGGCCCCCTGTAGATGTAAGGTCTAATGACTCGATCAAAAGCACAAGGATACTCTATTATTTAGAGTGTTTGTTCAGTAGCTAAAGGCTGCAGTAAACACAAACCCTCCAATATTTCTCTGATGAAAATAGGGACATCCCATTCCACAATGATAATTTTACTATTTATACCCCACACATCTTACTGGGTTGCCCCAGCCACTCTGGGCAGCTTTCAACATATTAAAAAAACATAATAAAACATGAAAAACCTTCCCTATACAGGATTGCCTTCAGATGGCTCAGGGGTCAGATGATGCCTTACCCCCAAACATTTCTCCAATGAAAATAAGGACATCCTAAGGAAAAGTGGGATATTCCGGGATCAAATCAGAAACCGAGAAGCCTTCTCTAAATCAGGGACGTCCCTGGAAAATAGGGACACTTGGAGGGTCTGTAATAATCTCAGAGGTTGGAATTTTGTCCTTGCCTAATTTAGAAAAACCTGCCCAGATACAGACTGACAGAAAACATGAGGAGAAGTGGTGAACCTGTGACCCTCCAGATGTTACTGAACTAGGGCATTCATCACCCCTGAAAACTGGCCATGCTCGTTGGAACTGATGGGACTTCAAAAACATCTGGAGGGCCACAGGTTCACTACCCCCACACTAAGGCAATGAAAAGGGAGCTCTCTGGAGCCAGGCTAATATTGATTAAAAAAATTAATGAATGCAAGAAAAATATGCTAGGGAAAACTGGAGATACAGTGCAGTAATGGACTGATAAGAAGGAAAATAAAATAAAAACTGGCTATATTCCCTGCTGTCGTCAGGAATGACTGCACACTTGAGAGTTGTACTGCAGCTCTCAATCCATATTTGGTGCACATCACAATCTGGATGTGATTGACCCCTCAGGCAGCATTAGAAAGAGATAAATAGAAAAGCCAGGAAACCACGGATGCCAAAGTGGCCCCTTTAAAATCCTAATTTCTAAACTCTCTAGTCCACGCTGCATTTCAAGATAGCATGAAGTGCTCACAGGAAAACTTAAGAACTGTGAATCTCAGCAGAAATGGGGGCTGATATTATAGCACCGAGGGAGAAGGATTAAATAATTAATTACAATAGCAACCGAGTGTGTTAACAAGCTGGATCAAACTGCATGAAAGATGGTAGAAAAGTTACCTCCCTCTCACTCCTCCCTCATCTCCGATATACCGCTAAAGCTCATTTATATAATACAGCTTATAGAAATCCAGAGGATAAAGTGAAAACAACAGCAACAACCTATAAACACACAAAGTTGCAAAAACCTCTGCTAATTGGACTAGTAAAAATCTCTCCTTTAGTAACTTTCTACCTGTATGAAGGGTTAAAGGCAGCAGTGAAGGGTGGTGTTGTTTAAGCACAACTTGAGAGCTGATGCCATTTTGCAGGTTGGAGAAAAGGAGACACTGAACCTAGACCTCTTAGTCAGTGTACCTCTGACTGGGAAAGGTAGATGGCCAATCCACAATAACATTCTTTAACAGAGAGTTACATACAGAAGTCACTTGTGCATATTTAGATGTGTGTTATCTCTGAAGCTCACAAGACGTCCTACAAAACTTTCTTAGCACTAGGAAGTGGTGAACTATGACTTCAACAAGAAATATTAAGGACTGGGTGATGTACCAAAACAATCAGCTCATATTGGCTCCACCCTGTAATACCCATAACAAGTGATGGGCAAACCCTACACCTGACCGACAGTGCAGCCCAGTTAGGCTGCATGAAAAGGCAGTCTGGAAAGCAGACACAAAGCTCTAAAGTTATTTCAGCAAGGAAGAAACGGAAATGCAGTCCTTAGGAGCAGTGGCAGGTGCAGCCTAATTGTTAATCCTGCCCCCATTGCAAACTGCTGCTTTACTTAAAGGGACCCAGCCTTCCCCAGTTACCTCTTACTGTGGCAGAGCAGGCAGCCTCAGGTCTTTCTGGAACATCTGCAGTAGAGTCTGAGTAGGGCAGTGCCCTTTCCCCTCAGGTTTGGGGTGCTTTTCTCCATCACCCATTGAAGAGGAATCTCATTCATGGTCTCTGACACCACCACCCTAATCTCATTGGGACACCTATTGCCGATTTCCCAACTGGAAAATGATTTACCTTTCGGGCAGAATTCTAAATTGTGGCCTAATGTTTTAGTGCATGCATGCTCTAGCAAAGCAGTGCTGGAAGTGTAGTGTGGAGTAGTAAAGAGCAGTGCATTGCTTAAACAGCTGTGTGACGCTCCTGCTCATTATGTGTCATCCTGAGTCCCATCACCCTGGACCCTGAAATGCAGAAGAGGAGTTTGGCACTGGTGGTGGTGATCAGACAGCAAGCTGACAGCTACTACTGTAGAGAAAGCACGTTTTCCAGTAGCTCTCTTCCTTCACCATCCCAAATGTCTTCTTCCCAATATGGTGGTGGAACCTGATCCTGGTAAAAAAAAACCCAGCACGAGTCCCTGGTAGAAGCAAGAATCTCAAGGTAGTTGGCCGGACTTGGTGATTCAAAGACTGGGACTGGGAAACACGTCTCCAGTTGGCAATGAGGATAATGAGGCTAGACTAAAATGGAGCAATCGGGAAAGGACAGTTTCTCATTGAGTCCAAGCAAAAGACTAAATTAATCACATTCTGAGCATGTGCCAGCGGTGTCTCCTGACCTTACTGGCCTGGTCTGATGAATGGTGACTGCATAGGCAGAAGAGCTCAGAAAGCACCTTGTTATTAATCAAGGACAGAGAAAGAATTTCAAGGTAAGAGTACCTAACTTGTACTAAAGGAATATTAGAAGCAACAGACATCTGTGTCAAGAGCCCATTATTTACAAATCATCACCATCTCTACATATAACCCTTCATGAATATGAGAACATTGCACAGGCAGACCTGAGTAGAATCCCAAATGAGAAAGGAAAAAGCTCAATGTAGAAAGGTGGGTTTCCCCCCCATGCTGTTTTCTTTTTTAAAAAAAGTTTGCCCCTCCTTTATTTTATCTATGTTACTAACATCCTTCCTAAGTTTAGCATGTGATTGGTAACATACCACTCCTTGTTTAGTACAGGGTACCTACTCATTTAGAAGACTGGGTATTTCAGTACTTCCAAACCTCTGGTACTATAACCCCTGGATCGTATGCTTTAGCTACTTTACACATGGTTAACGGTCCCCAACACAGGAGCATCACACCTGTGTTTCCAGAGGTTGTGTCGTACTATGTACAGTATGTTGTGATTCTGTAATTGAGAGACAGTAGTTCTATACCCTCCAGGGTGAGAGTCTGCTCTGATTTAAATCTGGGTCCCTCTCAAGTGAAAGAAGGGAGAGGAGTATTAGACTGTCCAGTGGAAGTGGGGCATGAATCCATTATTGCTTCTGGTATTAGGAATATATATAATATGTGTATGCTTGACAGTGAGTGTTTTATGTGGGCTGCACTATTGTTGAGTGTGGTTGGTTGATAGAGGTGATGCTTGAAGTTGGTTGTAGTGGTTGTGTGGAATGGATGATGAATGGGATTGGATAAATGACTGTATACACGCTGTATTGTTTCAATTTTTATATTATATAAAACTCCTTTGCAATGCTCTCAGGTTTTATCCATTTTATATTATGTTTATATTATGTTTATGGATATGGATACTGTTTCTGTATTATGACATGGTGTTATTGTACCTATTGTGTGTATATATACCCATATTTATGTATTATAAACGGCTTCAAGATCTTTTAGATAGTAAGCGGTATATAAATAGAAATAATAAATAAAATAAGCTGTTTTATATTCTACTGGGCCACTTCTCTCCAGCTTTAATCAAACTGACTCAGTAATAAGCCCACCTGCACAGTTGGTCCTATCTGAGCCTAGAGAACATAGGCAAGCTTCTTGTGAAAAGTTAAGTCAAACAAAAGTTCAAACTTTATGCCAAGCTGATACTTAGGGTTAGGGTACTGAAGGGCCATTCATTTTGATGGCTTGTTTTCATTTCATGGCGGTGATGTGGCCTGCACCACCTTTGAGTTCATCAACCTAAGAGATCAACTTTTTGAGTTTCTATTTATAGTTGAGTTACACTTCTGATGTGAAGTTATCACATCCCACCTTTGGAGGTGCAGCAGCCGGCAAAAGGAAGCAAGACTGCCTCTCTATGGTAGCACCTTTATCCAGTGCACCTATGGCAATGCCGTTTAGATGTCACAAAAGACTGTTAATAGCCCCCAGCTTTTTAGTCATGTTTAAATCATTCTTAGATTGTTTCCATTTTAATCACTCAATAGAATGACTGATGCCAGAGTTTTGATAATTATTTAGATATTTTATATTTAAATATTTCATTTTATATTTTTACATATAGTTGCCATCCTGGGAACATTTTGAATTGAAGATTTGGAATATAAATCTACTAAGTCAATCAGTAAACGAAGAATATTATTTTTACCCATCACTTTGTGTTTGTGGGGGTGGGAGTGGTTTTTGGCAGTTTCATGCCATAAACCTTCACCCTCTCAGATGGACTTGGAAAAAAGTTCTAGTGAAATCAGTAGCGCTAAGTTCCCAGCAAATGTGTTTAGGGTTGTGGTATGTATGCCCAGCTTTCAAGCTGCACTAACATCGTGTTTTGTTTTGATTCTTCTGTACACATCCCCCTCCTCCGAATATTGAAATGAGGTCATGTCCCTTATGGCAAATCATTTACATTGCAAACTCCCCTGCTTCTCTGATTTACTTTCAAGTCCCTCAATCTGTTTGCATAATTGGGGCTTTTGAGAAAAGGAAAGTGTGTGTGTGCCTGTACGTGTGTGCGTGTGCGCACAGGCAGCCCTCCTAAGTTTTCACACAGCTGGCAGTCTGGAAGACTCCAGTACAAGAAGGGTTCAACTGAAGTGGAAATAGTTTCTCTTTGAAAATAGGGAATTAAGCTCCAAAAGAGACTCAGTGCAGCTAAATTAGTCCCCAAAGTGCCAGAGAGGGAGCTGAACACTTCATCCTAAATAACAGCCAAAGGAAATAAAAAAATAGTAGGTAAATGTGGTAAATAGTATTTGATGTGTGGATTCTAGGGAATGGGAAAGTAAAAGGCCAGATGTATACGGCTGTCTTCAGGAAGTGAGAAAGGCTTGGGTTAGATGCACTCTTTCCAAACATATTGAGAAATAAAGTGCCTTAATGTCTATGCTAGCAAACGGTAGTCCTACAAGAAGGATCAGCAAATGCATTAAGTTAGTGATTTCCCAATATATGGGGCTTTTTTTTCCTAGAGGAGGGTGTCTATCATCATCACAACAGCCCACAGTTCCATCAATATACATGGTGCTTCAAAAGCTACCTCCTATTAACACATCTATCAACTTCCTGCACAATTCCTACTGAAATACGACTGTCGAGTCCTCTTTAACGGAGGAGACCTGAGGCTATGAGTCTCTGCACAACACTGATGTATGATCCTCTACAGACTTAAACATTTTTATAGCCCTCAAGTGTCCCTGCGGCTAGCTCTTTCCCCCAGCAAATTGCCCTAAAGGACACTAGGTGGTTGTCACCTAGGTGGTTGTCACCAATGGAAGCTAAGGAAGTGAAAAAACTTAATATGGAATCCAAATGGCCAAAATATTGGGAAATTATAGAACATGAGGAGGGAAAAGTGAAATTGCAGAGTTATGAGAAACTGAAGTCCAAAGTAAGAGACTGGCTTCATTATTACCAGATAAATGAAGTTTTCAAACTGGACAGGAAAATTGGCTTCCAGGTGGAGAGGTCAAAATTAGAAACAGAGCTATTGGAACCCAATACTAAGAATCTGTCAAGAATGTATAACTTGCTGTTGAAATGGAATACACAGGATGAGACGGTTAAATCAGCTATGATTAAATGGGCACAAGACATTGGGCATGACATTATGTTTGCTGACTGGGAACAGTTATGGACTACCGGTATAAAGTTTACGGCATGTAATGCCTTAAGAGAGAACATTATGAAAATGATCTATAGGTGGTACATGACCCCAGTCAAGCTTGCAAAAAATTATCATACGCCCAATAATAAATGTTGGAAATGTAAGGAAACTGAAGGTACTTTCTACCACCTTTGGTGGACGTGCCCAAGGATCAAGGTCTTCTGGGAAATGATTTATAATGAAATGAAAAAGGTGCTTAAATGCACTTTCGTGAAGAAACCAGAAGCCTTCCTCCTGGGCATGGTAGGCCAATTGGTGTCAAGGAAAGATAGGACGTTTTTTATGTATGCTACAACAGCAGCAAGAGTACTTTTAGCAAAGTATTGGAAGACACAAGAGCTACCCACACTGGAAGAATGGCAGACCAAGGTGATAGACTACATGGGACTGGCAGAGATGACTGGCAGGATCCGTGACCAAGGGAAAGAGACGGTGGAAGAAGACTGGAAGAAATTTAAAGTTTATCTTAAGAACTGTTGTAAAATTAATGAGTGTTAAAATGTCTTGGGTAATGCAAAATAGAATTGCAGTGACAAACAATTGGATATGAGAAAAAAGATTTAAAGAAAGTGCTATAAGTAATTGAAATTAGGGGTTGCTGAAAAGATTTAAAACAGGGATGCAGAAAGGGGAGGTATGGGGAAGTCGCTGAAAGAAGGTTTAAGGAAAAAAAGGTTAAGAAATTATACGTGTTTATATGTTTGTTTGTTTATGTATTGTGTTGTATTGTCTTTTAATATGTGTTGAAAAACCAATAAAAAATTTATAAAAAAAAACAACAAATTGCCCTAAAGGACTTTTGTGTAAGTGAAAGATACAAGACTTGACCAGCCCAATAAGTTGTGACCTAACGATGGACAAGCAAGAATGCCATTCTCTGTGCTCAAGCATTGGTTTTCTAAAAAAAACCACCTGAAACAGCTGGATCTCAATCATGCCAGGGGCAGCTACACTTCCTGCTTTTGATAAAATTTGCACATGCTCACCGAGGGAGGAGTGTCTACAAGGTAAGGAGACTGATTCTCCCCAGGGTCATGATTCTCACTTATACCAGTTCCTCTCTGTCATCGGTGGCATTGATTGCTCTCAGTGGAGCTACCTCCTGCCACCTCCCCATTTGCTCATTTGCTTGCCACACTCTCTGGGCCCAGCCTGGCCACTTCCTAAAGGGAGACGACAAGGACTCTTCCTTGCTGCTCCACTTATTGTGAGGTCTCTCTTGAGATGGTAAGAAAATAGGCTGGGTGGATGAAACTGATATGGACTGTTTGCATGGGCTCTGCTTTTATACACGGTTGCGTATTATATGGGAATGCATATTTTTCTTCTGTGGGTGAGGATTATAGGGTTAACTTTCTGTACCTGTCCTAGGTAAAGGTAAAGGGACCCCTGACCGTTAGGTCCAGTTGCGGACCACTCTGGGGTTGCGGCGCTCATCTCGCTTTATTGGCCGAGGGAGCCGGCGTACAGCTTCTGGGTCATGTGGCCAGCATGACTAAGCCGCTTCTGGAGAACCGGAGCAGCGCACAGAAACACCATTTACCTTCCCGCTGGAGTGGAATCTATTTATCTACTTGCACTTTGACATGCTTTCGAACTGCTAGGTTGGCTTGTCCTACTCTGCAGCTAAACTGAGCAGAGAGGACTCCACTGTGTATATGGGAGATGACACATCTCTTCTCTGAAGGTGGGAAAATTGAAAGGATCCTGTTGCCTGTGATGGGGCAGGTAGACCAAGACAGGTAGCTAACCTGTAGTCAGTTCAAGGTGGGATTTCTAAGACATTAAAATTTTGGAGAGAAAGGTAGCAAGAACCGTGTACTGGGATCATACAGCGGACACTAGGATACTAGCCCTAGGGGATATAATTGGAGATTATTTTTGTTTTAGTAAACTCTAGATTTTCTTTTTCATTAACCTGTTGTGGTCTTGTGGCAGTTGGAATGGGAGTCAGGACACTAATATATATCAATTAATTTATAGATAACTAGTTAATTTGTAACTCTACAGAAACCAATACATTTGATACACCATTGTGTTACTTAGGATAAACGCTCTGCCTGTCTCTGCTGCTCCCTAATTTTTCTGCTTCCAGAAATCAGCAAGACTGCAAACTATATAATCATAAGAGTTTCTCAGGTCAAAGCAGCTTATTCTCATCTTGGCCTGATTTCAAGAGAAGAAACTAAGGTTGTTTTCAAGATATTAAGAAAAGTACTAAGAAAATCCTCAAAAGGCAGAAGCAGGATTTCTTTTTCTTTTTAAAAAAAGAATGTTAAAATTTCTGTTGTTACAGCAAATGGAGGTTTTGCTTTGCAAAAGAAAACACATTCATAACATCCATCTTTAAATAAGTGGTATTCTACAGTTTTCTCATGTTTATGGATGCTTACAATTATCAACTTCAGATCAAAGGAATAAAAAGAAATTCATTCACTCTGCTTTTCCTTTCTGGAGTAAACTCATCAAAAGAAAATATTGTGGCTCCCAGTAAGAGTTCTGAATAGTCTGCTTAGGTGGTAGGGTTCTCATTATATACAATATGATCTCTGCCTTGCTTACCAGGCAAGTCCCACTCAGTGTGCGGGCTCTGGAATGCTCTTATGAGCTATTGCAGGATCATCTGACATCTTGCAAGAGCATCTCAGAGCCTGTGCACTGAGTGGGACTTGCCCGGTAAGCAAGGAGGAGAAAAGCTCCTTCCAGTTCTGGAAAACTCAGTGCAAAAAGAGCTTTTTAAGCTCTTCTTTAAAAAGCGGTTAATTTGCACAATTTCAATACCTTTCAGGGAAGGTATGTCCTCCAGACTGGATTCCCCATGAGCTATTTTATTTCCACCCCATCCTTCCTACAAAAGCTCAGGGTGGTGTATATAGTTTCTTCCCTTCACCATCACAATAAGCCAGTGAGGTAGAGAAGCCTGAGAGGTGCTTTTAGGACCAAGGTGACTAACAAACTTTGTGGTAGAGTGGGGACAGATTTCCTTGGTCCCAGAACTCTTAAGAAATGCATCAAATCAATCCACCATAAAACTGCAAAGGACTATCTTGCAAGCATGCACTGTAAGAAGATGATACTCTTCCATTCAGGGGAAGGACGAAGGGAGAATCTGAGGACATCTTCTTATCCTGCCACACCATTACATGCGGCTATAGCATACTTGTGAACTGTGGTGTTGTTTGATGTCCTAAGGCCAAGCCTGTTGCAATCTCCACTGGGAACCTCTAGGAGAACACTGGGTTGAATCCACTGTGAGTCCCAATCAGAGAAGTCTCACTGAAATTAAGAAGCATAAGTGGCTAGGCTCCATTAATTTCCATGGGTCTATTCTGAGCAAAACTTAGTGGGACTATTTCATATGGTTGGAGGGCAGTAACTGTAAAATATTTTGCACTGCAAACTGTAAAATATAAAGCCACCACTGAAACACTGGGTCTTTAAGGCCCATTTAGAAATAGACAGGCATGCCTTGTGAGAAGTCAGAAGGGCATTCCATAAGGATAAGGCCACCGCAGAAATGCCCCTTTCTCTTGTTCTCACCAACCTGATGAATCTAACCCGTGTGCACACTAGCAGGAGCTCCATAATCTATTTTATGCCCTGGGGAAGTTTATAGATGTGAAGGTGGTTCCTCAAATAACCTGATCCCCATCTGTTAAGGGGCTTGAAAGGTCAAGAACTACTGACCACTGGCCCATGCTGGAAATTGCATAACTCTCCTAGCAGAATCTTCCAGATCTGATTGGGTTCCAGGATAGCCATTAGCTTCTCCTGGACAGGAAGAAATAAAGGCCTCCTTTCCCAGCTGAGCCTTGCCTGAGTGAGAAGAGCTCCCTGAACTCCATTGTCTCTTACATTGAGTCTTGACTTGTTCTCCAGTCCTGGCTTCTGATTTGCTTTCTGATCCTGCTACCTCTTGGGTAGAGGCACCAGCTTCTCAGGAGGATTGAGGGAACCTGATGCAACGTCCTGACATTGTGTGTGTAGCATCGCAAGGAGCCAGGGGGTGGAGCCAAACACCACCTGAACATTGAGGGGGGCCTGCCCCCTAAAAAAAACCTCCCCCCCAAGTGCTTTGGCCCTTAGGAGCTGGCGCCTATCCTATTGGGTCCTTTCCCCCAGTTTTTGACGCCTGGCTCTCTCCAGACCATTGTCCATGCCCAGCCCTGACATATACAAATAAACTAGGACACGTCCAGAAGATTTTATTGGCCTAGGATGTAACCAACTCTGCCTTCCATTCATCCTTATTCAGTGAAACAGTTCCTGCTGTTCATTATGGGAGCAAAGGAAACATCATCACTTGAGTAGCTATGCAAGAAGTGCAGAAGTGAAGTCATTAACTTCTGGAATCAATGAGTGAGAAAGCACTGCTAGTTTGAAAAGAAATATATAGGTCTACTCTTTGATATATTGCTGGCAGAGCGGGAAGGTTGAGACACTGTGATGGAGTACAACAGTCTCTCTTTGAAGCTGATAGTCTTTAGTCTTCTGTTAGGTCTCAAAGTTGACAACGCGGCAGTCCTTGTCTAGATCTCCTAAAAGCCTGCCTTTTGAAAACGCCTATCTGAAAGCAGCCTAAGTCTTCTCTGTGTGCCAGACTGACACAAAAAGCTAGCAACTACAGCTATTATTAGTAGTAGTATTAAATTTATAACACAGCCTTCACCAGCAGGTCCTAGGGTTACAACAATTTAAAATACTGAATTAAAGTTAAAACAGAGTAGAGTCACAGGAAAAGGAGGGGCCCTGAAAACACACATCTCAGACACCGATGGCCAGGGTAAAGACATACAGCGGTACCTCGGGTTACATACGCTTCAGGTTACATACGCTTTAGGTTACAGACTCCGCTAACCCAGAAATAGTACCTCGTGTTAAGAACTTTGCTTCAGGATGAGAACAGAAATCGTGCTCCAGCGGTGCGGCAGCAGCAGGAGGCCCCATTAGCTAAAGTGGTGCTTCAGGTTAAGTACAGTTTCAGGTTAAGAACAGACCTCCGGAACGAATTAAGTACTTAACCTGAGGTACCACTGTATATGGCCAGGTCTGGAAAAAAAACACCCCATCCAAATCCTGAATTCTAGTTGCTGGGGGCAAGAGAGGTAGAGAGCCACTTGCCTTCATGTCCTGCTGGTAGACTTCCCAGAGGAATATAGTGAACCATTGTGGGAAACAGTGTGCTTCACAAGGCGCAACTTTGGCCTGAACCTGCAGAATTCTCCTTATCTATGAGCATGCCAATTAAAGGCTTAAGCCACAATGTTTCTTCTGTTCGATTCTGTGGGGCTCCAACTAGGATCTATGCTGGTTGCTGGAAAGAACTATAGGCCATTTCAGCCAGGAATCCTATTATTCAGGCCTGGGAAGTCAAGTGATGGTCCAGGGCCAACTGGGTACTACTGAGGAATGCAAATATTGGCTGTTTTCTCTGTACAATTTATAATGAGGTGGTGGTACCTCCCTCTATACCTTCAGCCAGCCTGTTGGTCTCCATTTTATAATCTGTCTTCAACCTGCCCCTGTGGCAACGATCTGCCCTTGACATCTTACTTCCCGAGTTTTTCCCTCCTTGCTCTGATTATTCCCAATAAGGAATATTACAGTTTTCGTGTCTGCCAGTGGTATTGCTCCACACAAGCCAAATTGTTCTGCTTTTAGAAACCAAATGCCAAGTCCTAACAGGGAGATAGTCAAGGAATCTTGGAGAGTGCCTATAGTGGTTTTTTTGTTTTTTTAAGAAGGTAAGTCATTCAAATAAATGCTGATTTATATAGTATTTCAAAAGTTGCCTGCTTCTCATAATTAATCTGCGAAACATAACAGCATAAAAAGTAGGTTAAAAAAACCCCTCGGGATCATTTGTGAAATCAAAAAGAAGAAAGTTCAGCACTAAAGCTAGAACTTTGAATTGAGATGAAATCCAAACTCAGCCTGTCAAAGCTCAAATGTGGAACATGGCCTTTTAAAACAGGTAATTGTAGACAGACAGCAAGGCATGGCAAAATGCTCAGCTTTAAGGAGTTTGATCTATTGAGCAAGTGGTTTGCAGACCTGAAATGCTTTTTCATCCCTTCAGATTGACATATTTTCCTTTCCCACCCATAATATAAGAGAAACATAATGCACATAGCCCTTGGGGGGTGTCCTTGGGAAAGAATTGTTTGGTCTTTGTACTACCTAGTCATTAACTCCCTAGACAAAAGATTCTCTTAATCAAAATGTATTTGAAATTTGCCAGTACTGCAGACTTCAAGGGCAAAAATCCAAATCAGAAGGGTGCTGTTTTGGACTGCCCGGCCTTCTCAGAATACCACCAAAATATCTTGAAATCCAGGTTCAATGTCTGCTATGCCATGAAACTTAGAGGGCCACCGTGGATCAGTCACTATCTTTCAGCCTAACCTGGCTTTCAGGCAGGATGAAATGGGAAGGGGTGGAGGGAATCACATATGCCAGCAGCAGCTCCTTGGAGGAAAGGCAGGATATAAATGTAATAAATGAATAAAATGCTGGTTTAGTACTAAGGAAGTGAGATGAGGAAGTGGCCAAGTCCCATAGGCAGCAGCCCAGATGGGAGTAGCAGAAACCTGCTTCCTGTCCTCTTTGACAACCCAGTCTAATTGTGCATTGGAGGTGACCTGACACCTGGATTTTTGCATCGCTTTCCATAAATGGCTGCTTTCCAGTGTCATGCTGGGGAGCAGTGGTTTGCTGCCCTGTGCAGCCACAGCCTGGCAGGGTCCGTCTTCCTTAGCCATTCCAACGAGCTAACAGGGAGCAAGCTGGGAGATGTGGCTTCCTCAGCGGACCTGGTGGATGTGGTTTCCACTCAAGTCCACCTTTAATAATATAAGGGAACCATGATGGGGCCTCACCAACACAGTTTGTTGTTGGAATTCCTCACCCTCCCACCCAGTGTGGTAGGAACTTGCCTGAAGGTGAGCAGAGAGTTTCCCATAGACTTTGCTATGGATTTCTCAGTCATTTACTACAATGCAACCTTCTAGATCATGGGTCTAGACTCAGTCAAACTAAAAGCAGACCCACTGAAATCCATGGGAGTTAATTATGACAATCCATGGGTTTCAGTGGATCTGCTCTATGTATAAATAAATCTGAATCCAACCATATAACCATGAAACAAACATATGTCGTCTGCTATAGGTGAAAACCAATCTGCTTATGTATACGGTCATTTTCTGTTGGTGAAAACCCACAGCTGCGAATAAGGTTAGTGTCTGACATTATATATATATTTTTTAAAATCCAGGTGTAGTCTTGCAAGTTGCATCCATGCCTAAGGCTGCATGCAAATACGCTGCTGTTGTTGCATCCATACCTAACATTATAGATAAATATGTTGTTATTGTGAGCAGCAACAGCAGCATTTATGGAGGCCGCCCAGTACCATCCCTACTGATGTCTAATGTTTAAATCCACAGTTCAGATTTCTGCTACAAGCAAACTTTCAGATTCTTCTTACAGTGAACTGATCAATAACCCATGTCAGGCAGAGAAAATGCAGCTAGTGCAATTAGTGGGGTTGTGTGCATTAGTTTTCAGGAATAATCTAATGGGCGATACTAGTGTGTGCGTTATAAAATAATGACTCCCTTCAGATGTCAAGGAGATGAAGAACTGCACAACTTTTAGAAGACCTGGAGGCAGCCCTGTATCGGGAAGTTTTTAATGCTTGATATTTTACTGTGTTTTTATATATGCTGTAAGCCACCCAGAGTGGCTGGGGAAACCTATCCAGATGGGCAGGGTATAAATAATAAAAAATAAATATTATTAATATTATTTATTTATTAATTATCATTATACTTCATACCGCAATGATTTGTAATGGTCATGGGCTACTTCATGTAGATACAGGCTACTATAGTGAAAACATTCTGTGGAAACTGGGAAAAGGATAAGGTGGTTTTCTGTCTACAAACCATACTCTAGATGAGTTGGGAGTAGGGCTTGCCATACATTACTTTAAGAGTAGCCATCCAAGAACTTTTCCATATCCTCGAGACAGAGCTGAACAGCAACTGAGGAGATGGTGGGTGGAAGAAATTAAGAAGAGCAAAAAAATGTATCTCCTCTCACCCCAGTACACTTCCAAGTGGACTAAGAAAGTGTGTTGCAGCTAAGATTGCTGGGGAATTCTGATGAAAACAGAAACGAGAGCAGAAATTGCTGGTATTTGCACATTTGTTCCAGGTCTGGAACAGAAATCAATCTGTTCCAAACAATCTGTAATTGATTATGGTAACACGCCCCCCCCCCATATTAGCTTTATGTTTCCTTCGCATTGAAATGAATGGGGTGGAATAACATAATGAGAGTGTAACTTATGTAATTCATTTTGAAATTTATGTGATTTCAGCACAGTTAACAGCAATAGGAATAACACAGTTTTGGGGAGAAGGCGAACTGCAGCAGAATGGAAGAAGTGGTGCATGCAACAAATACAGGGTAGAACTGGAAAGGATGCCTTCTTACATCCCCAGTCCTTATGCCAGTAACGCAATCTGAACAGACCACTGGAGGCCTCAGTGTGTTTACATAGGGGTGAGACTGCTCCCTCCTTGATTGCTCTTTTGGGGTGTGGGTAAGGTACACCAAAAAGTTCCAACACCCATAGCTATTAAATAAATAGGACCCTCGGTGGGTAAAAATGGAGATCCCAGCTGAGTGGAATGAGATTTGTCCATGACATGTGTTTACCCCTAATTACAGGAGTTCCATACCTTACAGTAGCGGTGGGGAGCGGGATCTGTCCCCTTATGGGTCAATTTTGACAGGTGGGCAGGCCCACCCAATTGTCATCCACTTGATGCCGCAATGGTTGTGTTTTGTTTGTTTGCAATCAAGCAGTATATTAGCTGTATGTTATTGCCTGTGCAGTCTGAGATGAAACCGTGCGGGCAAAGCACTGTGCCTTTTCTGTCCAAGCCCCAGTCATCAGCTTATTTTTTATTTTATTTTTGGAGGGGGGTGTTTCCCATCAGTAAGAATGAGGAGAGACACGCACACACACACATGCACACATCACTTAGCATGCTCTGCTTCTTCTGACCAAGGTGTTAGTGATTCATCAGCTCCTGCAGGGCTAACCCAGATCTCTATGCTAATGCTGCAGGAAGCTTGTCTGCTCACCTCTCTGTTTGCATCCATTTGTAGCTTTAAAGCTTACACATGTACTGTGTTAATAATTTAGGGACTCCGTCCTGTTTCCTTATTTCTTTCACTTGAGCAAATTGAGTACTATAAGTAAAAACAAAACAAATGAGACCGGTGTTCAGGTCACGTTAGGTGAGACAATCATTTAAACTTAAAAGAATGCCATATGGAACCATAGATACATTTGCAGTAGTAGAAATCTCCTATAATCAATGATCACCTAATCCTTTTAAAGGGCGATGTCAGGGATTGAACCTGGGACCTTGTGCATGTAGAAAGTGTGCTCTATTACTGAGCCCAGGGAGCTTTGCTTATCTGCACTATCTTTTCTATGAACATCGTGGCAATTGCATCTAGGGTGATTAAATGATGCTAAACTAAACTTTTTAATATTTTCAGGGGTGTGTGGTGTGTTGGGGGGGTAGTACTTCTGGTGGAGGACACTTTGTGCTCCTTTTGGGGTAGTTTGTCCACCTTTGGCCCCCACCCTGCACTCAGCTCTCACCTGTGGCTCCTAGAAGCTGTCAGCGTGTGACAGCGGCCACACTCTGGAAACAGCTTTGATGGGCCAGCTAAACCAGGTGAGGGTAGTCAGTGGATCTCAAACCCTCAGTGACTTAGGGACTTCCCCTGCATGCGAATTCAGGCTTCAGCGGTTTGAGGAGACAGTGAGTCCAATGATCAAGAAGGCAGTTTTGCCTGTAGAGGGAAGTGAGAAAAATGAGGCATATAGCACTGTGATGTGGATGCACAGCTTTATGTGCATCAGCCGTGTGTAACCAAACTGAAGTTGCCTTTTGCACAAATGTCTGGTTTTTTTAGACTGTGACAAACATTTGCAAACATCTCGTGATGGATCGCAGACATATTTTGATTCTTTTGCTTATATACGTTCCTCTGTACAACTTTGTTTCTCTTCCTAGTTGCACAGATTTAGTTCTTGGAAGCATCGTATGATTGGGTTCCTGGTTTGCTTTTTTTATATGTCAACTGACAGATGTCTCTTCCGGGCTTGTACAACACAAGAGATACCAAGGGCGGAAGTATGTAAAGAAGAGAATATTTATGGATCAGGGAGAAAACCCTGAAGACTTCATGCGCTCTTGCAGATCACCTCAGTTGCCAGCCTCAAATGCCACACATTAAATGAAACATTTGATTGTGAGAAAAGGGAGTTCATAAAAAATAGTGATAATGACAATTTTTTGCAAGTATTTAATTGAGTATCCGATTGCTAAATATGCAGAAGTTGGATAATAGCTATCCTTTCTCCCTTCCTAGCACTTCATTTGAAACCCAATTCCAGCTCAATTTAATCCTTGATCAAAGTAGCAAAATTTAGCACTGGATTAATGCCCATATTTAAAGCTGTCACTAATAAATGTAGGTGATCCACATCAATGTTAAATGTATTAGACAAAGCCAGGCAAACTCTTTCAGATAATGCTGAAAACTGTATTTTATTTTATTTTTAAAACCCATCTGGGTAGATTTGCACATTCATCTAAGAGGCACAAGTTTTCAATTTTTGTATGCATTTAGTGGTTCCCTGCCACATACATAGGGATGCATATGCAAACCAACAATTTTCGGTCACCTGATTTCTGATCCCACACTACAGTAAAGAAGTTGATTTTTACTGGCATCAGTAAATATGCTGCTGGAAATTATATGATACAACTAGGGGAACCTCAGACTCCGCTCAGGATTTGTGTAGGGTTTACTCCATGGGTAGGCAAACTAAGGCCCGGGGGCCGGATCCGGCCCAATCGCCTTCTAAATCCGGCCCGTGAACAGTCCAGGAATCAGCGTGTTTTCACATAGGTAGAATGTGCCCATTTATTTAAAATGCATCTCTGGATTATTTGTGGGGCATAGGAATTTTTTCATTATTTTCATTTCAAAATATAGTCCGGCCCCCCACAAGGTCTGAGGGACAGTGGACCGGCCCCCTGCTGAAAAAGTTTGCTGACTCCTGGTTTACTCCTTAGCCTTTTCTTCTCCCAAAGATAACCTGCAAGGCAGTGGAGGTTGAGGACCAGAGTTTTCCTTCTCCTAGATGAGCTACCTTCCTAGGCTGACAAGCCCTATCTGACCCTCATCTCTCCTCAACAAGATGTATATGTACAGCTGAATTGGAGGGAGGTTTATGAGCCCCATTACCAACATAATTTCTCTCCTAACGCTCAGCCCTGTGTGAACAATTTCACACCGTTTTACAGTGGAAATTGTAAAAGGTGTGGTGGGCACATTTCACAGAGGTAAGGAATATTCATGGAATTTACCTCTTCCCATTTCAGTTCAAAACTAATTTCTATAGACTGGGGAACTGTGTGTGAACCATGAAAGGTGCCCATTGCTTTTAGCAGAATGATTGCAAATATATTCCAGTTATTGCAGTATTGGAAAAGATAACCAGAATTAAGCGTTTTATTTTAAAATCCTTTCCTTGCAGTGCAGGAATCCTGAGTGGGAGGAGAGGGGAGACAGATGTTTGCAGTAGACAGTGAATAAGATTTGGAACCGAAAGAGCAGGCTTGCCTTTCTCTTCCTAACGGGTACATCAGGAATGACAGAAAACATGCAAAGGAGCATCACTCCAAAGCATGATGCTAAAATGCCTTCACTTGCATGCAGTGATCAATGGCCCAGTTTGAGCTGTTCTCCTTTTATGGCTGTTCAATTCAGGGGGTAGTTCTCATCGTCAGACTCCTGTGCTGTTCTCAGCTAAAGATTTTTTCCTTGGGACTTTGTGAAGGGCAAAAAGTGCAGCATTTACTGCCCCCATGAGTGGGAGTGGGACTGAAAATTTTACCAGCAGAAATAATAAGATTGGAATCCGGAAAGCCTCAAAGTGCCTTTGAACTTGGGCACATTGCCTTTCTCTCACCATTAAGCTGCCACCACAAGTAGCTTCTATACATTTAAGACTATGGAAGAAACCATATTGGGAAACACAAGTTCCAGACACAATTGGGCCAATTTTCACTTTAGAAACATAAACATGCTTGAGTTTTAACACACAGAGCTGATATCAGATTCTCTTTATCATATTGAAGTTCGGAGCTTGCTGTTCTTCTGAATGAGTTTCAAGCAGTATCCAAGCTGTCTCCATCAAGCATGAAGGCTTGACGTACCCAAGCAAAAGAAGCTGAGGTTGTTTCTTTAAGAAAATCAGTAATACCCAACCTACATCTAGACTGTGACAATCATTATGCTATAAAAGGTCCATAACTTTTTGGTGTGTGTGCTTTAGTCCTTTCTACATCTATATGTTATGCCAATTTTTGTTTTTCCTCTGTTTTCCATTTTTTCAACCTGAAGTTCAGTTCTCCACGTTTCCACATCAGTTTACATTTTTTTAAAGTCATCATGAAAATTCATCAGCATTTTGGTGCATTTTTTTCTATATGTATATGTGCATGTGTGTGTGTTGCTGTGTGTAGTTTTGCCTATTTTTGCAAAGCAATATGTTTTTGCAAAGCAATATTCCCTAATAGAATATTAACCCCCTTGTACATGTGTTTTTGTATTGCTCTGCTTTGGAACTGTGTTGCAAAATTCAGAGAAGTGTGGATTTTAAAAGATAGCTCTACAGTTCATATATTATTATTTTTTCAGAAAGTGCAAATTAGGTGGGTTCCCCTTTAAAAGCAAACTGAATCCATTTTCTGCTCCATCCCTAGCAATGAATGACATACACTTAGATATGCCTGGTACTGGGGATCACATTAATGTCTCGCATTGCTAAACAAATCCAATTTTTTACATTCGTTTTTGCATTCTGCAGTGCTCCCCTTTCATCACAACCCCACCGATCAAGGGTCAGCACAAGAGTACACAAGAATCATATCAGAAGAAAACAAAAGGGCTTTGCCACAGCAGTAAAGTTCTGAAATCAGTCTCTCCCCCACCCCGCCACCCAAATACTTTTGAAATTAAAAGCTCTGCAACCAGCACTGGCAGTCTTGCACTCCATGGATAAAACTTGATTAATTTTGTGTAGCGGTATGCTGTAGGTGATGGGAAGTGAATATGTGCCAATAATTCTTTGACTTTATTAATGAGTTTCAGCTTCGCAATAGATTTATCCTACGATTACTGGAAGCATCTCCCCTGTAACCTGTGATTCATCTTCACTCCCACCCTGCAATCTCTCTTCTCTCAGCCCAACCTTCCGAGAACACAATTGTCAAACAACTTTGCGATCTTGTGAAACAAAGGATGGAACTGTCCATCCCGCATCTGGCAAGGTGCACTAAGAACCCTTCTGTAGGAAGTAGAGATGTATGGAAATCTTTCATTACAGCTTATGCATTGGCACCTGACAATTAAGAGAAGGGGGGGTGAAAAGTTCCAAAAAACCCTCCCCCATAATTGCATTATCACGAGGGTGGGGGAAATGAGCTTCCCCTCCCCCCATCCCCAAACACACAGCAGCCTGAAGGTATGCAGCCTAGTTTTCCTCTTGTCTGGCCAACCCAAAAGTAAAGCATCTAAACTAGAAATCGCTCCACCTTTCTGCTTGCCTCCCCTTTAGAGAATGTCTCTGAGAAAGTCATTAAGATGCTACCCTAAGCCCCCCTGCCCCCACCAGGACCCCGGCAGTACCTTTGTTCCGGCGTCTCACCACGCCAAGCCGGCACTTCAGGGAAACAGCAAACATCTTCCCTGGATCGCAGTCTTCCCAATGCCTGCCTCACATAGCTCTCTCTGTATAGCTTCTCCCTCAACACCTCTGCCTGGCTCCGTGAGGGGCTGCTGGCTTTAAATTAATTTATGATTACTGTGAAATGGAGTTGTGCTTCATGTTCTGGCAGAAAGGAGTGAGAGGGAAGGAGCTGGGAAGAGGGGAAGGGAGAAGGAGAACATTCCCCCTTCTCAAGAATTCCTCAGGATTGTGTGTAGCTGTTATTTGTGCCACTCAGGCTAGGTGAATGTGAAATCGCTACTCTACATTTCTGTCTCTGTCCCTCAAATTATTTATATATATCACAGACACCCTATCATTCTAAGAATCCTTTCTAAGTCCTAGAGTCTAAGATATTAACATAGTCATTAGCAACTGTAGGGTTATTTTTATCCACATGTGTCTCCTTATAAAAACAACACTTTAAAATACAGGAAAGAGCTCTCCATTTCACTGTAAAGTTCTCAGCAAATAAGGAAAAGGGGGGGGGTATTTGACTAAGTTTTATTGAGAGTAGACCCACTGAAATCAATAAACATGGCTATGTTAAGACCATTAAATTCAACAGATTTACTCTGAGTAAAACTTAGTTGAATAAGACTAAGAACGTGTATGATAAAAGCCACTGCAAACAAGGAACCTGAAGATGTGAGGATTTGATCTGAGAAATATAAAGGTTATGTCTCACAGTTTTGCCATGGGGTTAAGGGGGAATAACAATGAATTATTAAAATCAGTCTTGCTCAACCTGGTGCCCTGCAGATGTTTTGGACTACAATTCCCATCAGCCCCAGCACACGTGGCCAGTTTATCAGGAGAGCTGGGTGGAGCTCAACAAGCTTGGTGTTTGGGTTGCTCTGCCCATCAGCTGGTGAAGAGTAAGGAGTAGGAGAGTTAAGCAGCCTATCTATAAAATGTTGCTCTAGTTTCAGCTGGCAGTAGGGACTCACTTTATTATACCCTTCATGGGTCGAAATTACCATGTGATGTCATAAAACGCAACTGGGCAACTCTGCCCTAAATAAGAGACAGTGGCTCAGGATGGGACTTGGCTAAGGCAGCCAAATGGTGAAGACCAAGTCAGATCACTATAAACCGGCAAAATGAAACAGTGATTCTGCAATAATTAACCAGCTAGGAGACCTGGTCACACTTTTTGGGATTTGCTGAAAACTTGCAAATCCAGTTGGCCAGAGATCAAGCTGGCAGCAGAGGAAGCAAGGGTCAGAACAAAATATGAGAATATCTCCAAGGTGCCCAGAAGCCAATTTACTTGCCCAAAGTGTTTAAAACATGATTATGCTTCATCAGGGGTGAATCTCATGTAGTACTTTCAAGGAGAGATCAAACCATCTCAAAACCCTCAATAAAAATGAAAGTACATTTTTCTGCAGCTCCAGTGGTGTAAATCGTTTTGTAAAGTTAGTTTATCCATCAGCCAGGCATTCTTAACAACTCTGTGTCCCACTTTTTAAGAACAGGATAACATTGCTGACTAGCTAAAAGTGGACTGAAGCATCGCTGTGCAGCTGGCAAAAGGCAAAAAGATGAAAGAGCTATGAGCTGAATTCATCGCAATCCAGTGTACAAACACGCAAGAAGTGTAAAATTGCCAATGCTATCCAGACTTAGCCAGACACAAAAATCTGGTTCTATACATGGGCCGTAAATATATACCATGGCTCTCCAGCAGTTCCCACTGCCATTAAATGAAGGTATCTGTCACATTATAAAATCCTGATATCCTTATTGGCAGGCAGTGAATTATTGTCACTTCTATTTATAAACTAGAGGCCTTTGAAGACGTGAATCCAAGGGTGAGACTTATGAAACAGCAGGGTCCTGCCACCCAAACCCAAAGGGTTAAGGAAATGTTAAAGAAATATTTGTGAATGTTTAAACTGAAAGATGGCATGTAAGGACTAATTTAAAGTTCACATGCACATAACCCAAGGCTGTAAAAAAAAAATCCAAACAAAAAACAACTCTTGCACATGGTGGCCTTCTGTAACTCACAATCCCTGCCAGGGATGTAGAGTACTGGTATTGGTATGCTTTACATGACTGGCATGACATACAAATGTCACAAATCGCATCCATTTGGCAAGGCTCCATTTTGCTGAACTTTTTATTGCCTTCCTCCACATGGGGTGTAATATCTGATCTACCCTTGGAGCAGCCAAGAGCCAGGATCATAGAGTTGGGCAGACGCGTGTCTTGTAAGCCATCTAGCTCCGCCTCTGTTTAATGCAGCCAATGAGGAGCTAGAGCAACACCCCCCAAGAGATGGCTGTCCAGACCTCTACTCCAAGCTGAGTTGATAAGTGGATGAATGGTTCTGCCTTGCGGCACAGGATTAGCCTAGGGCAGCTTTTCCCATCCTGGTGCCTTCCAGATGATTTGGATACAACAGCTATGATGACCATTGGCTAATGGGGAGATATAGTCCAAAACATCTGGAGAGCGCTAGTTTAGGGGAAGGAGTACAAGATGTCAGGGTTCCTTTCAACTCACCGATTCCAGGATTCAGTGACCATTTGGCTCTCATTCAAACTTGCAGCTACTCCCTTCTCACTAAGAGGAGGAAGACGCATTACAAGCCCTACGGGACACACTTAGCTCCTATTTTTAGATATGAAATGTGATGCGAATAGAGCATAGGTCTGGGCTTTCCCTTTGTAAGAGATAACATTTCAACAGCTACATTTAGAAAGAGCTGTAATATCACTTCTATAGTCAGATACTCCTGTGAATCATACAGTATAAGCCATTGTGGTTCCAGGAAAAAGAAAAGTGAATTTTAGATTATTATTCAATTACATTATTCAGATCAAAAAACATGGGAGCTCCACTAAAACTCCACACCATCCCATTTATTTGCAAAGATAGCATGGGAACGAAACAAAAAACGATTTATTCGCCTGGTCATTAGAGTCAGGAATACATATGTGGCAAATGTCATGATGAATTCTACTTATGTTGGCACAATGGCCTGGATTAATTTACTTAATTTCAAAATGGCTAGTTCTAATTGGCTGTCCTGCCCCAAGGGTTTGACTTCCCTTCTTCAGGGGATGTTGCTATGGATTTAGAGAAGGTGAGGGACCTCAGGTCCCACCTTAGTAGCACCTAACTATCTGGGAGAACTTCTGCAAGGAGCCTGTTGGGCCTTAGGCCTCTGGCCTAAGGATGCTTTGCATCTGACTCAGAAACCCTACTGGAGCCCCCTGTTTGCCTGAGTCAATGACTGCTAACACAGGCTGGGGCCCTTTCAGTGAAAAGGTGCCTCTCAGAGAAGCTAGCTACAAGGCAGAGCTGAATCTGCTATTTAAGGCTAGTCTAAGGATGAGCGCGGGACGTGGGTGGCACTGTGGGTTAAACCACAGAGCCTAGGACTTGCTGATCAGAAGGTCAGTGATTTGAATCCCCACGACGGGGTGAGCTCCCGTTGCTCGGTCCCTGCTCCTGCCAACCTAGCAGTTCGAAAGCACGTCAAAGTGCAAGTAGATAAATAGGTACCGCTCTGGCAGGAAGGTAAACGGCGTTTCTGTGCGCTGCTCTGGTTCACCAGAAGCGGCTTAGTCATGCTGGCCACATGACCCAGAAGCTGTATGCCGGCTCCCTCGGCCAGTAAAGCAAGATGAGCACCACAACCCCAGAGTCGGTCACGACTAGACCTAATGGTCAGGGGTCCCTTTACGTTTAAGGATGAGTGCAGTTGAAGTAAGGTCTGAGTTCTGCTCTGATGAAGTCTCCAGCCTGAGCCTTGCATGAAGCTGTCCAAGGTAACCTCATCGCCACTGGAGCCAGTGCTCACAAGAACAGTCTCACCCGTCCTAATAACAATTGCCTTATGGAATGGTTTCCACTAACCTCTGCTGATTTTGTTGTTGTTCCTTTATTGGAAGCACTCTGAATACAGTACAGTGGTACCTTGGGTTACAGACGCTTCAGGTTACAGACGCTTCAGGTTACAGACTATTTCTAACCCAGAAATAGTACCTCAGGTTAAGAACTTTGCTTCAGGATGAGAACAGAAATAGCGCGCTGGCGGTGCAGCGGCAGCAGGAGGCACCATTAGCTAAAGTGGTACCTCAGGTTAAGAACAGTTTCAGGTTAAGAACAGACCTCCGGAACAAATTAAGTTCTTAACCCGAGGTACCACTGTACTCTGGTTTTGTACCCACCTTTTTGTACCCACCAGTGTCTTCCGGGGCCACCTTCCCACACAAGTCACTTGACCCGCACGAGATTGTGGCCTCAAAAGACGCACTTTTTAAAGGTCCATGCTCTCACACTTTTTTCGGGGTGAGATCATGGCACCCAAAATGGGCACTGTGCTCACAAAATAGGGGGCTGCCTGAGTTTTATTGGGACAATTGAGAAATAAGTTTTAGCATGCATCTTCTGAGAAGGGCACAGAAATGTTTGTGTTTGGAAAAAAAGTTGCTGCAAACCCACAGGACAGAGCAGGCAATTCACCTAAAAAATAAATACCATAGAATCTGCTTCTTTCTCCTTGCCTTCAAAGCACAAACAAACAATCAAAATGGAGCCAATGCTCCTTATATTACCTATCAGCCCAAGTCACGCTGCACACCAGGAGTGAGACATTGGCTGAAAGGGCATGGGTGACTTTGAGTTCTACCATTAACTACAATTCAAACCGTTCTATTGCACTATGGATGATATGATCTGCCCGCTCCTTCAATACTATTTTCTGTGACTGCTAAAAGCTCTTCCGGGCCTCAACCAAGGGGCTTTCTCAAATTGTTTTGTCAATTGAAGATGCCAGGAACAGGTGGCTTTCTGCATGCAATGCATGTATTCTACCACTGACCTATGGCTTCCACATTATATTTTTATCACCTCTTTTTAAAGTGCTCTACATTTAGCACAACACAAAACAGCATCTGGCTGACCCTCTTAGCATCCACGCCACTCTTTAGTTGTTTCAGCTGTATCCTTTATATCTTTCTTATTTCCCAAGAATGTCTATCAAAGGCACACCTAAATGCTCCCCTGTGGGTTATAGGGTGTAAACGGCTGCTGTATGGTCTATTTGATCAAGGCCTCATTCCCAAACACAATTATTCTGACTAAAGCTTTACTAAAGGAAATCAATAGATTTTTGCAGAAGTAAGCGGATCCAAGTTTACAGCCTCAGCGTTACTTCAGTGTTATATTTTAATTGATTTTAAGAAGACCATGTGGAATGAAATACATAGATTTTATAAATTTGCCTTTCAGACACCTGTGATTACTCACAATTATTTTACAATGTGCCCTGCATATGATTTCCAAAGTAAAGAAATGTAGTGTCCTGTTTACATATTCACACTCCACTTTTATTTTACAACAGTTACTAAAGAGGGTCAGACTCTCAACAAAACTCCCAAGTCATATGCAGAATATGTGCCGTAAAGCTTGAAAATGACCTAGAATTTCACAAGCTTTCTGCTATTAAACCAGAAACTCTTTCCCATGCTGGAAGGCTATTCCTTACAAAAAAAAAAAAAAAAAAAGAGGAGAGATCACACAGTCCCCAGAACGTTGTCATGAAATGACACAATAATAGGCCTCGCCTCAAGTCCCATATGCATCCCTTTCATAGTTCATTTAAAGAAAGAGCTGCCTTTGTACGCACAATGGGGCAGCAATTGAATGAAGTGTATTAAAACACAATTTTGCAAGAAGATCCATTTTCATTCATCAGGGCTGGTGTTTGAAATGTTTCCAACAAGGTGGAGGAAGTAAAGTAACGATGAAAAGAAGAATGTGCACATCCATTTGCAGCACAGAGAAAGTCAATGGGATCATAATCCATATTTAGCAATATATATTGGGCATTATTATTTGGACACTTATCTTCGTTCGATATATGAATGAAACTCAACAGATTATGAGAAAGCTCTGAAGTAGCTATCTGCAAATTATGTCGCACTTTTAAATCCTTTTAAATCCCCTCTTCACCTTGTCACTACTACTATAGTCATTCAACTTCTTCACTTAAACCATTTCAAAACATATAGTGCACACCATCAGTCTAGAGATGTCCAATGTCATCTAAACATGTCTTTATAAGTTCCATGACTCCTTCATCTCTTCTCAAATGCAGGACAGTCTAGGCATTTTGAAACTAAACATCAGAGAGATATCTGAATGTGTAGTTTAATCTATCTAACAAAATCAGAGTACACCCATCTCTAAGGCACCCTTCCCAGGACAATTCACTAAACAGCCCATTACATGGGTCATGATATTAAAGGCCTTTCCATGTGAGGCAAAGGAGCTTATGAGGTAGAAAGCAGCGCTGTGGATTCAGCTTGAAAAATGCATGCTGCTGTTCTGAGAAAGCGGCAGACGTCGGTGTTGCTCTCCTTTAATAATTAAATGGTACAGTATGTTTGCTCAATCCACAAATCCATGTACAAGACTCAGCGGCTCTTTCCAAGGAAACAGCTGAGCTTCCTGAAGCAAGCCTTATCTTCCACCTGCATTATTGCTGCTTGCGTTCACTGCCAATTTGTTTTGGAAGGCAAGGCAAGAGGTCCTCCATTGCTACAACGGAGAACAAACGACTTTCCCAGACTGTGGTCATGCCACCCTCATGTATTATTCCTAATAGCTGCCTGTTTGTATTTTCCACTTTCAGATTATATTAACAGAGCCATATGTTAGCAAAATTGTGCCCGGGGAAGATATTAAGTGAAGGGATGAACGGTGTTTACCTCACAAACAGGAGCTCATTACTCCATGCATGTGTGGGTTGGCAAGCTCACACCTAGGGAGAATGTGTCAATGTGACAAACTGAACAGGATTGAAGACTGCTCTGGCTGCTATTGAGGCAACGTTACTGAAATTGAACAGTAAAATAAAAATATCACAGTCAGCACCACATGCAGGTAAATGAGTCACCTTCAACCCAAATTAAATAGAACTGTAAACAGGGATAGACAAACTTTATTTCTGGTTTCTCTCAGTTTTTCATTTCCCCAATCTCTGCTTCAGTTCTCCACATTTCCACAACACTCTGCCATGTTTTGTTTTTAATCCTCATGAAAATTCATCAGGACATTTCCCTCAGTAGTCCCCTTTTTATGTAATTTTCATGAATATATACATTTTTGCAAATATAATGCATATTTGTAAATAATAATCATAATAAATAATTATTATTATTTATACCCTGCCCATCTGGCTGGGTTTCCCCAGCCACTCTGGGCGACTCCCAACAGAATACAATCGTACCTTGGTTTTCGAACAGCTTAGTTCTTGAACGTTTTGACTCCCGAATGCCGCAAACCTGGAAGTGACTGTTCCAGTTTGCAAACTATTTTTGGAAGCCGAACGTCTGACGTGGCCATGATTTGGTTTCTGAATGTTTTGGAAGTCGAACAGACTTCTGGAATGGATTCTGTTTGACTTCCAATATAGGACTGTATTAAAAACACAATTAAAAAAATGTATCCATTATTATGCACACATTAGCCTTGTATATGCATTCTTATACACATTACTAGAGAACTGCATTGCAAAATTCAGAGAAGGGTGAATTTTGAAGGATGGCTGTGTTTCCATTCATGTATTGTTTCAGAAAGTATGAATTCGGTTGGCCAGCCTTTAAATGCAAACTGGAATGAATTTCACCCCCATCTCTAGTTTTGAGGAAATGAAAGAGTCAAAAATGGAATCAGGTCAGATATGCCTGCAACCCTTTCCATAGTAACTCACTGGATGTAGAGAAGAGTTAAGGCTGTCATTGGTAGAGGCATCTAAATATAGAAAAGCCATGATTCTTTGATTTAAAACATTAAAGAAATGTTATGAATGGAATATTTTTCTCTCTGTGGTTTGAAACTCCTTGCTTCTGAAGCTCCAAGGCAAGACTGACGGGAGCCTGGTACTGGAGTACAATGGAAGAATGGAAGGGAGATTGTTTCATGTGCTATACTTGCATAATCTGGGTCAGACAGATTTGCTATTTTTAGAAGGAATGGGAAGATATTTTCCCCTTCAAGTCAGATGCACCTACAGTGCCTTACTGCATGTTTAATTTATACTGCGCATAGAATCATAGAATTGTAGAGTTGAAAGGGACCCAAAGGGTCATCTAATCCAGCCCCCTGCAATGCAGGAATCTAAACTAAAGCATCCATGACTGATGGCCATCCAACTTCTGCTTAAAAGCCTCCAAGGAAAGAGAGTCCACCACCTCCCAAGGGAGATCATTCCACAGCCCTTACTGTCAGAAAGTTCTTCCTGAATGTTTAGTCAGAATCTCCTTTCTTGTAATTTGAAGCCATTGCTTTGAGCCCTAGAGCAGGAGAAAACAAGCTTGCTCCATCTTCCACATGACAGCCCTTGAGATATTTGAAGATGGCTATCATATCTCCTCTCAGTCTCCTTTTCCCCCAGGCTAAACATACCCAACTCCCTCAGCCATTCATCTTAAGGCTTGGTTTCCAGACCCTTGATCATACTGGTTGCCCTCCTCTGCACACGTTCCAGTTTCTCAATATCCTTCTTAAAACGTGTCTATTTTGAAGTAGCTGTTATACTGGTAACTAACTGATATTAATAGCACTGTGCAGAATAATGTGTTATGTCTTTAATGATAAGACACATGAGAGATTGCAAATCTTAAACTCTCCATTAAATTCCTCTTCAAAGCAGCTATCAGGGAACAGTGGAGAGTCAATCCCCACATTATTTTTCCAATGGAAACTGCCCCCCCCCCGGCCAATTAAGCCCAGGTGACCAATGAGCTCAAGGGTCTGTGTAGGTGTCATTCTCAGGAGGCATCTGCCATGCATAGACTATCTCCATGCTTTGCCAAGCAAACTGGCAGTATTGAAAACTAAGTTTCTTTTGTCTTGCGATATATATGGAGGCGGAAGGTGGGGGAACGTCTTACAGCATTGCTTCCTAGTGCTCATTTAAACTGCTTGAAGTATTATTGAAGCTCTTGTTCTCTGTTCCCTGCAGTGAACCAAAGCCAGCAATTGCTTCTGTGTTTAACTGGGGAAAGCCTTTTAAACTTCCCACTTGGCAAGCAAGTGCTATGCCACAGGTTTGCATGTTATTCATTTATATACTTGGCTCCCATTGAGATTTATATTGTTCTTGTGGCAAGCTGCTGAATTTTATGAAGTGCCTTTTTCTATCTTTGGATATAATTTCAGGAGCATGTAGAAGAAGGTGCTTGGGGATGCGGTGTGGTTAGCAAAGAAGGCCAATCCTTCCTCAACAACATGGTGCAACAGTAATGATCCGAAAAGGAGATCTTTCAACTCAGTAAGGAAACTGCTAAGGATCAAACTGTTGTGCTCTTCTAGCAAATACTAGCTTTAATCAAAGACAATAAAAAATCCTGCTGTATTTCATCTGGCGGTGGCATGTGATGATTATTCCCTGCCACTATGTAGGGTACAACCTGAAGAGTTGCACTGCGGGAAATATAAAGCTGGAGAATATTTTCAAAACAAAATCTGCCCTGTGCTATGACAGCCTGTGTTGGATCAACAGCTTTGTTGGTACAATTGTTATCTCTTGTGCGGAAGCTGCCAATACTGCAGGTGGCAGTGAGCTTTCAAATCCCTGTGTTCTCTAGCACGCGCTTGCCATTTGTTCTTGGCAACAGCAGCGGCTGTGGGCATGGGAGTAGTAGCCCCACAAGGACCTGTAAATAACCTAGTGCTCAAACATCTCAAGAGGGAGAGCTAAGTGGTTTGGGCTTTGGAAAGAGCACCAGGATTTGTTAAGGAAATGTTTTCTCTTTCCATTGGCCACAAGGGAAATCATTTTGGAAGAGCTGATGCAGCCAACTTTTTCTGGTTCAGCTAACATTTTGTGACACAAACACATGAATCCAACTCTTTAAAAAGAAAATTCACAGTACAGACATTCAAGTGGGGGAAAAAAACCATGTTGCGTGCATCTATCTTCATGGAATATGTTGGTTCTCTGATCTGTTTTCTTTCTTGCAGTTTTCCTCTTTCCCTTAGCAGCTGCTCCACTAACAGAACTGCCTTGATCTCTCTCAGTTGCAGTATATTTGCTGAAATTGGGGCTCAAAAAAAATTTATTTCATGGAAAGGGGAAAAAGTGGTGGTGGGGGAATCCTCCCACAATTTGTTGGTAATTGCTTCAAAATTGTTCACCTGTTCAGGAACCATTGCCCTAACTCCATATTGACTTGGTTTGCCTTCAGTGATATTACAGATTGGTTACATGGCATTACGATGATCACATTCACTACCTCAGATCTCTGCAACCTTTTCAGACCCAGGATCCACTTTTAACCCAGACCTGCATTTGGGGACCCATTTCTTAATCTTTTATCATATATTTGCGTGGTGGTAGTACTCAGATCAGGCTGTGACCAACTAGTGGGTTCTGACCCACCAGTTGAAGACCAATCCACTACAAGATCCTTGATTGGCTAGGATCAATCACACTTAGAGCAAGACGCAGCCAAAAATTGCACAGCAGAAAATAGGTGTAAAAAAGCAAAGGTTTTGGAGGAACATTGCAGCCCCCTCCCCCAAAAAGCTTCTCTTTGGGACTGAACATCTTTGAGTTACATGCAGTTGTGTCCCTCAATTGTTGAAAGTCTCTTTGATCCAGCAGTGGCTTCTATGGGCAGGAAGGAGAGGGAGGTGGTTTACATGGATTCTCTCTTCCTGCAGCAGACCCTGAAAGTACCTCTGCTCCTAAGTATGCTCCACAGGGATAGGGCACCCTTTCAGAAAGCATGGGAGGTGGCACAGGGGGTTTCTGGAGAAATGGAAAATTTGTGCAAATCATCTTCTCTCCCTTTTACATTTTTGGAAGCCTCCACTGTATAAAATAATGTTCAATCAGTGGAAAGACACAATTTGATAAAACCCATTTGGCACAATCTTTCCAAACTCAGTTTTATGGCAATCCTTCATCTTCGGGACACTGAAAGAAGGATCTTCCTTCTTTCCCCTCCGGGCCTGGAGGACACAGCAAGAGACTCATACTTAAGCATCAGGACGACTGCAGCCAAATAAAAGGATTCATATTTTTTTATACTTAGGGAATCTTGCCATATTTTCTACCCCTGCATTTTTGTGCATATCTTCCTTTCTTGTTCAAGCCCTTATTAACAACGTAAGAAACCCCTTGTGGATCAGGCCAGTGCCCCAGCTAGTCCAACATCCGGTTCTCACAGTGGCCAGTGAGAGGCCTACTGGAAGCATGGAAGCAGGATCTGAATGCAACAGCACTCTCTCTCTCCACCAGTTTCCAGCAACTGGTATTCAGAAGCATACAGCCTCCAACAGTAGAGGCAGAACACCACCATTGTGGCTAGTAGTCACTGATAGCCTTATCCTCCATGGGTTTGTCTCATTCTCCTTAAAAACTCTCCAAATTAGTGGCCATCACTACTTCTTGCGGAGTGAATTCTATCATTTAACTATGCGCTGTGTGAAGAAGTACTTTCTTTTTGCCCATCCTGAATCTTCCAGCATTCAGCTTCATTGACTATTGAGCTAGGACACCAGCAAGTGGTATCATATCCAAATGGTGGGGTGATCAGTATCACAGCACAGATATTTTGTTTTTCATTTAAACAGTTTGCATACCGCTTAGCCCTAGTCGTCTCTAAGCAGCCTACAAGAGACCCAACACAGAATGACTAAAAATGTGTTAAAACTATATATGGGACTGGCAGAAATGACCGGCAGAATTCGAGACCAGGGAAAAGAGACGGCGGAAGAAGATTGGAAGAAATTTAAGGACTATCTTAAGAAACATTGTAAAATTATTGAAGGCTAGAACGATGTTGATTCAGAAATTAAGGGGTTAAAAGCTGTAATGATTATGTGATTAAGAAAAGAAAGGCTAAAAATTATATAGAAATTAGGGGAAGGATTTGCTGAATTGACTTAATTAGAGAATGGAATACAGAAAGGGGAGGTACGAGGAGGTCTGGAAAGTAAGTTTTATGAATATAAGGGATGGAAATTATACTTGTTTTGTATGTGTTCTGTTTGGATTGTATTTTTATTGTTTTTGTTTTTTATTGTTCTGTTTTTTCTGTTTTATATAAATTCCTAAACCTTAATAAATATACTATTTAAAAAAAATGTGTTAAAACTATAAAATCAGAGTTCAGTTTAAAAGGCTGCTGAAATAAATGTTTATTTCAACATTTTGATAAGTGAGTGAGGAGCAGGAGCCAAGTATAAGTGAGAGCCCATATGTGAGGGGGCAGTCGTGGGTCAATTGTTGGGGGAAGACCTACCCTACCATTTCGCAAACCACTCTTGAGGGCTTATGGCAGAAAAGACATCCAATTAAGATTGATGCTATTATGTATCGGTCACACAGTTGACTACTTAGGGATGATTGTTTACAGAATGATGCACACAATTTTAAATGGCAGGCCGGCTTAGAACAAAAGAACCTATCTTTCCCCCAAAGTCTTGATTTATAGTCTGAAGCAAAGCTATCAACTTTCCTGTAATCAGCCACAACCTAAAAAGACAAATGTGATCTAAAGAGAGGGAAGAACCAAGGCATTAAATCTCACCTGTCATTTTTTTAAAGCATAGAAGGGGGAAAAACACATAAAAATTTCACTGAGAAATGAGAACAGGAAGTGTTGCTCAAAAGTTGCTCATTTGCCTTTCTGGCTTTCTTTTAGACTCTTCCCTAATTCTTCTGGGGACATTTGCTGGTGGTGGGACAGTGAGAAAGAAAGAGCCGTAGGAGCTACCTGTAGTTGTGTTGCTCTAAGTATATCAGAAGCAGGAACACAGCCCTGGTGGCAATGGGACCTTTAGATGAATGGCTGTAGAGCAGGGTCAGTATACTTCAAACAAACAAACAAACAAACAAACAGACAAACAAATGACAAAAAGTATGAAGTTAAATCTATTCTTTGCATTAGTCTTAAGCAGAAGATGTAGGAAGGATATTGACCCAGACCAGGACTTTGTATAGCAAAATTGCTACTGACTGCCTGTCTTTAAAGAGCTGGATGTCCCTCGCTCCCTTGATGAGCTGAAGAATGCTATCAACTCTCAGGCATTTGAGAAATCCCCAGGACAGGACATAATTCCAACAGCAGTGCTGAAAGCTGGCCTCAGCTCTTCCCTCATGATGCACCTCCATGGCCTTCCCTTGAAATGTTGGGAAACAGGATTCATGCCACAAAACACACACGACTCCAACACTGTGACCCTCTGCAAGAACAAAGGTGACCGCCTTGACTGTAACAACTACAGTGGCATCTCCCTGCTGAGTACTGTGGGGAAAACCTTTGCCCCTGTAGTTCTCAACAGATTGTAGTCACTCGCTGAGACGATCTATCCCAAGTCACAATGCAGCTTTAGAGCTCAGAGGTCGACAGTCAACATGGTTCTCTCACTACACCTGCTCCAGGATTAATGTTGAGAGCAGAGATGCCCCATGTACATTGCATTCATAGACCTGATGAAGGCATTCAACCTTGTCAGCCAAAAGCGACTCTTCACACTGCTCAACAAGACAGAATGCCTACTTAAACCCCACAAGATGATTGTATCCTTCCATCAGAACTTGCATGACACAGTCCAGTATGATGGTTCATCCTCAGACGCCTTCCCTATAAAGAGTGGTGTGTAACAGGGCTCTGTTTTCGCCCCAACTCTCTTTGGCATATCCTTCTCATATGCCTTCAGTTCAACTGAAGATGATTTGTACTTCCACTCAAGGAGTGACAGGGGTCTGCTCATCCTGGCACATCTCTATGCCAACAAAAAAGTGAGGTGGGTCCTTATCCGTGAGATGTTGTTTGTAGATGATGCAGCCTTGACAGAGCACTCTGAGGATTTATAGAGACTCATTAGCCATTTTGCCCAAGCCTACAGGGAGTTTCACCTCACCACCAGCCTGATGAAGACCAACATCATGGGTCAGGACATCACCAGCACTCCATGTGTGACCACACACTTGAGGTGGTAGACAATTTTGTCCATCTGGGCTCCACAATAAAGCTCAGTTGACACTGAACTGGACAGGAATATTGCCAAGGCAGCTAACGTCCAATACCAATATGAAGGTTGATCAGGCTTGCGTGTTGAGTATGCTGCTTTATGGAAGTGAGCTGTGGGAAACTTACACCCGCCAGGAGTGACACCTCAATGCTTCCATATGCGCTGTGTCAGGAAGATTTTGGGCATCATATGGCAGGACAGAGTCTCAAACAAAGCTGTGCTCTCCCAAGCCCACTTTCCCAGCATGTTCTCACTTCTGTCTCAGTGATGCCCATGCTGGTTTGGTCATGTACAAAGAATGAAAGATAGCAGGATTCCCTAAGGATGTGCTCTACAGGGAGCTGGCTTCAGGCACCAAGCCCATTGGCAGACCAACTCTGAATTATAAAGATGTCTGCAAACATGACATGAAGGCTGGAAATATTAACCCCACCATGTGGGAATCCCTTGCAGACGACTGCATTACCTGGAGACAGACAGTCAAGTCATGTATCCACAGCAGTGACCAGAGGAGAAATGACTGCTTAGACGAACATAGACAGACATAGTGCATCTGCCATAGCTGCAATAAAACATATCTCTCACATATTGGTCTCTACAGCCACAACCGGTGCTGTAACTTTCCAGTGATTTGACTTTACCCCCAACAGCACACTCTTCCATAGTCTCTTGAGACAGATGGATTCCAGCAAATGTCCAGACTCCTTCCGGCTGCTATGCCTCCTCCATTCATTAGCTAAGGAGGAATGTGTTGACCAGTTTTAAATCAATTATTAACTGCCAATATCTACACCATGTTTATAACTAAAATGGGAAGACCTGAAAACAAGGAAACTGGAACTGGTATGGGAATACACTGCACCTTCTTTTTCCTCAGTGGGTCTTGCCTTCCCCCGCTGACATCCACCTTTCAAATACACGATAGTTGTCAAGTATCACACTTAAACCAGCAGTAGTTAGGCTTATGCAATGTAAAAAGTAGGTCAGAACATCTTGAAACACCCAGGGGCAAAACTCAAGAGTAATTAGCCACACAGAATGTTTTATTAGAAGAAACTGACTGAAAGACCCACAAGCAGGCAGATAAGAAAGCAGCCAATGGAACAACCTGCTAGAACAGCTAATTTCTCTTGCTATAGGTAGCAGGGGTCTGAAGTGCATTGCAAGGCTTTGGTTAACACTGCAGGAGCTGCAATCCATTTGCTCAACCAGACTATAGGGTGATAGAATCGTAGAGATGGAAGGGACCCAAAGGGTAATCTAGTACAACCTCCTGCAATACAGGAATCACTGCTAAAGACTCCCTGGCAGATGGCCATCCAACCTCTGTTTTAAAACTTCTAGTGAAGGAAACCCCACCACCTTCCAAGGTATTTGGGGGAGGGGGAGAAATCCAGGGGAGATTGCATATCTTACAGACCTGTCAGCCTAACTAGTTTTCCAAGAAAATTAGAGCCAACCTAGACATGATGTTAAATGCATCTAAAGTTTATTTTGTGGGGATGGGGAGGCAGGAGGTTGCCCCAATATTTCCCTGCAAATATTTCCCCCCTTAATACCAGATACACACTCCTACCGTCCTCCACCACCATTTAATTTGAACTCTGTGTCATCTGCCCACAAGGAATTTATTTTAGAACTATATTACTGCATCCATGCCAGTTATCCAAGTGGGGATAAGTTCCAGGGGCAACGTGCTTACTGCGGGTTGGTTCTTCCTTGTAAAGAGGTCAAATGAGGCTTGCAGTATTATTATTTTTTGCAATATTTGCATTTATTCACAAATACACAGATTGCATGTAGATAGAGGTATAGCTAAACAAACTAACAGACACCCCGAATTCACTTCTCAGAGCTTAGGGAGACAGATATGGTTAGGGAGACAAAGATGCTTTTTCAAGACCCAAACTCAGCTCTCTGACTGTCCTTTCTCAGTCCGTGCTTTACACATTTCCTAGTAACTTAAATTCAAAAGGCCTGCTGTTGATAGCAATCAGCCAATCTCCCCAACAAAGGAGGTACTTGCTACACCCATTAGTGTAACCAACTTTCCAATTGGTTGGACCACTTTAGCAAGCTCTTGGCTAGACCTCAATTTGAGGATCACACACACAGCAAGTTGGAGGGGACCCTGAGGTCATCCAATTCAACCCCCAGGTTTATAACAATATAGTGATGGAAAATCCACAGACACTCTGTGAAAGATCTCTCCAAAGAGAGTAATGGAGAAATGGGGGTGGGGGTGGAGTGGGGAGATTGCATTACAAAGAGATACACTTAGGGACAAAAATACAAATCTTAACTTTACATATAAGCTGATGGTGTCTTTTATCTGGCTATGATTATCCAGGAAAGAGATCTTAGAATAATAGCTGAACACTCACTGAAACGGTCATCACCGCAGCAGTAGAAAAAGATTCATGGTGAGGAATTATTGCAAAAGGCACTGAAAATCAAACAGAAAGCGGATAGCTCCGTTGGTTAGAGCGTGGTGCTGATAACACCAAGGTTTGATCCCAGCTGCATATTCCTGCATTGCAGAGGGTTGGACTAGATGATCCTCAGGGTGACTTCCAACTCTGAGTCTATGAAGATACAGGAAGCTGTCCTGAACCAAATCTGTCCACTGATCCATCCAGGCCAGCATTGTCTACATCAGTTTCTCCTAACCTATATATTTTTGGTTGCAGCTCCAATCGTTAGAAGGTGGGAAAGAGCCTTAGCTCAGCGGTAAAACATCTGCTTTATTTGCAGTAGGGTCCCTGGTTCAGTCCCCAGCATCTCCAGGTAGGGCTGGGACAGAGAACCCTACCTGAACCCCTGGAAAGCTGCTACCAGTAGACTATACTGGGGTAAATGGACCAATGGTCTGTCTTCCTATGTTTCTGTCATCCCTGGCCATTGGGGCCAATTGAAGTTGTAGTCCAAAACATCTGGATGGCACTAGGTTGGACAAGACCAATCCACGTTGAATGGCAGTGCCTTTCCAGATGTTCAGGTGTTGGTCTCCCCCACCATTAACTGGAGGTGCCAAAGACGGAATCTAGAACCTTTTGCATGTGAAGCCTGTGCTCTGAGTTACGGCCACTTCCCTAATTTATCATAATTCTAGAAGAGTCCATTTGTGGAGGGGGGGGCATCACTACACCTAGTTTGCTTGGCTGTATGAATAGGGTTTCATCATGTCCTGACCTCACTTTCACTTCCTTATGCACTATTCCCTCCAAACCGTACCCATTCAATTAAATTTAGGGGTTTTGTGTGTGTGTGTTGCTCCTGAAGAAACTATATGAAGGCAGAGACCCTGGAGAACTGACATTTATGTAGATGCCATGCTAATCTGCAGCAAAACATTATCCTTCCTTATATGCTTTTTTTAAATAAAAAAAGTAATATTTAAATGCTTGCAAGCTATCTGCCAGGCAGATGCCGAAGAGGCACCTCTATTATGCAAACAATGGGGAAATGCAGCCTTATCTTTTCACACCACCAGGCCTCTGGGCTGCGAAATACATTTTTGCATTGATTTACATTTTATTTGCCAGATTCAGCTGGCTACAATAACTCTGCTCCATGAATGCAAAGGCATGGATGCTGCTGTTCTCTTCCCATGTGCTTTAGCTGCTGCCTACACGGCACTTCCTCTTTATCATTTTCATAATCTGGGAAGCAGCAGGGTGCATGAAATCACGCCTGAGCTCACTTTAAAAAAATAAATACCTCCACAGCCCCTCCAGAGTTCTCCCTGATTGTTTGAAGCACCTTGAGGGATCTGGGAGGGGGGGGGGGCATAGAGATTACCATCCTCTTCTTGCCTGTAGACAATTACCACGGCCAAAGGAGCCATGAATATATCAGAGATGGACTGAAATGAGAAGAAGCGGGCATTTGTGGTGTAACCCAGGGCTTCAGCAGCAGTATCTTATGGAAGAATATGATGCATGGTCACCAATTCAAAATTTGTTTGTTCATATTTCAGGAGCCAGACCAATAATAAATAGGGCGGAAAGCTAGGAATGGAGGAGAATGTTGTTTGGGCCACAGTGAACTGATTCGCACCTCCCAAACGAATACATGGTTTGGGGATGTAATTATCCTTTGGATTTTGCACCTCTCTGAATTTTGTGATATGGTTCTTGCCTCAAGAAAGGACCAAAATATGTATTAAAAAAACCCGAAGTGTATTTTAGGATAAAATACATTCAGAAATGTGTATATTGAGATAAAATGTGAATTTAAATAACATTTTGCAATGGAATACATATTTAAGTATGTATATAAATAAGATTTTGTGTGTGTGTGTGGACTTAAAAAGCCCCCCGCAGATTGTGGAAAGAGGATGGAATGGGATAAATATGCGCAAAATTCCAGCAAAGTCTGGAAACAGACTAAACCTATCTCTAGCTGCAGCTTGGAATTGATATATCGGTTTAATTAATTGACAAAAGATGTGTGGTTAATAATACGGTTGTTTGTTGTTTTAAATATTCCTTATACAGTTACTTATTGAAACTCTGGCTGCCAAACCTCATCACAGCTAAGTGCTTTGTGGGGATGGAAGGATCTGTCAATTAAAGTTCTCTCAATTTCTTAGTTTCCCAATCATAAATTCAGTCCTATACGTTTCTGCAACAATTTGCATTTTAAAAAGAAATTCTCATGGAAGTTTATTAGCAATTTAGGGCAGAATTCTATAGCAAGATCCAGCAGGAACTGTGGGCTTAAGATCCAGCCAATCTCCAGGTGAGCTGCGAGGTTCCTGGCGCACACAGGCTACTCTGGCTTAACACCTTTGTCCTTGGTCAGCTGGAGATATGCCAATGTATCTCCCCCATCCTGGCTCAGACCCTTCTGGGGGTGTGGTGGAGGCAGGACCAGAGAGGCAGGACTTAGGCTGGATCAGCTCTGCCACATGACCTACCAACGTGACATAAGTTAAACTGGTAAAAAGGGTGGTGAAACTCGAACACTATTTTAAAGGTTTGTTTTCCCTCTGCCAGGCTTAGGCTGGCTCATACAGCAGTAGCCCCACTCCTGAATGGGTTTTAGATCTGGTGGTGTACTTCACACCAACTTAACTTATGCTAGAGTTGCTTTATATGCCAGATTCTTGTGTATAGGATTGCTCCCGTAGCGTGAGTTTCTCATAATGAACACATTTTTATGTGCAGTTTTCACTAATGTACTCATTTTTTTTGCAAGAAATTGCTCCTAATGTAATGCATTTTTGTATGTTATTTTCATGCATACCGTATATTTATTTTCATGCACACTTTCCTCTAATATATGCATTTATGTAAAAGCTGTTTGGTTACAGAACAGCATCACAAAATTTGGATGAGAACAGATGTTGGAGGATGGATGTGTTTCAGTTCCATAATGCTTTGGAAAGTGCAGATTTGATAAGATTCGGCTTTAAATATGAGCGGAACTGACTCTCTTCCCCCATCCCTATTTGTGACAGACTATCAGGAGTTCCACAATGAAATAATATGTTTCATTAATGGATGGCAGTCGTAATGATCAGTAGAAACATTATTATGAATGGACTTCTTCTTCTTCTTATTATTATTATTATTAACATTATTATGAATGGACCATATATATTTTTTGCCACGTTATTCCTCATAAGAAATGATATCCCAATGGCCAACATAATTTTGAAATGATGACTCGCACATAATGCATTATTCATCATTTTGATTCATTTAATTAATTGTTGTGACCTCTTGATAAAATTCCATCTATATTATTGCTGACCTTGTGTCACTTCGATTGCACTTTGACAGATAATGATTTTTTTCTCTGTATGTAATAATTATAATAATTAGAACAATGATGCTGCTTCCTGCGGTTGCCATCTGTCCACTTGTTAAGCTAGAGGAAAACTACAGTGACTTCTGAGACATTTTTTGTATATTTGAGGCTTTTGGCTTCTAGAAGTAGAAACTAATCTCTGATTATTGTGCATGCGGTCTTGTAGTCATATAGACTCGAACACTCCGAATCAGGATATACAGAAGTTAAGTTGCCTGTGCAATATTCTTCAAGTTGATTGGATCTATAATACATTAGTTCAGCCTTTCTCAACCTGTGGGTCCCCAGATGTTGTTGAACTACAACTCCCATCACCCCTAGCTAGCAAGGCCAGAGCTCAGGGATGATGGGAGTTGTAGTCCAACAACATCTGGAGACCCACAGGTTGAGAACCGCTGCATTAGATGAACAGAGGTCTTGTTGAAATCAGTGCAACAAGACAGACACACCATACATTTCAAGCATGCTGATCCCCCTTTAGTCATGGCTTCTCCCAAAGAATTATGGGAGCTGTTGTTTATTCAGTGAGATGAGAGTTGTTAAGAGACTCTTATTCCGCTCACAGAACTACAGTTCCCAGAGTTCCCTGTGACGAGGGATTGATTGTTAAACCTCTCTGAGAATTGTAGCTCTGCGAGGGAAGCAGGGTGTCTCCTAATAATTCTTGGCACCCTTGACAAATTACACCTCCAATAATTCTTTGGTGGAAGCCACAACTGTTTAAAGTGAGGTTATAGTGCTTTAGATGTATGGTGTCAATGCAGATTCAATCATGGCACAAGTCCCATGGATATCCGTGGGAACTAATTGCAAGTAGTCTGGATTCAACCTAGTATCAGTATGTACAGCACTTGAGGGAAGAGGAGAGAAGGTGAGGCACCCAGAAGCTCATATACCTCAGTTGCTCAGGCTCAATTTGAGTGAATCCCTTGTGACAGTTGGCTGCAGGCAGGTGAAAGGGTAGTAGCAAAGAGGAAAGACCTGTCTGGTGGCCTCCCTCAGCAGCAAGTCACTGTTTAGACTGAAGGGAGGCAGGCTATACATCAGCCATTGGTACTATCTTGGCCCTTCAACACCTGGATTTCCAGGCCAGGAGGATTATGAAGCACTGCATAGCTCTTGCACATGAAACTGCTTATAGGTCTCTTCTGTCACCCGCAGCCCCACTTGCAGAAGGAGCAAGCAGAAAGTGTCTGATCTACAGGATTCCTGACAGCAGCCCCACATTTGCCTGACAATATCCATATCAACAATTTCTATCGTCTCTATGCCTCCGTTGCTTCCCCGTGAAATGAAGGCAACCATATTGCCTGGTGTCAAAACGGATATTGTACAACAATGTGCATTAGTATGTGCACGTTCCCGAGTATGATAAGATTCCAGGGCCATAAATATGGCCAGAGCTAATTATGTAGATAACGGGTACATAGGGAAGATCTGCATGAAGACATTCCCTGCATAATAAGGGGCGTGTGTGGAAATAAGCTAGTATATAAAGCTTTACAAAGCACGCCAGTAAATGTGAATGCTGAAAGGAGCAATGACCTACATATCAGGAACAGTTGCAATTTCCTCTGCATTGTGTCTGTAGCTAAATTTTGCCTGACCCACTAATATCCTTGCTGAATGGAAGAAGGAAAAGCTGCAGACAGACCTGTTTGCTAACTCCCCCTGCTCTCCCAGTGAAGCAAGTCTAATTGATCTCAAAGGGACTTCCTTACTGCATAGGACTGTACTGTGAATCTGTCTTGCCAGCCCTGGGATACAGACTCCATGGAGGGGTGGAGATGGTTACCTGACCTCCTGGCACAGTTGCTGCTGCTGTTTACCAGGAGGGAGAGTGGTAGGCAGTGGGGAGGGCAGTATAGTGCAAACACACCAGCAGAAGCACCAGATTAGCTCTGCTGCTGAGTTTGCACCACACCATCCTCACCACTGCCTTGTCCCTTCCCTGTAAGCAGCAGTGATTCCACTGTTGGGAGGTCAGGAAAGCACCTCTGCCCCACCACACTGCTCGCTACTGGATACAGGGAGGTGGTGGAATAAGGGCAGAGTTGCATGTGCTGCACACTGCATCCTAAAGCAGCCTGTCTTCCTTGTCTCCTTGGTTTTTGTCCATCATGCTTTAGAGAGGCTGCAGTTCTCTAAACATTTTTCTCACTCCCACCCCAGTCTTCCACCCTAACTGAAGTACAACACTCAACTTATGTCCCTTAACATATGTAGTTAATAGTTTCATTTCTAGCAACGTTTAATTGTATTTTGATGATTGATTTTTCTGTTTTTGGTGGTTCTTGTTTTTATCTGTAAGCCACCTCAAGTCCTTTCAGAGTATAAATAAATATATAACAATAATAATTAATAGGGTTGACTCCACAACAACCATGGCATCTTGGGACTCCCTGTGGGAAGTCATACTTGTAGACAGCAATGCCTACCCTGAGCCCCATTAGTTTTAGTATCCTAATAATAATGTTTTAATTATTGGACAACTACAAAATATATGAATAAAGTCTGCATAGTTATGCTAATGCAAGACATTTGCTGTGCGATGGAACTTCCCACCCTTCCACACTCCCTATGTGCTTGTCCCCAATCTGCTCTAAGTTTCCTCCAACCCTCCACAGCAGATTTGGGAGGGCACATGGGAAGAGGCAAGAGAGGGCAGTTTCTGTTGCACAAACCAATATCCTTGCACTAGCGGAAGTACTTCATTGGATTCTGGCCTATATTTTAAAAGCTGGTAGATTGGAGAAATTTCTTGCGCTCGTTTTCTTTTATAATTTATCCATATTTTCTAATCAGAGCACTTAGTGCTCCTCTTGCTGGAAAGTACTGAAATAAAAATGGCCATGTCATCCAATGCCTCCGCCACTTCCTCAGCTGTCATAATATCCCACCAATTCATTAAACCGTTGATAGAATCCAGACACAATGAGTGCCATAGAGATAAGTCACCAGTCATCCCAGAGGCATAAGATAAAAATGCATTATTAAAAAGGGGAGATTTGGGATGATAGTCATGGATATAGCTTTCCTTTGATTTAATACCAAACCTCCAGGGATGCTTGTACTGATGGCGATTTTCAATTGCTTCCATCCAATTTGCTTCTTTAAACTTTTAAGGTGCTCATTCACCATTTTAACTTCTACTCTTATTGTGTCATCTGGGTACTGCCATCCTTTCATAAGCGCCATTCTTGCAACTTGGTAATAGCAAAAGTGACTCAGCAGATGGGGTGAAGCCAGTACACTAACTTTCTGATACGAGGGTTGTTGTTGCTTGCCAGAAGGGAGAAGGGGAAGGGTGAGGTGACAGGGATGCAAACATACTGTCAAGAAGCACTGGATCAGCTCTGCCAGTGTGCTTATAGCATACCATATCCACCACCTCACCCCTCTTCCTACCAGTAAGCTAGTGTAATGGCTCCACTCCACCTAACGAGCCACTTCTGGATATATTTGGCACCCCAATGCCTCGATGGTTTTGCTTTTTATTGGGTACTGGGGAAGGGAGTTGAATATATGCATATTTTAATGAGTTTCAGAACAAACACAAACAATACACATAATAAAAACATACTGTATTCTGAACTCAAAAACATCAGCCACCCTTCCCCCTAGTAACCACAGACCCTCTCACATCCCTTCCCCAGAGAGCTTAATTGCACTAGCACATCCAAAGCATATTCAAAGTACTTGAGGAAAGCAGGAAGAGACAGATTAAAGAAAAGGGATTCAATGTGTGCACCTCTCACATACCTAAAAGAACCAAACAGATCTGCATTGGCCTGGAACTGGTCTTTTATCTCCTTGCATAGTCTCATATTCAATAAAGGAACTACTACTACTACTACTACTACTACTACTACTACTACTAACATGCCAATGGTTGCACCACATCCCAAACAAATGGATCTCACTTTCTTTATATCATACGTTTGTGGCCTCGCTAGGAGTTTTTTGGGCCCATATGAAATCTAATACCCACATTTACTAGAGTAATGGGTTGAACACGCATGGGTATATTTATCACTCAAAATGTAATTTAGAGGAAACATTCATTTAATGGTATAAATTGTTCCCATCGAAGAGACTGGACATTTCTCCATAGCTCTTGATCTTTAACTTATTGAAAGAGCTTACCTTTTTTGGGCCATATATGCCATCCCTTTAGAAAACAACAACAGCTGTTTTTCATTTGAACAGGGTTTTTGTGGTCTTTCATCAGATTTCGTCCCTTTCCTTGACATCACATGGTATCAGTTTTAAATCACATTTCCTGCCACAATCAATTTCCTCCCTTACATGGAGTCTCGTAGATCCACACAGCCAATCAGGTAAGACACAGAAGATGGTGTGATGTTGCCTGGTGACCCATGGCATTACTATGTCAGTGAACATCAGCACAGGGAGTCCAAATAAATCAGAAACGAGCACAAGGCATGCTGCACTCATATCAGCATGCTTTAGTGTAAGTGCATAATTTATGCGCTGATGGCAGTGACGGCTGCTCCATTCAGATTACAAACAAGCATGGGCAAACGTCCCCAGCATAACAATTGCCACAAAATGCATGACTGTACTCTGCAACAAAGCAGAAACCATAGATGGAGGCAGGGTCAGCGTCAGGGGTCGGCATTATCAGACATCTGCCAGTGCCTATACTCCTTTCGGAGATCCACTGCTGATCACCAGAGCCTACTGCTCCTCTTCCTTGTGGTTGCCATGTGTTAACTTGCCCCCTTTAAGCACAAAATCATTGAAAAGATGCAGCAGCACTGCCTTGTCACCTTGCACTTCTCCTCTGGGTGGTTGTGTGGATTGGGCACAGAAAGACATTGCAAGTGAATGGAGTGCAGTGACATTAGACAAGAAAGAAGTGGGCACACTCAGAAAGGGGGTCCCACTGACAACATCTCACCCAAGGACCCCCCCCCCCCAAAAAAAAAACCAAACTTGGAGCTAGCACTGCATGGTTACTTTAGGCTCAGTTCTATTTTTTCTGTTTTGCAAAGCACATTCACCAGTGGAAAAATTTGCATGAAAGGGTTCTTGGTAGTGTGAGCAGAGCCTGTTGTGCATACAACTGTACAGGTTTGGGCTCTGTTCTTTTTGTTTTGTTTTTGTGGTTATTATTATTATTATTATTAGGTGTGGGCTCTGTTGAATGAATGTGCATAGGCTGTGAAAGTTCCGGTAATTAAAGATGGGATACAAATTTGATTAGTTCACATTTAAAGGCCCACCTTCCTAATTCACACTGCCTGAAACAATATGTGAAATGAAAAACATTTGTTCTTCAAAACATTTGTTCTTCAATATACATTTGGAGATGCAATTGTCCACCCAAATAATGGGAACTAAAATGCAGGTACCAAAGAAAAGGATGCACAAATCTACATATTAGTATAAAAAACATCTACAAAAATACATTATATTAGAATCTTAGGCAAAATTGCAAGGGGGGGAGTGCATACAAAATTGCATGCAAATTTTAATCTATTAGGAGAACTATTCACTGTTGGTGAATTTTTGTGAGAACCTTAAGAAAAATTCAGAAACTGTGGCAAACAGAATTTAAGATTGGGGAAAAGAGAAACTGGGAGAAACTGAAATCAACAGGTTTGCCAATTCCTAGACAGAATGAGCCAAAACAATGCTCCTCCCACCCACATTTGTTCCCTGAACATGTTTTGAATGATTGAATCAGACTGACATTTTCACATTCAAATTACAGAGGTGGGAAATGTAATGTAACCCAAAACCAAACTGCAAAGCTGGATTTAAGCAATGTCTGTATGAATGGCCCTAGAAAGCAGAGATAGCAAAGATGACCATCTGGCTACTGAACAATCCTTAGTCCCTCCTTTCCTCCCCTCAGCTCCTGGCACATAGCAATCTCATTCACACAGTCTCCTTACCCCTTACACAGAGATGCAGATTGCATAAGCCAATGTGGTGGTCACAGGATCCCTGGCTTTCCATCTCCTCCTCCACCCTGAAATCCTCTTTCCATCTCCTCCTCCTTCTTGAAGATTTTTTAACCATCTGGAAAACCTTGATAACTTTCTTCATTTTCTCTGCACCACCAAGGAGAGAGGGTAGAAGAGAAAGTGCAAGGTCTACAAATCCTTTGAACTCCTGTATTTGAGCAATCCTAGCTTCTTCATTTGAAAGAAGAACGGATATATATATATATATACCAGGTCCTTCAGCAACACCCACAAGCGCTGGTGTGGTTGTAAAAATAAAACAAAACCTTCCCCGCATGTAGGGAGGAGGAAGAAAAGGTGGAAGGCATGAAACCGCAGCCTATACGTGGTGCTCTCAAAAGTGTGAGCAGACACACACACGCACATGCACACACAGAGAGCTCATCTCTGGCAACTTGTGCAAGCAAATAACTCAGAAGGGCAGCAGCTCGTTTTACGAGGTTTCCAATTTCTGTTCTCAATGCTAGATGCATTCTGGCAGATCTGAAATGCTCTCCGGGCAAAGAGTGTCAACACTGGTGAAGAAAGAGCAGTGACTCTTCAAAACACAACATTGGCTTGAAGGATCAGAAATAGCCAGTACCGAACCTGAGAAAAGCATCCAAGTAGCCTTCTTTATCTCTAGCAACAAACCTTTTTTTGGTTTTTGTTTCTAACCTTAAACATTTATTTTGTTTATCTTTTTCTGTGGTAAAGTCAATGGGCCCGTTAGAAATGGACATTAATATATTGGATAATTTCTGGCCAATGTCATACATTCCATTTTGGGGTAAGGTGTTTTGTGTGTGTGGTGGCAGGGCTACGAATGTGTGGGTGGAGCTGTTTATCTGGGCCCATCACAATATAGCTTCAAGCCTTGGATGCCCTAGTTACTAGTTACATCACAGGGAGCTAGATGGGTGTGTGCTGCTTCTGCTGGGCCTCTCAGTGGCTTTTAATACCATCCATCATGGTAATGTTCTGAACCAGTTTGCAGGGTCCTCCAGCCCAGTCTTGTGGATAGGTCTTAGAGGGTAACTCTTGCATTTGGCTCCTTGGCCTTTGGGTTGTGCTTTTCAAACCTGTTACAAGTTCACCCAGATCACCAATCTTTTCTTCCAAGTCAGTCTCCAACCCTCCTTCTTCCAGTGCCCACTCATCTGTGTTCAGCTACCTCTCCTCTGTGTCCATCCAGACCCTGACAGAGGGTGGGGCAGGTGGTAATGAGATTAGGGTTGTGCAGGCATTCTGGGGAAAAGATGTACCATTTTTCTATAGTGTTGGACATTTATGTGGTTTCCTGTTTTCAGTTTCATGGGACATCTTTAAGACGAACCAATTCAGGGTGCAGTCCCATACACATTTATCAAGGGCTCAAAAGGAAAGCACCAGTGCTCTGAATTGTGCTTGGGAACAGACTGGAAGCCAACGTCGCAAGTGCCAAAATCTCCTCTCCTACACATCGATTCAAAGTGTCCCTTCCATACACACCAATGTTTTGGTTGGTTTTCTTTTTTTTTGGCTCCCTATAATCCTTCATAAATTCCCCATCAATAAGATTTATGAGTACAACTCCACTTTATTTTGATGGTTATTTCTAACGCTAGTACTGCCGTTGTGTCGACATAATTAGCAATGAGTCTAATAACGCCGAACCAATGTAATAGTCGTTTTATCAGCTTCCGGCTTCATTAGTCAGAGCTGACATAATCAATTCATGTTGCCACTAGCTGGGCCCAAGCAGCAGCAGCAGCAGCAGCACTTTCCATGTGTAACAAAAGCTGGCCTGGGGAGCTGCAGCAGGGCAGGAATTTCCTTCTCCAACTGGCAGCAGGAGGGGATATGCCTGAAGGAGCAGCTCCATTCATAATGAATATTATTGCAATGCTGGCATGTTCACCATCCAATCCCAAGGAAATACTAAACACCTGAGAGGGTCCCTGAAGCTTCCAACTATTTGAAAGTTGCCCACTTTAGTAGGGTAAGAGGCATAAGGCTCCTATGTTCTCTTTGATCCTGTAAAAACTGGAACCAAGTTTTTCTGGTCCTTGGACTGGAGACCATCACACTCCCTCTACAGTTCAGCATTTTGCTTACGTGGATGGAGCTAACCACATTTACCCAAAGTAATCTCTTTCGCTTGTGGACCCCAGGCCTCTGCCTGGTTATCCTACCTTCTGGAGTCAACCTTGGTTCTGTTGCTGACCCTCTCTTCCTGCTTCCTGTGGGACAACACCGAATTTTTCATTCCTCCAGGAATTGGGTGGTGGTAGTGCAAGCACTTACATCTGATGGACTTTCAAAAAGTGGTTGGAATCCGTCTGCTTTTCCACACACACAAACCCTCTACGTTGTAATGACTGAGCCGGTTGAAATAGAAAATGCAGACTGTAGGGTTAGATCTGGATCCTGCTCTGTCAATCGTTCTCCTCTTACCTAGAAGGATCTCCAGTCTTTGCATGATCAGTTACATGGTGGAGCAAGTGAATATGCATATACAAAGTAAGGACTAAGCTGTTCTACAGGTGTCTGTTGAAGGTCAGGGGCTGTCACAGGATAAAATATTAGGCAAGAGAGCTTTGTGGAACATGGCAGTGATATGACCTGTCAAAAAAACCCCAGGCATGCCACAGCCTGAGATGAAATATCTCATGAAAAGACCGCAACTGTCAATCAGGGATCATATTATTATGGGAGATATTGAAATTTTCAATTGCTTTCTTTATGCTGCTGTAGTCTAGTGGCTAAGAGACTAAACCGAGAACAGCAAATCAGGGATGGAGGAGGAAACTGGATCAGTTAGCACACACCAAATTTGAAGGAATATACAAACTGAAACACAGCTATCCTTTGAAATTTGCACTTACTGGTATGTTCAACAGGTTCTTAGAATCAGTGTTTGGCCACAGGTTGCTCCTCTTTTTTTGTCATAATTGCCAATTTGTGGTTTCTGAAATGCTTGTGGTTTCTAAAGGGCCTCAGGCTGCTCCCAACCTTTGTCAGAGCAAGTTGCTTCCTTGGAGCTGTCCACGGTCCAACAAACAACCTTCGATCAGCCTTGTCTCCTTCCCTTTGTCCCCTTGTCCCCTTCCCCTTGCCAGCAACATGACACATGGAGCCAGAACATGACACAAATACACCAGGAATAGGGAACTCCGACTCACAAGTCTAATTAGCTCCAGCATTTGGCCCATGAGGCTGTTTTCCCAAGCCACGCCCACATGCCCCACACTCCTGATTATTCCAGCACTGGGAACTCCCTAATGTAGCTAAGGAGGTACAGCACATTGTAAGCACCATCAGTTGGCTGACTGCTGGAGGCTGCAAAGCCCTGCACTTTACATGCACTAATGAACATGGCAGCACCTGCAAGGCATCAGGTTTCACAAGTGATTATTTCAAATGACATGGGCAAAGTAACATGGTTATGTGACATCACTGGCCTGCTGGGGTGGAGGAAAGGACCCCCCCAGCCTTGTGTAGTTCCCCAACCCTGCATTGCACCACCCTTTGACAGCTCGCTACTCTGTGACTGTCTGGTGAGCCTAATAAAATGGATTTTATACCGTTTACTGTTGCTCTCTCCCCCTCTCCCTCCTTCTCTCTCTGTTTATCAGCTGCCTGCATTTTGGACCCATAGCCTGTGTATTGTTATGGGGTCTTGCCATGATTTCTCTTGCACTACAAATTTTACCACTATACCATGGAATTGGTGACCTGAGATAAAGTGCTGTCTCTCAGCCACTACAATATAGGAAAAACAACACTGACTTACAGACTTGTTGTGAAAATTATAACTGACACTACTTCGCAAAGTATTTCAAACACACTAGAACACTCTAACCACACACTACTGAAAGCTGGGAGTGATAGTCGGATAAGGCTGTGCTGTCAGGAGCGGCAACACCCACTTGCCTGTTTCTTTGCCACATTATTTTATTTAGATACTTCCACCGGCTCTAGCCCATCTTTTTATGAAAAAATATAGTCAATCTGGAAGTCCAAATAACAGTACTATTTAAAAATGATATATCCGAATTCAATGACTTATGATAAAAAAGCGTAATAAAAATTGCAATCAGTATAACGCAAAGGATTCAAGTAATTAAACCTGGGGAAAAAGAGTGCTGAAAGAGGTAAATCCTAGCTACCTGTGGAAAGACAAGCTGTGATCACGCCAGGCAAACTTCCTTAGATCAGCAGAGCCACTATGGCGAACACCAGCCAATGGCAGAGAAACAAGGAGCGAGGCCTCACCATAGTGGCAGACTGGGCTCTCAAATTTCAGCAGTGCCCTGTGCGACACTAAAATTCAGCACACACCCAGCCTCTTGTGCTCTGTTCTGCATCATTGTTGTGGCACCCCCTGCGGTGCTGGTGCCCAGTGTGGCCAAACTGGTTGAGCTACCCTAAAACCATCTCTGCTCAGCAGATCATGTCAAGGGTCAGGCCATTTTATTTACCCTGAATAATCTCACCAGCTTGTCTAAGTCAGCGTTGGCATTAAATAAGTGTTAAGTAATAGTATGAGTTGCGCTATGTAAAAATGCATCGGCTGTATTTGAGGAAGAACTGCAGCTTAATTATAAGAGCATGCTTTGTGAAGAAAAGACCCCTGGGTTCAGTCCCCTGCATCTTCTGCCAGGGCCAGAAAACCCTGGAAAGGTACTGCTAGCTGCTGTAGACAATATGGAGCTAGATGAACCAATATTACGAGTCAACAGAAGGCAGCTATCTATGCACAAGCACCAGTCTTGGTTGGTTTGCATCACTGACACAATTCCTGGGTTTCTTCCACCATAAACTCCTGGTTCCAGAATGTATTTGCTTTCTGAAACTGATTGTTTGCAGTCCATTAAGCCGCAGCTTAGATTTGTGTCTCTGGGTGTGCTGGAGGCCTGCCCATCTCCTCATAACAGATCTCCTGCAACGGAATTAGGGCAGCACTGAAGTTCCCCTCATTTACGTGCATGATTCATGCTCAGTTTGTGGCTGCTTATTCCATGGATATAAATATCGTGTTGCAGGGTTGTAATCACAGCTTGTGTAATGGGAGGGTGGGAAGTAGCAGAGAATTCCCCAGCCTTAGTAAAGAATGAGGCTGCAAGACTCTAGGAATCTGCAGCACAAGAAGCAAAATCAAGCTCTGCTGTAAGCAGTCATCAGGAATGCCAGCAAGGAAAGATCCTGCCTCCCCAATAATACTGAGGTTTCAGTAAGTGCAGCTCTCTTCTAGTTTATCACAATCTTCACCAACTGGGTGCCTCCTCTCCTGTCCCGGACTACAACTCCCATCACTCCCAGTTGCTGCTGGCTGGGACTGATGGGACTTGCAGTCCACAACAACTGGAAGGCACCAGGCTGCTGAAGGCTGGTTTAGCTGTTCCATGAATTTCAGAGCTTTCTAATTGTCCCCTCTAGCATTGGTCAGAAAGCTTGCTTTCCTGATCCTCTGTGTCGTATCTGATTCCCCCCCCTTCATTTGGCAAGATATATCTCTCACATTCATAGCCCACCTTTCCTTCAAGGAGCTGAAGGCGGCATACATGGTTCACTCCCTCCCAATTTTATCCTCACAACAACCCTGTGAGGTAGGTTAGGCTGGGAGAATGTGGCTGTCACCCAGTGAGTTTCATGGGTGTGCAGGGATTTGAACCATGGTCTCCCAGGGCATAGTCCAGCAATCTGACCACTTCATCACACTGACTCTCTTTTAAGTTCATGACATCCTCCCCTATATGAATGCTTTGAAAGGATGTCTGGCTGAGTTCAACTTTGGATATAAGATTAAAGGAAAAGCAGAGTACACCTGGATAGGTAGAAAATTGTGGTATAGAGGAGTTTGGTTGTGGCTAATTTTCCTGAAAACCTCCATCATCATCTGAAATGAACAGACCATGTAGTTGAGCCCCTTTTGCTTTTTCCTTTTTAAGCAAACCATTCACTTATCATGTTACTCTCAATTTAACATGTTTATTTTGGGGTTAAATTATAAAGGAACAGCACTGACACAAATGCCATGATGTGAGTCACTAGATTGTAGGGTAGGCTTTTGCCTGACAAGGCGGAGAGTTAATGATTATTCTTGCAGCAAAAATGTATAACTCCCCCCTGCTCTCCTAAGAGAAAGTTCTATATTTACTAAAAGGGCTTTGGCAGTGTGTGAAAGGGATCTGTATGCCAGAAGGTCAATGCATGTCTCAGGATGTGATGCTCAATGCTCTTTATTTGAGGGGCAGAACAAGCCCTGGCCATGGGCTTAAGGAAGCAGAATAGCCACTGCTGCAACCACAGCTCCACCACTTGTACCAGCCAGTGTGGAAGGAGTAGAGGACACGGGAAAATGCCATTATGCTATGCCAGCTGCTAGGTGCAACAGAGAGACCCAGATCAGGTCCACTGCTATCCCATGATGGCAGCAGGGTTGGCTCAGCATCTGGTAGAGAGTGTGTTCAACTTCTGGTTACTCTGAGTATTCAATGAAGGGGGGCAGGGAGTGGGAGCATTCTTACATGTGCTTCTGCATCAGTACCAGAAATACATCTTTGGAGTACGTCTTCCAGAGTCAAAGTGGCCCTATCAAAAAGGTCCTCTCCTTCTTACCTAATAAGAAAGGACTTCCAACATGATGGCCTTCAAACAAAATGAGCTCTCTGTTTTGTTTATTGATATTATTACCTCGAGGTCACGTCCCTACCAACAAGCCTACTTCTATTTTTGAATAAATTTTATTAGATTTTAAAAAGAGAAATAAAGATTATTATCAAATATCCTTTTTTATACAAACTAAAATGTTAATCTAGATAAACACTCTGAACCAGAGGAAAAAAGAAAGACAGAAAATAGAAAAAAGTGATAGGAGGCAGCGATATAGAGATAGAAAAAACATTGAAAGAGAGAGAAAAAGACAATTAAAGTTAAGAAATGAAAGAACTTTCAATTTTTCATCTATCAGCTATATATAAACATTATTCAACTCATCCACTCCAATATAACACACAGCAAGACTACTTTCTATAATGCAACGTTATCTTTAGCCTTCAAATCCAAATGACATTACTTCATTTTCATGCAAAAAGTTTCCAATCTTTAGTAAATGTTAACAATGACTTTTCTCTAATTAAACATGTCAATTTCTCCATCTCAGCTAAGTCCAATAATTTCAAAAACCATTCCACCATTGTTGTTAGTGATGAGCCTTTCCATCTTTATACATATAAAAGTCTCGCTGCCATAATCATATATTGGAACAAAGTTCCATTATCTTTTTTCTAATTGTACAGTGTATGCATTGTTGTATGGATCTGCAGTGCACATAAAGGGCATATAACATTGGATGTAGAATCATGCAAATAATGGGCAATTTTTTTGGTTAATTTTAGAGGAACTGGTTTAAAAAAATAACTCACTTCTCATCAACATCAAGGAGATGGGAATTAATAAACAAAAAATCTGTGTAAACAAGCCCAGCGCTGAGATCTTTGGAAAATCACTAGCAATTATGGCTATGATTTGCCTCCACAGTCAGAGGCGGTAATGCTTTTGAACACTAGTTGCTGGAAACCACAGGAGGGGAGAGCGCTCTTCTGCTCAATTCTTGCTTGCGGGTTTCCCACAGACATCTGGGTGGCCACTGTGAGAAAAGTGGTGCTGGACTAGATGGACCAGTGGCCTGATCTAGCAGGCTCTTCTTATAGTCTTTTAATTTCATCCCTATGCACAACCAAGAAGGGTAGGCACCAAAAGTGACATCAGAGCAGGTAGTTCCGATAACTCCATCAAGGAATTCAGTCTAGCTTGCCTCTCCCGCAATTTTTGTTGCTGTTGTTCCTGTATTAGCACAAAGCAGAGGAAGGCAATAATTCCTCTGAGCGGTTCTTACTATGAATAAGCCCAATGGGGGATTTGTTCCTTGAAAGACTAGCCCCTACTTGTCAGGGGAGTAAAAAGAAATATGAAACCATATAATCAATACTTGGCCTACTGCAGATTCCACAGTTTCTTCCTCCCGCAGAGTACGTCAGTTGACTAACCTTTCCTGTCCAGAGCAGAGAAATATCTCGACTCCTTGACTATCACCTTGGGAGCAGGATTCACCAGAGCTGGGAATAAACCAGCAGCAAGGGGAACGAGGACATATTCACTGAGCAATGCAGGTATACAAATAAGCCTCTTTATAGAACATGGAAAATTCTTCCTACTCTGGGGCTCTGCAGAATATTAATTCCAGTGGTGGGACAACGTACAGGGACAATTGCACAAGTGTACAGGGCATCTGTGCCTGTTGTCCAAAATGAAAAACAGCAGAGGCGCACAACAGCTGAAGAGAACATCTGCTGATTAATTTTAAAGCATAATAATCTGTGCACAAAGACTTCAGATCAACTCTCTTTTCATTACTCTCCAATCAATCTTATTTATTTAGCATTTATTTATTTATTACATCTCCTCTCTTAGGAGTCCAAGGTGGCTAACAGAATACCAACCAGTTCAAAAACTTTAAAGCGCCGTGCAGAATAATACAACACGGAATTCAGAGTACAGCAGACAAGGAACAACGAGTCTTCAGTGGCATTCATGCTTCCTCAAAGGCCTGGATTAACAGATGGTTCTTCAGCTGCAGGGGGGAAGCATGTTAGTGGTGTAAGCAACAACTGCCAGGCTATGGAGTTCCATAGCTGGAGTGCCACCACAGAGAAGGCCGTATCTCACGGCAGAAGGGCAATCCCCAAAGCATGGAGGGTGAAAGGGGCTAGTGTCAGTGATTCAAAAGAAGGGGTGGGACCAGGAAGCATAGCTCAGCTCCAACTCTCAACCCCCAGTCCCAGGGCCTGCTGCACCTTGCTATGGAACCAAAGAGCTAATAATGATCTTTATGCCTGCTTTCTGCTGCTATTCTGAAAGAATCTAGCTGCCACTTGCATTGGCAGCCAACATGGCAACCTGTTTTCATCAGATGACTGAAATAAATAAACAAACTTGAAACTGTAGTGGAAATGGGAACTGTCTTTGTAAATAATATGAAAGAGCAATCACAGTGAGAAAAAGATTTATGACAAACCACTGATTTCCAAGAGATCAGTAGCTAAAAAAAATGTGTGGTCCTATTCTGCAGCAATTCTTCTCCTTTCTGTTAATCAAACTGCCTTCCCTTAGAGCTGCATGATTTCCAGCTGGTTTGCCACTTCCCATTAATTAACACACTGCCTGAATGCCAAAGCCCACGTCTTGCAGCTGGGATATTGCCTGTTCACCACAGTAAAACACCGTGCTGCTATTAACGTTCGTAGGAGAGAACATTAGGAGATGAATGTGGCTGCTTAATGCAAGCGATCAGAAGCTCTGCTCTGCTCTCTAGGTTTGGAGCTGATGGGATTTTCTTTTTATAATAATGAGAAGAAGATGAGGCTGCAAAACGGGGTCACGTACTTCAAATCTTTCCAGTTATGACTTCCACAGCATCTTTCCCCTTTCAGAATGGACTATTAAAGCAACAAACACCTTATGAAGAGAAGAAAGCAAAGCTGGAAGAACTGGGCTAAACTGGGATCCAGTTTAAACTGGTACAATGCCTTATTTAGCAGTATGGCTGGTGCAATCAAAGAGGACTGTGGGAATACTGATTAAAAATAGGTTGCCACTTTCCCTTTTCTCGGTTTAAGAATATATGAATAACCTGCTGGATCAGGCCAATGGCCCATCTAGTCCAGCATCCTGTTCTCACCATGGCCAACTAGATACCTGTGGCAAAGCCTCAAGCAGGATCTGAGCACATGAGCACATTTCCCTCCCATGGTCTCTAATAATTGGTATTTGGAAGTATTGTTGCCTCTAACTGTGGAAGCAGAGCAGAGTCATCATGGTTAGTAGCCATTCATAGTCTTCTCCTCCATGAGTATGTCCAACCATCTTTTAAAGCCATCCAAGTTGGTGGCCATCACTGCCTCCTCGGGGAGCAAGTTCCACAGTTGGACTATGCACTGTGTGAAGAAGCCCTTTCTTTTATCTGTCCTGCACCTTCCAACATTCAGCTCCATTGGATGTCTATGAACTCTAGTATTATTAGGGAGGGATAAAAACCCTTTTCTATCCACCTTCTCCATGCTCTTTAGTCTACTATGTAGTTTAGGGTTAGGGTACAAAGCAATAGAGTGGTACCTTGGTTTAAGAACAGCTTAGTTTATGAACAACTTGGATTAAGAACACTGCAAACCTGGAAGTAGGTGTTTTGGTTTGTGAACTTTGTCTTGGAATAAGAACATGTTTCGCTTCCTGTTGAGTGTGTTCCATTTGTAAATTGAGTCCCCCGCTGCTATGGGAAAGCAGGCCTTGGTTTAAGAATGCTTTGGTTTAAGAATGGACTTCCGGAACGGATTAAGTTCGTAAACCAAGGTTCCACCTCCTAGAGCCCCCAGAGCTAACCCAGAAGTGACTGCAAGGGTGGCTGAGTTTTTGTCAATAGTATCTCTTAAGAGTGATGAATGGCACTACTTAGCAGGAAGAAATCCCAATGAAAATCCTCATTATTATATATTTTACATGGCTGTTTATTTGTATATATTTTAAATTTTGTTATATATGAATGTTTTATGATGGCCTATACTTGTAAAGCCTAATAAAGCTTTGGCCAAGTAAGCTAAGAATGGAATCATACACCAATGTGTGCTTCAGACTGCATTCCTATACACATTTATCCAGGAGTATGTCCTACTGAACTTCTGAGTGCACATGATTTCAGTGTATTGTCACCTAACATTAAATCTAGATTGGTTCTGTTCCACCACGAGATTCAAGGTTCAGAAAAATGAAACCCACAGCAGCTTCTAAATTTCTGATCTTGGTTTTCAGCATGCATGCCACTCCTGTGGCCCAAACAGAGAATCACTACACGAACAACCACATAACAGTCCTAGCAAACGACATAGTACTGAACTTTCTGTTGAGACTTACTTCTGAGTAAACATGTTTAAAATTACAGCAGACATCAGGAGACTTGTGTCTGAACTTGGGGGCATTTGAAGTGGCTAGATTTGACAGACGTGAACTTTAATATTGGTAAATTTGCTTTGAAGATTCAGTTCAGCTCTGCTCTGGGTTCTATTTGTTTGACTAGGGACCTCAAGGGTAATGCCATGAATTTAATGTCAAAACGGCACAGCAATTAGTGATGATGACTGCCTTGCATCAAATGCTCGCAGTAGCTGACATCTCCAGATAAAGCAGCAAGAGGGATGCAGATCCCACAAAATGTTAACTCAATCCTCTACACCGTGGCTGGGGAATCTGTGGTTGTCCACCTGTCGGTAGACTCCAGCTGCCATTGGCCCTAGTCCACATGGCCAATAGTGAAGCCTGAAGCGAACTGGAATCCAGCAAAATCTACATCTTTAACCCTTTATTTTACCACTCTTGCTGTTGCTGAAAAGCTCAGCAAATGGCAGTCAGCCAAGGAACATTCTCCCCTCTGATGCAGCCAACTTCATCACAGCTTAGAACAGAATTCAGGACTGATCTGCATGTTCAGAAACACACATACTCCTCAACTGGGACAGTGCCAGCGTGCAATATTTATACAGAGGAGATCATATGACGGAGTCCTCTTCTGTGTTAAAACTAAACTATTGCCTGTTGAAAGTAAATATATCAGGGAGAAGGACTCAGGCTTGCCAGCATTTCAGAACAGCATACTTTCAGGTGGGCTACACCACATGCTATTTTTTAAAGCCTGTAGATCAGCCCTAAGCACATTTTCAGTGGGTAGCCCATTCAAAACAGTAGCAACAGAACAATCCAATTTTTACCTCCACCAGAGCTGAAAGCACAATAAAAGTCAGAGTTATGTCTTACAGGTCAATTTTTCAAAGTTCAAAGCCCTGAGATGGAGCACAACAAGGGAGGTGGTGGCAGAGCTCTCATGTAAAAAGCTGTGGCCCTAATAGGAGGGTATCAGGGGCTCAGTGTTTCATGAAAACCAGCCCGTCTGCCCTTACCAATTTTCCCCTGGGAGTGTGTTTGGAGGTGGCAGATCAGGGAGGGTTGCTGGGCAACTGGGAATTCTTGTCTGCCTCAGACTCAACCAGAGCTTGAGAAAAAAATGAGGGATTTAAAAGCTCACCTCTTGTTTGAGGTCGGCTTCTGGAGCCCTAAAAGAACATTTCCAAGCCAGGCTGCTTAAAAGCGCTTCACCAGCAGTTATTCTCCATTCTTCCCCCAGCTCCCATTTTTCTCTTCTTGGCTTCAAAGCAGCGGTGGTGAGCCTTGCCCAGGTCTTGTTGAAAGCAGTCATGAGGTAAAGTCCTTCATGGTTTATCACTGAAAGATTGTCTTTAATTGCTCAGTATGTGGACAGTTTTGACAGCCAAATCACAGAGTGCCCTTGAGATGTGCCATTTGGGGCTGGCACTGATGATTGATTTGAACTTTGCTAGCTTTCTTCACAGGTTCACCACAGCAAATGGAAATTGTAGTAAAAGCAGCAGGGAGACTGAAACTAATGGGACCAAGCGGTCACTTGAGATAAAATCCCAGCTCTGTTTAAGTTAACACCTAAAACTTCTTCTGCACTGTCTCTATTTTTATTGTTACGGATTTGGGGGAGCATATGACATATTATCTTAGTCATGCTGGCCACATGACCCGGAAGCTGTACGCCAGCTCCCTCAGCCAATAAAGTGAGATGAGCGCCGCAACCCCAGAGTCGGTCACGACTGGACCTAATGGTCAGGGGTCCCTTTACCCTTTACCTTTATGACATATTATGCTTGGTTTTAATTGTCGTTAACCACCTCTAGGATGTGGGGCAGTGTAGGCCCAGAGTATACTGAAGGCCAGGATAATATTTTAAATATAAAGTAAAACATAGATCGTGGTGATATCATGATGTCAGTATTACAGCAAAATGGTCACTGTGCAGTCAACAGACTTTCTTTCTTTCTTTCTTTCTTTCTTTCTTTCTTTCTTTCTTTCTTTCTTTCTTCTATTACTGAGCTCAGTAGGGGGGTGTTCCCAGTCCAACCTGGAGATTCCAGGGACTGAACATAGGGATGCTCCTCCTGTGAGCTACAGTTCTTAGGAAATGAGGCTCAATTTCTAGAGAGGGGAAGTAGTTGGGGGAAAGGAATAGGAAGTCTTGGGCAGGAAAGTCTCATGGACTTTGGCCTTAGGCTGCTGGGTGAGGACAAACATATCAGAGCATAGTTGAAACACGGTGTAGTGTTGCCTCTGGTCTTGTGTCTGCAAGCGCTTTAATCTAATGAAATAGATCTGGATGAAAGATTTGCAGGGCTATCACATCATCTATCATGTGGCTGGGCCATGCATCTGGATAATCCTCAAGCCATTAAAGTTAATGGCAGTCAGGGAAAATGGTGGGTGGAGTTGCATATACTTCAACTTTACGGCCAGCTGTACCCATAACTGGAGATTTGATTGACACAGAAGTTACTCCGAACACAAAATTACAGCTTTACAGGCAACAGGAACATCAAATGAATATTTAATATTTTTGTATATCCATGTGTGAGATATTTAAGTAATAAGGTCTGTCAGAGAGAATGGGAGCCATAAGCTAATTGCATCTCAGGGGTATTTTGAAGCACATGGTTCAGGCAAGTGCCTCTGATCCTTCCAGTGTGTGATTATCCCCTGATTATAATAACCTCCTGAGGAATGGTGTTGTTGCCAGAGAGAAGGAGCCTGCCACCTTGGTCAGTTTCATGGATTGTATTGCTTGGCAGTAAGGCAACACAGTCCTCTTTCATTAGCCAGGTCCCAGTTAGAGTTATGACATGGGACTCTCAATGCAGCTGCTGCTGCTGCTGCTGCTGTTGAATTTCATCATTATAATCCCCCCTTGGTAATGATTTATATGCTGAAAAAGCGGGAAACAGATACATTCATATGTGTATTATTATTTATTTAATGGATTTTTGTTCTGCTAGTCAAAATATACCATCTTACCATGGTGACTCACAGCATATAAAAACAATTTAAAACCAGTGGCGGGAGGAAGGGATCAAAGAAGACAATAGTAATAGTGGCAGTAAAATATTTCACTTTTCTAATCTAATTCCATCAGCCGGCCAGTCCAGTAAAAACAGAGCTTTCTACATCTTGCTCATCCTCATAAAAAGCAGCCAGAAATAAAAATGCCTAAAGGATACCCTGGAGGGGGCTGGTGGTGAATATCAGGGCAGGGAGTTCTCGAACCAGGAGGCCACTACGGAAAAGGCCCAGCAATTCACACAACCCAGTGATCAGTTGACCAGCCATACTTGCAAAACCCCATGCACGCTAATTTCCATTGATTGCTTCGGAAATGTGGAGAACTGAATTTAAGATTAGAAAAATGAGAAACTGGGAGCAACTGACATTTTCACATTCTGGCTCAGAATATCACACACGTTTGTCCTATAAGAGAGATCTTAAAAATGTATTTGTGTGTAAGGGAATTGTTGTCTGTTACAGTCCAGGAGTTTCAATTACCCAGGAGAAATATCAGGAAAAATATTAAAAGCTACAAGGGGTACAGATGAGTCAGGAACTGTAATATGACATGAGCTGCAGGTTCCCTCAGCCTGTACCCAACTAAGTCACTAATATTTCTTTTCGGGGTGGGGGCGGTCTGTCTCCATTATTTATAGGAAGCACATCTCTCTACATGGGAGCTGCATCAAGGGTGTTTAGCAATATAGAAATGTGGGCAACCTTCCAACAGCAACTGGAGATCCTATTTTGTGGGCTTATGTCTTAGGACTAGGAAGTTGTGCCTTCTGTGTCATCTGCCCATATTAAATACACCAGGGACCAACCTTCATACAGGAAGCCAGGCAGCAAAAACACTGCAAAAGGTGGTCGAGAGCTTGATCTGCCAGAACTATAATTAATTGTGATTTGTTTGGAGGAGGGAGCAGAAATGCAAATGTGTGCAGGGAAGAGTGGCTGAGAGCCTGCAAAAACATACACATACACAGAAAAGGAAAGGGAGAAAAAACTACCTGCAGCCCCAGGCTCAATTGCTCTCATGAAATATAGGCCAATTGGCTCCCCCGGGCTCTCCTTCTCAAGAGGCTCTGAGAGCTAATTCAGTCGTTTAATTAATTCACTCTTTACACATCAAAGCAAAACAGTCTATGGTTTATTTCTAGAGAAGGGATGGCAAATGTTCTAAACATTAAAAGGCCCAGTGGGAGGAAACACCTGAACTGAAATTTCATTCCCAGGTGGGGGATTTGGACAGCCACTTTGGATCATAATATGACAGGGCAAGGCCCTGCCACTGACAGGTCTTGCCTTGGCCAATGCCCTGTTACTAACAAGACCGGCCATAGCTCGAGTATAAAAAGCAAGGCAACACTTCTGATCCTCAGATGGTTAAGTATAAAAACATAGCATGCTCTGCCTGAACTGAAAGCCTGTTGCTGGGGATCAGCCAGTGGCTGGGAGTCACCAGGGCAGAGAGTCATGGACTGGTTGGATGCAGAGGAATGGTGGGAGGAACTAGCGTGGGAACCCCAAGGAAAGAAGGTTCAGAGCCCACAGACTTATGATGGAACAACAATGAGTGGTCAGAGGGAGAAGATGGGGAAGAGGAGTTGTCAGAAACTGAAGAGGTAACAGGGCTTAATGAGCTGGGGGAGTCTGTGGCAGAGAGAAGTCCAGAAAAAGAAGTGGAAGTGGAAGCAGGAGAGGAGGGAGGCCAAGAGGCAGTGGTGAGTTAGGCTGGCAAAGAGTCATAGGTGTCTCCCCCTCCTGCTGCAACAAGCTCCCCTCTGGCGTCTCCCAGACTACAATTCCCATCATCCCTGCCCACTGGTCCTGCTGGCTAGGGATGATGGGAGTTGTAGTCCCAAAACATCTGGAGGGCTGAGTTTGGGAGTGCCTACACTCTTCAGCAGACATCACTCACACTTCCACAGGCCTCTCTCCAAATCACATCTCCCTAATTTGCAGCCATCTCTTCCATCTACAGAAGAGAGACTAATCAGTAGTAGCTCAGAGCCAAAGCCCCATTCTTCACCTGGTTACCAATAAAAGCTTCGACACAGATACAGGCAACTACAAATTTGCATGTGGGTTATGTTCCAAGGTACCACATGTTTAAGTGAAAATGCATATATTTGAAACACCATTGAAAAAGTCTGCAAATACCCTGTTCCCCCATGCTCCACCCCTTTTGGTGATGTTTTTGGGTCACTTCCAAGTTTGGTGAGGTCACACACATATTGGACGCACCTAAAACAGTCACTGCCCATATAGGTAAACATGAATCCTAATGTTATTACATCCTTATGTTTTGGTCATTGGATTTTACAAAGCAGAGATAGAAAACAAAGTGGCCCTAAACAAAACTGAATGTTAAAACAAAATATAAGATTTCATCCAGTTATTCTGCCATGCTTCCATGTATGTTATGATCTTGTTGATGACTTGTTCCAGTGTCCAGCAAAGCCCCTGGCTGGATGTCTGTACTGATGTTTGACAGAGAAAGGGCATTTTACACAGTCAGGAAAGCACTTCTGGAGCAACAACACATGGGTGAGAAGCAATTAAACATCACCCTTCAAGTCTGACATTTGGCATCTGTTCCAGTGTCTGCTGAGACCTCCCCTGTTTTCAGTTACCGTAATATACACAGTACAAAATGATTCAGCCTACAGTCGAGAGGCTCCCAGAGCGAAAAAAGAAAAAAGAGAGAAAAGAGTATAAAGTCTATGATAGTGACATCAGGGAAATACTACTACTACTACGACTACTACTACTACTACTACTACTGCTGCTGCTGCTGCTGCTGCTACTACTACTAATAATAATAATAAAAAAATGAATAGATTTCCATTTTATTTATTTTTTGGCTTTGTTTTTGCCGGGGTACCCTCCCAAGCAAACAATCTACAGTGTATGGCCTTTCATACTGGGGGGGGGGGGGGAAGAAGAGATATTATTGTTTTGTTCCTATGCTATGTATTTTTGTGTTTTTATATTGTAAACTGCCCTGATCCTTGGATGAAGGGTGGCATAGAAATTTTAATAATCATAATAATGCATGGTGTTGCACTCTCAATGTGTTAACCCTTCTGTTACAGAAAGGTGTGAGTGATGGACATTGGGAAGAAGCAGCAGCCAGAATCAGACCAACCTGCTTTCCAAGCTTATGACAGACTCCACAGAACAGTTGCTGCATATTTAGCTTTGGGATGACAGCAAGGACCGCCCTCCCATGTGTATTTTTAAAATTAAAAGCAAACATACCATTTTTGACATGTTGCAAAGATTTCACAAGTCTTGCATTTCACTGAATGACACACACACACACACACTTGAGTCTCACAGAAACAGAGCTGGTTTTAATGTGAGGTGACTAGAGGGCTGGAGGCAACAGAGAAATAGTTTTGAGACAAAGCTGTAGACAGGCAGTTGATCGGAGTATTGTGTATGAACCATTTTGCCCTATGGTAGGTCAATCAATCTGCCAAGAACCTAGCTGACACCCCAGTCCTAAGACTGCCTATTCAGTTGCTAGTTCCACATTGGGACTTATTCCCTAGCAAATCTGTTTAGGAAACACATTCTGAACATATGTGTATGTGCACAGGCACACACACACCAGTTAAGTGTATGATTCCATTTACATACTGTACATCCAGCTAATTCAACTGAAGATTAATTCCAATGTGAACCTCAAGGGATAGCTAGAAAAGCCTTTTTATCTTCACTCAGAAATTTTCATTGCTTAGGAATAAAAGATGTGTTTACGGCTCATCAATGCACACACAAAATAATATGCAGCCTTGGCTCATGGCTGATGCAATCTTACAAGCTTCTTTGAGCTGTGAAGAAACTCCGAGGAGAGACCCTGAGATTCAAGTACCAGAAACCTGTGACTATATCCAGGTAGTAGGCTCTACCAAGCATGTTCATGTTTGTAAAACTACTGAACTCTATACCCCCCCAGCCATTTAAGACAGGCCCCCGTTATGCTTTTCAAAACCCCTTCTATTTTTCATTAAATCCGTCTATTAAGAGGGCAGTCTCAATTTGCCACATTAAAGGGTTACTCCAAGGGAAGTACACAGCATTCACAGAATTACACAGGATGGATCAGGCATCTTTTCTAGGCCTTGCTCTGAAAGGCAGCTTTCCATACAAAGATGGTCCTTTTTACTTGTGAGGGACCAACACCATTCGGTGTTAGAATATAGAAGAGATAAATATGCATCTGGAGGAGGAGGAGAGGACAGAGGGTGAAGAAAGAAGAGGGCCCTTTCCCCATCCTTTGGATTCCCTAGGAAACCTAGCAAACCTGCTGTACCTGGAACTGGGTGTGGAGAGTGCAGATGAATGGGATACAGGTGTGGGCAGCCTGAGGAAGTAGCATCCACCTTGATTTCTGCCCATAAAAAGCAAGCCTAAAGTGAGAGACTAGGGTGATGTCTGCTGTTTCCAGAAATTCTTATCACTGTGAGACATTTGTGGTTGAGCTGAGCATTTGTTTGGACCCTAGGTGAGAATGTGGAGGCTGAGAGGGAGGGTGCGTCAGAAGGAAAATGAATTGATACTGATTTGTATGTATTAGTACCTTTGTATTAATGTAACATTTTTATATGTAACTAACTGTGAATTTTCTTGTAATATTTTGTTTAAGTTGTCTGTTGTTGCTTTGGTTTTTTGTACACCGCTTAGAGATATTTTAAACATATTAAGTGGTATAGAAATTAAATAATCAATTCAAATAAATACTACAAAGGCAGTATTTGTAGTATTGGGAGAAAATCTCCCACCAAGGGCCAGTTGAAATACACAACTGCAAAATACATACACCATGATGGTGCATCAACTATGAATGACACATGCATTTTTCATAGATTTTACTGCCACATACCCAGAAGTTGATACCCGATAGTCACACTGTTTCTGTGTATATTATGGCAAATCTGGCCATTTAAATGTGTGTGGCTCATTCATATGCAGGGAGGCTGTACCAGTACAAGGAGCTCACTGATTGAGAAGTTTGCTCTCCAATTCCTGAATGATGACTGGGATTGGACAGCAGGGAAAGCTTACGGTGGTCTCCCCCCCCTCCCCCGAGTGAACAAAATACATGCAAAATACAATGATGGCAGATTAGATGCAGGGCTGATACCAAAACCTATAATTTGCCGTAATGTGTTTCTTTATAATACCCAACTTTCAGATATAACTTTAATAGTTTTCAGCATAAATTCATTGTGTCGGCAGCTGCCTCCGGCTAAACTTTCCTTTTAAAGTTCAGCTAACCTGGAATAGCTATTTTTGAGAATGAGGCTAAGGGAGAGATGTGTTGCATTGGTATGTTAAAAAAAAAAAAAGCTGTGAAATTATTACAGCAGCTTCAGATGGGCATTATGAAGTCCTGGCTGCAAACCAGCCAGGGAATCAGATTGGAGGTAGTAAAAAGGAGGGGGGAAGGACAATTGCTTTTTACACATAAGCCATTATAATAGTTATTTTAAAGGCTGGGAGTAGAGGAGCATCTCAAAGACTTGGACGATGAGGGAGGAAATGAATATCATTTTGCTGCCTGCCGAAATCTGCAAAAAATGGCAGAAAGAACGATACAAGAACCACAGAGCAAAGAAGGATTCTAATTAATCGCCCAGAAGGAATATTAAAACAACAGAAATACCAAATTTGCAAATAATCCATGCTAGCTGCGACAACCTAATTAGGCAAGAGCGGAGAGGGTGTGAAGCCACAAGCCATGTGAGGATTATCTTGTTTTCCCCACCAGCCTCTCTCCGAATTGTGCCCTTCTCTCCTCCAGAGATGTCACTCCCAAAAATAGGTGTCAAGACTTCCATGCGACTGTATTTCTAAATTATACCTAATTGGTTCCTTGCTGCTCATGGCCATTTTGTTGTTCTTGGCCATGGCGGAGCCTGCTAGTCAAAACTGATTTAGGATGCTGAAAAGAAAAGCCCTTGCAATCTATTTCATTGCCGGGTGCTGTGGTTGCAGAGAAATATTCACCCAAGGTAGAACCTTTGAAACAAGGGACGGTCCATAGAACGTCACCTTCAGGAAGAGTTAGGGAGCAAAGTAGGGCATGCAAATGCGATCAGGAAAGGGGAAATAACTTTAAAATGGAATGAAATGGTTGAGTGAGAGAAATATGGGAGGACTAATGGTGTAGTTGCCAAGAAAGCATATTTGATCCTCAGCCAGACCCTTTATGCTATCAATCTCTTGCAGCACTCTATAGCAGGAGTTTCCAATGGGCCACCACATGCCCTTCTGAGACACACAGCATGGAGGTTCAAGGCCACTGATAGTATTACATGTTTATTGTAAGTGTGTATTTGCACCAAGGACTTTTCCATTTCTTTTAAAATTTCAGTTCATCCCTGCTTGCCCCAGTACTAATCTCTGTGCATTTCTTTTAAATGCCACATAGACAGTTCTTTCTTTCAGGACTGTGGGCCTGAGCTTGGTTTAAGAACACTAAATAATGTCCATTTGCATGCATGCACTATATGCCTATAGTACATTGGGAAAATTTCCAGTGCCTGCTGGTTGAATACAAACAGTCCTCCTAGCTTGTTATGAATTATCATTTGCTCACATTCTCCATCCTTCCTTTCCTTCCCATTTCCCTCCTCTTCTCACATGTGGGGTGTAAGTCATCCCTTTTGCTGATTCAAACAAAACATAGTTACTGAATTTGCAAAGTTATGGCTCCAGCAACACTTGCAGCATCCTCAACCAGGATTGCAAACTAGAATCAACCTGAACCATTCTCTCACTCAAACCATAGTTTACCAACCTGTCTTCTTCTTCTTCTTCTTCTTCTTCTTCTTCTTCTTCTTCTTCTTCGGTGACCACTTGTAGCCGAGTAAGATTGTCTTCCATAAACACGGTTTTAACTATGAGTCCGTAAGTGACTGTGGAGGCCAATTCTGGACCCACACGTCCTTCCACAGTGGGGACATTGGTTCCCGGGTGGGAGTTGATCATGGTGTGGATTTGCCAGGCATGCCTTCCTCTTAGCACGTTTCTCCCTTGCGTTCTGAGTTCGAGTGTTTTCAAAGTCCATGATACCAAGCTGTATGTAACAGCTAACAGTCATTTGATTAAACCAGGTAATAATGAACTACATAGGAATGGAGGATGAAAGGGAAGTGGGGAATATCTGAACATACCTGTACAGAGTGATAAGTACAAGAATACAGTGGTACCTCGGGTTACAGATGCTTCAGGTTACAGACTCTGCTAACCCAGAAATAGTACCTCGGGTTAAGAACTTTGCTTCAGGATAAGAAAAGAAATCGTGCGGCGGCGGGAGGCCTCATTAGCTAAAGTGGTACTCCAGGTTAAGAACAGTTTCAGGTTAAGAACGGACCTCCAGAACAAATTAAGTTCTTAACCCGAGGTACCACTGTATGTTGATAGGGGGAAATAATCAGAACTAATCTGTTTTGTCAGTCATACTGAGCTGCCTTACTGCACAACTAACTTCATGGGTCAGAGTTTCAGGCCAGGATCTTGCTCCTTGAAGGCATTGGCTTTCTTCATGGCTCAGTGATGTCAGGACAAGAGAACACACATTTTCAGTTTATGACCTAAGGCTATGACTTTCTGCATGCAGAAGTGATTAAAAGATAATGCATTTCAACAAACTAGTCTAGGAAAGTCCTACAATTTTAATTAACGTAAACAATCCGGAGCTCTGCTTTTTCTCTTCTGCTACAGACATGAAAACAGTTGGCTAGTGCCAGTTTCTAAGTACCCATTACTTTAAGTGCTTCATGCCGTTCTAAACACCTTGGTTTCCATCAATACAGCCAGTGATTACGAACACCTGTCAGACGTCCCCATCAATGTCTGATGCCATCTGGTAACCCTATCCATTGCCTTTGTGAAATCAGTGAGGGGATTGTGTGGAACATTCACCATCGTGATTTCAGAAGGCAAAAGAGCTGAACATGAATCTTCCAGCTGGTGTGAAGGAAATCAGTGAACCTGCCACATCAACCTTGACTCTCTCCCACTTCTTCTTAGTCACTTTTTTATTATTCTACCTGAATAATGTTTTGCTTTTTTGAAGGGCTACTTAACCACATTACTCCTACATCAGGGCAGGTCTCTTCTTCATCTAAATCTATATCAATATATGGCATGGTGTCCTCATTAAAGTATCTGGGATGCTTGCAGACTGCCATTATTCTATGGGAGGGATTCAAGTGCATTTAGGATTGTGCAACTGAAGTGAATTAAAGGACTCTGTTGCCCTAGTGTAGCAAACCCAAAGGAATCAGATTTTTTACAGTTTTGGAAAGTGATGGGGAAATGCGTTGAAAATTGCGGGACGAATGGAAAACTAACAGGAAGGCACAGAAAAACCCCAGAAGCAAATCATGATGAATACAGGATGAATGCTCTATAACCACCCGGCAGACATATCAGAACAAATGGTCAATAAAGACTGTGTATAGTCTGACCTCTGTGTAAGCTTTCTGCCAGCATATCAGGATGAATGCTCAATAAACAGGTTAGAAGGAGGAGCCCTTGGTGCTTAGCAAATAGTGTGCTCCAGTTCATTCCTTTAGGGGGGAAATCCATCCCTTTAATTTCATTTTGGTGTTCAGTGGAGAGCACTCTTCAGTTGCCTAATAACACAAGAAGCCTTGTTTTTCTCTTCCCCATCTTTTCTGTGGAGCCTTTGGCTCATCCCATTAGTTCTCATGCTCTCCTACAACTGTGTCTATAAGCAACGCTAAGCATGTGCTACTGAAACAAACACACAATGCTCCTCTGCTCACACCTGCCTCTACTTCCTTCCCCTTCTTTTGTAACCCTGTGATGATATTTATTTTGGAAGCTTCTCAGGGCAGGGCTCGGTCCTCTTGTCCCCTGCCAAGTGTTGTGCATGTAGATGACACTATTAGTCCCCTCCTTGACTCTTATATTGTCCCAGATAGTCAGTCTGTCGCCAAATCATGTTGCTTCTCCCTCAGCAGCATTGGAAAAATATAACCCTTCCTCTTGTCAAATGGCCTGATCAGCAACTGCCCTGACTACTACAAACTTCTCCATTGCTCGCTTCTCACCAGGTGACACCACGGGTCTTTATACCCATACACGTTGCATGTCTACTCACTTAGACAGCTCAGCTGGCATTCTAACAACTGCAGAATAGCAGCATAAAAGGAAATGGCTATAGCCCAGTTCTTATTTGTATCCACACACTGAGTGAATGCATGGGGAGAAAGCAAGATCATACCTGTTCCTCTCCTCTCCTTCAATACATATCTGTGAGGGAGCAAGAGAACAGGCTACATGCCCGTATGATCTGTTCATACAACCAGGAAATCAGATCAGGCCTTGCAGGTTCCCCAAGTACCGTACATCTAAAGATACTACATGCATATACTTAGTTATGTGTGTATGAAGCTCATTCTCACCTTTGGCTGAATGTGTGGTGGTTAGGGGCAAAGGAAGAAGGCAGCTTGTTCACACACTACACTGAACACAGGTACACGCTATCACTTCAGTGTAATGTGCAAAGAAGCCAATTGTAGGCTGGCTCTACTCATGTACAACTATTTGTCTGAAACAGTATACACTTGCAGAATTGCACAGCTCAACCATTGTGTATATAGGTGTACAGACTGTACACTCACTGAACATTACATGTGAATGACTGTACAAGTGCACAACTCAACTGTTTTTGTACACAGGTACACATACTGAACTTAAAGTGCAAACACCCCTAGTGTGATGCATCTGAAGGATTACTTCAGTCCTCTTATGTAGCACAAGGCTCAATCACATATTCCCTGATCCTTGCTGTAGTAAATGATTATAGAATGCAATATAATGGCATGATTGATCCATGTTTCTTTTTGTTAAAAAAAATTGTGTGGGATTTCTGCTCCAGTGTAAAGAAGGATCTGATATATTGCATTTTCATTCTCCTCTCTATCTGATGGTGCCTGAGGGAAGCAGCTATGATATGGTCTTACATTTCCAGAGGGGTTTTCAGAAATAAATGTGACAAAACTACTCAGTGTTCAGTTCAATAAGAACAGAGAGAAAAGTAATACAAATTAAACTTAACAAAAACACGGATGCTGCACATGAACTTAACTCTGGCTGCTTTAATCTGGAAAACCATAGAAAAAAACCTCTCCCTCCTTTCCCTACGAACTATGTTCCCTATGAACAAAGCTTTCTTTAATTTTTAATTTTGTTTGGCACTTGGCTCCATTTTATTTGTAATCTACAGTTGTGTGTTTTTTTTTCATTTTACCAGTGAATTTGAAAAGCAGAAACTGCTGCAAGAGTTTGGAAGTGGCTTCCCAGAATCCCTGCCTCTCGGGCAATCATAGGATTGCTCTGTTAAGAGTTTCCAAAAGTTTCCCTCCCACTATGTTAAGAGCAGTCCTTTCTAGTTTAGCAAGGATTTCTTTGGGTTTGAAGTTTCCCATGTGTTCTTTGTCAGGGAGGGTGAAATAAAAATTTAGGTAAGCCTCCAGCTCTCTGGATGTTCATAGATTCTTGATGTGACATTTCAAAGTTCATTCACTCCTAACCAAGGAGCAGTTATTTTTTTATTGAATAAAGATAGAAACCGACATCAGCTGCAGGCAATACAAGATACCTTACAAAATTCTTAAGTGCACACCCCCCCCCCCCCGCCGCCTCCCCTATCATGACAGGTAAATTAAGTGTTTACGATACATCATGTCAATGTATCCTACTAAATTATATTCTTCTACCAGTCTTAGCTAGCTTGACATTTCAAAACTGGGCCCAATTCAGGGACAAACAAGGCATTTTATTTCTAACAACAAATCACAAACTCTACATGGAGAGGGGAAGGAGAATTAGGATGCCTCTCATTAGGTAGATGAAAACAGCTGGGTTCCGGTTCCGGTTCTTCCTCAAAATAGGAAATACTATTGTTGTCTTGAGAATCAATAATAGTACTAGCTTCAAAAGCATAGCACTTTGTAGGGCTTTAGAAATTAGACATCCTGATTGTTGAGTTTTGTAAATTAAGTCTGTAATCAATGGGACTTCCTTCTAAGTAGGCATGTATAGGATTTCACTGCAAATTGTTGAATTCGTTTTTGCGCAACTAGAAGTGCATAGCTAATTGGATTATATGGTGTGCGATAGAAAAAGAAAAGTTGTCAGCATGTGGCGTATCCTTATCAAATATCATTATCACTTTTCTTTTTCCATTTGCAACTTCTTGTCTCAGGAAATTCCCATGCCATTCTTTGCTGGTTAGGAGGCTGTGGATGAGAGTAGCATCTGCAGGGATGATTCAGATGTTTCATCAACAGAAGAATATATGGAAATGGGTTTTCCAGCGACTGCTGCCCAATATGAGCCAATGACACTGGCCCATCTTTATCCTTTTCTCTGTGGTCTGCTGAAGTTCGTCCATTGAAGAGAAGCTACCTGAACCTAGATTCCAGCCACTGGCACACCACCTACGAGATGTGCTAGACTGCACCATCTGTTCCTTACATAACTTAGGGGAAACAGCTAGTGTAGATGCAAACACAGCTGTTGCAGCACAATTATCACCAGCGTGCAATATTAGGACTTTCCCATGAAATCATTTCTGAACTACTGTGGTACCTCGGGTTAAGAACTTAATTCGTCCTGGAGGTCCATTCTTAACCTGAAACTGTTCTTAATCTGAGACACCACTTTAGCTAATGGGGCCTCCCATTGCCACCGCACGATTTCTGTTCTCATCCTGAAGCAAAGTTCTTAACCCAAGGTACTATTTCTGGGTTAGCGGAGTCTGTAACCTGAAGCGTCTGTAACCTGAGGTACCACTGTACAAAAGAATGCTTGTTTCTTGTATAGAAAAAGTACTAGTTTTGGGTACAGTTTCTGATATTGCTTTTATTATGAGGAGAGCATATTTTCCCAACACTTAAAAGGCAATGTTTTTATTCTTGGGAAAATGTTATATTTCTGCAATTTCAGTATTCACTGCTAATGTGATTATTACAGGATGTTATGAACACCTGTCAGATACATTTTGTGACATGATTTGTGAATATGCTATATAACCTCCCACCCACCTCGATGCTTTCACCATTTTGTGAACATGTTTTCAAGTTGTTGTTTTTCATTTTTAAAATGTTTTTGGTGGCTGCAATTTCCTCTGTTCTATAATTGCTACAGGGAACACCCATATGGTCTTCCTTCCTGCTTTTTATTTGTATTTTTTGAAAGTGGCAAAAGTACAGAAAATCTTTCCCCCTCCATATAACATCTCACCAATTTATAGTCTCATTTTATAACACTTTTTCAATATCTTCGGCAAGATGTGGGGAGAACAGTGAACAGCATCAAGACTACCCTCCTTAATCTATCCAGTGCAGAAGGATTGGGTCTTAAGTCAAAAGCTGCAATCGTAACCATTTCTACCTAGAAATGAGTCCACTAAATTCAATGGGAATCACTCCTGGGTAAGTGGGGTTTAGACTGCAGCCTAATGTGTCTGAGAGCACAAACTTTCACAAGCTTTCCTTTTGAAAGGAAGCACCTCTATGCAATCTTCCTCTTTAAGAGATAGGCCTTTATTTCTTCTATCAAATTTTATAGCGAGTGAGGAATTCATAGTCCCTGTTAAAACCTTGGTTTGTGCAGTTCAGTTTTTTTTGTATCAGTTCTCGTTCCATCTCCTTGTGTTCCATCCTTCAGCCCTAATTGATTTGCTTGGGGATGGTTACTTTCAGGTCCTTGATAAGAATGGCCAGGAAAGTCAAAGTGCTCGCTCATAGGTTTGTTGGTATTCCTGCTTTTATTTCAGAGTAAATTTAACAGGGACTATGAATTCCTCACCCATTCATAACATTTGATAGAAGAAATAAATGTGCATCGCTCTAAGATGTAGATTTCATAGAAGAGTTTGCTTTTAAAATTGCCCAGAAGCCTTCCTGGCTTAGGTGGGCTGCCATCGCAACTTCTTGACAAGATACCGTATTTTTTCCATGTATAAGACTATATTTTCCCCCAAATTTTTAAAGTTTAAAATTGGGGGGGGGGTCTTCTTATACACAGAATGTTGCAATTTTTTATTTTTTTATTTTGGGCTCTAAAAATAGGGGTCGTATTTTTCCATGTATAAGATGCCCCCATGTATAAATCTTATACATGGAAAAATACAGTAGTATATCATATTTATAACATTCATATAGTTGCATGTGCAAGATATTTGGAGAGTGCAGCTGTGGCATCACGAAGGCCTGCACCCTATGTTCTAACAGGGCTAATTAAACATGGATGGGGAAAGTGTTCAAGAGGAGAGGGCTTGAAATCCAACCTCCTTCCACCCCAATAAATCCGCTTCCTTGTAACGTAAGCTGCTATGTGCTTATAAATAAAATCAGGGCATTTGTTTTATTAATTTTCTAACATTTATATTCTACTTTTCTTCTGCGATGTGCTTCCCATCCAGGCATTGACTAGTCCGAGACCTGCTTAACTTCAGTATAGCCTTGTGTACAAATATTACCTCTAACTATGGGTAACTATATCACACTGCAGTTTTATCCATTTCCCTATCGGTTGATTTCTGCGTTATGCTTGAGCTTTCACATAACATAAAAGCTACATCTGGAAATCTAGTGGAATAAAGGGCAAGTTTAACACTCATTTCCAAATGATTTGCTTTGGCGGGGAGTGGAGTGGGGAGGGGAGAATCTGTTTCCAAGGCCTGGGATCCATTTGCAAGCCTGGCAGTTTTTGGCAGAGCTGTGCAGGGTCCAGGAGAACTTTGGACTCTCCTTGCTGTCTTATGCAGCTGTCAAGCAGACATTGGGCTTACTGGAGCCTTGCACCTGCCAATCATCTCACCATGTCGGCTGCCTCTCCCCTCCAGCTGAGGATGGGCAATGGGGAGCAGCAGTTGGGGACCTACCATCCTGTCCACCAGCACCACCAGTGGAGGCAAAGATATCACCCTTCGCATTTCCTTTCCGTCCATCTATTCTCACCTGCAGGGTCCAGGTGAGCCTCACTCCACCCTCAGGATCCTGTTTAGGAGAGGGATGGTCCTGCAGGTTCTGGGTGAGGTTCCACGAATGGCTACCCTGAGAGAAAGCTGCTTGTGGAGCACCACACACCCCAGGATCTGCTCCTCTCCTCCACAGTTGAGCCTGCTGAGCTGAGGCTGGAAACCTGATTTCTAACCTTCCTTTCACACTGCAGTGTAGGCTGCTAGCCTGAATGAAACTGAATATGACACACGGTGCAGAGGTCTTGCAGTGTGAATGTTAAGAAACGGGACGGAAGCGCTAGCCTTATAATCAGCAAAACAGACAGAATAAACTCCATTTGTGAATGCAACCCTTATCTAGATGCACACACGTATGATAAAATGTTAAAATGGGCTCAAGTTGAGAGAAGTAATATACCTACTGTACCTGATTCTCTTTGAATATGGATATAAGATTTTAGTTGAATTCAGCCCTTCAATATTATATTATGATGAACATTATATGTTATGCTCATCAAACAAAATCCACCCCCATCCCTGCCAGTAAAACAGAAAAGGAAAGGAAAAGATCCATTTTGCCACCTGCAAATGAAGAAGGGGGTGAGATCAAAGCTCATATACTTCCAATCTGCTTTATATTTTAAGATGTATTTGTTCTGCTTTTAAAACTAAATTTTGTGAGGCAATTGGTAGCTTTTAACCTTGCCAGATTTTCTAGACAGAATTGAAAGCAGATCATTATCTTTAATCTTTTCCAGCATACACTGCTATTTACCCATTAACATGGCTAGCAGCAGGAGACCACTGATTTCTTGTTCATTTGTACAGACGGATGTTTCTTGATAATTATCAAATCCAATCCATAATCCATCCAGTTGATACAACTCCAATAATATATCTTAATATTTGGAAAAGTAATGATTCCTTTTCATCTTCTCGAAGAACTATTGATTCAACTGTGGTCTTTTATTTTTCCAGATATACTTTACTGTTAGCCTTTGCCATTTTTTTTTTAATCCACTCATCTTTCAAATTAATTGGGAAAACTGAAAAAGAAAATTTAGTTCAGGCAGCAACAATATTTTCACTGCTGAAATTCTATCAAGAAAGGCCCAATTTTACTTCTTTCCCCACATCTGTATTAATGATGAACACTTATATAAAAATAGCACATAATTATATTTATACAAATCATTCATGCTCCTAGTTAGCATTATCTGGCTTCTCCTTCCAGAAACAGATTCATTTTGTTTCAGCCCTTTTAACCTTTTATCTATATTTATTCCTGGCATATCAGTTTTATCTTTATTAGTTTTACACTCTGTGATAGGACTATATTATGTTGTAAATCTTGCCTCACACTTTTAAAGATTATTTTTGAGTAAGAGATGGATAAACCAGTGTGCAGACAGTTTAGTTTTACCCATCTATTTTAATACTAACGGGTTGAATCCAATGTAGTCACATGCAGAATGTGTTCCATTTGTGCAATGGAACTTTCCCCTCACTCTTCTTCATAGACTTATGGAATCATAGAGTTGGAAGGTATCCCCAAGGCTCATCGAGTCTAACCCACTGCAATGTAGGAATCTCAACTAAAGCATCCATGGCATAAGCTTGAGGGAATTCGGGCAGCATGTGGAGGAGAAGAGGGAGGGGAATTCATGTTGCATGAGCAGAAGGTCGTTCTGTTTTTGCAATGATTTATTGAATACAACCCAATGCCTCCTCCTCAACAGTATTCCACCTCCCCCTATTTATTACCTTGCCCTCCTGATACTCTCTAAAGAGGCTTACAACAGATTAAAAGTACAACCAAGATTTGGTGGCCCTTGGATGGTGGCAGAGGTCTGCCTTCTTTCCCTTGCTTCTTCAGTTTCGGTCCCCAGATTTCTCTGAGAAAAAGGATTGATCATTAAACTCCTCAGATCATTGCAGCTCTGTGAGGAGAACAGGGGTCTCCTAACAACTCTAAGCACCCTCAACAAACTACAACTCCCAGGATTCTTTGGGGGGAGCTATGGCTATTTAAAGTGCTATCATAGTGCTGTAAATGTATGGTGTGGATATGGCCACACTTGCACAAACAAATCTGAAAGCGACTTTACCAAACCAAGAGTCTTTCTCTTATTCCTTTGTTCCTCTCACCTGCATCTTCTACCCCTCATAAAGTTAATCTCAGTCTTTTTGTGTAGGGGTGGGGAGGAGGGTGTTGTAAATTCACATTGCCATATTTCCAGCAGTGAAATAACTCCACAAGTAATGAATGACTCTTGTTGTTATTACCAAAATAGGGTATCACTCAATCTGACAGAATAACGTATGGGTTCTCCGGAGACACACAGTGTGCAGAAAGTGCTCTGGGATTCAAAGCAATTTCACTGTGGATTATTAAAGTGCCTGTATTTTTATTGGTTAGGAAAATTCTTTATTTCTTTATTGCTCAATCAACACACAAGCTGTATAGCCGTCAGGTAGGTCCATTTATTTCGCAGGCTTTCTCTTCATCCAGCCTCAGTGAATTCTTAGGGTGCACTTAACTTGTTTGGGTTTTCCATGGCTGGATATCTGGGTGAGTTCACCTGTAGGCTGTAACAGCAGAGATCCTGCAGATGTGACAGTTTAGTCACATGTATTCAGATATTTGAAGATAAAAATATTCTAGCTTTGCATTTGCTTCATAATGCTCATCTAGAATTTGGCACAAGTCTTTAACCCAATAACCATTAGCACTGAAGAAGTAAAGAGCCTAATGAATTAGGCTACCTCTGTGTTTATTTTCAAAGCAGTAGGATTGCAGCCACAGAGGTCCAAGGAGTCAAATGATTGTGTATCGGGCTTACATGTAGATATTTTTCATATTTATATTTCCTGCTGCTGAGTGTACGGGGTATTAGGGGAGAGGTAGTAGCTCTTGTTGTGCTCCTTTTGTGGTAGTTTGTCCAACTTTGGTCCCCACCTGCACCGGGTTCTCACCTGTGGCTGCTAGAATCTGCCAGCATGCAACAGCAACCACGCCCCTTAAAACAGCTGTGACTGGCCAGCTAAACTAGGTGAGGGTAGCCAATGGGCCTCAAACTCTTTGAGATTTCCCATGCATGTGAAGAAAGGCTCTGGTAGAACGGAGGGCAAGAGCAATAGTGAGTCCAATGGCCAAGAAAGCGAGTTCTGTACATGCTGTAGAAGTGAGGGACAAATGGGGCTTGTCAACCTCAGAAGGTAGCTCATCTAGGAGCAGGAAAACTCTAGCACTAAACCTCCACTGCCTTGCAGGATATCTTTGGAAAAAGAAAAGGCTAAGGAGTAAACCATACACAAATCTGGAGTGGAGTCCCTAAGATGGTTGTATAGCACCTTGTATGCCTCCTTCTAGCAACTCCTGTAGCCAAGCTAGTGTCAAAGGTATTGCTCTGCTTTCCTTTGGAGCACATCAGTGAGACTGAGAGGGGGTTCCTGTCATCTGGACAGCCCAGGACCTCCATACACACTGCTCAAGCTTGCTACAGCAGTTTGTCTTCACTATTGGAGGCACACCCCATTGTCTCTCAAGAAAGACGGGTGGCAACAACAAAACAGGATTCCAAACTGTAAGGTCAAGCTGGGCACTGAACAGGGCACTGAACCGAACTGTTTCTTCTTCCCACCTTCCATTTTCTTTCAATTTGCTTGGTACTTAACTAGGGATGCCAGTGAATTCTGGTGAAAACAGAAACGAGAATGAAATAAGCCAATGTTCGCATATTCTTCTCGTGTCTGGAATGGAAATCAATTTAGGAAGTATGATTGATTTGGAAAGTTAAAATTTATATTTTCCTTCAGCGTCAGTAGGACTATAAAAGGTTTCATACATTCATGTGCTCTGAGTGGAGGGATAAAGCAGGATTAAACCCATTTGATAACTAATTTTTCCCCCTCCATCTCTACCAGCCAGGGAACATATTGGAAATCAAAGGCAACAACTTGAAATCTTACAAGTGCTGGGGAATAACTGATCTGGCAGATCTATACATATTTCAAAAGCAAACAAGACAAAGCTGTGGTCTCTGTTTTGTGCTGGTCTGAAGTTAAATGACAGCCATTATGTTCCATAGACCTGTGATGTTTTGTAACAAGGGACAATCCTTTCAAAGAAGAGGCCTCAGCAGACATTAAAGGAAGCTAAATACAAAACAGATGGTGAGATGCTCTCAGCTCTTCCTGGCTGTTAGCATTTGGGATGTAGACAGCTGAGCATGTGAAGAGCAGAGTCCCAGGATGGTAAAGAGTTGGATGAATTTCTGGGGCAGAACCACAAGATGGCTGAATCCAGAGCCCAAGGCAACTACAGGCCAGGATCTTCTAGAAATAGGACTGAAGGGGCATACTCTTGAATAAGGATAGGATAGAATAGGAAGAATAATGGGCACGCACCTCTGAAGGAGAGCCAGAGGGCGGTGATGAGAGTACAGGCCTTTTCTGTAGGAGCTCACTATCTACTGAATGCTCTCCCCAGGGAAGCCCACCTAGCCCCAATTTTGTTATCCTTTTGGTGCCAAGCAATGAAGTCCCCTGCCCCCTGAGCATTTGGGCAACACAACTGATTGAACATTAGAATTTTGATTATACTTTTAATATGTTGATGCTTTATTCACTTTTTAATACTAGTTGTAAATCACATTGGGACTTTGTTCATTTAATAAATCTAAACCTTAGCAAGGAGACAGGCAAGTGGGCAGGCAAGCAGAGAAATCCCAATCAAATATTAAAGATAGGTTAAGAGTATCAATGTGAGGTGTTTACTTATGGCTATAAATAATGGTTAAAAGCAACTTGCGGAAGTCTTAAGCTCTTTTTAAAAAAAGGAGCCCATGATAATTTATTAAATGTCTGCTCTTGTATTGACCATTTCTCAACCTCTTATAAATCAAACTGCAATCGCTGGCCACAAATGTATTGGAAAACCTCAAGCCACAGAGTTTGAAAAAGAGAGCTTTCTGGCTAGCCAATCAGTCTTTAAGAAGGCTGCCCACCCTTTCCCCTTGGAAATACTCATGAAAGCCCGTAATCCTTCCCCACTTGCCTGCATTGCACTCATCAGCAGGCCACTGAAAGCAGGCAAACATATTTCATGGGGAGAAGGCTGGACCCCCTAATGAGGAGAATGGGAGAATTGGAGTGAAGGGGGTGATTCAGAGGATTGGATTTCACCATTAGGAGAGGGCTCAGTGATAGAGTTCATGCTTTGATGCAGAAGGTCCAAGGATCAATCACTGTGGCAGGGAAAGATTTCCTCCGCCATGGACCCTGGAGAGTCATTGCCAGTCAGGATATTGAGCGGGGTGAGCAAATAGTCTAACCTGGTGTCAGGCAGCATTCATCCGCCAATCCCACCTGTGCCTTTTCATGGCGGTTCTACATGTACATTTGCTGCCCGCCTGGATCTACAGTGTGGCTGGATGTCGGAAGATTCAGGAGCAACAAAAGAAAGTATTTCTTCTTAACGTAATGCGTAGTTGCACTATGGAATTTGCTCACACAATAGGGAGCGATGGCCACCAACACAGATGACTTTAAATGGAGGGCAAGGCTATCAGTGGCTACTAGAGATGATGGCTATGTTCTACCTCCACTGTCAGAGGCAGCATATGCCTCTAATACCACGTCTGGGAAACTGCAAGAGGGGAAAGTGTGTTTATGCTCAGGTCCTGTTTCCTGGTTTCCTGGAGGCATCTCGTGGGTCACTCTGAAAGCAGGATGCTGGACTAGGAGAGCTACTGGGGCCTGATCCAGCAGGTTCTTCCTATGTTCTTGTACTCTGAATTTGGAAATTCCCTGTAAAATCTGGAGTCTTTTTTCTCTTTCCAACTCCCTCCCTCCCACAGGAACCACCACAGCATTTTAAAAATATGTGGTATTATGAAATAATAAATCAGCACCCCCAAATATCAACATTACTGTTGTAAACATACTAAACTAGTGGAACACCTAAGTAATGCTCAGCTTGCACTAAGAGACCCCTGTGTTCCTGGGGAACGTATGCATAGCCCACTGTGATCCTGTGCCATAACTTGTCAGCCATTTAGATAGGGAGGAACCAATTGTGAGGTATAAATACTGTATTTTTGCTCTATAAGACTCACTTTTTCCCCTCCTAAAAAGTAAGGGGAAATGTGTGTGCATCTTATGGAGCGAATGCAGGCTGTGCAGCTATCCCAGAAGCCAGAACAGCAAGAGGGATTGCTGCTTTCACTGTGCAGCGATCCCTCTTGCTGTTCTGGCTTCTGAGATTCAGAATATTTATTTTCTTGTTTTCCTCCTCCAAAAGCTAGGTGCGTCTTGTGGTCTGGTGCGTCTTATAGAGCGAAAAATACGGTACTCCATAGGTTTTCACTGCAGTCTTTTTAAGTTCCACGGCAGCACTTCTTATCTCTGCAGAGAGAACGCTCCAGAAACACTCTTACGGGCTCAAAAAAGTTATACTGTATGTGCTGAAAGAAAATTCAGTTGCCTCTGGGGCTGCTTGTTCTCTGAAATGGCATGCATAATGCTGAAACTGTGCCGTCACTATTAGGCAACACTCCTTACTTTGCCTTAGGGTTTGGGATAGGCAGCCAGATAAGGAAGGGACTTAGGAAGCTGCTTTTTACATTGAGTCTGACCATTCGTCCATCAGACTTAATATTTTCTCCTCTTGACTAGCAGCTGCTCTCTAGGGTTTTACAAAAGGACTTTTCCCACCTTACTTAGTATTCCCAGGGACTGACTCTTGGCACCTTTTGCATGTAAAGCATTTGCACTCCCATAGCGCTGTGGAGCCTTTTCACCAACTCAAATGCAATGGACACACTGGAGACCTTAAGGAGAGGAAAATCACTCCTTTGCCCACCACCCTATAGTGGAAGCCTTGACATGCAATGAAACACCATGAAATATACTCAGAGTCGCAAAGTGATTTCATGCTCTTTATTCAGCTCATAGTGGTGAGGAGGAATGAATGAAAGTCCCCTCAAAGTATCTGCTTTATATACATTATTTACACAGTGGGCTGCACATGATTGGCTAATTCCGGAATTCTACTGTAAGCCAATCAGGTTGTGGATTCACTTCTTTCTGGAGCATGATTGGGTGGTTCCTGCCAACCAATCATACTGCTGCATTGTTCTAGGACCAATCAGACTGCTGCATTCTGAATCCTATTGTTCTAGGACCAATCAGACTGCTGCCTTTTGGATCCTATTGTTCTAGGACCAATCAGACTGCTGCAGTTTGGATCCTATTCAACTCAGTACATAACACACCATCAAGCTAAATTGTCAAGTGGGATTGCTGTTCCACCTCTCTTAACAAATGAATACAGCTCTCTGCAAACATTTGTTTATTGCAAAAGGGGGGAAATCTGTGTTGTTTGTCATTATGGTTTCATTTAAACCCCATTTAGAACATTAAGGCCTTGTTGTTTACTCAGTAACATATGATTATATGTTTGCTCAGATGAAAGGTAGGCGGAGGGAGCAAGAGCGCAGTGAGGAGAGAGAGAAAGGAGGTGGAACGGCATTTATTTTCCTGATGCCTCTTGGACAGAAACTCATTAAGGTTTAACTCGCATCCCTTGAAGCAACCCTAAAGCATAAACATAATGCAATATATATATACTACAAAAGAAAGTTCTCGAGAGGAAAATAGCCTGGATGTGGTCCAGGGAAGGTTCTGCACTGTCTCAGCTGCAGGAGATGATTGACCTTCAGAAACTTTGGCCGCTCCACCAGTATGGTGCATGCTGGTATCCTTGGGTCATGATGCCAGCTGGTGTCAGTCACCAGTCTCCCTAAACAACCTAGCTCAAAATAGGCAGCAGATTGCAACTCCTTCCTGCAAAGAAATTACAGGTACTCTCACAGGTTTCTGTGTTGTGTCCCCTTTCCTTAGGAGAATGAGTTTCTGGTCACCCAACCACTCAACTTCAGTGGCCTCTCTATCAACTTTGGGCTACTCTTGGGAATAATTCTGAACTATACCTGGGGATTGGGATTCGTTCCAGGTATGGCTTGGACACTGCTGTTTGCAGGTAAAATATCTGCAAGAACGCCTCCTTCCACATCCACCTGCATGTGCTTTAAGATAAACACATGAGGCTCTCTTGGTGGTCCCTACATAGGCTGCAGTATTTCATGGGGCCTCCAGGGAAGCATCTTTTCAGTAGCATCTCTCACATGCAGAACTTTCTTCCTGCTGAGCTGCGTCTGACCCCATCTCTTAATAGTTTTACGGTGGCTGGTTACAAGACATATTTTGGGGGGTGGATGTTTAAAGGAGACAAGACAACAGATGAGTTGCTGGTGCTGTTAGTAACTGTCATTTAGTGAACTGTTTCAAGTTATTGTGCTGGTAATTTTTAAGGGTTGTGTTGTTTTATTCATTCTTTTCATCTGATTTGATTTAGTTGTAAACTGCCTCATGGAAAGGGTGATATATGAATCTAAATAAATAAATAAAAGCTGGCTTTTCATTGACCCTAGGAACATAGAGAGTTGTCTTTCTCTGAACCAGACTCATTGGGTTCATCTCACTCAGCATTGTTTACGCAGCCCAGCGGTGGCTCTTAAGGGTTTCAGGCAGGAGATTCTCTCAGCCCTACTTGGAGATGGTGGGAATTGAACCTGGGAACCTTCTGCATGCAAAGCAGATATTCTATGACTGAGCTATGGCCCTTTTTCTCAGGTAAAGCTTAGCACCAGATGGCTACTTGTCCTTTCTTAGGTTTTAAGTCTCCATTCCCTCTAGGTAGGTAGAGGCCGGATTTCTGCTTCCTTTCCTGGCCTGCTCTCTTGACTATCACACTCCATCATCCACCCAGGCTCCTTGTTTGCTCCACTCTGCTTGGGACCCCAAGCGATGCATTTGGCTGCAGTTGCACCTGGACAGCCTTGCAATGGAAAGTGTGAACCAGGCCTGTCCCTCTATCTCATTTGCCACATATATTTATGTGCTGACCTTTAAAGCCCTAAACAGCCTTGGTCCAATATACCTGAAGGAGCGTCTCCACCCCATCCTTCTGCCTGGACACTGAGGTCCAGTGCTGAGGGCCTTCTGGCGGTTCCCTCGCTGCGAGAAGCCAAGTTACAGGGAACCAGGCAGAGGGCCTTCTCGGTATTGGCACCTGCCCTGTGGAATGCCCTGCCACCAGATGTCAAAGAGAAAAGCAACTACCAGACTTTTAGAAGACATCTGAAGGCAGCCCTGTTTAGGGAAGCTTTTAATGTTTAATAGACTATTGTATTTTAATATTCTGTTGGAAGCCGCCCAGAGTGGCTGGGGAAACCCAGCCAGATGGGCATGGTATAAATATATTATTATTATTATTATTATTATTATTATTATTATTATTATTATCTGGAAGGTATGCTCTTAGATAAGCCCTTTCCAGAAGCTCAGATCGTAGAAGCCCATGGTCCAAATTGCCTGCTTTTACTGTATGTTAAATCTGTTTAAAAAGTTACATTCCAACCCCAGGTTTCCTCCTGTGTGGAGGATTTGTTTTGGAAGCTTTTCCATTCAAGCCTAAATGGCTCATTTAAAACTCTCACCTGCAGGCCACTGTTTTAATTAGCTTTTGGCAGGATAAGAGTGATGAATGGCCACTCAGAAATGGGGCTAGATAAGAGTGGCACAATCCTATGCAGACTGAGATCCCCAAGCAGAAAGCAGAAAGTAGCTGGTCACGACCAATTCTAGACTCTGCCATTCCATGAGGATCTTTTGTGTTGTTTTGCAAGGTGTCAAGAGACAACTGGCTCCAAAATACTGAACTAATTGAATCAGAAGGCACAGCCCAACTGTGGGCATTCTGCTTACAGAACATCTTCTATATCATTCAGGATCACTCCCGGCTCCACTTTTATTTCTCCCCAGACACTATTTTTCACCATTCAAATCAATTGCTGAATTGGGGAGAGAAAGACAGAGAGACAGACGGACCAATCTCTTCAGCTTGCTGTTAAGCATGCACACATCCTTCCAAAAACATAGCCGTCTTTTACCTTTTCTAATTACTGGTGAAGATTAAGACTGGTAACTTTGAGCTGACTTTGCACTATGCAAAGAGGAAAGGGAGCACTTATGAATAAGTTATGTCCAAGGCAAAAGAAAGAAATTTCAGAGAACGACGACAACTAAAACTTCAACCAACAGCTTGGATGTGTTAAGACATTTGCAAGACAATTGCAATTGACTGAAGACAATTTCAACCAACCTAAATGCGCTGTAGCCTTCTGAGTGATACTGTGTTATACTGCTTTGTCACATGCCAATGATCAGCCACTTCTATGCATGCTACCATCAACATAAAAACAAGAGAATGACAGAAGTGGGATAAAATACTAGAGGCAGCTGAAACGCCAAGCAAATGTCTTCTTTAGGAGAAGATCCTGCAGGAGACATTAAGACAGATGGCGGCTGGTGAGCAAAGCTGCTCCACCCCACCAGCTGTTACCATGCTCTGTGCATGTGACCCATGTGGAATGTGGCCCTTGAGGGAATCTGGCCCTTGGGCTGCAAAAGGTTACCTGCTCCTGCTCTGTGCTCCAAACCACCATTCATCTGCATTGCAGGTTCTCCCTCGTGGCCAAGCCTGGAAGTTTCCCAAGGGCATTTGACTGCCTACTGCTGCTGGGGACAGAATGCTAGACTAAATGGACCTTCCTTTACCATTCCAAGCACTAGACGCCAAGTGGAAATGCAAGGCATCCCTGGAATGTGTGTGTGTGTGTGTGTGTGTGTGTGTGAGAGAGAGAGAGAGAGAGAGAGAGAGAGAGAGAGAGAGGACTGTAGCTCATTGGTAGAGCATCTGCTTTGCATACAGAAGATTCCCAGTTCCATCTCTAGCATCTGCAAGTAGGGACAGGGATGTATCCTGTCTGAACCCCTGGAGGCTTGCTGCCAGTCTGTGTAGACAATACAGACCTAGATGGTCTGACTTGGTTTAGGGCACTTCCTATGCTCCTATGGGACACTAGAGTAATTGTGAAGAGATCCAGCAAAAGGGGGAGGGGAATGTCACCATGCAGAGTAGCCCATTGGATAGGATCAGCATGCGTTATAAGCAAGCTATCTGCAGTGCACTAGGCGGGCTTCTTCCCTGGTGCGAGATGTGCACCCTGTCTGCATAATTCCCATCCTTTCCGAGTGACATCTACTCTATAACTACCAGAAAATCCAACAATTGATATATGATTAGAATAATGGGAAAATAACTTGTGCTTGCATAAGTCACAATTCTGTCAACTCGTTTTGACGAAGAAACTGAACAAACATGTGTGGCATGTAATGAAGAGACTGAGCCACTTACAACCTCTTCAAACAACAGATGAGGTTAACAGCTAAATTAAGTGTAGAAGGAGCTGAGAGAATGGTCCATGGGCTCTGGCAAAACATAAACCTCCAGGTATGCATGCGTTTTCAGCCTGGAAGCAGTGCACAGGTGACATACGTGGGCACAGTTGTCATTTTGCATTTGGAAGAGGTTTTTTTGGGGGGGCAGGGGGCTTCCTGCTTTAGGATATTTATATGTGATTTGCCTGGGGGGTTTTTGGAGGGGGAGGTATTCTGAGCATCGCCAGTTTTTCTTCTGTGAAATGGATATTTTGCAGTACCCACAACCATTTATTAGATTTCCAAATATGCCCCTGGGTCCAAAAAGGTTGGGGAGCCCTGCTCTACAGGAGTAAGCTGTGAATAGGAATATTCTGTTGGTGCAAAGTGATTGAAACCTAAGAAATTTGTAGACACTAGCTTTCATTTAGCAGCTGAGCTGCATCTGAAGTTCCTCAGTTATATAATATAACAGAATGCAATTTTGTATTTTAAATTTTTTTTAATAACTTGTTTGCATTCCTTTGTGCACAACACCATTAAAGCCACCTGCTTGTTCCTTTGCCAAACTTCAGAAATAAGGGATAATATTGCATTCCAGACTGCATCTGGTATTCATTAGTACTTAGCTTACTTACTTGCTAATCTAAATTGCATCAGTTTCCTTCCTGGTCCATTTTTCTCCCGCTACCTTTGCTCAGGGCTTTTACGCCATCTGCTGAAGCCTACAGTCTATGCAAGCAATGCTCTCAGACTGGATCAGCTGTGAACACAAGAGCCTCTAGGAAATTGTGCGAGTGGAGGGAGATGAAACACTGTCATGCAGAGAGACTACTGCAGCAAAAATCACCAGTGCAGACTTTCCCCAAGAAAGGCTTGTGTAGAAAATCCACCCTGGCTTGTATCAATCTAGTGATAAGCATAAGCACAATAACACACCCTACCTGCTTAGGGCTGTGGAGGTTAACCCAGAGTTTCGGCCTGGTTTTTGAAGAGCATTAAAGACAGAAATTCAGTGATAAGCGACGTGGTACCCGCAGTGCCCTGTGGACTAAAACTCTTATAATCTCTGACCGATGGCCATGCTAGTTTTGGTTCAAAGTAGCTGTAGGGTACCACTTGGGCTACCTCAGCATTCAGCAGCTGAGCTAAAGTAGATAATTTCTTCCTGTGCATTTAACAGCAGCCTAAGACAGAGATATGGAACTGCTGAAGCCTGCAATCCACGCAAGCAAGGTTTCTCAAGCTGGATCAGTTGCGAACAGTACCGGCCTCTAGAAATCAAGCACCATCTACTTTATCTCTGTGTCAAAGGTAAAGATGCCGAAATCCAGCATTGCCTGAGCTCTGCGAGTGCAGCTTTCTCCCGATTGAAGTGCAGAGTGTTTGAGGGCCAGGACATTCACAGGGAAAGCAAAATGCTTGTTTACAAAGCTGTTGTACTACCAACCTTACTATATGCTTGTGAAACATGGACCACTTATAAACGCCATCTCCAGCTCCTCGAAAGATTCCATCAATGGTGTCTCCAGAAAATTGTACACATCACTTGGGAAGACAGGCGAACTAATACCAGTGTACTGGAAGAAGCAAAGATCACCAGTGTTGAAGCAATAATGCTTCAACATCAGCTTCGTTGGACTGGTCATGTTGTGCGGATGCCTGATGATCGTCTTCCAAAGCAACGACTCTATTCCAAACTTAAAAATGGAAAGTGTAATGCTGGTGGTTAACAAAAGAGGTTAAAGACTGTCTCAAGGCAAATCTTTAAAAATGTAGTGTAGACACTGACATCTGGGAAACACTGGCCTGCAAGAGCTCCAGTTGGAGAACAGCCAAAGGCGTCATGGGCTTTGAAGACACTCAAACTCAGGACACAAAGGGAAAACGTGCTAAGAGGAAGGCACGCTTGGCAAATCCACACTGTGATCAACTCCTGCCCGGAAACCAATGTCCCCACTGTGGAAGTGGGGACGTGTGGGTCCAGAATTGGCCTCTACAGTCACTTACGAACTCATTGTTAAAACCGTGTCTGTCTATGGAAGACAAACAGCTACAAGTGATCGCCGAAGAAGAAGAAGAAGAAGAAGAAGAAGAAGGAGAAGAAGAAGAAGATCTCTGTGCCAGGAAAAACATCACTGGCTTTATGTATGCTCAACAGGCTACTGTTTAAGACTCAGGAGCAAAGCCGCTAGGCATGCATCTCAACTTTTTTGCAAGAGCTACACTGACTTTTTTTATCCCAACACAGGATCTTTGCTATGGTTTGGGCCTGATCAGTGTCTTGGGCCCAAGGTTCCCAAAGGACCTCTTTCTCCCACACCATCCTACACACACCTTAAGAGAAGAAGAAAAGAGCCAGTATGGTGTAGTGGTTACAATGTCAGACATGGACCTCGGAGACCAGAGTTCAAATCCCCACTCAGCCACAGAGCTCACTGGGTGACCTTGGGCCAGTCACTTACTCTCGGCCTAACCTACCTCAGGGTTGTCTACCTAGCATAACCTACCTGAGGACAAAATGAGGAGGAGGAGAGCTATGTGAGCTGCCTTGAGCTGCTTGGAGGAAAGGTGGGATAACAACAACAAGAACTAGGCAGAGGGCCTTCTCGGGGGTGGCACCCGCCCTGTGGGACGCCCTCCCATCAGATGTCAAGGAAATAAACAACTACTGATGTTTAGAAGACATCGGAAGGCAGCCCTGTTTAGGGAAGTTTTTAATGTTTAATGTTTTATTCTGTTTAATATTCTGTTGGGAGCTGCCCAGAGTGGCTGGGGAAACCCAGCCAGATGGGCGGGGTATAAATAAATAATAATAATAATAATAGTAATTATTCAGAAGCCCTTCTCTGTGTGAGTTGATGCTAGGTTACTCAGGATGTGTGACAGGGTCTTTTCTGAGGCCACACCTCAGTTGTGGAGTTCTCTCCCATGGGAGGCTTGGTATTTATAATGCTGATGTTTCAATTATATGTCATGCTGTCTCCCTAGGAGTTTTGAAAATATATTTTTGGCTATTTTACAGTAGACATGCAGATAAACATCATCCTAATAAAATAAGCAGACATACATGAAACTCTGTGGCAGCCAACTAAATTTCATTGATGTCTGAAAAGTAGTAACAGTGGTCAAATATCAAATGGGAGTTATTATCATTCTCTTTCTTTCCCTCTCTCTCTTTCTGCCACTGCTTTTGCCCTCTCTGCATCCCCCTTTCCCGCTTCTTTGCAACCCACCTGACAATAGGCCAGGGTCCACATGCAGACTGAGGGCTATAGGTTTCCCACTGCTTTGCAGCCCTTGTCCTACATGAGCCTGAGCATTAACGCCTTCCTCTGAGGTCCTTCAATGCCTCCTTATTTTGAACCTTTGAGCAATGCCTCCTTATTTCGAACCTCTGCTGTTGTTATTTTTTTACTGCTGCTGTTCTTGTTTTATGTGTCGTTGTATTGCTCATTGCATAATGTTTATCTAAACTGCTCGGGGAGACTAAAGAGTGGCATGCCAAATATTGGAAATAAATAAACAGACTTCATTGATTTAAAAGAAGAAGAAACCAACCTCTGCTGCTGGTGCTAATTCTCTATGCTGGACGTTTAGTTTTCTCCAGCAGTGTTTAGTTATTAGATGCTGCATTCTGGTACCGTAGTCCCTCAGAGTACAGGTCACTTTTAAGAACATATTCCCTTTATTGCATTTGGGGGGTGGGGTGGACATGAATAGAAGATGCCAGAAGATGGGCAAAGGGACAACCTTCTGTTGCAAATGTGAGTATAAAATCCATGTGGGCTCCTATTTTTGTTCTGGCTAGGCTTCTGGACATTTTACTGATATTCGACAAGCATGAGATTTCCCACTATGCAGAAAAAAGAAATGGGAAAAGCTTCATTTGGCAGGCATCACTATTCAAGAGAGCCAGTGTGGTGTAGTGGTTAAGAGCGGTGGACTCGTAATCTGGGGAACGGGTTCGCGTCCCCGCTCCTCCACATGCAGCTGCTGGGTGACCTTGGGCCAGTCACACTTCTCTGAAGTCTCTCAGCCCCACTCACCTCACAGAGTGTTCGTTGTGGGGGAGGAAGGGAAAGGAGCCGCTTTGAGACTCCTTAGGGTAGTGATAAAGTGGGATATCAAATCCAAACTCCTCCTCCTCCTCCTCCTCCTCCTCCTCCTCCTCCTCCTCTTCTTCTTCTTCTTCTTCTTCTTCTTCTTCTTCTTCAATGTGTCAAACAGAGGCGAGCAACCTTTTTCAGGTTGAGGCCACATTCCCCTTTGAGAAACCTTCTGAGAGCCACATGTCAGTGGTGCATGAGGACAGAGGCAAAAGTGGAGGGGGGGGGGTTGTGCCTTCCTGCAATAGATTACCGTAGTTTTTGCACACACTCTATCCTGCACCCAGGTAAGCAAAATGCATTATCAGAGTTCAAGGAAACATCCCATTCAATCACAAAAGCTAGAGGAGGACCAATGAAGGTGCGTGGCTAGAGAAAGGCTTTGTCATGGGAAGAGTCCGAAGGGCCAGGCAGAGGTCTAGACTGAGGGCCGCATTCGCTCCACCCCACCCCACCTGAGATTCACCACCCCGGCGAAGGAGCTTTGCCTTCTACTCCATCATTCCAAATGGCTTACCACATAGTGGTGTTAAATTCTTGAGAATAATCTTTTGGAAAATATTCTCAAATAATGAGAATATTAGAGAATTTTCATTTAAAATAGGAGAATATTCATTTTAAAGCATTGAAAATGAAATAATTTTAATGCATTGAAAATGATATAATTAGTTAATATACATGTTTATTCATGGGTAAACTTGTTCAGATGGCAACCAAAAACTGTACAGATACTTTTATTCAATGGGGCAATGCAGTGAATTCCCATTCTTTGATTTTTTGCACCAAATTTGAAATTGAAAATTCAACGTGAACGACTCACGTTAATCACTAAGCCTGCCACTAACCATATATTTACCATCAACTTTGAATTCTAATTATGTTGTGTATGTATATAATGTATCTTTTAAAGTAAAAGGAATATATATATAAAACTCAGGTCCGCTACATGAATACGTTCTTTAATAAGCATGTATTTATAATAAGCATGGTACAGTATTTTCACTGCAAGACTAATAAAATAAAATAAAATAAAATAAAATAAAATAAAATAAAATAAAATAAAATAAAATAAAATAAAATAAAATAAAATAAAATAAAATAAAATATAGAAATGTCAACTGTTTAAATCAAGGCCACCTCACACGCTGTTACACCTAATTGTATAGGCCTAGGTACTTTTAGTGTATAAAGCATTAAAAATCACACTGTATGGCCAAGGGTATAGAATTGCTAAGAATAAGGTCACACCAAAATAGGAAAAAAAGGCTATTAAATATAGTTGAAATACATACACATTCAGATGTTCATTAAATTAAATGAATAGCATTTTTAAAAGAAAAAAGAAAAATGTTTTCTGTAGCTCGCATTTCAGAACTGCCAATGGTGAATGACACAATGCCCAGTAATGTAACTGGATAAAAAAAATCACAATTCATTACTTACACTAGCAATATCACAGCTTGACTGATTATTTACTAGATTTTTAAAATGTTGGGTGTAAAACTGGTTCTTACATGAGAATTTACAGTTCGTGGAGAATATTCTCCGGAGAACATTCTCACCTCACACCACTAGATTCACATCACAAAGAGGCATTGTATTGTGCTCAGTGGTTGTAAAGAGCTAGGCAAAGCTAATTCTTTTTAAAAAGTGGTCTAAAAATATTTTAAATAAAATAGCACTTCTTTGCAGCTCACACATCTGGCGCTCAGACATTTCCAGTTTTTAAAAGACACGCAGATTTGGTCACTTTGTAATCACACATTTTCTGAAATGCAATTTTAAAATGCAGGCAGGAAAACACACACAAACTCTCTCTCACACACTGATGTCAAAGCAACTATAATATGCAATGAACACAGAGGATATTTTCACCCTCAGGACACTCTGGCTGAGCAATGCAAAACTATTTCCATCCTTCACTGATGATTCATATAAGACAACCAATCAGCTTCTTTCATCCTCCTCCACTGAAAGCCCTTCCATTTCACCATATCTGCAGCTTGCGATTGGGAATGGAACAAACCACCCATAAGGAGGGGTGCTTAGTAATCAGGTTACTTTTGATTTCCTACCTCCCTCTCCTTTCTTAAAATGAATATTAGCCACGATAATCTCCACCCTCCAGCACTGGATCCTCCCATTGATTGGCAGGCATTATTTAAGTAATGCATTTCCTTTACAGCATCTCCAGATGGCCTCTTGTGACAAAATACAGGTGTCTTTTTTGTCTCCCACCCCCTCCTCCATCCCCTACGTGACTGGCACTTCCAGAGTAAAGTTCACAGCCATTCAGTCATCACACTGTTTCTGCTGAAAAGGTTTGTAATCTGGCAAGCAAGACGTTCAAGAGGCTTAAGAGGAGCAAAAAGCTGCTGACAGGGAGGCATGCAAAGAGTCACTCATGAACGGTGTCTTAAAAAGGCCTCTAATCAACAAGATGCACATGGCACCAGCAGTCAGATTAAACAAGGATGCTTTTCTAAAGCGATCTGAAGTGCCGCAACGCAGGCATAAAAATAAGGCGGGCAAATAAAAAGCCAGCTCAACAGAGAGGGGGAGAGGAAGGAGGAATGGGGGAACTCATATTGGGATCTGATTCAAGTCACCTATCATGATGAATGTACCTATAATGAATGTTTCAGCAAATCAAGCTAATTTCGGGAACTTTCACATCCTTTAATCGGATGCGTCTCAAATTCTCCCCTCCCATCCCCCACTTTTCTTGGGCTGCAAATAAATTCACAAAAAGTTAAGCCACTCACAAAAGTATTCTCACTAGGTTACATGTGCTTTTGTTAGCCGTTTATGGCATAGTAACTAAAAGGTGGCGGGGGGGGGGGGAGAGAAAACCAGTAACCTTCCACTTTCAAAATGCCGTACTGCTTAAGTCTCCTGTGGTTGGTTCTTAAATGGTCAGAGGCAACTAGGTAAGAAGTTAGTTTTGAGCCCAAAGTTGACCCTCATCCCCAACATGGGTGACAACCCATTGAAATATCAAAAATGTGACCATGGTTGGAAAAAGGATAATGGGGATTTTGGGGGGTGAGAAGGGAATTGTGCTGAAAAACGAAACTTGGGGGGGCAGTGGGCACATGTAGAATTTTGAGGTAGTCTTGAGTGTGCAAGACACAAAATGGCTGCCTTGGGGTGTGACATAACACAAAATGGCTGCCACCTCTGAAAAAGCAGCAGAAGAGATAGGGCCACAAAATGGTGCAGGCAACCCCCCCACCCCCCGCATCAGTGGGATAGACTTTTAATGCATAAGCATCCTCTCCTCCTATAGAGGGAGAGTAACTCAATAGTATTAACATATGGATTGCATTGCAGGATGTGCCCAGGTTCAATCCTGATATCTGTAGTTAAGAAGGTCTCAGTTACCTCACTTGGGAAAGAACTTTCTGAGACCCTGGATAGCCACTGCCTATTGGAGTAGTCGATCATGGGCTTAAGAAACGGCCTGTCTCACTATACCACAGGTGCATATGTAAGAGAAAAAGATCTGCCTCTGTGGCCTATTGTTCTCTGGGGACTAGTTAATCTGAAGGTAGGTTTCCTGGCTTCTGGAATTACAGTCTGCTTTATGTCAATTGTCATAATAACAGTACAGTCATACCTCGGGTTAAATATGCTTCAGGTTGAGCGTTTTCAGGTTACGCTCCGCGGTGACCTGGAAGTAATGGAACGTGTTTGCCGCTCGCGCATGCGCAGATGCTCAAAATGATGTCACGCACATGCGGGGAAGCGACGAAACGCAACCCACGCACCCGCAGACGTGCAGTCGCGTGTTACGTTCTACTCAGGATGCGAACGGGGCTCTGGAACGGATTCCGTTTGCATCCAGAGGTACCACTGTAGTGGTCTCAACAGGGCAACAGGGGAGGTGGCAGTGGTCAACTCTAATGGGCAAGCATCAAGAAAACAGGAGCTTGGCCAAACCCACCAGGCTGCAACAACTGCAGCACATCCCAGAAAGTCAGACCAAGCAGTGTTCTCTGAACACATCCACAGAGATTTCCCTAACCCAGCATCCACATCAAATGTGAGCTATTTGACTCTTTGCAGTGTTCAGAAAATTCTCTGTTCAAATAAAGTGTCAACTAATAAGTTAAAATGCATGTTTTGAGGGATAAATAATGTGTGTTCAAATGCAAATTTTGGTGCAGATGTGTGTGTACACACACACACACACACACACAGAGAGAGAGAGAGAGAGAGAGAGAGAGAGAGAGAGAGAGAGAGAGAGCACAATGCAGAAATGAGAAGAAATAAATTTATAAATGAAAGCCTGTGAAAGTGACTTGGATGAGACGTAGATTGATTTACTCCTATGTGCATGGTCTGAAAGCATACGATGAAATCATTTCACAAGAAGGTCTCCTGCAGTTTTAGTGTGTTCAATTCCTAAGTGCAAGAGTCCCTGGAAAACGTATGTATGCCACCTTGAGTTCCACAGAAGAAAGGCAGGCTATAAATGTGATAAGTAATGAAAAAGCTCCTCTTTGCACATAGCCATGCATGCTAAATTAATGCAAATTTCAAGCAGACTATAAAAGGTACATGCTGTGTTTCTAAAAGTAGTGGGGGGTTGTGTGTGTTTTTTTAACCCACAGTTCTTACAGTATTTAATGTAAACATTTAAATTTATAATTTAAAAGTAGAAATAAAGGTTCAGGGTTTAGAACGCTCCATATTTTCAGTCTGGTCAATCTCAAAAGTCCACACATGTTGAGGTCAAAGCAACACCTTGTCTACTGCTGTCACTCCTTCTAGAAATAACTTTACAGATCAATGCCCCCAAGAAAAACAGAGTGACTTCTAACACACCATGCAAAATGTTAGCCTTGTCTGCCTGCCTGCATCAAAAACATCTTAACCTGACAAACACAATTTCTATCAGACCTGGCCCTCCACAACGAAGCCAAATTTAGTTCAACTGCATTTGAAATAATCTTTTGTTTCACTATGAATCTGAAATGAAAACGAAAACGCCAGTGCTTGTAGCGGTGTTCATCCAAGGATCAAAAAATTAATTACTTGCATCCTGGGAAGAAACACAACATTACCCACATTTTATAGCTAGGGGACTCGAGGTTAAGTAAGCTCACAGAGAGCACATCAGCAGCAAAAAGAGAAGCCAGGCATTCAGAAGTAATTCTCTGCTTGAGCCACAAGCTTCTTGGCAAACTTTCTGTGTTCATATTCTGCTGGAAAAGACATTAGGGATTTGCAGTGACCCTAGGTTGTCCTTTCACATGCCACAGCACAGTTCAAGCGATTCCCCAAAGCTGTGAAGCAAAGTCGTAAGTGCTAATGTGAGGATTCCATGCAATAAGTCAAAGAGGGGACACAGTGTCTAATTTAATTTAGAACTCTTGCATCCAACAGAAAACGCCCAAGTGTTGCTTGCTGGGTCTTGAGCATGAATAACCGTTAAATGAACTGCACATGTTTTGAGACAAAATCCATTAGAATGCAGTTAGGGACTGGGAAATTCCTAGGAAATTCCTAATGCTCTCCCAGTTTGTCCTAGAAAGGCTCAGAGAGGAGCAATCTATACTTGAAAATTGCACTGTCTGACATTTGTGGAGCAGTGGCTCACTGGTAGACATCATGCTTTGCAAACAGAAATTCCAGATAATATGCATGGTATCTCCAGTTCAAAGGATTGGCACAGGGCTATGAAAAAACCCTGGGATCCCCCCCCCCCAGGCTGATGGTAAGGCCGAACTTTATACAAGCTTGGGCCTGTTGATGAGACTCTGTAGTAGAGCTTCTTCGAAGTATGCTGTCAAGGCAGCGTCATCTGCAAACAACATCTCTCAGATAAGGGCGCTTTGTTTCCCTGCTTGAAGTTTGAGCAAAACAGGGAAGGGGAAGAATGACATATGAGCATTCAGCTTGCTGGTATGCTAGAGACAGACGTTAATCCAGAAAGAGAGCTGGTAGTGCATCCGCAGCTGTTTTGATTTATGGCTTTCAAAATTTCTGGGACTGGCAGCATCGAGGCACTGTTCGAGGCAGGATAATGCTTCTAAGCAGCTATTCTTTCAAACTCCTGCCAGTCAAGGGGAAGTCAGATGGTGAGCAGCTAATGTTTATTCCTCCTGGACGATGAATTAGAATTAAGCAGAGCTGGCTTGTCATAGCGTGGCAATCAGTATAGCCAAGGCTCAACACTCTGGATGGGAGGCATCAAAATTCACCTGTTACACGGGAACACAGGAAGCTTCCATTGACTGAGTCAAGCCATTGGTCCACATTGAACGGCAGCAGTTTTTCAGAGTTTCAGATGAGGAACCTTCCTGGACCTACCTTCAGTTGCCATGGACTGAACCTGGGACCTTTTGCAAGCAAAGCAGATGCTCTGTCACTGAGCCAAGACTGTATGCATGGTACAGTAGCTGCTGGCTTGGTTTTGCAGGACAGGACAGGTTTCTTAGATTGTAAGCCCCTGAGACAGGGAGCTGTCAGACCTGTTCTTTGCAAAGAGCCATGTACACAGAGCTGCAATCCTATTCTCACTTCCTTAAGAGCAAGTCACATGGAACTCAACGGGGCATACCTCTGTACTGAGTAGCGACACCAATCACCACAGTAAGAATAGATTTTGGCCTCAGAATAATCAACTCTATGGAATTCTGTATCCACCCTCCTGCCAGGAAAAGAAAAGGAGGAAAAACCCTGCCAGGAATAATTCTGGCTGGTGTTAAAAATGGGCCAGACCTTCAGTGGTGTCACTATAGATTATAAGCTTGTTAACATAAAATGCAAGCGTCCCTCTGGGGTTCAATCACAATGAATTAAATCATCAGTCCTAAAAACAGACACAGGAAATCCACACCTTGGCATAGCTGATTCATCCGTCACCCTGAAGATGACTCTGAAGCCAGATAAATCTGTTCTTTTGCCACTGCAGCACATTTGATAGCGGAGACCACAGAGGTCTCTCAGCTTTGGTATCCAACCTGCGAGGCCACAGCTTATTTTGCTGGTACATCATGTTTCCTGTTTCATTCATCACCTGCTAATGATTACTAAGGAATGCTTATGACAATAGAATCCATATTGCAGGGAACTTGGAAAGCTCTATACTGCCCCCGTAACTGAAAAGAGAAGGGTTCACTACTTGTGAGCAGAATATGCATTCTAGGACACCTTGGTTTCAATTACAACTCAGCTAACAGGGAATGCAGGGATGCGGGTGGCGCTGTGGTCTAAACCACAAAGCCTAGGACTTGCCGATCAGAAGGTTGGCGGTTTGAATCCCTGCGACGGGGTGAGCTCCCGTTGCTCGGTCCCTGCTCCTGCCAACCTAGCAGTTCGAAAGCACATCAAAGTGCAAGTAGATAAATAGGTACCACTCCAGCGGGAAGGTAAACGGTGTTTCCGTGTGCTGCTCTGGTTCGCCAGAAGCGGCTTAGTCATGCTGGCCACATGACCTGGAAGCTGTACGCCGGCTCCCTCGGCCAATAAAGCAAGATGAGCACCGCAACCCCAGAGTCGGTCACCACTGGAAATGGTCGGGGGTCCCTTTACCTTTTACAGGGAATGCAGCCTGAGAGTCAGGTATGGTTTTCCACCCCTGTCTTATCCTACTGCACACTTCTTCATTTCAGAGCACCTTCTGCCTTTTAATGGTGAGTTTATGTCAACTAAAATGTACGCCTAGACACCTTTGCTACTTTTGCTTGCTCCTCTGTTTATTTAAAGGATTTTTACACTCTTCTTCAGCCAAAGAAAGGCCCCTGCAGCATATTGTATAAGGTCAAGAAGAATAAGAAGGGTATGCCCAATATAAGTAGGAGGTAGAAGTTAAATTTACCCATCTCATAGTCCCAAACATCTGGAGAGCACTATATTGCCTAATTCTTCCCCAAAGCTTAAGAGGACTGTTCCACCATCAAAAAGTTCTTATCATTTGAACTTTCTCGAAAAGTTTAGCCAAAAATTTGCTTCCCTGCAATTTCAAGCCACTACTTTTAGTTCTAACCTTTTGAGCAACAGAGAGCAAGTCTATTCACATCTTCTCTGTGACAACCCTTCAGGTATTTGAAGACAGCTATTATGTGTTCCATTAAACCTCTTCACACTAACCATACCCTGGCTATGCCAACCATTATTCAGAATCCTGGTCACTCTCCTCTGGGCATTTTCTACTTTGTCTGCAACCTTGTTAGAATAGTGATGCCCAGAACAAGACACAGTATTCCAGAGATATCCTGACCTCTGTAGAAGAGGTTGGAACAATTACTTCTCATGCTCTGGATACTATGCTTCTATTAATGTAACCCAGGACTTCATTAACAGTACTCGTTGCTCACAGTTCCCTTATCTGCAAAATGGGAGTAATAAAGACCCATGTCTTATGATAGTGGATCAACATACACAACTACTGAAGTCTCAGTTAAGTGGGGCCTGCTTGCCAGCACCCCTTCACAGCCCACTCCATCATGCAGCTGTGCAGTTCTTTTCTTCCTTGTTAGTCTTCTCTTGTCATGGTGGTCATAGCTCATCAGAGTTGGAAACAAAATGCTAGATTGGTACTGGCTACAGTCTGATCAAGCAAGGAAATTTCTGTGTTCTTAGGGTCTAATTAAGCACCAAAATAAAAAAAGGACACGAAGAGGAATTTCCCTCTAAATCTATTCTCAAGGAACAATTGCTTGTACCATGTGGATTTGTTTTAGAAAACATATTCCATGTCTGGCATAGTGGCCTCCCTTGCTCTCTGTGGGATTCTATAATCTGGATAATCATCGCCTATGTGTTTCTTTATCATAAAACTAAGACTTGTGTTCAGAATGAATCGAGGGCTTCCTAATATCTTTCACCCAGGGCTGATGTGCTTGCAAAATCGGCTTCTTCTTCTTCTAAAGCTTCCTGTTTAAACTAGATAACATTGTCTGACACCCCAGTACTATAATTAAAAATAGGCATCCAAACACTTCGCTTCAGAGTAACAGAACAACAAAGCATTTTTCAGCACATGAAATTTGCTCTCTAATAGTATTTGAGATAACCCCATGTGTATCATCCTGCGGTCCCTGGGGGAAAGGGTTGGACAGGCATGAATAGATAGATAGATTAATTAATTAAAGGGAAAAGCAACAATCATCTCTTAAAATACACCTTAGAGCACTGTTCTTACAAACCCACATAGCAGAGACTGTAGCCCATTCATTCCATATTATAACAGAAACACCTCAACAGGTCAAACCACAATATCCAAGGTGGGTGGGTAGATTCAGTAGTTTCAGCTGCATAGACAAAATCGGATATAATTCCCTAACTTCCACAACTCCCTAACTTCCACCCAAATTTGCCCAGCACAGCATCTTATTTAAGAAATGCTGGGAAGGTTGTACGTGATTCAGCTTTTGGTCAATCTACAGATCTGAACATTTGTGGGTTCTGTCTGCTTCCTCCATTAGTCAGAGATTATTTAGCCTGAACTGTGATGATTTGTAGAAGCGGGCTGTATATTTATTTGGATGAAGCCTTTTTATCTGCCAGAAATGAAATATTCTCTCGCAGAGGCTAAATAGGAAAATGCCTTGCTCTGCTGCGCAATGGGAAGCTCTGCTTGCAATACTGCAGATATGTACAGGCACTGGACTCCACTGTAATGCAATGATCCAAGAACTACAGGGCAAGTTCCTTTATGTTGTAGACATAGGAAATATTCAAACTATAAAATCATTCTGAAGAACGTCAACAGTGGTTGGTCACATGGATACCAGAGACCAATGGTTGGGATTCTGCAGTCTGTATACTGGCTTCCTAAAGTGAATTCAGGATGTCACCAAGAAAATAATACCACTTGTGCACTATACCACTCGACTGAAACACACATGATGGAAGCATTTAAATTCAGCCCCAAGAAGATGTGTCTGAATACACAAGTCACAATTCATGGCAATACTTACAGTAAAGCTAACTGGACACAAAATGAAAAGCTTCCTGTTCCTCTTTTTAATCTATCTGGCACAGTCTCTTCACAAACACAACAACAAAATGCAGAATAATGTATTATTATTTTCACTCTATGGGACTGGTAGAGTAGACAATGCAAAACATCACTGTGTGCCTAATCAGCAACTTAAGGGAAATCCTTAATCCATCATTTTTTATTGCCATGGGTTTCCTATACAAAAAACAGCCAACTGAGCTAAATAAAGGGGTATTGTTCAAATTGTAGGTGCATCACCATATGGCTCAAGAGAGTGAGCATTACACAGTGGGGGTAAAACAAAACAAAAAACCCAAGAAGATGGTTCAAGGTTCAATCTGTATCACTCCCTGCTAGTTATGGAATAGCCAATATGATGCCCTCCAGCTGGACTACAACTAGAGATGAAAGAAGATAGTCATTTCTGTTCCAACCTGCATTCATCACAATCAGCACTGTTTCCATTTGGCTGCAGTTCGGTTTCTGCCCAGTTCTACGTCATTTGTCTTGCTGTCTGCTACTTAATGTAAGTTATACACTTTACATAACTATTTCTGTAATTTACATTCATTTCAATATAAAGAAAACTTAACTGGTCTGACGTGGCAAGAGGCAGCTTCATGGTTCCCACTTTAGCACATTCCCAAACATATTATAGGAAATTTGGATGCTCATCAAAGTCTTTGACACAGAGAAGGGGCCACATGGTCTTCAGTCAACTGATTCCCCCTCAGAAGAATGACTAAATGAGTTGAGCTGTTTCAGGCCAATGGTCAAGAGACAACACACCACAGTTCTCAAACCTCATTTCTGATGAGAAGGGTGACCCTTGGTGTTATATAACACAACCGGATGAGAAGGCAAGTATGGGGGCGGGAGACATCATTCAGTGCTTCAGCTCCTTTGGCTCTTCAGCACAGGAGTCAAAGCAATTACTTCCACTGCTTCAGAAACCTTTGCGTCCCTCCATTTATGTGTCAGATGCTATTACTTTAATTGTACCTTACTTTGCCCTTGGAAACAGAGAGCACTTCCCATGGAAGATAAACAATTCACTATTGTTTCCTTGATTCCCTCTGTTTAAGCTCTTATCATCCACAAATTGTTTGATGATGAAAAGACTCCCAAAATGACATGCTTCAGCACAGCCACCCCATATCAGCAAGCCAACTTAAGTAAATCCAATAATGATTTCATCAGAAAGCCAAGAGGAGGGGGACTTTAATTATTCCATCTTAAAATAAAAAAAATAAATGCAAAGCTATGAAGAAGGTGCACTTAATCCCAATATTCAGCAGCATAGCCTGTCCCTTTAACTCTATGCTAAGCAATAGGCTTTGTTGTTGCTGCTAGCCAGAGGTGGTGAAAATGTTATGGCCTGCCTTGAATCCCCAAGATCCCTGTACAGTGGTATCTCGGGTTACATATGCTTCAGGTTACATACATTTCAGGTTACAGACTCCGCTAACCCAGAAATATTACCTCGGGTTAAGAACTTTGCTTCAGGATGAGAACAGAAATCGTCCTCCGGCGGCACAGCAGCAGCAGGAGGCCCCATTAGCTAAAGTGGTGCTTCAGGTTAAGAACAGTTTCAGGTTAAGAATGGACCTCCGGAACGAATTAAGTACTTAACCCGAGGTACCACTGTATATTTATGAGAGTTGAATGTGGTTGATTTTATTGTCTCACACCACTTGGGTAAATACCTGTGAAAAGCGGTGGGATCTTGTGGATTCAAGGCAGGCCAGAACAATTTCACCACCTTTGGCTAGAAATAAAATTCTTTTGTTTCTGCTGAACATGTTTCCCGATATGAGCATTCACAGCTTATTCTAGCCCTAACCTTTAGGCCAATCAGCATCTTTCAAAATGTCCACAAACGTGGCAAGAGTCAGTCATGTTATGTGGCATGTTGAGTAACAGCATGGAGAGCTACTGCCAGTCAGTGTAGACAATATTTAGCTAGATGGACCAACTGTCTGGCTTGGTTTAAGGCAGCTTCATATGTTCCTGTGTTCCTTGTGCAAAATAAAAGAGAATAAACATTGAGTGGATCTGTTCTTAGGTGCTTTTACTCCCCACCCCGCCAACTTTTCTCTCAGGCAGCACGCACTGCTGACTTTTGGTCTGTGTTACATTCCGCTGCTGTTCTTGGGAGCTGTTTGAATTGAGTTTCTCAATGAACCTTTGCAACATGATTTATTTCATTTGGGAAGTGTCGCGGATAGTGAACTAAGCTGTCTCACTCTCGCTGGAACTTCCCCGCCTCTGGTAAGCGGCCTGTGCCAAACAGAGATTATTGAAGCCTGGGTGAAACCGTGAATTTTATATTGGGGAAAGAAGTACAGATTTATTTCAGGGGTTAATCATTAACAAGCTCATCCTTGGGGCCTCAAAGCAGAAAACGACGCTCTTGGTCTGCCTCAAATCTCACTATAAAGCCACACTGCTGCATGAATGATAGTCCCACCCACACTCCCCAGTTGGAAATCCTGGCCAAAGTTGCTCTGGGACCATATGCAAGCTCAGTCTGTGGCATCAATTCAATAATACTAAATTCTGCACAGTGAATTCCCCCCCCCCCTTTTGCTGCCTTTTTTTACTGGCTTCAGGTCCATAAAACAAACAGAGACAGCTTTATGGCACCTCTTTGCCATTCAGCCACCACACAGGCAATTTAAGGCTAGGTTTCTCAGAACTACAGGTGCATTACATTGCCACACACTCTGTCTCCACAGCACCGCCCCCACATGTTGTGGCAACTGTGCTTGTTACAGCTACAAAAAAGCCCCTGTGAGTGTTTGCACTATATTAATGCACCCCTACACTTTGGGGTGTATTTAGGGACATGGGTGGCACTGTGGGTTAAACCACAGAACCTAGGGCTTGCCAATCAGAAGGTTGGCGGTTCGAATCCCTGCGACGGGGTGGGCTCCAGTTGCTCGGTCCCTGCTCCTGCCAACCTAGCAGTTCGAAAGCACATCAAAGTGCAAGTAGATAAATAGGTACCACTCCAGCGGAAAGGTAAACGGCGTTTCCGTGCACTGCTCTGGTTCACCAGAAGCGGCTTAGTCATGCTGGCCACATGACCTGGAAGCTGTACACCGGCTCCCTCAGCCAATAAAGCGAGATGAGCATCGCAACCCCAGAGTTGTCCGCGACTGGACCTAATGGTCAGGGGTCCCTTTACCTTTACACTTTGGGGTGCCTCCTTATTCTCTTTTGCAGAGGTGACTTGAGTGAAGTGTTGCCTGTACATGCTGCAGATGCCTGCCAAATGAACAGTGCAAGAATAAATGGATCAGCTCCCCTCCCTCGCCATTTTAGCAGATGGTGCAGTCCACCTGAAACATAATAAACCCGAAGTATTTGCATGGGTAGTCTAATGTTTGGACTCTCAGAGGGGACAGTTGGAGCTTGCAGAGAAGATGGGTTTTTCACTTGGCCAAATGGCATTTTCAAATCCAAATTATGCAATATTAATGCTTACATTAAGAAGTACATCCAGCTCAAAAGCTGTGTTATTTTAAAAAGGCAAAAGGTTTATCACCCAGAACATTAGAACATCACATCTATCAGTATTCAAAAATTCCTTTTCAGTCCAGTTCTTCATCTCTTAGCAAATAATCACATTTACTGGGGTGGGTGGGTGACTACATTAATCACAACAGGGGTGCTATCCCTAGCTAATAGCATATTTGGACTGACAGTGATTGGTTGATGCTCCTATATTCATTGGCTTATTTCCAGACCTCTTGTTTTGTAGTGGTCAAAATGAGAAAATGGTGGGAAAATATCTTATCCTCTTTCCTAGGCCTGTTTGCGAGAATAACTGGAATACTGTATGTGAAATAAGAATATGAGCACATTGTAAAAACAGCCCAGCTGGATCACAAGAAAGGTCTGTCATGTGCACCATCCTGTTCTCAAACTGGCCAACCAGAAGCCTATTTTGGTGTGCAGGACAACATGTTGCACTGGGGGCATTCTACAGTGGGACAGTCTGCTAAATACACACAGGTTGTCCCCATAAACTTTAACCTTGAGCACACTCATGGACAGTAATGGGGGAAGGAAAGGGTGGGGCTCATGAAGATATAGCTACATGGTCCTGAATGCCCAACAGTGGTTTATGGAGAAGAGAGAACTGCAAGAAATCCTACCATTGCAGGACATTATTCTGGCAAAAATATTACATTGCCCCCAGCAGCACTCCTTGCACTACCTAGCCCCACCTCTAGATGGCATGCATCCAACTACAGTGGTATCTCTGGCTATGAACTCAATTCGTTCCGGAGGTCCCTTCTTAACCTGAAGTACCACTTTAGCTAATGGGGCCTCCTGCTGCCGCTGCACGATTTCTGTTCTCATCCTGGGGCAAAGTTCTTAGCCCGAGGTACTACTTCCGGGTTAGCGGAGTCTGTAACCCAAAGTCTTTGTAACCCGAGGTGTTTGTAACCTGAGGTACCACTGTACTGCCAATTCTTGGTGCCTTCGCCAACAGCATGAGCAGCCAAGTCTGTGGGTTGTCTTTTGAATGAAAACAGAAACGTTTGGCCTTTATGATAAGGAGCACACCTCTGAGAGGATGCCTCCCGAACAGGCATTTAATATATTTGAAAGATTCTTCCTAAGAGAGTCAGAAAAGTAAGTGATGAGTGGTAAAGAGATATTTTGCTCCCCCCCCAAAAAAAAGATGTTCTGCTTGTGATCTCAACTGTCGAGAAGAATCACAGAGCCATGTTTCATTCATGCCATCAGCTGCCATCTCTCCCCATAAACCCAGTGCATGTGAGCAACAGAAGTCTTCCCTCCTGGCAAGTCTTTCCCTGCACACATGGATTTACCATCACATATCACTTGAGAAGGAGTTTCTAAGGAAAGGCAGAATTCGATTCATTATGCAAAAGGAAGAGCGAGAGAAAAGGCGAAAGCAAACAAAACCTGGCAGTTATCAACAACTCTGTTTCACACAAGAGTGTAGATTGCTTTACAAATTATGCACATAATAATTCACTCAAGCTTATGGGTATGGATGTATGTTATAGATAGTTTGGCTGCAAACTCAGTTTTGAATGTAATTTCCAGAGGGGCAGATGTGTGTTTTAAGTCCGTTGCAGCAAAAGCGGCATGGTGTCACAAGAAAACGTCACACATTTTGTGGACAACAGTCCACTTCATCAGATGCATGAAGCATTAATGAGTTTTTCAATGTTCTTTATTTATTTTAAAAATGCATTTTTTATCACTTGAGTGGAGGAAGTGTGGGGTATAAAATAATGTAATAACAAGCCAAGAAATTCTGGGTTAGAGGAATATGTGCACATCGGGGGGGGGGCTGTAAATGGCACACAATTCACCATATCTCTGGTTAGCCAAAGCTCGAGGTAAAGCACAGTGCCAGGTTCAATCCTTGGCATCTCCAATTAAAAGGATCTAAGGCAACAACACTAGAAAGTGCCTCTGATGCCTTGGACAGCCCAGGCCATCCAACAGTATGTCCATCCAACAGCCCAGTCCATCCAACATTGATGGACCAATGGTCTGACTTTGAACATGTGAAGCTGCCTCATTCTATGTGAAGCTGTTGGAGTCTGCCAAGGACCTGGGTTCAGATGGTGGTGAGCCAGCTGTCTTATCCAATAGGGTCAGAGGCAAGTAGTGTCTGATCCCACTGTGAGCACCAGGCTGGACTTGGATTAGGAGAAATCATCTCCTCCGTACCACAGAGTATTTTGAGTCCCCAAAATACTACATTTCCCATCTCTCATTACATCTGTTCATAAGCATTTTGGAAATGTGCTATTCCCAAAGTTTCAACACACTGGGGTTTTGGATCAATGTGAATTAAGTGGACATGTCTAGCTAAACCCATAACCTTTATGGCCCCAGTTCTTTTGAACATTTCCCATAGGCTGACCAGATCAAGTAGAGGACAGGACTTGTGGGTATCTGATTCCTATAAAGAAAGGAGGCATGGGTCAGAGATGCAGTTTTATGCCTCCCCCACTCCCCACTTAGCCCTTCCAGTTGTGGAATTAAAGCCTAAGGGCAGTAAAAGACTGCTTGGGTTTACCCACCTCTAATATAAACCCAATGCACCACGCCCCTCTTGGTATAGCAAACATATTTATTCATAAGGCATTCTGGGCTGTTGCTGATCCAGTAGTACCACCAGAGTTACAGAGGCGAAAAGACGGACAGGTCTCTGTCCCTGAGAACGTACAGCCTAAAACAGACAATGAAGAAAGCAAGAGAGGGAGAGAAGGAAGGAAAAGGCTAATGTGGGGAAATGCCACCACATGTGCTTAAAACTTGGTTACAGCTGGGGGTGCCAATTTGGAGAAAAAGTCCGTCACCATGCAAAAAAAGTAGGTTTGGGGAAGAGGAAGGAAGAGAGGTGGCACCACATATGTTTGAGAGGGAGGGAGGGAGAGAGTCCTGATAATAAGACCAAGATCCTCACACTCCCCACTGATGCAAGTAAAATTAAATTTTAGTGGGGTTTGCACTGGCAGAGTGTTTGAAGTTCAGGATGCCTAATGTACAACAGAAGAGAAGAAAGAAAGAAATTCAATCTTGGGGGGAAACAATAGTATCTCTAAACCAGAAATCTCATTAATTAACTTTATCTACATGTCCCTCGAGGGACAGGATTTCATGGAATGAGTTGGTGTAATGAAATCTAAACATCAAAATATGCAAAACTTAGAACTGTATTCCGAACTACACTTCAATTAAAATCTTAAGAAAAATATGCACCAGACAGGCAGCTCTGAAGCAGTTTACTGTAGTTCATATCTGCTTGCACTTCAAGGAGAAACTGCTACAAACTCATTTGTGAGGCGGTAGCAATGGCCCTTTCTTTATCCACAAGCTATCCAGTAAAATGTCCAATAGTGTATAGTCAAGGCTGGAAAATAATTTCAGCATCTTAAAGGCCACCTGTGCCTCTGACAACTTAGGGTTCTTGAGCCTTGTTTGAAGTGTATCAAGCCTGTTGGATATAAATAACCTGAGAAATGTTTGTTGGTATAGCAGTCCAGATTTACTTATTCTTAAAAAAAGGAATTCCACTCTTCCTCCCTACACCAGACTTACGCTTACTGGGCAAAAATCTTCACACCATCATTGACTCTCTCGCCCTGCAGAGTCCCCTCCACCCAGCGCAGCTTGGTCCATGGAACCACAAGGCGAGATGAAGGGATGGGAGGTGTTTGGGGGAAGCATGTGACTCTTGTGGCAGTTGGGATGAGTGAGGCAACCCAGGCTACCACTACTGAACCCTACAAAGACCCTCCTGGGAAGCTGGAACAATGAGCAGAGGCAAGTGGGAGACCTCAGGAAGTGAAATGGCCTCTGAGCAGTTCTGATAGCCCAAAAGTGGAAAACACAGGAGATACCGACTGTCAAGGAGTGGCAGACAAAGTTGGTCGAGTACGCGGAACTAGCAAAACTGACACATAGGGTTCGCAGTCAGGAGGAGACAAAGTACCAAAAAGAATGGAGTAAATTTATGGTTTATATAAGTGAGAACTGTAGAAATTTGAAGATGTTAGCAGGACTGAAATAAATCTTATGTCATAGTTTAGTCTTTTACTAATGAAACTGAATTAAAGATTGGAATGAGAAAACCTGTGGAAGGGAAGGAGGGAAGTCAATGGCTCTATGGAGCATAAAGTAAGATAGATGTAAAAAGACTTGATATTTTTGTTTGTTGGTGTTGGTGTATTTAAAATGAAAACTTAATAAAAAGCATATTCATGACATGGCCTCTGAGTACTGGCATTCTCTCTCCCCTACCCAAATGGAGCCTTGTACTTCCCACATATTGCATGACACATAATGCTGATAAATCTTGGGGGGGGGAGCTACAACACCTGTTTTTATTGTAAGTGTTGTGAAGGCATAACAAGATCTCATAATAAAGAACGGAGCACCCTGACCATGAAACTTTTGCTCCATTCATAATTGACAACGGGGTGTGTTTTGAGTTGATGTCCTGCTTTTGTAGAAAGCAATCATTGGAATGGACTCATAAGGCCAGTAGCCACTGCTGGCAAACAACCAGCACTCACTTAGCTAAACAACCAGCACTCACTTAGCTAAACTAGTGCTAAACTGTCTTTCCTTCCCTGTAGCTGAATTTCAGTGCAGATTTAGTATTCCCAGTGCTCTCCCTGCGTCTGTGAAGGTGAGGTTCCCTGCCCTAGTCTAAATTCCATTCTCCGCTTCCTGCAATTCCCACTTGCAACCCAAGCTGGGAACCCAGACAGTTTCTTACTGCCATTAGGCTCTACTTCCCCATTGAGAGGACAGGGTGGGGAGTGGGGGAGGGGAGGAATACGACTGTATCTCTGATACATGTCTCACCTCTTTATAAGAATTTGTTGTGCTCAAGTCCTGTCCTCTGCTAGATCTGGTCAGCCAATGGAAAAGGCTGGAATGAACTGGGTTTAGCCAGACACATCCACTTAATTCACATTGACACCATCCCCCAGTGTGTTGAACATTTGGCATAGCACATTTCCAAAATACTTATGAGAAATGAGAAGAACAAATGTTACGGGAGCTAGAAAACAGTAACATTTCTGGGCTGAGCCAACCTCCTGGCAGCCACTATTTCCAAGCAAAAGCAGCACCGTTTAGAGCAGAGAAATGGCAGGCAGGAAAATAATTAAGCACTCCCTTCCCTCTGTCCCAAATCACCCTCCCGACGGGGGCTTGGCTTAGAAATAGGGGCTATAGTAAGGGAGATTGTTATGTATGTAGTTTAGGGTAGCCATGAAAAGATGAGATGCATAATCAAAGAGGACAAAAAAGGGCACTGATTTGCATAAAATCTGTATGTGCTAGTTCATATAACTAAATGCACATTTAGATATAAATACTACAATTTAAATGCATGACATCTCACCATAGTAGGGAAGATAGTAACTAGGTAACCTGTCTCCTTGCTCAGTCTTCTGTCCAAAGTGCAAACTGCTGGTGGGCAACTTCCAGGTCTCCCTTCCTATGGACATTCTATCTTTAATCTGGACCTGGTTGAGAGGGACCATAGCTCAGTGGTAAGAACATAGGAAGGGCCTGCTAGAACAGGCCAGTGGCCCATCTAGTCCAGCATCCTGTTCTCACAGTGGTTGATCAGCTGCCAGTGGGAAACCAGGAAGCAGGATTCCAGCACAAGAGCACTCTACCCTTCTGTAGTTTCCAGCAACTGGAATTCAGAAGCATTGCTGCCTCGAACTGTGGAGGCAGAGCATAGCCATTGTGGCTAGTAGCCATTGATAGTCCTCTCCTATGTGACTTTGTCTAATCCAGGGGTGGCCAACTCCCAAGAGACTGCGATCTACTCACAGAGTTAAAGACCCCCTTTTTTGGGGTTCAGGTCAAACTTTTTTTAGGAAGGAAAGCCCTATTTTGGGGGGTTCACGACAAAGTTCTTGAGCTTTTTTCAGGGGAGCCAAGCTTGTTGAGCTTCTTTGGGGGGAGCAGTGTTCTACCAGTGATCTACCACAGACGTCCTGTGAACTACCGGTAGATCACGATCTACCTGTTGGACGTGCATGGTCTAATCCTATTTTAAAGCCATCCACGCTGGGGGCCATAACTGCTTCCTATGGGAGAATCTGCCTCAGCACAAGGCAGCCTCCTACATTCCGATTACTTCAAACAGAGAACTGTCCTCTGTTTCTGGAGCCCCTCTAATGTAGTTAAGCTCTCACCCAGTACAATGAGATGCCTTTGAATGCAATGAAAAGGTTGCCAGGGCGGGGTTGGCTTTCAGAGGGGTGCAATTGAGGCTTCCAGTCTCTCTCTCTCTCTCTCTCTCTCTCTCTCTCTCTCTCTCTCTCTCTCTCCCTCTCCCTCTCCCTCTCCCTCTCTCTCTCTCTCTCTCTGTGTGTGTACACAAATGAGCATGGTAGGGGCTCCAACTGGGTCTTTGACCCAGGTGAAATAAACCATAGTTTTACCCCTGCAAGAGGAGTCAGTGCTCAATGCAAATGAGGACAGGGAGTCAATGAATATTTGGTTTTAATGTTTGTATTATTTTGAATGTTGCTTTGGGCCACTTCTATTTATTATTATTTATTTCATAAAATTTAGATACTGCTTGATTGTAAAATAAAAACAACAACCCTGTCAGTTTACAGACAGAGTAAAACAATAAAACCTTCAGGAAAAGTGAAAACAACAACTGCCGCGCTAAAGGATCAACTTCTTACAAATGAGGCATGGGCATTATGTGGCACTTGCAACAGTGTCAGTTCCATAAAAAGAAAGAAAGAAAGAAAGAAAGAAAGAAAGAAAGAAAGAAAGAAAGAAAGGGACAAATAAATCAAAATGTTGTTGTTGATGATGATGATGAGACCAGAAGGGGTGGGGTCTTGAGGGCAGCCAGAGCCTAGATTAAGTCAGCAGCGAAAATTTGGATTCGAAAAGAAACAGTAATATTATTCCGTGTTCCTTGCCACTGGGCAGCCTCTGTGCACTGCTGGCAAACTTTGGCTCTAAGTCCACAGTAAAACGCCATGTTCTAAGTCAGCGCATGTCAGTGTTATCCCTGGGTCATTGGTTTCTGCCCAATTCAAACAATGACTGAACGGCTGACTCAGCTGCGCCTGCCTCTCCCTCTAACGTGCCTGACTGCAGCTGTACATTGATCCTTCCCTTATTCACTGAAGGATAAGCAAAGCCCTTCCAAACTGTCAAGCCAATGCCGATTGAAATGCAGCAAAAGCCATTTCCCAAGCACAGCTCAGCGCCCATAAATCTGCTTCTCATAAACGTTTGCTCACAGCCTAATCCTAACAGTCAGTCTTGCAGCATTAAGTCAATGTCACCCACTGGCCCCATCAGAAGCTCGGGTGCAATGTGGTCGGTGTAGTTAAAATGGCAACCTTGAAGTCAACAGCATGCTTAAGAGGCATAAATTGACCAAGATCTAGGCAGGGAATTTAGCCATACATCTTAATGCCGGCTCCACTAATGAGAACGGGCAGTTTCAGTCTATAATTGTGCAAGAAAAAGCAAAGCACAGTGGGCTGGAACTCTCTGCCTGGTTGGCATCTCAATGAGAGCCTGTGAAATGATTTCACCATTAAATGAATGGAATGAAACGAGGCAGCTCAATATATCTGCACCACACATAAATCTACTCCTTCTGGCAACAAGATCCAAGGTGACTGATTACCATGTTGGTCAGGCCCTCCTCTAATCCAGCCTTCCCCATTGGGCTTGTGCAACTTGCCGTGATCAAAATGAATAGTGTGTTATTATTTAGTGGCCAACAGAAAGACACTGCTGATCAGCAGCCCAGCAAATGCCAAACCCACAAGCTGCCTTCTGGGCACAACTAAAAGTTAAAGCCCTATACAGCTTAGGCCCAGGCAATCTGAAGGATGGTACTGTCCCATATGAACCTGCCTCATCTCTGAAATCTTCAAAGGAGGCTCTTTTCTCAGTCCTGCCACCCTCTCGGGCACATTTCATGGGGATGCAGGAGAGGGCCTTATTGGTGGCTGCTCCCAGACTTTGGAACTCCCTCCCTAGAGAAGGTAGACTGGCTCCTTCCTTGTTGTCCTTCCACCAGCAGATGAAGACTTGTTTATTCTGACAGGCTTTTGGTAACTTCTTGAAGGAAATAATATCCGTATTTTAATAGATTTGTTATCATTTTCTTTTAGGGCTCGATTACTTTTTAACAATTATACGTTTTTAAATGTCTGTATCTGATCTGTGCTGTTTTCTTTTGTGTAGGTCTCCTTGAGTCCCTGTCTGGGGGAAAGGCGGGACATGCATCATAACTTTCATAATAACGGTAATAATAATTGTGTGGAATTACATCCCATTGTTATTTCACAGGTGCTACAGGTCTTGATACTACTCTAAAAACCTGCAAAGCTTGTTTGACTACAGACAACAATGAAAGGAAAGCACTCAGAGTGTAAGGAGGAACATGGGGAGCTGCCTTACATTGTCAGAAGGAGTCATTCCAGCTCAGCCTTGTCTCTACCTATTGACAACCTCTCTATAGCATTTCAGATAGGAGTTTGCTTCAGCCTCACCTGAAGTTGCCATGGCCTTCTTCATGCGGGCTTCTAATATACTACAGGAAATGATGCCTCTGTTACATCATCTTCAGGTCTTTTTTTAAATCCATTGCTCCCAGCTATGGACAGACCATCTTTAAAGCAATGGGTGACATTCCATGTCTTGCTAAAGCAGCTGTTCCACCAGTACAAGCATTTCCGCTTGCCGGATAACACAATCTCCCCTCTCCTTCCCCACTCCACTGTTCTGGGGGTTCCCCCAACCCTCCAGAACAGATATGAATAAGGCACAGAGGGGGAAAGACCTGTTGCTCTAATGGGAGACCTTGTGCTTGGCTTCTGCCCATGCTGTTTGGTGATAAATAATTGGAAAATGAAAAAACTTGCATTGATCCAGACCTTGCAGTATTAAGTATAATTTTAGCAGGGTTCTTTGTCAGAGAAGGCTGTTGCAAAGACAACAGCACTTGCAAATAATGTAATGCAGAGGTGCTGCATGGCCAAACTCAAATACTGTGATTTTTATGCCTTTTTTAAGTAGGAAAATTCATTGGAGACACAGGAGGCTGCCTTTTAGGAAGCCAGACCATGCATCCATCTAGCCCAGTATTGTCAACATTGGCAGGCAGTGGCTCTCCAGGGTTTCAGACAGGAGGCAATAGCTTGGCAAGATGAGTCCTTATTATCCCAATTTTGCAGGAAGGGAATTGATACTGGTAGAAGTTGACTCCTCCAAGGCCACCAAGTATTTTCGTGACAGAGATGGGAACTGAAACCAAGCCCCCAAAGCTCAAAGATGTCATTCTGCCCATTAGAAAAATCTGGCTGCCAGAACATAGCCAGATGTTTGATGTGGCTCTTGTCCCTGCCTGCAATATGTGAATAAATATATTGGCCTGATTCAAATCCTGCTAAGAAGGAATGGAAAAGTACTCTGAACACTTGAAATGGGCTGTATCAATATTATTATAAATCTGTAATAAACATTCTGAGCAGACATGGCAAGAATGGATTCTCCGGTGGTGCTTAGGAACAATCTGTTCCCTAAAACCCTGCCAGAATGTAAGAATCCTCCTAATATTAACAGAGCCAGACTAGCCAGTCAAATACAGTGGTACCTTGGGTTACATACGCTTCAGGTTACAGACTCCGCTAACCCAGAAATAGTTTTCAGGTTAAGAACTTTGCTTCAGGATGAGAACAGAAATCATGCTCTGGCGGCGCAGCAGCAGCAAGAGGCCCCATTAGCTAAAGTGGTGCTTCAAGTTAAGAACAGTTTCAGGTTAAGAATGGACCTCCAGAATGAATTAAATACTTAACCCAAGGTACCTCTGTACTTAGACTGGTGCAGAAACTAATGAATAAGATATATAGCTAGCTAAAATGTCCTATACTGCAAGCCTTAGGTTCATCACCTGGCCTTTGGGGTCCCAGGGTGGGTTACTATGGCACAACCAAAACAATTTAAAACCAAATAAAACCAACCATAAATACAAAAATCCTCATACATTAATAATTTTCAGATCAACTGCAAAAAAAAAAAAAACCTTTTACACTATAGGGCATTATGGATTGTGTTACACGATTTTTAAATGCTCTGTTTCTGGGATCCAGTACCTCAGGGCAATGATATATTTTTAAAGAAAACAAGAGGAAATTGTGCCCCCTCCACCGACGATGCTGGAGTCCAGCTGCTAAGAGCACCAGTCAGCATGGCCAGTGGTCAGGGAGGAACAACATCTGCAGGGCCAGGGCTACAGGTTCTCTGTTCCTAAGTTAACATGGTACCGCTGGCCTCACTTGTAGAATATGCCCTACACACATTTTTTTTCTTGGGTATTCACACCTCTTTTGCATGCAGAAGAGACAAGGATGTACAGATCTTAAAATGTTAGCAATCTCATTTCTGGGCAGAGCTTTCAACGTTTTCCTTTTCCCTGTTTTTGCATTCCTTGCAGCAACAACTTCTGAGCCTCAAAGCCGGTACGGATATAAACACATATATTCAGATTTGATGCTATTACAATGGCAGCGTGAAAGCTTTTATGGCATTAAACCTGCCCTGATGATCTCTTTATGGTTTTATAGACTGCATTCACTCTAATGAAAGGATGCCAAAGCTGTGTTATCAGGGCAATTCACATTTCCCCTCGCTTTCATGGGCACAGCATACAGATCACAAATGCTGATGCTGGGTTTTGGTAGGAGCCTGGTTTTTATTTTAAACTCCCTCTTTTTTCTATTTAAGTGGAGGTGCAACTGCAAATCTGGAACCGCAGCCTGTATTGGGATGTAAACCTGAATGAAGGGGAGAAGGAAGAAGCAGCTCCCATCATTGAACAAAGGAGGCCAAGCATGGCATCATGGACCTTAGACTCAGAAGGAAGATCTCTGGTGAATAAATTCTTGCAGCTCTAACAGGTGCACTACAGTGGTACCTCTGGTTGAGAACTTAATTCGTTCCGGAGGTCCGTTCTTAACCGGAAACTGTTCTTAACCTGAAGCACCACTTTAGCTAATGGGGCCTCCTGCTGCTGCCGCACCGCCGGAGCACGTTTTCTGTTCTCATCCTGAAGCAAAGTTCTTAATCCAAGGTACTATTTCTGGGTTAACGGAGTCTGTAACCTGAAGCATCTGAAACCTGAAGCGTCTGTAAACCCAAGATACCACTGTATATATGTTTGAGAATGCTTTGGCTTAATTTAACTCAGATTTGTTTTATATTTCGATATATACTATGCTTTGCTATATTGACTGTCTTTCTGATATTTTGTGTTAAGTTTTTGTTTCCCATTGTGCTGTTAGAAGCTTTGGCTGTCCCTTGAGAAGGCGGAAAAAAGGAATATAAGCCATAATGAAATGCACTACTTCCCCAAAGAGAGGGGCTTTCTTGGAGAAGGCCCAGTCATGACCCTGAAGCCCCCCACCACTAAAGGAGCAAGAAAGGCAGACAAGGGAAGGCAGCATCCTCCTTTAATGATAATGGACAATGGGCACTTCCTGACTTTTACTATTTGCAGGTGGGATTCAATCAAATATTGTGTGTGATACACGTTGTACAATGAAAGTTGCTTTGGCAGCCTTCTGCAACAAACCCACTGCCCCCCCCCCAGACATTTTGCAATAAGGAAAGTGACAGGAAAATGTGCTGCAAAGTGTGGAATAATGCTTGCTTGATGCAGTGCTATCTAGCTTCCCTGAAAACAAATAAGAATTAATGCTTAGTAAACAGGTTATCTGGAAGTGATGAGCATTGCAGGTTCTTCCAATTCCTCCACTGTCTTTGGCCATGAATAAATATGTGGCCATGAAATGCTTAGCATTCCCTTAGCCTATTCCACTGGACAGCTGTATACATTTGCTTTGTGGAACTGGCGGGCCAAATAGCAGGAGGGGCCAACTGGGAGGATGGGTCTACTAAAAGCAAAGATGGACAAAGAATCAGAATGCTCTTGCAGACATATATATATATACACACACACAGTGAAACATATGACCATTTATTTAGCACTTATAGAGGAAATTCCCTCCCGCATCCTGGCAGCCAAATATCTTTCTGGCTGGCAATTGGAGCTCCCGTTTTTGTTCAGTTAAGCCACTTTGGCCCTCAGTTTATTCATGATGGACTTGTTTTTCAAAATGTTAATGCAAGAGAAAGGACCTGGGTAATTAGTGTACAAATGAGATTAAGCGGATAGACACATTACATCCAAGTGCATTCAAGCTGCCTGCTTTACGAAAGCTTCCCAATTGTGAAAATCTTTGACTGAAGGGAGATTCAAAATGGTGGCCAGGCTGCCAACTCAGCTGCTGCGCACAAATTTGAAGCACTTACTTTTCTACAGTGTCTTTCAGCCTTCCCAATGTCAAGTGTTGTTGCTCTCCTAAAGCTCAGTATGGTGCAAGTCATACCATGTCCCCCACCCCTAACTCTGGCAGGCAATGCTCAGCATTGGGAAAGGCAGGTGGACAATCCTGCCCTGCTCCTCGGGCAGCTACTACTTTGAGATGATGAGGAAAGGCATTCCCTCTGGTGCAACAGTAGATGCCTCTTCTAAGGGTGCTTCCAGCTGGGTGCTTATTGTGGGACTAGTGGCCCTCATGCATGTAGCTTTTTTGTGGCATTCACACAGTATCATTGCCATCAAAAGGACATGCAGTATCTTCCCCCATTTAATCCAGATTTACCCTTTCTGAACAACAGCACCTCCAGCAAAAAGAAAAGAAAAAAGAACATCTCAACAAACCATTTGCAAATTAAGCCGCTGCCTGGAAGCACTCTATGACTATACCTTCCACCTTCCAGTGTTTATCAGTATTTGCATTAATTTTTATGTATTTTACTTGTAACTTTTATCTACCCTTTTCTCTCACAGAATTAGAAAAATATGCAACTTTTCAAAAACATGCAACTTGATTAATCTGAGCTGTATTATTAGCTGGAAAAAGGTTGCTTTAACTAACGACCTGATCAATCAGTTTAAGACTGCAGCATTTATTGTTAAACAGGTAGGTAGACAAACAAACAAACAAACAAACAAACAAACAAACACAAAGAACAAATCTGCCATTCTTTTTTGTTACAGATGAAATTTCCCTTGAATAGTGTAAGCCCAGTGCCCATCTTCAGGATTAAGGCTGCTTTGCACAAATAAATTATAACATCTTCATCTGCCAAAGAAAAATACTAATTTGGTTTGTGGGCCCAGAGAGGCTCCCAGGAGCTCCTCTGCTTTCACAAGGCTATTCTAGCTATATTCTTGGAGGCATGCCATCAGCAGGTTCTTAGGGTCTTGAATTACTCATTTCTGATTTCCACTGGGAGAGATGTTTATTTCTCACAGCTTGTTGTTCAATCAAAAGTTTTATTTTCTGTGTCACTTCGGTTCAGTAAGCCATGCACATTCTCAAACAACTGATCGATACAGCTGCAGTAGTTGCTTACCGCGCAGCCATTTGACATTCAAATGCATCCAGCACACCATGCAAAGGTTTATTCGTCTGGGGGGAAGCGGGCAAGGAAGCCTGTGAAATGGGACATGGAGTGTGAAGTTCTTCTTCCTCATTCTCATGAAACCAATGAGCTCACACAGATGCAGCCTCTAGTGCCTCTTGTGAAAAGGTGGCTTTTATATTCCCAAATGTTTTGATTGGTTATCTCAACAGGCAAAGATACCAGGCACAGACTATAAAGACCATGAGCCAATGGTCTCTCTTTGCACCAAATTCAACCTCCCTTCCTTTTCTTCTTGACCCTTCTACAACCTTCAACTACCAATTATTCCATTCTTCTTGACGAGACTTCTGTGACAATAAACTTCTTCAGATTATTGTCCTACCACTTTAGTTCTTCTTATTCATCTCTGGATCATCATCACACTTGTTCCACCTTCATCAGGCTCACAACAGACCACACTTAGTTTTTGACAAAATCCCTCCACATTTTCTCTCCTAAGTGAGTATTTTCTCTCTTATGTGAGAGCTCAGGAGTTAGAGAAAATGGAATTTATCACATTGGGGGGAGGGCATGAGGACAAGTTTATAAATTCTGCACCTCCATCCTCCTTTTTAATTGCTTTCCACAAGTTGGAAAGCAACTTTTTGCAGTAGGGTGCCCTTTAGATCTCTGGAGGATCCTCGCACATTTTGGAACCCAGGAGGTGAGAGAAAGGACTCTAATCAAAGTCTCCCCCCCCCCCCCCCGCTTAAGAAAAACAATTTGATATACTTCAGAGCATAGTCCTCAAAATGAAAACAGGTTCTGCAGCTACATTCTGGTGATCCTCCCTTGCTTCAAATTAAACCCTGGCCTTGATCCAAATCCTACTGAGATAAAAGGGTTTATTTGGATCAGGCCATGTATTACTTCTACATCTTGGCTTTCCCCACAGGACAGATTAATGCAGGTTTTAAGCTCCCAGTGCCTAGGACTGAAAGGGAACACACTTCAATAACATGGCAAGAATCTCTCTTTTGATGATACTGGAGCCTTAGCTTGTTTTATCTTCATAGCTTATACTATAAATTCTTTACCACGAAAATTAGATTGTGTGTGGCCAAGACCACCAACCTCCAATATGAGCTGCCTACAATGCCACATCAACCCTCACAGGCTTCTAAGTAGGGTTTCCAAAGGCTATTAAAACATTGTGCCATTTATCTGTCTGGCTCTCCTTTCTGGGTGAAATGTCTTAGGAGTTTGTAGATCTGATCTGTCGCTGCTGACATATACAGGTGCACTTTCATCCAAGCCAATGTTGGAAATGCCTGAGAAAGGAAGGGATTTGTTGCTAGGCTACTGAACGGAGAGCCCCTTTGCCTGAGGGACAGACGACTGAAAGATCAAGTCAAGGCCTCTGTTAAAAAATTCATTGCCTTTGTTTGTACACTCTGTCCCCCCCCCTCAGGATGCTAATGGTAGTGGCAGGATGTTTCTTCATGCCAGACAGCAGTGTGATCTCATGTTTTATATAGTGTAGGTTTACAATGTCTGTGATGAGCTGAATGAGGGAAAACAAGCAATAATTGGAGCTGAAAATCAAAGCAGTCATAGGTAAATAAAGTCACAAACCTCACAATAGGCAGAGGCAGGCAACACAAAAAGGTTTTTCCTAATCTCTTAGAATTTTCTCTCCATGCTATTTGGTACTGATAAGGTATAGGACATCTGAGCATGCAACATCATACAATAAATCCTTCTGTTACATTCCTCAAACATAGGTTGGTAGAGTCCTTGCCATTTTCAGAAGGCTCTGTTCTTGTGGGGATGATGATGATGATGTGCTTCCAGTCCCTTGATCATTTCTTGTCTTTAAACAGTCATTCCAAAGAACACCGAGTTTCTTTTGGAGCATTCTATACTGAATTGACAGCGTATTCTGGGATCCAAGCTGAAGCCATAGGAAAATTGGGAAAGCAGAGCAAAGAGTTGAGGCAAAGAAGCAGGACCATGGACAGCTCCCAGTGGAGCTGAGCCACTCAGGCTGGATACAGGCACTCAAGGGAGGGGGAGATAAGTTTTCAGGAGAGAGTTGCTTTTACCAGACAAGGTGGCCAAGGTTTTCTAGTTTTTAGACCTGTGAGGCTCTCTCCACAGCTTCCTGTCAGCTGCGCCACCTAGAATACCTTGGAAGTGATGCGGCTGGGATGAAGTGGCATGGGGCTCTGTCCATACCTTACCGCCAGCAATATTTCCTGCTAAGACCCTGTAAAGGAAGTGACAACCATCTTTGTAACACTTCAGAGAAATCCCGCATCCAAGAAAGCAGCAGAAAATTAGCCCATCTTTCTGCAAGGGGAGACTATTTTGGGGGAACAGGATTTCAATTAATCAATATCCATCCATTTGGCACCTGCTTATTAATCATGTTTAGACACCCTCAAGTGTCTAAAAGAGCACCTCTGCCCATATGAAGCTGTCCATGAACTTTGGACTTCAAATAGGTCCTGCTCTGCGTCTTACAACCAGCAGAGGTACAGCTGCCTCCTGAATCATCCATGGGCTCTCCTGTAATAAGTTTAGGTTCTGCATCTTCCACCTTGGAATGAGTCAATCCTGGTGGCTCCCTTTCTCTGTGCCCTTAGATGTCAATTAAAACCAATATTGTTTCAACATGCTTCTCAGAAAGACTTCCTTGGAAAAATTGCCTTACCTGTTCTTGATTTATTATCACTGCTGCTCAGAGCTGGTCTAAGACATTTTGCTGCCTGAGTTGTGTACAGAAGCCAACTGGTCTGGTTGCTGAATTAATATTTCAACACTGGAGCAGGAGGGTGTCCTGCACTGCTGCAGAGGGTACTAAGCTACTTATGAGGGTGCAAGGCAGGACACACAGCACACATGTCCTCCCATGGTAAAGCATCTGCTTTGTATGCAGAAGGTTGTAGGTTCAATCCTTGGGATCTCAAAGTAGGGAGAGACTCCTGCTGAAATCCTGGAGGACCACTGCCAGTCAGTGAGGACATTGCTGAGCCAGATGGACCAACTCAGGGGCTTCAGGAGAAACAGCTTGAGATGCTTGCTTTCACTCTGCCTAATGGTGGTGTCAGCCCTGCTACTGCTGCTTTTTATTGGGGTTCATAAAACTAATTACAGCTTTCTAGGAGATGGTGGTTGAAAAGCACATTGAGGTTTCCCTTTGGAGGGATGGACAGAAAGGGGAACATGGATATTTTAGTAAACAAACAAATAATCAAACCCAGTAGGGCTTGGCCAATATAATGCGTGAGCTGATTGCCAACCTTGCATCATGTTCCAGAATCCAATGGCTTCTCCAGCAGATTTCTGAATGTGGAAAGAGTCCCTGAAAGAAGACAGGCACCAACCACTACAGCCACAGTTCAAGCAGATGCTGTAGGTAGGATAGTAAATTTCTTGCAGGTCTGTCAAATTCTCAGCACGTCCTTAATAGACAGGCACTTTATATATTTCCTAGGGGGGGAAATGTCCTTTCAATTTCCCCAAAGCACAGTCATCAGCAGAGAACATTTGCTAGGAGATAGCAGACAAGCGCAACATATTGTCCATGCTTCTTTAAAGAATTACCGCTTTCCACGGGGAACCCTAATGTATCTTGCTTGGCCACGATGGCAAGATTACTCCTAAGTAGCAGGGACGGTATTACTAATGTGATTAGTTTTTAAAAAGGCATTAATATTTAAAACATCTGTTAGTGCCATCAGCCCGGGATGTAAGGCAGATAGTACAGTAAAGACGCGTGAAAGCAAATTTGAAAGGAGATCTAAGGCCTGGGGAAGGTTTTTTTAAAAAATGACAGGGGGGAAACCAGCAACGTTTTTGCAGCACTATGGATTTGATGTAGGGAGGCGTCATTCTGCTTTGTGAATTTATGAGCAGGCCCAGATTTCCGCCTTTGATTTCGTCATGGCTCTCATTCTTTAGGAGGATTTCAGGGGAAGGACTTCTGTTAACTTAGGCAGCTATACATATGTACTTATCACAGTTTTTCACAGGCATGGCAATTATGTTAGGCAAACTGCTCTCTCAGCAGCCACTCCCAGTCTGAAACATGGGAAGGATAAAACTGATCTGCCTTAAAAGAGCTGCTCTAAGAAGGACCGCAATATGGTCATGGGCCACTCTAAACCAGGGGTAAACAGAAGGTAGTATGGTGCGTTTTGGGTGCTGATTTCTGGGTGATGTACAGCATAGACTCTGCTTTGCCTAAAATACACATCTCATTATGATGCTGGAAGCTGCCCAGAGGGGCTGAGGAAACCTAGCCAGATGGGTGGGGTGTAAATATTACTATTACTACTACTACTACTACTACTACTACTACTACTACTACTCAGTTTTGCAGGCAATTCATCCAAATATAATGCATTCTCAACACTATTTTCACTAAAATATGCATTTGTATACACACTTCATCCTAATATATGTATTTTTGTACCTATTACTCAACTGGAGAACCGAATTACAATAATCATATAAGCTGCATCTCGAAGGATGTCTCTGTTTCGGTTTCTGTATTCTTTCAGAAAGCGCAGAATTAGGCAGGTTCGTCTTTAAATAAAAAAAAATTTCTCCCCCAAACCTAGCTACAAGACAAGCATGCAGTGCAATCCTTAACATGTTTACTTGGAAGTAAGTTGGACAGACTTCATTGGTGCATACTCAGGGAAATGTGCATAGGACCAAAGCCCTCATCTAATAAAAATCAGGCTCTCGTAATCATCATCAAGAGCCTAAATAAGTGCTTAGTTTAAATGTGCTGAGTAGCCAATAGATTCCATTGACTTCAATGGTCGCAAATGTGTATTCAGCACTTTCACAAACTTAGCCATTTATTTTCATGCCAAGAATGGATTTAGGGGGCTAGGGTCAGGCAGTAGATATCTATATATTTATCTACAGCTACTGCTATCACGCTCTAGCCATATAATCTTACTACCTTGGATTAAAGTACACAAGTTTACTGACCTAAGTATCCACTCAGGAAAACAGAGATTGTACCCTAGAGCTGTGATGTGTTCCACATTTTTATTAAGGGTTGAAAAAGGGAACATTCAGACTAATGTTCATCAACATGTACAGAGATCAGTTACAGTGGGAATCAAATCTCCCACCTGTGAAACCTGAGTGCAAAGTGTTGGGCAACTAAGGAATTCATTTCTATTTTCTTCTTGTTTGGGGTATTCAATAGTTTTAGTGGATCAGCTGTCAACCAGCTATTAGAACACCTGCAGATACTTTAGGACCCTAAACTTAGGGATGGGTGGCCAGCCTGTTTCTGTCCATGTTACTTTATGTGTTCCATCATAAGTCTGTTCTGTCCTTTTTCCATCTTCTTTTTTTAAAAAAAGAAAGAAAAGAAAATGCATTATTTTTTTCATTTAAATTGTATGCATTTGTACACACTTTAGACCTAAAATGCCTATTTTTGTAAACTTCCCTATGCATTTCCTATGTAATTGTATGCATTTTTCTGAACCAAAACTGCACTGCAAAATTTGGAGAAGTGTATAATTCAATTGTCAGCTGTGTTCTGATATGGCTATAAGTCTGTGAGCTACAAATTAGGTCACTTTCCTTTAAAATGTGAACAGAACAAAATTCCCCTCCATATCTTTCTAAAACAGATTCAGTTGTGTCCCCGCCCAAACCCATTAAAAACTGCAAATGGCTGTCAAATTGGTAGGTCTATCTAGCTCATGTTGGTTATTTGGAGCTATAGACGGTGACTGAAATTGGTACCCATTTTGTTACATGACAATAGAAGCTGTTCAGCCGGTCTTAGAAGTTAGAGCAAGCTGCAAGAAGTTAGAAATCAGGAATAACTGAAATAAATTCCCTGCCCTCCCTGTGAGATTTGCTTCCAACTGTGAACTGGAGATACTTTGGCTCCCAAGTGTGTTTGCTGTGCCACATGGAAGTGGGGAGTCAGTGCAATGATGGGTCCACCTCTTACAAGGATAAATAGACCTGGAGGGATTTTCTAAAATTTATTCCATAACAGAGCCCTGCAGAGAGACATTGGGGTGGTTCACACTCTGCGCCATGAGATCATGACCACGCCAGTCCTCCCCTGGTCATTGTGCCACTGCAAACTAATCCATAGTTCGGTTAGCCTCTCATCTGAAGCCAGGCTTGTGGATTGTCTGTTCCAGACAAATCATGTGCTGTGAACCCAAGAACGAACATTGGTTACCAGATCTGGAGAACACATTGACTAAACAATGGCTTAGCTAATGTCAGAACAGCAGCACAAGGACCAGAGGAGGGATGTAGGGGACATAATCTTACCTCCAGGGACCCACATTGCTCATGGTTTGGCATAGCGTGATGTGCAAACCATGCCATAATCAGCAAGTCTGTCTATTACAGCAATCCCCACCATCATCTGTTTGCATGTCCAGAAACCACCATACCTGATCATCTAAGGAAACATACAAAACACTGCCATCCTTGGCAAGCCTTCAGAAGCAAAGGGTCAAGAATGAATATATAGTGCTGAGAAACAGCTAACACAGTTATTCCATAATTACATCCATTTCACTAGTATACCATAATATGAAACAGAAGCAGGAGTATGGTGTCCTAGTACAAAAATAATATTCACCCCCACCGTACCAAATGCATCTATTATTTTAGGGTAAATGCCAAACATTTTGAGTGCCTTCCTTGTGGAATGATTTTCATGCAGAAAGCAGAGCTCCAGGCTACATGGGCTACTGCCTTTATATACATACATATGCATAGTAAGTGAGGTGGCTCCTTTGTGAACACAGAGTATGACTACAAGAGATTTGCATTGCCAAGTGGATAAGAGCAAACTGAACCGTGCTCATCAATTCTCCTTGCAGTTCAATGGGGAGGGGGGAAAGCAGATCAGCTCACATACCTCTTCATGTTGTACGTAGACCATTATTTATTTAGCTACAAGGTTATGCTTGATATATTATTTATGTGACATGCATATTTATCAGAAGAGGGAAGAAATAAATTGCCTGCTGTCTGCTTCAGTCCACCTATGCCAAAGCTTCTCCCTTTCTTCTGTGACCCTGAATAAGCTTTCTGGATCAGTGATACCTCTCATGTATTATTCCCACGCCGCCCCTCAAAAACCTGACAGCCAAAACAGGCAGGTAAACCCCTCCAAATGTGGTCATAGGGAGGATGCTGCAGCAAATTGTTGGCTGCATCCTTGTTATTCCACTTCCAAATTTTCACCTTGCAGTTCCTTGTACGTTGAGATCAAGCGCTTCCTGTAATTTCTTGTAACGTAATTGTTCACCTGTGTGTACTTCTTTGTATCTGCATGTGAAGACAGGCTCTGGCAGATTCAGCAGACGAGAGCAATAGTGGGTCCAATGCTAAAGGGGACAGTTCCTACACATGCTGTAGAGGAAAGTGAAGGACAGATGGAGCTCCTCAACCTCAGAAGGTAGCCCATCCAGGAGAAGGAAAACTCTGGTCCCTAAATTCCCACTGCCTTGTGGGATATATTTGGGGAAAGAAAGGGCTAAGGAACAAACCCTACACAAATCCTGAGTGGAATACCTAAGACAGTTGGATGGTGTCTTGTGTATAGTGGGCAAAATCACATACAAAAATGTGTATATTAGGAGAAATGTGCACAAAAAGGATGGTGAATTTTCATGGGACTGATTTTTTTTTGGTGTTTTTTAGAAAAGCTTTTTCTTAACTGATGCAGAAATGTGGGGAAGATTGGAGAAACAAGAAATGGAGAGAAACCAAAATTTAAAGGTTTACTCTGTAGAGCAGGGGTTGGCAAACTATAGCCCCCGGGCCGGATCAGGGTTCTAAATCTGGTCTGCACAGCCTTTTAAGAACCCGCCCTGAAGCTGAGACTCCGGGAGAAGGCGAATGGAGGAAGAGGCCGAGCGTCAGTGGCTCTGCCAATCAAACGCTGTGCCTGGTTTACCTCAGTGCGGGGACGTTTCTGTCAATCAAATGCTGTGCCTGGTTTACCTCAGCACAGCGCGGGGACATCTCTGCCAATCAACCACCGCGCTGTGCTGGGGTAATCCAGGTGCGGCGGTTGATTGGCAGAGCTGCCACCTCTCGGCCTCTTCCTCCCATCGCTGTCACTGCCCTGGTGCTCCTGTAGCTGCTGCCACTCTGTGTCTACATGAGGGGGGCGGCAGCAGCGATCCTGGAGGAGGACACCTGGCCTGGGCTAGGGCTTGGTGGGGCTGCTGCCAGGCTCCCATTAGCAGTTGACATAATGGTGGAGGACGATGAGGCCACTGGCGAAGTGGCCCAGGCAGTGGCCTTCACCTTTGGGGAGCAGGAGCATGAAGGGGTGGGGCGGCAGCTGCAGGTGAGGCACCAGCTTGTCCTTGTCTCCATCTCTGTGCTCCTTGAAGAGGTGCACTGGGCAGTGTGCACTGCTCTCGGCCAGCTCCTGCAGGCTCCCGGCTTCCGAGGCACCCAGCTCCAGCGAGTGTGCCAGCCCACTCTCCAAAACTTCCTGTCTGGCCCCTGACAGTGTCTGAGGGACAGTGAATCGGCCCCCTGTTTTCAAAGTTTGAGGACCCCTGCTGTAGAACAACTTATGTTTCTACAAAAAAATTTTTTTCCTTCCAGTAGCACCTTAAAGACCAACTAAGTTAGTTCTTGGTATGAGCTTTCGTGTGCATGCACACTTCTTCAGATACACAGCTGGTGGTGCTGGCACACAGAGGAAATTTGGGAGTACAGCCAGCAAGTGCGAACTCATGCATGCTTTATCCCACACACATATATGTTCCCTGAACACCCAAATAGGGCTGTACTTAACAAATTAATCTATATAATTTGTTAGTTTGTGAGTTATATAGTTATATAGTTTGTTAGCTGTTACAAAAGACTGGCACATTCAATTTATCATGGAACGTAAGGCACCCCAGCCTCCTTAAAACATACAGAACCTTTTGACAACATTCCACCCAAATTGAGTTCTAAACCATTGTTTAAAAAGCTTTATACTTTCCTAATTTAGATGTAACTGCCTGCAGTTCACAGCAGCTAAGCCAGAATAGAAATGGTTCTCTGAAGGCAGAAAGTTTGCAAAGCATCTCCCTCAGTGCCTGTTTTTCTGCAGATATGCAATGCTCTTACATTCCCTCTCATGGAGTTCCAGAGGTTAAGATTCATGCTGTTCAAGCTCAGGATTTTTTTCTTTTTGACAAATATGCATCATGGCATGCAAATCCAGGACAAAAAGAACTTTTCTCTCAGTGATGTTTTGTCAAATAGCACCCATGTAATTTTATCAATTTCCAGGAATGGATTCCATTCACAAAACCAAACTTTCCCCTTCACTGTATCTCATATCACACACTGTTATTGACAGTCCCATCAGCAGCCTCAATACAGCAAGAGAGCAGCCATTCACTGCTTGGAAAATTATCATCATTTCGAAAAGAAGAAAGGAGAAGAGGGGAAAAGAGAGAGAGAGAGAAGAATGGAGAGCATGAAAGAGAAAACAAAGTGATCCTGTCCCTGGGGAGTAATCTTGAAAAAGTCATTATGCTAAATTGCTTCAGTAAAGAAAAGAAAACCACACACCACAACAATCATTTTCATAATAAAAAGGAAAATCAAAGTGATTCTAGTTTTGTGGAGTAAATAATTGATTGAAAGCAACAGGGAGAGTACTGAGCATTCAGAAATCCATTCCTTTCCTGGGCCAAATAGGAGAAAGCAATTTCTTCTGAATAAGGCTCAAACAGCATGTCACATGGAGTTCTGAGATTCTTTCTTAATCTACATCATCTGCAAAATTTAGTGGCAGCTTAACATTTCTGTTCAGTTGTCCACTCAGAAGCTGGCTGTTCCAACCTCAGGTGAGGAGAGAGAGATGGAATTTCCACAACTTCTCTGAGTGTTTCTCTCTAAAGGTAAAAAAGGAGCTTGAGGATGGTTTATTTTGGACAGAAAAATAGCCAAGGGTTTGTGGCAAAGTAGAGCTGACTTCTAAGGGACAAAGTTCCTTAGACTACTTAGCTACCTTTGTGAGGAAGAGAGGGTAGCTGATGGGTGATTTTAAGGTGAGTAAGACTGTGACTAACACCAGCAATATTCACAACCTCACAGTCCGATCCAGTAATGCTTTCTCTTAAGGAGGTTAGAGAGAGTGCATGTAAGTAATGCTAATTTATCTGAGCCTGGAGAATTTAAGCACAAGTTGAACATTTTGCAGAATACCATAATTCTGTTTCTCATTACTTTTTCACACCCCCTCCAGGATATGTGTTGTGGCTTTGATCCAGTTTGTTATTTTGTTACTTTGCAGCACTCATGGGTAGCCTGAAGTAGCTCAGCATGGGTAGCTCAACATCCACCTTCTGGAAAGAAAAAACTCATGTCGGATTGCCACTGCTTTCTACCTCAACTTATTTCCCTACAGATTGGGAAGCTGATTATGGCAGGCACTGTTGCCATGTAACAGAGCGTGGGGACGGGTAGCTCTACAGACCAACATCAATATTCCCCAAGAGACTGATGGTCTTACTCACTGTCTCCATCAGTGCTAAACACGGGATGTTCTGAGAGACTTTCAAAAGAACATTGTTAGAAGCAGGCTGCATATTTAAATGGGCCGTGACTAGGAATTAAGGTATCAATATCCAGAGATGCCAGATCCTGACAACAGCAGAGACGACACACCTGATCTTTTAACAGGTCTGGCAAATGAGTCTGAGAATAATATTTCCATAGACTCCTCAACTCAGGGCATTCTAATTCTGTGGAGGGCGGGGTGAATCCTGCCTGTTATTTGATTTTAAGGGGAGGGAGGAAAGGGAATGAACCTTGCTAAAATTATCAGTTCTATTACATTTATAATTCACACACACATACACACGCCTGTCCTCCCACCATCTAATACTTTTAGGGACATTCAGAGTGTAAGGTGACATCACCTGCTCACCTCTCCCTCACAACTTTGCCTTTATCTCTTCTTAAACCCTGCTAGGTTATTAATCTTCCCTCAGTCTCAACAGCAATTAGCACCACAGCATGTGAAAAAGATTAAAAACAAAAAAAAATTAAAAATGAAATGAAGTATCTCACATTGCCAATTTCTTGGGATTATGCTTTAATATTGTGGAAAAAGTAAAATAATAGTTTCATACTCAACTTTCTCAGTGTCTTGAGTCCTAAGCTGTTTATTGCTTCCTCTCCCCCTGCCCCCCCCCCCGCTCTCCTCTCCCCCTTGGTCTCTTCATTCTAAGCTTGTCTTTACATTCTTAGCTCCTCCAAGCATGGAAATAATACCACACGCCCAGTCATTTTCTCTGTGCTGCTTCCATCTTCTCCTAACCATTTGGAGCTGAAGCGATCAGAGTAGAACACTGCTATTGTGACCTGCTTGCTTACAGGGTCACTTCGCATACAACTCAGGGCCTTGCAGTGGATTTCTCCTGAATTAATCCTGTCCATAGCTTCTGAAACCTCCACAGACACTGCCCCAAACATCCAGATCCAAAGGCACAATTATTACACAAAACACCTTCCTCGCCTCACGTTTCCAGTTTTTGCATCCTCAAAAGTTAATGTTTCTCCCATCAGCCTTGAATCTATCACTTTTTAGAAAAACAAACAAGCAAGCAAGCAAACGTAATTCTCGATTGTGTGGAGGAAGCCCCCTGTATAAATATTGTACACATGCCCCCTGATATAGTGAAAACATGGAGACTGAGCATGAGCCAAGGGTGGAGGAAGCAGCGAATCTATGAACGATGGGTCAGTTCAAACTAATGGTGGTTCCCATACAGTAACCTCTGGCAGCATGTGGAGCTTTGTGGGTAATTTTCCAATTGTGCCTAGAAACAGACCAGTAGGCGGTGGAGCTGTTGTTAATAAGGGAGCACTTGGAAGCAGCTTCCTGGGTCAGGGACCTGGCTGAGAGCTGGGGAGGCATTGAGGTTCTAGCTCAGGGGTGGGGAACCTGAGGCTTGAGGGCCAAATGCAGCCCTTGGCATACCCTCTCACCTTTGACTTATTGCTGTTGTTGTTTTCCTTGGCTGGAATGTGTCCTTGAAGTTTTACAATATTTCTTGCTTATCTGGATGGAGGAACGAGAGGGATGTGTAGAAACTTGCTTGCTGTACACAGGTGAAATGTACACCCACTGCTCTGCCTGATTTTTGCTTCTGGACCCACTACTGGCATGTGAGCTTTGGAAGGTGGCCCAGAAGACAATGCACCCATTGGACTGAAACAGGTTCCCTACTGCCCCTCTGGCTCCTGTAAAAACTCCCAGCCTTAGTTGCTCCACTGCTGAAGCAATATCTCTCCCCTGAGCTCCAGTCTTCCTAATCTAGGGAAATGGAGCAAAAAGCTCCCTGGAGACAGAAATTTTTAAAAGGAACTGGCCTAAGCTATTCACCTTTTCACAATGAAACCAGTGCCCTAAGGTAGATATTCAGTTCTGGTAACTGCTCTGGCATTTAGCTATTTCCCCCCTCCCAAGATGGCCATTGACTCAATAGCACCTGATCATCTCCCGTTATTGGCTTTATGGCAACATCACCCCTAAATGTCAGGGAAGCACCAGCTAGAAATTAATTGAGAAATTAAACAGCATGTCAAAAGGTTCTCCAGAGAGCTTACTAGAGCTTGAAATCAAATCCAGGTCTCCCACGCAACAAGCTGCTCCCCTCACCTACAAGAGGCACCTATTAACAAAAGTGTGATGGCCAATAATGGTTGGTTCTCAATAATGAGCACTCGTTTCCCTGACTGAAGGAATAGCTTGCCGTGTAACATTGCCCACAATAGACATCAGCATCATGCTTGATTGCTTTTAAAACAAGACAAAAATAGAACAAAAGCTGAGGAACAACTGTCAGATACCAATCTGTTAGACACACTCTCTCTCTCCAGATAGGAAAAATGGATTCAGGAAAAATAGGCAGGGAAAAAAGCAACAACTAGCAAAGAAACTGCCATGGGATCACCAGGGAAAGAGAGATGAATCTCCTGTGTGTGCAACTGGGAGAGCCCTTGGCCAGGGGTGGTTAAACACTGGCCAGGTGCTGGATTAAACCCTGCGGAGGCCCCTAGAAAGTCAAAATCTCAGGGGGGGAACCCTCATAAATTATCTCCTAATACATTTTTTTTAATCAACCAACCATTTTACTGAACCAATTTTATTTCAAGATCAAATCAATATTATCTTGATCCATTGTTGCGTGACCCCTAAAAGGTGCAGGGCCCATAGGCTGGTGCCTACTCTGCCTATTTGGTAATCTGGCCCTGTTTGGACTACAATTCCCATCCTCCCTGGATACTGGCAGTGCTGGCTGGGGCCAAATGGAGTTGGAGGCCAACAACATCTGGAGACCTACTCGTTTGCCATCCCACTTCCATTCCAAACCATAACTGGTCCATTATAGTGATGCAGCAAAAACAACCAGCCTAATAATTCACAACGTTTGAAATGCCTTTCTTCGGATATCACATTTTAATAATACACTTGGCACCTCTGGAATGCATTGCTTGAAGGGGACAGCCATCATTCCTAAGCATGGAGGAGGGCCTGAAAGTCCCGTGTGTTTTTGCTGGCTTTGGGTTGAGGTTGTTTTTTCGGTGGTTGTTTTATGACAGGGGCAGGGAACTGGATCCAGAAGGAAGGCCAAGATCCAGAACTGGCCCACCTACTGAGAGCCATTTTGGGCAGAGCCCAACTGTATCAGCCAACCTATATCAGTCACCAAATGTCATATGATGTCAAGTGATTTGAACCTAAGCTAGAATACAACTTTTGCCCACTGAGCTACCTACTGCGCTCAGAAGACTCAATAGAAACTTCCATAAGAGCAGGGATATTTAATCACACTGTCATTGTCTGTTCATTTCTGTGCCCCTGCCTAATTCTACAGGTTTTTTGTCTGCAGTTTGCTCCTGCCAGATTCATGAAACTCCATCACCACAACCAGGCAAATTCTGAGAAGTTTTAAGAATACATACACACACTCATGCATACATACCTTCACATGTCTTTCCTAAACAGGGTAGTTGATTATTAACAATTTGAAGAAGACCTGGCTAATCAGAAGTAAGGATCAAGACTACTTTGGGGCAAATGCTGTATTGCACTGCCTTGCATTACCCAAAGCTCTCTTGGTGATAATATAAAGTGAATAATAAAAGCAGAGTGCCACATTTCCTCAATGATTAATGTTCCATGTTGGGAATTTGTTCATTACTTATTGAGATGCAATGAGATGTGACCCGTCGTGATTACAAACTTCAGTCTGAATGATTGGTCAAAGACTGGATCCAGGAACCTCTTAACAGTGGGATTTCAATGAGATTTTCTCCCTTGTAAATGCACGTAGGTCTGTGGCCCAAATCAGCACACTTGCACACCAATCCGCTTCAGTTGACTTGTGGTCTCACAAACAAGTAGGAACCCAGCAAACAGTAACTGAGATTACCAGAAGACACAGTTCAAAATGATTAGATGCTACCAAAGATTCCCTTCCAGGTTAGGGGGCCCAATGAGGGTGCCATAACAGAGAGCCCTCAAATAATCTCCTTAAATTTTCACTGGACTTTTGCTTCCACTAAGAATGCAACCAGTATTGCAAACTGCTGCTCTTTAGCACACATCAAGGCCAGTGTTGACTATGACAGGAGCTGTGAACTAGCAACCACAGTGATTTGCAATACCACAAACTGAGGGATCGTAAAGGCCCACTATGTGCAAAATTGTTTACATAAGGTGACCACATTTGTTGGCTGCCAGAACAGTATAGTATCAATCATGTGTCTTTCGAGCAACAGTGACATCTAGTGGGTCAGAGTTAAACCTCCACTTTCTAAGAACTGGTCTGCACACAAGCTTGCTAACGTTTAAAATATCTAGCGTATATCTATATCAAAAATAAAACATGCCAACAAACTGCTTCTGCCAAAAATTAAGTCAGCTCTAAGAAAATGACTCAAAAGTGCACACACTTCATCTACCTGTGAATTACCTCGCAGATTAGCTTCTCCTCCATATGCCTTTCCCATTCTTTGAGAACCTCTCCAGAAGACCTGGTGCCCACATCAAAGGACATGAGGAAGGTGACTATTAAAGAGAGGGAGCTGTGTGAGTGGAGTTCTAGCTGTGGAGTGGGACTTTTGCTTCCTCTTCGCCTCCCATGCTCCCCCCTCAAATCTGCTTTAGAGGGTCTTCAATCCTTTGGAGCAGATTTTGAGCATATGCAGGGGGCTGCCAGAAGGGGTGAAGGGAAGGAAGAGGAAGTTCCATTGTGCAAGCTGCAGTAGGTCATGAAAGTGAAACTGGGGTGTCGTATACAGTGCTATTTTTCTAGGAAAAGTGGAGCCGGAACTCACCATGAATGCTTCCCTTGTTCTATTATAATGGCAATGGTGCCCACCTGAGAGGTGCTGGAACCCACCTCTCTAGTGAGTTCTAGCTGAAAAAAGTCCTGGTCGTATACCTTCTTTGTGGTGGCCCCTTGACTATGGAACGGCTTACTCAGTTCAGTTTGTCCTGTCTATAGACTTTTGCTGCCAGGTGAACACATTCTTTTTGCTCAATAAAGTCATGCAAACAACAGCAACAAAAAGCAATCTAGGCTTCAAACTACTGTTTGACTCCTATTGCATATCCACATTTAATAATGGTTGTATTTCTTCCTTTACCAGCAATTCTATACAGCTTTCTATTGTTCTGATATTGTATTTTTACTACCTAGCAGCTGCTGCATACTTAATGCAACAAACAGTGCCTACTATCTGCACTTTCCAGATACAATTGGAGTCATTTTTGTTGACAGGCTTTTCCAGCTGGATGAATAGGTCTCCGCCATGGGTATCTACTTTTTTCTGTTTATCCACTGCTATTTTCTGTGTTGTTTTTAAATGCACTTTAGCGATGCTTGTTGTATTTTGTACATTGCCTTGAGACGTGTGTGTGTGTGTGTGTGTGTGTGTGTGTGTGTGGAAAGAGATACATAGATAGATGATAGATAGATAGAAAGAACAGTGGTTATTTTGCTTTTTACGGATTGGATATTGTATTTTGTTCATTTAATCTCCTGTGTGCCACTCAGAGAGCATATGTTGTTACTGGACAGCATATAAATATGCCACCTTGAGCTTCTTGGAGGAAAGCTGGGTAAACAAACAAACAAACGCAGCTAGAGGTGGGCAGACAATATGGCTGGTGGAAGGAGAGACCATCAATGCCACAATAGCAAATTTCGGCCTTCAGCTGATAGACCTTTACTTCAGTTATGACGAGTCACTCCTGCAGTTCAGGTTTCCCACTCTTCAAATGATATTATGAAGGAAGATTTGAAAACACTTCCTAAACAATAATAGCCTCAAGCACTTGCACCTAGATTGATTTCATTTACAGTTGTGACTCCAGTCTTGCCAGATCCAAAATCTCTACAGGCTGCTGCCCCACAATCTGCTAGGCAAGTAAGGAACAGGTGGCTATTAACTTGCAGCTCTTTAACCTTGCTTCCCTTCAAGAACTGTATTCCAATGGATCAGCACAGACGATCCCTGGGCCTGTCATGATGAAACACCTACCAGTGCACAAAAATCCAATAATTAATTTCCAAGTTACTGAAACATCTTTTCATAAATTTCATCCAACGCGATACTCAATATTGCTTTCCATTAAATTTCCTGAGTGGTCAGGAAGCACCACACAACCCATCTGCCCTCCTTTAATAATAATTTAAAAAGTAAGTAAAGAGTTCTCCTCCTCTGCCAGTTCAATAGGCTGTTTCTCTCTCTCCAGCCAGTGAGTTTTAGGAGGGTGAAACTCCTATCCAAAACTATGCTTTGCTGTTTTCTGCTCCTTGGTACACCACTGTGTTTGGCTTGGTTTATCTTAGTGAGGAACCTGTGGCCCCTTAGATGTTGTTGGACTCCAGGTCCCATCAGCCCCAGTCAGTGTGGCCAATGGTCAGGGATGATGGGAGTTGAAGTATATCAAAACCCACAGGGCAACAGGGCCCCCACCTGTCATCTTAGAGCCTTGGTGAACATGACTTTGGAGTTATTCCAATACAGCTGAAGGGTAATGTACGCTGGGGTAGGAAGAGGAGAGGGCAGGATGGGTAGACATGTCTGAATATTAAGCTGATCTCATGAAGCATTGGCTGAAATCAAAGTACAGTGGTACCTTGGGTTAAGTACTTAATTCGTTCTGGAGGTCCGTTCTTAACCTGAAACTGTTCTTAACCTGAAGCACCACTTAAGCTAATGGGGCCTCCTGCTGCTGCCGCTGCGCCGCCGGAGCAAGATTTCTGTTCTCATCCTGAAGCAAAGTTCTTAACCTGAAGCACTATTTCTGGGTTAGCAGAGTCTGTAACCTGAGGCGTATGTAACCTGAAGCGTATGTAACCTGAGGTACCACTGTACCATGAAAGATCAATGGTAACCCTATAATTTATTTCAAGAATGTGGAACCTCATTCCCCCAAAAACTCTTTGCACCCTGCTTTGCACCCTGAGTAATTTTGCCTGGCTGGAATGTCCCTTGAATATTGAGGGCCTTCTTGGTAGCCATAGACTGGGCCACAGACTGGTACTAGGCTTTTAAAATGAAAAGCTTTCTAAGCCGCTGAGGCAATGACAGGACAAGTGCTTCTGGAACAGAGCAGCCGTTAAGATGAACTGAGAAAATCCAGGCCCTGAGAGAAGTTCAAACAAAATGCAGCGACACCTCTTTTTCCTGCTCACACTAGCTCTGCTGTGCTTGCAAATATGATGAGGGGGGAAATGGCTTGAGGAGCCACATCTATGCCTTGCTAAATAAGCAAAGCTGTGACGTGAGGTTTTGGAACAGTCAGTGAGTGTAGGCAGGCACCATTATTGGACATGCCGCCACAGCAAACGTGTCTGTAGACTTATGTGTGCTGGATGCAAATCTAAAAGCATGTCTTGCTTTGCCCCTTGGCTGGAAGACCAAGTGGTAACCACTACATTGACTGCTAGGGTCATATCCACACTTAAGATGTTTAAATTGGTTCAGTGGTCTCACCCTCTTCCCAGAAAACCTTGGGCCCTGCTGTTTTGCAAGGGTGGCTCAGGGGTCCCTAAGAAGAGAACTCACAGAATGTTCACCAAACCACAGCCCTAGGTTTCTTGGGCAGGGAGCTGGGCAAGCCATAATGGTTATACTGGTGTATAAAGCTTGCAGTGTTTGACTGAAAGCATCACCCGATGTAGTGATAAACATTTGATTCAGTAGGACCATGCAGGAAACCATGTGAGGAAGGGCCACAAATCATTGGTTGATCTAGTGCTGCACAGAAGTGTCCACCAGGTACTTTTGCAAAATGGGCAAATGATGAACTGCATTATGGAGGAAGGGGGTTGTTTCTGAGGGCAGGAAGCTTATGTTTATGAGAGGAGGTGGCAGAGGATTCCACTTCCTTTTCTTAGGGGTGGTGGGGAAGTTTGCTGCTTCAAATCAGCAGCCCGGGATGGCCCAAGGTCTTTTAGATTCTTCACCACCCTTCACAGAGCAGTGGCTGTATTTTTACCCGTGGAATTTCCATAAGATTTGACACTCGTGTTACTGGCAAGCTATTCCAATTTTCATTGGGGCCAAGCAGGAATCACAGTGCTAAATCTTATCAAACGCCCTTGCTGCCAAGAATGCACAATATAATCCTCTAGTTCATTAAGAGATAAGATCACATGCCGTATTTCTTGAGATCCACCAGGACTGCTGGAATAGCAGTGCCAATTTTCTTCGGTTCCGTATACTTTTCCTTCCTCTTCCCTCCCACCCCTTCTACTTCCCTGGCTTTCCCATCAAACAACCATGTTTGCAGAATTATCCATTTTTTGGCATGAGCAGAGTGATTATGCTTGTGGGTGTTGTGATGAGAAATGTATTTGTTTGTTTTTTAAAAAATATTTTTTTATTAATTTTCTTTTCTCATAACAAATATTTAATATCATCATTTAACATCCATTTTCTAGTCTCCCCCCTCCCTGTTGACTTCCCCCAACTTCCATTTCTGGTTTGTTACACCAAATGTTACATTCTGCTGTTTATACATAATGTTCTGTTATCACTGTTATATTTCTTGTTCTCTGTAAATAAAGTTGTAAATGTTTATTTAAATCCTGCCAACGAGTCCATTTTTTTTGTTTCTGCAAATAAGTTGTAAAAGGTTCCCATTCTTTTTCAAAATCATTATTGTCCTTTTCATGCAGTTTTTCCATTAACTCTGCCAAATCTGCATAGTTCATCATTTTTTCTTGCCATTGTTCTTTAGACAGTATTTCTCCAGTGTTCCAGTTTTGTGCTATTAGGATTCTTGCTGCTATAGTAGCGTACATAAATAATGTCCGGTTTTTCTTTGGCAATTCTTGTCCCAAAATACCTAACGAGAAAGCTTCTGGTTTTTTCACAAAAGTTATTTTAAACATTTTTTTCAATTCATTATATATCATTTCCCAATTTTTAAAAATAATCTTGCAATCCCACCACATATGATAAAATGTACCCTCCCCTTCTTTACATCTCCAACAATTCTTTTCTTCTGTTTTGTACGTTTTGGCCAGTTTTAATGGTGTAATGTACCACCTATACATCATTTTCATATAATTCTCTTTCAACAGTATACAATCCGTAAATTTCAAGTTCACTTTCCAATGTATTTGTACAGTATTGGAATTGTTCCTGGAAAAGGTGCTTTTCAGTAATAGGATGGGCCATAAATGCATTCAAATAAGGTTGTTCAGGGCCTAAGCATCATTTGATACAAACTTGTAATTTGGGACCTCTCCTATATACACATCACTTGAATGGTTGCCTCGCCTTACATCAGCTTGAAGGATCAGCTTTATTTGAAGGATCACATTACCCCATATATGCCCACTCAGCCACTTTGATCTGCGGAACTGCCACCATTACAGGCGCCACATTATATTGAGGCTGCTTTGGAACTCCCTGCCTATTGACATCAGCCTGGCACCTGAACACTTTTCAGTGGGGATACTGAAAACATTTTTGTTTAGGCAAGAATATGCAGACATGCAGCAGCTGGCATATATTTTAACCTGTTTTTATCTTACTGTTGATTTAAATTATATTTTGATTTAATTTTTTTTTAAATGCCTGTTTTTAATTTTGTCTTTCTTTGACAAGTTTAATGTCAGTTCTGGTGTTTTGTTTTTGTAATCCAGAGATTCTTTTTACATGCAAGCAGTATATAAATTTAGTTTAATAATAATAATAATAATAATAATAATAATAATAATAATAATAATAATAATATAATGATAATCTGATCTACTATATAATGATCTACTATAATAATCCCATACATTCAGTCTCATGAGCCATGAGCAAGCTTCTGTCTTAATTCTGAAATTGCACTTTCCATATTGGGGCTTTTCTACAATGCCCCAGTCCCATCTTCTCTTTACTGTGGTACCTTGGTAGTCAAATGGCTTGTCTCCCAAACAAATCCGCTCCCAAACGCCATAAACCCAGAAGTGAGTGTTCCGGTTTGAGAATGTTTTTCGGAAGCCAAACATCCAACGTAGCTTCCGATTGAGTGCAAGAAGCTGCTGCAGCCAATCAGAAGCCGCGCCTTGGTTTTCCAACAGTTTCAGGAGTCGAACAGAGCAGGATTCCATCAATGAGTATTGCTGACGGATACAAGTGCAAGTGCTCCTGCTAGCCTAATGAGGCTTTCCTCCCTCTGTGCCATCCACGCATCCAGAAATTTGCTCTTGGAAGGGTCAGGAGAACCACCAGCACCTACAGAGAGAGAGTGGGGATAGTTCCACCTGGCAAACCAAATGGAATGATTACCATAGTGCTACACTGAATTCCTTCTCAAGAACCAGGAGTGGCTCACCCAGTTGGGCAGTTGTAACAAAAGATTAGCTGCTTATGCATCACCATCCCTATCCCTACAAACAAAAGGACAAAGGAAGACCCGAATTTGCACAAAAACATGCATGTGCTAATTTATATGTGTAGACAGAAATTTAGAAACGAAGACTATAATTTAAAAGGAAATGCAAGATTCACCTCACCGTAGTGTGAAATGCTGTGACCAGGTGATCTGTGCTTGATGGGCGACCTCAAGGCCCCTGGTCTCCCTTCCTGTGGTTTATTTATCTTTAAACAGGATTTGGACTGAGCAACTCTTCAAATAAGAGATGCCTCGAAACAGAGGGCTTTCCTCTGTAAAACAGGACACATGGCCACCCAGCCTCATCCATGAAAAGGAAGCTCCTTCAAAAGCAAGGAGAGGGAGGGACCTTATTTCTGCTCACTGTGTGTCTAGAGCAGTAGCATCCGCCAAGCTTCCTAGTTCATTTTGACAATATTCTAAGGCAAACATTACCTTCAAATAACCAGTACCTTCAAAGGCTTCCAGGGAGGAACAACATGAGGAGCCTTCTGGGTTTAATGCCAGATGATTTGCCTCTTTACATTAATTTTGCTTGGCCAAGAATAAAAGCGGCGGAGGAGGGAGGAGGGCTTATACTGTCAGCAGAGGATTCCAACCAAATCTCTGCAGAGCAATTTCGTGGTTGCTTACTGTACCAAGTCAAAACACGCTGCAGTGGAGCCTCTGGCAAAAACTAGGAAAAGCTCATGCTGATTTCCAAATGTCATCCGCAAGAGGAGAGTGTGCATTTATGTTTTGGGCTGAAACCAGATAAAGGGTTTTCTTTAAAATAAAATAAAAAATTAAAAAACCAAGGGATGAAGGTTTCCCACTCGTTTACAATGAACTATAACAAAATGGCAAGAATTGTTATGTGCTTATTCCCCAGAGAGGCTGATCTCTAACATGCGTGTGTATGCTCCTCATGCAGGAAACAACCATGTTTCACATGTTAAGCTATGCACTTCCTACACAGATTAACAACTCAGCCTGTTTTGTGGTGAGGAGTCCAAAGACAGGGCTGCCTGTCCCAGTGCACTCCAGAAATAATTTGGGGGAAATGGATTATTTCATTTCATTTTCATTTCACTTTTAATTCATGTGCCGCCTTTCTATATTACTATACACAAGCTGAAGAAACAACACAGCAGACAGTAAAGGTCACACACATAATAACAATCAGATCCAATACAAAAAGTCACAAAAACTTTAAAATAAACAGCTTATATCAACTACCATCTGCTGGATGTTCCAAATATTAATATGAACTTCCAACTGGGTCTACAGCAGGTCGAGTCTTTAGGACATGCAACAGTAGCAGCATCCAGAGATGCCATAAACTAAGAGTAGTAAAACCCAGGGTGTGAAGTCCAACTCCATAAAATGGAGCCCCTTATGACCTCATATATTTGAGGAAAGGGCTCATGGGAGCACTCATGGAAACTACTGCTGTTGCACCAAAGCCCAGTGATATCATCAACCAAAGATCCTCCTCTCCTGAGCCAAGTCACCTAATCATTCCATGGTGGAGTTGCTAGGAAGTGACTTCCCCCCACTCAATTTCCAATGGAGAAAAGCCATCCACTGTAAAGTGGTAGTGTATCTCCTGTGACCTGAGAGGGGTTGGGCATCAAGGATGCAACAAAAGATGGTTCGATTGGGGCAGGGAGAGAGGGAGGGGGATGAAATGAAGAACTGGGAGTAGGTATGTGATGGTGGAGTCAGGGAGACTGCATCAGTGCCATCATTTGCATAAGCTTTTGCAAAGGAAGTGGAGGCATGGGCCATGTCGGAACAGCCAAGTGGCAACTCATGACTCCTTCTGTGTTTCTGGCTTGATGCACAGGGCCTAATGCCATTTATTCATTTTACAACTTATAAGAAGTGTCGTGCGTTTAGCTTTTATATATATAGAAATAGAAAGTTTAGAAGTAGCAGGTATTTTATGTATTCATGCAGAACATTTTCATACTGTCCCAAGGCAGATTGCAAGTGTATTTCAATAAAAGTACAACTACTATCAACATGAAAGAGTATCTTACTAAAATCCCAGATGTTTCTTGACTCCAGCTCCTATGTACACCCACCAGCATGACCAATGGTCAGAGGGTGATGGGCGTTATAGCCCAGCTACATTTGAAGGGACAAAGGGTTTCCCCACCCCTGACTTAAACCTTCCAAGAGAAGTTTCCCATTTCTGGGCTATCCCAAGATATTACTTTTGTTGCTGCTCAGAAGTGATAAGATTTATGTGATGCCCAAAGTCTGTTTTCTTTATTGCCGAGCATCAGTGTCTAGAGGGGTTATTCCACCCAGTTCCATCATAATCAATCATAACAGTAGGCTATTTAGCACAGCCAAGAACACCAGATTGCCTCCTCTACAACAGGCACACATTTCTCTTGTTTTGTTACACTTGAAGAAGAAAGTCACTGAACTCATCTTAAGGAACACTGTGCAAAGAGGGAAAGTAATTAATTAAACTGTAAACAGAAAAGCTGCAGCTGACTTATCAGTCAGATCACGATAGGTTTTTTCCCCCTTCTTTTTTTTTTTTGTTTGGCTTTTAGAGGGGGTGCTGTTTTTGCTGTGATTTATCCATCACATCCAACGGAGGCAGAATAAAAGTTTCTGGGGGGGTTCTATCTGAAGCGCGTTCTTGCATGCCTCTGTGAAGTTCGCCCAGGCAAAAAGGAAGGCAAGGATGCTGATGACCCTTTCACAGTCAATCAGGAGAAGGAATTTTAGCAGGGGAAGCTTTTCCCACCCCTCATGACAAACTGCACCTACACAATGCCTCTCTTCTTGTCTTTGCCTCTGGCTACCTGCTCATGTCCCATCAATTTTCCTGCTCAGCACAGATAGCAGGGCCCATGAACCTGCAGCTTTCCAGATGTTATTGGATACAAACTCCCATCAACTCTGACCATTGGCTATGCTGGCTGGGGCTGATGGGAGCTGCAGTAGAAGGCAGCATGTTGCCCATGGAAATAAGCACTTCCCAGTCCTATGACTCTTGTATTGAAGAGATGCTGAAAGATGCAAAATCCTGATTTAATATTCTGGATAGTAAATCTACACTGAATCAGAGTTCCCAGTTTCATGCTCTGTGTTAAACAAATCAGGATCTGCACACTGAAGCTGGTGCACGAGTGCACAGAGGCCCAGGGCTCATTGCCAGCATCATAAACCATGGGTTTATGAAGCCAAGAACATTACATCTGAGCCAGCCCAATGGTTCTTATTTCTAAGGAAGAGTCCTTAGAATCAAAACTTTTTTCTTCTTTCCTGCATGTTTCTGAACCCTTTTCCTTTACTGACATGAATAGGCCAGATCTACTTCCTATTATTAATGGAAGAAAAACCCCACAAAACAAAACATGACATTTCAAAATATCCAACATTCCCTCTGACTTTTCCTGAGGGTGTGTGGGTCTTCATTATTTATCTAATCTTTTTTTTACAAATTATTTATCAGACATTGAAAGTGCAACGGGGTGAAAACAAAACAATACCCTTTACCAGGCATCTCTTCTTAATAACTAACTCTTTCAAAATTCAGATAGGCTTGAAATGAGAGAAATAACATTTTCTTATGTCAGTCAGATGACTGTAAGCCATTATTCCTATTTCACAGGCAGCAAGCATGCAACGTAAGGGCATGCAATGAAGTCCATCGAAGAGATTTGAATCTGTGCCTCCTCCACCGGCAGAGGAAGAGGAGTGGAGGGAGGAGTGCACCGTCCCCGGCAGCGGAATCCTAGTGGGGTGCCATCGCAGCTGCCCCTGTCCGTGCTGGGAGCCACACCCCCAGGATGTACGCCACGCCCCAGGATGCACGCCAGCCTCGCCCCCACCTGCTCTCTCTCCCCCCCCCCCGGTGCCAGAGCATTAAGCTCCGCCACTGGGCTCCCCACAGCAGGGCCAACATGTTTACACCTTCAGCCCAGAAACAGCAAGCTCTGAACAGTCAGGTGACTCTATAAGAAATTATAACGTATCCAGACATTGAATGAATGTGATTGAGTTTCTGAATCGGAGCTCTGATCAGCCAAAACTCATACAGTTAGGGTACTGACCTTTCAGTCAATTTCTGCTAGCACAAACAGACTAACGTCCTCCCAAACTTTCCCTGACCATCACATCAGAGAGGGACTTTTGGGGTCTTTCCAATGGGAGGCAACCTCTACATGGGCAGAAGTAAGTAGCATGGCTCTTATGGATAAGAGTTTTTTAAAACAATTATTAAACACTGTTCTTTGTAGCTGTGAAATAGAATTATTTAGTTTGCATTTTATGAACATCAACAATCAATTATTCCTGTGTGTGTGTGTGTGTGTGTGTGTGTGTGTGTAAACTTAAAAGCTTTGAGCTGATGCAGAAACACATAATTCCGATTTGCTGCAACCAAACATTGTGAATCCCATGTATCCCTTGACGCAATTAAAAGCCATACGGACTGATCTCCAAGGGCCAATTCACACATTAGAGAAAAGATAGATCCTCATACCTTCCACCATAATTGAACGGTTCAATATTCTTCAATAATGTTTAGAGAGCATTTGCATATCTGAAAATACTTGATGGCGGCTACAATTGGCAGGGGTATTTCAAGATAGATTTTTAAGATCCAATGTTATTTTTTCCATAAATCTACAGTAGCTTTTATGGGATTCCAACTCTAGAACGAACCAGGTCCAAAGCCACCTGGTTTTACCAATGCCACAGTACTGGGTATTCATAGTGGAAAGAAGGCCACCCACCCTCAAGCCAAGAAAGCCCATGTAAACTTGTAAGTCCAGGCTGCAGGGAGTATCACAGATGACTGGATGTGTTTGGAAGAGACGGAGACAGAAAGGAAGAGTGTGACCTTAAGGGACATAGGCCTGCCTTAAATTATATTTTATATGTATATAGACCAGGAAATGTGAGAAATTCTTTGTGCAAAGTGCAAACTTCTCTGTTCCTGTTTGCTTTCTTTTTGCCCTTTGCAGGAATGCTACAAGATCAAAACTTATTTCCCAAGGGATACAGCAAAAGTCTGAACCAGAGCTCTACTACTGCAGAGCAAGAGACAACGAAACAATGAGACTTTTACAACTCAGAGGCATAGGGAGGAGGTAGCTTTGGGCAAGGATCTCAGAGCCAAAGTAAACCATCTTGGCTGTGATGCATGTATGTGTCACAGCAGCAGCCGGCATCTAAGAAGATGGAGGAGGAGGAGGAGGAGATGAGGACAGATGGTGAAGAAAGAGCTTTGAGTGGAAGGAGGCCTTTCCCCATTCTGGACCCCCTGGGAAACTCAACAAATCTGCTGTGCTTGGAACTGGGAGTGGAGAGTGCAGCTGAATGGGGCACAGCCATGACAGCATCTAGGCTTGAGCTGCCTGAAGTGTCCTCTTCTGACTAGGATGCCTGGTGGCACAGGAGGCAGGGATCCAGAATCTAACCCACAAGGGTCTTACATTGAACCCTATTAAATGCACGCTTAAAACTAACACATGAAGCAGCATTTCTTAATTATGAACAGAAGGGAGGGGTATATACTGGGGTAATAATGTTGATGATGATGGTGGTGAGTGGAATGATAGGTTTTCAAGGAAGAACCCATGGCAGCAAATCTTTCTCCTCAGGGAAGAAGGCACTCCTATCTGAGAGGACACATCAGCATATGACATCACAGGCTATCCTCAGAGTACACTAGATGACATCGCGGGAGACCGCTGCCTCAGGAGACCAAGGAAAATTCTTAGGGACGACTCACACCCTGGCCATCACTTCTTTAATCTCCTACCTTAGGGCAGGAGATACAGAAGTATAGTCAGCCGCACCAACAAGTTAAAGAACAGTTTTTATCCATGGGCTGTTGGGCTGCTGAATGGAAAAAAATAGTGGTGCAATTGACTTCTGACAAGCACACAGAGCGTGAACAAGACTGAGTGTATGGGGGGGGGCTCGTTTAATTTCACTGCACACAGGTGGTGTAGTGACAATAAAGGTTTATTATTATTATTATTATTATTATTATTATTATTATTATTATTATTTAGACTGAAATGGATGAAAAGGAACTTGTGAGTGCACACAATAAACCACCCAATGTTGTCCTTCATAATAACAGGTGTTGTGGAAGGCTTGGGGGACACAGTAGTCGGGAAGCTGCACAAAAACTTTATGGTCTTTCTCTCTCTCTCAGACAAGAACAAACCAGTGCCAGAAAATGCCTGACTCCACCCAGCTATAATTACAGCTAGTGCCATCCAGCGACCAAACTATATGATGACACTGTAAACACAATACGTGGAACAAGTAAAAAAAAACTTTTCCCCCATAATGCCCGGCCTTAAATCTACTCTGCTGCAACTTAAAACACATTTTGTATTGCCCTTCACACAAGAGCAGAATGGAACTATTCCCCATAGAAGAGTATCTCTTAAGAGCAACTTTTCAAATATTTTTTAAGACTCCAGTTATCTTCCTTCTCTCAACTGTTACTTCTCTCTAGATGAGGCATGGGCAAACTCGGCCCTCCAGATGTTTTGGGACTACAACTTCCATCATCCCTAGCTAACAGGACCAGTGGTCAGGGGGGTGATGGGAGTTGTAGTCCCGAAACATCTGGAGGGCCGTGTTTGCCTATGCCTGTTCTAGACAACTTATTCTGGAGCGTAGAATAAACACATTCAGTTTATCCAGCATCATCTCATGGATTTACATTGCATGCAACAGCCATTGATTTTGACAGTGAGATTTCATGCAGGCTTTAAAAGTGTGGGCAAACATATGTGTGTGCATCTGAAAATAAATAAAAACACATGGCATTTGATAGACAGCTTGGAAAATCTGCTGGCCATCTGATATCTGCTGTGCAAAAAAGGGGATCAAATCAGGGCTAAAATTATACAGTAATTATATTGCTCATTTTCAGCCAGACAGCATTCATTCTTTTCAGAATGAGTGGATGTGATTGAAGCTTAAGAACTAAGGATGTTAAGCAGAGAGAGGGCAGGTCAAGAGGGCAGGGTGAAGGCAAGTATACATGTTTGACAAACATGGGGTATGGGGGGAGAATAAACCTCAGAAAAGAGTTGTTTGCTCTCAGCATTGATCAAAGTTATGGAAGAAAGATGAAAAGCTGAGGCGATCAAGAGAGAGCCACAATGTCAACAGAGTCAGTTCCAACCATCTGCTGTGTGTGAGAGACTTGTGCTTAAAAGTAAGGACATAAGAAGAGCCTGCTGGATCAGGCCAATGGCCCATCTAGTCCAGCACCCCATTTTCACAGTGGCCAACCAGATGCCTATGGGAAATCGCCAAGCAGGATTAAAGCAGAAGAGCACACTCCTCTTCTGTGGCTTCCAGCAACTGTATGAGCATTTCACTTGTGTGCATTCAACTTTATGCGCTTGGCAATAAAAGAAATAAGCAAATTAGAAAGGGGTAGGAAGAGGGCAGGTTGCACCCATTGTATTTTAACTATGTGTGATTTTGGCTTTAGGCGCGATCCCTGAAACACAATTCCTGAGCAAGTCGTGGCGTTACTACTACTTGTTGTTGTTGTTGTTTAGTCGTTTAGTCGTGTCCGACTCTTCGTGACCCCATGGACCAGAGCACGCCAGGCACTCCTGCCTTCCACTGCCTCCTGCAGTTTGGTCAAACTCATGCTGGTAGCTTCGAGAACACTGTCCAACCATCTCGTCCTCTGTCGTCCCCTTCTTCTTGTGCCCTCAATCTTTCCCAACATCAGGGTCTTTTCCAGGGAGTCTTCTCTTCTCGTGAGGTGGCCAAAGTATTGGAGCCTCAGCTTCACGATCTGTCCTTCCAGTGAGCACTCAGGGCTGATTTCCTTCAGAATGGAGAGGTTTGATCTTCTTGCAGTCCATGGGACTCTCAAGAGCCTCCTCCAGCACCATAATTCAAAAGCATCAATTCTTCGGTGATCAGCTTTCTTTATGGTCCAGCTCTCACTTCCTACTAATCCCAAATTCCAGTCCCAACCCCCTAATACTAATGTGTGGAGAGTCCAAGAAACTGTGTCCTTTCCATGTCTTATCAAAGCTAAATAATACAAGGGCAGCTTGGTGCTTTCGGTTAAGCGAGAGATAGAACTTAAGCAGCAAGCCGACAAGCACCATTTATTCAAATGAATATAAACTTGATTTTATGTATTATATTGTGTCAGGATGATGTATGGGACGTCAAAGTGATCAGAAAGTTTTGTAACTATGATTCATTGCAACTCAATGGCCTTTTTCCAATTTGTTTTTCCTTTCAAGGTGATGAATTCCTAAACACAAAAGTAGCAAATCCCAACAAAGTGGAGAGGGAAGCAACTAGATATTTTGTTGTTTCCTGCCAGGGCTCCTCAGAGCCTCCTCCTAAAGCTGCTCCCTGACAATCAGGTGCAAAGGAACTAAAATGCGTATGATATGCAACACAGTTTTATCCTGCCTTTCAAACAGGAAAAAAAAAACACTTCCAAGCAGAAAACACAAACTGTAAAAATAACACAAGCTATAAAAGCAACAATAAGAGCAATCAGCAGCAATAAAATAGCAAAGGCAGAGTTACAACATCATCCATTAAAAAGCTCGCAGGAATAAAATGGTCTTCCACTGGTGAATAAAAGCTCACAAAGTAGGCAATTGTTGTATCCCACAAATGTGGTACAGCCACCAAAACAGCCCAATCCCAGGCTGCCAACTACTTAACCTCCAAAGGCAGAGGCAAATGGTAAAGGACAGACAGCTTTATACAGATTCTCTTATCCCAAATAGCTGAGGAACTTTAGATCAAAACCAGCACCTTGATGTGTGCCTGGAAACAAACTGGAACACAGTGGAGATGCTTTATTAGCGGCAAAATATATTCCTACCGGTCAGATCCAGCCACTAGCCTGGTCACCATATTTTCAAGAGGTTTGAGAAGTCCTTGAAAGGCAACCCCATCTGCAAAGCATTGCAGACTTGGAAGTCTGAATGTTACCAGGTCATGGATAGCTCTGGAAAGGCTTAACCAGTATGATCCTTCGTTATAGAATATATTAAAATCCCAATATTTTAGAAATGTAGTATGTGATGAGATATGCAGGTGAATGAGGGCAGCTGACCTTTTACTGAGTCATCGGTTACAATGGGGTGCCCATGATCATTTGGCAGTCTGGTCAATTGCCCCACCCAGAGGCAACCAACCTTTTAAAGCACACTTCTACAGCTGATCAGAAATCTAAAGAACCAGAGAAATGGCTGGATGTTTCCCCATGAAAAAATAATAATCGATGCACATGCAAAACTAATACATCAGCTTGGCTAGAGGTCTTCAGTCTGACATTTCATTTTACATATGTGGTGCTATTTAATATGGAGGACTGATCTTCCTTTGCTATTATTTCCCATAGTAGCTAGTGGTTCTTGCTCCTTTAAAGTCCATCTGTATATGATACCTTAATTACCTCTTCCAATTGTCTTGTTTGTGTATTCCTTGGCAGAAACTTCTGGTGTGTGACCTTTATGGTAGGCATAGGCTTAATACACCCTTGTGGTTTTGAGTATCATCTCTTTCATGAAGACAGTGGCTTTTTAAGTATGTTCATTTAAAAAACCGCTAAGTCAGACACTGAAGTGTTTAATTTTGAATATGGTCTTAAATAACAGTCAGCTCTGCTACATTAACTATTTGCTTGAATGGTGCAGGGAGTGGGAAGAATCTTACATACCAAAACCAAAAAGGATCCCCCCTCCACACAAAAGTAAACAACCAGTATTACCATAATTTACCATAATATACTATGCCTTTTTGCATATCAGTGTTTTGTGAGTTTTTAAATGCACACCTTATGCTAATATATGCATTTTTGAACACATTACCTGGTTGGAGAACTGAATTGCAAAATTTGGAGAACTGTGAATTTTGAAGGAAAGTTCACCTTTCAGTGCAAATGGAACCGAATCTCTCCCCCATCCCTGATTCCTCATTAACCTGTCTTTCACTTAACTTCTAACTTTTATAGTTAAATAGCCAAAGCACACTGTTAATTGGGTGTATACAAATGATTCAGGTAAATAAACAAATAAACCAAATAGGGTTGCCAGGATGAAGACTTGTTCTTCTGTTGCTCCGGAGGGTAGAGGTTACAATCAATTGATGAAAATGGAAAAGAGTAAGATTTCCTCTAAATATGTGGGAGAAATTTTGCAACACTAAGAGCTGCTAAACCATGGAACAAACCACCTTTGGAAGTAGTGGTCTGTCCTATGCTGGGTGTGCTTAAGCAGAGGCTGGATGGCCATCCACCAGGAGTGCTATAAAGTTGTGTACTGAGCAGCAGATTGGACTACACGACCTCCGGGGCCTCTTCTGATACAAAAATTGTTTGATTTGATATTCACTGAGCTGGAAAAAGTCATGTGCTCCTCATAAAACCCTAGACTGCAATCAGGTCTATGCAAATGACATAAAGGCCAATTAAGAAAACAATTTGTTCCATCATATGGTGTGGAGGTAGTGTTTGGTCACAGAATTTGGGCATTTTAGTGCAGAACTCTAGAGCAGGCAGCCTTGAAGAACCAACTGTAGTGTATATACACACACACATACAAATTATTCTTGCACTGCTTTTAGGGCACGGTGCAGAGAATTCTGCACAATATAACCCTGATGCAGGCACACAACATCTGTAATAAGCGTAAAAGCTTCCTTAAGGAACATGGCATCTCCAAAGCACAGTTGTCGAGCGAAAGGGAAAGCTTCCCATCTAGTAAATGCAGATTGCAATGAATGGAGCTGATGGCAATTGACTGAAAGGGAGGCAGCTCCTTCATAGCCCATGAAATTGCAGACGGCTATCAAAAGCTATTTCCTCCAATTCACAGTATTCCCTCCCTTTAACAATAGGCCTAGAAAAAGACTGAGGCATCTGTCATACCCAGATGGCTCTTGCAGAAAATTGCTGCATGTATATGGATGTTTGTAAAGAAAGACAGATACAAGTTGGGAATCAGAGGGGGTTCCCACCCCCCCCCCCCCAGAATGAATGAGAAATGCTCAAAGCACTGATGAGATGAACTGGGTTCAGACTCAGTCAAGCGGGGGGCGGGGGGAGCACACATAATGACTAAAGTTGTTGCTTGCCCCCTCCTGCTTCCCACAAAATTAAGGTAGGATTTATGAGTGTTCAAAATAAACACTCATAAGTCCCACTGTAGCCTTTAGCTGCAAGGTAGGGACATCCCAAGATGTCCCAAAGCTTTACCATGGACATCCCAAGATGCTTTGCACCTGAGGCAAAGGACAGGGTGGCACTCCCCTATAGCCAAGCCAACTGGATTAGCAGCCAAATCTTATTTCAGTAGTAGAACAGGAGAGTGCCCTCCACCTGAGGACAGTAAGATTGTTATGGGAGTGCAGGAGAGGACACATGACACATAGAGATGTCTTCCAATGGAACAGTACAGCCAGGGAGTACAGAAGAAGTCAGGGGGATGCCACTGCTGCCTCCACAGCATCTGCCACCCGAGTCTGTCATCTTACTATGCCTAATGGTAGCGTTGGCCCTAATCATGCAGAAAGGGAACGCGGGAGGGGGTAGCTGGCAGGAGGGAAGTTGGAGAACTCCAACGAAAACAGAAATGGGAGCAGAAATTGACAATGCTTGCTTATTCACCCCAAGTCTGGAATGGAAATCAAACCAGCAAATATTGGTATCTGTTGTTGCTGTTGCTTTCAGCCCGCAACTGATATGTAATTGAGGTTTCCTGCCCCCATTTGCACTGTATTTCATTTGCACAAGGAATAATGTTATGACAATGTAACATATGTAATCAATTAAATATGTTACATAATTACACCACAGTGGACAGCAAAATGAACAATGTAGTTTTTGGCAGAACTGCTGTGGAATGGAAACAGTGATGCATGCAATGAATGAAAGGTGGAATGGAAAACACCAGCTACTTACGTTGCAGTGAAAGGTCTCTCCTTGGTGGCAATGAGCCATATATTTTTTCTGCAGGAGATCATGGCCCTTCTGGCTGAGCTAACTGAGGATTCACAATCATCTCTCAAATAGTCACCCCAACCCTATCTGAGCAAGAACGATCAAAGCATGCTGGCTATGGGAGAGATGCCTGAAGAGGAGTTTCAAATTAGGGGTTGTTATAGATGGGATGTGCCAGTGTCCTTTTGGAAGGCAGGTAAATGGGATGAACCTGGGGGGCAGAGAAAATGTATATTAATCTGACACTCCAGAAATGCAAAAAAAATCAGTGACAGGAAAAGGATGCGGACCAAGTTGAAAGTCAACTTAAGCAACACAAAATTTGGAGGGCATTACCTGGTGGCAATTGGAAAGGACTGAAGGGATGAGGAGTGGAAGCAAAAGACTGTCTCGTGCCCAAGACCTGGATTACTACTGACACTTAATGATTCATCTGGTATTGCCCAACTGGAGTACGCATTTTGGTAGCATTTTTGGACCATTTTTGAGAATAAAACTTGCCTTCTACAGCATGTTTCCCTCTTTTATTCTTTTTGGGGAGGAGGTTGTATCCAGAAAAAACATCACGTGGTCATTACGTGAGAAAGAGCTGTGGCCTTCTTTTTGTATCTCTTTTACTGCCATTTTATGGGTTGGATGAGCTGTTGTCCTCTCCCCACACCCCACAATCTGCTCCTGAGGGTCTTCCATCCCTCTGGAGCAGATTTTGAGGGGGCACAGGAGTCTGTAGGAGACAGAAGATGGAAATCCCATTGCGCAATTGGAAGTCTGCTGCGCAAGCAGAACAGCAGCATTGGATACCATCCAGTGTTTTCATAGTAGTAGTAGAAATGTGTTTCCCACTTCTCTGGTGTATGAAAGGAGCAAATGTTCAGGAGCTGTTTCCTCTTCCATTCAAAACATGAAGTACCAAGAAACACACCAAGAGGAGAGAAAAAAACACCTTTTCACAGCAGCAACCTTGATCACAGGATTTACGAGAATGGATAGCCTTTCACCGAATGCACATTTACAGACTGATCCTTGAATTCAGCAACTATTTATTGGTTGGCTTTGTGTGAGGTGTAATTGAATAACATTGAAGCCAGGTTTCTAGACACTTGAAAAAATGAAGAGGACATTGTCACTGTGTCTGTACAGCAGAGAAAAAGGAAACAGATCACAGGTTCATCTGTTAAACAACACACCACTCTGCCTTAAAAGGTATATACATAAAAAACCCCTGGAAGCCTTACTCCATTCAGGGGAAGGAAGAATTTAATTTCCCTAGGCTACACATTCTCGAGATCTGTTCAAGACATTTTCCTCACTATACTCACTGAAGCACTGCAAACCATTATCTTACTCACAAGGGCATTGACAACTAAGAAGGCAAAGCTCAGATAGGAGTATCAGTTCCTAATCTCACCAGCCTGCTACAGCCTGCTAGATTAAATTGCATTCACAAAACGCCCTCAAGTGTAGAAGAAGGGCTTGGGCACCATAAAGATCATTGGAGAGCATGAATGCAGTGAGTCTTTGTGGGTCCTCACCACCACATACATTGAACCACTACTCCCATACCCCAAGGAATCCCATAAATTAAGGCTGGGCCACTTAGTGTCAAAGGGTTTCAAAATTGGTGCTGCCCACCCCACAACTGTGTTCTCGAGAACCATGTGTTATGTTTCTTCATGGAAGTGAGAAATTAAAAGGTTTGCAGTGAGGGACGCTGTTAGATTAAGAGAAAAGTCTGCTCCTTACTTCTGTGGAACTGGTTAGGGGACCACACCTTCCATTTCTGCCCAAGCCAGTGCTAGATTTTGATCCTTAGCAACCTTTGAGAGTGATAGGATGTTGGGGGTGTTAGCAAAGGTACCTAAATTACACAAACTGAGAGAAAAATCCCAAGGATTCTGCCAAATGCCACCCTGATCTCCGCCAAGAGGTGCGTGAGACTTCAGAGATTCCAGGAGCTCACCCAGGGTTTGTTCCCTTTGGAAAATCAGGCACAGAGGAGACTGCAGTATCTTCATGATATATGGTTTATTTACACATATCTACAACCTGGAGTCTACAATGGAGGAAATTAGCAGCAGCAGCCCCCCCAAAACACAAGCTTATTCCACAGTAGCAGAATCAGCATCTTTTCTCTGCAGCTTCTCTTGCTCTACAGAGCACACCCAAGTGTCACTGTTTCCCCCCTGCTTCATGACTACCTCACCCCTGCACTAAACTCTAACCTAACTCCCCTTCTAAAACTAACCCTGAAAAACACTGGTTGTAGTCTTTTAACCTCAATCCTCAATTGAGAGAGGGAGGAAACACACACATTTGCAAATGAGATATGACCTTTCACCCCTTTGTGTCGCCTAAATGGCTTATCCCCAGGCAGTCACCTCACAAGGAAATTACCTGAGTTAATTAACTTTTACACTTGTTGATTATATGGGATTAGCCATGACTGGCACCCACTCAGCACACTGGGTCTTCTTTAATTAGTTTTTTCACATGCTAATTTCAGGAGGTTCGAAGTGTGTCTACAGAATCTATAATACACATATCCTAAGACACAATGGTTTGACATGCCATTTTCACATCCCTGTTCTAATTAAATCCCAACATTTATTAAACCCGAACATTTAGCACCTACATACCGATAACAATACAGCACTTTACACAAAAACAATCTATGATTTGAGGAAAAAGGAGCAGAAAGGTTTCATCTTTCTTACTTCGAGCACATAGAAGGGAGGCGTGCAAGTAAACACACAGAGGAAAACTCCCTTGAACTACACAGCCAATAAGAAAACTTATTAACCCTTTAAGACTTTCAATAAGCTCCTTGAAGGAAAGGTATAATAATATTATTTTGTTATTAAATATGTGTCCCTCCTTTCCACCAAATGACGCACCAGCATTCTAAATGATGAGAAACAGTCTGAACTTGAGCAGGTCAATGCTATGCATCACAGGTGCAAATATGCAACTCGCAGTAATACTGTGTATCTGAAGAAGTGTGCATGCACACGAAAGCTCATACCAATAACAAACTTAGTTGGTCTCTAAGGAATTTTTTTATTTTGTTTCACAGTACTACTGTTATTATTATTATTAAAATTTCTATACCATCCTTCACAGGATGGTTTAGAATACAGGCAAATACCCACTCATGCATGTTTGAGGCACACACATGCCATTTTTAGTGCTTAAAGGTGGTGCAGTGGGGTGGAACAGGGCCACACACACACACACACACATTCTGAGCAGATATGTATAGGTTTGTGCTGCATGTCAACACACTAAGAAAAAACACCACCTGCTTAATTTTTTCCTGTGTTGGATTTACTGTGGTTTAAAGTGTAGAAGAGAGGCTGGTTAAAGAGGTTGGGAAGCCTAGCAAAACACTCTCTTCAATCTTTCTGTAAACATGAGGTTTCTAGATTTAATCACAAATCTGTCCCCATCACATTGTTTGCTTTATAAGTAATAAAGAGGCAGCCTCGGTGATTTCCACCGATGGGATGATGCAACAACCCACTCACAAGTGTTCTGTTCGTTTTGAGATTAACGGCAGCCATGAACTATGGGTCATTAGTCAGCACGACAAGCCCCAGCAAGGTTTTGGTAGCCTGCCATCCCTGATAAATCTCTGTGATGTTTCATTGTCTCCCACTGGCACAGTGTGTTACTGAGCTGGTGATGGGTAGCTGGGAGACCTTTCACTCCATCTTGCCATCTTCCTTGCTGATTACAGAAAAGATAATGGCACAGGGATCATTTTAACTGCTTTGCCATGACTGGTGTTGCTCCAAGGTTTTTTGTTGCTGTTGCAGCCAACATAAAATGTGGAGTTGCTTTTCAGTGGACCTGTACAAAGCTCGCTGGAAAAAATCATTTTTGCAATTGCACTTCGTACGCTTTTCTCTCACTTTTTTGCCAGGTCCTAATTAGAATTGTGATGGGTTCCATTTGAACATCATTCTTTATCATGCAATTCAAATAGTACTGTATCATGAGGTATGTGACTGTGGGCATTTTAAAATTAGACCCATCCTCAGTTTTTGGCAGGTAAAAGCAGGATCTTTCCTTCCCATACCTAAATGTTTCTGTGATGGAAAGGGATGCAAACAAACCAGATGAACCACCCCTTCCTTCTCCTGAACTTCCTTGATTCCACCAACTGGAGATATTTATTTTCTTTGGCTGCCTCCACTAAACAGCCCTTTAACTGCCCAACCTACGCCCTCTATTGGATAAAGAGATATGGCACTTAGCCATGGGGTGAATAACAAGGCCTCAGACTATTTCCCCCCAAAACAAACTATACTTTTACTTAAGGTTTTAGTAAAGCAAGTTAAACAGTTTTTAAGAGACTGGTTTTAGGGAAGGAAGCTAACTTTACGGTTCGTATAGTTATCTATAAATGTAAAGTTTTAAAAACGGAGATAAAAGCATCTAGCTATACCTCTTTCTGGCTGTTTCTCTACCCAAACCACTCCTTATCCATTTGCATCCCTCCATTCATCTTATTGTTTCGGTGTTTCAGCACTTAAGAGCATTTCAGCCCTTTGTCTTTCTTGCCACTCTTCTAGTTTCTCACTCCACGTTTTTCCCCCTTCTGTTTAACTAACTACTGTATCTTTCAAACCCTTTCCAACTTTTTGGCCATTCAGAAAGAGAGCAGACTTCTGGTTAATGGCGGAACTAAAATGGCTGAACATTAGACCTTTGTATGCAAAACACTGCCTTGTACTCTCAACCCTTCTGTGCAGGAGAGTTTCTAAAGGAGGAGGAGCTAACGTGTTGTGACTCAAGGGCTGCATTCACCCTTGGCCAACCCTACAGAGAATGAATACCAGCAATGGCATAGGCATCCCCTACTGACACACACACAAACACATACACTTTCTCACTCACACTCAGGACACATACATCCCCATTCTCCATACAGATCAGCTCACCTAGTGCCAATGTTGCTTCCTGAGAAGTGCCAGGCACAAACCTTTTAAACAAATCCAAGGTTTTTAAAGTATTTTAGCCATTTCAAAATCTTGCCCATTGTTCTGTTTTTATCTACTGGTTTGTTTTATTATGTGTTCTGAAAAGATTTTACTTTTGTGATATATTAATTGTGTAAGCCACCCTAGAGCCAACTGTGGTGAATAAATGCTACACATAAATACACACAAGGTTTCCATCCTCCCCTTGATGCCCTCCTTCCTTGAAGGCCCACAAAAAAACCTGGAACCATCCCTGTCTCTACATTTACAGACATTAGCATTCAAACATATGCATGTTAGCACTGGGTGATTTCCTTCCCTTAGGCAGATGGCAGCTCTGCTTGGCTTAAATATCAAGCTGTCGACAAGAGAAAGTTCAACCAAGTAAACAGACGAGTTAGTGAACTGTTGGGAAGAACAAAGGGAAGAGCCATAGCTCAGTGTTAGAGCATATGCTTTGCATGTGCAAGTCCTTGCCATCTCTAGGAAGGACTGGGTAATTCCCTGTCTGAAACCCTAGAGAGTTTGTCAGTGTCGGTGGTACTGAGCCAGATAGACTCAGTAAAGGCAGCTTCCTACATTCAAAGTTCTTAAGCTGCCAAACTTTGAGAATCACCCTTTGGGATGCAGGTGGCTGTCAAAGATATTACAAGACTTCGCAACTTCCCCAATGGCTATGGACAGCAGTACAGGCTGAGGCAGTGATGGCCTTTTAATGATAGCACACACTGCCTGCAATCAATCAGGGACAGGAGCATCTCTCCATTTTGCTATATTTTTTAAAGCTGTTATTTTTATCATTCTCACCCTCATTCCCATTTTCTCACCAAACCACCCAGCATCTGGTGAGCAGGCCACCAGTGCAATGTTTCTTGCAATGGAATGGTAATCCGATCACATCCTCCACCTCTAGAGAATGCTAACATTTAAGCAAAATAACTTGTCAAGAATTAATCAACCACTTCTCTTAAAATAAGGTTACTCTGAAAGCAAGTGAATCAAAGCAGTCCTTTGATTCTCAGTACCCATTCTCAATTTTCCTACAGACTTTTGTCAAATAAGCAGTAATTTGATGGCATTTGACAAGTAATTACATTCAAGCTATTTCAGATCTGGAGGGGATGGGGAAAGTGCAAGGAATCTCAGCTCCTGACCCAAAGTGGCTTTCTCTTCCTTTTACAGCAGAAATGGCATGAAGATGTTTAGTTGTATAGAAGAGGGGATAGCCGTGTAGAGAAGCTACACAGTGGGCTCTCCTTCCTGGGAGGTTTTTAAGCAGAGATTGGGTGGCCATCTGTCATGGATGCTTTAGCTGAGATTCCTGCATTGCAGGGAGGTGGAGTAGATGACCTTTGGGTCCCTTCAAACTCTACGATTCTATGATCTGCTCTTGCAACGATGTCCTCTCATCACTTGAAGAATCTTAGAGAAGCTCTGTCCTTGACATACACTTCACTAAATGTGAAGAATAGGCAAGCAGAAAGAGTCCATCCTGATTTAGGAATCACCAAATCGTAGGACTGCCAACTTATCAGAATAAAAATTGCCCTGTTTGTTCATGTGCCTTTAGCAGTGTAATCTGCTGAAAGATTTCTGTGACATTTACATGAGTACATGCAAGAGTCTGCAGAACAAACCAGTTGTAAAAGTACAAGAGGAAGGACTGGTTAGAAAAAGTTGGCAGGGTGGCAGTAATGGTGAGAGCTAAGAATCCCAACAATAGGTAGAGTCAGATAAGGGAGACCCCAGCACAGTTCCACTAGCTCTGTTGGGGGGAGGGGAGCAGTGGGACTACTATATCCAGCAGCTCTCTTGGGACCAAGGGGACCATTTCAATATGTCAAAAAGGGGGGGAGCGTTCCTACTAAAATGTTCAGTGAGAAAGCTCCCTCAATGTTCCAGGGCTTTAGTGAAACGCTGTGTATTGTGCTTGGGTTCCATCTCAAACAAGCTGTCATTTCCCCAGCAAATTAATAAGCACTGCACAGAATCCCTCTCAATTGAGAAGTGAAGAATTCTATTAGCTAATCTAATTCAACCTGCTCTTTCTGAATTTCATTAGATGCAACTGCACTGGTGACTCACTAACAAGACTCTGCTGCATTGGGAGCCCCCTCCCCCACTTTCCTGCAGCAGGCGGCTTCAATTGCACTAATTAGTCACCGCACTCCTACAACTGAGGGAACTCAAGTTGCCACTCAGCCAGTGCAAAAACAAAACGTCACTCTCATGCACCTCCAGCTGTTGTTAGACTCCCAACTCCCTTCATCAATCCTGGCCATTGACCACACAGGCTGGGGCTGATGGTAGTGGCAGTCCAATGACAATATCTAGACAGCCGCAAGTTCACTATCCTTGTTCTAGTGTCAAGGAAGCCTGAATCTGCAGTGCACATGGTCCAATTCTTCTGTTGTTTACTCCTTCCTGGGGCCTGTCTCCTTTGACACAAGGGCAAGAGATCAATAGTTAGGGAAGAGGAACTCCCAGAATTATCTTTAACCCAGCTCTACAATTTAGGGACGCGGGTGGCACTGTGGGTTAAACCACAGAGCCTAGGACTTGCCGATCAGAAGGTCGGCGGTTCAAATCCCCGCGACAGGGTGAGCTCCCGTTGCTCGGTCCCTGCTCCTGCCAACCTAGCAGTTTGAAAGCATGTCAAAGTGCAAGTAGATAAACAGGTACCGCTCCGGCGGGAAGGTAAACGGCGTTTCCGTGCGCTGCTCTGGTTCGCCAGAAGCGGCTTAGTCATGCTGGCCACATGACCCGGAAGCTGTACGCTGGCTCCCCCGGCCAATAAAGTGAGATGAGCGCTGCAACCCCAGAGTCGGCCACGACTGGACCTAATGGTCAGGGGTCCCTTTACCTTTACCTTACCATTTAAGCAGCTCTCCCAACCTACTACACTCTCTAGATGTCAGACTCCAACTCCCACTAACAGGGAACTTCTGAGGGTGGTAGAACAGCCAATAGGGTCTGCTCTGCCCATCTCAACACCTGAGGTTGTCTGTAGGGAAGGAAGTGGCCTTTCAGGCATTTGGCAGGGCATTCCTCATTAGTGCACCTCTAAGGGACGCAGGTGGCGCTATGGTGTAAACCACTGAGCCTAGGGCTTGCCAGTAGGAAGGTCAGCAGTTCGAATCCCCGCGACAGGGTGAGCTCCCGTTGCTCGGTCCCAGCTCCTGCCAACCTAGCAGTTCAAAAGCACGTCAAAGTGCAAGTAGATAAATAGGTACCGCTCCGGCGGGAAGGCAAACAGCGTTTCCGTGCACTGCTCTGCTTTCGCCAGAAGCAGCTTAGTAATGGCCACATGACCCGGAAAAACTGTCTGCGGGAGGACAAACATCGGCTCCCTCGGCCAGTAAAGCGAGATGAGTGCTGCAACCCCAGAGTCATTTGCAACTGGACTTAGCGGTTAGGGTCCTTTACCTTTACCTTTTAAGGTGGGAAAGTATGAACCAGTTAAATTTCTGCCAGTCATGCTGCAGCTAAAGTTTCAGAAAACAGGGGGGAAATGTACCAGTCCTACACCAGATTTTGTGTTCCTTCAATCAGAATTCCGTATATGGCAAAATAAACTAAGAGCAGGAGTTCTCTTTTGTTGCTAGCTAAACAAATAACCACACAATGGACTTCATTGTGCTATAGTTCAATTAAATCAAGCACCTATTGAACAAAGCCACATCATAGCCTAGGATAATTTAACTTCACCGGAACTCTCACTGAGGTCATTGACACATGAATGTAAAACGTTAATGCTTCAGGGTTTGGGTCCACAGCAGGACCCCAGTGGAAAGGAGAGGTCCATTAATATATACCTGACTGGAGCATGACAAGTTTTAATTTCGCTTTTCAGTTACTACAATCTTGAAAGCACCAAGTTTATCTCGATCCTCTAGTAAATTAGGAGAGAGGAACTTTTGACCCGAGAACCACAGCTATCGCTGAGGAGAAGCATTACCTCATCCATTTCTGCTTTGCCAAGTCGAAGTGGTTCAGGTCCCTTTTGGAAGCGAGGGTCACCGGCAATTATTTTTTTCCTAATCCAATTTTGGTTGTTGACAGTATGTGCATAAATCCCATTTAGCTAGAAACAGATGGCAAAACAAATGCGGAGCTCCACACAGGTAGTTCCACTTGCAAGAACATCCTATGTGCAGAAAGTACTTGATCTGATTAGTCCTTTCTTCTTCTTCTTCTTTTTCTTCCACCCCACGTGTGCTACCTCTGTCATCTCTCCTACCTTTCTTCAGGCTTGCTCAATTTAATAAATGAGTGTGGCTCTATTTGTAGCCTAGCAAGATTTGCTGCTTTGTAGTGTGCTAAATTACCCTGATTCTCATACCCGCTGGCCCTGGAATATTCCTTCTGGAGCCAATGTTCTCAGTGCTGGTATGAGTTTGTTTAAAAGCACCTGGGCAATTCTCCTTCCCACATCCTATTTTATAAAGCAAAGCAGGGCTCTTGCTGTTCCAACCTTAACCAATGACTATTTCCCAGCATGCCTCCATCCACAATGAATTGAGTGCTAACTCACACAAATACTTTTAATTAACAGCCACCACAGATGGGGTTTTTTTCATTCATTCCTTGTAGAATCCCCTTCAGATAAGAGTCTGGTTTGAACCGTTCTATTGTGAATACCATTCTTCTGCTCTCTTAATTTAATAATGTATAGCCGGATTTAAGAACAATGGCATGCCTTTCACATTTACATCCTGAATGCCTAATAAGCTTTTTTTACTTTGGTGACAATTAATACAGGACCACATAGTGCAGACCAGGCTGCTGCCAGTTCCTGGAGATGGTGGTGACATTGGAAGACACAGCACGGACTGAGAGAAATATGCCTGGCTGAAAAAGATTTTGACTTGCAAGTTATGCCTTGGGGCTCTAAATTCACAGATGACACATGGGTCTCATGAAGAAGGCGGGTCATTGATCAACCCCACTGACTGAAAACCCTCTGTGCACACACCTGACATACAGAAGGCTCTATTCATGGCTAGGCAAACTAAGGCCCAGGGGCCAGATCCGGCCCAATTGCCTTCTAAATCTGGTCCGCGGATGGTCCAGGAATCAGTGTGTTTTTATATGAGTAGAATGTGTCCTTTTATTTAAAATACAGCTCTGGGTTATTTGTGGGGCATAGGAATTCATTCATTTTTTTTTCCTTCAAAATATAGTCCAGCCCCCCACAACGTCTGAGGGACAGTGGACCAGCCCCCTGCTGAAAAAGTTTGCTGACCCCTGCTCTATTTATACAACTGGTTTCATGCAATTTTCACATCCATGGCTTCCCCCAAATAATCCTGTGTGTACTGTCAATCAGAGATCCCTAATGCCCACCACAGAACTGCACCCCCACCATTTGCCTAAAGAGAGGGAATGACTGTCAAACTTGTTGCTCACCTATGTACCCTGGATTCAGTAGGACAAACCCCTGGGGAAATGTACATCTTCAGACATACAGTGGTACCTTGGTTTAAGAACAGCCATGTTTACAAACTATTTGGTATACGAACTCCGCAAAACTGGAAGTAGTGTTCTGGTTAGCAAACTTTACCTCGGTCTACAAACGGAAGCCGGACAGTGGAAGGGCACCAGCGGTGGGAGGCCTCATTAGGGAAAGCGCACCTAGGTTTAAGAACGGCTTTGGTTTAAGAATGGACTTCCGGAACGGATTAAGTTCATAAACCAAGGTAGCACTGTACTGCTCTGGAGAGCTCAGTTGAGCATGAGACTCTTAATCTCAAGGTTGTGAGTCTGAGTCCCACGTTGGGCAGAAGATTCCTGCATCGCAGGGGGGTTGGATGAGATGACCCTCGTGGTCCCTTCCAACACTATGATTCTACATAGAATTGGACTGAATGTCCATAGGGTAAATATGCCAACAGAGTGAGCCTCTTGCAATCAGATCACAAGAAGCCATTACAGAAGGTTGGTGGAATGTATTTCTGCTCTGATGGAACACAATTTATGCCTGCGCCAAAAGAACCATCATTTTAGCATCACGCTGAATTCCACCCTAGCTTATCAAATGGTGACAAAATTGTAAACTCAACAAAAGTAGGATAAATTCAGCTATTACTATGACTCTAGACTTCACAGGACAGAATAAAATCAAAATTAACCAGGCACTAAATAAAGAAATGACCCGCACTGCTAATTCTAGTCGTGCTGCCCTTAAGAATCCACAACAGCCGTGGCTTATATATGGTTTGAAGGAGAGAGGTTCATTTCACCGGAATGGATGGTTCACAGCCGAATTCCTCATCTCTCCCCCAGAGGAGGCAGGCAGAAGTAAAAAATGAAAGCACTGGGGTCTGGCATTGATGGCAAGCCTTCTTCCCCAGCCTCTCCAATTTCCCAGCTGCTAATGCTGGTCTTACTGCACTTGAAGGGGTCGTGGAATACAGCTGGATGTCATGGGAGGGTAGAAAATTGCTAGTTATTTAATGTACTGTTATTATTGTGTGTGTGCGTGCGCGCACACCCAGGCAGCAGGAAAGGCGCTTATGGGATTTTCTGCCTCAAGTGTTGAAAGAGCTTGACAAGCCCTTGAGTGCTATGCATCTTGACTTGGAGGGGACATCATTTGCTGCTCTGCCTCAGGCAGCAAGATGTCTTCTTTGCCTATCCATGTTGATTAGAGAGAGGCAAGCTCGCCGTCTCTCAAGAACTGCAGGTGCTGCGATGGATCCAGGTTCATGCTCCTATTGTCTCTGCTTACAAGCTGTATAGCACTTCCATAAAACCTGCCGAGTCTGCTTGAGGAGAGAGAACATTGTGCAAGGAACGTGGAAAGCTGCCTTGCGCTAACTCCAACCTGGCTCCACGTAGACTGGCTGCTGCTCTCCAGGGTTTCAGATGCGGGCCTTTCCCAGCCACGTCTTGATATGGTGGAAAATGAACCTGAGGCCTTCTCAGTGCAAAGCAGTGGTCCTTCCTTCACATAGGGGAAGCCTGTGTCCAACTGCATGCAGCTATGGCTCCATCAAACCATTATTAGACTTTCCTAAAAACTACTATCTGCCTCCAGACTTTGGCTTAGGAAAAAGAAAAAGATGCCCAGGGCAATCTGAACACAGAGAACTGCCTAATACTGAACTAGACTATTGGATGACCTAGCATGGTTTTGACTATGCTGACCAACAACAAGGTTTCAAGCAGGTGACAATTCCCATCCCTACCTGGAAATGCCATGGATTGAACCTGCAACCTTTTGAATGCAAAGTAGATGTTCTTCCACTGAGCTACAGCTCATAAAGCCAGGAGGATAGGGTTGGATACTGTGGAGGAAGACAAGACCCTGTGCAGCAAACCCTGTATAACCAGGTAGCTTTTTAATTTCCCTTTGGTATCTTAATGCTGAGCCAGTCTTTGATTCCAAGCCAAGCATGCTGGAGACTTGATCTTCTTAATGAAAAATGAGGTTCTTAGGATGATCCATGTCGCTAGAAGCCATGTCAGAGAGAACAGTGCTGTGTGGTGCCACCAAGATAGCTGGGCACTTTTATGCAGCACAGGAAGCTGAGCAAGAGGGTGAAGAAGCAGGACAGATACTTCCTTTGCTTACTTTGTGGGGAAAGGGATTGTTCAGTTTGGCTGGTGTTCAGCCACCCACTGCTGAGATTGGTGGAAAATAATGATTTCCCACTGCAGAGTGGAATGCATTTAAGTACAAAAAGCATGGATGGCCAAACCTACTTGAATTGTCTGTATGCTGCGGCAAAGTCACATTAGTATTGATTTCGGAATTACCCCTGAATGACAAGGACCTCCAATAAAGTTAACTGCATGAATTTCAAGTGTTATTATGCTTCTCTTGTGATTTCAGTTATCGATCAAGCGTCCCAGTGGAAGCATTAAACTCTGAGGCCACAACAGCTGTGAGTCTACCACTACCACCGCTGTTGTTCTTTTCTGCACTTCACACACACACACACACACACACACACACACACACACAATCTTGCTAGCTTGCTCATGCTGAGCATTCTGGGGGATGTAGTTGTCCATAAACAATGTCACCTCAAGCAGAGTTCAGCACCCAGAAACATCTAGACTGGTCACAAGGTGAGTTTTCATAGCAACCTAACAACAAACAGTCAGTGAACTGAGAAACTACTTTTGCCCTTTCCAGGAACCGACGTGTTGGGATGGCATTTCTCTGAAGTGGTTACACCATGCCCAGGAGATTTCTGTTTAGAGGAGTTCTCAAGAGATTCTTCCTGGAGATCTGGAAATGATTCTCCAAACATTCACATGCAAAAAAAGGAAAAGGAAAAAAAGCACTTGTATGTGAAACTCACCTGCAGTGTTAATTACTTACAGGGTAAATTGGTCCTCTTCTTTTCTGAGTTAAAAAAATAATAAGAACAAGTTGCAGGCTTTGGTGTCTGAAATGGCAACATGCAGAGATGGCACAAAAAAAATTATTGGGCACATTCATATGCCAGGGGATCTTTGTTTGTTTGTTGTTGAGTCTTGGAAATAGCTCGGCTCTTAGAATTCAACATGTCGCTCCTAAGGGCTTTGTCACTGCTGGGAGTTGATGACAACCTCATCGTTTTCTTCCCCGTTCTCTGAGCACTGCAGAGTTACACGTGCCAAATACTAATGTCACTGCCAGAAAACTGTTTTATCACATTTTACACCGAGGTGTGGATTCTTGTAGTGAAAGTAGCAGGCCAAGCTGAGGTTTTCAGCCAGACTCTCGTCCAGGCACTGACAAGACTTGGTCCTGCTTAGCAAATTGGTAGCCTTGGGCATCTTCTGACCATGCCATGGAACCACAACTTAAGTGGTTCTGATTTCACAGACTTCAAATGACAATGTGTTTTACAGTTCATATAGTGGTTTTTAACTGCTGCAAGTTGCACATCATGTAAGTGGTATGCAAGGGGCATAAATGTTTAGATCAGGAGTAGCAATCATGTCACCCTCCTGATGTTTCAGGCAGCAAATACCATCAGCCCCAGCCAAAGCAGTCAATGGTGAAGCATGATGGGAGGTGAAGGCCAACCACATCTGGAGGAGTATCACACTGGCTACCACTGTTTGGGATAAATAATGTGTTGCCATTCTGAGGGAAATTGAGTTTGAAGACCCTTTCAATTTAATCACACAACGGCTCCCTTCAGTACGAGTACCTGCCATGAAAATGAGTTGGCACAAGAAACGAGGAATTTTTTTGCTTTGGTCCTGCCTTGAACTTACACATTAAAGCTTCCATTAGTGAGAGCCAGCAGCCTTCAGTTCAAATCCCCCATTGCCTTTCTCCCCCTAATTAATAAGGTCTATCTGAAGTTAAGATGGGGAACTATTAATGTCTTGCTCTTTTATCATTCTGGAGCAGGCTAGGAGCTGGTCTTGATTTCTGCCACAGTCTGCAGTGATGTAATTATATTCATTTATCTGGAGCGGCAAACTCACCCATAGTTCTGGAGGCAACAGCAAGGGCTTTCCAAGTCTCATTACGCCGCATGCAGATCTTGCAAAGCTCTTCTTAGCATTTCTCCTCCTTTGGAAAAGCTGGCACAGAAAGGTTAGCTCTGCCAGATCTGCCCAGTGGTCTATGCATAAGCTCACCCACTGCTAATACAGGATACCAGCCCTCAAACCTGCCTCTGGGTAATTCATAAAGCATCCACACACATACACAGGACCAAAGCAAGGTATTCTAATGGCTCTTCTTAGGACCTTGGTTTGCTTTTCATGTCATTAGTAAAAGCCATTTGCTTTTGTTTTGTTTTTAAATGAGAAGGGCTGCTTCTCTGCTGCCTGAATCCTGGGGGGCTCTCTCTACATTTGCAAAATTACCTTAGCAGGCCATTAGTGCAAATGGCAATACAAATATAAATCAAACTAGCCCTACTCAGGTGTTCTCTCCACTGCACTTGCAACTGCATGGCAGGGAAGAGCAGGGCTATACCCACCATCAGATCTTTGCCTGTCCTGTCCCTCACAGTCCATTGGTTTGAGGGAGGGCATCTTATCAAGACTGCCAGAACCACCACTGGCACTGGCTGTACCCTTAAGAATTGTAACTTTAAGAACTTGTACTTGGGCATTATTATTTTTCTTCCTCCCTCCCATTCATTTTTCCTCATGTGTTGTGTATCTTTTTTTTCTTTTTCTTTTTTTAAAGGTTTACCAATTTCTACAAAATACAGTGTTCTCAGACAGGATATGATGGCAATATACATATTCCATGCACAATTGTAGATCACTGTTGAACAAAAGCAGACATAAAAGAAAAGAAAAACAAAGAAACCATAGGTACGCAAAGGCATAGAAGGCAGTGACTGGAAGTATTTATAGCATAGACATAATGGTTAAACAAAAATGGGTTACAAAACATAGAACCTGTTATACCAAGGAGAAGTAATTAAAGTATTCAAATACCCTGACTCACTGCATCAGCCATATTTGTATCTTTTTAGATTGTGTACCGGAGGGCAGGGACCATCTTAAAACCAATTTTTAAAGGCCATTATAAGAGCCTTTTTTGATAAAGGGCAAAGTATAAATGTTTTAAATACGTAACTCTGTCAAGCGGAGTCTACAGTATGCACATAGGTTTCTCCTATGATTGGAAAATAGAATCTTTTTACAAATACAGTGGTACCACGGGTTACAGACGCTTCAGGTTACAGACTCCACTAACCCAGAAATAGTACCTTCCATTAAGAACTTTGCTTCAGGATGAGAACAGAAATTGTGCAGTGACAGTGGGAGGCCCTATTAGCTAAAGTGGTACCTCAGGTTAAGAACAGTTTCAGGTTAAGAACGGACCTCCAGAACGAATTAAGTTCTTAACCCGAGGTACCACTGTAACCCCCTTCTCAATGCATGGGGGGGAGGCTGAGCTGGCGAGGCTAGCAGGCATGATCCTGCTCTGCCCCTACACATGATCACAGGAAGCATGGAAGCAACAGCTTCAACAGGTTTATGAAAGACAGAAATTCATCAGGCATGGTTTTCTCACGTTGCTGTATTGTCATACCAGTAATAGTCGCACCTGCTCAATTTCTTATCTTGCAGCTGTTAAATGTGCCTTTTCCTATCCACTGGAAAATAGAAAGTGCCTGCAGGAAGACAGGAGATTACATGAAAAACATTGCCTACGTTTAGAAATGGGAAACAGGGCTCCCTAACCTTTTGGGACCCTAGGACATGTTTGGAAATATACCATTTCACTGTGAAATACCCATTTCACAGAAGAGGCACTGGTGTTGCACAGAAACAAGTAGAACAAGTTAAAAAAACACACCACCGCGCCATTTTCCTGAGATTTGGAGGACAGGGAACCTCGGTGGGTGCCTAGGGGCAATGGGGTGGGGAATTCAAGGCATGGATGGCTTTTTGTCTTGATGGGCCCTATTTTTGTCTTTTAGGTTCTGAGCCTGCTCCTACTGAGCCTATTTTGTTTTCATGTTGTATATTATTATACAATAGTTGCCTTTCTGTTGTCATAGGCCACTCTAAGCAATGCAAATGCATTGGAAGGGTAGGACACAAATCTTCTGAATGAATGAATACTGATAATCACATCTGGAGATGGGTGCTGCCGCCCACTCTCCTAATTAAGCAGCCTTAAGGCCACAGCTGGAAAAATACCTGGTAGTTTGCTGGGTCTTTCAGAGTACTAGACTTTAAAAATGTTGAAGCTAATTTCAATCTGTTGCAGATGCTTTGGGATTTGAAATATTTTTCTGACCCTTCCTCGGACTGCAATGGTAGATTAGCGTTGGAATATATGCAATGGGGAACTGCCTTTCCATTTAAAGAAGTGGATCAGCTCCTGTGGCCATTAGCCATAAATTTCTAGGTTGATGTGAATGGCTGCAAGCTATTTCATTTCTTGGGTTTTAGTTGTAAAGGGACTCCCAAAACAACTCACCAAGCCAACTTAACCCACCCCCAGCAAGCAAAATAACAACAGCAACCAAACCTAAACACGCTACAACACAATAAGATAATAAACACTGGGAACTGTAGGTGGTATTCAACTACCGTGTCCCATCAGTGCAAGGATTTCCGTTTGTGCAAAGGGACTGCCCCCTTCTCCTCTGTCTGCACACACCCCACACCCTTCCCCAATCTGCTCCAGTAACAGATATGGGGGGGTGGCAAAGGCAAAAGAAGGAGAATATCCCAGATCGTGAAGCTGAGGCTCCAATACTTTGGCCACCTCATGAGAAGAGAAGACTCCCTGGAAAAGACCCTGATGTTGGGAAAGATGGAGGGCACAAGGAGAAGGGGACGACAGAGGACGAGATGGTTGGACAGTGTTCTCGAAGCTACCAGCATGAGATTGACCAAACTGCAGGAGGCAGTGGAAGATAGAAGTGCCTGGCGTGCTCTGGTCCATGGGGTCACGAAGAGTCGGACACGACTAAACAACAACAAATTCCATTGTGAGGGGAGAAATGTTTGCATTGCTGGAGTGAGAGACTTAACATTGCATTGGATTCCACCCTATATTCAGCAGCAGCCAAATAGCAACTTCTTCCAAAAGGCTTACTGAATAGCCACATTTTCCCTCCTCAACCAAAGGTGAGCACTTACTGAGCCAGTTAGACATCACATGGCCACACTAGCTGGGGCTGATGAGATATGGAATCCAGGAACATATGGAGGATCACAGGTCCCCCAAACCTGTCTTAGATAACCTAGAAGTAACATACTGTAAGTGATGTAAGATGGCCCAGTAAGTACTGTCCCAGTAGCACTGGCTGCACAATCTCCTACTGCCAGTCAAGGCACCTTTGATGAGATCAGGGAGGAGAATGGACAGAATCAAGAGAGAGGGCAAAGTCTAACAGCAGATTACATCTGTTGGTGTTAAGAGGACAGGGGAGGTGTAAGAACATTGGATGAAAACATGTGGTATTAAAGGGCTGTTGAGAATTGTAAAGGACTGCATAATTAACACAGTGCAAACACCAGAATAGTGTTTTGGAAAAGGATTTTGAGGAGGGGAAAATAAAGAACGAATGAAAGCAGTGAGGAGTTGCAGCAGCTGTGCCTGTCATTACTTTGCTGAGCCTATTAACTGAATCATCTTGTAGCAGAGCAATTAAAAGCAGTTGTCCTCACAGGATGAAGGCCTACAGACTCCAAACCTTACTACGTTTCCACACCAGATTCTTGATTTGTATTGTCAACTCTACAGACCTTTCTGGAAATTGTTCTGTACATGCGGCTGGCAAATAAATCTCGAAAACAGGAGTTTAACTTTACCCAGGGGCTCAGAGCGTCTTTGACATTGAATTTAAAACCAATTCAAAAACAAAAAGTAAGCACTAAAGAAATACTTAAACCACCGATGTCAGAACCCCATGGAGTCTGTGGATGCCAGAAAAACTGCAGGACCACAACCTGTTCTCCCCTGCAGTTGTTAGTAAACTCATTCCTCCCAATGGATCTTGTGTCTCAATTGCTCCTGACGTGCACAGTTCTATGCATGTCAATGCAGAAGTAAGACCACTGAGATCAATGGGATTTACTCCTGGGTATATGTATAAATAAAGCTGCTGTCTTAAAAACCACTGAGAGATCTGTCAATATAGACACGTAAAAGCCAGTTTGCCCAACACATGGCACTTCATCATGTGTGGGAAGTCCATTTCAGAAAGTCAAGATATCCTGAAAAAAAGTCATAGACATAGCTCAAGGAAGGCTTTACAGATGCAATAAAAACAAGGATAGTAAGACAGAAGTCACTAACAATACCCCCACCCCAAAATGCTACAGCCTAGCCCATTGGACAAACAGCCAGATGGAAGAAATGTGCCTTAGAACCTTTCCCAAAGGCCAACAAATAATGCAATTATTAGCACACAGCAAGTTACATAAATTGGTCTGAAAATCCCACCTCACTTTCTTGGTACCTTTCCTCTCGTATCCGCAACTTGACCCCCCAAAAGACTTTAGCAGATCATCAGCACTTTCCAACCCCCAGAATCCCTATCAGAGTTGCCCCCAAATTTCACCAGCAGCAACATTTTTCTTTGTAAGGTCATGTCTTTGCATTTAAAAAAGACTCCCCCAGCTCCCCCGCCAGGTCCCTAGGAGAGATACGGTTGTGATAAAATCTCCTTCCTCCTTTGGCCTTAGCTTTGGACAGACAGTGGCGAGGCTGAAGATGCAGAGGTGGATTAAAACAAGAGTACGATGCATGTGTCGCTCTCCCTAGCCTTAAAGCTAAGCAGCACTTTTTTTGCCTTCTGTCTTCCCTGCCCATCACCAACCCTCCCAAAGTAATTACGTTCCCCAAGGAGGGAGCGGCAGACACAACTTGATCGGTTCTGCGACCTCTGAGGGGAGTGAAATTAAAAACCAGAGGCATCAACTGTAATAGGGGGAAGACATCCTTCATAGCTAAGTTTCTGCCTGAAGGTTAAATGGCTGAGCTGGAGATTCTAATTTTGAGCGGGGAAGTCTGCAGCAAGGACTCTCAACCTTTCTGCTCCTAGCCTGGCAGGCCTTGTGTGAGGCAGAAGATGCCCTTTAATGCAAGCGACAGAATGATTACAGCTTCTCGCTTTAGGACATGGAACTCCACACTCCATTACTCTCTGCACATACAATGGTCTGTTCCGACGTCTGCATAAGAGACAAATGCATATTTCTCCCAGTAAGGGTCTAGAGATAGGGCTTCAGAGGAAGGAATTGCTGACCAGTGTTATTTCACACATGCAAAATACAAATATCGTCACTTTCGTTTTCATGACATTTCTATAGCACATTTCAACTGTTGGGATTCCTTCATGTACATATGGTTGGTTTGCATGTAACTTAGTGTGAATGCACAGGCATTCAGGCTCCTGGAGAGGAGATTGTAGTCACTTTGCCCCTCCTCTGGTCCTGCTGCTGCTGCAAACTACACTCATGGTTTGTCTTCCACAAACTGTAAACCACAAGCACAAGCTGTTATACCCAGCTGTAAACCATGAGCCCAGGTTCAGACAACTCACCAAGCCAAATCATGGCTTAGCTCACAGCAGCACTGTTGCAGAAAGTCCAGAGTAGGAGCAAGGTGACTGCGATGTCATGGTTTAGCTTAGCACTATATGCAAGCTAGGTCGTTATCCCAGCATTCATAGAAGCTCTGTAAGGCAAGCCAACGTTATTATCCCCCTATTGCATGAGTTGAGGGAGAGCTGATGAGCTGCTTGACACTTAAGAGTATTCATAACTGAGACATAAATCAGGTTTAAATCTACCACATCAAACAAACAATGCAATAAGCCTGAAATGTCACCCTCACACCCCAGAGGCTCCATGCATCTTTGTCACCCAGTCACATGATCTACCACAGGCACACTACACCCCACCTCCAGGGATGCCCTCTAATTCCCTTCCCTTCAGCCACATATGACTCCTTTCGACTTGGGACCTCTTCTGGGGGGAAAATACATCCCTGTAGTTCTCACTCTTGTCTTCTATGCCTCCTATGCTCAGAGACGGCAAGGGTAAATCAACTGAGATTAAGGTGGAATCTACATACATATAAAAACCGTTCTGGAATGCTTTGTTTAAAAAGCAGTTTTAAAAATACATCGCCATCTAGTGTCACATTGTATATTGCACTTGAAACAAACTTAAAACCTTTTATTTGCAGCTGTATAGCTGAGTCCTAAGCAAGGCAGATTTAAATGTAACTACCAACAAGCACCCACCTTATGTGATGACAGCATGCTTCTTTTTTTTTTTTTTCCAGTGAGATGGAAAATGGAGAGGAATGCATCTGCATCTGTTTGGTTGATCTTGTGCCACAGTTTGTCACCTGCCTCTACTATCAGTGAGTAGGAAAAGTTCAGGAAACTCAGAGAGAGGCTGAATGTGTATGAGCTTCACACATCAGGTGCGAGACTTGAGGGTTCTTGAGAAGAGACTACAGTGGTACCTCGGTTTAAGAACAGTCCGGTTTAAGAACAATTTGGTTTACAAACTCCGCAAAACCAGAAATAGTGTCTTGGTTTGAGAACTTTACCTCTGTCTAAGAATGGAATCTGAACGGTGGAAGGGCACAGGCGACGGGAGGCCTCATTAGGGAAAGCACACCTCGGTTTAAGAACGGTTTTGGGATAAGAACGGACTTCCGGAACAGATTAAGTTCATAAACCAAGGTACCACTCTATGCCTATAAAATTGGGCTACGTCAGATTGTGCAGGTGCCTACCACCTAACCTATTGCCATGGCAACCAGGGAGCACTTTAAATCAAAGCGCTGATGCTTGACTGGTCACTGGCTATTAGTTTTATTGATCATACTTGCACTGTATGGATAATCACACAACACCACTTTGAACAGTCAAAGTCCAGACCCATCACAGACCCTCATTTCTAATATACCCTAAGAAAGACAGTTAGAACACAAGTCCATCCATACATGCCCAAAGCATGCTGCCCTGGCCAATCACCAGGAGGCAGGCAGCCACACTCTGGCCCCTCACTGGATCACTGCAGGGGCCTGTGGCCCGGCCACAAAACTGCCCACCAGTTAAGGTAAGCAGACTTACAATAAACTGAAACAAATGAAGCAACAGCCAGAAAACCCTAACAGCAAGAAAGCAAAGTTAATTAACTAAACCAAGCAGACCAGCCTAGTGAAAGCAGAGTCAAGCAATATAAACAAATCGCCCACCAGTGACTTATGTTAAGAGGACGAATCACTTGCTGCTTTAAAAAAAATAAAAAATAAAGAAGGAACCAGGCAGATCTCCCTTGGAAAGGAGTTCCATAATCAGAGAACATACACCAATGCCGTTCCTCCTTTATGAACCTATGGTAGATAGTTTATAGCATGCAAAACACAAGGCAAAATAATGATGAAATGGTAATCATGGTATACAGAGATGTTGGGCACAGAACCCCTTGCTCTAGTAACACCCACAAAGTAAATATAGTCGCTTAAAATAGTTGAAAAAGACTGTAACAACAACAATATCAGATCTCCTAAAAAATGATTGCATTCCGGAGCATCAAAAATGTGCAAAAGAGAAAAGAGGTATTCATGTTCTGAAAAGAATTAAGATGTTGTCTTTAAGGAGCTTTTATTAGTGGGAGATCAGAGCAATTTTTGTGATCAACGACAGAGCAGTGTGACTAAGTACATTTCATAGTCTACCAAGCATCAAAATAGGAAAATGCCTCCTGCACAGACCTTCTGTAGCTGAGGAATGTAAAGCAGACAGTCTTTACACTTAATGGAATGAAAATTGCATCTAAAGCTCAATTGCTTCTGTATGCCTACTTGCTCCTTTACGTGTGTGTGTGTGTGTGTGTGTGTGTGTGTGTGTGTGTGTACACACTCGTGCATACATTTCCAGCTGATTATCTCCTGCCCATATGGAATTATTTCACGTGGCCTTCCTGATCCTTGAAATCCTGGCAGACACAGAATACACAGAAACTCTTTTGCCACAGAAAGTACAAACTGAATTCTCTAGGAATATCATTTGTCCCCAGAAGCAATGTCCCTTAACTAGATTGTCTGGAATAGAGATTGCATTACTCAATTTATGTTAAAAGAAAAAAGATACAGCTAAGACTTCACAAGAAGACACATTATTTAACTTGGAAGCCCTTTTATTTAATTCCTAGCTGCATATGGTCTCTGGCTTTGGTTACCCAGTGGTTCTGCGTTGCGTTCTGGGCACCTACAGCTTACACACTTTTTCTTTTCTTTTTGTAGACATGGCCTAGATGTAAGTCAAGGTGTTCAAAATAAAAGGCTTGAGCCCTTATGAGCCACGGCACATATGATCTTGGTTACAGGTTCCAAAAGCCTCATATTTGAATTGGACAGAGTTTCTTTTACTCCAAAAATCAACCAACCAACCAACTAAGCAACCAACCATTTCTTTACTGTACAGCAAAAAAATTAATTAATTAAAATGGCCTTGTAATATGTCTCAAATTCATCAGTGACATCCAGATCTATTGTATAGTCCACTAAATAAAAAATGAATTTATAAACTTATTAATAACCATCACTTTTACTGCCTGGTAAATCATTATTCACAATCTGTTAACTCTTGGCAGCTTCCACTGTGAAAGGAATTATCTTATAGATCATCATCTTATTGGTGTCTTTCAGCAAAAAGATTCATTTGAACTTTGATAGCCATCCAGCCATTTGGCTCAAGTAGACCTCCAACAGTATGTCCCTCTTGTGGGACTTTATACAAAAATCAACAGCAGAGACCCTGCTTGCCAGCCTGTGGGTGGTTTTGCGAGTGCCTAGCCAGTGAACATTATAAGGGACAGGGAAGTGAAAATGGGGGGGAGCAGAGGTGTGGGTTTGGGAGGATGAAGAGGATGGGCTGAGGATAAATGTCCGGTTTGGCTTGGTCAGGAGGTGAAGGAGAAAATGGATGGATCATGACTGCCATCTTTCTCCCACTCCACCTCTGAGGCCTGAAGATAAACCTCTGCTTCAATCAGACTATATCAACAGCCCTGGAATATTTAACCTGCAGAAATTTGCAGGCTCTAGGAACATTTCTCAGACACACACACACATTCTTTCTCATTAAATTTTGCTTGCAGGTTTTTAGATTTCTTTTCCCTCTTTCTAGCCATTCTCTATCCAGCTTCAATGCAGTCCATGCATGTCTGGACCAACTCCAGATCTTTCCTCACAGCATACATCTGCCAGCGGCTCCCCTCTTTTCTTTTCTTTTCTTTTCTTTTCTTTTCTTTTCTTTTCTTTTCTTTTCTTTCTTTTCCACATTGTTCAGCTATCTAGGTTTCTCCTCCACCCCCTGCAGCCTTCAAACATTTGGCTGTTGTGATCAGCTGTTCCAGCCTGACCCTAATTTCCTTCACTAACTCAATCATGCCCTAGAAAAATCTGTTCCTGGCATCTGCCCCTTGTCCTTTTTGATGAACAATAAAGCAAAGAACCTTTTTATTTTCCCTTATTTCCCCCTCTGTACACAAAAGTCACTGTGTGCCTATTCTGTGAAACTGGCCTCTTGAAACAGATCTTTCAAAGGCTTATCTGTCTTCCTCCCTGTCTATTTGCCCTGGAGGGATGGACACACTTTAGCATGATACAGTGCATTAGGAGCCACTGCAACCATTCTTCATATGACATCCATTTTCATATACGCACATGCATTCCTGGGATTAGCTTGCAGTGCCGGTGGTTCAAAAATTAGTGGCGCCAGCCAAGACAAGGGGCAAAGAGCCCTTGAGCGATGGGCCTGAATTACTGCATCTGAACAGTGAAGGGGGGTTGAATCCAGAACTAGTGTGATCCTCTTTGGGAATTAACCTGCAGCAGAAGGTGTGGTAGAGCAGAACTGTGGAGCTGCCCTCCTGTTACTCGCGACTCTACAGCTCACCTAGACTGAGATGGAGGTGGCGTGGCAGTGAGGTCAGGGCTGCACAGATGCAAAAGTGGGAGCACTGGATCACAGCATCAACCTCACCTGCCTGATTCTGGTAAACTACAGCAATCCTATTGATGGAAGATGAGCTCTGTGGCTCTGCTCAATGACACCAGCTGCTACTTAACCAAGCCCTAATGACCTCTCAAATAAGAATGGCTATCTCCCCCCCCCCCCACACACAATTTTATCTAAACATTTTAAAATCTCCAGCTGGGCTGCAAAATGCATTGTAACTGGGCACTGAATGTTATGCTACAACAGAAGCAGAAGCAGCTGCCCATAAAACTGTCCTGCACAAGCCAGTCAGAGACCTCCCTGCTCATGAAACAAGGTTTGATTAGTCATCATCTTGCCTGGTTCCAGTTAACAGATATGTACCATGTGTTGTGTCAGGCTAGCAGGTTGCAAGGGGCAAAATCTGGATAACAGAGCAGGACCAGGTTCTTCAGAACCACGGAAAGTTCACAGCAAGCACACCTTGCATTGACAAGTCATCTGCACATAACTGATGGCTTATCCACACTTACCCTTTGCCCCATTCTTTCCAGGCACAAGTCTGCACTTAAAAGCTCTGTGTGTGAGTGTTCTTGCCTTTTGCCCCAGAACTTCCCCTGCGAAAGCCCCCTCTTTAGAGCTCAGAGCAAGCATCAGTTTGAGTTTTCCATGGATTGCAGTTTGTTCCGATTGTGCTTTAAAGAGCAGGTTTTTGTAGGGAAAGCTCCGGGGGGGGGGGAGGTGCTCGGACACAGAGCTTTAAATCACAGACTGTGCCTGGAAAGAGCAGAGGAAAGATAAGTGTGGATAAACCCTGAGTCCCAAAAGTGAAGCAGACCTACCAACGCCCTAAGTCTCAGCTGACAGATAGCAGATACATTCTGGATTCACTGGGCTGCCTCTGAGTGCATTTTCTTTTCTCTGCTGGCAGCCTTCAGAGGAGTAAGTGGATGTGGTGCATTGCTAGTGATGGGGATTCTGGTTCCTTCCTTGAGGCATCTGAATCACCATCCTCAGGGGTGAGCTATGAACTGGGAGCTTTCTAATTCACAGCTCACATTTGCAGTCATTAGGATGCACCAGCTCTCCAGGCAGGGCAAAATCCCAGACTTGAAGAAATCACAGCTACCGACAGATGAGACAGACTCTAACATCAAGTTGCTCCATAAACCTGTGTGCACAATTTCTCAACTTTAAGTCTTGGGCGTCTGAAAATCCAAGAGACAGCGATCTACTCCCACTATAAATAAACTGGCAGTGATCTCCCCACTGGATTGACCAGAGTGGTCGAGCTTTTTGGGGGGAGGGGGAGCCAAAGTTGTTGACTACTGCAAGTGAACTGTCTTACACCAAGTCAAACCACTGGTCCACCTAGCTCAGTATTGTCTACAGTATAGTCTCTATGCTTTCTGGCAGTGGCTCTCTGGGGTTTCAAACAGGACATTCCTAGCCCTACCCGGATATACCAGGGATTGAACCCGGGACCTTCTGCATGCAAAACATCTGCTCTACTGCTGAGATACAGCCCTTTGGAATGGATCTGGGCAAAACACTTGAAGGATTCCGATGTACACCAAATATATTTTATCAGAAGGCTCCACACAACCCTGGGTTGTCTCTGGCTTCATTTGCCAATTCAAAGTGAACTTGGAGGCTCCTCCTCAATCGAAGCACCTAAACATTTTCTAGAGAAGGAAAAAGAAACGTTGTCCTCAGCTGCCACTGATTTTCCTGGCAGCAAAATTAAATGTCCACCTCCAGATTTCTCTTATGCCAAACCTCAAAAGAATTCAAGCGAAGCCAAGGAGTCTTGATAAGGCTGTCTAAATTTCTTGGATGTCAAGGCAGACTCTTTCTCAAAGGGACTCACTATTCCACAGACACGTTTATCCTTATAATAACTATGTAAAGTAAGCCACGCTATGAGATAATGATGTTGGGCAAGCCACTTTGCAAGCTTTGTAGAGGAGTGCAGATTTGAACCCAGGACTCCTTGATCTACTTCTAACACTCTAGTCACACTTTTTCCTCCTGCCAATGTAACATCAAAACAAGTGCAAGCGCTTCTGTAGTGGTGTCCGCTTCCAGGCTACATAGGAACATCAGAAGAGCTGGGCTGAATCATACTCAAAGGCCCATCTAGTCCACTATCCTCTTCTTGCAGTGGCCAATTGGAAGCCTATCCCAATGGGAACCCCACAAGCAACAGGACTTGAGGGCAACAGAACTCTCCCCATTGGGGATTCCCAGCAACTGGTAATCAAAGGCATATTGCCTCCAACAGCGGAGGGAGAACATAGTCATTCTAGTCAGTAATCTTATCCTCTATGAATTAGTCTAATCCCCTTTTAAAGCCATCCAAGCTGCTGGCCATTACGGCCTCTTGTGGGAGCAAAATCCACAGTCTAACTATGTGCCACATGTGAAGACGTGTTTTCTTTTTTCTGCTCTAAATCTCCCACTGGATGGCCTCGTTCCATGCTGGATCGTCACTGACCACGAGCAGTTCATCATTTCCACTAATGTCTTGATATAAAAGGCATTTCTCTCTCTCCTCTTTGGGTGCCCTTGGGCTCTCGAGAGACCAGCGCATGTGGCAAAAGGACACTGGCGTTGATCCCAGAGAGAGGTTTTCATGTTGCATTTCTTTGGCAGCAATTTAGCAGCTCGTCTGCAGATGGCACTCCTCCCCCCCCCCCGAGAAAATATTCCCATAAAAAAAGAAAAACATGAAAGGAACTTGTTAGAAAGAATACAAACAGAGCGTGAAACCGTCATCAGGGACTATTAATGTCTTCTTAATGCAGGAACTGAACTGAAGAAAGGAGACATGTAGCTGTTTTCCCTGCCCACCTCTCTGCCCCACAGCCTGTAGGGCTGATGTCTGTACACTTTTCTCCTTCTCTCCCTTCCTCCCTGCTTCAACACCAGGCGAGCAATCCAATGACACGGCAGGAGACAAATCTGCCAGGATAAACCAGCATCTTTTCTTTCTGTCTCAGTAGCTCTTTCATTTACAAAGGTATCTCTGCCAGCAAAGAAAACCTGTTCACATAGAATGAGAGCAGATGCACTGAATTTATACCCCACCCCTCCTCAAATGTTGTGATTCTAGGCTTCCTACCCAGAAAAAGGAGCTACTTACCTGGTCCAGGCACTGCAACACAGCAGTTAGAAACTTGTCAGTACCCCCTATGCAAACCAATGTCCTTTTTCAGGTAAGTTTCCAACTTTTGGGTCTTCTCTACGTGCTTGTGGCTGTGAGTTAGCAGCTTTGGTGCACATGCAGGGTCTCCAGTGCCCACAGGAAGTTGTGTGTATCGGGGAACTGCCCTGTTTTTAAGACGGGAGTTCTCCATGGGTTCAGTGGGAACTCTACAGTAGGTTGAGTACAGTAGAAGAAGGAAGGTATAACCCTTTGCCCATGGAACTCAAATATGCACAGTGACTAGAGCTTTAGAAATACTGTGGTACCTCGGGTTACATACGCTTCAGGTTACAGACTCCGCTAACCCAGAAATAGTACCTCGGGTTAAGAACTTTGCTTCAGGATGAGAACAGAAATCATGCAGCAGCGGCGCAGTGGCAGCAGGAGGCCCCATTAGCAATAATAATAATAATAATAATTTATTATTTGTACCCCGCCCATCTGGCTGGGTTTCCCCAGCCATTCTGGGTGGCTTCCATAGAAACCAAAAATACACTAAAATATCACACATTAAAAACTTCCCTGAACAGGGCTGCCTTAAGATTAACATCTTAACCTAAAGTGGTGCTTCAGGTTAAGAACAGTTTCAGGTTAAGAACGGACCTCCGGAACGAATTAAGTACTTAACCCGAGGTACCAGTGTATAATATAAACTCAGACCAACTCTAGAGACAGGGGACATCCCCAGAGCTAACTGGAGATGCCAATAATTGATCCTGGGACCTTTGCATGCCAAGCAGCTGCTATACAAATGAGTACTACTACTAGAACTAGTACTACTACTACTAATAATAATAATTTATGCCCCACCCCTATGATTGGGTTGCCCCAGCCACTCTGGGCAGCTTCCAACACATGTAAAAACATAATACAACATGAAACATTAAAAACTATGCTCCTTTCTGGATCACACCCATTATATTTAATCTTTGGTTGCTTAACCCTAGCAATTCAAGGAAAGAAATTCAAGAGAGGTAAACAATAGCCCATGGATAGTTGTTCTAGTCTGTCTCCAGTATAAAGACAATGTGGGGGTAGATGGCAAACTAAAATATAAACAATCTAGGGGCAAGTGCTGCAGAAACACAATGAGTTGGATCCTAAGATCCTAAGCAGAGTTCTTGGTACCACCCCCCCCAATGGAGGGTGGGGAGGGGAGAAAATTTTGACAGGTCCTTCTTCCTCCTGGTGCCCCATGAAAACCAGAAGAGCATGGGACTCTTCTTGCACAGTGGGACTCAAAAAGAGTCTCCTCACCCTTTACACTGGTGGACAGAGGCCACGTGAGTTCATGGGCACCCTTGGAATCCATCCAATTTATGGGCTGTAAGGTAAAGGTAAAGGTACCCCTGCCCGTACGGGCCAGTTGTGTCCGACTCTAGGGTTGCGTGCTCATCTCGCTCTGGAGGCCGTGAGCCGACGCCGTCCAAAGACACTTCCGGGTCACGTGGCCAGCGTGACGAAGCTGCAGCTGGCGAGCCAGCACCAGCGCAGCACACGGAAACGCCGTTTACCTTCCCACTATAAAGCGGTACCTATTTATCTACTTGCACTTAAGAGTGCTTTCAAACTGCTAGGTGGGCAGGAGCTGGGACCGAACGACGGGAGCTCACCCCGCCACGGGGATTCAAACCGCCGACCATACGATCGGCAAGCCCTAGGCACTGGAATGGAAGCAACCTATCACAGGGACCACTGAAACTGCTCCATCTAGGCTCAGTCTAGAAAGAAAAGCATTCATCTGATCGGACAAATGCATTGCCAACCCAACTGCCCAAACATGCATGCTTACAACTCAAGCTGCCACTTAAACTAACATTTGAGGCAAACGTTTAAAGTTCTGCTCAGGCAAAACAGCTGTGGGAAGATGGAAGGAAGCTCCCCCCCCCCCCAACAGAATTCAATGAAATTTGCTAGGTTTCAGTTTGCATTTAGCAAACAAATAACAACTTGGTTCTCGCTCTTTCAAAGTATGTCAGGGGAAATCCCTTCAGAGTGAAGGTGGGCCCTGCAGCAAAAGCAAAACTTGCCAGGGTCAATTATCACTGCGGAGGAAAAGCCCACAGGGACCCCACCAGCAGGCAAGAGCTTACTCTGGAACAGAAGAAAAGGTTAGCAGTCCACTTGCAAAGCACGGCAGTCAACAGTTTTTTGACATAAGTATTTTGCTCCTTGGGAGATAACAGTCCTCATGAGAAATCCTGATCTGTAGCCATTTCTGACTACCAGTGAGTCTGACACACAGTCCAGATCTGCTTTTGCACTAGAATGTGCTGGTGGTGCACTTTGGAGCTCCTGAAGGATGGCAGCATTTCACAGACAATCTACATTTTTCACTGCGCTCAGGCCACAGAGAGAGACTTTATCCCAGGTAGGGCAAACTGGCAAGCAGCAATGTCGGAACATCAACCTGGCACAGCAAGCACATCACATCTAATTTTGCTCTTTCAGCAACAAAGGCAGCTTTAATGGTCCAATGCGAACAGTGTGAACTTTGTCTTTGGGGACAATTAATCAGGAACTCACCTGGTGGGTGGAACAGCAGAGCAAGAACCTCCCAGTAGAAGTATCACTGCCACAGACTGGGAGGGGGAGAGGTAAGGCAGTGGTGAGGTTGGGTTACACTGGCGTAGTAGCAAGCATGCTGGATTTGCTCCACCAGCATGCTTGTGCAGCCCTGACCTAAGACCTCCCTTCCCTTCTCTCAGTAATGCTTCTGCCAACAGGAGATGACTGCAGCTCCACCCACACCTGGTGATCTGATCCTGCTGATAATGTAGTGTTAAATGCATGAACAGAACTGCGAGCCCATCACTAAAGAATGGAAAGCAGCTTCAAGCAAAGTCTGAATAGCCATCTGTTGGGGATGCTGCAGCACTGCAATTCCTGCATCAAACAGGGCTTTGCTCCAGATGGCTTCCAAAGACGTCTCTAACTCTCTGATCCCACTTATTACGTATGTATCCTACACTTTCTCCAAGGAGCTTAGAGAAGCCTACATGGGGTTATCCTGGTTGACCCTCTGCTGCAACTATTATTATTATTATTATTAAGGTAAGAGATAAATGACCCCTGGATGGTTAAGTCCAGTCAAATGGGGTGCAGCACTCATCTCAGAATTTCAGGCTGAGGGAGCTGGCGTTTGTTCAAAGACAGCTTTCCGGGTCATGTGGCCAGCATGACTAAACCGCTACTGGCGTACGGAGGACTGTGATGAGTGCCAGAGCGCACAGAAACATCGTTTACCTTCCCACCGCAGTGGTACCTATTTATCCGCTTGTACAGGCATGCTTTCAAACTGCTAGGTTGGCAGAAGCTGGGACAGAGCAACGGGAGCTCACCCCATTGCATGAATTCGAACCACCGACCTTCTGATCGGCAAAACACAACATTACTATTAAAACACAATATCAAAAACAGTTTAAAACAACTTACAATCACTTAAATAAAGTGGGTCCCTCAAACATACATCTCAAGCGTCAAGAACCAGGGTAAAGAAAGAATGAATGTACCTATGGATAGGTTAGACCAGGGGTGATAATATAATAATAATAATAATAATAATAATAATAATAATAATAATAATAATAATAATAATAATAATAATAATAATAATAATAATAATAATAATTTATTATTTGTACCCCGCCCATCTGGCTGGGTTTCCCCAGCCACTCTGGGCGGCTTCCATAGAAACCAAAAATACAGTAAAATATCACACATTAAAAACTTCCCTGAACAGGGCTGCCTTAAGATGTCTTCTGAATGTCAGGTAGTTATTTGCGATGAACGTGGTGCCTTCCACATACTGTTGGACTCAGCAACTCCCAAAACAGGGATGATGGGAGTTGTAGTCCAACATCTGGAGGGCACCCCATTTGCTACACCTGGATGAGACTAGACAGTATTGACTGGCTTAACATCAAACATGCCCAACCAGGCTTCTGAACCCATGGATCCTCAGCCCATTTCCAACATTCACTGTACTGGATCTTCCAATAAGATCCACTGACTGTGTTCTGTCAAGTCCCTGGCACAGTCCTGAGATTAGGCAGCAGTGGCCATTTCACCTGAGCTTCAGGTGACGGATTTCACTGTAAGGGCAGTAAAGAAACTCCATAGTGTACTGTACAGGATCCTCTAAATGCAAATATAATGAGGAGTAACTAAACATACTGGAAGAAAGACGTGGTCGTTAGCTTAGATTTACCAGCACTACTCAAACCAATTTACTTTTCCATAGGATAATTTAATTCAGCATAGCTAGCCAGGGAGATTTATAATTGCACATAATATTAAAATGCCACAGAAATGCCCACATAGGATGCTTCTCCTCCATTTAATTATCTTTACAACACATCTTAGATTACATTTGCACCATCATTCCCAAAGAGGGACATAGCTTTCCACTTGTTGAGTTGATGGATAGCATGCGGACACAAATGCAGGTGTCCTTCAAAATCTGCACTTCTCCCAACTTGGTGATGCAGTTCTCCAACCAAATAATGTGTTACAATAATGTGTATACTAGAGTATAGTGTACATTCAAAAGCATTCGTGAAAATAACATAAAATGTATTATATTCGGGTGATTACTTGCAAAAATGATGTGTGCACATCAGGCAAAAATGCATCCAAAGAAAATGTGAACATTAGGAGAAATTTGTTCTAAATTGCTGACAAATTTTCATGAGGACTTTTTAACTTGAAGGCAATTCAGGAGATTCAATTAGTGCAGAATTCGGCTGCCAGAATTGTAACCTGTACAGTCAGGTTTGTTTGCATCATTCCAATTTTTAAGTGGTGACATGATAGAAGTTTATAAAAGTATACATGTCATGGAGAAAGTGGATACAGAAAGGCTCTTCTCCCTCTCTCATAATACTTGCACTCATTGACATCCAATGGAGCTGAATGTTGGAAGAATAAGGACAGATTAAAGGAAGTACTTCTTCGTCCAGTGCATAGATAAACTATGGAACTTGCTCCCACAGGAGAAAGGGATGGCCAACAACTTGGATGGCTTTAAAAGAGGATTGGACAAATTTATGAAAAGTAAGGCAACCAGCCATGATAACTCTGCTCTGCTTAATCCCTTGCATTTGCAGTGAAAGTACCCAAGAGGGAAAGAAGGAAAAATGGGCCAAGTCAGCTGGCTTTAGCCTTTATGATCACTTTGCTTTTTGTCCTTCTGTTTAGCCATGGTTTCCTGGGACTCAAAGGCATATGGAACCCAAGTTGAATCCTGTGCCTTCAAAATGGTGCCTGCCAGTTCAGAAGCATTCCCATTCATGTGACGTCAGCTACTGAAGCAGTGTTCGGAAGGTAAGACAAGGCCATAGCAGACGTTTCCGAGCACAATTCAAAGTGTTGGTGCTGACCTTTAAAGCCCTAAACAGCCTATTAAGATGAATGTCCTGCCTAGAATGTTGTTTTTGTTTCAAACATTGCAGATTTTAGACAAAAGGGATTGTTTCAAGAGGTGGCAAAAAGATATATCTAGATTTGTCTGGCAGGGCAAAAAGCCCAGAATAAAATTTAAGATATTAACTGACGCAAAAGAAAGAGGGGGGTTTGCCCTGCCGGACTTAAAGCTGTATTACGAATCAGCGGCGTTTTGCTGGCTGAAAAGTTGGCTGCTTCTTGAAAACACAGACATTTTGGACTTGGAAGGGTTTAACAACAGATTTGGCTGGCATGCATATATATGGTATGACAAGGTAAAAATTCATCAAGGCTTTAAGAATCACATGGTTAGGAAAGCATTGTATAATGTTTGGATTCGATACAAAGATTTGTTGGAAAACAAAACCCCCAGGTGGTTGTCACCAATGGAAGCCAAGGAAGTGAAAAAACTTAATATGGAATCCAAATGGCCAAAGTACTGGGAAATCGTAGAACAGGAGGAGGGAAAAGTGAAACTGCAGAGCTATGAGAAATTAAAGTCAAAAGTAAGAGATTGGCTTCATTATTATCAGATAAATGAAGTTTTCAAACAGGACAGGAAAATTGGCTTCCAGGTGGAGAAGTCAAAACTAGAAACAGAGTTATTGGAACCCAATACTAAGAATTTGTCAAGAATGTATAGCTTGCTGTTGAAATGGAATACACAGGACGAGACGGTTAAATCAGCTATGATTAAATGGGCACAAGACATTGGTCACAACATTATGTTTGCTGACTGGGAACAGTTATGGACCACCGGTATAAAGTTCACGGCATGTAATGCCTTGAGAGAGAACATCATGAAAATGATTTATAGGTGGTACATGACCCCAGTCAAGCTTGCAAAAATTTATCATATGCCCAGTAATAAATGCTGGAAATGTAAGGAAACTGAAGGTACTTTCTACCACCTTTGGTGGACGTGCCCAAGGATTAAGGTATTCTGGGAAATGATTTATAATGAAATGAAAAAGGTGCTTAAATGCACGTTCGTGAAGAAACCAGAAGCCTTTCTCCTGGGCATGGCAGGCCAATTGGTGTCAAGGAAAGATAGGACGTTTTTTATGTACGCTACAACAGCAGCAAGAGTACTGTTAGCAAAGTATTGGAAGACACAAGAACTACCCACACTGGAAGAATGGCAGACCAAGGTAATAGACTACATGGGACTGGCGGAGATGACCGGCAGAATCCGAGACCAAGGGAAAGAGACGGTGGAAGAAGATTGGAAGAAATTTAAAATCTATCTTAAGAACTGTTGTAAAATTAATGAATGCTAAAATGTTTTGGGTAATGTAAAATAGAATTGCAGCGATTAACAATTGGATATGAGAAATAAGATCTAAAGAAAGTGTTATACTGAAATTAGGGGATGCTGAAAAGATTGATAACAGGGATGCAGAAAGGGGAGGTATGGGGAAGTCGCTGAAAGAAGGTTCAAGAAAAGAAAGGTTAAGAAAGTATACGTGTTTATATGTTTGTATGTCTATGTATTGTGTTGTATTGTTTTGTATTATGTGTGGAAAAACCAATAAAAAATTTATTAAAAAAAAAAAATAAAGCCCTAAACAGCCTCGGTCCAGTATATCTGAAGGAGCGTCTCCACCCCCATCGTTCTGCCCAGACACTGAGGTCCAGCTCCGAGGGCCTTCTGGCGGTTCCCTCACTGCGAGAGGCCAAGTTACAGGGAACCAGGCAGAGGGCCTTCTCGATAGTGGCGCCCGCCCTGTGGAACGCCCTCCCATCAGATGTCAAAGCGATAAACAACTACCTGACATTCAGAAGACATCTGAAGGCAGCCCTGTTCAGGGAAGTTTTTAATATGTGACATTTTAGTGTATTTTTCATCTTTGTTGGAAGCCACCCAGAGTGGCTGGGGAAACCCAGCCAGATGGGCGGGGTACAAATAATAAATTATTATTATTATTATATTCAGGTCTCAGGTATTCATCTTGGTGGGAGAAAATCAAGCAGTCTAGATTTGCTCAACATCTCTCTCTCTCTCTCTCTCTCTCTCTCTCTCTCTCTCTCTCTCTCTCTCTCCCTCTGCCTAGAGGAGAAAGTGCTTCATGGTGATCTTCCTCTGTCTCATAGCCACCTCTGAGAAAAGTGTGTTGCTCTCCCTGACCAGATGAGGTGAGATCATTTATTTGTTGACAGTACTCAAGAAGATCAAGCTGAGGTCCTCTGTCTCCTGAGTGGAGTAACAGATTGGCTTAAGAAAGAAAATTACCTCCCCTGTCACTGTCTTGCCTGTCTCCCTGTGCCCCAAAGGGAGGACATCTGAATTGTTTCAAGAAAACCTCCCAATTTTGGCTGAAAACTGGTATCCAGCCCTTTCCCCAATTTGACGTTTAAAACCTGCCTTTTTCATGTATGTGCTGTAGTCAGACTTCTTACTTTGTCACATGCAATTAGTTTTTATCTGTGATTTCCCCTAAAAAAATGCATGCCCAACAAGGTTCGCGGCACAATTGACATTTCTCCTTTTGATCAGTACATTCAGAGTCAACTGGCTCTAGGTCATGATTTCAGAAAGTCATCCTCCGCCACACAGCTGCAGACTGACTGATTCAGGGGTCGGGAGGAGGGGAGAAGCACAGCTGATAGTTTGTGGGGATGATTAAAAGTGCTGTGGTTTGGTGAGCATTAAATAACTTACCTCAAATTAACTTGCAGCTCTGTGTGCATGTTTAATTCTAATTGGGAGCTTTTAGTACTGTCAGATTTTCAGGACAACAGGGAACACACACAGTCCCCAGAAAGAATTGCAAGTTTTTCGTAGGCAATTTTTGCAAAGTGATCTCTTTTCCATTGACTAGCCCCTTCTATGGAAGCCGTGGATCCAACCTACAACTATTGCCCAGGCTTCCCATTTGACATAAATGGTTCAGGTGGAAAAACATGGGGCAGAATTCACCAAAGGAGCCTGTCAGCAGAAGCCTCACACAAGGACTTCCAATTGTGCAGTGGGGATTTCCTCTCCTTATCCTATGTGCCCCCAGAATTGTCTCTGGGGCAATCAGGAGGATTCCCCCAGAACAGCAAGCAAAGGGAGGAGAAGGGGAAAGCTGAAATGTTTGTGTTCACAAGGCGTTCATAATAGTGCAACACTGAATTATATGCCTGTTTTGCTCCCCTATCCTGATTGTACCATACCAGGGCGGGTGCTCCTATTGCCTGATTCTCAATACAGTACTGAGCACTTTCAACATTTCAGGAGACAGAGGGTTGCAAGCATCCTCCCTCAAAAAAAAGAAAAAAGAAAAAAGGCATCCTGTTGTCACTTCCAAAGATCTATAAATGCTCTGTGTATCATTCAACTCCCCACTTAGTACTTACCTATGTTTCTTATTGAGATTGTCAGGCTGGAATTGATCTGTTTTGTTTTAAATACGCTCCAGTTCTTGGTGAATGAAAAATGAGCCTGAAGTGGCCCTTGAGAGCAAACACTTTGTCCTTAGAACAGACACATCCCCAAATAAATGTCTGCATTTTCATGCCCACAGACACAGATGCTGCTGATTGATGGCAAATTTAATAATACTTTTTTATATAAACTGTTATAAACTAGCTTTACAATCCCGTGTCTGCCAAGGATGAAGCCAGCTTGATTCCTCTGATCTTATGACAGCCATTAGCAGTGCCGAGCTATTATGGGTTGGCCATAAAAGGTGCAGGGGTACCATTTTTGCTTCCAGAGAGAGCCATCTGTATAGTCCAGCTCAGAGAATATGCTGAAAGGGAGATGGATTCATGATCGGGAGCCATAACCACAAGAGCCTCCAGCTGGAGAACTCAAATAGCTCACTCACCACTTGGTGGCATTTTAAGTATCTTCATACAGGTATCGCACCCTACTGCAGCAAAGTCTGGTCCGAGAATGGGGCACTGCCCCACCAACCTCAGTATGCTCCCAGCTAGCCCCCACCTGCCTTCCAGTCCAGAGGGTGGCCCTGTGTATCGGCTTAGGGTGCATTCAAGACATGGGGAATACTGCATGCCTGTTGGGAATGATAGGAGACATTGGGAGTTCAGAGTCCAAAGCTTCTGGAAATTCCCTAACTTCCACAGCATCAGATTTCTAGTGTGGCAAAATTCATCTTTGGTCTGTTTAACCTAGTGAGTGACATACAGTCAGCACAGGAGTCTAAAAAACCTGCATATCTTGTTTCCTAACTCTTAATTTCACCACCATCCTTTTAAAATCCAAAGAAAGTGAGAGAGGAAGAAGGGAAAAATATATCTGTCTGCTTTACCGTTATGGGCATCCTGAAACTAAAGAAAAAAGGGAAAAAAAAGAATGATGCAGTGAAATGGGTAGCAAAGGATGTTACTGCTAAAAAGGATTTAGCAATTCCAACATTCAGCCCTATCAGTGTTATTGCAAATGGATCCTGCCAAAGAATAAGAGGCATCAGTATCACTATGCAAAGAACAGAAATGAGCAACTAACTGCTCCATCTGGTGTTGTGCATCAGTTCACAGGACAAAAACCTAAAATAAGAGGGTTGACCCTTTCGAGAAAGGAGTCTGGCTGGTCCAAGCAGAGAGGCCATAAAAGTACTGGTCAAAGGCGAGACACATGTGGGGTTCAGTGCTATTTTATGCAGGTTGGAGACTAGCATTCATTTTTATCAGTTTTTCTCATTTTGTGGGCTGCTTTAATCTAAATGGTCCAGGAAGAGAAACAGTATTTATAAGGTTGCCACTATGTATGCATAAAGTGATGGATTCCTATCCTGAACAAAGGATAAAGATCTCCACTTACCTAAGTGCCTTAAAGAGACAGATGTGGCTGCAGATGTCCCAGCCATCTCTTTCATTCCATGAAAATGCTATACCGTGAATGTTAAGTAAGATCTACATCTGCAGCAAAACGAGCTAGCAGAAATCTGAGGCTCATGGAGCACAACTTCAGACTACAGGTGGGGTGGTTCTATTTTGCCTGGTTCTCAGATTTTATTTTATTTTAAGCTCCCTGCAAGCAGAAAACTAGCATACAAAGGAAAATTCTAATCTCTCACTGCTATGCTTGTTTTCCAACTTGCATCTTTGTGGTTTTTTGTTTGTTTTTTTACTTTACTTTTCATTTTAATGTGAAAGAGCAATGAGACTTTACCACCTAAGGGCTCTACCAACTCAACTTCACTGAGTCATAGATTTGTAGCATTGGAAGCAACCAAAACTCTCTGCAATACAGGAATCACGGTTGGAGAATCCCTGACAGATGGCCACCCAGCCTCTGCTTAAAAACCTCCAGTGAAGGACTTTTCGAGGGAGTCCATTCCACTGTTGAATAGCTCTTACTTCCTTGGAACCACATTGGCTACCACTGGCCTACAATGACTGGTATAGCTCTCCCGGGTTTCATAATACAGAGGGCATGTTCAGCCCTAGCTATAGGTGTCTGGGAATGAACTGGGAATTCTGCATGGAAAACAGATGCTCTACCATTGATCAAAGGCATTGCCTGAATGAAATGTGACATGAAGCCTCAGTCTATCCCATTCTTCTGCTCCTCTTTAGCATCCGTTCACACTTTCTAAGTCCATAAGGTTGAAGGAGGTCTCTGTGGTTGTTGTTATTATTATCATTATCAACATCATCACTGAGGATTCCACTCAAGTAGGAAGAGGCTGTAGCCAAAAGCTGACAGGCAGCACATTTGCACTGAGCATTTCTGCCTGTGATGGAAAGAAGTAGTAATCATATCTGTAACTTGGTGCTTGCAGCTGCCAAACTGGACTGGGATGTTACTTTCCTAGCTTCCTGAAACTGTGGCTCAGTAAAGGGCAACAATTAATTAAAGGAATGAAAAAGTCAGGGGACATGCAGCAGGTGTCACGTTACCACTTATTGCTGTACTCCAGGCCAAGACATATGCTCAGTACATTTTAAAAAAGAACACCTCCATCCGTTATCTCAAAAGAATGGGCATGGTCAATTCAGCAGCATGATCAGCAAGTCCATCTGACCACTATTGATTTACCTGTTTACCACCACTGCGTCCCACCCTTTCCCTAAGGAGCACAGGGTAGTATATGTGGAAATTTATCCTAACAGTTCACCCCCGTTTGGCAAGAGAGATTGTTACTTGCCCTGTGAACTCCATTCTACATCCACTGGTTGACATCCAACACTTTTATCCACTGACTACCCCGGCTCAACAATACGTCTGAGAATTGAGGAGAAAAACATTCCACTACAGCTCAAGTGTGAAGCACATGTTTACATGCAGAAGGTCCCAGGTTCACTCAAAGTAAAAGATTTCAAATAGCAGGCAACATGGCAGGCCTCTGCCTGAGAGCTCAAAGAGCAGCTGCAAGCCAATATACACAACAGGAACAAAAAGCTCTCCTATGCAGACTCAGGCGAGTCAGTGTTGTCTACAATGACTGACATCTCTCCAGGGTTTCAGACAGGAGACATTTCCAGTCTGGGATTGAACTTTGAACCCACTACATGCCAAGCTGATGTTATAGCACTGAGCTAAGGCCCTTCCCCAAATACTGGGATAGATGAACTCGACTGTGTTTAAGACAGCTGTCCATCTCTTAGCTGTACAGGAGCTGGCACAGATTTTGCCATGCTTCCCATGGACAAATAAAACAAGTACCTATCATTTTATTTCTTCATATAAATGCTGTAAGCAAATAGATCATGTGACTACATTTTTGTTTTTTGTTTAAACCAAACTGTGAGAGTTATTCTGTTTGATGGTTTTGAGAAAGATTTTAGACAGCCATGCTGTCACTAAGCCAACCCTCCTCCCTGAGTCTTGCTTGCCAGCCTATTCACCACCTTTCCTCCTGCCCCTAATGGGTTGGCATCACAACTGCTAGCTCAGGCTGTGCAGATCAATAGGCAGAACTGGTGCTGATCAATTTTTAAAGGGGATAACACTTCTTTTCCCTGCTTCAGTAAACAGCTTCACACATGCTATTTGCATTTGCTGCCAAAATCTAACAGAACCACTGAGAATACCCTAATCAATTTTTATTTCTAATTAAACTGATGCTTGCAGCATATTGGAGGAAAATATGCACAGAAGGTAACATGGTGTAACAGGACCTCTGGAAACAGAGAGGAGAGGGAAGGTTTAAGGAGTGTTGTCAGGCCAATAAATCCAGGCCAGCTGATTTCCTCAAACATATACACTCATTCATTTTCTCTCTACACAACCACACTCCACACAACATGGTAGCATAAAGACTGGGGAATGGGAATGGAATGGAAGGAATGACCAAATACAAAATATTAGAATTTGTTTACTTGGATCTGTATGGCCCATGATAAATTTAATGAAATCAGGGAAAGTTTTAATGTTTTTTGTATTGCTTGTATTGACCTTCCTACAACAATGTCAAAGAGTGTCTGAGCTTCACAACAGCCCTGTGAGGCTGAATAAACTGAGAGATGGCTCAGTAAGCTTCACAAAGATGGCCATGCATGCACATTTACTCAGAAGTAAGCCCCACTGTGAACCGAGGGAAGCCTTTGGGAAAAGCTTTCCAACTGCAAATACAGACTCAAATAGTACATAGAGAGGTATTCTTGAAGGCGAGATAGGAATCAGAATAATTACAAATGTAATTAAGGCTGCAGTCCTATGCCCACAGTCAGTGGGATTTACTTCTGAGCAGGCATAATAAGCAGCAGCATCTCTTTGGGAATTAGCAGTCAGCTGTGGATTTCAAACTGCAGCACAGAAGTGTGTGGAAGGTTGTATCAGCCATAGGCCTGACACATCTGCTTACACTTTTGTACTTGCCATGAATTTAATACACAGTGAAGCAATAGCAGGGCAACAGGTGGTGCCCACCTGGCCTTGCTACAGGCATGGCTTGCCTGTACGCACTGCATGTGACATCTAACTGGTTCACAGGCAAAGAGGATCCAATGCATGAAGCCTTGATGATGCATAGCCCAGTGGAGGCTAATCGTTTAGGGCAAATGGGGCACTGTCCCACCAACCTCAGTTTGCCCTCGGCCAGTCCCCACCTGTCTGCCTTCTTACTTACAGGGGTAGCACTGCATGCCAGCTTCCTCCTCCTGAGTCTCAGTGTTGCCTTTGCATAACTCAACACGGAAAAGGATGGGGACGAAACTAGAATTAGTTGTCTTTGCCTATCATTGGCACAGGCTCTACCTCCTGTCCAACTCCCTGCATTCTGCCCCACCATGGCCAATGGGCATCAGCCACCACTGGCATGACCATTAGCACTGAAAATCTGGAAATAACAATTCCATACATTAGGTCCATGCACAGTGAACTCAATGTGCAAGCTAGGTTTCTAATTTTCACCCACCGCTAAAAAACAACAACACCCTGATTCTTCAAAATAGGAAACATTCTGACTGTCCAAGCTTTTTGTGAAATTCTGTGAGAATACACACACACGCACACGCGCGCGCGCGCGCGCACACACACACACACACACACATATATATATATATATATATATATATATATATATATATATATATAGATCTTTAAACTTCATTATGGGAGAGGAAAACTGATGCAGGTAATCGAAACACAAAGGAGGATATTGCCCAAGTTTGAAAAAGATGCTTGAACAGTAATTGTTTGTATTCAAGTGGAATGTACATCTGATTCAAGGTGGCCCAACTTTTCATAGCAAGAGTATTTTGACATGAAACCTGCAGGCTGCACACTGCCGTGTTGCATGGGGATGGGGAGCCCAAAATTTGACGACCCCCACCCTGCTCTTGTGCTGCTTTCCCAAAGGCAGGTAAAGCGAGGTGTTGGGCTTTGGAAATATAGGCAGGGTTCTATAGCCTTCCCAACTCCTTCCCAAAGATGGGAAAGAGTTAACTAGGCTTTGGGAAGGAAGTGAGAGGACTCTAGGACCCTGTCAGAGCCCTCATGCCTCCTTCACAAAGCCCAGAACCTCATTTACCTGGCTTTGGTAAGGCAGTGCGAGGGCTGGGAGGGGGGGCTGAGATGTTGCTGAGGGCCACCAAAAAACCACCACAAGGGCCTTGCATTGGATCACCCTGCTCTAGTTGGTCAACATCCTTGGTCAGAAGCATGAAATCAAAAAGCTTGCAATGCATTCTGCTTAGATGGTGGCAGAAATAATTAGTATTATTTTGCTAGCACCTGGACATCTTTTTCTTTCTGGAAGTAAGGAAAATTTTAAGAGGATTTGTTGTAGAAAATTAAAGCATCTGATATCAATATCTGAATCTTAGCACAGAGAAGTGCACAGCATGCCTACAATCTCAATAGATACTAACATGGCAGCAAGTACTGTATTAAAAAAGGAGGCTTCTAGTAATTTATAATCTCACTTGTACTTCTAGAGGGCGAGCCAATATTTAAAAAATAACTAAAGCCAAGCAGCTCCACTTTCAGGTCTTCATAAAAGCCCTGAATTATAACAATTGTAAATATTTTGAAAACATATATTACAGACCCAAAATGGGATGTTTAGGTCTCCATTTCACTTGGAACAGAAGCTGTAAATTAGAGATGCATACTTCAGAAGACTACCTGCTTGCTGGGCTTCATTTTATGTACCTAGAATAAATAACAGTGTAGACAGGAAATGGGCAGAACTGTTTACTTATTTCAATGGAAAATGGATGCCACAGAATAGATCTATTGGGATAAAATGTATTATTTCCTAACTGGAATTTGTAAAGCGAACACTCTCATGCTGTTATCCAGCAGAGAGTTGTAGAAGTGCCAGAATATTTCTGTAACATTCTTTCAGAAAGTAAATTCACTTCAGTATAGCTTCCCAAGCCCTGAAAATCCAGTCAATACTTTGCGGCTTCAACTAGCAGAAGGAATGGGTTTGTAAAAAAATGGGAAACAGCGAAAAATGTCAGACATTTGTAACCACAAACAGGGAGGGGGGAGACAGGCCATATTCACACCATACATTTAAAGCACTATGATACCACTATGGTTTCCCCAAATAATCCTGGGACCTGTAATTTTTAAAGGGTGGTGAGAGTTGTTAAGGAGGCCCCTATTCCTCTCATAGAGCTACAATTTCCAAAGCTCCCTGGGAAGAGGGATTCATTGTCAAACTATTCTGAGATCTGCAGCTCTGTGGGGGGGAATAGGGGCCTCCTAACAACTCTTAGGGATGTGGGTGGTGCTGTGGGTTAAACCACAGAGCCTAGGCCTTGCCGATCAGAAGGTCGGCAGTTCGAATCCCCGCGACAGGGTGAGCTCCCGTTGCTCGGTCCCTGCTCCTGCCAACCTAGCAGTTTGAAAGCACAAAGCGCAAGTAGATAAATAGGTACCACTCCAGCGGGAAGGTAAACGGTGTTTCCGTGCACTGCTCTGGTTCGCCAGAAGCAGCTTAGTCATGCTGACCACATGACCCGGAAGCTGTACGCCGGCTCCCTTGGCCAATAAAGCGAGATGAGCGCTGCAACCCCAGAGTCGTCCGCAACTGGACCTAATGGTCAGGGGTCCCTTTACCTTTAACAACTCTTAGCACCCTTGACAAACCAGAGTTCCCAGTATTATTGGGGAGAAAACCATAACTACTTAAAATTGTGTTTTAGATGTTTGGTGTTAATGCAGCTAGAAAGAAATATGCATGTTTAGAATCTCAAACGAATCAGATGATTGACTGAAGATGCAGAAAATCTATGGGGGAGATTTTTCAAAAGCAACAAATAGTGTGGAAGTGACAGACTCTCGTGTTTGAATTTGTTTTGCCTCTGAAAAAATTACCCATTCCAAAGTATTCTGAGGCATCCAACATCCAGGCCTGAATATTTTCCCTGGAGCAAACCAAACAAAGAATGTGCACTATATTTGGGGAAGTTTTTCTCCCTCTCTCTAGAACTCACATCCAATGAAACTGAATGTTGGATGATTCAAGAAATGAGAAAGGACAGTCAAAGGCAGGTCTTTCAGGACCCTGGACAGAGCCCCGTGAACAGAAGACATTTTCAGATAAGAGTTCAGATTCTCAGTTGAGCCCTTATGTTTCTGGGCCTGGTCCCCTTCAGCCTTTGCCCCTTTGCACATTCCCCCCCCCCCAACCTGAAATTCAGTTCTCCACATTTCTGCACCGATCTCTCTCTCTCTCTCTCTCTCTCTCTCTCTCTCTCTCTCTGTGTGTGTTATAATGAAAATGTGTGAGCATTTTAGTGTGAATTTCTTCTCAAACACACATATACATTTTTGCAAGGAATTTCCCCTCATATAATGCATTTTTGTATGTTATTTTCACTGATCTAAGCATTTTAAAATGTCCCCCTAGTATATGCATTTTTGCATATTTTGTACATGCATTTTGTTTCGTTGAAGAACCCACTGCAAAATTCCAAGAATTGTGCACTTTGAATGATAGTCGTGCTTTGGTCCACATACTGGCTCTGCTGTGGGCAGCAAAGCTCTTGGGCCAGACCTGAAAGGCCACCAGGTTTAAGAAGGACAGAGAAAGGAGAGAAAGGGATGCTGTTTCACCTGGAGAAGCAAACATGCTTTCAGCAGCCCTCTTCAGCAGAAGAGGATTCTACTGCAATGTGCATACGACTGGCCACAGCTGCTCTCTCAGCAATGATGCTGATGGCAGTTAGCATCTGACATGGCAGATGGGATGGCTAAACAAAACACAACAAAGCCACAAAACAAAACCAACCCAACTTCCTTCCCTGTTCAAGGCTCAATTCCTCTTTCCCTTTAATTATTTAAAAACCACTAAAAGCCTATCATTCACTGATGTTTTGTTAACGTCTGCCTTTCAACCCTGCAGCACACGGTCTCTGGCAAATGCCACACACTCAATAAAGAAGTGAAGCAATTGGCTGCCCATGTAAAACAATCAGGGCAAGGAAAGCATCTGGAGTTTGTAGCCACCAGGAAAGATCAAAGAGGCGCAAACACAAGAAGCCAACAAGAGAATGGCCATTTGTTGGCTGTCAAGATCTGTAGCAGAAGTGAGGGAGAGACTCTCTGGTTACATTCCGATTTCTGCATTGTAAATTATTTGGCATCCCCTTCTGCTCTTGGCTCTCCACAATTTCCTCCATAAATCTGGGGATGTTCAAAAATGACATGCAATCAGCAGCATGTAGGCCAGTTAAAAAACCAAACTATTAACAGACTGTCAGAAACTGTCTTTATAAATGCTGACTATTTCTGGCAGGAGTTAATGGAGAGAAAAAACAAATGAAATAAAATTGGATCATCATTGTGCCACTCCAACCCCCCCCCCCCAACACAAATAACATTAGCAATACAGTTGCACGTACATGAAGCAAGTTGGCAAGCAAGCAGTTCATTGCAGTAGCAAAGTGTGTTTCACAAAATTTCAGGAGGGTGCTTAGGGTGCTTAAGGTGTGGGACTAGGACCTGGGAGGCCACAATTCAAATCTTCACACAGCCATGAAGCTCAGTGGGTGACCTGGAACCAGTCACACTCTTTCAACCTAAACTTCCTCGCAGGGTTGCTGTAATGATAAAATAACAAGGAGAAGAACCCTTTATGCCACCCTGAAATATCCGAAGGAAAGATAGAATATAACTCTAATAATAAATAATTGTATTGCTATTAAAATTATAACTAAAAACTAATGTAATGACTTTAATATGATTTTTAATATTTATTTAGCATGAAGCTCACCTAAGGCTCATTTTGATCATGTATAATGACAGAGCGTACAGAAAACTTAATCGCTGATCATAACATTGTGATGGCCACGTTCTTTGAAAAATTAATCTCAAGACAGTCCTCTGCACAATAGTTTTTGAATGATGTGAAAGTCAGTAAGCATGAATGGAAAGGAGACTCATACTCATCTCACAATAAGAAATCACACCAAGGTTTATGGTTTGTGGCTGCATGGTACCATGGTCTTTGTGGGCCATGTAGGAAACAAGAAGCAGCAGAAGATCCCACACAATAAGAGATGGCAACTGCAAGAGTGTCACAAATGCTTCAAATCACTCTGAATAGAAGAATTAAACCAACTCCAAGAAGATGAAGTGAACCCTTCTTGATAATGAATACATTGGCACAGATGCAAATACAGTCTCGGATCAATCTGGGGCATGCTTCGGAGTGCTGTGTCTTTGAGAGTTTTCCCCCTAAATATTTTTCGCCCTTCTGGGAACTTTGGCGCTCATGCAAGCAACTTGCAGTTCCCAGCCTCCAAAGCACCAAGGCAAGATGCTGCTTCAGCACTGCAATGATATGTGATGTCTACATTCAGACACAGAGCTTGAGGCTCAAGAGTCTACAGCACTAGTATTTGACAGGACCATAATCTTGCTACCTTTGCTAAAAGCAGGCTGAAACAAGGCTTATATATATTTTTTCCAACAAAGAAAAGCTGAAAAACCTAAACTTTTTCTTTAAAAAATATCTTCATTCATTTTCCAGCCAATGCTACTTATTTCTGCATTACAAGGCTGAAATGACAGTTGTCTTTCAACCTGATTCAGTGGGGAAAGCTTTCACAATTATTCATTTCTATTTGTTGGGACAAATATTAGCTCTTGGTTATGCTTCCTTCTAGGTCCTGCTTTTAATAAATGCTACTCGAAAGGAAACAAACACTCAGGCCTCGAGGTTGTTTCTTACAACCGTTCTAAAAAATGTGTTGGAAGGAAACATGGATTGACTTTTTCAGTGAATTTGCATGCACAAGCCTAGTACTGAATGATTCAGTGTGCCCAGTTTTTGACACACCAAAGCATGGACCGATGCAGCTTTCAAAGATGATCCAAACACAGAGATGTGAATGAAACTTGTTTTTCCTTAAATGAGCTTTCGTTGGGGGGCTAAGCAAATTATCCACACAGCACTTTGAGAGTACGAACGAGTAAAGCAGACTTAGTTTCTGCCAGTTATCAATTCTCACACATTTTGATAAGCATTTAGGATGGACATCTCTGTAAACTAAGAAGATATCCTGAGTTTGAGTTGGTTGCAAATCATTTTGCTGCAGAAAGATCTCATGAACCCCTTTATGAAGAGGTTTTGTAAGGAAAATGGAAATGGCTGATTGAACCCCAGGGCTCCGCTGGATTCCACAGAATATCAGATGGGATCTGCAACAAAATGTTGCATTGTTGAATGTTCCTGTTCAGGATTCTAACCAACCAGCCATGCTCTCTTCATAGAAGCTAAAGACTGCCCTTTAACCAGCCAGGCAGCTCCTTTATGGAGGTAGAGTCTGCTATGCTTCTTGTCAGCCTACATAGGACTTCTAATGTCTCTAGCTCCCTGTACAGACAGAATGTCTTTAGCTGCTATAATAGAGTCCCCTGGAGCTGTTCAAGGTCCTGAATGCTCTCTGATTGACTTTGCTTGCATCTCTCAAGCACTGACGTAAATGGGCACCAGTGTTCACTGAGCGTCCCTTCACAACTTCTACTAACTTACACTAAATTGCAATATGGTCATATTGCTCTCCAGCTTTGCAGCTGCATAAATATATGATGGTCTTCAATTCAAAGAACTGATCAGCAATATGAAAGCCAAGAAACTGGGCTAAAATACAATGTCTAAATGTACCTCTCAAGTTCTGATTCTCCAAAAGATCTACATGCTGTTAGATGGATTTGTAGCTGGTTGACAGACAGAACCCAAAGAGTGCTCATTAATGGTTCCACATCATCCTGGAAAAAAGTAACAAGTGGGAGCTACAGGCTTCTGTCCTGGGCCCATTGTTGCTCAAAGTCTTTATAAATGACTTGGATGAATAAATTGAGGGGATGTTTATCAAATTTGCAGATGACACCAAACTGGGAGGGGCAGCTAATGCTGCAGAAGACAGAATTGGGATTCCAGATGACCTTAACAGATTGGAGAGCTGGGCCCAAACTAACAAAATGAAATTCTACAGGAACTGTTTAACAGTGGAACAGACTCCCACAAAGGGTGATGATGGACTCTCCTTCCTTGGAGCTTTTTAAGCAGAGGCTGGATGGCCATCTGTCATTGATGTTTTGGCTGAGATTGTATTGTGGGGGGCTGGACTAGATGACCCTCAGGGTCTCTTCCAACTTGAACATTCTATGGTTCTATTAACAATACGACTCCTGCCAGTGTGAGAGATTTGTGAGAGAAATTGTTTTGCAAGCCTTTGGAAGGCAGTGTGTGTCTTCACAATATCACCTTTGCCCTCTGCTAGCCAGAAGGCAGCTATTCACTTGGCAAGGTCAGCAACATCTCTCACTTAATGCATCGACTTAATCGCTGCCTGATCCAAGGGGGGGGGAGTCCTTTGAACTTCGCAGGGTGCACTGTGGCCCCCTTCTGCTTACATCCCATGCGGTCAGAATGCAGAGTACCTGGAGCTAAATGTGTCAGAGCAGAGTGTGTTTGACTGAATGAATTCCCCAGTGGAAGGCAATGTTTTAAACACTGTCATTGGAATCAGTGAATTTTGCTTGAGCTGAAGACAGCTCTGGCTACAGATCCAAAGCTGGTAATTACAGGCTGCCAAAAACATCTAATGTTAATGAAAGAAAAAGTCAAGCAAAATGGGAATCATCATAAAACCTACAATTTTGAGGATGTGGCATTTATCCTATTTCAGCACCGTCACCTTCAGAAGAAGGAGGAAATATAGGAGACTGGAGGGGAGAGGAAAGGTGCTGAGGGTGGAAAGGATATGACTCTTGAATTCTAAAAAGAAAGTTTCATTGCTCTTCCTTCTCATAAAATGTGTCCAGAAAAGCATTAAAAAAAATTGAACAAAAAATGCACTCTTCTTTCTTTCTTTCTTTCTTTCTTTCTTTCTTTCTTTCTTTCTTTCTTTTTACTGCAGCTTGTAATTCAATGAAATCAATCACTATTGAGGAGGAAACTCATCACTCTCTATAAGGATTAGAGCATTAGTGCAAAATGCAGCCCTTCGGAGTATTTTGCATCATAACCCTCGGGCAAGACTGTAACAAATTCTCATCTCTCACATAGCAGCATAAATCTGGAGTAGCATTTCTCCCTTCAGTTACTTCTGCTGCCTTAACTGAGAGACCGCTATAATTCTGGCTATTTTGGAAATGACTTTGGGGCTACTTCACACGGGAGTCTGTGAATAATGCAGGTGCAGGTCATACGCTGCAGGAAGTCTCAGTGTGAATGTAGCAGCCTGAAGGACCACCTTCTGCAGCCAGTCATCCAGGTAGGATCAGAACAAATGCAAAGCAGCACTGCCCACCCTCAAGCTGGATAAGCACTCCAGAAGAGCAGCATGGACAATGGCACCGGCAGCCACTGAAACACAAGGAAAGACACACTCCTCCTGTCTCTCTTCCAAAAAGGCCATCATTCAGGACAATCGAGGCAGTTTCTGTGCCAAACCTAAGCCTAAACCCCAACAAAAGAGCCTGGGCATGGCTCACAACCACATGCTCAAGAACCTTGCCCAAGAAGGGAACATTAGCAACTGACCATTACTTAGATTTTCCAGCTCTGTGAAGTGTGCCTTAAGGAGCGGCCTTACCAATCCCTCCTTTAGGCAGGCAGGCAGGCAGGCAGTGAACACCACCACTCCTGGCCCAGCTGTGTGTAACATTAAACAACAGCAACCCTGTATTTCCGAACAAAAGGTGCTTTGCCAGCTACTGTATACTGGATGCCCCAAGGTAATGAGTGCCAAAGGTAAAACACTGAATAACTGCTGCTATTAATCAGTAAATTCCTTAACTGCAGGAAGGCTGAAGAAAGGCGAGATAAATTATTTGCACTGTGCCTTCACCATGGAAGGTGTTGGAGAGTTGCCCATATCTGAGCTATTGTTTTCAGGGGGGGGGGGGATCTGAGGACCTATGTCAAGCTGTGGTGGCAAAGGATAAAGATGAGAGCTAATTGACAATTTACAAATTAGCACATCGCCAGGGCGAGATGGCATTCACCCAAGAGTTTTTTTAAAGTTCTCAGATGTAAAAGAGCTAAACTTTAAAAAACAAAAGAAAAATACTCATACTATAAGACTGGAAGCCAGATAATGACCTTTTTTTAAAAGAGAGAGAGAAAGAATGCATGCCAAGGAGAATCTGGGAAATTACACATCTGCCAACCTAATGTCTGTCCAAGGTAATTTCAAAGACAGCGTTATTATTAAAGGTAAAGTTGTTAAGTGCATAGAAGAACAAGCCATGCTGATGATAAACCAGCATGGCTTATGCCAAGAGACATATGCAAGCCTATAAATAGGTCTGTCTAGAAGACATCAGAGCAATCTTTCCCAACATCTGGTACCTCAATGTTGTTTGACGGCTGCTCCCATCATCCCTGACCACTGGCCATGCTGGCTGAAGATGACAGGGGCTGAAATCAGACAAAATCTGGGTATGCAAGTTTGGGAAAGACTGAATTATAGATTTGGACATCCAAAAAACTTGTGACAACACTCCCCAGCAAAGCAAGCTTGATAAGACAGTGCTGTCTGCTTTCCCCACCTCTGTTGTATCACTAGCTATTTTCAGACGACGTAATGAAATAGCAGGCATAAAGATGAAAGACTCTCAATGGAAAATAAGCCTTTATGTGGATGACAATATTCTTTATTTAACTAATCCAGTCAGTTCCAGAAAAGCTCTTTAACGATGCATAAAGATCTACAGAAAAATTTCAGGCTATACATTGAACTGGAACAAAATAGAAGTGATGGCTTTTAATTAGAAAAGGGACAATTTAGCTCAAGATAGCATTGTAGCTCACCCACCTCGAACAGCCAGTGTGACTTACAAAATATCCCTCAGAGTCCTCCTAGATTAGACCATTTCACAGAGGAGAAGTTTATCAGCACTACTATCCATGAAAGTGAAATAAACCTCCATGCTCAGTGGCAGTGTATCTCTGAATATAGGGTGCTTGGGGCATACAACAGAGAGGAGTTTTGGCATTCATGCCCTGCTTCATGGGGCTGACCATATGGCCACAACTGGAAATGCAGATGGGCCCTTGGTCTAATCCAGAACATGAATTTCAACTAGATTTTAATGAAAGCTGTGCTTTGGGAAATTGCTTGCCATCAATGAGCATGACCCACGTTTAGATTTCTTCCCTCTGAAATCAATAGGACCTGAGGGTGCTTAGCTTTGACTATGACTGTCCAAAGTAGATCTTGGCCAAGCACCTCTTTGAGGAAGTCAGGCTCCACACTGAGTTTCCTTCTGGGAAGTCTAGAAACTGACTTCACCAACAGTTCAGCCCCCACTTTGAGAAATTCTGACAAAATTGTTATCTATGTGTTATGTAATCAAGATAAACTGTTGCCTTCATTAAATGTCCTCCAAGTATGCCACTATGTTGAGATATGGTGCAATTTATTTTAATCAGTTAATTAATTGATTGGTTGGTTAAAAGCAAGCCAGGTCATTACTGGCTAACGGTAAAGTAGTACTTTATAACATCCACTTGAGACTTCAGGGTAATGGATTAAAGAATCTCATTAAAGTTCATGAATAAACTAGCAATCTAATCAACCAAACCAGTTAAGACAAAAATTTCTAGGATTTAAGTTAGCATTTGGCCCTAGTGGCTAAATAGCTGCCATAGCTCAGATCTAAGTTTTCCACAATAGGTGATGCTTGAGTATGCCTTTAATGGGCACGTGGCTTATTAACATCCCTGATTTGATCCTGCAAATATTTGCCCATCTGTTTAACTACAATGGAGCATATCCCTTTTAAAATATACTGCCACATTCTTAATAGTTTAAATTTCTACAGGCTGATTTACATATTTCATCTATTACTCATGTGCATTGCCCTTTCCTGAGCTACACACATCTATGGGCAAACATAATGTGTAATGTATGGCCCAGGTAACCACATATATGAGAGGTGTCATCTCGTAAACTGGTCATTCCCACCCAACTTTCCTGTGTGTGCAACTGGCACATTAGGATCCACCCACTTCCATTCTTTTCAACCATCACATTGCTATTCCATTTCTTGCCATCCACCCCAGTAGGCTCAGCTTAACGAAAAATATTATGGGTGTTAATTTTTTCCATCCCCACCCAGAATCACTCCTCTCTCCTCTACCACTTAACCTAGAGAATTAAAGAGCAGTTTGCCTCTTCTTTTTTGGACAATCGTGGTTTTACAGGATTGTGCAAAGTCCGTCTTAAGCCTCTTCCCAATTTTTTTTCAAGCCTCTCCAGGAGTCTCCTGCAGTATTGGGGAGGTTTGTGGGGGAGCGGGGAAAGCAAGAGGGCTTCATGCTCCATGGAGATGCTTTCCTTTTCCCACTGCATCTCCCCATGCTATATCCAGGCACAATGCTTTTCTCCCATCTCAGGAGATTTGTGGAGAAGCTTGGGGGCGAAAACAGTGAGAAGAACCCTGGGACTCAAACGATTCCCCTCCTGCCTCTCCGCAACACAGTTCCTGGGTGCTTTATGCTGAAGCTGGCTATGAGTAGGAAAAGATTAGGAGAGAGGAATTATCCTGATTTGCAGAAAGACTGACACACACATGCCTATCTCCATCCATAGCATTAAGCAGCCCAAAACATTTGTTTCTATTATTGCAAGTTTTCCACAAATCTTCTTGTTAGGAGTGTGGCAATAGAGGCTACCCACTGAAATGTCATAACACATCAAACCACCCAAGGAGCTTCTACATTGGGAATGACAGACTGCAGGTGTGTTACGGGCTATTTTTATTTAGCTGGTTTACTGCAGAGAGGGAAAATCCTGATTATATGAAGAAAAAGTACAGATTGGCAGTTTGATAAAGACAAGGCCATGTGGACACTGTGGGAAACCTCCAAGTATGAGCAGCACCAAGTGCACAATAAACTGAAATGTGAAAGCACCCTTTTTATTATTTAGCAACATTTATACACCTCTGTAAGAGCGGTTTACAAAAAAAGGGTCAACGTCAACAGAAAATGCCCACTTTGTTTTTCTGCAAGTGCATGCACCAGGAAAAAGCCAGGACTTTGAATATGAACAACAAATACATGTTAGAAATTGGCTCCACATTTTTAGAGAGAGGAATTAGCAGGAAAGCAGCTCAGTTCAGTGAACCAAAGATACAGGGTTATATACAATGCTGCGTGAGTGACATTCCATCTGCACAATGGAATCTCCCCTTCCTCTCTGCTTCCTGCATGCCCCCCCCCCATCTGCTCTGGTGGGTCCCCAACCCTCTGGAGCAGATTTTGAAGGTGCATGGGGAAAGAGGGGGTAGAATGGGAGGGGCAGGAGGGGAAGTCTGTTGTGCAAGCAGAATTTAAACTTTGGATACAATACAACCCATGGGTTGTTGTTTTTTGCTCATGCAATTTTATCTACCTTTGCTCCAGCACCTTCAACACAAGCATCTTATCAAATGCCTTTTGAAAAAGTATTGCATTTTTAAAAAGTGAAATCTATACCAGCATTAAGTCATTGTTCTTTTTTCACAGACAACATATTAAACAGGTAGTAAGGGGGAAATGATTGAAATTATGCCCACAAGTAAATGTGTAATTAAAGAAATTATGTCTGTAATCAAATTTCAAAAAAAAAAACTGAACTGCAGATGAAAAGCAGTTCAGTATTAGAACCATACATGGGATATAAGTGAGAACCTTTTCGAAAAAACAATCCATCATCAACTTAATTTCTACTTAAATACTGCCCCCCTCCCAGTTTGGTTGCTTAAGGTAGGCCATGCATTACACAGTGATTGGTATAGCTTATTAAAGACCTAGCCACATTCTTTCATCTTACAAATGAAAACAATATCAGGGATTCACTTGCTCAGACCTACCAATAGGAACCTCTGCCCACAACCTTAACAGTCAGCCTAATGACACAGCCAATAAAATTCCATTGTACACTCCTACAGCTGTTTCCTAGGTAACCACCACAGAACCATATAAACTGGATAGACGCAGCGGAAAGAAAGGAACAATGCAGCAGCAACCTAATCCTACAATATCTCTGCTTTTAAAGAACAGCTTTCACTTGGTACAATTCCACCGCCCGCCCACCCCCCTTCCCAAGCTGATTCATGCAGAGAAAGTTATTCACAAAGTTGAGGGATCTGTGCTCCCCCTAACGCTTCTATTTGTTCAGCATCATCACAGGAGGAGTTAGGGAAGGGCTGCGTGCCATTGCCGAGTATCACACAATATCTCTGAGGTGAAGTGAATGCAGAGAAGTCCACTCATGTGATTGCAGTGGCTGAGAGAACCTGGAAAAAGCCCAATTCACTGGCAGGCAGGCAGGCAGGCAGGCAGGCATGAGGACATTGGATGGGAGCTGCCCTGAGGCTACGCTGCTCAGCAGAAACTGTTGGCTGGTTGACATGGAATCTTTTGCCCTGACAGGCTGACACCTGGATGATTTTCCTGCAGGTGACTATACATGAAAACATCACATCAAAATGTTTCATGCGTGCCACTTGTTGAGAGCTACCACAGCCTAGCAGCCAACAGACACGAAGCTGCCTTATACCAAGTCAGACCATCTAGCTCATGACTGTTGACGCTGGCTGGCAGCAAATCCCCAATGTTTCAGGCAGAAATCACTCCTCATCCTACTTGGGGATGCCAGAGACTGAACCTGGAACCTTCAGCATGTAAGGCTTAACCCCTGAACTACACCCCTTCCTCCAGTCCACTGCTCAACTCTTACCTCTCCTCTCAAAACAAAATTGCTTCACTGTGCATTTCGATTATGCCTTGTAAGGCTATCCTAACCACCCCCAAAGTGGTTTAGATAGGGAATAACAGGAACCACAGCATGGGCTTGGGGGTACAGAGAAGAAGCTGTGTTACTACTTAACCACTGAATGCTCATGGCTCATGACCCTCGTTGTGCCTCACAAAAATGGCCTTGTAAATGTATGTGAGCACTTTAGTTTTTGCTATAACAAAGTGAGCACCAAATTGGGCACCCTTTCCAAAAATCACAGCTTATTTATCAAAGGAGTTTGGTGTGATAAAGTAATAGGAAATTCCACCACCTTATCATCCCATAGATATGGAATGCTATGTATGAACTTACCCCATGATGACCTACAAGCATTGAGTCTACAACCCCAGCACCCCCACCCATCACTGACATAAAAGCAACTTAACCTGTAAAAACATAAACACAAATACATTGTACTGTAAATGAAATGGGGGACAAATAAATTTATATGAAACATTAATGTTTTTATAATTCAAAACAGTCCCTCCCAAGAATGGTGGAAAGATTTAGCTGCACACTCTGTCCATAAATTGCCTGGGGGAAATGTAAGGTTTTACTTGATGCCCAAGAACCACCTTCTGGAGTCAGACATGCAATCAGGAGTGGAATAACTGCAATGCAGTACCCCCAATACAGATAGCAGCTCCAGAAGGATACCATGGTTGATGGTATCAAAAGGCAATGAGAAATCAAGGAGGATCAAAAGGATCACACGCACCCCCAGGTCTCTCCCACCACAGGGCAACCAAAGCAGCTTCTGTGCCAAAATCAGGCCTGAATCCAAAATGAAATGGATCTAGAAAATCTGTCTCTTCCAAGAGTACCTGGATCTGGCTGGCAACCATCCTCTCAAAGATCTTTCCCAGAAAGGGGCAGCATCTTTGTAATGTGCCAAAATGAAGAGTGACTATATACTAAATGTTATTGATCACAAGACTCTCCAGTAACCAAGATGGTGTGCTTCCTAAGTAGACTGAGCTTTCCAAAACACTTACTTCAGAAACTAGAAACTGTGGTTCATATAATATAATATAACATATAAAATAATATAACATGCACCACTAACGCTGCAACCCTAAACACAATTACTAGGTGAGAAGGCTGCACTAAATACAGCAAGACTTAACTTCTTAGCAAAGACACTTAGGTTAGGCTGCAAGGCTGCAATCCTATTTACCTGGGAGTAAGTATCACTGAACTAAGTGGGACTTCCTTTTGAGTAAGAATGCACAGTATTGTGATGTATTGATGACTTTACATCTGCAAAATTGGTGATTCCCCTGTTTTCACTAGGGTGACATCTTCAAGCATCCCACCAGAAATTGGCACATTTAACTCCTTTAAACACATGCCACTGACACACGAATGCTCTGCAGACAGAAATAAGCCCAGTAAGCCACCTTCACCTATAGCATAATGCACACTTTCTCTTCACCAAAAAGTTTTTGGGGTTTTTTTTTAGTCTAATGGCTTCAAGTCATGCATAGCTGAACTAGGAATGCCATCTTTTTCCTCCATCACACAGTGACAACAGGCAGAGACAGGTAACATACTCAGCAGCAAAGAAAATTGGAAACAGTCATTAAGAAGACTGTATTTAGAGCTGGGCTTTCAAAAGAAATATCTGAACAAAGCTATGTTGCAAGTGTGTGGTGCCATTATATCAGGACAAGACACAGAAAGTTTTTTCTGAAGCCTAGCTGAACAATGTACTCTCAGTGCAATACTGATGGGCTATCTCTTGTTTTCCCAGTGGAAAGGCACTGTCTCAGTCTGTAATATAAAAACATTATTGCTTAGTGCTTTTTTGTGAAGAAGAAAGAAGGATGTAATTTCAAAAGATGACAGGGAATCCCTTCTCCTGAGATTCAGCACATAATTTATATTGTCTTCTAACTTTAGGTAATCATTATGGGGGCCCCAAAACTAGGAATATCTTATGCAAGAAATTCTTCCAATTTTCATACACAGCTAAAGCATTGGAAATGACCATATAATTGGTTAGGCTTATTTCTCTGGAGAGCACTCTTTGGAAACGACAATGTTATTAGGAGAAATAAAAAGAACAGTGTAGAAACTGCCTTGTTTTTGCCATTCTGTAATTCATTTAATTCTGGTTGCATGACAGTAGCCACTATAGAACCACAAGATCAAAATTTCAATATCAGGAAGCAGTGCAAGAGCTTGTTCTATCAAGTATAACAATGCAATGTTCCCAATATGCCGATCACGTCCTCTGAGCCTGCGAAGTTCTGGAATCAATGGACAGCAAGTCAAAATAAGCAACATCTGCCAGCTCTTTACCAGATGCCATATAATCTGCTCCCCTACTCCTCCAATTCAATTTCCTAACAGCTAAAGAAAAGGTCTACAGCCCATTTTAGATCTTTTAATAATTGTGTCATTATTTATTTGGCTTCTAGGCACATCCTGTGCAAACTGGAGTAGCAAGCACAATACATGGCCAACCAATAGCCCAACTACTTACTGTTCATCGATGGACAAAGAGATTAAATTAAAAGGAAGCTGCTTTGCTGGGAAAGTCATGGAGGAAAACCTTAAACTAAAACACAAGCAAAGACCACTAATGCCACACTTGAGCTCAGGAAATGGCTCAAAACTGCCAATGTCTGTATACAACTTGAAGTCACTGGACTTGCTGGCCAACTCACAGTGGAAGATGGCACATAGGTTGGTTGCATCTTAGCGAGAGAAACAAGTTGAACATAGCTAAAATACCAATGTGAAATAGGATGCTTTCAATCAAAAGCATTTCAGCAGCATATATATATCTCTCGAAAGTATTCAATTCCTGTGTTTAAAATGCAGTGAAGAAGCTGTGGCACCCACTGACACCATCATCTGAGGCCCTTCTTTGTGTGCCTCCTTGAGGGGTCCACAGGGTGGCAACATGAGAACGGGCCTTTTCTGCGGTGGTTCCCCATTTGTGGCATGCTCTCCCCAGTGAGGCTCACCTGGCACCTTCATTACATATCTTTAGGCACCAGGCAAAAGCATCTCAGCCTCTGGCTGAGTAACATCGTATGGCCTTATAAATGTGTTCGTGGGAGGGGGGGTTATTGAATCATAGAATTGTAGAGTTGGAAGGGACACTGAGGATCATCTAGTCTAACCCCCTGCAATGCAGGAATATGCAGATGTCCCATATGGGGATCAAACCTGCAACCTTAGTGATATCAGCATCACGCTCTAACCAACTGAGCTAGCTAGGCTGTTTGTTTTTGTTTTGTTTTTATTAGTTTGTTTTAGTTTTATTATTTAATTTGTGTCCTCATTTTGTATTTTTATGTTGTGAACTGTCTGTGATCTTCAGATGGAAGGCTGGTATACAAATTTAATAACTAATCATAATGTGTGGCTCAGACATAGGCAGTAACCCAGTGGCTTATGGGGTGGAAACCCACAGGAAAAATGGGGCTTCCTGAAACCATTTGTTTATTTACTTATACAAACCTTATCTAATGCATACAGTGTGGAGAGCAGAAAGTTATTTGCCTAATTTGTTGCTAGTTGGAAAGTGTGCAAATGGTTGACTAACCACAATTCTTAATCCCTCTTAGGAGTTACCATGTTTTCAGTGGCAAAGTTGGCACATAAAAGGATGCCTGTTGAAGGAACTCTCAAGTCACATCAAGCATGCGGCAAAGGCAGATAAACTCTCCATCAGACAAACACACATACACATGATGAAATCCACGTCTATCACAGTTGAGACTTTGATACTTAAGTAAAAAGGGGGGGGGGCTCGTGATTTCAAGGAGTGCAGTTTTTCAGCCTCTTTTTCGGCACATGAAGCAAAACCAGCAAACGTGCAAGATTTCCCATATCCTTCATGTTCCGCCACCTGGTGGGACATTTCCTCAAACTTTTATGAGCTCCGGGTGCAGCACTCATTTACTGTCCATCCCTTGCAGATCTTGCAAACATCTTCATCCCCTACCTCTGAGATCTAACAGGAGAGCAGGAAATCTCACAGGACAAGCATAAAATCACACACATGAACCTTAGTCTACATCCCCCCGCCCAAAAAGACCCCTGCCAGCTGAAACATCAGTGAAGCTTTTATCTTTTTCTCGGTCCTTGCCTCTATTCCTCCACAAACTACACCTCTCCACATATGCCCCCCACATTTTCTGACAAGAGGGTAAAACCACATCAGGCACTTCAACAATGCTGCTCGCCTAATCCTCTTCCCATCACCGACCAAGAAAGAGCATTCAAAGCTCACGATGCTGCCGATTGTGCTGCAAAGAGGATTCCCTCCACCTCCTCCCCGCCCCCAGTTTACAAAGGTGACTTCCATTCCTGATACATAAATCATTTTGAAAGAGCGTTGTACTTTATTTAAAATCATTATGCACACAATAAATGCACAACAATAATAACATAAAGAGCTTCAGCAGGGGGCCTCAGAAGACCGCTTGCATTTCCAAGCATGCCCCCCACCAGGGACAAGAGAAACAGACTAAAAAAAAAAACCCAATGCGAAGGCAGCTCCCGGGCGCTTTCCCAAGCCAACGGCAGGCGCATGCCCTCCGGCGGTAGCGTTTGCCCTGGAGGGGCTCCTGCAGCCAGCCAGCGAGCCTTACCGTCATCCTGCATCCTCTGCAGACACAGAGTCAGGTTCTTCCTCCAGCCCGGCATCCCGGCACAGGGTCAACCTGCTCGCGCTTGTGCACAAGCCCCGAAGGTGTTGGCGGCGGCGGCGGCGGCGGCAGGCTTCCCCTCCCGGGTAGAATAAGGCTAAGCGGAGAGTTCCCCACGCCACCCCCGCCCAGCACAGCACGCCGAAAGTGTTGTGGTTCGGAGAGAGGCGAGCGCGGGCAGCGAGCCGCTGGGGGAGCCAGGCTGCCTGCTCGGCCACGCTAGGCATTGATTCGCGCCGCGTGCTCCATCTGGGTTTGGGGCCGGCAGGAAGGAGGGGAGCGGGCGGGGAATCGGCCGAGGAGGCGGGTGCGCGGAAGGGCCCCGTGTATAAAGCGAGATACAGAAGGTGCGCGGGACTAGCGGCGCCGCGAAACCTTTCCCGCCTGCCCTGGAGTGACTGAGGTACGTCCACGGCAGCCGCAGCTCTTAATGTGTGGGGACCGTACTATGTGACAAGAGAAGCCAGGGGAGGAGGAGGAGGCGGAGGGAAAGGAGGGGAGTTCGCCTTCCAGTCCAATCTTTCGACGTCCAGGAGGATCCCGCCGCGGGCTTCCGGGCTTCCGCCAGCGCCTGGCCGGCCCAGGTCTCTAGCGCGCGCCTTCCCTTCTTTCCGGGCGCTCGCGTCTCATTCCCTGCAGGCGCCGCCGGCCGAGGGGGTGCAGGCCGCCGGCTCAGGCTTCAGCCGCGCGCGCCGGCTCTGCTCGCGCTCGGCCGGCATCTTCTCTCGGCGCAGGTGAGCGGGAGGAGAAGGCTCCTCCAGCGACAGCGAGAAGCAGCAGCTCGGGCACCTGGTTCGCTCGCCGCCTTCCCGCGCTTTCGACCTTGTTTTTCGCCTCAGCCGCCGCTCCTCGCACGTGGCGGGAGTCTCTCCGGCGACCCCCGCGATCCAGAAGGAGGAAGGGAAAGTAGCTGAGGCGAGAGGCGACGCTTGCCGGCTCGCTAGGCAGCACATGGGAGGAGGGATGGTGGGGCAGCCACGCGCGCTGCTTGCCTCCCAGCTCTGGGCGCCTCACCCGAGCACGGCTGTCGGGAAGGAGGCCGGCGCCCCCACCCCCCGCGCTTTCCCTGCTTGGGTTGAGGGTATGTAGGGTACGCTTCTGCAACGGAGAAGGAAGAGACACGCGGGGGAACGGCGCTAGCCAACACGTCGAAGGGGAGCGCTTGTTAATGGCTGGGCGGCTGCCTGCGCCTCCACTTCCACCCCCCGAGGAGGTGCGAGCGACGCCGGGTCCTCGAAGAGGGCGGAAGGCCGGCTCTTCCACAGCCCACAGAGGCGAGCTGCGCGAAGCTCGAGACGCGTCTGGCGCGCGCGCACACACCTCACTTTCTCTGCCAGCCGCCCCCTACACACGCACACTTCCACTTTCTTTTCCCTTTTTAAACTTATTTAAAATGTCTGTGTGCCACTTCTTAGGGAAACCCATCTCAAGGCCGTTTAAAACAAAATCCGTTAGAGGCGGTGCTATATATTTTTCTAGAAAAAGAAGTCCCAGGACTCACCATAAACCATGCTCTCTTACAATGGCAATGGCACTCACCTAAGGGGTGCCAGAACTGAGTTGTGGCGAGTTCTGGCTGAGGTGAAAAGAGCCCTGGTTAGAGGTACTACAAAGACAACAAAAGAAATCTAGCAAAGTGTAACAGTCCGTACAAAAAAATAAAATAAAAATAAATGTCCAGTACCACCTTAGAGACCAACTAAGTTTGTTCTGGTTATAGGCTTTCGTGTGCATGCACACTTCTTCAGATACCTACCTGAAGAATGCACACGAAAGCTTATACCCAGAGCAAACTTAGTTGGTCTCTAAGGTGGTACTGGACAATTTATATATATTTATATATATATATTTCGACTGCGTCAGACCAACACAGCTACCTATCTGGATCTAGTCCCTACAAAAATTAACTTTAAAAGTTACGGCAGTTGGCCCACATCAGCAGCCAGCAAATGCCTCAGTCAATAGGTGTGTTTGGAGTCTCAAATTTCAGTGGCACCCTCTGTGACACCAAAATTCAGCACCCCCTGCCTCTCACCTTCCACTCTGTATCATAGCTGTGGTCCCCCCCCCCAAGACTCTGTGCCCAGTGCGGCCGAACTGGTCGTGCCTCCTAAATCTACATCTGTTGCACTGCTGTCGGTGCACATGCCTTATTGCTGAAGGAAGGTTATTTGAAAGAGAGCATGATGGGATAGAAAAGGTGTGTGGTCTATGCTCTTGGTGATGCTACTTTAAGTGGCGGGAAGAATAACCAAATTACCAGCATAAATGGATGGGCAGCCTACTTTTGCCAAAGAGGGATACAAACTTGAAGAGGCGCAAGGCGACATATATGGCAATAGTGATTTGCAAGGTAGGTGTGTGATTCAGAGTCATAGGGTTCACTTTCATGTGACCTATTTATTAAGCATTCATCCTGACTTGTTACCACAGTTTTTCCAAGGCTGCTACACTGTATCATGCACAGAGGCGTAGGAAGGTCAGGTGGTACCCAGTGCGGGAAATTTCTTGTCACCCCCCCACACACACACACACATTGATATTTTTTAATTTTTTTGGCCTGCAAAAATGGTTTTTCCTTATTTCATATTTTCTTACAAAGGAATGTGGATTCTGGGCCTCTGATAACAAGTAGGCGACTATGGACAGATACTTAAATCTACAGGATTGACTGTGTTTTGGCATGTGTTATTTTATTTATATTTATTGTTTATTTATTTAATAAAATTTATTTTAAAAAACCTGCAAAGTGGTTTACCAAAACAAAAAAAAACACCACAGCAGTAAAATCAAGAAAAATCGGCTGCGTGCAGGGGGCAGGGCGAAGGCAAGGCAAGGCCTAATCTACTCGGCCTAGAAGAAGAAGAAGAGTTTGGATTTGATATCCCGCCTTTCACTCCCTTTCAGGAGTCTCAAAGCGGCTAACATTCTCCTTTCCCTTCCTTCCCCACAACAAACACTCTGTGTGGTGAGTGGGGCTGAGAGACTTCAAAGAAGTGTGACTGGCCCAAGGTCACCCAGCAGCTGCATGTGGAGGAGCGGAGATGCTAGTCTCATTGTCTTCACATAGGCCGACTTTCCAGGACCCAGAAAGCCCAGCGGAGGGTAAGGCAGTAGGGTGGTTCATAAAAAACTTTTAAAACCTAAATGCCTGCTCCAAAGGTCTTATCTTACTAAACTAGGGATTATATAGCTATATCTGAAATTTCATGCATATCTGTTATATCTTGACCCTGCTCCACTGAATTGAAATTTCAGCCTTCACGACATAGGAAAACAGCCAAGTAAACAGCTATTTTTGTGGAGGAGGGTCAAGATATTAACTGATATGCATGAAATTTCAGATATAGCTATATAATTCCTAGTGTAGTAAGATAAGACCTTCGGAGAAGGCATTTTCTAAAAAACTTTTTTTTGAAGCGCCCTAGTAGGGCAGTAATTGTTCCTTGATAATTTGTCACACACCCCTCCATGATGGCACCTGGGGCGGACCCCCACCCCACCCCTTTCCTACCCCCCTGATTTGTTTGTTATCCCTTCTATGGCCAAGGGAGCAAAGGGGGAGTGATGTCCATCTTCCTCATGGGCACATCTTACTCAGTGGAAGAAAGTATAAAGTGATGCCCATGGGGACAAAAATAAAATAAAATCCTAATGTCACATATACACAGATGGGGGTTTGAACTGGAGGTGAGTGACCAGGAAGTAGATGTAGGAGTTGTAGTGAATAGCTCAATGAAGATGTCAACCCACTGTGAAAAAGGCAAATTTTGTGCTTGGGATAATTAGGAAAGGGACTGGGGGAAAACTGTCAATATCATTATACAAATCTATGCTTTCACCACAGTTCTGATTGCCTCACCTCAAAAAAATACAGTAGAGTTGGAAAAGGTGCAGAAAATAAACCAAAATGATCAAGTGGGTGGAGGAACTTGCCTATGAAGAAAGGTGCTTTTTAGTTAAAACAAAAGGCAAGTATAAGGGGACATGGCAGAGGTATTTAAAATTATGCACAGTGTGGGGGGGAGAGAAGTTTTTCTTCCTCACAAAGCTAGAACCTGGGGTTACTCAGTGAAGCTGAATGCTGGAAATCAAGAGAGCTTGTGATAGACTTGTGATAGAAGTCATTATCACAAGATGTAGTGATGACCAACAACTTGACAGCATTAAAAAAGGATTTGACAATTTTAATGGAGAATAAATCAATTAATAGCTACTAGCCACAATGGCAAAGTTCTGCCATATGCCAAGGCTCTGCCATATCAGTTGCTAGGAATCACAAGTGGGGAAAGCACTGTTGAACTCAGGTCTTGCTTGTGGGCTTCCCACAGAAATCTGGTTGGTCTCTGTGAAAAAAGAATGCTTGACTAGATGGACCTTTGGACTGATCCAACAGGGCACTTAATAAATTCATCATCAGCATCAAAATGCCAGCCTCATTTAATCTGGATTTTTTAAAACAACAACAACAGAAAATCCAGTAAGTTTAAACACACACACACCTGTTGGCTGCACATCATGTGTTCCAGCTATGGTCCATCAAGACCATATGCACATCACAAGATAGCATCTTTGCTTGTTTCACTCTTTCCTTAATAGAATCATTGAATTGGGAGGGGTCCAGAGGGTCATCTAGTCCAACCCCTTGCGAAGCAGGAATCCTGTCCACAGTGACTCCTGGGTGGGCTCGAACCACCAACCTTCTAGTTAACAGCCATATGCACTTGATTCATTGCACCAATGGAACCAGTAATGCCATTCACTATTTTTTAATGGTCATAGACTATGTGTGATCTCTAAAAACGCCAATATTCCTTTCTATATCATCTGGCTTTTGTCTGTTTTCAGACAGGATGACCTAGAACCAAAGGAGAACTTCCATGATCTGGCCTTTTTTCAAAAGTTTGGCTGATACGGTTGACTTAGTTTTAAGCAAGTAAACATCTTTCAGCCATAACTGGGAGCCTGAAGTCAAGCTGTCTGTAGGCAGAAGTAAAGCACGCATCATTGGTTTTCATGCTGAAAGAAGGAAACAGACACATGGTTGTGGGAAGAATAAAGGATCATAAAATATTTTTTTCACTGAGTGTATTTGGCAGTTGGCTGCCTTTCTAAGTACACAGGTGAGCAAAGTAGTTTTGTCTCCAGTCTCAATGACACACACACACACACACACACACACACACACACTCGCTCACTCTTGTGTGAATAAGGTGGCAGAACTCAAGTCAAAGTTTTATAGGGGTTTATTCTTTTCATTTTAAATGACTGCTCACAAAGAGTTAAGAATCTATGCCTATGGCCTCAAAAATATCTCACTGATTTCACAGTCTTCAGCAGAGCCATAACATAAGGGTAACAAAGGAGATGTGCATGACACAAAGTTTGCAGGGTTTTTTAATTTCCTGGAGGACGACATTTCTTAGCAGTGATTGGCAGATCTTCCTGTACTTTGCCAGGCCTTTATTAGCAGACCGGTAGGTCTCAATATGGATCTCTCTCTATTGTAGGATTGATTACATTGTCGGCAGCGAGAGATAACCTTTATGAGGTTACAGAGTAAACTCTCACTCTCATACCAGCAAAAAGTGTGCAGCAGATTGGCCAAGTTTTGCTGCAGACACTTTCCCCATAACCACTGGACAGCTGGCACATTTTTCATCCTGTAGCTGTTTTTGTTGCTGTTAATTAATTTATATACCACTCAGTACCCAGGTAGGCTTCCAAGTGGTGTACAAGTATAAAAACCAATTACACAAGCATTAAAATTTAAACGTCCATAATTACAACACACAGTAAAACAATCCCAGTCAAATACATGCATCTGTAATTAAAATATGCAAGAACACAACCCCATTAAATTGACATGGTAATTAAAACAAGAGGCTCAGGCTAGAGATCAAGAGAATGCTTGTGTAAACATGTGCATCTTCAAAAGCTGATGGAATGTCAGTAAACCTGGGGCCTCCTGTATTTCAGCAGGGAGCAGACTTCATAGAACGGGGAACACTAGCAAAAAGGCCCACCTCTGCCAACTAATCAGCATTAGGCTGTGGCAGGAGCAGCCTGGTTCCGTTTGCTTATCATAATGCTGGTACTGAGCAATGAAAGGGAAGTCAGTATTTCAGGTACCCTGGTCCAGAGCTACCAGATAGTTGCATCCCATGGCCACTTTGAGAAGGAAGTAGGAGTTGGTGAAGGCACCACCACCAACTCTCAAACACAGAATGGCCTGCAGGAAGTCCCACCCCTCTTTTTCGATTGGCAGTTGGTGTGATAGCAGTGTTTTATGAGTAAAGTTCTCAGGGATGGCCCATCCTGTTTTGTCACCAGGAGTAGTCAACATGGTGCTCTCTAAATGTTGTGGGTCATATTCACACCACAGAGTCATATTCACAAAGTACGTTTTCAATCACATGACTTCCCTCCCCCAAGAATCCTGGGAACTGTAGTTTATTAAGGGTGCTGGGAACTGCAGTTCTATCGGGGGGGTGCCAGAATTCTTGCAGGGGGGGGAAGCAATATGCTTTAAATGTATGATGTGGATGTGATAATAGATTACAACTTCATCTGTCCCAGCTTTCTAACTCAAATCCTCTACCTCATTCCCTGAAGAAAGAGAATCTGATCCTGGGGTCATGACAGCTATTTAGTTTTAAAACAACAGTGGAAGGCCAAATAATATGAATTGTGCCACATGAGTTTGGCTCTCAGTGACCCCATTTTATCTTTATGTCTGTCAGCGGTCACCACTGGAATTTTGTATTAGAGGAAATGATTTCTGTTTTAAAGCTAGTTGTGAGTAATTGCAAGGTCTGCTCATGGTAGTATAAAGGTAGCGGATGGCCATCAGTCCTATAAATGGCATGTACATTTCACCTTTGCAAAGAGTAATTCAACACATTTCTAATAATAATAAATAATAGTTTGGACTTTTCCTTTGATGTCAGGAATCAGCATTGTCAAGGGACACAGTCTTAAGAGCAGCACTGATAAAAGATAGTGTATTAATTTGATTATGGGGTAGCTAGCAACTTCAGAGGAGCGGTATTGAATGCTTTAACAGTATTTCCACATTTAAATTACCTGGTTTTGCAAACTTCTGTATATTACAAAAGGGTTGGATCAGGTTGTTCCTTCCCCACTTCTCAAAAGTCTGAATGCCAGGTATTTCCCCCCTCTAGAACTACAAACACTGATGATAAAAAAGGCCCCTGTTCCATGGAGCCACTTGCTCTATGTCATGGGGGCTGGGGAAGTAAAGCTTGATCTCATATGTTGATTCAGATAACCTAATAGCTGCAGATTGAACAACACCTGGAGTCATACACTCCAGTTGGCTGATCTCAGTCAACATTCTGGCAGCAGCACCCCGGCTGAAATTTGCAGGTGCTTTTGAAGGGGAGACCCACATAGAACACGTTAGAGTACTCCAGTCTGAAGGTTACTAAAGAACATAAGAAGAGCTCTGCTGGATCAGGCCAAAGAGCAAATCAGGTGCCTATGGGAAACTTGAGCAGATCCTGAGTGCTCCCCTCTACCTGCTTTCCCCAGCAACTTGCACTCAGAGGCATATTAACAGTGGAGGTAGACCAACATTAATTCATTCATTCAATCAATCAATTGCTTGCATTTATATCCCACCTTTGTCTCCAAGGAGCTCAAGATAGCTTGCATGGTTCTCCTCCCATCTCTTTTAATCCCCACAACAGCCTTGTAAAGGAAGTTAGGCTGAGAGACAGTAAATGGCCAGTGAAGTCACCCAGTGAGCTTCACAGGCAAGTGGGGGCTTGAACCTTGGTCTCCCAGGTCCTAGTCCAACAGTCTAAGTGCAACACCATATTGGCTAGATCTGCCTTCCCCTGGATAGGGTGCAGCTGCCGTACCAACCAAATCTGGTAAAAAGCATTCCGCCACCTAAGCTTCCAAAAGCAGCCCTACTGTGCCTCATTGCCCCCTTTCTCACATTCTAGTATTTCTCAGAGGCTTGCTTTCAAGTTCCACAGCCGTGGCGCGTATCGATTTCTGATCCGCTGATGGAATCTTTGGCTCGTAATTCAATCTACTGGTACAACTGACCACGTTACCATGCGACCCTGCATAGTCTCCTATTCCAAGTTGTCAGCAAAGGAGCACAAGCTCCTTTTCCACAATTGCTTCATGCTATTAACTTGCGCTTGTAATTGTGTAACGCAGGAGACAACAGCTGTTCCGCCATTCATTCCGACTGGATCAATTTTGAGTTCCAAAATCTTGGCAGTTGGCATCTCAGTCGTGGGTATGCCACAGATGTGATGCGATGTCTTCCACGGCTAATTTAGCTCAGATTTATTCAGCAACATAGCAGCGGAGCCCTTTGTGGGGCAACTGGAAACATTTTTACCATCTTTCAGATTGTTTGAGTAAATTTGCTCCTCTGCAAATTTCCACCAAGAACCCCATAAATCTTGGTCTCCTAATTTTCTTGAACAAATCCAGCTAATGAAGCTCAAGACAAGACCCAGTTTGTTCATCTTTCTTCCCCCCCTGCCCCCCAAAAAAACTTCAGTTCCATGTTAAATTTCGCATGGGAATTAAATGGTAGTCTTACTTAAAAGTAGACCCAAGGAAATTACTAACCTAAGTTAGCCATGCCCATTAATTTCAATGGGTCTACCCTGAGGAGGACTAACATAGGATACAACCGAAAGTTTCAAATACAGATTCCTTGGATGTGACATAATATCCCATGCAAGTTTCCAGTACAGGAAATGTATCTCACATACATACATGGCGTGAGCAATTTCCATTATTTTTTCTTTGAAATTAAACCTGGACCTCGAGTTATTTGTTTTATCGCTTGGGAGCACTAGATGGAGAGGGCAATTAAATTGCACAGAGTCCTCACCTGCAAAAAATGAGAAAAACCTCCCAGAAAATTTAAGGTGCCTTTCTTTCTTTCTTTCTTTCAACCCACCAACTAATTTTCTATTTCAAGTCAAGTTTTCTGGGCAGTCATGGCTGGTCCCCGCCCCCCCCCTTGTCTGTGCTGCTAACCTGTGACTAACATACAGCATTTATTGCACATCGCTGGTGTATACTGTTGCTTTATCAAGTGCAGGTGTTTCCAGCAGTTGCCTAAATCTTGGTGGCATTTCAATACAATGACATCTGGGGCTGATCTGCAAACTTGGTGTGTAATGTAAGCAAGTCCTTCCATGCTTTGTGTGTGTACAGGCTTGCTCTGGGGACTTCATTAAAACCCAGTGGCATGTGTGTTAAGTGCATTCTGTACCTTGCCAAGTTTGCTATTGACTTCACAAGGAATTGTGTGCTGCTGTATAATCCTCAGTATGAAAAGAAAACTCCATACATTTCTTAATTGCAAAATTGTTATTTACCTTTTGTTAATCAGATAATGTGTCTTTTTCTGGTCCTTAATCCAGGAAAAATAATTTATCAAATACATTTTTAACCCTGTCCAGCCTTTTCTATATGCCAAGCTTCCTCAAACTCGGCCCTCCAGATGTTTTTGGCCTACAACTCCCATGATCCCTAGCTAGCAGGACCCGTGGTCAGGGATGATGGGAATTGTAGTCTCAAAACATCTGGAGGGCCGAGGTTGAGGAAGCCTGGTATATGCCTAAAATTCTAGTATTCTGATAGTTATGATTCTTGATTCCCTTCTCTTGCCATATTACCACATGGGACTACCAGTCAAGTGTTCTTGATCTTCATGGTAGCTTCAGTATTGCTTTTCACACTTGAAGTGCATTTTTCTCCTCATCAGTTAGACCAATTCCCACTCCCAGCTGTGGTGCCTCTCCGCTATGTGAGAAACACCAACTTTCTGGGGCATGTTCTACACAAAGAGAGCATCACATAGGCCTGGTCTGCATATACAGAGGTAGTAGAAGACTAGGGTAGCACAATGTGTCCTATTTTACTGAGGGTAGTCCTCTATTTGAAGGAAGTCTTCTGTTTGAAGGGCTGGGGAAAGGAGCCAGGCGAGTTGGGAATTGCCTCACTGATGTGGCTAAGGCTGCTTTCTTTCTGATGTAGCCAATGCTTGACTCATTTTGGTGTGGGGGGGACCCATATGCTCTGCCCCCAGTTCAGTCCCACCTCCTGTATTCTTAAAAAAGGAATAAAGAAACTACAATTCCTGGAGGGGCCTCCATTTTCTGATTCACCTCAGGTGACAAAATGTCTTGGGCCAGCCTTGATCTGCAGTGATAGGAAATGCTAAAGTGATGTGATGTGCAATACCTAAAAGACCCAGGAACCTTCTCAGCCATGAGATCTGGAAAACCAAAAATGACTGAAATCAGAGACGCACCCAGATCTAGGAATGGCTGAGGCAGCAGTACAATAAGCTGCGCCCAACTATATTGTTTACTTTTATTCAATGGGCTTCCTCAAAGAGGGGGAAGTTTTCATTCCAAACACAGGGTTCACCTCACTGCTAAGAGTGCCTTTCCTGAATAAGTCAATGGTAACTGTGCATCCACTGCTGCTGATTTCATGTATTATTTGTAATGTCTTCTGGTCAGTTGCATCAGTTCAGGAACAGAAGGACCAGAATGTGATATGTTCACCTCTCTCCTCTACCCCATCCCTGAGCATGGATTTGAACTCGCAGCTAGGGCCAGAAGACAGCCCCTGTGAGACTGGCAATTCTTGCCTTTCATCCCTTCCATTTTGGCAGGAGTAGGTGGCTCTCTTTGTTAAATGCGAGGTGAAACTATGCCTCCGGCACTCTGAAAATAAAACTGCAAAAACCAATTTAATTCTCACAATACAGTATAGCAATTTAAAGAGAGGATAGGGCTACAGGGGTAGAAAGATGTTCTCATTAATAAGCCGCATGTTTTGCTAAACGATTGCCACCCTGCTGAGCCATCTGAACTGTGAATCTCCAGCGACAGTCTTTTACTGCCATCTACTGAGAAAGTACCAATTCCAAGTAGGAAAGGTGAATGCCGTATTATTACAGGGCTAGAAGGAAACCAAAAGAACACACCCTCTCCACATTCTTATGCCAGAATTCCCAAGAATGGGGAGAAGGTCAGTATTAGCAGTTCCCATAGCCCCAGCATGCTCACTCAGCCCTTATTGACAGGGGCTACTGTAGGCCAAACAGATTCCATAAAATCTAGTTTATGGCAAGATTATACAGGGTGAGTCCTTTAAAAGAGACCCCATGGATACAGGTACACATGTTCTAAGGCGCCTCTTTTAAAAGACTCACCCTGTACTTACACTATATGGTGCCTTAATATAGTAAAACCTAGAGGAGTGAATAGGGTAGCAGGAAATATTTGCTGCCATTTGGGGTCATTCAAGAATAGGGATGGGATGGATTTGATTCAGTTAACCCTTAAAGGCAAACTTAACCTAATTCACACTTTCTGAAATAATATATGAACTGAAGCATAGCTATCCTTCAAAATTCACACATCTCTGAATTTTGCAAAGCAGTTCATCAGCCAAGTAATGTGTACAGAAATGAATACACTAGGCCGGGTAAAATGTACATAAAATGCATACATCGATGAAAATAATATACCCTAAAAAGGCATTATATTATGGGAAATTGCTTTGCGGATTTGTGTAATTAGGCAAGATTGCAAGCAAAAATGTACATATTGGGAGAAATTTGCAGTAAAGTGTTGCTGAATTTTCAAGAGGGTCTTTCAAAAAACAAAAGCACACATTCACAAACTGATATGAAAATACATAATATGAAATTAAGGGTAAAAAAACAGAGAAACTGAAATTAATGGATTTGCCCATCCCTTTTCAAGAGGAACTTTCACACCCTCCTGAAGAAGTATACCCTTCCATTCTGCAAAATCATTTTTATGCTCCTTGCTAGGTTTGCCAACACTGCTGATGGCTCTCTGACTGGGGCCTTTAATCACAGAAACAAAACCCAAGAAGCTTTCCTCATCCATTTATCTGCAAGCTATGAACAGCATCATCTGCATAATTGTTGCATGCTAAGCTTATTTGGCCACCTCATGAGAAGGGAAGACTCCCTGGAAAAGACCTTGACACTGGGAAAGATTGAGGGCACAAGGAGAAGGGGACGACAGAGGATGAGATGGTTGGACAGTGTTCTTGAAGCTACCAGCATGAGTTTGACCAAACTGCAGGAGGCAGTGGAAGACAGGAGTGCCTGGCGTGCTCTGGTCCATGGGGTCATGAAGATTCGGACACGACTAAACAACCAAACAACAACAACCTTCTGTCAACAAGACAGGAGCGAGGCCAGTAAAAACACTTGAGAACCCTACATGCCGGTATAGTTTGGCAACCTGCCATAATTTTCAGAAATGTAACTTCCACGTTTTTTTTCTGGGGGCATGAATTATCCCACACTAAATATAGGAGATAAAGTAAGTAAATGTCTGGGCATGTGCAACGCGGGCAAGATATGACCTCAAAATGCAAACATGGGGCATTCAAAATAACAACAACAAACAGTAGCAGCAATTATTTCTGGTGAAAATGCTTGACATTATTAATTATTTTCTGATCCTTTTGATCTTAATATATGTAAATAAAATAAAATAAGCCTACTCTCAGCCCTGTACTGACAGGTTATTTACTTTGGCCTCTCTACCTATGGATAGTTCTACTGAAGGGTCACATGCAAATAAAAAGTAAACAGTAAGTGCAAACATGTCAGTGACATCATCTATCCCTGAAGCAATCCATGCTTAGACAGTACAAACACCTATGTATTCTGCCCATTATTTTTTGTTCCTTTCAGGTTGTTGCAGTTCAGTGAACTGGAGGTGGGCTGGCACAATTACTCAGGCAAGGGCTCCACATGTGACTGGACTAGCTACTGCTCAATAAAAACAGCATCCTTAGCAGCAGCGCTGCTCCATTGTTTTCTTGGCACGAACATCCATGGAAGCAAGTATTGGTTTCCAATTAATTGATTTTATTAAATTTCTATCCCACCATAGAAGTAGGAAAAGCAATACAATTAAATAACAAAACAAAACTTAAACCTAGTGCTTCAGGAAACGACAGCAAGATAGGAGCTTACAGGAAGGAAGCTTGCTGAAATGGCGCATAAAACAGATAATGGCTTTGTTTCTAACCTAGGTTATGATCTTGGGAGCGTTCAGTGAGTAGCATTTTATACGGACATAAGAACAGCCCTGCTGGATGAGGCCAATGGCCTATGCAGTCCATTATCCTGTTCTCACCGTGGCTAGTCAGGTGTCTGTGGGAATCTGGCTAGCAGGACCTGAGCACAAGAGTATTCTCCCCTCCTGTGGCTTCCAGTAATTGGTATTCAGCAGCGTTCCTTCCTTCAACTGCCTCCACCAATAGGATGTTCTCACCAGTGGAAGTGTGGCAGCATTTCCCCCCCAATGTCCCTTTGCTCTTGTAGCCCATTTGCCCCTCTAAAATCTGCTGTGGGGGATTGGGGGACCTTCTGGAGTAGCATGAGAGGCAGGGCAGGGGGCTTAAGGGGGAATGAGAGATTGGCAAAAATACACCACCCCATGCCAGTACTCCAGTGGAAGCTCTACTGGGTCCCAGTCCCTTCCAGTAACAGAAGCAGCCCTTCCATTCATGGTGGATCGGTTAGGAATCAAACCTATGCCCCTCTTTCCCACCTATTTTTTTTAATAAAACATTTTATTCATCTTATCCTAGCAATTATTTTAACAAACAGGATCACAATTAAGCAAGAGGTACTAACACATTAACACTCATTAATAAGCAGGCCCCATCTTGAGAGTAACTGACTGAAAATCAGATAGGAGGAAAACACTGTAAATAGTTTGAGATAATTGCATTCCATATTCAATTACTGAACAAATAATACCAAATTCTCTGTAAATTTATTCAATATTTGTCTGCCTTCTCTCACTTGTACAAAATTACAGCTCAGTGGTAAACATATTTACCTGGAAGTTACCCCAATTTATTTAAATGGGATTTGCTTGCAAGTAAATACGCTTAGGACTGAAAATTCAGTCAGTTCTGTTATGGTCACTATATTCTAAATCTGGTTTCAGTGAAAACAATCTGGTGAAGCACTGTATTTCCGTTACCCTCAGCAGACAACTTTGCCTCAAGTAATAGATTAGAAATAAATTCCATATTGTATTTTTATCTTTCCCGTTCTTTTCAGGGAAACTAGAAAAATACAGGGTCTAATGGACTATCCTATCTAGCAGTTTTCTTAACAGCGTCAATGTTGTAAAGCAACACAATTGTGTAAAATGCCTTCAAATCTGGACCAAGTTACTTCCTTTATTCCCACATTTCCCACATTCATCATGTTTTAGCTTGTACACCATTTTCAATCTGTGCGGGAGCAAATGTTTCCGCCATTTTGAACGGGTGCTTTGAGCTCTCGTGCCAGCTGCTATCAGCTGGCAGGTTTAAAAATAATTCATCTCAAACACAGTGGGATGCAAACAGAATAATTTTGCAAACAGTGCTAGAGACATGTACAGTTTTGTGACATCAACTGACTCTGAAGGAACACAAATAGCTGAGCTGAAATGTTTTGAGACAAGGAAATAACCTCTTTGCTAAGATCAAAAGTAAACCCTTTAGGTACAATTCCATTGGAGAAAAACACGAGGGAAGGGGGTGGATATCAGTAGGCATTTAAAGTCTGAATAAATAGAGATCTGAAAAGTGGCAGTGAGACTACTCAATCTTACTTTCCAGCTGTACCTATTTAATTGATGCATAATAGAAATGTAACACCAAAGCTATTATTTCACTATGTATACAGGCTGTGGCTTGTAGTTTCTGAGCATGTAGTGCTCTCCACAGCTTTCCTTCTAAACATACCTATTTTGGCTGGCACAATACTATCTGATATGGTTTAGGATCTGATATGCAACTAAATTTGGTGGTTGGGAATTTTTGAGTACCCTGTAGCCAATGACTTTTTGCTGGGTGTCCCATTCTCTGAAGGTGGACATTGATGGGCCAAGTGCCTTACCCATTCTTTTTTCAGCCACTGTTCCTACCACATCTCACTTTCACCTGGGGTGAAAGCTAGCCTGCACCATTCCAGAAGCCAGCTTTAGTCTGGGGGTTACCAGCTGTTGACCCCTTCATTGACTATTTTGGCAAATCTTTGCCGAGGTTGTGCCAACAGGCTTTGTGGAAGTGATTCACACATTTGACCTGCACACTGCCATTCTATAAGCCCCATTCCCATTAATGGGGATGAAACAATGAATATTCTTACTTTCCTCTGTCAGGTGTTAGGTTGTACCACATTTATACATTTTTTTAAAAAAATGGGTTGTATACCCTTTTCCCTTTCTTTAGCAATGAATACGGGAGGAAATCTGGGAGGACAGAGTCCGATTTTACCTCCATTGCCGTCAAATATTTTTAATCTACCGCTCCCATATGATATATGCCTCCAGCCTTACCTCTATCCTGCAATCCCTGCAGACAAAAAGCAAGACTATTCTTCCAACATGGCATTCTGGCGCTGGAGAGAGACAAAGAAACTGCAAGTTGTCAGCCTCTTGGAGGGGTCTGTATATGCGCAGTAGAAATTGTAATCCACCTTGGTTTCTATGGATTGACAGTTCTATCTAGACACTTGAGGCAGCTCCATAAATGGTCCCTAAGACGGGGAGAAAAATCCACAACTCTGGTTTACACTATGTGAAAACCTCGTTGCAAAGCATCAGTCAGGACCTAATTTTGCTGTCAGGATAGAGCAATCTCACATGCTCACAGCAAAAAGAAACAGATGGCTGGGAGTGGAAGGGAAGGTTTGAAGAGGTGGAAGGGCAAATTGCAAGGCTCTTCCATGCTGTTCCTTAAAGAGCTGGCTTACCTTTCGGTAATTTCTACTGCAGAGAGATACATGATAATAATGTACTTGCCAACTGGCTTACATTTGCAGGATGCATTATACACAATAATGTATACCACATAGCCTTAATAATACATTCTTGTCACTTTAGTATTTACTATATTCAAGTTACTTTTGGAAAACGTTCAACTTGGCCAAGTTCTATTTATTTTATAGGAAAATCACAGGGTTTTTGTTTTGGTTTTGGTTTTTTTGCCCTGCATTTTATCACACACAGAGGAGGAAGTGCACATGAAATGATGTTTCAAAACAAATAAAACATAAAAACCCAGCACATGTCATCAGGTTTACGGAGAGTGGGGGAAAGATGCAAGAAAGACAAGAGAAGCATTCACACAAATACGCAAAATGTAGGCCACTCTGAGCCTGTGGCGTTGGATGCAGTATAAATTTAAATACATGAATAAAAAAATTGTCCTGCATGTCACAAACATAAGTTTTCCTTTAGCTGCTAAACTTGAATGGCACTTGAAACAAGTGGCCCATGTCTTCAACTCCAACAAGGGCTACAAGCACATGAAATAAATTTCTTTCATGTTACTGAGCATGTAACTGAGATGCATGTTGCACGTCTATGCATCCTTACCAACCTGAAGATTAGAGAAATTAATGGAGGATAAAGCTATCAACTGCTAACAGCCACAATGGCTGTGATTAGCCTCCATTGTCGGAGACAGTACAGGCGGCAGACATTTTAGGCGCCTCCAATTGATGTGTGATTGCAGAGGCAAGGGTCCTTTTGGACCTGGAAGAGGGTCTAACAGGGCCATAACAGGGCAGGGCATGTGTGCTCCGCCACAGGCACAGGGGCTGGGAACAGAATCCCCACACAAAATGGTCGCCGCCTGTATGCCTCAGAAAGCCAGTTGGTGGGAATCGCAGGAGCGCTGTCCTGCTTGCAAGCTTCTCACAGGCATCTGGTCGGCCACTGTGAGAACAGGATGCGGGACTGGATGGGCCATTGAGCTAATCCTGCAGGTGCTTCTTATGTTCTGAACTGGGATTAAATCCTATTGAACATAATAAATCTTACTTCTGAGTAGAGGTGCATAGAATTTTATAGTTGTATTTTTAAAATATTTAGGAGCCAGATGTAGATTCAAGACGTCATCACTGAATACTTGTAGAAACACACAACCCAATATTTCATTTTTAAAAAATTTTTAAAATTAATTTTCCATTTTTAACATTAATATAACCTCTTATTTCCTTTTACATATTTTTAGCTCTACTGAGCCACTTGACTTCCCTCCATCACGTCGTCTGGTTTTTTAAAAAAATAACTACATCATAATTCCACACATTTGTGTTGTTGTTTAGTCGTTTAGTTGTGTCCAACTCTTCATGACCCCATGGACCAGAGCACGCCAGGCACTTCTGTCTTCCACTGCCTCCTGCAGTTTGGTCAAACTCATGCTGGTAGCTTTGAGAACACTGTCCAACCATCTCGTCCTTTGTCTTTTTTTTTTATAAAATATTTATTCAAAGTTTGGAGATTACAAAAAAAGAAAAGGGAAATACAAAAGACAGAAAAAATACAAAGATAAAAAATAAAAATATAAAAATAATACAATCATTTAAAAATAGAAAAAAAACAGATTAAACCTTTACATAACTTTCTTCCTTTACTTACTTCCTTGACCTCCTCACACCTCCCATTTTTGTATTCTAGTTCGAATTTTTATTTCAGCAAATCCTTCCAACCTTGTTTTTAACTTAACTTAATAATAATTTGAATTTATTTTTATTTAATCCTTTATATCGTTTCTACCAAAACCACATGGTTTTCTTTTTCCAACATCTTTCTAACAATCCTTAATTTTACAATACTTTTGAAGATATACTTTAAATTTTTTCCAATCTTCTTCCACCGACTCTTCTCCTTGGTCCCGGATTCTGCCAGTCATCTCAGCCAATTCCATATATTCCATCACCTTCCTCTGCCATTCTTCCCGGGTGGGTAGATCTTGTGTCTTCCAATACTTTGCAATAAGTATTCTTGCTGCTGTTGTGGCATACAGTGGTGCCTCGCAAGACGAAAAGAATCCGTTCCGCGAGTCTCTTCGTCTTGCGGTTTTTTCATCTTGTGAAGCAAGCCCATTAGCGGCTTAGCGGCTTAGCGCTATTAGCGGCTTAGCGGATCAGCTGATAAGTGGCTTAGCGGCTTAGTGGATCAGCTGTTAAGCGGCTTAGCGATCAGCTGTTAAGCGGCTTAGCGGCTTGGGAAAAGGGGGGGGAACTCTGCAGGAACTCGCAAGACATTTTCGTCTTGCGAAGCAAGCCCATAGGAAATTCGTTTTGCGAAGCACCTCCAAAACGGAAAACCCTTTCATTTAGCGGGTTTTCCGTCTTGCGAGGCATTCGTCTTGCAGGGCACCACTGTACATAAAAAAGGTTCTATCCTCCCTTTGCACCAATTGGCCGACCATGCCCAGGAGAAAGGCCTCTGGTTTCTTCTGAAAGGTATATTTAAATACCTTTTTCATTTCATTATATATCATCTCCCAGAAGACCTTAATCTTAGGGCATGTCCACCAAAGGTGAAAAAATGTGCCCTCAATCTCTTTACATTTCCAACATTTATTACCGGGCAAATGATAGATTTTTGCCAGCTTGACTGGGGTTAAGTACCACCTGTAAATCATTTTCATTATATTCTCTCTTAAGGCATTACATGCCGTAAACTTAATACCTGTGGTCCATAACCTTTCCCAGTCAGCCATCATAATGTTATGTCCAACATCTTGCGCCCATTTAATCATAGCAGATTTAACCATTTCATCTTGTGTGTTCCATTTCAACAGCAGGTTATACATTCTTGATAAATTCTTGGTTTTAGGATCTAACAATTCTGTTTCCAATTTTGATTTTTCCACCTGAAAACCAATTTTCTTGTCCAAATTATAAACCTCCCTTATTTGATAATAATGAAGCCAGTCTCGTACTTTAGTTTTTAAACTGTCAAAGCTCTGCAGTTTTAATCTATCTCCATCCTGTTCCAAAATTTCCCAATATTTCGGCCAATTTGTCTCCATATTAAGTTTTTTCAGAGCCTTAGCCTCCATTGGTGACAACCACCTTGGCGTTTTACTTTCAAGCAAGTCCTTATATCTCATCCAGACATTAAACAGTGCTTTCCTGACAATATGGTTTTTAAAGGCTTTATGTGCTTTAACCTTGTCATACCACAAGTATACGTGCCATCCAAAAACATTATTGAAACCTTCTAGATCCAAAATGTCCGTGTTTTCAAGAAGCAGCCAATCTTTCAGCCAGCAAATGTGGCTGATTCATAGTAAAGTTTAAGGTCTGGCAGGGCAAATCCACCTCTTTCTTTGGCATCAGTTAATATCTTAAATTTTATTCGAGGTTTCTTGCCCTGCCAGACAAATCTAGAGATATCTCTCTGCCACTTCTTGAAACAGTCCATCTTGTCCAAAATTTGCAATGTTTGAAACAAAAACAACATCCTAGGCAATACATTCATCTTTATCGCAGCAATTCGGCCCAGCAATGATAGCTTCAATTTTGACCATATTTCTAAATCCTTTCTCACTTCCGTCCAACATTTTTCATAATTATCTTTAAATAAATTCACATTTTTAGCAGTCATATGAACCCCTAGATATTTCACTTTCTTAACCAATGTTAATCCTGTCTCCTTCTGAAACCTCTCTTTCTCAATCACTGTTAAATTTTTCTCTAACACCTTAGTTTTCAGCTTGTTCAACTTAAATCCCGCGACGACCAAATTCTTGAATTAATTGCAATACTCTTTTAGTACTGGATTCTGGCTCCTGTAATGTCAAAACTAAATCATCAGCAAAAGCTTTCAATTTATACTGTTTAGCTCCGAGTTGTATACCTTTAACCAATTGGTCTTTTCTAATCATATTGAGCAAAACCTCCAGGACCGATATAAAAAGCAATGCAGAGATTGGGCAACCCTGTCGTGTTCCTTTCTCAGTCTTAAACTCTTCTGTAACTACATTATTCACAATTAACTTAGCTTTTTGTTCTGAATAAATTGCACCTATACCGTTTTCAAAACCTTGGCCTACCCCCATTCCCTGTAAATTTTTCTTCATAAAACTCCAAGAAATATTATCAAAGGCTTTCTCCGCGTCCACAAATATCAGAACTGCTTTAGTGTTAATATTCACTTGTAGTTTTTCTAAAATGTTAATTATGTTCCTTGTATTATCTGATAAATGTCTCCCTGGGAGAAAGCCCGCTTGATCTTTATTGATTTCTTCTACCAATACCTTTTTTAATCTTTTAGCCATAATTTCAGCAAAAATTTTGTAATCCACGTTAAGTAAAGATATGGGACAGTAGTTCTTAAGCTGTGTCTTCTCCGATTCTGTTTTCGGTATGAGTGTAATATAAGCTTCTTTCCACGACTCAGGTGCCTTTTTCCCCTCCAGTATTTCATTGCAAACTTCCTTCAAAGGCTGTACTAACCATTCTTTCAAGGATCTATAATATCTTGCAGTCAAGCCATCCGGCCCTGGAGATTTGCCCAATTTCATGTTCTGAATGGCTCCTTCCACCTCTTGGTCAGTTATTTTATAATTTAGCATTAATTTATTCTCTTGAGAGATTTTTTGTAGTCCATTTCTTCTCAAAAATCGGTCAATATCCATTTCTTTCTGAATCTCCTGTGTATATAACTGTTTAAAATACTTCTGAAAACACTTCCTGATCTCCGCAGGATTCTGTATGTTCTTTCCCTCCACTACCAAATTTGTAATAGTGTTAAGTTTTTGTCTTTTTTTCATTTGCCAAGCCAGCAGTTTCCCACACTTATTAGCTGATTCAAATGTTTTTTGTCTCATTTGTTTAATCTTCCATTCTATTTCCTGATTCATCAATTTCATATATTGTACTTGATATAGCTTTATCTCTCTCAGGATCTCCTGTGATTTTGGTTTTGCCCTCAGTCTCTTTTCTCCATCCTTTATTTTCTTGAGAATTTTTTCCTTTTTTTCATTTTGGGCTCTCTTCTTAATTGCATTTTGTTGTATCAAAAACCCTCTCATAACTGCTTTGCTTGCATCCCAAATCACTCTTTTTTCGGTAGTGGTGTTCATATTTATCTCAAAATAGTCTCTCAAGTTTTTTGGGGCCTTTTTAATCATTTCCTCATTCCTAAACAAAGAGTCATTCATCCTCCATCTAAAGGAGCCAATTGGTGTTAATGTCATTTCCATCTTCACAGCATTATGATCGGAGCAAGTTTTAGGACAAATTTCCACTTTTTTTTATCTTCGGGGCCAGTCCCCTAGTTACCCAAATTTGGTCAATTCTTGTCCATGTCATTTTGGCTTCAGAGAAGAAAGTTCCTTCTCTTCCCAAGGGGTTCTTGGTTCTCCAAATATCAGCAAGGTCCATATTGTCAGTCATTTCAAAGAACGTCTTTGGTAATCTTCCATCTTTCGTCACCGTCTGTCTCTGGGCTTTATCCATATTTGTAGACACCACTCCATTCATATCTCCCATCAGAATCATATTGTAATCTAAATAGTCCAATAAAGTTTCATGCAATTTCTTAAAAAATTCCGATTTCCCCTCGTTCGGTGCGTAGATACCTACTATCAAAAACTTCTCTCCTTGTAATTGGATTTCAATTGCAACAAATCTTCCTTGGTCATCTTTAAATAAGAATTTCGGTGACAGGCTTTCCTTTGCATAAAGTACTACTCTTTTTTTAACTTTGTCTGATGAGATAAATTCCTCTCCTAGTCTTTTATTACTCAAAATTTTCCGATGTAGCCTTGTCACATGTGTTTCTTGTAGGCAAATCAGGTCCAAATGTTCTTTTTTTAATATATGAAATACTCTCCCCCTCTTTTCCGGGGAGTTCAGTCCATTAACATTCCAACTTAATACTTGCAGTATCATGATGTAATTACACTCCTTCTCCTCCTTCAGCACCCAGTAATTTGTCTATATCAGTCGGTGGCGTTGGTTTCCCTTTTTTTGGTGAACTCTTGTCCAATGCTTCTGGCTCTTTTCCAAGTCCTTTCTGTAGATCTTCTTCGTGAATTCTCAGGAACTTGTCTTTTTCCTCCACTGATCTTATTTTTATCTTTCTTCCTTTGTAGCTAAAGGATATGCCTTGGGGGAATTCCCACCTGAAAATAATGTTGTTTTTTCTCAGTAGGGCAACCAAATCCCCAAAGTTATATCTAAGATCCAAAAGATGTTTCGGTATATCTTTGAAGATTTCCACTCTTGATTGCAGAATTATCAAAGGGTTCTGGAAATGCAAACCCAAAATTTTATCTCTTTCTTCTTTAGATCGGAGGGTAATCAAACAATCCCTTATTTTAATCTTTTTTCCTCCTTTACCTAATCTGAAGGCCCTCACGATCTTAAAGTCCTCTTGTTTCAATTCCGACTTCCAAAACTCTGCAAATTCTTGTGTCAAAAAATCTGTCAAGGTGCCCTTCTCCAGTTCAGGTACAGCTCTAATCCTTAAATTCGTCTGCTTTTCTTTCAATTCAATCATAGACAGCGTCAACTTATGTTCTTCAATTTGTTTCTGTAGGCCTGGAACCTTCTCTGTTTCCAATTGGACTACCTTAGCTTCCACAGCAGCAGTTTTTTCCTGGGTCAAGGTCGATTCCTGCAATAATTTCTGAATAGATTCTGCATTGCTGTTGACCTTTTTCCCCAGGCGGTCTAATGTTTCTGTGTTTAGGTCGATTTTTTTATTTGCAGTATCAACCTTCTTATTGGTCTCTTCGACCCTCGTACTGAGTTGTAACAAAGTTTCATTAAGCTTAGCCAATGCATTCGCTACCCTGAACACGCCCAATCTCGTCTGATCTCGGAAGCTAAGCAGGGTCAGGCCTGGTTAGTACTTGGATGGGAGACCATCTTGTCCTTTGTCGTCCCCTTCTCCTTGTGCCCTCCATCTTTCCCAACATCAGGGTCTTTTCCAGGGAGTCTTCTCGTCTCATGAGGTGGCCAAAGTACTGGAGCCTCAACTTCACGATCTGTCCTTCCAGTGAGCACTCAGGTCTGATTTCCTTCAGAATGGATTGGTTTGATCTTGCAGTCCATGGGACTCTCAAGAGTCTCCTCCAGCACTATAATTCAAAAGCATCAATTCTTCGGCGATCCACACATTTATACCTTCACAATTCTACATTTTTTCTTAATGTTCTTTTAAACTTTAAGCATATATAGAAAATTCCTTCTAATAAACATTGCAAGATTTATCACAGTCTTGCTAGTGTTTTTATATGTTTACAATAATTGTCTATATATTGAATAATTTACTCCACTCTCTCTGGAACACTTGGTCGCTCTGGTTTCAGATTTCCCCCGTCAGCTTTGCTAATTCCGCATAGTCCACCATCTTCATCTGCCATTCTTCCACCATTGGTAATTTTTTCTGTTTCCACTTTTGGACTAATAAAGTTCTAGCTGCCGTAGTGGCATACATAAACTATTTCTGGTCAGCTTTTAATATTTCCCCTCCTATTATACCCAACAAACAACACAATATTTCACGGAATCTGCTTTACTGTTCTTCAGTTTTGATAGAAATTCTATCAATATGTATCGGATATGATTTTTTAAAATAATAATAATCGTTGTCAAAACTGTTGTGCAGTGCAGTTTTAAGGTGCTTTTTGGCTGTAGCTGAGTAGCAACAGACATCTTAATGTGTGGGCAGTTTACAACATGCTCCAAAGATCTTCTTGATAAAATCTTCACGAAGTGAAAATATGGCAGAACATCTTCTTACTGAAGCCTGATGCTTACGCTAACCGAGTGCACTATAACATTCTGCAAAGTAAGTGCTCAGTAATGAAGTAGTTCCTAATAAAATGGAATCTCTCAGGGCTATATCATCTCCTTTCAATTTCTCACTACTCAGGTTGCGAAAAAGTAACATGCACCTTTCATTTTTGAAGATCAGCTACACTGAATTGGGGAAGGGGAAGGGGGGAGATAAAATTTCACAGAAGATGGACAATAAGGTTGATAGTCAAGGCAAACATTTCCTGTCAACTGATTAGAAACCAGTTATTGGGGGGGGGGTTAGAAGAGAGGGTGTGATGGACTACGTTGCCCCTGAGTCCTAAGTGGCAAGTTCTGTTTTCACAAATGTACTTCCTTTTCAGCCCTATTTAAATTCTGAAAGAGTGTGTGTGTGTGTGTGTGTGTGTGTATGTGTACAGATGGGGTATCAACCCTCAGGGGAAGAGATTTGATAAACCCCAAAATAGGTATTAGACAATCAATTCCCATCTGCCATTTTGAAAGAGATTTTTTGTCTTTCTGCCCAGAATCAGGGAGTAAACAGAGGCTTGTGTAATAGATTTAAACCTTTCCTCTGCTTCACCCACCCCTCAGTTGGGATTTCCCCTTCTCCAGTTTGTAATCCTAGCCTTTACCAAACAAGCCAACCATTTATTCTTCTGTAAGCCCCATGTGTAGGATAATATTTCACTGATTTACTCAAAAATATTTCTCACAAGTCATCCTTGCCAAATTAAAACGAAAAGTATTAACTTCTGGTTCTCTGTGATCAACGAAAGATAAGATTTTTTTCTGGCCCATCAACTACATGAACCACTTACTAATCCATTACTTCTCACCTCACTCTTTCTCCTCATAAGCGTGAAAATACACACACATACACATAACTTTCTAATTGTGTCTCCTCTGGCTTCATGATCAAACTTATTTTTGATTGCAACTGAAGCTCCCTCAAGCTTAATGGAGCTAGTATGAGGCCCTTAAAAGGAAAAGACTTCAGTTCTTTTTATTTTGGAATAAACTAAAAAATCGAACAAAAGCAAGAACATCAAATAAAAATACAATATGACCACTAATTAAAAGAAAAAAAAGAAAAGGGAAATGATTGCAGCACATAGTGCATAATGGGTGGGTTTGTGGTACAGTTAATCTTGAGGGAAAGATTCACACACAGCTGTCTCTCACACACCTCAAAATAGTTTAGAGGTTTGCTTGCCAGACTTCCAGTTACATGCTGCACTTGTTTTTGCTGTTGGAAACTACAGCTTAATATGGTCTTTATTAGGCTCCTTTGGTTTAAAATGACAATGCATAGTTTTTAAAACGTAAGAAAATAAGACATGCTGTGCTGGATTGGGCCAAAGTCTCATCTGTTTTAGCATCCTGTTTTTCACAGTGGTTAAACAGATGCCTAGGGATGCGGGTAGCACTGTGGGTTAAACCACTGAGCCTAGAACTTGCCGATCAGAAGGTCGGCGGTTCGAATCCCCGCGACAGGGTGAGCTCCTGTTGCTCGGTCCCTGCTCCTGCCAACCTAGCAGTTCGAAAGCACATCAAAAGTGCAAGTAGATAAATAGGTACCGCTCTGGTGGGAAGATAAACGGCATTTCCGTGCGCTACTCTGGTTCACCAGAAGTGGCTTAGTCATGCTGGCCACATGACTCGGAAGCTGTATGCCGGCTCCCTTGGCCAAAAAAGCGAGATGAGCGCCGCAACCCCAGAGTTGGTCACGACTGGACCTAATGGTCATGGGTCCCGTTACCTTTTTAAACAGATGCCTATAAGGAAGCCCACAAGTCTCACAATAGCACTGTCTTGCTCCTGTTCCCCAGCAACTAATGTTTATCAGCATACGGCCTCTGATACTGAAGAGGGGCTATTGCGCTCATGTCTGCATGTGGCAACTGCAGGGAACAGAAGGCTGGACTTTATAGGTATTTGGACTGATCGAACCAGGCTATTACTAAATCTTTCCTCAGAGTTGTAGAAAATTCAAATGCTTTGTATCTGCTACATTCATATTCCTGCACCTTGTACTAATCAGATACATTGTTCCTTTGCACTGCAAATAAATTTATATGCCGAAGGCGAGCTGAAACTATTAGCATGCAAGCAGTTGCTGTTTGTTAGGGATATAGTACTTATTGTGGGCATCTTTAAGGCAAATGCTTAAAAGGGGTAGATGAATTTTCTGAAGCATAATTCCTCCCTTCCTGTGATATTTGTTCCAAGGGTTTGTTTTATCAGTCCACATGCTGTCTGTAAGGCTGAAACATCTGCTTGTAGGCTTGCATGTTCTTCTTCTTCTTCTTCTTCTTCTTCTTCTTCTTCTTCTCCTTCTTCTTCTCCTTCTTCTCTCTCTCTCTGAAGCAATGACACACTAAAAGACTGAGAGGCTCTATTTTTAGGCTTTTTTCTTACAAACAACACAACAAGAATTATTCTCAAAATAGCAAGTCCATCAAATTAGTTTGCTAAAATTATTTCTTTAAAGTCGCTTGTTCCAAGGCAATGGTGTTCCCTCCCTTTTTTTGGGGGGGGGAAGCAGGGGTTTATGATGTATGTCTGTGATTTTCCACATATCTCATCTTGAGAAATTGCCTCATAATGAAATATTTGTGATATTTCAGGTCTATCAGATGATAGGAACCTAATACCTCCTAATCTTGGGGACAATTTCCTTAACTTATTTCCTTTAATAAATGTTAGGTGATAAGTGTGTGTGTGTGTGTGTGTGTGTGTGTGTGTGTGTTTTATCCAGGCAATTTTGTGCTAAAACCTAGAGCATATTAGTGAGAAGTGCTGAATCAATTATTCCTGAGTTATCAACGACATTAGATTAGAAACACAATGGCTTACTTAGCATTCACAGATCTCTAATAAAGTATATTACATACACTTAATGACAGCTATATGCAATCTGAAAAGTTAATAACATTGTTTTCCTTTCTTTTTAATTATACTGGTTCATCAGATTGTGATTTGCATCAAGGGTGAGAAGCCTGAGGCCAGAGGGCTCAGCCTAATTAAATGCATGTGACAGGGGAGCCCAGAGGGAGAGGAGGAAGGGGAGAAATGGACAAAATGGATGGAGTGATGGAAAGAGGTGTTCTCTGCAAATGATCAGATCTCTGGCAAGATATCCCTTCCCAAGCAGCCTGCTCAGTAGGAGACAAGGGGGGGGGGGGTGGAGAGAAAGGAGTGGCAAAAAGAGAAAAGGCATCCCTACCCACTTTGGCCCTGCCCACCACTGGCTGTGGCCCTGTCCACTGTCAGCATGAGGCTCCTAGATTACCCGCATGGGGACGGCCTTCAGAAGGAAAAAGATTATCCATCTGATTAGACAGTGCCATAGGTATTTGCTCAGAACAGTGTGCCTCTGATTAACTACCAATTCCTGAGGACATACCTTGCTGCCTTGCTTCTGCAGTCCGACTGATACCTGCTTGTCTGCTGCCAGGCATAAAATATGCTGGAGAATGGGGCCTATGTTCTGATCAAGCAAGAGTGCTTCTTATTTTAGGCTCATTACCCTAATGGGCAGGTAGAATCTTGGGGGGCTAAGGTCATTTAGTCAACTGATTCCTCATAAGCAGGGCCATCCACTCATCAGATCAATCAATATTACTGTTTTAAGGTCAATCAAATCTACAGACTGCAACAGAGCATCATCTGAAATTCATGTGCACTATATAAAAGGTTACTACCGAGCAAATGCTCCCAGGTGTTTCAAGAAAGGCTTGCATACACGTTGCACCCTTAAAGCACACGGTTAGCACGTTCCTTCCCTCCAAGAATTCTGGGCAGTATAGATTACCCCTCAGATTCTGGAGTTACAATTCACAGCAACCCTTAACAAACTATAGTGCCCTGAATTGTTTTTTTTTTTTGGGGGGGGGGTTGCTTTCAATGTGGTCTAAAGTACAAACAATCAAGCCATACCCAGTAGCAAAAGGCAGAAACCTTCAAGGTTATCTAGCAAACATAAGGTGGCAGAAAATTTTTGCCCAATAAACCCTGTCAGTAAAATCCATTCACTGAGGCCAGCTTTCTGTGTGAATGAATGTAAGGAGATTGAACTTAATGAGTTTTTAGAAACCCCTCCAATCCTTTGCTTTTATATTGCTAAAGTTGGATTTTACAGAAAACAGACCACTAAAAAGTTCGATCCAGTTTCTTTGTTAAATAAAGAGCCTGGTCAGGTGTATTATAAGAGCCACTTTATAATGTAAGCTAGGATAATGAACAGGAGTTCCACAGCCTGTGGCCCTCCATTTATTGTTGTTGGACTCCAACTCCCATCATCCCCAACCAGCATGGCCAATGGTCAGGCACGATGGGAACTGTAGTCCAGCAACATAGGTTTTCCACCCCTGTGCTAGAACAGGCAAGGGAAATCCAACACTCTATGCTAGAGGAGTGTGCACCTTTCCAATTTTAGTAGGCTAGGCATGTTCCAGAGAGGCTTTTCCAGAACGCTATACCTCTGATCATTAAAATACTTTGATGAATTGCATAGCGCTTTTACAAAGCAAAGCGAACCTGCAGCACAGCCCTCCTTGATGGAACTGTACGTTAAAAGCTTGTCACTCCTTACAGTACTGGACTGATATGAACGGAAAGCCTTTGAAACTATCTGTCTCGGCCACTCTTCAGAGCAGTGAATCACACGCCAATAGCAGATCAAGGAACAGGGGTGGGGTGAGGGGCTGAGTGATTTCCATAGCCCCCACTTGCTCATCAATTGAACAGGTATTCATTACTGCCTGTTGCTCTCTTTCTCTTAATTGAGGAAGGGAATGCCAGCGAAAGGTTACGCTCGTGGCTTGAGCCCATAAATTATGCAATATCACAGTGTGAAACTGACTGACTGGTTACACACCACATTTCAAACATGTCAAACCAAGGCGCATTTCTCCTTTATTAAAATGACTCATACACATCTGAGAGAATGGAAGCGTGAGCCTGAGCCAGTGTGGCTTCCCAGCCAAATCAGAGCTTAAGTAACAGTCTATTACGCCAATTAATTCTAACCTCATAGGATAGTCGGAACTTCCATTCAAATTGGCATCACTGTAACATTGCTTTTCCTCCACATTGGGCAGCTTAGAGTTAGAGGCATCGTGCTGCAGTCAGCCTTGGGGTGGGTGGAATGAGAGGCTACAGCTACGCAATACATTCAAGGTAGGCATTATATATGGACAAGGTACTCCCTGGCTCTTGGTTCAGGCTCTTAGCCACTACGCCACCCTAGCTCAGTTTATCAATAAGTCCATCAAGGGCTCATTTGATCAAACCTCAAACCCTACTAACAAATGAATGTAGACTCAGAGTAACCCTAATTATGGAAAATTAGAAGCTGGAAGATTTACCAAAGACATGCTACTTTTCTTATAATAGGGAGTCATGAGGATATTTGTAGAGAAGGGAAGTCTGACTTTCTCTATTTAGCCCTATTTAGGCATTCTTAAAAGGGACGCAAGTGGCGCTGTGGGTTAAACTAGAGCCTAGGACTTTCCAATCAGAAGGTCGGCGGTTCGAATCCCCGTGACAGGGTGAGCTCCCGTTGCTTGGTCCCTGCTCCTGCCAACCTAGCAGTTCGAAAGCATGTCAAAGTGCAAGTAGATAAATAGGTATCGCTCCGGCGGGAAGGTAAACGTCGTTTCTGTGCGCTGCTCTGGTTCACCAGAAGCAGCTTAGTCATGCTGGCCACATGACCCGGAAGCTGTATGCCGGCTCCCTCAGCCAGTAAAGCGAGATGAGCGCCGCAACCCCAGAGTCAGTCACGACTGGACCTAATGGTCAGGGGTCCCTTTACCTTTGGCATTCTTAAATTCTGCACATGGAGGTTATGTGCAGGGAAGCATGACTACCTCACCATAACCTCCCTACATGATTACTATCCTCTCATGATCAGGAATTTGG